>NC_141146.1:151239990-152628806 GCF_053477565.2 Lygodium microphyllum | reverse complement strand
CTCCTCGCTGACGTGGCCTCTGCCATGTGCCGCCTCTGCCCCGTTGACTTCCCCTCTGCCACGTGCCCTATAACACATTCCCACCCCTTACCCCCATCTAAGCCCACCTTCTCCCCCCAAACACACAAACCTCCTCCACCCCTTTCCCACCACAAACACATTAAACCCCTCACCCCCACCCAAGCCCCAGTCACCAGCACACAACCTACCCTTCCCATTACCTCACCTAAGCCCCCTTCCCCCCCAACAAACCCCCTACTCCCATCTAAGCCCCCCTTCCCCCCAAAGCACACCACCCGCAGAAAACCCCTCTGTAAGCCCCCCTTCCCACCATCACACTAAAACCCACCAAACCATCCCTACCTAAGCCCCCTTCCCCCCCACAGGCACACCTGCAAACAACCCCACCCAAACCCCTGTTCCCCTGCAGCACCGCCGCAACCGTACCCCTTCTTAAACCCTGTTCCCCCCGCCGAACCATAGAACACCACACCCTGCAGAACCGTAGGAAACAACCCCACCCAAACCCCTGTTCTCCCTTGAGACGCAGCTACACGTCAGCGTGGTTGTGTTCGTGCGAGTTTGATTGCTCATGTGCGTGTGCGGGAGACCGTTAGCGGATGTTCACGCGCGGGGACACGCGTTAGCTGGTCCGTGAGGTGGTGTGCAGCCGGCTGTTCACACGCAGCTGACACGCAGCCTATTTCTGGGTATTTTTCCGGATTTTTAATTTCAAAAACCCGCAAGTCTAAAAAAAAAACATTGAAAAATTCAAAAAAATAATTAAAAAACACTTAAAATTCACAAAAAAAATTACAGAAAAATCTTGAAAAAATCCTCAATATTTCTACAGTAAATTGCCACATTTTTCTAAACTAAAATTTCAAGAAATTTTTTTAAAACTATTTTCAAATTAAAAATTCTTTTAAAAATATCCAAAAAATGAAAAAAATTCATTAAAAATGCTAAAAAATTCCAAATTAATTGCCAAAAAATTCCTAAAAATTCTATTCACATTTTTACTTATTTTTAAAATATTTTCTAAGCTATAAACATACTTCATGAAAGACCTAAATTCATTAAAAAAAAAATCCTCTTTCATTCAAACCACACACTGAAAAATCTCGAAAAAAAATCCAGATACCTTTTGGATTGAGGAGAGCACATTCTTTGCATTCACATACATCCACTACCAAGTATTTTTCCTTTTATTTTTTTTTCGCTACCCCAAAACTCACGGTTAATTATTAAAATGAGCCCTAAACACCACCATGGCACGCACATTCGCACCCAACACACCATTTTTTAATTAAAAATAAACCCACCGTTCACTTAGCACGCGCTAAGTGCGCTTAAGAGGCCCTTTAATATTTTTAATAAAAATGAACCAGCCGTCACAAGAGTACGCGCTGGCAAAAAAACGCTCCACATCACCTTAATTTTTAATAAATGAACTTGCATTTAGAGACCCAGTCTGGGTATCGAAGTCCGGGATTCGGATTAAAGCACCGCTTTAACCTAATAATTGGTAATTAAAATTTTAAGAAGGAACCGCCGTTTTCTTGATAAGGTTTATCACTTAATCAAAATTCACCCATTTCTTAATAATTTACTAAAATGAACCTTTTATTAAATTAATTCCCCCTCACTGCACTTAATTTCTCATTTTTAATGAACTCGTTTCGTGGGATGGGTACGCGAAGTCTTCGGAGTTGTTTCCATGGTCAAAACAGATTATCAAAGTTGTGGTCTTGATATGTGTGGGTTGTTGTTATGTTTTGGTTCAGTTTCTTTGATACGGTTAAGGGTATGGTGTATAGTTTTTTTCTTTATTGCCTGATACGGGGATTTGGGTGTTTGCATATTGCATAGCATGAAGCTTTCGGTCGCATATGTGTAGAGGTCATGTCGAATTTTTTCTAGGCTGTGATTTGCTTGGGGATAGTTGGTCGAGTCACGTTTTACCATACTGGTTGATATCTTATCCTTGGTTTTTTGTCTGTTGCTTTGCAGGCATTCTCCTTGTTTGTCTGTGTTTGTGGTGTGTGTGTAACCATCTGAATGGCGCCTCATGCTCCTCCCCCTATCCAGTATATCCCACTAGTCAGTAGGGATTACTCTTCCCTACTCACTTTTGAGCCTCTTACGAAGGCGGGACTCACACCTTTCGTGGATGCCTCCTTTCCATTGCTTCCAGAGAATCCATCGATGTGTGACGAGTTTCTGGCCTCCTACAGCAAGAAATCGGGACTGGTCCAGGATACTTCCATGACTTTGACACCTCGAGGCCTTGGGAAGGCTCTTTCTTTTCCCTCCAAAGGTGAACCCTTTGTTATAACTCACCAGCTTTTCTCTAACGAAGAGATTTTGAAGCTGTTACAAAAGCAGACCAGGGAAATTCTGGATGTTAAGAAGGTGATCAACTCTTCAGGAGTTTCCTTTTCCATGATCACTGATCCTGTGTGAAAGTTGGTCTGTCAGTTTCTTCAAGACAGGTTTATGCCTGCAAAAACGCCATCCCATTACTTGTCCAAAGAGCTCTTTACAGCTTCAAGGATGGTGTTAAAAGGAGTAGCTATTGATTGGAGCACTTAC
Organism: Lygodium microphyllum; assembly: GCF_053477565.2. Taxonomy (NCBI): domain Eukaryota; kingdom Viridiplantae; phylum Streptophyta; class Polypodiopsida; order Schizaeales; family Lygodiaceae; genus Lygodium; species Lygodium microphyllum. Next base: position 152,626,211 of record NC_141146.1, on the reverse strand, counting down.
ATACTCACTAAGATGGATCAACATTTCGTCAAAGTCACCAGGGGCAATGTTACCAATGTCACCTATGGATCGTACTTGTCTGCCTTCTTGACCTACTTAGGTTTACAGAAGAGGGTGCCTCCACCTCCTCCATCTGATCCAGTACCTCCTCCTCCACCTTCAGATGAGTCAGAACCAATTGATATAGAGGATTTGGATTCTCCGCCTCCCCTGGTCATACAACGCAAACACTTGAAGCGGGTAGCAGATAAAGCTCCTTCACTTCTTCCTTCAGTGCCCATTCTTGCTACCTCTGGCAGTGATCTCCATGGTTATCTCACATGTAATAACCTGTTCAGAGCACATCGAGAAGGTTCGTTGGATATATCAGTCCCCTCAATGAACAGTCTAGTCTTGGGAGATGCCATTCCTTTCCTATGTAAAGACATTCAGAGTTCCATTGAACTGTCAGTGACAGCCTGTGTTCAACAGCTGTACGCTTCCTTTTATGAAGAACTGATGCAGTCTAAGGACCAGTTGCATAAGGCAACATCCGAGTTAGCCTTTGCTAAGGATACCCTAGCAGATTTGTTTAAGTAGATGGAGCAACAAACCCACCTGATTCAAATCCAAAGAGATGAGATATCTTCTTTGAAGATTCAGTTAATAGAGGCTCAATCAGAGGTCACTAGCCTCTTAGAGGAGAATGAGAGGATGTCCAAAGAAGCGCAAGAGTTCCAAACTCTTTTAGATGTCAAACTTTCAGCCTTACAGATTGCTAATGACACAGTGGAATCACAAGCTTCCCAAATCAAGTAGTTGCAAGATCAACTGGCAAAGTCACGGTCTATTCCTCCAAGCCCTCATGTTCCCTTGATCCCTTCTCTCTCACAGTAGGACTTGGCAGCTCTTCAGAGATAGGCTACCTTGTGTCCTCTCTTCCAAGACAAAGTGGAAAGATTGCAATCCAGGATGGATCTGCTATGGTCTTCATTTGAGCAATTCCAGGAATATGTTCCTCCGGACCATTCTTTCTTTGTCCACTATCAATTACAGAAGTTGGCTTTCTACATGAAGCTTTCAATGATGGATTTACCTCTTCCAGAGGATGGTTGGAGTGGGGCTTGGTCTCCTGAGTTGCTGACAGAGGTGGTAAGGATGGTGTTTGAAGATTCAATCACGACCGATACCATGTTGATGTCATATATGTATCTACGAGGAGACTTGTTGATTCCAGATGAAGTGGATATAGCTTGGTATGTGGGAGACGTGGTTTTACAAGCTATTTTGTATGTCAACCATTTGGAGTTGCGAATAGATGACATGTTTCAGAGTTACTCCTCCAAAGTGGCTACTTGCCCTGATAATTCCTGGCATACCATGATTGATTCTGTGGTCCTAAATCAAAGACAGAACACAGCCCCTACCTATGTCCAGAGCACTAATCAACTGAGGGTGGATCTCTTAGCTTATCTTTCCAAACATAATCCGTTTGATTCTACCTTTTTTGATGCCTATCAGAGAATATCTATCTTAGGACCTTCTATTCCTACCCTACTGTATTACCAACAAATGGCTCACCGTTATGATATATATCTTTCCCTCTATCAAACCAATTCCACAACCATCTTACCCCTTCTTTTCCAACCTCAATATTTTCCTCAAATTTCCATATTTACATACTGCTCTTTTATCGAGGATAGAGTATTTTCCCCTTCTCCACCATGTCATTTTCCATCCATTCATGTACCTTCTACCTTTCCTATTTATCAGTTAATACCCTTCCTAAGTGATTCCCTAAAATTTTCAGCCACTCCTTTAAATTATTCCTCCTTTTATGATTTTGCCTACCCATCTCTTCATCCACTTTTCCTTATTCCACTTCCATCTCCTGCCACTTCTATATCTCAACCATCTCAGTTGGTTAGTGACTACGACGGGTTTGATCATCAGATTTTAAGAAGAAGGAGATGGAGCTCGAATGATTCTCTTACAGGACCTCAGATAAACTGGCCAATAATTCCAGGAGAATGGACAGCTACCAGTTAAGCATACCAGAACTATATTCATTTTGCTCAGCAGTATTCACAGTCTCTGGATCCTTCGGTGCGCTTAACAGCTCATTTTGCTTGGTACCTGGCGTATATGCATAGGCATTCTCATAATGATTCAAAGCCTTTTCTAAAGTTGTGCATGAATGTCAATGTGAGCATTGATTCCCAGCAGCTGGATATATTGTACTTTCATGCCCTTTGTTTGCCTAGTAGATACCTTGTCCTCTTGGAAAGGATGTGCTGCCTTCAGTTTTTTCAGAATCTTCCCAAGACATTTGTAGATGAATCCTTATCTATGGATCGTTTCCGAAATCATCAATCTTTTAAGAGGGATCATCTTCATTGATACCTTTTCCAATGTATGGTGGATGATTTTTAATGATAAATCTATCTTTTTGGAGGAGTCATTCAGATGGTTGTGTTGTGTGTAGTGTTTGTGTTGTGGGTTAATTTATGTAATAAGATCGTGGTGGTTGCCTATTCGATTGGCTTTCGTGCAAGCTACATTTTTGGAGAATTGTGGTGATGGGGTCGTGGTTGGAGAGTTGAAGATGATGATGAAGAAGAAGAAGAAAACTCTTATATCCTTTATAAGTTTGTTGTGATTTTCAGTTTGATAAGAAGTGTTAATGTATAAAGGGTTTTCCTTTCGTTGTATTTTTATATCAGATACAGGTGATAAGTTGGGGTTGTGGTTGGATAGACTGTTTTTGAAGATTTATTGAAGATCAAAGTTGAGCTCTTGAACGAACTTGTATTCCCTTTTTCCTGGGTCGCGACGATGCTTCCTTATTAAGTGTGGGGATATGTTGAGAGTTGAAATGACCTATTTTTTGGCTGATTTTTGTTGTTTTTGAGAGCTGAATGGTTGATTTTATGAGATGATTGATTGGTTTGAAAGTGGTTTGAGAGTGTTTTGGATGATATTGATTATGTTTTGGAAGTTCATGATGTTTATTAGTAGAGATGTGATGTTCTGATAGGTTATGTAGACCTTCTGTATAGCTTTTGTTTTGTTCTGATTGTCTTCTGTATGAAGCATGGATTGATGATTGATAAGGTTTGAGATCTTGTGAAAGCTTATTGAATAGTTTTTGAGAGTTTGGAATGGTTTGAGTATGAGTTATGAGGTTTTGATGACCTTCTGTAACCTTGTGTAGATCTTCTGTAGAGCTTCTGTCTTTGTTCTGTCTCTGTACTGTAGCTGTTCTGTAACTGTACTGTGACTGTTCTGTATGCTTCTGTATGTGTTCTGTTGGATGAGAGTGTAGCTTGGGAAAGTTTTCTAACCTTGGAAAGAGGTGAATACAAGTGCAAAAGAGCTAAAAGAGGTGGAAGAAGCAGCTACTGAAGACTCAAGTAAAGACTGAAGTGAAGTGATAGTGGTGAGCTATGAAAGGACACTGTAGTAGCTCTCGTGACTCTTCATATTAGACATACCTCTTGGGAGGGGTATCCACGACCTAAGAAGGATTATTGAGAGTGATTATGAGAGATTGTAGTGAGGATATGATATACTATTGATGGAGAGAGAGAGAGAGAGTCAGAGATAGCCAATTCTACTAAAATAGAGTGATTGTATATGAGAGATTGAGAGAGAAGATTATGAAGATATTGAAGATGAATACTATGTGATGTATTTCCATTCAAAGATGGTGTATTCCTTTGCTTTCTTTGTTATATTGATGGATTTTGTGAAGATATTGAAGAATATGGTTGATTGTATCAAATCCGTGGGAGATCTACATGATGTTGCATGAAGATTTGTTGTGCATGGTGTTATTTTCTTCATTGTGATAATATAAAACCTAATAAAAAAGCTTGTTGGTGTTATAAGATAGATTTTCTTGCAAGAGAATTCCATTTTCCTTGATGTTTCTCTTGGGGCTCCAGCTCTTCCCTTGTCTCTCCCTTTGAGGAGGTTATCTACTCAAATGGCTTCTTCAAATTCTCCTCCTAGATTTGTTTGGTAAACTACTAGCTAAGGCTTTGTACAACTCCTCATCATAGATTTTGTTAATAAAGAATGTTGAGACAACCTTTTGATTTGCTCTCTATGACATAGAGAATCTTTTTGTAAAGGTTCCACACATTGGTGACATAGCCACACATGACTTCACTCTCTTTTTGGCTCATATACATGACCTTGACAATTAGATTGTTTGCACATCTTGCTTCAAAGAACCATTTGATGATGAGAAAGCCTTTGAGTGAATTAAAATCACCCTTTTTGATGGATTCTAAGTTGACAAACTAAGCATGACCCTTCTTATAACTAGATTTGAGACCATTGGCCTCAGACTTTTATTTAAATAGCTCCAAAAAATGATAAGGATGGTTACCTACCTATACTTTCCCCATTGCGTCCATCTTGGAAATAACCATGCATGTAATACTATTGATATTGGGGATATATACTTGTCACTGCCAAATGGTTCTTCTTTTACCTTGTGGAATGTACAATATATTATACACTTGATAAAAAGTTAGATCAATATAGGACAACTTAATGATTGTGGTTATAGAGTGATCTTTGGTGATAATGTGTGGAAGATTTGTAAGGGATCTCTTGTTGTATGGCCAATGGACTAAAATCTAGTATAGTAATACTTTGTATCTTTTGTATGTTTTTTGTGTTAAAGAACATGTTGTAGGTATCATTAACTAGTCATCTATTTTATTATGGTATCGCTATTTAGGGCATATGTCAATCATTGGAATGAAACTTTTGTGTCATATTTGAACTGCCTTCCTTGTTTAAATTTTACCGATCTTGGCTTTTGTGAGCATTGTCTCTTTAGTTATTCTTGCTAGCTGAGACAAGCTCAATAGACTTGTCCTGTACAACCTCCTTAATGAGAAAATGTAAAGCAACTTGGCCTAGGGCTTAGTGGTGGAGCCCCAATAGTAGGGACAAAGAGACATGCTACCGAGACATAAAATCTAGGAAGGACCCAAAGAAGTCCAAGGTCCAAGCATCCACAACATCCATGCCATTGGTCATAGTAGTAGCGACCAACTACGACGAGTATGTGCAAGAGCTCCTAGGCCAACTTGAAAAGATGAAGGAAGATAGGAAGGTCAAAATGGCAGTGTTGGAGGTTAAAAATGATGTGTTTTCTACCTATAGTTTCATTGGACAAAGCATTGTACTTTGTCACTTTTATAGTAGATAATGCTAGAAGGAATACTCCTAACTTCACACTCATTTAGGTTGCACTAGATTCTATAAGAGACTTGAGGACTTGCATAGGTTGTTGTGTAGATATGATGTGAGTACACATGTGTAGTTAGGTATTACTTAGTTAGAAAATGGCTCAATTGGTTCTTCATAGTTAAATAGTCAATGAAGCAAGGAATCTCAATAGTGGCCAATGGAAATAATTGTTGATGTTGATGGAAAGGTTAACTTGGAGAAGATTATGGAAAGAGGCCATAGATAGTTGGACAAAAGTTGTGTCCAAGTTGAGTGATTTTAAAGGACAAGGTCTCCATTTGGCCATAACTACTTGTAGCAGTTGAAGAAGTTGGTTTCTACTCAAGTGCCCTTCCATCTTGTTTTTGGCATTGATGTGGTGGCACTAAGGTGAATGAGAAATAGAGAGAGAAAGTGCAAATGACTTAGGGACATAGGTCTAACCGTAGGCAAGTCGAGCTCACTAAGTATGTCATGCCATTAATATGTCCTGAGTGACTGTGGGGAAATTGGAAGAAAGGGCTAGGGGGGTTAGAGAGGAGTTGGCCGATTAAGGCAATCCATTGTCTCTAACTTAAGGAGCTCTAATTGTAGTGCCATGATCATGCATGCATATTTATTTCTTTTCTTTATTATTTTAAAATATACAAGTGCCATACAATGGGGCTTTTAGCCTTATAAAAGTGATCGGAAAGTATTAGAGATTGAGAAGCTAAACGTGAGAATGATTATTGGCTCTTCTCTATGTCAACGCATTATGGCACACATAAAGTGAATGCTAAGCCCAAATGATTGAAGCATGAGCCTCATCATCATAATAAGTGTTGTGATTGAAGAATCATATGTATTGATGAGAATTGGAGTTTTTGGAGTAATTCATACATCCTTCTTGAGATGTTGATAGCTTTTGAGGTTGATGTTAAGGTCTATTTGACTTCTTGATGTTGATTGTCTTCTTGCATGCCCTCAAGATCAACTAAGGCTTTTGCATTTCCCTGGGTCTTTAATATTTTTTGCATTCTTGAGTTGCTCTCAAAAGTTCTTTATCTTGCTACTTATTGAGGGCTTCTTTAGATTGTCTCCTATTTATTCACTTGATAAAACTTGAGAGTATATTTAATGGAGTTTAGTTCCAAATATCAAAAGATTTTCACTATGAATTAAAGTTCCACCACATTACCTTGCCATGATTTGTCCCTCCACCACATTACCTTGCCATGATTCGTCCCTCCCCTATCTAAGAAATGTTGCAATGCTTCCAAGCCTTGCAGGGGTATTGCTATTGTGGTGTGTGTGGATGTTTCTAGTAAAAATTTATTTATCAACAACGATTGAAACAAATTGATTAGTTATATACAAGTTATTGAGCTATGATATAATGTTACTCCTTGCAAGGAGGGCATGCCATTTTTAGAAGTTGGGATTCTATTCAAATGTAGCATAAGCATCAATGAAATTTGAAACTTTTTTTTATAAAAGTATACAAGCAATGATATGGAGTACTACATTCCCTTGGTCCGTTCAACTACTAGCATTGTGTAGTTCCTTCGCTATAGCTGGGAAGTTCATTAAGCAAAGGGTGATCTTGGACTAGTCCTGGTAGCTCATCATTTCATATAGGCATTAGTACTTGCAAGGAAGTGGGCTCTACATGTATTGCATCATTCTTGGAATCCCATAATCCCAATCATTCTTGAGTGACAACTCCAAGTTTTACTATTAAAGCTTGCATTGCAAATCATCCTCTGTTAAACTCGCTTTTTCCTTGTGTTTGCAAATCAATCCCATGTACTTCCTCCAAGTCTTTTTGGCAACTTTCAATGTGATATGAAGGAATCAAGCGGAGTTCTTTTGCATTGGTGTTAAACATATGCTACATAAGCACAACAAAACTTTCTAGGTAGTGTGCACAAATGTGCTCTTACTCGTCCCATACCATTTGAGGTATTCTTGAAACATCAGTCAACATTCCTAGGTCCACATGAATAGTGATGCATGCAAATATTTCACCTTGTTATTGATTTCATTGAGACACTTTGTCACTAATTGGTTCTCATTTTGTGCCTTTTCTTTTGCCATTTCCATAACATGTTTTCCTTTCTGTTTAGATTTTAGGTTTATTGGATGCCTTGGGCAAGTAACACACTTTGGAGCTAGCATTGGGCCAATGGTAATTTTGAATTAGGTGTTTTCATCTTGCTCTATTGAAGCATTATGCCTTTGTTCTTGGGAAGAGTTGATCATTCTACTCGTAGTCAGAAGGGTGCAATTGTTGGAGTTTGGTAATTACTCCTATTTTTTTCAATCACACACGAATGTAAATATTGTATTATTTCATAGAGGTCAGTTTGTGTTTATATTTTGTAGTGTACAAGAGTTAATGACGATAGCTATATGTGAGATCAAGAGAGAATATACAAATGCACAAGCCTTTTTTTGGTCAAAGCTTAATGAAGCGATGGAGAAGTGTGGCCACCCCGCAGATGATTTTTAGGGGTTCATGGTGGCAAACGAGGAGAGTGCCAACTAGAGGATAGTCCACAGAGTATTCAATAATGATCTAGAGTCTATCATGCAAGGAAGGGAGAGATCTTTCTTATTTCATTGGGAACAAAGTCTTCAAATACACATCTCACAATATGTACACATGAATTTCTGAGATAAAGACAAGATTGGGTTCATTCAAGCCTAGTGGGCTATAAGGAAGGTTGCAGTTTGCAATATTCTTGCAATAGAATTGTTGGCTATTTGGTGTCATTTTTGATATCCATGTTGGGGATAACATGGATCAACTCTATCCTTAAGACTAGGTAGTAATATGTGTTGTTGTACTCTTCTCACACCTTATTATACATTCATGTTTTTTTTGTATAGGTGATAGAGGACATAGCTCATATGCCCACTACAAACTTGGCAAAGCTAGTATGTGCAAGCTAGCTAGCTTGTGAGGGATTCAAGGGGACTATAGGTTTGCGTGACACGTGTTAGTGATCTAGCCAATGCTTTTCTACAAAGCACCCAACAATATGCATTAATTGGAGGGAAATTCCATAGTGGAGGACCTAGTATGGAGAAGCTTGTAAGTCGATTGCAACAAGGGAGTAGCCATAAACCAATAACCGTAGCAAGGATGGTGGAGGAGGTGACATCATTAACAACCATACTTTAGAGGTGACAACATAATCGTGACACATAGATATTGACAAGGTGTCTCACACACTATAAGAAAAATGATAAATTCAACATTGGCTCTACATGAAATTGTAAAGGGCCACATAGTAGTGGTGGTGAAAGCCTTGAAACATGAGGCCTTTAAACTAGAGACACCCAAATCAAGTGTCCTTGTGGGAGTATATTGAAAGGTGAGAAGGATCGAAGCTTGCTTGGAAGTGAGCTATAGCGGAGAGCAAGAGCAAGAAGAGAGAGAGACACAAATGGGAACTCCAACAGTCACAATGTATGACCAGGCCTTTCTTTATTCAAACTGTCACTAAAAGAATAAAGAATAAAGTGACGGTGACGGGTGCCCGCCACCTGCAGTGTGCAGTGGCGGGTATTGTCAGTGTAGTAATACACGGGTGGCTAGGCAGAGGTGCCTTTACCCCAACAACCTCCCACTTAAAGGTGAATCTATCCTAGTGATGAGGAGTGAAAAGAAAAAGAAAAGTCAGTACAATGTACACATGTACAACAGGATGAGGAAAAGCGTCATCTCATCCAACGCCTATTAATCTCCTGAGGAAGGCAAAGGGCTTACTAGTGAGGCTTTTCGTGAGTAAATCTGCAAGATTTTTGTCAGTGGAGATCTTGACAAGGTCAACGGACTTGTCCTCCACGACCCCACGTATGAAGTGACACCTTACCTCAATGTGTTTCGTCTTCGCATGGAAGACCAGATTCTTGGCTAGTTGAATATAGCACTCATAGAATCCGAATGCAGCGTAGGTATAGTATCAATCCCAATGTCATGAACCAAACGACCCAACCATATGGCCTCCTTCCAAGCCTTAGTGGCCACAACATACTCAGCCTCAATGGTAGAGAGAGCCGTACACTTTTGAACCCTAGACATCCAAGAAACAACACCTCCATCATAGGTAAAGACATAGCCAGAAGTGGACTTCCTACTATCTGCATGTCTTGCATAATCGGAGTCTGTGTAGCCCACAACTCTTGTATCCTGGCTGCCATAGAAAATACACATATTTGTTGTGCCTTTCAGGTATCTCATGATACCCTTTAAGGCATCCCAATGCTTTTTGCCACGTGTAGCCATATAGCATGCCACAACATCAACTACAAAGGTAATATCTGGACAAGTGGCTATAATGGCATACATCAAACTGCCCACAGCTGATGCATAAGGGATCTTGACCATCTCGGCCCTCTACTTATCCATCTACAGACAACCATCTACAGACAATCGGCATGTGAAACCTTCACATAAGAAGGTAATGGACAGCCAATAGGCTTTACGTCCTGTATGTGGAAACGCTCACGGACTTTATGAATGTACTCCCTCTGTGAGAGGTAGAGTAGTCCCTGATGCATGTCGCACTTAATGCACATGCCAAGAATGTGAGAGGCTTGTTCCAAATCCTTCATCTCAAAGCTCTTCTTCAGCTTTGAGATTTAAGAGCATCCAGCTCATCATGAGCTTTCCTTGCTATTAGCATATCATCCACATAAAGTACCAAAATAAGCAATGAGCCATCACGGGCTTTCTTCGTGTAAAGACACGAATCCATAGCACTTCTACTGTAGCCCTGTGACTGCATAAAGGTATCAAACTTATGATACCACTCCCTAGGTGCCTGCTTCAAGCCCTAAAGACTTTTCTTCAACTTGCACACTAGGTGCTACTTGCAAGGTTCTGCAAAGCCCTTAGGTTACTCCATGTATATCTCATCATGCAAATCCCCATGCAATAATGCAGTTTTGATATCCATTTGATACATGTCCAAGTCAAGCTGTGCGACTAAGGCCAGAACCAAAGGTAGGGTGGTCATCTTGACCACAGGAGAAAAATCAAAGTCAACTCCATGCTTCTGTTCAAAACCCTTAGTGACAAGTCTTGCCTTATAAGCTGGATTGGGGTTTCCAGGGGTACTTTTCAGCTTGTACACCCATTTGCATGGCAAAGTCTTCTTGCCCTAAGGCAAGACAACCAAATCCCAAGTCATATTCTTGTGCAAGGAGTCTATCTTAGACTGCATAGCCCTCTCCCAAGAGTGACTGTCACCCCTGCACATAGCCTCATCATAGGTGAGAGGCTCTCCTACATCTGTAACCAAGACATAATGCATTGAAGGCTTAAATCTATTAGGTGGATGTCTATCTCTAGTAGATTGTCTCACTGTAGCAAGCTCTGCAACCAGTCCAACATCTTGGCCATGTGTAGCTACTGCTATGGTGGCTGCCCTGTTTGCCTAGACCTGTGGACTGAAATTAAAATCTGAAATAATGAAGAAATATCTCAATGTCAATGCCCTGATGGTGCCTCAATAGGCCGGGAAGAAGCTCAGAAAGCCGGGGAGTGACGGAAGCTCAAGAGAATGAGCTATACTGCCGGGAAGGAGACCCAATGTGAGTGGGGAGTCAATGGGAAGCTGAGAATGCCACGAGCCAAGCTCAAGAGTCGGGAAGAAGAGCTCTGATACTAGTTGAAAGGAGAGAAGAATCGAAGCTTGCACTCGAGAGCTATGGCGGGAGAGCAAGAGCAAGAAAGAGAGAGACAAGAAATGGGAACTCTAACAGTCACAATGTGTGACCGGGCCTTCCTTTATTCAAACTGTGACTAAAAGAATAAAGAATAACGTGACGGTGACGGGCGGCCGCCACCTGCAGTGTGCAGTGGCGGTGATTGTCAATGTAGTAATACATGGGCGGCTAGGTGGAGGCGCCTTTACCACTAACATCCTTGAACCCCTTAAAATTCCAGTTTTGGGTGAAGCATGGATGCATCCTAGGCCACGTGGTGTCGAAGAACAACATTGCCACTAACTTCTCGAAAGTCAGGGTTATTGTTGACCTTCCATCCCCAATCAACTATAAGGGAGTCCAATGCCTCTTAGGCCATACGGGATATTATCGGCGGTTTGTGCTGAATTACGTGTTGATGGCCAGACCTTTATACAAGCTATTGATTGTCTTTGAATGGACTGAAGGATGCCAAAGAGCATATGAAGAGTTGAAGAAGGATCTAACCACAACACTAATTCTACGAGCCCTAGATTGGACCATTACCTTCCACGTGCATATCGATGCTTCTAAATTTGTTGTGGGGGCAGTGTTGTGCCAACCTGGCAGACACAACCTAGTCTATCTAGTGACCTTTGCTAGCAGACAACTCATTGAGACGGAAATGAACTACTCGACAATAGAAAGAGGGGGCTTGACCATGGTGTTTGTTGTGAAGAAGTTCTGGCATTATCTAGTGGCTATACCTTGTACCTTTTACGTGGACCATCAAGCCTTGCTATATCTAGTGAATAAACCTTGCGCTACAGGATGCATAGCTCGGTGGCTCCTTTTGCTTTTGGAGTTTGACTTCTCCGTGGTTATACGAAAGGGAAAACAACACTACATGGTTGACCATATGTCACGCATCCCCATAGGAGAAGCTGCTGGAGAAGGCATTGTCGATGAATTGCCAGACGCCCATCTCTTTAACCTTTCCAGCAAGAGAGATTTATTCAAGGCCGATCTAGTGCCATATTGGGAAAATGACATAGTCCAAGTGCTTGAGCATGGACTACCTGAGCGATTGATAGGGAAGGTAAGAGTGGCTCTCCCTGGAATATAACCTTGCATATCTCTACCACCTTTTCAGGCTGTCTATGCATCTTATCTTCATGGAAGACTACATCATGGCTGTGGATGACTTTTCGTGCCTGTGGATCCCAGAGGCGGTAACCCATCTCACCTGTATCCCCATAGCCAAGGAAAATGCATTTGATACTCTTAGGATCCAACTTAGTATGCTTGTCTTTGGGCACATTGCAGAATGCTTCACATCCAAAGACACGTAGATGCGTATAAGATAGAGATTTCCCAGTCCTCCATACCTCCTTTGCAACTTCGAAATCCAAACCACTAGAAGGTGATCTATTTATGACACACATAGCTGTACTGACTGCCTCAGCCCAAAAGCTCAGTGGTAAGCCTACATGGCTAAGCATACTGCGTACACGCTCTTGGATGGTTCTATTCATCCGCTCAGCCAAACCATTCTGGGGTGAGGTATAGGGGGTGGTCAACTGATGCTTAATACCCCTCTCGTCACATAGTTGCTCAAAAGCAAGTGACACATATTCTCCCCCATTGTCAGTCCTAAAGCATTTCAGCCTATGCCCAGTCTGGCTCTCAACCAATGCAAGCCATCTTTGAAATATAGCCAAGACTTCAAACTTAAGATTAATGGGGTAAGCCAAAACTTTATGCAAAAAATCGTCAATGAACGTCACAAAATACTTTGCATCACCCACAAATATCCGAATGTACCAATGCCAAGGGCTCACTCATGTGTGTCCTACCAGACTTCTTATGCGTATTCCTAGTCTGTCAGCCATAAAGACAATGCTTACATGAATCAAAACATAGGTAGTCAAGGGGCGGTAAGTACTGCAAACCAAAAAGCATTTTCATTCCCTTCAAGGACATATGGCCTAAACATGCATGCCAAAGAGATACATGTGGGATGGAACCCACTGACAAAACATGGTCAACAGAGGACCCATCAAAACAAGCGGATAGAGGTTGCTAGCTTTGGCACCTCTAGCAAGCATAAGTCTGCCACGGGTGATCTTCTAGGCAGAATCCCCAAATGAAACATGAAACCCAGTATCATTAAGCTGCCCTGTAGATATAAGACTGCATGTAAGCACAAGTACATGACGTACATCCTACAATAGAAAGGTACTGCTAGTAGAGAAGTGCAGCTATGCATCTCCAATGCCAACAATAGCAAGTGACCTGTCATCACCCAAGCGAACTAAACCAGAGACAGTGCGGTAGGAGTGGAACTACTCACGGCATGGTGTAACATGAAATGAAGCACCAAAATTCAAAAGCCAACACTGCGCATACATAGAGTGAACCTCGATCAACAGAGTAGCATCACAAGAATTAGTTGCAAGTATGTACTCTCCATCGGAGTCATTAGTATGCATGACATCTATCTCCTCGATTTTCACACTGGATTTCGCAGGTACCATGCTGCGATTAGAGGATTTTTCCTGTATTTTGTCTTTCCCCTTCTCTTTGCACTTCTCATTGTGCAACTCATGAAACTGTGGGCGTATATGACTCTTTTTGCTACAATGATGACATGTCACATTAGCATTTCTCCCATAAGACTTGTTGCGTGACTTACCACACGACTTAGACCTAGACTTTTGCGAGTCTCTGACATGGCCATTCCCACAGTCATTCTTTCCATTACCATCTTTGCCTCTAACAGTCAAAGCATGCGACACATGGGAGACATCCAAATTATTATGGTTAATCTTGCAGAAGAGCACTCTCTACATCAGGCAAGTTCAAAATAGTGGTAGAAGCATATAAGGCAGTGCAGAATACATCCCATGACTCACTCAGAGTCCCAAGCAAAAACAATGGAGTAACCTCATCATTAAAGGTAATACCCTGCGAAGTCAAGTTTTTGAGAATAGCATGGAACTAGCTCAAGTGAGAAAACATCGTCATATTCTCCTTCATGTGCAAGTCCATAAGTTGCTTGAACCAATACATCTGACTTGCTGGACTTTTCTTGTCATAGAGGTTTTTGATCTTATCCCAAAAGTTGCCAAGCACTCTGTGCTTCCTCAACCACATTGTAATAATGCACCTATTCAGTGAGAGACAAGATGAGGGTGGACTTGCATAACTCATCAAGCTCATCCCATTCGTCATCAGTCATAGTTTCAAGCTGCTTGCCATGCATCCTTAGTGGCTTTATCTGTGATTTCTGCACCAATACCTGCCAAAATTGGCTCTTCCAATAGGCATAATTCGTACCATCAAGCTTAGTGATGTTGAAGATAGCACTGTCAGTGGAAGAAGAACCCATAATGCAGTCCAAAACAGTGCAGACAGCTCAAAATTGCTTGCTATTTTTTGTTGTAAATGGCCAAAATACCACCAAAACCAAGGCAAAATGACCATGAAATGATAGTTAATGATGATGCCCACCAAGTACCATCAAAAGTACATAAAATCAAGATGATTCAACATGAAAATTTCACATCAGTCCATACATAACTACTTGCTATAGTAAACTCAGCTAGGTACAATGAGAGAAAACTGTAGGCAAAATCAATGCACCAAGTCAACCACTGACTGTCAAAGCATAACCAGCATCAAGTAGGCATAAATTAGCATATGATAGTCATATAGACATTGAGCAAACACCCAAGCATGTCAAACAAATCTGTTAGTAAGCCAGCATACCCCTTATGTAATAGGGCAATGTGTACACAACACTGGCAAGACCTGACACAAACAGGTGTATGCTCAGGGAGTGCAAAGCCCAAATCAGCCCAAGTACATGTGTACAAACCATGACATATCAACCATGCAACCTTGAAGTAAAGAAGATTCTAGTCTCAGAAGTCTCAAAGCTCAATAGCATAAAACTTTGACACTTGTTGTGTGATGTCCATGGATGGGGTATACTTCAGAAGGGGTGCAAATCTGGAATAATAAGACTCCAAGGTTAATTAAGATTTCTTAAATCTAAAGAATTCATTCATTTTCAATGTATGGTAGGTTGGTGGGAGGTAGCACTTTTGTATAGTTTCTTTCAGCTTGTTCCAAGTAATGGTCACTTCACAACCCCTTGGTCCTTGCACCATTGCTTCTCGGCTTCACCCATCAACCTTAGTTTAGCTATTATTGCATGATTTGGAGGAGCAGTTCATGTAGCAACAAAGTAATCCTCCATAAATTCAATCTAAATTTCCAGTTCCAACTCAACATCCTTTCCTTTACCCACAAATTCGGGCGATTTGATTTGCTAGATGGAATCTTTTTTCTTGCACTTTGGCTGGGGCAAGCATAAATATGGAAGGTGCAATATCCTAGTTTTGTTAACATTTGCAAGATTAGTTGCATGTATTGAGTGCTTACAATACTCACCTCTTTTAAAGATATTTTTCAACACTTGAACCCACGAATCTTTAATTTATAACATACGGTTAATATGAAGTATACAATATTGTAAAAAGTTGAGACTCTTTTATTATTCATGGTTTGTGAGACAGGGCTAACCATATCTCTTTATTACATTAAGTAGATAGTTGAAATCAAGCTAGGGAATTTTTTTGGGGTTATATAAATTCTAATTGTAAAACAGATACATCAATGGTTTTGTAAGTTGGGGGTTCATCAAATACTTTCAAGATGTTGTACTTCTGGGAAAGATTCGAAAATCCATCTTTACAAAAATTGTGGTAGCGTGAGTGTCCTAAAATGACAACGCACTTGGCTAGGAGAATTCAAAGCACTTAATCATAGAGATAACAATTTTGACAAAATCGTTCTCCGTCTATATTGAGGATGGAATTTAGGGGTGATGCTTCGAAGATGAACAATTTGACCAATTTATGGTTCTTCATCCATTTGATTCTCTTAAGGTTGTTTTGAAGATAGGCAAGTCAATTGACATTGATAAAGTAATAGATCTTGCTTTGCATCCATCAATGCTTCTGATATAGTGGTGAGGATTGTATATATGCTCCAAGATCCTCATGAAGCGATCTCGCCAATCAAAGTAAAGGGAATGCATTGCCAAGGTAAACATTGCTTGGAATACCAAATTTTTTTGCCAATCTTCATGATTCTAAAAGAGATTCCACCAATTTGTTAGAGGTGAGAAATTCTTGCATCGAATGTTTCTTTAACAAGGTTACAAATAAATATTCCTATACATTAGTTTTATTTTATATGATACCATGTGTGATATGCTTGCTTGAGGTGTCCTTTGGTAGTACGATTTTAGTGGTCCTTTGAGATGATTTTTTTCTTAGATAGTGCCACTTGGTACTCTTTCAAATAACATAAGGTTTGTTGTCTAGACTCTCTCGAGTCCACTTTACAATGAAAGGTCCTGGCCATTCCCATGAGATCTTAACTTGGAGGACCCCTTTCGATTCGGTTCTCCTTTAACTATTAGGATTTTTCTAATTTTCCTTCGGCTTTGATTTTCTAGCTTTTCCTTTTCTTAAACTTTGATTAGGAGACCTTGTTTTGGTCATTTTCTTAGTTATAGTTGGTCTTTGTTTGTGATCTTTTGTTCATAATTCTTATCAAGGATTGGTCGTTAATCTCAACAAGAATCTAGAGATTATCCTAAATTAGAGGGAATTTATTAGATTTTGGAATTCAAAGTGTGATTCTTCTCCTTCAAGAAGTAACCCTAATCAATCATCTTGATAATCTATTTTAATTTTTCTATAGGTACTAAGGGAATATTTCTTGATATTTAAGACTTTTGTAAGTGCCAAGAGCAATATTCTTGATACAAATTTCACCATCCTTTACGTTCACATATTCTTAATGCAACTTTAATCTTTCCAATGTTTAAATAATTTATAAATGCAAAAAGACATTATTCTTAATGCAATTTCTATCATCTCAATATTTACATGCAAAAAGAAAATTATTCTTAATGAAATTTTCATATTTTCATGATTTATAAATGTAAATAAATCATACTTAATACAACTTTCATCTTTTCATGATTTGTAACATGTATTATAAATGTAAAAAGAACTTATTCTTAATGCAACTATTTGTTTATAAGAATCTTAAGATAATTGTTGAATGTGATGCTATGTAATTTATCCTAGCTTCAAATTATACAATTTGGACTTAATAATCTTTACATGTCCTATTGCTACGTTCTTAGCCATGTATTGAATGATCATTAATGTATGAAGGGATCATTAATGTATGAAGGAATTTAGTCTTGCGTCGCGTGAGATGGCATGTTGACCATGTTTGTGACCGCGTTGGTAGCTCCCACGTTCCTCACTCTAGAATATTTTCTCTTGGGAGCCATTGTGAGAAGGCGTTTATGGCACTAATTCCGAGCTCTAATGATCTTGAGCTCTAAACAATTTGGTGGCTCCTTGCAAGATTACGATTTCACTAGGAGAGGAAGGACTTGTGTCAAAGTACCCATGGGGCAGAGTGGTGCTTCTCTTGCAATCGGGGATGTCTTTCTCTTGTTCTCACTTCTTCTCTTTCTTTACTCTCTTTCCCCTCTATCCTTCTCTTCCTCTTAACAATTCCTTCCTTTCTCCCTCTCTTCTTTTTTCTCTTTCCTCCTCTCCTTGTCCTTCTCCACCTCTTCTACCCTCTTTCTCTTCTACTTCTCCTCTCTTCTTCTCTTCTCTTCTCCTTCACTTCTTCTACTCTCCTCCTCTCTTCTTCTCTTCTCTTCTTCTCTTCTTTTCTCCTTTACCTCTTCTATTCTCGTCCTTCTCTTCTCTATTCTCTTCACCTCTTCTATTCTCCTCCTTTCTTCTTCCCTTCTCTTCTCCCTTCTCCTCTCCTCTTCTTCACCTCTTCTTCTCCCCTCCTCTATTCTTCTCTTCCCTTCTCCTTCACATATTCTTTTCCCTTATTCCTTTTTCTCTTCGTTTCTCCCTTCACCTCTTCTCTTCTTTCTTCTACTCCTACTTTCTCTCTTTTCCACACACACACACACACACACACACACACACACACACACACACACACACACACACACACACACACACACACACACACACACACACACACACACACACACACACACACACACACACACACACACACACACACACACACACACACACACACACACACACACACACACACACACACACACACACACACACACACACACACACACACACACACACACACACACACACACACACACACACACACACACACACACACACACACACACACACACAGAGAGAGAGAGAGAGAGAGAGAGAGAGAGAGAGAGAGAGAGAGAGAGAGAGAGAGAGAGAGAGAGAGAGAGAGTGTGTGTGTGTGTGTAAGAAACCGGCAAGCTGGTAAGGCATTAGCCTAAGCCTTAGCTTAGGCTGCCTTTATAGCCATGGATTAAGGCTTTTAGCCTTAGCCTATCTATCTTGTGTATCGCATGGAGCTTTGGATGATCAATGATTGCTAAGTGGAGAGGAGCACGAGTTTGAGGATGCTTGTTAGCTATGAGGCATTGTAGTTGACGATGATCTTGATGATCACATTGATATCACGAATGGGGACGGGATCAGGAAGGTGGCACACATGCTAGTTGATGTCAATTTATGCTTGTTTGTTTCCCTTCTTTTTTCCTTTTGCTAGGGGTTTTCCAACATTAAAATTTCACACTCCTCCCCTTAATACTAGTTCATGTGGAAGGGGGGGAGGAAAATTACAAATATTATCAATCAATGTTATATAACCCTCACCAATCTTTGTCACAATCCCAAGGTTCTCTAAATGTGTTGCAAAAATCCCTTCTAGATTAGGAAAACAAAGTGCAAAAACTTGAAGAAGAATTGAAGCAATTTAAAGACAAGAAATAAGAGATGGCAGAGGACATACAAATAACTTTGACCTTGGAGAAGGAGGATGTTTCATTGAAATCACACTCAAAACAAATGGAGAAGGGTACGAACATTGCAGAAGTGAAGTTGCAAAGGTGCAAGCAAAATTCCATGGATTATAAGGAAAGAAAACATTGACTACCAATGTTGTTACTATCCATTAAATAATGGAGCATGAAAAAGATTTGTGCAAGCACTAATGTTTGTTATCTCGTATTGATTAAAATTCAATTTAAAAATAACTACATTTCTTAATAATATATGCTTTTTTAAAGGACCTTTTTTGATGATGTCGGAGGCCAAGGTGAGGGCTAGCAATTGAAGCTTCTAAAGGTGTTCTTAAATCATAAGCATCTAATTGCAATCTTGAGAGATCCTTGACATTGAGCCCTCTACCTTTCTTTGAATGAGGTTCTTAAGAATGTTCTTAATAGCTTATCGGTAGAAGAAGTTCAAATCTCATGTGATATAGTTGGGTTTAGTCGATAAGGTTATGAGGCCATATATAACATGATGGCAAATGCACTAGCTCGCAACAAGATAAAACATATGGTCTCGCCTCGTCCATTTTGACTTAGATCCATGTAATAAACATGATGCATCAATCGGAGAGTCAATTAGGTAGTACTTTTTTTATTGTGAAGTGAATGAAAATAGAAGGTAGTAAGCTCAAAAATATTATTTTCTTCAAGTATGATGAGTTCAACAATATTTTTTTAAATTTAATTGAGTTGCAATGTGCAATGGCTTGTTTTTACAAGGTGCAACGTACATAAGGTATTAACTCATATAACATTAATAATACCATCCAATGCACTTACATTGTAATATCCTTATTATTTGGTATATTTATCAAGCAATACTTTAATTTTGAAGTTTGTTGTGAAGTTGGATGAATGCAAAATTATATAGAGAAGAAAGTTGAAAAGAGTAGGCCTTATGATTAGGAATTATGCAATGGCCTATGCTAAAAATGAAACACTTGCTCCTCCATTTAGTGTGCAGTCGGAAAAGAAAATTTGGTGGCTACCAGTAGCAGCCACTAGTTGAGATACCTAAGGAGTCCCACAACATGCTATTATAGATTTTTCAGCGAACCCCTTATCTTGACACAATTGCTAGGTAAACAAATGGTGAGAAGATTTGTGTGGAAGGCATCATAGGATTTGATGTCAACTAGCACAAGGGTAATGATCTCAAAACACTCAAATATACTTTGAATCGGAACACTTAGGCTATATCACTACCATGTGCTTATTGTGTGAAAACAAACAATTGTCATAAGTCCTTGGAACATGTCACGTGGAATGATGGAGCACTAGTGTGCAATAGAAAGGCATTGCCCAATAGGTCACACTTGGACAAGAATTGGAAAACCATATTCCTAGTTGAGATCAACAACATTCATTTTTGCGCTTTATATTGTCTCATGCACATATTGGATAAGCTCTTAGAGTTGCACATCAATTATGTGTACACAACGAAACCTCCACTCAAGCACCAAGCAACTATGGAGAAAACTGAGGAGTTATTGAACTCCATACATGTGCATGGAGGTAAGGTTAAGATCAAAATGACCAAAAGGAATTTGGACTAACTCATGACATAGGCTAAAAGATATCTATGAGTGGGATTAAAGGCCAAGAGATTCCTAAATATTATGTTTGGAAAGTCATCATTAACACTGAAGTGGGAGCTTTGGAAAGATCTATGCTAATGTAGTGCGGACTTAGAAAGAAATCCCAACATTAGGAATGCTCGAGCCAAAGTTTGATATTACTTTGATAAGCTTACATCCATCATATTAAAACCTTGAACAAATCCTTCAACATGATCAGAATTCCATCAAGTAGTTGATGATTTCAGGAAATCTATTGCCAATGCATGGGGAAAACAAACACCACCCATTATATGTATCAAATTGATTTTCCTTGTTATACTTTATTTTGAGAGTATAATTTGGTATTGTAAATCTAATATTAATAGCCTATATTTTTGTAACATATATTGTATACCAAATTGTTGTGAAGCATACTCACATTATATTTTAAGTCACATTATCATACTCGTGGTACCTAATTTAAGAATACTTGCTATGGAGGAGGTCACAAAAAAACTAGCTATCTTGTTGAAATATTGAGATGGTGTGGGAGCTTTCGCTCAACCGCTAAGACCCATGGACCGCTTATTGTTTCAAGCATTCCAAGCGAGCTCTAATGGCTATCTCTCACCTAGCCGACACGCCGTCGATCCTACGAGTGTAGTGAGCTTACCTCCGTGCCATTCGAGTTACCTCCTCTCCCACGCACTTCGGTAGCTCCACGATCCAAGTGCAAGCTTCAAGCAAGCTCCATCCTCAAGCTCCACGCTCCAAGCTCCATCACCGCGAGTAAGAGAAGAGAAGAGAAGAGAAGAGAAGAGAAGAGAAGAGAAGAGAAGAGAAGAGAAGAGAAGAGAAGAGAAGAGAAGAATAGAGGAGAAGATGGAGAGCTTCTCCACCCACGGTCCCTCACCCTCACACCCTCACACACTCACTCCCTCACACTCTCACACTCCCTCTCTCAAGCACAAGCTCAAGCAAGCAAGAACAAGAAGAAGAAGGAGAAGAAGAGAGCCACTTTTTGCCACACACAAGAATGAGCTTCTCATTCACTTTTCAACTTTATATACGAAACCCTAAATCCCTTTTGGGCGGTCATCCCCTTTTCCCTTTTTTTTACATGGCCGACCGTAGCCTAGGCCCTTTTTCCCATTGTCCTTCTATCTTCCTAGCTTCCTTTCCACCGCCCGTCTACATTTACAAATTGCACGGGCGAGAGCCTGGCGCTCCTTGAATTAAACCATGATGCGCTTGCGCTCTTTTACCAAAGTTTTGACTTGTGCCTTTCCTTGTGCACCTTTGTCTTCCGTTTTAGGTTTCTGGATTTTCCACCGCCTGGCACTCTTTTACAAGATTTCAGGGTGTGCCTTTGTATTTTAAAATGCACCTTTTCCCTTTTGCATTTGCCTTGGACTTTTTAAGGTTGCCCTTGCACTTTTGGCCTTTTCTCCTCTTCTTTCTTCAGTCGGGCTACCTTTTTTCTGCCTTTGCCCTGCGTCTTTTTTATTTCATTTTGCTTTCTTCGTGTTGGGGTTAACATTATCCCCCTCCTAGACGAGCGCCAGTCCCATGGCACTCACTGTCGTAGGTAGCAGGCGTTAGCATGCACCGAAGATATGGGTGGCAGGAACATTGGAGGCTGCTGTGGAGGAGTGTTGGTGGTGGTGGGGAGGAAGGTCATTGGGGGCACGTTGGTGGGTTAAGTGGTAGGTGGTAGGGCAATGGGAGTTGGTGGTAGGGTTGTTCTTTGGGGGGGGGGTTGCACTGATGGAGTACAAGTGGCGGTTTGTTGGGGATTCTGTACATGATGATTCTTGGCAGGCTTACAGGGTGATAAGGATAGGTATTCAGAGTTGAGTGTTGATGAAGAGCGAACGACACCTTCATTGGAGTCTTCAATACTTGCAATTGAAAAACCTCTCATGTGGTCTCTCCCTAAGGGGTAGTTCTAGTCTTTTTATCGTGCAGAAGACATATTTTGATTAGTTTGGGAGACAAGTCGAACTCTAAGCAAGCCTGGAGTATTGTCTTGCACTTGAGGACCCAAACCGTGTATAGGTTATAATGTGAATATTAAGTGAGTACACATGCGTATTTAGGTATTACTTAGTTAGAAGACTATCGGCCTGGTTCCTTATATAGAAATGGGTCAGTGAAGCAAGGGCTAAGTTGATGGAAAAATTTGTCGATGAAGATGGGGAGTACACTTGAAGATTGCTTGAGACAACATTATGGTCTTGTCAAGGCAATGTAGCATAATTGAGCTCCTTGATGTCTCAACTTTTGGTAGCTAGTGGCTACTTGTAGTGCTTGAAAAGTATGGTATACTTTTCCATTGTCTTTCATGCCTTGCTTACCACTGTTGATTGTAATGGCATTGAGATGGAGTGCAAAAGAATTGTGCAAGTGGTTCAGGGTGACAAGTCTAACCATAGGTGAGGCGAGCTCCCTAGGTATGTCCTGCCCTTGATGTGCCCTGAAAAATTGTGGGGGATGTACAAAGGGCTAGGGATTAGGGACGGAGCCAGCCAACCAAGGTCACTGGACGTACCTAATTTGAGGACCCCTAGGTGCGCTGCTGTGATCGTGTGTTTGTGTTTTTTTTTTGTGGAAAAAATGAATACAATCAATGCCATACATTGAGGCTGTTAGCCTTTCATTTGGATTGAGAAATGTTGGGATCCAAAGGCTATGAAGAATGGATATTACAAAGATGATTGTGTCACCAGCCTTGATGCCAGAGGAACTGTTGTTGAGATGAAGAGATACACTTGAGATTTTGCAAACCTCCTTGTAACATGTGAGACATCGAACAATTGAGGTAGCACTTGGAGTGAGCTGTGCATGGACAAGGGTAGAGCATCTTACAAATTGAATCCTGGATGACGAAGAGACGTTTGCCCTTGTTGAGAGCGTCGCTCTTGCCCGGACATAGAGTTTGGCCAAGAAGGAGGAGGCAATCGATGATTATGCTTTGGCCATGCTCAGTTGCAATATGTGCTTTCTGCAGAGGTGTCCTTGGGTTCTCATCCAGTGGCACTTCTGTCATGGCTTTTGTTTCTTGGTATTCCTGTCACTTCCTCCATAATGGTTCTTTGTGGGGTTGGTGGTCTTGTGGTGACTTGGATAGTAAACGCTTCTAGACATTGACCTGTGTCATTCTGCATTCACTTGGAAAGGCGTGAGAGTACATACAAGTCACATGCTTCAACCATAATGAAAATGTCTAGCTAAACAAGACATTGCCAACCTGAATCCCTTAGTTTTGACTTGATGCGTATCACCTGCACTTGGTCATCATTGCTCATGGGGTGTGTTGGCCTTTGCTTCTTTTGGTATTATTTACACAGTCACAAAACACGTTTATTTATGTACATGTTCATAGAACCATGTCACTCCATGAGGATAAAAACCAATTGTAGAACTCAGAATTGTACTCGAGTGTGGCACACATATCTAGCTTCTGTGGTAGCCTACTTAGCAATAATAAGTATTTGGCAACATCGAGTAGCATGGTGCCTTGTTTGAGTCTATTGGAAACATGTAGCTCCTCCTCAGTGAGAACTTTATCAATCAAAGGGCTCTCTAGGCTAGTTCTAGCTAGGTCCATACCTCGAACTGTAGCTAGAACTCGAAATGAAGTTGGTGCCACATAGGTCGGGTCTCTTTGAAACCACCATTTGGCCAGTCGCTCCTCTGAGACTGTCACGATTTGGGCTCCAAGTTCAGCCATTGTAGCGCGGTTTTCAAACCGATGTTTTTCAAATTGGCTTCTACCCTCTGATTGTCGCTTTAGTTGCTCTATCTCTAAGAGATTTTTTTGGCAGAGCATTTCATTAAATGTCACGGTTAAGCGTAGTTCGTCAGCCTCCTCATCAAAGATGAGTCGCATGCGTTCATGTAAGAGCTTGTCATAATGTCCGTCAAGTTATTCTTGCTCTTCCCACGACAACAGATAAGGAAAATATTCCTCAAGCTGCTCCCTAGGGAATGTGCCCATGTCTGCATGAACATAGACACGTGCAAATAATTTCAGTTTAGTGTTCCACTCGGTCAAGCACTCTACCACATCTCTATGTTCTATGAGGGCTTGCTCGGTTGCTATCTCATGCAAAGTTCTAAGGGTTTCCTTAGGCTTTAGCATAGCTGGGGGTTCAGGCCTAGATGAGCAAGATTGATCAATGCCAGGATTGCTCATGCCTTCGAGGTTTTCATGTTTCTCCTAAGGCTTTATGGTAGTTGTGTCATGGTTCTCCTCGGATGTGACCAGCGTGCTCTTAGCATCCTGTTGTGACAGTGTTGTATCCACTCTTGATTGATCAATGCGAGTTTCTCTATCGGTGGATTGAGTGTCACAAGCAACAGTTGATAGTAATTGTTGCTTTGATTTATCAGAACACATGGATGTGTCTGAGATTTCACTGTTGTTAGGAGAGATGGCAATAGGTTTATCTATGGATGAACCAGACGCTTTGTTCATCTCTTGGTCCCAATCTTCTTGTCATTTGCAGTAGCTTGCAACTGTCGTTGTTTTCATTGTTTTCTTCTCTTTCTATTGGGCACTAGAGGTGTATCCTTTAAGGACTTAGGATCTTGAACTAGGTCAGTAGTTGATGTGCTTGGTTGGGCCTTAGCATTCTCTTTCTGTGGCATGTCGTCATGGGATCTTGCTACAGCCTCACTAGGTTGAACAGCCTTGCTAGGTTGCGAGGGTTCAACTACCTCTCTTTTTGGAGAGTCTAGCTATCCAGCTAATTCTCCTCTGTTCAGCCCCGCATTCTATTGCATTGACAGTTGCTCCTAGTTAGGTATTTGCTCGAGATTTTTGTCCTTATCTATTAGAACCTGTCTCCATTGCTTCTTGTCGAGGTGAGTGTTGTGTTTAGAGTTGTTGTTCTCTTGCTCTGGAGGTTTGGGTGACTCTAGTGTAGAACCATGAGACGATTTAGGGTTTTTGTCATGTAGGCTTGGAAGAAACCAATTGAAGAAGCCAGGGTTGTATTGATGGGAAGCATAGAGATCTAGGATTGCAGGGTCTTGAGTGAGGCAGAAGACATATGGGCTGACATCAAGTACCATGCTCCCCACTCCTAGCCTGCTAGCCACGTGTAGATCTTCTTCTAGAAGCACTTTATCATACAAGGGATGTTTTTGGACAGTGGTAGAAAGCTGGACATCATGGGCAATTGCCAATACTCTCAATGAGGTCAAGGCAACGTACATGGAATCATGTATTGATGTCCAAAGGGCTTTCCTTTGCTCAGCAAGTGTCATTAGTCGGTGGCCAATTTTGGCTGCCAAACTTTGGTTGGAGTATCAATTTTGTGCAAAGGTACCTTGTCCTTTCCCTTTTTTTTTTGATTGCTTCAAGCTTTTCCTTGTTTGTCTCACATAGAGCTGTATAAAATGAGGGTATCAAGCGCAATTCTCTAGCTGTGGCTTTTGGGATGTCCTTCATGACTTCTTCAACAATAGTTGCATAGCAGAAACAAACATGTTGCTACTCATACCAAGTCAGTGGTTCAGCTATGAGCTTTGTGTGCTCTGGTGTTGGCCTTCCAATGTCCACATGGACGTATGCACGTGCGATGGCTGTCAGCTTGTGATCAAGCTTCACCATGCACTTCATCTCTGGTTCATTGGTCAGATGTGCCATTTCTTTGGCCAAGTCTTCGAGAGATTTATCCTCAAGCCTAGGCTTTAGGTGCTTTGGAAGGATTGGAGGTGTCAAGGATGTTTGTTGTGACATCTCTTCCAAAGGTGAACTGCTAAGGACATGTTCCGCAATGGGTGTTATCATGGCCAAAGGTTGTGACTGCTATGGTCCCTGATTGAAAGTAGTGGTGGCTAGTTTAGTGGACTGGCTACCATTGGTAGACTGCGGTGTCAAGTCCTTAGGTAGATCAGAAGTGGTCATGTCTTTTGTTGCCCTTTGCACATTCACTTGTGCAGGTTGAGCAGTGGCACGAGGCTGCTGCTGCCGTGCTTTCCGTGTCCATTTAGGTGAAGAGGATGTAGGAGATTTGGGACTCCTACGTGGGCTTGGCACTGACTGGTGGCACTGACTAGAGAATTTGCTCGTGATTATTAGATGATTCTATCATTAGCTTTGTTGAGCAATCAGCCTTCTCATGAGCAATGTTGTGCCTGTGGTGCTCATTATCCTCTTGGGAAGTCAAAGGCTCCTTGGCCACTAGTGGACCTTGTGCATGCTCGACAGTTACCTCTGATATCTGCTTGCTAAGCACGCTAGGCTGAGGATCTAATTTTTGATAGGTCATGTTTGGTTTCTTGATTTCAATCATGAGGGGCTCAATCACTCCAATTTTTTTGGTTCAAGACTTGGATTTTTGTTTAGGTTTCCTACTACGCCTCTTTGTTTTTGACATAATTTGGGCTTCTGACAGAGGTAGTTTAGCAGGGGGTTTTGGTACCCAAATCCATTGGTTGCCTGCATAATACCCTTGAGCATGAAGCAATGGCCTGGATATCCATCGTGGCATTGTGCTAGCTCTCCATCGATGCCTTCGTCTATAAGACTTGGGCTTCTTTCGTGGTCTTCTACGATATTTGTAAGTCCAAACCCTCTCCTTGGCCTTGTCTCCTAACCTTTTTGTTTCAAGTATGTCCTCACTCACTGGTTCTCTCCGTTCAACCTGCTCTTGTATCAACTCTTTCAACAACTCCTCGCTCTCATTACTAGGCTTGCTCGGTATGTCAGAATGCTCCTTGCCCTTCCCTTGAGGTTTGGTGAGGTCACCCTTGCTAAAAGTCGTGATTATCCTCACACCTAGTAGTGTTAGGTGTATCCTCTGTGCTATATAGTCGGCTTCACACTTCGTTTCCTTTTTGAAGGGCCTTCCTAGGAGGATTTCCTTTCCACAATTCTCGCTATTTGGAGGAACATAGAACATGGCTGGCAAGCTTTCTGTTTCAATAGTTATAAGGATTCTGCACTTCTCTAGAAATGCTTGTGGGTGTTCCCCATAAGGATTAAGGGTTGCATTAGTCGGTTTGAGCTCTGGTTGCCCTAGTAGAGTCCATGCTTTGTAAGTCAAGATATTGAAATCAGCTCCTTCATCAATGAGAGCATCAACACTATGCTCTCTTTTTGCGGTGAGTTTGACCCTAAGATAAGCAGGTGGCACTATGTCTTCATCTTCTGGGTCTTGGTCTACAACTTCAAGCCTTCTGATACATGCCTTTGAGTCCCTAGCTGCACAGTCAGATGTGGATTCTCTACTGATGTCTTGGAACATCTGTGCAGCACTGCTCAAGGTACATCTATCGTCCGGACTGTCATGTCTAGTCATCATCACATTGATAGCTTGATGATGTTGCATTCTGCTTCAACTAGACGCAGTTTGAACACAATGTACATGTGTTCTTGTGGTGTGGCCTTTTTTCCCTTGATGGCTAGATTGGCCCGTTGAGGTTATAGGGTCTTTGTTTGTCTTTGTTTGGGTATGAACTTCTGTTTGGTACTTTGCAACAAGTGAAGATCTATGCTTGTGTAGAGCCATTACTACACTAGAACCTAATCCAGAGGACCTGTTGCGGTGCGTGTTTTCTCTCCAGCCTATCGGGGGAGGTGAGGAGGGGGCAGAGCCCCCTCTGCGGGGGTCCGAGGGGGGCAGTCCCCCCCGGCCCGAAGGGTCATTACGGTAAATACCATACATGATTGGGAGGACCTCTAGTAGCTAATTTTTGAACTATTTGTTGTGGATTTTAGCCTAGTGATAGATCTATGATGTGCCTTTGGCTCTATACAATTTCTGGAGTCTATTTTGGTGGTGGCAACTTAGTTTTTGGCCAAAATGGAATTCTGGAAAAATTGCAGTTTTTGGGCTGAGTCCCAAATTCGGCCACCGGCCGAGGGCCGACAGCTGAGTGGGCTGAGTCAGCTGGGCTGAGTGGATCGCTCGGAGGGGCTGAGTCGATGTTAGGGCCGAGTTGTCTCGGCCGAGGGCCGAATGAGTTTTTGGGCCGAGTTGGCGGGGCCGAGGGCCGAATGGCTGAGCGGTTCGAGGGCCGAGTCAGGTGGGCCGAGTCAAGTGGTCCGAGTGGTAGTGGGCCGAGGGTCGATCCTGGGACTCGGCCCAGAATCGCCGTCACACGGACATGTCGAGAGTGGCGCGTTTTTTGCCGACGCAACAATAAATCACTCGAATCACACGATTTAGGTCACAGCCTATCATACACACCTCCAGATCAAAGCTATGGATGGAGGGGAAGAGTTGTATATACCTGGGATAGCCAATAAACACCAAAATGCAAATCGGCAAACGAATCAATCCCTCATGCCCTGTTATGACAGTAGAAACCCTGATGCTTGTTTTTCTTATTTTTCTTTATTTTTTTCCTACCCTAATGCACCCACACAAAGTAAATACCTACACTACATCTCACAACATAAATCTCAAAAAAGCAAAAAACCTACTTGCCAAGGAGATCAAATATCATCTTCAACCCCCTCGCTTCCTACCTATCTACCTCAAGCACCGGTTCAGGGAGAAAACCCTTACTTCGATACTCGATTCGAAGCGCGCAAGCACTCAAGGCTTGAATTTGTGGTCCCGACAACGGAACCAAAATGTGGGAGCTTTCGCTCAACCGCCAAGACCCATGGACCACTTATTGTTTCAAGTTTTCCAAGCGAGCTCTAATGGCTATCTCTCACCTAGCCGATGCGCCATCGATCCTACGAGTGTAGTGAACTTACCTCCACGCCGTTCGAGTTACCTCCTCTCCCACGCACTTCAGTAGCTCCACGATCCAAGTGCAAGCTTCAAGCAAGCTCCATCCTCAAGCTCCACGCTCCAAGCTCCATCACCACGAGCAAGAGAAGAGAAGAGAAGAGAAGAGAAGAGAAGAGAAGAGAAGAGAAGAGAAGAGAAGAAGAGAGGAGAAGATGGAGAGCTTCTCCACTCATGGTCCCTCACCCTCACACACTCACTCCCTCACACTCTCACACTCCCTCGCAAGCACAAGCTCAAGCAAGCAAGAACAAGAAGAAGAAGGAGAAGAAGAGAGCCACTTTTTGCCACACACAAGAATGAGCTTCTCATTCACTTTTCAACTTTATATACAAAACCCTAAATCCCTTTTGGGCGGTCATCCCCTTTTTCCTTTTTTTTACATGGCCGGCCGTAGCCTAGGCCCTTTTTCCCATTGTCCTTCTATCTTCCTAGCTTCCTTTCCACCGCCCGTCTACATTTACAAATTGCACGGGTGAGAGCTCGGCGCTCCTTGAATTAAACCATGATGTGCTTGCGCTCTTTTACCAAAGTTTTGACTTGTGCTTTTCCTTGTGCACCTTTGTCTTCCGTTTTAGCTTTCCGGATTTTCCACTGCCTAGCACTCTTTTACAAGATTTCAGGGTGTACCTTTGTATTTTAAAATGTACCTTTCCCCTTTTGCATTTGCCTTGGACTTTTTAAGGTTGCCCTTGCGCTTTTGGCATTTTCTCCTCTTCTTTCTTCAGTCGGGCTACCTTTTTTCCACCTTTGCCCTGTGTCTTTTTTATTTCATTTTGCTTTCTTCGTGTTGGGATTAATAGATGGTTTTATAGATGCACATTTGGTCATTTAGTCACATTAGAAAATGCAAGGGCCACTAGTCTAGCAAAATCTATGAGAAATTGAAATACAAGCTCACAATAATGAAATATGGCAAACTAGTAATGTAGCAAATACACATGTTGCATGGTGCAGTAGAAGATGATGTGATGGGTTTAGATGGGCTTGTCCCTAAACCCCATGTTTTACCATCCTTGCCCTTCCCCCGTCCTCCTTACTAACTTTCCCTTTAAATAGAAAGTACAAAGTTCCTTCTTATACTTCACTCTTGTTAACCTGTAGGCCTTTGAACTTTCTTTCTCTATAGGCATGGCTTGTACAA
Source organism: Lygodium microphyllum (assembly GCF_053477565.2). Classification (NCBI taxonomy): domain Eukaryota; kingdom Viridiplantae; phylum Streptophyta; class Polypodiopsida; order Schizaeales; family Lygodiaceae; genus Lygodium; species Lygodium microphyllum. The sequence continues at coordinate 152,595,875 of NC_141146.1, read as the reverse complement.
GGAAAACTACATGAAACCATCCACTTCTTGGGCAAAACAAAAAGTGCCCAATATGGCATGGACGATAATTCTCAAAATTGTTGTGCCATGAAGGCTCACCCTTGACCTCTGGACTAGGTCATGCATCAAATGTAGGGAAGATGATGTCGAAAAAGTACAAGGGAAAAAGGCTATGGGACAACGATGATGATGACACCTCTAACAAAGATGAACTATGCAACCCATGTGATGAGAGTGGAGATGAGGGGCAAGGAGACTAGCAAGAGAAAGATGAGGAGTATGAAGATGAGCAGCAACAAGATCAAGAGGAGGGTTCGATGAGAAAGAAGAGACACATTGATCAGGAGGAAGGAGATGAACAGTCACACCATGGCCATGGCAAATATCTTATGGAGGGAATTCTTAGGGGTGAAGGTCCCACTCCTATGTAGGAACTTGCAAGACTTTTTGCACCACACAAGAAACCCCCTCAACAATAAGTAGCCCTAGTGGTTGTATCATGGTCACCACCTACTTGAAGGCACTTAGAGAGATAATGAAATAAATAAAATTTTATGGAGCTATGGAAATGATAAATGGATGTAAGGTGCAATGCCAATGATCGTGCAAGAGGCAATAGAGGCTTACTTAGTAAGCTTGTTTGAAGATGCATACCTATGTGTGATACATGTAAAGCGTGTGACCCTCATGCACAAAGATATGCAACTAGCTAGGAGGATTGAGGGAGGATTAGAGAGGAATGAGACTAGAGACCTCGCAATTGTAAATTTTTTGTAATGAACCCAACTTGCAATGCACTTCAATGAAATGTAATTATTTATTATTGTACACATTCTTTCACATTTGTTAGTGAGTTTTTAGCAATGCATGTTTTTACTTATACCGACCAAATGTACTTAACGCTTGTCATAATGCTCCTGTGATGATCATTGTGAAGGTGCGTATGAGTAAACATTTTTTCTTTCTTGATTGGAGCACTACACTCATGTCAAAAAGCTTGAATAGCACTATCGAGGAGTTGTTGGGGGATCCTAGGTATACTAGAGAAAAGCCCCCACCATGGGTGTGTGTTACAACTAGATAGGCCCCCTTGGCAACCCCCCAATAGTGCTATTCAAGATTTTTGAGCACTAAACAATAAGCTTCAATGTTATATAATTTTAGACATGTAAATGATTTCATTGAAATAAGAACATCACACCATGTTTTTGACACAAGTCATATGAAAATGAAAATGTATTAATCTATAACTTGTTTTCACAACAAGTGGCTTCTAAGTTGGGCACCAGTGTATAGCTATAGGAAGTACAAGGCAATAAGTTTTGTAATATACTAATTGCTTCAAAGAGGCAACTTTTTGATGGCTTTAACTGCTTGTTTGCAATGTCTCTTAGCTATAAGTAGTCACCCATCCATCACATCGACCACCGCCTCCAATTTTGGAGCCTCAAATGTGTTCTTCAATAATGTGACCAAGCAATCCATTCTCCCATGTAAGCATGTGCCAAACACTTGTCTCACCAGATCCTTCTATATAAGGATAACCTTGTTTGCATTTGCATTGATATTGGAGATACAAAGCACCTTTAAAAGCACTTTAAGGATGGTAAGTTGGGCATGAGTAGTAGGGGTGAAGTCATCATGTACCATAACAATATGACAAGGAGGGATGCACCCTATGTAGTGAGCTAGGATGACACATCTTCCAAAAGCCCCTTGCTTGCCCTGTCTATTAGTGAACTCATCAATAACTAGTGTAGCATACCATAAGAAAATTCATTAAATAAATACACTAAACTAAATAAAGACACACATGAGGCATTAAATTTACCTCTTGGGCTTCATCAACCTCAACCTAGGCCTCATTCATTAGGTCCAAGCTAGATTTTGCTTCATCAATTGCTGGGGCTAACAACTCAGGTGCAGACATTGATCGTTTCATGGCATCCACCCTAGCATGGGTGGCCTTAAATTCTTTAGTATTGATAGTGCCTTGCTCAGCGGTGGTGTCAAGTGAAGCCATAAGGACATCAATTGTACCCTTGATATCTTCAAGATTGGGGGATGAGATAGGAGCCGACAAGTATGGAATGGTGTCTAAAGGGAAGTCACATGCTAATACAAGCATGAAGAGTGCATAATCCTCCCATAAACCAAACATCTTCTCCACATTGTAGAGAAAGACAAAATCTATGAGGCTTGAAAAAAATCTCAACCATGTGGGACATCTCTGTGTTCATATCCTTGCTCTTATCCACCTCCTCATGGACTTTGGAGCGGACCTCAGATACTCTTATAGGAGTGGATTCCCTAGATGCCCTTCTCCATCACCACCACTACTAGTGGCCTTTGCATATGAGTCCTTGAGGGGGGAAACCGCAGTGGCAAGCTCTTTAGATGTGGCTTGTGGTTCTTGTGCTATGGTGATTGGCTCAAGCTTAGGGTCCATGACATATTTTAACAACCCATCTATTTTACCCACCTTGATTGGGATAGCAAGGGGATCATCTTGCTCATTTAGCAAAAAGACAAATGTGGTAGTCTAGTAGAGGAATCATGTACCAAATGGCACAATCCCAAGTGCCTTGGCATCTTGGCTAGTAATCTTTCTGTTAAAAATAGAGGTTAGGTTCTTACAAACCTATTGAGGCACTTTTTGAAGGCATCATTTGCATTGTACTTCAAAAGATTAATGGGGACCCAATCCTCTTGGAATCCCTCCAATGATACCATGAACTGGCAAAAGTGAGTGTTCATCTATTTGGTGGACCTTTTGAGACTGGTAAGTAATGTGTCATAGTAAGAGATGGAAAGGCTGCCAATTTGAGAGAGATTGTCACAACCTCTAGATTTTGTCTTCTTTAAGAAGGCAATGAAGTTGCTTAGTTGGAAGTCCATGCTTCTGCACAACTGATGGGAAGGGATTCAAGGTAGGAGTGCTTGGGTGAGAGGGAGGCAAAAAGCAAGTTGTGAAAAGTGAGAATGAGAGCCCAATAAACTCATATATATATATATATATATAGGATCAAATATAAGACCATTGAAAAATTAGGAAAAATAAGAACTTAAAATATGAGCATTAAAAAGCCAAAATCTAGAGAAGAGTAAGATTTACAACCAAAGAAAAACCAATATAACAAATAATTATATTATATCATTCTTTATTTTCATTTTCATAATCAAATTGTACATGGATATCAAGTCCATTCAAAGCTATAAATAACATGAAATATTTTTCTATTCCCTCGCAAAAAAATTAAAACTCTTATGCTCGCATCAAAACATAGAATATTATAGATAAACTCAAACAAGCATACCTTCCTATGTCCATCTCAAAACCTAAAATGATTAGTACCCACACTCCCCATCAAAGCTAAATATTAACGGATATTAAATAAGCTCTAATACTTGTTCACTGAGGCTTTCTCCACCAACCCATTCAACATACAAATTTCAATGTCAAAGGTTAATTTACCATCTTCATTAGACTCTAACGAGATTCAATTTCCCACTTTTTTCACCCACCATTAATAATGGAAGAACACATACAAGGAAGAATGTGCAATCAAATACCAAAATGTAATGCTACCTCTAGGCACCTGACATGAGTATACATTACCTCTATGCACACTGTCCACGTGATCCCAACCTTCTCTGAAAATAGATGCAAGGAATGTTTCACCTATACCTCTACAAATGCACATAGAAGGATAATGATGAGGACTAGTAGCTTTGAAAATACGCACAAAACCCAGGAGAGTCCCACAAATCTTAAAGCTTTAGAGAACTTCATGGAGCTATGAATATCATTTGACATTTTTGTTGTGAGTACTTGCATGGACCCACTAATTAGAGATTGGCCACTTGATTGAGTCAAATGGCAAACAAGGAAGAAGTTCAAGAGCACTATATGGATTTGAAGATGTAGGTACCAAATATTTATTCTCATAAAAGAAAATTTTTGAGTAGAGAAGGTTTTGCAGTGACTTTCCAGCCATCAAGTTTTTTCCTACATTAACATGCAAAGCTTCATAGGATCTGATTAGGCTTCTTAAAGGTTGCTCCTCTATTAAATTTAATGGAAAAATATCTACATGGAAAGAGTATACAGATAAGTAGATGAAATGAATGATTATAAAGTAACTAAACCAAGAAAAATGTTATTACCATGGAAACTTACAACTAGATGGGAAGATATGACATGAATTAGGGGGGTCAAGTTTCAAATCCTTTGTAGTGTGAACATGTTGTACTGTTGCAACTAAACCTCCCCCTCAAATCTCCTTAAACCTGAGCAATCCACTTTTTTAGTAATTATTAAATAAATCATAATGTTTTTCTTGATGAGGCCATTGCTCTAATTGGTTGCATGGACACCCATGATTCTTTCTTAAACATTTCTCCTATCTATTGTCCATGCTCATCCTTTGTATTATGAATATAGATAGCCTTGATGGAATCTTGAGGATGTCATTGATGACATGCAGATGCCATTAGAATGATTCAACAAGAAGAAACTTGTAGTTCTTGTGAGGAAGGTAAGGAGTTGATTGCAAGAAAGGGAGAAATGGCGGCTCTTGAGTACCAAGTGACAATAGTGCCCTTGTGGCTATGGAAAGGAAAGAGGTAGTGGAAATATTCAACGGATGGATTAGTGGAATGAAGGGGAAAAATACCAAAAGAAGTAGCAATTCTCAAATAAACATACCAAATAAGCTTTTTTTGGACTATACACAACATGAAATGAGTTTTTTTGAGAGAAAAGAGGCCTTTTGGGAGAGGAGGGAAAATTGCCAATTTTTGCCTTCACTTTTGGACGCCTTGTGGGCCCCACGTAAGATAGGGGGACAAGGTTGTTAGAGATAAAAAGGGATTTGGGGGGGGGGGAGGGGAAAGTGGAGGTAGAGGGACAAGCCTACATTTGGTGGGCCTAAGGGGAAAAATGGAGTGGATAAAATATACACACTACCCCCTCTCCCATTGGTCTACCTCAAATATTTTGTCATTAGGAAAGTCATTAACTCTTAAGCTAAAGGGATCTTTTTGAGCCCATTTTCCTCTAATGTTTATTGTGTAATTGCATGGTCCTAGTTTTATCTAATTTATACTATTATTGCCTCTTTCTTCTTAAGCTACCAATACATGACCATTCTTCCTTGGTCAATGGATTTTTTGTGTATATATTCAACTAATAAACTACCCACAATATCATCAAACTTCAACTTACCATATGGAGTTGAAAAACTGATGGCTGTTCTAAAGGTATCCAGGATGTAAGCAAGGAGTGCAACAAAAAGGCTATCATAATATCATCTTTGAATTTTATGTTTTGAGCTTGCATTTGACTGGTTATGACATAGAACTCATCAAGATCGAAGGTGATAGTAGAGCCCTCCTTAATCTGCAACTCAAATAACATTTTTATAAGATAGACCTTGTTAAAGATAATTTTCTCCTCATAAGTGTCACATATCTTCTTCCATAAGTCATGTGTAGTGGTCTCATTTACAACTATAAAATACACACATTCTGCCAAGTGTATTCTAAGAGTTGATTTGGCTAATGCACAAAACTCTGACACCAATTATCTTTATTCGTATCTACTGACTTTGTATCTAGGCCTTTTATGGGCCTTAAGTGCTTCTTTTAGATAAGGACATCTTGGATATGATCCTTCCATAAAGTGAACTTAGTTCCATCAAACTTCTTGATGTTATAAAGTTCCATGTGCATTATATATTATGAAGCCATTTGTACAAAACAATAACTAACTATCGAGACTTGACAACAACTAGAAAATCAACAAACTTCACCATAAAGTTAGTAGAGTTTCTGGAACACTTTCTCAGTATAACTAGAACTAAGAAAAGATAGAAAATAAACCATTGCTCAGTAATACTACACATATCACTATCCAAATATTGCAAAGACATTACATATAGTTAAAACATGGTATTACAATATTAATACTTTTCTCATGGATATATGAGCATAACAACATCCAATTGTTCATAATTATATCAAAAGATTGATCTCCTTGAAACCACTATAGGACATCAAAGAGAAGTATTCTTACTCATTCATGAGAAAATATTTAAGGATAATATGACAATATATGTAGCTCAATAATTGCTACAATATACACATCAAAGTATTTACTCCAATAACAATTGCTGCATCCAATAGTAGCTAACAATAAACTTCAAAATTGTGAAGTTTGTAATTTGCAACCAATTTCAAACAACTTGCAACCTGAACTGGTGTTTTTAATAGTCTATCCCTACTTACTAATATTCAACAATCTATGTATATCATCTCTATAGTGGACACTATAAGCCTTGATTTGTTTTGTAGGTTTTGAATAACTTATGTAGAGTTGTAGAAAAAGACAAAACAACATGTGTAGCACTTATAGATTATCTATGGATCTTGAAACAACATCTGTAGTAGCACTTATAGGTAAAGGCATATTGAATCTTGTTTAGAATGGAGGCAATGAAAATTTTGTTGCCAATGCTATGGTTGGAGACTCCAATCCACTCTAATATCTAATGTTGGAGTTGCAAAGAGAATGAAGATTGTGCAAAGATGGAGAAATAATAAGAGAGAACATGCTATATTTGTGGTGTCTCCAACAAATTTAGGTATTGCATAAGCTAGGCATATACATATGAATAGGTTGTGCATATACATATACAAAAACATGCATATGTCTATGTGTAGCCTATGCATATGTGTGTCCTATGTATATGTATGCATGTAGTTGATTCATATGTATAGCCTATGAGTATAGCTATGCATATGAATATGCCATGTCATGCCACTAATTTTGATGTGATGTGTTTTCATAGATGTATCTAATAATCATGTGGTAAATGTTGATATGAGTGGGGTCATCATCTTAGAATCTGGACCTCGACATTCAGAAATACATGAGGAATTCATATTAGAGTACTACAACAATGGAATGGTAGATATGTAAACACTAGAGGCATATTTATGGGCACATTGTCATGAGTTTTTTTGTCAAAGGAAGAAACCCTCCAACCATGGCACATTTCGGGGGAGTTTAAGTTCATGGATGAGTTGGCAAGATAATTAAGTTTATGGTCTTTTCCTTAGTATGGATGCACTCGAAAGTGCTTGACTAATAAAATAGTTTTTAGTGCTTTGATAAATAAAGTACTCCCAAGTACTTGGGTTCATATGGGCTAAAGCTACTTATGCTATGTGAAAAGTAGATGAGGTCAAGAAGTTAACATTGATGAAGATGATGCTTTTGATTCCAAAGCTTATGATAATTTGACATATAGTTACTCAAGGTTATAGTGGAGTCCCCTTAGATCCTAAGGTTAAAGGTTGGTGCCTCAGAGGAGTAAAACATGTCAAGTAGAAGGCTATTTTTGTGGCAATGGGAGATTCAGAAGCCTTCATGTAAAAGAAGGTGGTAAAAAGAAGCACATAGAGGAAAAGAATGCTATTAATAGTCACACTATCTCATTGTGTGAGAGAGGATAACTTTGCAATTTACCAAATTGTATTGCAATGTCTGGTTCTATGTGAGTTGATTTATTGTGTGATTGATGCAGAGTCAAAGTCTCCTTAAGGGCTAATTGCTGGGAGAGGAATTGAGTTAAAGGCTAATTTCGTAGAAGTATTCATATGAGTATTGTGTGATTGACTAAGAGTCAAAGTCTCCTTGAGGGCTAATTGTTGGGAGAGGAATTGAGTTAAAGGCTAATTTTGTAGAAGTATTCATATGAGTGTTAAGTTATTTATATGCAGGATTTGACAGGGCGTGTAATTTGGAGTTTTTGTAGCTTTCTTTGAGATTCTCATAGAACTCATAGACAATCCCTTAGCTACATTTCCTACCTTGTAATGATAGTTGCTAGGTGTTTGCCCATTCTAGCCATATTTAATACCTTATATTGATGCTTGTCCCTAATTAGATTGGGTCAATGTGCAATAAAATGTGTTGCAGCTTGATATTCTCTCAAGTTCACTCAACAATTCTTGATTAATAAAGTAAGTAATCTAACTTGAGTTTAGCTTAGGGTTTAGGGTTTATAAATTTGGATTCACCCAAAACCCTTACCCTACACCCTAAATTGATATAAATGTTGACTTAGGCTAGATCTAGTTGATGTGTGTTGATCAAACCAAAAGGATACACCTACAAGTGCAATTGGTTTAAGGTTTAGGATTTTAGGGTTTGAGATTTACCCCAAGCCATAAAAGTGATACAAGTGTTGACATAGGAAAGACCTAGGTTATACCTAAGGAATGGAAGAGAGGTGCTTATGTGGGAAGTAGATTCATGTTTGTGGGATACCTAAAGATCATGTTGTGTTCACCTAAGGATAGGACTATTGATGGCACCCTAAGTTAATACTAGAGGATGTGTGCTTATTTAACTAAAAGTGCTTGTTTAAAGACCTGAGTGTGCAGTTGGTTTAGGGTTTAAGATTTAGCCTAAACCCTAAATACTAATTCCTAAACCAAGTACAAGCATTGAGGACTCAAGCTCGACCTAGGTTATACCTAATGAGTAGAGAAGATGTGCGTATGTGGGAACTAGGTTCATGTTTGTGGGATACCTAAGATTCATGTTTATATTCACCTAAGGATAAGAATGTTGAGGATACCATCTATTATTACTAGAGTATGTGTGCTTGTCTAAGAAAGAGGGTGTAGATGCTTACAAGACCTTATAAGTATGCAACCTATGTGGCTATATCTAACTAGAATGAGGTGCATGTGTTGAGGACTTAGGCTAGACCTAGGTTATGCCTAGTTAGTAGAAGAGAGCTATCTATGTCGGAACTATATGCTATAATGTTGGCTTGAAATTGGTATGCTTAAGTGTAAATGTGATTGTGGCCATATATGGGGGTGTGCCTAGCAGAGTCATAGTGTGGTTATGCTCTAATATATAGCCCTAAATGTGTTGTTCGGTGTGGTTACTTGTGTTCTAAGCTATATTAGTGGATTTTGGACCTATGTGAGTGTGTATGTGGCCTAGGCTTTATGAAAGGCTACATGGCCATGTATAATATAGATAGATATCATTATAAGGGATTAGGACTATAGATGACCATATTGATGCGTTTCTTGAGCTAAAACAAAACCTAGGGTGTACGTGGATATGTTAGTTCCATGAAAATGGTGTGTAATCTCTATTTTCTAGAACCATCAAAGAAAGCATGATACAATTTTAATGCTTATTTAACATGCAAAAGTTGTTTTTCCATGCACTTATAAACTTGCTTTGTAAGGTGCAAATATCCTCATGCTTTCATGCATTCGCAAACATGCACTAAGTACACAATCTTTAAGCTTGCCAACACTTCATTTCAAAATTGAACCTTATTTTCAACTATGTCCATGATGAAAGAAGGGATGAGTGTGCAGAAACTAAGTGATGGAAGAGACATAAGATAAGAACAAGAGCTCCCATGTGGAAGATGTCATAGAGGAGAGCCATTATGGAGGGAGTACATTATTTTCCTCACCCACTCTTCTTCTCTACACACAAAGGTGAGTTTCTTTTGCTTTTCTTCACCTCCTCTTTATCTCTTTTTATTTTCTTATTCTTGATCTTCTTCTTCTTCTTTCTCTTATTGTTTTTCTTGTTTCTAAAGGTAGAAAAAGAGGGAAGGAAATCTATACTTGCAGAGCAAGTGAACTTATATCAAGAGTTATTTCTCTTGTCCTTCTTCTTTGGTTTTGTAGTGTTTAAATTTATTCTTATTCTCTACATCAATGCTATGTCATTCTACTCTTGTTTTAGATTCATTTACCTCTAAAACATCTTTATATAGGTGTGCAAAGGATTCTACATAGATGCAAATTGTTATCGGTGCATATAGTGACATAGCTAAACTACATAAGTTCTTGACAAGCATTAATACATAGGTAGTGTTTATGCTTGTTCTTTTTTGCACTGATGCTTTTTTTAATGCATATAATTCTATGCACTATTTATGTATACAAATACAAAGATGCAATATATGTAAATACAAAGGTATAAGGAGGCAAGAGGGAAGGAACACCTAAACAAACAAATAGTTTTTTTTCTTTCATCATTGTTTGTTTTTATAAATACAATTTTTATGCTTTAGTTTTACTATTGAACTATATTTCTTTTGGGCTGTTTTTATGCAAATGGAGGTACATATACTTGCATACATTGTGGGACCATATTGATTAGTGCTATCAATGATTAGAAAATTGACAATATTTTACAAGCAAAGGTCGATATCGTGATAAGGAGAAAAACATTGCTCTTACATCATTTATGATATGTATATTGTTGTAAGGAGATTCAAAAGTTCCTCTGTAATGTGCACTTCTTTGGAAGTTAGCCCCACGTGTATCAACAAGGCATGTATGTTGAGAATGCCCTTTATATAGCAATAGGATTTATAATGTATTATAGTATGTATCTTATCTCTTTTTTATAAGGCAAGCAGAATATATATTTCCATGCCTTTTATCCACTATTATGACTTCAAATTCTTAAAGCTTAAATAAATTATTGTGTAAGTAAGGTCAAAAATCGTTTTAACATTTTGTAGTTCTATCAGTATATCAAGCAAGAACCTTATTTATACCATTTGGATTGGTTTATTTTGAGATTTCTCACTATACTTGATTAAATGTGGATACTAATATCTAAAGAAAAAAACAAAGGAGTTACTTTATAGAATTGTAGCAGTAGATTCTGCGAGACTAGTAGCTCCCTAGGTTTTATAGTTTTAGGAACATGCACATATTTATAAGCACATGTAAATGAGTGTGAAAATTATAGACATAAGGCATTTAAATCCATATCCAAAGTATTGTGAAAATTACAATTGTAATGTATCTAAAAGGATGTTAAAAGTTATGTTTGTTCTTTGTTAAATAAGTATAAGTCCATATACAAATTTCTTGATGGGGAGCATGTACATGATTGAAGATATGCCCATAACTCTTTTTAAGTTCAAGAAATGCATCAATGTGGCCATCTATGAGTCCGATTCCTTGCAATGGAGGTGGAGGCTTCTTTTTAGATATTCCCCTTTCATAGTTGAGCTATATGAGTACATAACTAGCCCTTTACCTTCTCAATCACAGAATGAAGGTAGATCACAAGTGTACTATGATTTGACTAATAAGGGTGGCGTCTTCCAAGACATAGAGAAAATGATGGCATAAGCTTTATGCAAAGTCTTGTACATCTTAACTATAGAGATAGCTTTAAATATTTTATCAACCAAGACCCAATTAAGATCCAAGAAACCATTGCTATTATCCACGATAAGTTTTCTAATCTTGTGCATTTGGGGATTATAGATCACTTTTTAAGCACGAGAAAGGATTTAAAAAATAATTGCTAACAAGAGGTCGTCCTAGTTAAATTGAGAGTATTGGAAAATAAAAAGGAGAATAGAAAAAGGCTTGGGTCTTATACCAATATCAATTGCTGCATATGGTTAAGAGTGGGTTCAAGCACAAAATAGAGGGATGTCTGATGAATCTAAATGGAACAGTTCTATAAATATCTATGTTTCTTCTTAATTTTTCTTTGTGATTGGTTTTATTGATACTTGTGATACTTTAATTTTGTAGTTTAACATTATGGACTAAAATCCCACTTGACATGAGACAGTTCATAAGCATTGTCACAATGAGTTTGACACATGGACACACTTATATGAGGAGGGCATCATCATGGAACAAATGTGGCATGAAATCACAATAACTATAATCTTTAAAGTGTTTCTTTTAGCATATGTATAACAAACATAAGCATTGTCACAACGAGTTTGACACATGGACACACTTATATGAGGAGGGCGTCATCATGGAACAAATGTGGCATGAAATCACAATAATTATGATCTTTAAAGTGTTTCTTTTAGCATATGTATAACAAAATTTTAGTTATTTTTAAGTTTATATTTTCCACATCTACAAGGGTAGTAAAACAATGAGGTGAATAGAGAGGAAGGGAGGCAAGTAGGGGCAATGCAAAGGGTGATGACAAGGGCGATAAGAGGCACAATGAGGAGGACAATGAAGAGGGTGATGAGTAGGGGGAATGATGACAATATCTCCTCCCATGATATATGATCCCTATATTTAGTATACTATATAGGTTGTTCCATGGTAAAAGCCATGATATGTGGCTTCAACCATATATAAACGACTTTATGGTTTTGAATTAATGCAAGCATTCTTGTTATACTTTTTTATAGATTCTAGGTAATATAAGTAAAACCTAATTATTCTCTTTTTTTTGTACTATTACTGAGCATTGTCTTGTGTTAAAATATGTTATTGTATGCACTATTTAAGCATAAAAAACACACCCCCCCCTTGGCTCCAAAAAAAAACCCAAAGAATTGCTAATTGGAGCCATGGTTCTAAAAACTAGCAGCTCCTTGGTTCTGTTTTCTACATAACATACATTTATTTTCACCTATAATGTGTGAAAATTGTAGATAGAGCACCACAGATTGAATGTTTATGTAATTAGCTCAAAATTTTATGTAAATAGGGAGGACATTACCTTTTTAACATGTTTACATTGATTACTATTTACTCTTGAGTAGGTTGAAGGTGACGTGCGAGGCTTTAAAAAACTTTCAGTGGCCTACCAAGCATAAGTAAAATCCCATTATGCTTTTCAAAAACCTATATAAGAGTCACGTGGGACTTGCTACATCTCATTCTTTCTCTTTAAGGCAATTTCTCTTCTCTTCTCTCTCTCTCTCTCTCTCTCTCTCTCTCTCTCTCTCTCTCTCTCTCTCTCTCTCTCTCTCTCATGTGGTGTGTTGGTAGGGTAGGCCTAAAAATTGGTATGCACTTTGAATTAAATGGTGTATAAATGTCATGAGTGGCAATATTCTCCTACCACTTAGTATGCATGTGTGAGTGTATATGCATCTTGTGTACATACATACATACATACATACATACATACATACATACATACATACATACATACATACATACATACATACATACATACATACATACATACATACATACATACATACATACATACATACATACATGGGTGATGAAAGGGTTGTTTGACTAGCATGCATTATGAACTCAACATATATATGTCATGAGGACTAATAACACAATAATTTTCTATCACTCACATGCACTCTCCATATGCATGTACACGATAAGGCAAAGCTTGCTAATTGATATGTGTTATAAATATCATGGGATGGTTCTCCTTTGTTATGCATTATTTATACGATCAATTTTTTCTATGTATATATATTTGTGTTGCAGCATATGGAAAGACTTGATGCTCATCTTTATCGATGTGGGGCTGCTGCGATCTCATTCCTTCTCTTTTAGTTAATTCTCTCGCTCTCTCGCTGTGTGTGTGTGTGTGTGTGTGTGTGTGTGTGTGTGTGTGTGTGTGTGTGTGTGTGTGTGTGTGTGTGTGTGTGTGTGTGTGTGTGTGTGTGTGTGTGTGTGTGTGTGTGTGTGTGTGTGTGTGTGTGTGTGTGTGTGTGTGTGTGTGTGTGTGTGTGTGTGTGTGTGTGTGTGTGTGTGTGTGTGTGTGTGTGTGTGTGTGTGTGTGTGTTAGGAGAGGCTTTCCAATTGGCATGTGACATGAATTTGGCTTATGCATTTCATGAGTGGAAATATTCTCTTAGCATTTAGTGTGCATACATGAGTGTGTATGTCTATGTTTGTATACATATACACACATGCATGATGAAAGAGCCATCCAATTGGCATATGTCATGAACTTGACATATGCATATCACGAGGATTGATGAGCTAATTCTTTTCTATCACTTATTGTGTATATGTATGCACACTTCACATGCAAGTGTATGATAAGGGAAAGTTTACTGATTGATATGCTTTATATATGTCATGATAATTCTCCTTTGTTACATATTATTTGTATGATTGAGTTTTTGCATGTACATATGTTTCTATTGTGGCACATGAAAAGACTTGATATCATATTTATTGTGGCACATGAAAATACATGATATCGTTTTTATTGATGTGGGGCCATTGGAATCTTATTGTTTTTTCTTTTGGATAATCCCCCCCCCTCTCTCTCTCTCTCTCTCTCTCTCTCTCTCTCTCTCTCTCTCTCTCTCTCTCTCTCTCTATTGATAATCCTTTTCCCCCCTTCTCTTTATTGATGTGGTGTGTGTGGTAGGGGAGGCCTATCAATTGACATGTGCTAGGAATTTGGCATATGCATGTCATGGGTGGCAAGCATCTCCTAGAACTTACTATCATGCCTCCACACATGCTTATGTGTATATATGTATACATATACACATGTGTGTGATGAAAGGGCTGTCAAATAGGCTTGTATGGTCTTGTGAACTCAATATATGTATGTCATGAGGGATGATCAGACAATCCTTTTCTATCACTCACTATGTATATGTATGTACTCTCCACATGGACGTGCATAATAAAGGAAAGCTTGCTAATTGATATACATTAGAGGTGTCATGATTAGATGGTTCTCCTTTTGTTACACATGATTTGTATGATCAAGCTTTTATGTGTATATTTGATTGAGTTGTGACTCATGGAAAGACTTGATACTCATTTTTGTTGATGTGAAATACTATATTCCACTTTGACACCTTGTATATATCACTAGTCAAACAATGAGGAGAGTTCCAAAGTTGACATAAGAGCATAAAGAGTGTTTTAGAAGTTGAAACAAAAAGAAGGAAAACCTTCTTAATAAATACGAGTTTATGTTACAAAAAGGTTAATACTTAGATGATCACAAATTCAAAAGTAGTTTGGAAAGCTTCAGAGACATAACAAACTTAGTTATTTATTATTATTTTGGTGATGTATCGAAAACACTCTTAAGAATAAACGATTTTACGAATGATAGTTTTCTCATTTTCAAACAATTTTATAAAAGATAATTGATGATATGCATAGAGTTTTTTGGGGCGAAAGGGTAAGCTTACTTTTATACAAGCACCTCTAATCCTCATACTAGATAATTACTGCCACTTTGCGAATGAGAGGTATATGCATGAAAATGAGCTTATCCTTCTGCCTTCATAAGCCACATGTATATCATCAACTCTTTCTCATAAAGCTTTTTGAAGGGAGGAAAACCATCATTTGTAAATTTATTTCTTCTTGGGAGTATATTCAATGTGTCACTAGAATAGTTTATAAATAGATGGGCCTAGTAATGTCTTTGAAAGTTTTTTAACTACCACTACAACACATAGACCCAATAGTGACGTTTAAAGCCACGGAATTATTCATGGAAAAAATTACCCCCGTCATCGCTATTCGCATCGCTATTAGCGGCCCGATCGATTCGTCGGTATTTGCGTCGCTATTAGCATCGCTAATTAGGTTAGCGATGCAAATAGCGACCATTGCAGAGTAAATTTTTGATGCAAATAGTGACGGTTACAAAGGGGAAAAAATTTAGGTGGCAGGGCATGCAGCCCTGCCACCCTTCTAGCTATATACACTAAATATTCTTGCATAATTCATTTGCCAATGTCACCTACACCTAATGTCTAAAAATTTTGTATCAAATTTTCAAAAAAAAAAAAGAATCCTTTAATTGCAAAAGCTAGATATAATCAATTCGAAAAGGTATTTCGCAAGGAGTTTTTTCATCACTTGCTTAGGCCCGAGAAGAAAAAGAGCTTGTGATTGTAAATGCTAGATATAATCAATTCAAAAAAGTATTACTCAAGGAGCTTTTTTATCACTTGTTAGGCCCAAGAAGAAGAGCTTCACTTCAAGCTTTCATTATAGTCAGGACCCTGAGATATGAATAAGTCCCATTGATCTTCTGCTCACTCCAGCTTATTCCAAACTTGTTCAAGTCTTTTTGGGGGAGCATTTGGACATTTGTAAGAGTTATACCATGGTGTTGGAGCCATAAACACTTATATAGGGAGTGGTAGTGTCTCTAAGCTCTACTTCTTCCTTCTTGTTTTTACCTACGTCTAAGTGATCTTCTATCTCTTCTTTCTTATCTTCACCCTCAATCTCAATGGATGGAGGTGTTTTAAGATCAAAAGAATCAAGCTCATCCTTCCCCTCTCAAACTCCATTTCTTGAGCTCAAACTCCCCCTCTTAAACTCCATTTCTTGAGCTCAAACTAGTTGTTGTACTCTAAGTAGATCCCTGAAACGAACGAATTTCTCTTTACCAAGTGATTTGGTAAAGATATTGACTACCTGGTCTTCTGTCTTCACATGAAGTAGATCAATCTGTCCTGCAAGTACCATTTCTTTGATGAAATTATAATGAATCTCTATGTGTTTGGATCTAGCATGATAGACGGGGTTGCTAGCTAGCATCCATATACACCTTAGGTTGTGTACATAACCCTCACGCTACTCCATATATCCCTCTTCAAGTAAGTCACAATTCAGGAATGCATTTTTGACATCCATCTGTCATAATTTTTAGCCCTTAGAGCTGCTAATGCAATGACTATTCTCACCATTTTCATCTTAACAACCGAGCTGAAAGTCTCCTCATAATCTAGGCCGTATTGTTGTGCATATCCCTTTGCAACGAGTTGGGTTTTATACCTTTCCAACGAACCATCTGACTTGCATTTCTCTTTATAAACCCATTTGCTTAAAGACATCGAGTACCTCATCCTTGTACTTTTGAATGTACAGCCATGTGTATCAGTTGAAATCATCTATCCAATCGACAGTAGATTCTTGCAAATTTTATTATGCCATCTATCCAATCGACAATAGATTCTTGATAATAGAAGGTACATGTAGTACGTCATGTAGGCTCTTCTTTATGTCATCATAGCTAGAGTAGTCTACCTTCCTATTGGTGGGCTGTCCCACACTCGTGCCCAAAACCTTTCCATCCCTTTCAACTCCAAGTCTTGCATGACTTCCCGAACAACGTCCTTATGAAAAGATCTTTTCAGGATGAGAAGCTCGTATCCGCACTGCATTCTCCTTATCTCCCGAAGGGTGATAGTGCCCGGTTTCCATCTTCTCTTCTTCTCTGGTGGTCATTGTGCTCTATGGGAAGCACCTATTGCTGCACTAGAGGAGGCTCCACCTTGTGCTCCAGGTGGCGGGCTTTGGCATGAGACCTTCCCATGGTGGAGAAATGGGGACATGCTTGCTTGGTGCCTGACATGCAAGCTCAAGGAGGGCAAGATGGAGAAGAGACAGAGGTTGGGGGTTCCCTCCTTCTCCTTTGTAGTTGTCCCCTCCCTTTTAGTGGATGCGGTGGCAATGGTAATGGCAGTGGCACACACACACACACACACACACACACACACACACACATCTCTCTCTCTCTCTCTCTCTCTCTCTCTCTCTCTCTCTCTCTCTCTCTCTCAATCTTCCTTGTGTTGATATTTCTTCCTTCTTCTCTCTACATCTCTTCATCAACAAAAAGAAATAGGGAAGTAAAGAAAAGAGAAAAACAAAGAGAGAAGAGATTATGCACTTATCTCAAAGCTTGAAGAAGAACCCTTTCGCGCTTCTCTCCTTCTTCTTCTTCTCCTTCACGGGTTCCCTCCTTCTTTGCAGTTGTCCCCTCTCTTTTTCACTACAAGATATAGACCTTATACCGACGTTTAAAGTGACGAAAATACAAATAACAAAATTTGCCCCCATCGTCGCAAAAAGCGTCGTTATTGACGACGCCATAGAAACGTTGCTATTGGCGTCGCTATATGCGTCGCAACCAGTAAATTTGCGACACACATAGCAAGGCCAATAGCGACGCGAACAGTAAATTTGAGACGCAAATAGCGACGGTAACAGGGAAATTTTTTTTTTGTGGCAGGGCAGCAAGCTATCCTGCCACATATAGCACTGTGTGCTGTATGAGAGCCATACAAAATAGTTTCTACACTACTGCATACAAAGCGCTTGCAAACAAAAAGAATGTATACTGAAATCATAAAACTGATACATGAAATAAATACATGATTGCATAAAATGCGATTGGTACAATCATGAAAGGATATCACTAATACATAGAAAATGTCTACATAGATCAAGCGACTAAAAACTAAAGGTGTGTGAGCTCCAAGGATCCAAGAGCGAGCTATAAATCCTCATCCCCCGAAAGCTCGTCCCGCCGCAAAGGAGCATCGAACGGATTCTGCAGAAAAAGAAACAACATATTAATCCACCATACAATAATGCATTCAAATATCTCATGGTAACTACAGACAAGAAAGATGAGTGACTTACAGGGCCGCCGCGTCTATACAATCGGTCGATCAATGCATTGAGACCGTGCCTCTCTGCATACCGAGTCTCAAGGCCTTGCAAATCGCGATTTGTAATGGAGTGCTACAAAGAAAACAAAATGCTAACTGTTAGAAACATGATTGTCAGTACAAAGAATATTTCAAAAAAACAAACAAGCAAAACAAAAGAGAAACTTACAAAGTCCTTCAACTCCTCGAAGTGCGAGAGTATATGATCAAAGCAATGTTCCGGGCATAGATCAAGATAATATGCAAATAGAGGGGTCCTCTCCCATCTCCGTCCATGCTCTTGGGCATATCCAGGAGACCCTTGTACATCCGGTGTATCGACGGGGGTAACCTCTCTCAAAGTGGCACTCAAAGGGGTGCCACCAAAAGGGGTGCCACCTGCTGACGGCTGCGCAAAAGCCAGAGTAACTGGAGTAGACGTCCCCACAGGTGTGACAAATCCTGGAGGTGACGCAGCTCCAGCTGAACGACGAGACGGAGACACCACATCCGTGTCTCCACAGCAGCACCCCCTGATCCCGATGCAGTCCCTCCCTCTGGCCCAAGTCATGAGCGTCGAGATCGTCTGCTCGAAGCTGAAGCATCTGATCGCGCTGAAGCAGATCTAGCAGAGCGCCCTGACGAAGAATGAGACAGCTCCTGGTCTGCCATCTCTCTGAATCTTGCGAGCTGGTCTGGAGACATGTGTGCCATCATGTCCTGAAACTCCTCATCGCTCATCCCTTGACTTATCCTGAAAATGTCACCTGCACAGATAAAAAATGGTGTTAGAATAATAAATTTAAATTATACAAAGCACAGTAATATAAATCATTTTTGAAAAATCCCTCTTAAAATGCATATCTTATGTATCTTTATGGAAGATCTAAACAACGAATTGAGTAATACAATTCTCCAAGAATGAAGTATTCTATGGTCCCATGTTAATCTCCTAACACAACTCTGCATACACTGGAAGGTCGATAGACATGTCACCACAAAAGAACGAGCCTGCCTCGTTCTCAAAAAATTCATGGACTACTGCATTTCCATCATTGTTAGCCGATGCGGGCTCCAAGCTTGCGGTGGCCTCCATCCCTTGTAATATATGAAATTTCGTGTTCTACATACATTGTTTTGTTTTCAGTATCCAATCTTCGAAATAATCTTTCTCTATTTTCCCTAAGCATACAATTTGATGTTGATGGGGGGAAAAAAAACCAGAGAGCATGTGGCTTGCAAAGCCACATGCTATCTGGTTTTTTTTCATACCTCTGTTTTGCGCGTCTATCAGCACGTCTAAATTGCAGGATAAATGCGTGTCTATTCTCGTCAAAAACTTGCTCAGGTCTCGGCCCGCGTTTTTTCATCAAAGCACCATCGCTATTAGCAACGCAAATAGCAACACCGCTATTTTGCATCGGAAAGCATTGTCGCTATGCCTTCGTATCCTTGTAGTGATGGTTACTTAACCTCTTGAAATAGATCTATGCATCCTGTGCGAGATTGGATCCCTCTTGTACTTCACAAGAGAAGGGTCCTCCCTCTTGCCATATTGAACACTAGACTTGCTATTGCCACCTAGGCACCCAAGTTTAACTTGAGTAATGGCTCATAGCCAAGACAAGAATGCCTTGAGGTGATCTATCACTACCAACCCTCTTTAAAGACATAGAGTCCTTTATTTTTGTGTTTCAAGGGGCATCCAGTAAAGATAAGACAAGCTTCTTAGGCTCAACCTTAAATTCTCAAAAATCCTTGATTGCCTCACATTGGAGCAACTAACCCATAATGACCCAAAACTTGACATGAATGTATGAGGTGTTTGCCATAGTCTTCATTGCCATAGTAAGAGAAACCCCATCTTCTCAAGTAGGGGTAATTCTTTGTCTCTAGTTGATACATAGGTTGTCACTAACTTGATCACATCTAACTAAGATATTGATTGTAGCTAGCATCTTTTCCAAGCAAGTATTGTCCCAAATAGAGGCATAGTCTCTAATTGAGACATCCAAGTATACTTGAGTCGTCTCTCCCCTAGACTTCCTTCCACATCAATGTGAGGCATTGAGCCTCGTGAACCATTTGAGGTGAAGGGTCTTTTGATTGTTTGAATTGAGCTCTAGACATCTAAATGGGAGATTTATAGGGAGTTGTGACACAACAAGTTGACTTTTCTCAAACAAAGATTATTGGACACTCTCTAGACTCTTTGAGATGATAGGATTGTTGAGTGCATCACTTCATCGAAAACACGGGGACTAGTAAGCATTGATGCTTCTCTTTACTCAAGACCATGCACAAATCGCCAAAGTTGGAATAGATCTATGAGAAGAGGAAGTCAAGGTTCAAAATATTGATAAAGACATCATTACACAAAGAATCATCAATATTTAAAGACAAGTAGGCTTACTCTTGAAAGATATGCAAGAGTAGAGACTACAAGGGCTTAGGTTTAATGTACAACCTAGATAGTTGCAAGTATTGCCTAGTGAGAGAATGTCATTGTACTTGCGAGTTGGATAGGGTTGGCCAAAATAAAAAGGAACCAAACAATTGGGAAGTAACAAGACCAAACAACAAGGGATATTAAAAATGGAATGGGGGAAGGTATACATCAAAAACCCCAATGAGCTTGAGCCCATAGGAAACCACGACCAACACTAGTAACATCTAAAAGACACAATGAGAGAGAAATGAAAACTTCATAAGGGAATAGTAGCATGCCATAAAGACATCAACATACCCCACACACACATGGATAGAGGGAGTTGAACATGCCTATTAGACGAATAAGGGTGTTAACCCCAACACGAAGAAAGCAAAAGGAAGTGGAAAAGACGCAGGGCAAAGGCGAAAAAAAGGTAGCCCGACTGAAGAAAGAAAAGGAGAAAAGGCCAAAAGCGCAAGGGCAACCTTAAAAGTCCAAGGAAAAGGCAAAAGGGGAAAGGTGCATTTTAAAATAAAAAGGCACACCCTGAAATCTTGTAAAAGAGCGCCGGGCTCTCACCCGTGCAATGTGTAAATGTAGACGGGCGGTGGACAGGAAGCTAGGAAGATAGAAGGACAATGGAAAAAAGGGCCTAGGCTATGGCCGGCCATGTAAAAAGGGGAAAAGGGGATGACCGCCCAAAAGGGATTTAGGATTTTGTATATAAAGTTGAAAAGTGAATGAGAAGATCATTCTTGTGTGTGGCCAAAAGTAGCTCTCCTCTTCTTCTTCTTCTTCTTCTTCTTGCTTGCTTGAGCTTGTGCTTGAGAGAGGGAGTGTGAGAGTGTGAGGGTGAGGGACCGAGGAGGAGAAGCTCTCCATCTTCTCCTCTCTTCTTCTCTTCTCTTCTCTTCTCTTGTCTTGCTCGCGGCAATGGAGCTTGAAGCGTGGAGCTTGAGGATGGAGCTTGCTTGAAGCTTGCACTTGGATCGTGGAGCTACTGGAGTGTGCGGGAGAGGAGGTAACTCGAACGGCACGGAGGTAAGCTCACTACACCCGTAGGTATGGATGGCGCGTCGGTTATGTGAGAGGTAGCCATTAGTGCTCGGCTTGGAACGCTTGAAACAATAAGCGGTCCGTGGGTCTTGGCGGTTGAGTGAAAGTTCCCACATTTTGGTTCTATTGCCGGGACCAATGGATTCAAGCCTTGAGCGCTTGCGCGCTTCGAATCGAGCATTGGAGTAGGGTTTTCCCCGAACCGGTGCTTGAGGTAGGTAGGTAGGAAGCGAGGGGGTTGAAAAGGATATTCGATCTCCTTGGCAAGTAGGTTTTTTGCTTTCTGAGATTTATGTTGTGGAATGGAGTAGTGTAGGTATTTACTTTATGAGTTGGGTGCATTATGGTAGGAAAAAACAAAGAAAAAGAAGAAAAAACAAGCAAACAGTAGGGTTTTCTATTGTTGTATAACAGGCTAAAACAGGGAAACAGGGGACCAGATTCAAGTTCTGGGTGAGATAGGGACAGGGAACTAGCTGTGAGGTTCTGCAGTGCTGGGAAAGGACCTTAAGAGGCGTGGGAGGCCAGGACAGACCTCAGTTCCTTGGTTTGCCTTGTGAGAGAGAGAGAGAGAGAGAGCTTCTGGTTCACAGGACGAGGAAGCGCTACCCCGATCTCTAGGCGCCAGTGATTCGTGCTACTCCAGGTGAGTCTGGTGTTTTCCAACAAGTGCTCTAATCAGATCCAGAAAGTCTGTGGTGATTGCGTGCAGCAGTCAGTAAGGAGGGGTCAAACGCGCGGGAATCGCGCCCGCCGCCGACGCACTCGGACCAACTCACAGTGGTCCGATTCCCAGAATTGGACCACCCGAGTTCTAGAGTCGAACCGTCCGATTTTTAGAATCGGATTGCCTGACTGAGAGTGAGTCCGACCAGTCTGGTCCGATTCCCAGAATCGGACTAGCCCGATCGGACGTGCCACATGGCACTCGGACCACTCGGACCAACCCGTCCGATTTTGGGAATCGGACGCTCGGACCAACCTGTCCGACTCGGACACTTGGACACTCGAACCAATATATAATCGGACCACTCAGAATCGAATCTGCCAGAATCGGACCACCCTGTCCGATTCGATTCCCAGAATCGGACCACTTTGAAAATCAAATCACTTTTGATTCGACTCCCAGAATTGGACGTGACCAAAATCGGACCACTGAGCCGATCAGACCAACCCAAAATCGGACTCCTGAAAATCGGACGTCTTAGAATCAGACCAAAAACTGTCAAAATCGGACAGGTATCTAGAACACGAATTCAGACATATCTAAACCCCAAGATTGACCCCAAAGACCTCATAGAGCTAAAGGCACATCACAGATCCTCACTGTGCTAAAATTTAGAGCACGTAGTTCAAAATTTGGCTATAAACGGTCCTCCAAATTGTGCATGGCTTTTACCGTAACGGCCCTGCGGGCCGGGGGGGACTACCCCCCCCCGGACCCCCGCAGAGGGGGCTCTGCCCCCTCCGCACCTCTCCCAAGTAGATTGGAGAGAAAATGCGCGCCGTGACAGGTCCTCCAAATTGGGCCCTAGTGTAGTAATGGCTCTACACGAGCATGGATTCTCACTTGCAAAAGAGCTACCAAAAGCCCATACCCGGACAGAGAGAAACAGAGACCCTAGAACCTCAATGGGCCAATCTAGCCATCCAGGGCAAAAAGGCCACACCACAAGAACACATGTACATCGTGTTCAAACCGTGTCTAGTCAGAGCAAAATGCAACTTCAGCAAGCTACAAATGCGAAGATGACTAAACATGACACTCTTGACGAGAGATGTACCTTGAATAGCACTGCACTGACGATCCAAGACAGCAGTGGAGAATCCACATTTGGTCGTGCAGTCTAGAACTCAAGGGCATCTGTCAGAAGGCTTAAATTTACAAGCCAGGACCCGGAAGTTGAAGACATAGTACCACCTGCTTATCTTAGGGTCAAACTCACCGTGAAAAGAGAGCATACTATCGATGCTCTGATTGATGAAGGAGCAGATTTTAACATCTTGACCTATGAATCATGGACCCTACTAGGCCAACCAGAGCTCACACCGACTAGTGCAACTCTTAGCCCTTATGGGGGACACCCACAAGCACTCATGGGAAGTGCAAAATCCTTGCGACAATTGAAACGGAAAGCTTGCCTATCCTATTTCATGTTCCTCCAAAAAGTGCTAGCTGCAGGAAAGAAACCCTCCTAGGAAGACCCTTCAAAAGGGCGACCAAGTGTGAGGCTGACTATGTAGCACAGAGGATACACCTGACACTACCGGGTGTGAGGATAGTCACCACCTTTAGCAAGGGTGACCTCATCGAACCTCAAGGGAAAGGCAAGGAAGGTGATGACATAACAATCAAGCCTACAAACGAGGGCAAGGACTTGTTGGAAGAGTTGATACAAGCACAGGTCGAACAACGAGAACCAGTGAGTGAGGCCAGGCCTGAAATAAGAAGATCAAGAGACAATGCCAAGGACGGGCTTTGGACTTACAAATATCGTAGAAGACCCCGAAAGAAGCCCAAGCCTTATAGACGAAGGCATCGATGGAGAGTCAGCACAACGCTGCGATGGATATCCAAAGCGTTGCTACGTGCTCAAGGATACTACGCAGGTAACCAATGGATTTGGGTACCAAAATCCCCTACTAAACCGCCTCCATCAGCTGAAGGCCAGAGTGCCTCAAAAGCATGGCACAGGAGGAAATCTAAGAGAAACTCTAGGTCTCAAGGCAAGAAACCAGACATGACTGTTCGAAGGAAAGAGCCCCAGCCTAGCATGCTAAATAGACAGATGTCATACGTAGCCATTGAGCAGGCACAAAAATCGTTAGCGCCCAAGGAGCCTTTGATTCCCCAAGGGGAGAACAAGCATCATAGGCACAACATTGCTCAAGGCAAGGCTGATCGCTCAACAAAGCAAATGGCATAATCGTCTAGTAACCTCGAGCAGATCATTTAGCGAGTGCCAAGTCCACCTAAGAGTCCTAGATCTCCTACGCCCTCTTCTCCCAAACAGACACAGGAAGCACCACAGCAGTTGTCAAGGGCGACTGCTCAATTCCAATCTCTACCTCCATCTAAGCTTCCAACCGTCAAAGAGGTGGGACATGATGCCATCTATACCTCTCGACCCAAGGATATGCCTGAGCCACCTAATGCGACTAGATCAGCTCATGTTCGATCTACACAAATGAGTGCTCAAAGGCCAACGAAAGACACAGCCACTTCTGATCGCCCTAGGGACTTGACACCGCAATCCACCAAGGGTAGCCAGCCCACTGAACTGGTTGCTACTACTTCCAATCAGGGATCACAGCAGTCATAGCCCTTGGCCGTGACAATGCCCCTTATGGAACGTATCCTTAGTAGTTTACCTGTGGAGAAGGTGTCGCAACCAAATCCCTCGACAACTCCAGCACTTTCAAAGTGCCTAAAGCCTAGGACGGAGGAGTCAAACACAAGGGAGTTGGTTGAAAAGCTAGACTCTCCGAAAAGAGCGGCAGTTGTGCCCTCACAACCAAGCAAGGCTATTCAGCAAACCACGGCTATGTCCCATAAGGACACACTAGAGAAGGGAAATGCTGAGGCCCGACCAAGCACATCAATGGTCGATATAGCCCAGGGTCCTGAGTCGTTGAGAGAGGCACCTTCATTGACCAAGAAAAAGAGGAGAAAGCAGAGAAAACAGCAACAGTTGTAGGTGGTTGTGGACCCCAAGAACATTGAGACGAAGGGCGCTGGAGAGCTTATGAATAAAGCATCGAGTCCACCCACCAATGAACCCGCTGATGCCTCTCCTAATAGCGGTGAAACCTCAGACACCTCTGTGTGCTCTGACAAACCAAAGTAACAGTTGCCATCAACAGTTGCTTGCAACACTCTATCCACTGACAATAGGACTCACATTGATCAATCAAGAGTGGATACAACGCTGTCACAACAAGGTGACAAATCTATACCAGTCACATCCGAGAAGAACCATGACAAAATAGCAACAAAACCTTAGGAGAAACGTGAAAACCCCAAGAGCATAAGAAATCCTAGCATTGACCAATCTTGCTCATCTAGGCCTGAGCCCCCAGCCATGCTAAAGCCTAAGGAAACTCTTAGAACTTTGCATGAGATAGCAACCGAGCAAGCCCTCGTTGAATATAGAAGTGTCGCAGAATGCTTAACTGAGTTGGAGGCTAAGCTCAAAGTGGTCACGCGTGTCTACGTCCTTGCGGACATGGGCACGATCCCCAAGGAGCAGCTTGGAGATTACTTGACCTTTCCTCTATCATGGGAAGAACAAGAACATCTTAACGAGCACTACGACAGGCTCCTGCATGAACATATGCGACTCATCCCTGACGAGGAGGCTGACAAACTGCGCTTAACCGTCATGTTCAATGAAGTGCTCTACCGACCGAATCTCGCAGACATAGAACTACTAAAGCGACTGTCAGTAGGCCATAGTCAATTTGAGTAGCATTGGTGCGAAAGCCGCATTGTAATGGCCGAACTAGTGGCTCAGATCATGACGGTCTCAGAAGAGCGATTGGCCAAATGGCGGTCTCAAAGAGACCCAACCTACGTGGCACCAACTTCCCTTCGGGTGCTCACTGACATACAAGGTACGGACTTAGCTGGGACTAGGCTTCAGGGCCCTTTGATTGATAAGGTTCTCACTGAGGAGGAGTTACATGTTGCCAGTAGACTCGGCCAAGGTTTCATGCTACTCGACGTGGCAAAATATCTATCAGTATTAAGTCAGCTGCCATGAATACTAGATGTGTGTGCCACGCTCCGGTACAACCCCGAGTTCTACACTTGGTTTTTATCCTCGTGAAGTGACATAGATTCATAGATATGTATATAAATAAACACTGATTTTTGTGTCACCATGTATAAACAATATCAACACACACAAGCAATGATAGTCAAGCGCAGGGAGAAGAGTCGGGTTTGACAGGCTAAGCTCCTCAGGTCCTTCTCTCATCACACTTTTAAAAGTTGTGTGACCAGCCCCACCTCCAAGTGAAGGGCCTGCAACCCATATTGCCACCATAGGAGGCCATGACCAAAAACTCTGATGGTGTAGATAGGGTGTAGTCCCTTCCTATACACCTTCGTCCCTTTTTGGTCTATCCTTCCGAGGATGTACCCTCTCCCACTCCACGACAACCAGTCCATGCGAATTAGCATAAACTAATATCCGCTAATGACTGGAGGCAACACAAACATCAGCATGGGGACCATTCCTCTACAACAATCACCGCATGCCTCACCCCTCCCCTTCTTGTCATATGCGCTTCATAAACCACACTAAAATCCCTTTCATGCAAACAGTTGTATCCTGTATCAAGGTCTAAACCCTTGGATTGCGTCTTGCAGGTTTCCTTTTGCGGCGGAACGCATGGAGGATCATGGAGATCTAGCATGCAAAGACGCTCTTCGCAGAAGGTGGGAGCATGTGGCATGCGCCCCTCCACCGGAGCGCTATGTGCCCACCATCAAGAGGTATGCCAAGAAGCGAGGCCCTAAGCGACATTGCCCAGGGCGAAGACCGAAGAATCCTCGAGTCAAGAAAGTCGAGACTCGAAACGCGCAACAGGTGGCAGCACTAGTGGTACGCACTCCCAGCTCCCGCGCGGGCCCCAGATGCTCAAAGGCAGAAAGGGCAGCTCGGAAAAGAGAAGAATTTAATGAATTATTTAAAGATATTCTGCAGATGGTAGCGGGCCGGGATTACACCATTCATGTCCCTGCCGACATGTTCCCCGCTCACCCCCGTGGGAGCCCCACACCAGCAGAGCCCCAATCACCCGGCCATCCAGACTCACCCCGCCTCGTACAAATCGAGTAGCCCATAATGCATAAAGGGCTTATCAAATGATAACTGGCCAGGACTTTTTGTTTTTAAATGGTTAAGTGTTCCTGACTTGTTAAGTGTTGACATGTTCCTGACTTGTATGAACTTATCATATCTGCGTTTAATATATGCTACGCCTTTAGCAAAAGAAAAAGCTAATCAAGCGCAGGTGATAAATGTCTAGTCAACACCATAGAATTCAAATAAGTGATGTCTCCTTGTATTGCACTGGTTTATTATATTTGCGGCATACACAATGCATATGCTCTCATGAAGCGACAAGTGGATGCAAGATAATACGGGTCCTTGTGCGAAAATGTTCATACCCAATCACCGCAACACCCACAACTCCACAATGAGCCGCGGCAAAGCCACGCTGCCAAAAGCACCCTTGCCAACCGCCCACATTGCATGGCCCACAAAACATTCCTGGGCCACGCCCCCTTCTGGGTCAAGCTCTATAGTTGGCTCACGGCAGCCGTTACCTCAATTGTACCCACATCGCATGTGCTGCAAGGAGGGTTGCAATAGCTCAAGTCTATCTCCCCCTTTCGCCAATTGCTTCTCTGACAATGATGCTAGGGCACCATCATCATTGTACTATTCATTTTCGGAGCCTTCGAAGCTTGACATTTTCCAACCCATTGAAAGGCTGATAGCCTCAACATATTGTAATGGTTGTACTCAGGCAAACAAAAAAAAAAAAGAAAGAAAGAAAGAAAAAGAAAAGGAAAAGAAATGAATGGAAAAATAAGAAGCACCCACGCTCACAGCACAACACCTAGGGGTCCTCAAATTAGGTACGTCTGGTGACCTTGGTCGACCGGCTTCGTCCCTAGTCCCCTAGTCCCTTACACTCACCCACAATTGTTCAGGGCACATCAAGGGCAGGACATACCTGGGGAGCTTGTCTCACCTAGGGTTAGACATGTCACCCTGACCCACTTGCACAATTTTATTTTGCACTCTGCCTTAGTACCATTGCAATCAGTGGTGATAAGCACCGCACGATTGGCCATGAAAAGTAAACCGTACTCATGAAGCAAGTCCAATAGTTTCCAGCTACTAAAAGCGTGGTGTCCTTGTAATCAATTATGCTACATCGTGCAGTCACAATGCAAAGGATGTCTCATATACCTTCACGAGTACTCCTTCTCCACATGGACAACTTTGCTTCATCCACGCATTGTTATGAGAAACTAGCCCACGGTCTTCTAACTATGTAATAGCTAAGTATGTAGAGCACTCACATGATATCTGCACCGAAGTATATCCACAGTTTGGGTCCTCAAGTGCAGGACAATACTCTAGGCTTGCTTAGAGTTCGACCTGTCTCCCAAACTAATCAAAATATGTCTTGTGCACGCTGAGAAGACTAGCACTACCCCTTAAGGAGAGACCACATGTGAGGTTTTCCAATTGCAGGTATAAGGTGTTGTTCGCTCTTCATCAACACTCAACTTTGAATGCTTGTCCCTTACCATCCGACAAGCCCGCAAAGAATCGTCAGGTGCAGAATCCCTAACAAACCAACACTTGTGCTGGCCATCAATGCAATCCCCAACATAGCATAGCCCTACCACCAACTCCAACAACCTTCCACCAGCCACCAACAGGCCCCCAGGACCTTCTAACACCACCACCAACACTCCTCCATGGAAACCACAGGCGTCCTTGTCACCCACGTCTTCGGTGCATGCTACAGCCTGCTACCTACGACGGTGAGTGCCATGGGACTAGCACTCGTCTAGGAGGGGGGTAATGTTAACCCCAACACGAAGAAAGCAAAAGGAAGTGGAAAAGACGAAGGGCAAAGGCGGAAAAAAGGTAGCCCGACTGAAGAAAAAAAAGGAGAAAATGCCAAAAGCGCAAGGGCAACCTTAAAAGTCCAAGGCAAAGGCAAAAGGGGAAAGGTGCATTTTAAAATAAAAAGGCGCACCCTGAAATCTTGTAAAAGAGTGCCGGGCTCTCACCCGTGCAATGTGTAAATGTAGATGGGCGGTGGACAGGAAGCTAGGAAGATAGAAGGACAATGGGAAAAAGGGCCTAGGCTATGGCCGGCCATGTAAAAAGGGGAAAAGGGGATGACCGCCCAAAAGGGATTTAGGGTTTTGTATATAAAGTTGAAAAGTGAATGAGAAGCTCATTCTTGTGTGTGGCCAAAAGTAGCTCTCCTCTTCTTCTTCTTCTTCTTCTTCTTGCTTGCTTGAGCTTGTGCTTGAGAGAGGGAATGTGAGGGAGTGAGTGTGTGAGGGTGAGGGACCGAGGAGGAGAAGCTCTCCATCTTCTCCTCTCTTCTTCTCTTCTCTTCTCTTCTCTTCTCTTGTCTTGCTCGTGGCAATGGAGCTTGAAGTGTGGAGCTTGAGGATGGAGCTTGCTTGAAGCTTGCACTTGGATCATGGAGCTACCGGAGTGTGCGGGAGAGGAGGTAACTCGAACGGCACGGAGGTAAGCTCACTACACCCGTAGGTATGGATGGCGCGTCGGTTATGTGAGAGGTAGCCATTAGTGCTCGGCTTGGAACGCTTGAAACAATAAGCGGTCCGTGGGTCTTGGTGGTTGAGTGAAAGTTCCCACAAAGGACCACAAAGGTAGCTTAGCTCAAGCACTCATCATAGTGCTAGCACTGCACCATTTCTATTTGAATACTTAGAACATTGAGCCTCCAAAGAAAGACTAATACAAAGTCCCATTTCTTTATTAAGGCTCATCAGCCTCATAGAGACATTGATCACCCAAGAACACCCTAAGACCATAGCAGGGATGAGTTTTAATGCAAACACTCTAAAGCTTGATGCAATGTAGTTTACTATGATTATCTAGAAGCTCATTACACTCTATGATCTACATATATGGATAGAACATGTAGAAAGACCCATAAAATCTTACTAGGCTTATAAGCAAAAAGTATTGAGATGGCAAGCTCAATGCGTACAGACATTGATAAAGGACCACTTGGCTAGATGGGTATGCATGTCTACACTTAGCACATTGGTGGTCATTATGATACTCATATGGCCACTAACTTATCACTTATTATATTTAGTTTGTCACACCTACCTACAACTGGCATAAATATACTGGCAGTCGACTAGTATAGTCAGTTATGCACTATTTGACTTAGTAGACCACTTTCCTCTATGTTGTATCTTATCTATACTTTGTGTACATTATATTATATGTGAAAAAAGAAGGAAAAACCAAGAAAAACCAACAAGAAAATGGTTTTTCCTCCATCTCTCTTCTTGTGTTCTTGAGTGAGCTTCCTCTTGTGTGTACGGTGTGTGTTTGGTGCAGTAGCTCAAGCAACTCCCCTATCACATGATTCTTGACATGGTATTGGAGAAACATCATTGAAAGAAGCTGATTTTGAAGGCTTAAGTGAAAGAGAAGAAGCAAGGTTCAAGCATGCAAGTGATAGATAAGAAGCTCTCCCATTCTTCAACTCTTTCTCTTGGATAGTGTGTATGGAGGCACCGGAAGTAGGGTAGAGTAAAAATCTCAGATTGTTGTGTGATTTAATGTGCAATCAAAGCACTATATATTCTGTAAATTAGTCCATAAAGACAGTCCCACTGTTTTTTTGGGCATTATGAGGCCATTTCAGGTCCTGTATTTTAGAGCCGCAAGGTTGCGGCCAGTAGTTTCAAGGTATAATGTGATTTTGGCTGTATCAACCGAAAGTGGATGCACAAGTTGCAGATTTCAAATCTATATTTTTTTAGGTGCTTTCTAGCAAGCAAACATAAGTATTATCTATACATTGGTTGCAGATCACATGTATTGTTTAGCAATCAATAAAAAAGGTTGCTTGGTATATTGTTGTGCACTTGTTGTGAAAGGCTGCAGAAGACTTCTCTTCTATATCATTTTTGTGATAATTGTCAAGAATCGCATGATAGGGGGATTTTCTTCAGCTGCTGCGCCAAACACACACTGTACAAACAAGAGGAAGCTCACTCAAGAACACAAGAAAAGAGATGGAGGCCAAAACATTTTCTTGCTGATTTTACTTCTTCTTCCACACACTATACAATGTACACAAAAGTATAGATAAGATACAACATAAAGGAAAGTGGCCTTCTAAGTCAAATAGTGCATAATCGACTACACTAATCGACTCGCATTATATCTTTGCCAGTTGTAGGTAGATGTAATAAACTAAATATAAGAAGTGATAAGTTAGTGGCCGTGTGAGTATCATAATGACCACCAATGTGCTAAGTGTAGACGTGCGGACTCATCTAGCCAGGCAGTCCATCGTCAATGTCTACACGTGTTGAGCTTGCCATCTCAACACTCCCCCTCAAGCTCAATTCTATCTTTGCAACTCCAAGTAAGCTTCGGAACTTTTGAAGCTTCTCTGTACCCAATGCCTTTGTAAAAATGTCAGCTATTTGATCATGTGTGCTGACATCTACCAAGTCAATCTCTCGTGCAAGTACCTTCTCTCTCACAAAGTGGTAGTGCACCTCAATGTGTTTTGTACTAGCATGGAACACTAGATTCCTAGCTAGTTGTATGATGCTCATGTTGTCACAATGAATGACAATTGGACCATATCCCTACATGTCCAAATCACCTAATAACTTTTGCAAACATACCACCTCACATGCTACCATAGCAGCACCTATATACTCAGCCCCTCTATACTTGATAAAGCAACTGTAGGTTGTTTTTTGCTACTCCATGTAACTGCTACACTACCAAGGGAAGTCAGATAGAGCTCGCAGGGTGTTGCACTTTTTGTCTCTATGTATATCAGATGCCATGGTAATGCATATAATGAATTGCAGCTCACCTAAGGATGCTTGGGACATCCTGGTCAAGTACTATGGCACAACCACAAGTGCCAGGAGGATCCAGTTAAAGCAAAAATTTAACAACATGGAGAGAAAGAGCAGATCTATATAGGATTATATCACAGAGATCAAAACCATTGCAGATCAATTGGCATTTGTTGGATCATAGAAGGTATAACATACCACCATCGAGGTTGTCGGGGGTTTGGATAGAAGATTACATGTTCACAAACACGTACAAAGCGAGTTCAAACCATTGTGACATAAACCATGTCGTATTACAATTAGCAAGCAAATGACTCTATGCACCTGTTCACAATGGGCCGGCAACACAAAGGTGTCGCGCAAATCCATCCATTTTTTTTCGAAATCTATTTCGAGAAATCCAGATGGACCTCGTTGAACTGTTGCTCCAGCTCCTCCAAGTACCACTTTGAACCACTGCACATCGAATAGTATCATGGAGAAGCTACGGTAA
The DNA here is from genome assembly GCF_053477565.2 of Lygodium microphyllum. Taxonomy (NCBI): domain Eukaryota; kingdom Viridiplantae; phylum Streptophyta; class Polypodiopsida; order Schizaeales; family Lygodiaceae; genus Lygodium; species Lygodium microphyllum. The sequence goes on along the minus strand of NC_141146.1, from coordinate 152,563,011 downwards.
TCCACTGTAATAATACTTTGCAAGTTCCCAAAATACTCCATCCCATCCACAACCGTGTTCGGATCCGTTGCTCGTCGCCGGCTCTCTTGCTCAAACCTTGCCATGACACCACAGTCCATTGTGGAGCGCATTTTGTTAATACGCTCCACACGAAAATGTCGTCCGCGCGACCACGCTGCACTATATATTTTGTACTGTACATTGAAACACTCAAATTAGATGTCGCATATAAAATTTAGATACGACATATTCTAAACCCCTCATCACCTTTGGACTACATCCCCTCGAGAACTCCCACTCCTCCATTGAGACCTTTGTCCCTTCGCTGGATGCTGCCGTCAAGGCTCCATGCAACCATCGTGTTGACATAAACCGTGGCATCTCCTCCATGCCTTTGGGATATCGAATCGGTCGATGACGCGTACTGCGTCAGAATTCAGCTCGTGCTTCCTCTCAATCTTGCCTTGCAATCTGGTACTTGGCGAGCCACATCTCCGTGGAGGCATGGTGCAACCTACAAAAGCGATTCACCTTCTCTTCCATTGAGGCATCCATTCTTTTTTCTACCCCATTTCTAACCACCACATCTCCAGTTAGTCTATCATCGTCCTTCAGCGTCCATAGCATTTCATTGTCTAGTTTCACCGTTGGTAGCCATTGTGAGATATGCACTAACGCCTCTGACACCAACCAACCTTCAACCATGCTACCTTCTGGACGAGCTCGTTGTCGCACAAAGCCTTTCAGGGTTTTCATGAAGCGCTCTAGGAAGAACATCCATCGCGTATGGACAGGTCCAGCAATCTCCACTTCGTCCACAAGATGCACAAGAAGGTGAACTTGTATCGTGAGCATGCTAGTGGGCAGATATTTCTCAAAGAGACAGACCGTCTCCACTGCTCCTCGCCTCACGGATTCAATAGAGAACGTCTTAATCTCTTTCTGTGAGATCCATTGCACCAAAGTCGACAAATTGTAAATGGCCCCGCGAATTTCTGGAGTAAGGCATCCTGCGATCGCAATCGGTAGGACAAACTGCCACAAATAAGAAAGCATTATGAATAATGGACACTTTTCAAATTGCAAAATGCCCACGCTAATTACAATCCATTCTGTTCACAAACCTGATATATCTTATGCCAATCATGGGATTTTAGCCCCGACAATTGGTCATCTTTAGAAAATGCGGACCTGAGAGAACACATCATACCCATCAGAGTGCGGATAAACTTGATTACTTGCTTCACAATGCGCTATTCTTTGGTGTACAAAACCCAAGGAGCGCGAGGAAGCTGCACTCCCCCTTCAGCACTCGACTGCAGCCAAAGCGCTTCCATCTTACCTACCTCCTTCAAATCCATTCGTGACCCTATAGTGTCTCTCTTTCCTGTGATGTGGTCCCATAGTAAGCTGCCCACATTCTTGAAAATATGCATGGGATCCAACAAGTGGTTGATCTGTAAGTGGGTCCAATATGGCAACTCGTACAAAACTGAGAACCGTCACATTCCATTTGGATATGATTCCGGGTTTACCATTTTCATCTCGTACCAGCTTGCAGTGTTCATACGTGTTGGAGGTCGTCGAAGAAAACCTTCCCTGAGATCATGATCCTCCGGCAAGAAAGTGGCGTGTCCTTGATATACCATCTTCTTCATGGTTCGTGACCTTCGGGAGTCTAACTATGGCCCACACAATGGACATGCATGATAACCTGAGGTAACCAGACCTGTAAGGCGAGCCAGGACCTGGTGAATACTTGATTGAATGAAATAAAATATAGATATTACCAGCGAGAACAAAGGTCTGCTCACCTGAGCACTCTCCATGGAGGCATGGTGCAACATACAAAAGCGATTCACCTTCTCTTCCATTGAGGCATCCATTCTTTTTTCTATCCCATTTCTAACCACCACATCTCCAGTCAGTCTATCATCGTCCTTTAGCGTCCATAGCATTTCATTGTCTGGTTTCACCGTTGGTAGCCATTGTGAGATATGCACTAACGCCTCTGACACCAACCAACCTTCCACCATGCTACCTTCTGGACGAGCTCGTTGTCGCACAAAGCCTTTCAGGGTTTTCATGAAGCACTCCAAGAAGAACATCCATCGCGTATGGACAGGTCCAGCAATCTCCACTTCATCCGCAAGATGCACAAGAAGGTGAACTTGTATCGTGAATATGCTAGTGGGCAAGTATTTCTCAAAGAGACAGACCGTCTCCACTGCTCCTCGCCTCGCGGATTCAATAGAGGACGTCTTAATCTCTTTCTGTGAGATCCATTGTACCAAAGTCGACAACTTGTAAATGGCCCCGCGAATTTCTGGAGTAAGGCATCCTGCGATCGCGATCGGTAGGACAAACTGCCACAAATGAGAAAGCATTATTAATAATGGCCACTTTTCAAATTGCAAAATGCCCACGCTAATTACAATCCATTCTGTTCACAAACCTGACATATCTTATGCCAATCATGGGATTTTAGCCCCGACAATTGGTCATCTTTAGAAAATGCGGACCTGCGAGAACGCATCATACCCGTCGAAGTGCCGATAGACTTGATTACTTGCTTCACAATGCGCTATTCTTTGGTGGACAAAACCCAAGGAGCGCGAGGAAGCTGAACTCCCCCTTCAGCACTCGACTGCGGCCAAAGCGCTTCCATCTTACCTACCTCCTTCAAATCCATTCGTGATCCTATAGTGTCTCTCTTTCCTGTGATGTGGTCCCATAGTAAGCTGCCCACACTCTTGAAAATATGTATGGGATCCAACAATTGGTTGACCTGTAAGTGGGTCCAATATGGCAACTCATAGAAAACTGAGAACCGTCGCATTCCATTTGGATGTGATTCCGCGTTTACCATTTTCAGCTCATACCAACTTGCAGCGTTGATACGTGTTGGAGGTCGTCGAAGAAAACCTTCCCTGAGTTCATGATCCTCCGGCAAGAAAGCGGCGTGTCCTTGATATACAATCTTCTTCATGGTTCGTGACCTTCGGGAGTCTAACTATGGCCCACAGAATGGACATGCATGATAACCTGAGGTAACCAGACCTGTAAGGCGAGCCACAATCTAGTGAATACTTGATTGAATGAAATAAAATATAGATATTACTAGCGAGAACGAAGGTCTGCTCACCTGAGCACTCTCCATGGAGGCATGGTGCAACATACAAAAGCGATTCACCTTCTCTTCCATTGAGGCATCCATTCTTTTTTTGTACCCCATTTCTAACCACCACATCTCCAGTCAGTCTATCATCGTCCTTCAGCGTCCATAGCATTTCATTGTCTAGTTTCACCGTTGGTAGCCATTGTGAGATATGCACTAACGCCTCTGACACCAACCAACCTTCCACCATGCTACCTTCTGGACGAGCTCGTTGTCGCACAAAGCCTTTCAAGGTTTTCATGAAGCGCTCCAGGAAGAACATCAATCGCGTATGGACAAGTCCAGCAATCTCCACTTCGTCCACAAGATGCACAAGAAGGTGAACTTGTATCGTGAGCATGCTAGTGGGCAGGTATTTCTCAAAGAGACAGACCATCTCCGCTGCTCCTCGCCTCACGGATTCAATAGAGGAAGTCTTAATCTCTTTCTGTGAGATCCATTGCACCAAAATCGACAACTTGTAAATGGCCCCGCGAATTTCTGGAGTAAGGCATCCTGCGATCGCGATCGGTAGGACAAACTGCCACAAATGAGAAAGCATTATGAATAATGGCCACTTTTCAAATTGCAAAATGCCCACGCTAATTACAATCCATTCTGTTCACAAACCTGACATATCTTATGCCAATCATGGGATTTTAGCCCCGACAATTGGTCATCTTTAGAAAATGCGGACCTGAGAGAACGCATCATACCCGTCGGAGTGCGGATAGACTTGATTACTTGCTTCACAATGCGCTATTCTTTGGTGGACAAAACCCAAGGAGCGCAAGGAAGTTGCACTCCCCCTTCAGCACTCGACTGCGGCCAAAGCGCTTCCATCTTACGTACCTCCTTCAAATCCATTCGTGACCCTATAGTGTCTCTCTTTCCTGTGATGTGGTCCCATAGTAAGCTGCCCACATTCTTGAAAATATGCATGGGATCCAACAAGTGGTTGACCTGTAAATGGGTCCAATATGGCAACTCGTAGAAAACTGAGAACCGTCGCATTCCATTTGGATGTGATTCCAGGTTTACCATTTCAGCTCGTACCAGCTTACAGCGTTCGTACGTGTTGGAGGTCGTCGAAGAAAACCTTCCTTGAGTTCATGATCCTCCGGCAAGAAAGCGGCGTGTCCTTGATATACCATCTTCTTCATGGTTCGTGACCTTCGGGAGTCTAACTATGGCCCACACAATGGACATGCATGATAACCTGAGGTAACTAGACCTGTAAGGCGAGCCAGGACCTAGTGAATACTTGATTGAATGAAATAAAATATAGATATTACCAGCGAGAATAAAGGTCTGCTCACCTGAGCACTCTCCCAATCCCGGAAAGTCATGCATCGTCCACATGAGAATGGCTTGAATGTTGGCTGACCGCCAACCATCGCGCCTGTGCATATCTTGCACAGTGACCCCCTCCTCCCACAAAATCTTAAGCTCATCGACTAATGGACGAAGATACACGTCCATATTTTTTACTTTGTAGTGGCCCGAGACAAGCAAGCTAAGGATGAGATGTCCTTTCTTCGTAGAAAGCTATGGAGGGATGTTGTAGTTGACAAGCACTATAGGCCACACACTGTAAGAAGTCGAGCGCAGACCAAATGGGTTCACACCATCCATGGCGAGACCGAGCTAAAGATTCCTTGGCTCTCACACAAAGCCTGGGAAGGTAGAGTCAATGTGGCTCCATGCGCACGAATCCACTGATATTCGTTGAACTCCATCCTTGGACCTATTCTGCACATGCCACGTTGTCAAGCTTGCCATGCCAGACGTGCGAAACATGTGGTTTATGCGGGGGATGAGTGGAAAGTGTCTGAGAACTTTTTGAGGGATGGTTTGCCCTTGCAAGTCCTGTCGATACCTGTGAGCACCACACTTTGGACATGTCTCCATAGTCTCGTATTCATCTCGAAACAGTATGCAGTCGTTGATACATGCATGGATGTTATTGTAGTCCATGCCAAGCTTCCGTAAAACATGTCGTGCATCATCAAGAGACTCAGGCATGGTATTTGCATGTGGTAATATATGATATTTCAATAACCTGAAAAAAATCATAAAACACCTTGAAAAAGCAAAAATGCTTGCAATAATACTGTAAAAAATAAAAATCAATGAAGCCTATATGCAAGGTACCTGAATAACTCAGTCACACTCGTATCGCTCCAACCGTATTTTGTTTGTATACTTAAGAGTCCAAGCAATGTCTTCAACCGAGATACTCGGCACCCATCATATAATGGTATGGATGCTTCCTCTCTAAGCGGGTCAGATGTCTCAACATCTATGGGAATCAATGCATCAATCATTGCCTCCATCTCAGGCTCCAAGATTGCAGGTAGGTCGGGAAGGTTGTCTGTCTCCTCTGGCATTGACGGTATAGATGGGCCTTGCGAGTGGTGGATTGGCTCCTGCAATCTATCCATCGCACGTCCACGAACTCTTCTAATTGGCCACAAAGGGTGCACTCCCCCTTGGGTCGAGACATCACCCCCTGGATAGAAAATTTGCCAACAAAACCCAATCTTATTGTGTATGGTTTTCAATTAGCTTGCGAGTACAATGCATGAATAATATTAACTTCAAATTACCGTTTGCTGAAAATCTGCAATCGCCTGATCAATGATCTCAGATTGAAACTCGCCAAATTGTCGTACGTGTTCTATAGACAATCGGCGTTTTCGTCTAATTGCCAACTTGCATTGAGAGCAAGAACATGGGACATGCTGATTAAGATACGTCTCGCGATCTTGAACAATAAGACCTTCTTCGTTTTCCATCTTATCTACATTACAGCAAACGAGGCTTAAATGGATAGCTTTATGGAGATGTACGTCAAGTTGGAAGTTAACCATAAATCTTGCATTGTACATATTAGTTGAGAGATTTTTTGATGTTATATCTCGGTCTTATATCATGCTCAAGGATTTGTTTGTCCCGGTAAATAATTATTCGTTATTGTAAAAAACTGCACTAGAGGGCTTTGAGTATAAGTAATCCATTTATGAGCATCATTGAGGATCTCTTAGTCTAATAATAAATCAGTCTCAACAAAAAGCATCTTAGAAATGTGGTTTTTTTGTCCTAAAATCGCGTATTAAAATTAATGCCATCTATGAAATTTATCAACTATAGTAATAAAATTTATTTCAATCAATTCTACTCATAGTCATAAGACCTGAGAGAAAATATCATATACTCAATTTAAGGGATTCTTCTTCTATAACAATACTTTTGGGTTCATTTTGATGAAGTACCGTAATGACCATTAGCTAGGGTATCATTTTCTTTTAGTCCTTCCGTTGACTAGTTGGCATGATTTCTAATTTGTTATGCCTATAAAGTTAATACAAAAACAATGAATTATGCATATCACAATTAGATCCCCTACTTGGACATTATGAAGGACATGACCAATTTTAAGCCATCTTAAAGAGTCACCAATGTACGTGGCCCATGGCAAAGCACATTGCATACCATTATCAATAAGTCTATTGTTGTGCATCTTAAATATCCTAATTAGACTTTATAAATGGTACGACTAATTTTTAGCCCCCTTAAGGAGTCGATGTAATGGTATCCATAAAAAAAGTAAAGTGGATACCATTACCATAATCATGGATATGCTATCATTCCAATATATGTTATCTTTCTCTCCCTCTCCCTCTCCCTCCCTCTCTTTCTCTTTCTCTCGTATTTCCTCTCCCTCTCACAATATATCTTAACACTCTCCAAAAGCAAAAGGGAGAGGGAGAGAGAGAATGCACTCTCCCTCCCTCTCCCTCTCCCTCTCGTTCTCTTTCTCTTTCTCTCCCTCTCTCATTTCCTTCCCCTCCCTCTCCCTCTCTTTCTCTCCCTCTCTCTCCCTCTCCCTCTCTTTCTCTCTCATTTCCTCTCCTAAACAAGCAAAAAAGAAAGTGATTCAGACATTAAACAAGCAAGAGGGAGAGTGAGAGAGAGAATGCATTCTCCCTTCCTCTCCCTCTCCCTCTCCCTCTCCCTCTCGTTTCCTTCCCCTCCCTCTCCCTCTCCCTCTCTTTCTCTCTTTCTCTCTCATTTCCTAAACAAGCAAAAAATAAAGTGATTTAAACATTAAACAAGCAAAAGGGAGAGGGAGAGAGACAATGCACTCTCCCTCTCTTTCTCTTTCTCTCCCTCTCTCATTTCCTTCCCCTCCCTCTCCCTCTCCCTCTCTTTCTCTCCCTCTCTTTCTCTCTCATTTCCTCTCCTAAACAAGCAAAAAATAAAGTGATTTAAACATTAAACAAGCAAAAGGGAGAGGGAGAGAGACAATGCACTCTCCCTCCCTCTCCCTCTCTTTCTCTTTCTCTCCCTCTCTCATTTCCTCCCCCTCCCTCTCCCTCTCCCTCTCCCTCTCCCTCTCCCTCTCCCTCTCCCTCTCCCTCTCCCTCTCCCTCTCCCTCTCTTTCTCTTTCTCTTTCTCTTTCTCTCCCTCTCTCTCCCTCTCCCTCTCTTTCTCTCTTACTCTCGTTTCCTCTCCTAAATAAGCAAAAAAGAAAGTGATTTAAACATTAAACAAGCAAAAGGGAGAGAGAGAGAGAGAATGCACTCTCCCTCTCCCTCCCTCTCCCTCTCTTTCTCTTTCTCTCCCTCTCTCATTTCCTCCCCCTCCCTCTCCCTCTCCCTCTCCCTCTCTTTCTCTTTCTCTTTCTCTCCCTCTCTCTCTCTCTCTCTCTCTCTCTCTCTCTCTCTCTCTCCCTCTCATTTCCTCTCCTAAACAAGCAAAAGAGAGTGATTTAAACCTTAAACAAGCAAAAGAAAGAGAGAGGGAGACTCACCGATGAGATATGGCGAGCGTGGGGTGGCTCCTCTTTGCAATGAAGGCTCCTCCTCTCCTTCGCGAACAACGGCGGCGGCGGCGGTGGTGGCAAGTCTTCTTCCTCTCCTTCTCTCAAGACGGTCGCTCTCTCCCTCACTCTCGCTCTCAAAACTCACAAGCCGCAAATGCGAAATGAAAATCGCGCTCGGTTTCGGCCGCTTTTTTCCCCTGTGGAGCATCGCTATTTGTGACGCAAATAGCGACGCTAATAGGGATGCCAATAGCGACGCTATTAGCGATGCCAATAGCGACGCCAATAGCGACGCCGCTATCCGTCGTCGCTAATCGGCGTCGCTACTAGCTCAAATCCTTGTAGTGTTTGTGGTGGATTAGCGGTGGTAGTGACTTCTCTCTCTCTCTCTCTCTCCATTAGGGGAGTTTTGAGGTCTCAAAAATGCCTTTTAGAATGTGGAGAGAGAGTGCTCTAGACCAATAAGAGCAAAGCCTCTGTAACGGAACTTCTATTTAAAAAAAATTTAAAAATCATTTTACAAAAATATATAAATATAATGATATTACAATTTTATATTTTTATTATGTATTTTTAGTCTCTTATATTCATGATTATGACATCTTTTGCATTAATGGCATAGAGTCTCGGCTACTTTTATTTAATGATATTTCTAGATTAATGATAATGACTGATGTAATCGAAATTCAAATTGGTGAAAAGCACGGCGCTCAGTTTTTTCCCTCCTTTCTTTTATTCCTCTATTGTTTTTCCCTCCGTTATGGTAGCCTAGTCCTCTCTCTCTCTCTCTCTCTCTCTCTCTCTCTCTCTCTCTCTCTCTCTCTCTCTCTCTCTCTCTCTCTCTCTCTCTCTCTCTCTCTCTCTCTCTCTCTCTCTATCTATGTGCATGTATCTCTCTCTTCTACCATGAATACAGAAATTCGACCTTCAACAAGGCGTCCAAGCTCCCAAATCACATCCATATCAGTGTTTAACTCATTCCAAACTGATGGAAGATGGATTCATACTATCATTAGCAAAGGTAGTTGGATCACTATGCAACAAGCAAAATATGGAAAAAGGCAAAGACATGAGAGCTCATTTATCTCTGCTTGGAAGGGCAAAATCCGAGATTTTAAGCTTGGAGCAAATAAGAATAGCATCAAAGAGGTACTAGTGCAACATGTGTTCATGCATAGAGAGCTGTGTTTGAAACCTGGATTTTCAAAGCTTCCAATGCATAGACCAAATTGTAAGAATTTGATTCTTAAAGTTTTTCCTTTCTTAAACATGGTTTAGGTTTTTCCATTATAATATTTGTTTGTCTTGTAGATATCTATCCCTCTAATCTTAAGGAATGGCAACCAGTGGAAACTATTATTGATGTTATTGATGTTATACATGGTTCAATTGGAGAAGAAATGTATAGAGGCAGAAAGAAGACAAAGCTTGCAGAGAATGGAATATTCTTTTATGACCATTCTTATGTTATTCCTATGCGGCGTTGCCAATGGGGATCAATAAAACTCCTTCCTTTGCCAGATTTTTCAAGCTTTGAGTGGCCTTTGCCAAGTCCAGCTACTAGTGAGGGCTATAGATGTAAGATATTTTCTGAGATCCAGAAAGCACTAAAATCTAATATATCAAGTAGGCTAAGCAAAGTTACTTTATTTATGCCTATTAATATATTTATTAATTTCTTCTCTAATATGGAGATAAGAATAACAAAAACCATGCTTTCAGTGAAGAGACTAACATATGATCATATCATACAATTTGTTGATAAAGGATGGGATAGAAGGACAGAAGGAAAAATTATATGTAAGATAGATCAAGACTCTATAGCTTGTAAATATATGATTGCTACTCAAAATTTTATCCTTAGCTTTTACTATAGTCGATGGCATTTTGTTGGTAGTAGTCTAGTTGCTTTAGACCAGAATCTTAATGATTTCAGCAAAGATCCTATAGTGGATCTTGACATTTGGTTCAACGAGGATATTATTGCAATCTTAAAGATCAGAAAATCATGTACGCTACATCAAGTGAGGATGGATTTACAAAATGAAGACATTGAACTACCATGCTCCTTTGTATTCCAACTTGACAAGAAACGAGTAAGTTTTCACATCATATTATATCTACTTAGATATATATCAATATCTCACTTTCTAACTAACAAACATTTGTAATTTATTTTTTGCAAATATCGAAAATGAGAGAAAATAATATACACTGCAAGGACATTCAAGAAAAGATATCTTTACTATCGATATAAAATATATGCACAAATTTTGTAGCAGATGTCTATCTGCCATCTCTATGAGATATACAAGGGCTGAAGGGCAAATTTCTATATATGAAGGCTTACAAGGCGATATGGCAAAGCTATTTCTTTTTTGGAGAACTATCCTTTCTAGGAGTCCTTTTGCCTTTCTTTGATGTCTTGGGTATAGAAGGTGTTGAAGCTGTGGCTTCGCCTTCCGTGGTTATAGGCACCGCATCTCCTTCATGGTGCAAATCCCCACCAATCTCTATTGTTGGTTGTATACAATTGACCATTATATACTTCAAGAGCTTTGCTCTAATGTACCAAACATGCTCTGATGTATAGCAATCCTTTGAAAACTGTCACACATTTATAGAAAAAAGAGTTTTAGCTCATTATTGTTCTTACAATAGACTATATTTTTATCATCAATGGACTATTTGCAATTAATATCTATCTTAAAGTTTAGCATATTTCATATTACCTTTACATGTTAATCATCATTAAGATAAACAAAGTTAACCATTCTTCTAGCATTTGCAATCACCCTCCAGCCACAAGAATGGCTATCATTCTGATGGGGACACTGCAACCACCAACACAAAGTAAAACTATAAAGAGGACGGATGGTAGTTCATAGAATAAACTCATGTTTCAATTATTTTAATGAATAACTTACCGCAACTTGTCTATATTGCATTATTGCAAGCAAATCAGACGGCATAGGGGGTCTTTTCTCTAGCTCTTCAATTAATCTTTTGGCACCTCTATATATAAAATATGTTGAAATTTAGAGTACTTACAAAAAAAAGAATTGAAATATCAAGGAGCCCTTGGATAATATAACTTACAATTTAGCATTTCCATGGCTTCCTGTCATAGAGTTGATTAAAAAACATTGCTTATCCACAAGGTCTATTGCAATCAAGCTCCAATGAGAACTAAAAGCAATCATATCTCAACAAATTAGTATGATAAAATCTCAAAAACTCTAATAGAATATTGAATCACTTACTTTTCATTATATGGAATTATAAGGAGCTCCAAAGTATCGAAGTCAATCAAATTGAGCCAGTGCTCAATAAAACTTGTATCAAGCTCGTTCCTCATAAACAATGAGATAGATGGATCAAGAACCTCAATTTTTTGTTGTATATCCAAAGGAAACTCATGCATTATATACCTAGAAAAGGCATAGAAATAGTGAGTATAAACAAGAAAAATCTTATTGTTAAAAAAATATCAAAAAGTATAAGTAATTATGGATGGATATACCTTAGAACAACAAGAATAATACTGTCATTTACTTCTCTTCTTTTATCCTTAAGAATCTGAACACATACAGCATCAAAGGAGATAACCTCAGTTCTTTTGCCTAAGTCACCAGGTAGGAAACAAAACACACTGAATCCTTTTGGATTAGCTGCTTCAAGAAGGGTGGCTAGCTCATTTTCAAAGGACTCTAGTTGCTCTGTTTCCCTTTCTTCAACCCTTTGCCTCCTATACTCTCTCCATTTATCTGCCTGTTCCTCTTTAGCTTTCTCCTCTTTTTCATGTTGCCTTGTATCCCTCTCATGGGTGACATCCTCAACCCTGAGACCAGAATCATATTTCTTTCTCCTAGCTGGGGGCACATTAAGGATATTAAATGTCTTCACATCAGTGAGGGGAATTGGCTCAAGGACCTTTGAAAATCTATATCTTAGCCTCCTAAGAATTACCATGTCCTTGTCCATGAGTGTGAGCCTATGAGCATGAGCAGCACAAATATAGGCATCTTGAAAAAACTCAACTAAAAAATCCTCTGTGGCTTCTTGTATACAATTAAGAGCTGTTCTTGTCCATCTGAAACTATCCAAACTATATTTGTCACAAATTTCCCTGACAAGCCTCTGAAAAGACAACTTTGGAATTGCATTGTCAAGAGCCTTTACTGCCTTCCTAATCTCCCTTAGGCACCTGACATTTTGAGAAAACTTTCTCTTTGGCTTTGACTTTCTAGAGAGCTTTTGAGGCTTTGAAGACTGATGAATCTTTGATGTTAAATCCCTAGGATCAATCTTCTCATTTCTTGCTGTTGCCTTAGTCCTAGCTATCTGCCAAAAAAAGACATTTTACTTATTCTCCAGTATGTCCAGCAAAACGCGAGTCTCAGACAAGAGGTATCCATGTTGCATGTCGTTTTCGCATTTCAGTTGAATTTTTCTCGAGCGTGTCTAGTGAAACGCGAGTGTCAAGCAAGGCACTTCCTTGCAGCTGCTTCTTTTCGCGTTTCACCGGACTTGTTGTCCATTGTGTCCAGTGAAACGCGAATTTAAGACAAGAGGCCTCCTTGAAGCACGTTCTTTTCGCGTTTCACCGGACAACTCATGAATAGCAAAGAAATTGACAAAACCAAGAAAAAATAGCTTTGATCTAAGGAAAGCTTTTAAAATTACATAAAATATCCATAGAATTAGGGAAGAAGTTTGAAGATTTCCTTAAATCTCCACAACATTGAGGAATGCTCCCATTGTGGAAAAAATTCATTTGTAGTGCTGATAAGCTCATAATAACATAAAGGATTAAGGAAAAGTATCAAAAGAATGCATTGAATGGAGCCTGTTATTGAAAAGCAAGATGCAAAAAACCATACCTTCTTTTTAGCTTGTTCTTCACAATCTCAGCCTAATGGCGAGAATATGCTCGAAGGTTTCCTTTGTTGGGGAAGCAGTGAAATGCTTGGAGATTGGAAGGAACACCAAAGGTAAAGGCAGAGTAGCAATGTTTTCTGCTTGCTGGAAATGCGGTGAAAGGCGAAGGCGGTGAATTTGCATGGACTCAACGTTCTTGGCAAAGTGTTAATAACACACGTGTGACGTATTCTCGCTTACCGGAATTTTTTTATCTATGGTACAAGCATTACTTGGAAAAATGTTATGTAACACACGTGTGACGTATTTTCGAAAAAAGAGAGTGCGCACGTCTTCTGAGGAGTTTGATACGGTGTGTTAAGTAAGACACGTGTGCACGTATTCTGAGGCATTTCGTGCATGCAAAAATATTAAAAATTTCATCCAAATTTGCGGTCCCGTTTATTTTTCCATCATTACACAAACTTTTTCGTTGGAACTATCACCACATGCTTAACGGTCAATATAAAAGCATTTCGAAGCCATTTCTCCGACATTGTCTTCTTTTCTGTCGAAATTTCGTCTCGACTTCCCTTCAAGGTCCTTGCTTCCTGTGTGGAGAGCAATTCAACAATCTTTGATAGGTAACAATTTTTTTTTTATTACAAGTATTTTAACAAAATAAATTTGATTAATATAGAAAGAATTTTTAATAACACTTGAATAATTACAGATGTTATGTGCTTTGTATCTTTTAAAAGCAGCATAGCTTTTCCAGAAAGGATTTTGTCATAAATTTCTATGTTTCCATAGAATTAATTTATAGTTCATGTTTCTCTTCTTGATTTGTATCTTTTGACCAGTGAAATGCGAAATAATGTCCCTGTTAGTGATATTTTGCTAAGTATTGCGTTTCACCAGTGAGATATTGAAATAATTTTCGTCTTCAAGGTAGTGTTCGATGAAACGCGATTTCATCACAGGCATTTACCTTGGACACTTTAATTTTCGCATTTCACCGGTCAACTTAAAAAAAAATCTCCTTTTTTGATTTTTTTGTCTTGAAAAATGCAATTTTGGGGCCTCTTTCCATGGTTCCATCTTGTTTTATTGGATAGTGTTTCTATTCTGCTTTGTTGTCAGGGATAAATCTTTTCCTGGTCAAGATGACAAAGAGGAAGCTATCTCTGGAAGGAATGGATGAGGAGGAGATAATTGAGATATCTGATGATAGGCTCTTTGATTTCTTACACACCACTAGAAATTCTTCCAAGTTTGGCTATATCAGGAAAATTTTCAATGTTCCTTTTGATTTGAAGGAGTTATTGGAGGATCTTGAATATAAACTTAAGGAGTACAGATGTTTTTATGATAGACATGTGCAAGGTTTGGAAGTCAATGGATTTGTTCATTATAGTGATGTCATGGGAGCCACCAGTACATCCAGGTCAACTTTGCTAGGCAAGTTCAACCTCATCGATGAGAAATTCAGAAAGAAAGAAACATGTTGCCCTTTCCACAAGTATCAACACCAATGCCTTCTGATCCACAAGGACGTTGGATTTATTGTGTATCTTCAGTACATGGAAAATTCTTCTCCAGATATAGACCAACAGGGAAAGCTAGAGGATATTGCAAGTATGGATAAGGAGGTCGAAGAGAAGGAGGAGATGTTCCAAGAAGATGTTGAGAATCAACTTGTCCAAGGTTTTGATGTAGGTTTGTTCAAGAGTGACAATATCACAATGGTGGAAAAAAAGGAGATCGAGCCAAGTGCACAGGTTGATGAAGAAGGTCCTCTTGCATGTGTTCCAACATTTTCCACTTATCTTATCAACAAGAAGAGATATGTGTTGCTAAATGATATTCAACATCTTTTTTATCTTAGAGAATATTATTGCTTAGCAATCCTTGCAGGTTGGGGCAAAAATTACATTAATTTTATAGGTTATGAACAAGAACCACTAGCAAGTCTTGATGTTGAGGGAGAGAATTTCCAAGATAGCTCTATAGCCTTACATACATGTATTAATCAGATCATAGAATACGAAAAGGGGGGCTACCTTACAGAAGAAGAGTTCTTGCAGGTCCAGAAGAAACTTCATATTAATGATGTAGGGTATGAAGAGAGATTGAAGTCTCCATTAGATGAGAAGCCCAAGAGTTCAATAAATCTTTATAATGATAGTCTTCTTGAAGAAGACGAACACCCTAAGGTATGAAATATAATTCGAAGTTACCCATTGAGTTTATGTTAGACTTTATTATATATTATAGACAAATATCTTATATCTTGTACTGTTGTGGTTTGTTCTGTAGATTGAGATTGAAGATCTGGACAACTTTCTTGGAAGGGCCAAGGGCTCTAGGCCAATGAAGCTTGGAAAAAAATCAAAGCCTTGGCCATTATATTGGAAACTAAAACAATCAAACAATTGTAATATATCATAGTAGATTGTCAAGCTCTCCAAGTCTACCAATGATGGCTTTGAGAGCTATCTCAAAGGTAATTGGATCTCAAGTTTTCAGCAGAGGTTTGGACAAGATCATTTTAGTAGAGAAGGAAGAAGCCATAAGAGTTTTTGGCTTCATGCCTGGATATAGTGGATCTAGAGCTGGATATTTTGGAGTTCTTGGCTCCTATTTGCTCTCTTATGTAGGAGATAGTAAGAATTTGAAGCTTCTTCCAAGCTATCGAAAACAAGAGTTTTTGAAATACAGAGGTCTTATTGAGTGGGATGAAATAAAAGATTCCTCTAGAGGCCCTGTCGAGCTACCTGAAACCAAGGACTCCTCTGAAGGCCATGTCAAGATACCTGAAACTAAGGACTCTTCTGCAACACAATCAGACTAGAAGATGCCAAAGATTAAGGGTTTCCTGAAACCCATCTTTTCCCAACTCTTTGTTTGGTTTGTAACCATTCTGTAAATCTTTGCTTTGCGCAAGAATTTAAATATCTATCTTTTCTTCTTTGGGTAACAATTTGTATAGTCCTTGCTAAAGATGATGTATTGCTTGATGTGGTTGTATCTTTAAGCTTGAATTTATGCCAAATTTGTCGATAGAACCATTGAAAGACCTCTAATAAACTGTTGGCTTTGTGTCTTCCACCTCCATGTCTTGTGTGTCTGAAATATTTTGTTCTTGCTTGATAATGTGATTTTTCCATACCTTGGGTTGACCAGATAGATAGAGATCCATATTGTTTAATAAAGTATGGAGCATGGTTGTATAGAATATGCTACATAGTCAACAAATAAAGAAAGTTATTAAAAAACATTATATGAGTTCGATAATGAAGAAACAAACATATACAAACTTCTTACCATATAGTGAGTAAAGTGTTGATCACCCCAAGCTTCTGTCATCGCCTTTTTGAAAAGGTTCAATTAGTTTTTAAAGTCTTTAAGATCATCATCATTCCATTCAGTCTTATCACAATAAAAAAACACTTTGTCTAGTGTTTCCCAAACTTTAGCTTTTCTATTTCGAGCTTGTCCATTATCAGTATGGTCCTTAACTGCATTATGTAGGGATTTCCACTGTTTAAATTTAATAGTTGAGCCACCATTTCTCGAGTTTATCTTGCGAAGTCTCCTATGAAAGCCTAGAAACCTTCTAGCCTTCACTCCACCAATAGATGGTTTTTTTGGGACACAATTACCATCCTTAGACTTTTGAAGATCTGGTTTAATAACAACATTGCCACCATGCAAACCAATTTGCAGATAGAACTTTTTCAACCTTTGTTATAGCATCTGTTCTAGTTGATAATGGCTTCAGCTTCCATGCAAATCCTATATAGAGATGAACAAGCTTTTCAATTATCCTGCAAAGTGTATGAAGTGTACAAATATGGGCATTCGCTAAAGGAATGTCCAAGACTGGTTTAAACTGTGGATCCTTATTGTGCCTAGAGGGAGCTCTATTCCAATTGCTTGAGTTTAACTCTGCAGCTGGTGACATGCAGTATAAGCAAGGAGATCTCGAGTTAGCTCCCTTTGATACATTATACTTACATTTGAGTGTCTTTAGGTCACCAGCTATGTGCCACTCAATCCTGTAGTTCCCAAATCCTTCAACAAATAGCTCTTCTCCTGCTTGTTGCCTTTGAATAACATTAGGTATTGATGTTTGATGAAAAACCCAATATAGTATATCAAAATTCTCAGTATCTACATCAAATGCTCCTAGCCACTAGATGTTATATTCAGATTGAACACTAAATGATGTTGAGTGATTGCAATGACCTGACGAAAGTGCTCTATTCATCAAGGTGATAGAGATTCTCTCCAATTTTTTACATTTCAGAATCTCACTTTCATCAAGTTTAATCACAAATCTAGCCACTCCCTGTGCCTCTGCTACTGACAAGTCATAAAATTTGATCATTAAGCATTGTAGGGTGGGCAAGTCAAGGAAAATATTGTTAAATTCATTGAATGTAACCTCCTTTTTCTTGCCCTTGAAGCTAGCCTTGATATGAAAAGGCTCACCTAGAATCTCCATCACTTTGAAGTAAAGAAAAGAGAAAAACAAAGAGAGAAGAGATAATGCACTTACCTCAAAGCTTGAAGAAGAATTCCTTTGTACTTCTCTCATTTTTTTTCTCCTTCGGGAGTTCCTTCCTTCTCATTTATACTTGTCTCCTCCCTCTTTGTGGATGGCGGCAGTGGTGGCGGCCTCTCTCTCTCTCTCTTGCTTGTTTACAAACCTGTAAAATGCCATGTTCGAGTTTTGACACTTTTTTATGAAGCCTCTCTCTCTCCCGTTTTTTATTTCTCTCCATCTCTCTCTTCCTTCTCCTCCCTTTTTCTCTCTATTTCTCTCCTTCCTTCCCTTCCCACTCTCACTTAACTCATCTCATTGCAAAGACAATCAAAGATAGAGAATAAAAAGCTTAAGAAACAAAGATATTGAAAGACATGTCACCCCATCTCTCTTTATCTCTCTCTCCCCCCTCTCCCTTTACTTTTCTTTCTTAACCTTCTCTCTTATTCTCTCATTGTTTTCCTATTTCTCTCCCTCTCTCTCACTCTCTATTTTTTCTCTCTATCTCTCTTTCTCCCTCCCTCTCTCTTCTTTTCACTCTCCTTTCTCTCTTTACCTTACCCTTCTTTTCTACCTCCTCCTCCTCTCTTCCTTCCCTCTCCCTCTCTCTATTTCCCTTTCTTTGTTTCCTCTCTTTGTTTCTCCCCCTCTCTCTCTCTCATTGTTTCTCTCACTCATCCTCCTCTCTCCCTCCCTTCATCTCTCATTTCTCTCTTCTTCTTTCTCTTTGTTTCCTTTCTCTCCCTCTTTCTCTCTTCCTCTCCCTTCATTCTTCTCCCTCCCTTCCTCCCTCCCTCTCTTTCCATGTATCTCTTTGCAAAGAAAAATAAAAAAAAGAAAACAAGAGAACACAAAAATAAAGCAAGAAGAGGCAATGTACCTACCTCAAAGGCCTGAAGATGAAACATATTTATATTTTAATTTACATAATTAATAAAAAATTATGCATATAACTAACAATCAATCAAGATTATATATATATATATATACTAATAAAAATAAATATTAATAAATTATTTTTTTCCAATTAGGGACAATATAGTTCAAATAGTATCAAACAATAACCATACCATCAACTAACATTGCTTAAGTTCAGATGTTAGCCTATTAAAAAAGTTCACATATATTTAATTGCTATTGTGATCTAAGGCAATGGTTCATATCTAGGATACTTGTGGTCCATAAGAGAACTAAATACGCAAGATATGAAGCACTTTGTAATTGCCCCAATGTTTGTTTAAAAACAAGAACCAAGACTATCAAACAATTAGGGATTACTTGTTGCTCTCGTTGGAATAAGTAACCTGACCTTATTTGCATATGCTTTGGTTTCTTATTTTTATATAACGAATAGAACTTGGCTCATCAAAAGGTTCTCAAAATCATCCATTAAATACATGAGATACTCTTAGGGTTGTCTCGAGAGAGTTCTTCACCTAAGAAGGATATACTCCCCAAGAGACTCACCTAAAAGTTAGAAAAGTGAGAAATACAATCGAGGTCCTCTATATATAGTGGATTTTCTAGGGTTTTAAGCTCATATGATTTTCTCAATACCATGCGAACCTGTTTGGCTACCAAAAAAACTAGATGACTGTCGAGATTCACAAAAATCCCTCCAAGATAACCAACATAGTAAGTTTTAACGAGTTAATATTTTTTTGAATGTTATTAATTATGTAAAATCATAGAGTCAATTATGTGTTATAATTACGATATCACAAAAAATTAATTATGTCATCTCGCAATCCATGTAGAGTTGTTTAAAAGATATTTAAAATACCATGAAAATCGTAGTTATAGCACATTTAATTATGTGTTATAATTATGATATCGCAAGAATGTAATCGCGCCATCTCGCAAACCTTGTAGAGCTGTTTAAAAGATATTTAAATTACCATAAAAATCATAGTCGTAGCATATTTAAATGAGTTAAAAATCACACTTAGTCTTCATAAAATGCACACAATTATGGATTCTACTATCATCACACGGTGTTAAGCACGATTTTGGATGCGCGCATAAGTAGTTTTTCTTTTTTTTAAAGTTCAAGAAATGAGTCAACACGATCATCTATGGATCTAATCCCTTGTAGTGAATGAAGGCCTAACTTTGATTGTTATGCTTTTCATGTCAAGTATACCACTCTCCTTGGAAGGACATATTGTTCTTAAAATAGTTGTACAACAAATGTTTAATTGAGATGGTCATGGTACCTTTTAATATTTAGGTTTGTCATGCAAATATCTCTAAAACTCAAGAAATATTTATGAGAGTGAACTTTCTCTAAAAGGTTTTTCTTATTATTTTGAAAAATTAAGCAAAGCTTCAAACGAGTGCTAATATTACATGGATTAGAGGCTCTTATCATTTGAAAAGATTAAGCAAACTTTCAAGCTAGTGCTATATATGACATCAATTTGCCTTTATAATTACAATATGGGACAGCTATGGCCGTAGAAGCCCTAATACGTTAGGCCGCTAAAGCATGGCATATTATAAGCACCGGCTGCATGATGGCCGCGGGTAGGCGCGAGGATGAGGCGGAGGGTTTGCTCGAAGGTGCGAGCGTCACACATGACGCAGACATAGCCGTGCTCGCCGTCGCCATAGCCGTATCCATACTCTTCTGCGGTTCGGAGGAGCAGATCTGCGAGCAAGGGGTTATTGATGTGCTCCGCCTTGACAATGTACAGCTGATGATGCGCAGAGGAGGATGAAGTTGCGGGGGAGGAGGAGGCGGATGATGATGATGATGATGATGATGATTCGTGGTCGTCTATTGATTTCCCCTGCACGCAGATGGGCAAGTAGCCTTTGGGGACAGACGGCCTGATGGCAATGCTGTTACTGCGGACGCGCTTATAGGCAGATGGTGCAGACGATGATGGCGAAGAAGATGATGATAATGATGAAGAAGTAGAGAAGCGGGAGAGCAAAGGGTGGTGAGGCAAGAGTCGATGAATGATTAGCTGCAGCTTGCGGCGGCGGAGCGGGGCGGTACGACCGGCCATAGAGGGAGAGAGAGAGATGGTCGAGGAATACTGTCTGAGACGTTGGTTGGCTTTTTATTGAGGCTGGCTAAGGTGGCGCACAGGCAGGCACAGAGAGACAGAGAGAGAGACTCCACAGAGAGAGAGAGAGAGAGAGAGAGAGACGGCGGGGAGAGAGAGAGAGAGAGAGAGAGAGAGAGAGAGTCTATAGACCAGTCAGCGCAAGCTGCGTCGCACGGCTCAGTACTCGCCGTACCCCTCGTGCCCATGCAAATGGCGTGCGTTGCCCTTTTCCCTAAAATACAAATTACAATTAATTAATTATCTATCTCCTACTTATTTATCCAATTTCCTAATTCATTTATCCAATTTCCTAATTCATTTGTCCATCTGCCAATCGCCTTAAAATACCATTAATTTCCTTTTGCTTTCGAAAATTAACCCGCGTTTTTCCTTAAAGATTAAATTTATTATCTTTTTTTTTTTGGTTTCTTTTCCTTCTCTGGCCTCTTTTTCCTGATGAAATGCGAAAAGGATGAAGAGGACGGACGGTTGGTACAACAACCGTACAGCTGGGCCGTACCTGGAAGTTTCCAAAAGCCTTCGAAGCTCGACCTTTTACTAGTCTTGACTCTTGACTCTTGATATTTCTTTGCCCGGGTTAAAACGTCATGGGACCACCACACAAGTGCACACCACACTTTTCCTATGTCCCTTGGGGTGGTGGCACGCCCCGGCTCTTAGAGCAATGCCACGCACATGCCCATTCAAGTCGCACAAGTCGGTTACTCCAATCGTATGCCATCGTGCCAAGGTTCAATCCTTTCAAAGCTCTCTCATTCCTCCTCGCTATAATCTTGATTCTCTCCTCCTCGCGCCTTGAAAATCAACAGGGTCCACACAACCTGCACATAGAAAACCAACCTGCTTTGTTGAAAAGCTGGACATGCAAGTCCATCGACTTACGTGTGTCACAACTCTTACCAGACTCTGTAGAATACTTAAAATCAAAACCGTATGGTTGGTGCGATCTTTTACCTTGTTACTACTAAGAGGAGTTGCACCACATCCAAGTCTGTTGGCTTGGGCATGTACTAACTAAAGTAAAGGCATCACAACCAGACTGTTGTAAACTTAATATGGACCCCACCACTGCCAACTAGGATAGGGCCTCTGTGTGCAACCATTTAGAGCAAAGAGGGAGGTGAGAGAAAGGAGACTTTAGGAGAGAGAATGCAAAATGAACAACCACCATGTCATTTTAACTATGGCTAGTTCATTGCGTGCCTCAATTTTTTGAGGTACTCCACCAACTCCAAAAGTAATGGCATAATACTTAAATGTGGTCAGGTAAACCATCCATGCATTATTAAACTTAACTACCTTGGCCCATGGAAGTGGAATTTGCCTAGGTATGTCGTGGTTCTAACTCTTTACATTCTAGTAAAGTAGCTAGGTGTGGTACCATCCTTTTATAAGATATTAATACATATGAGAAACTTTATCTACAAAAATCTATAAAAAGAAACTAGATTCAAGATAAATTTTCTCACTTTTGTATTACTATATGTACTATGATAGCTGTATGATCAAGGATGATGTGGCTTTAAATGGGCATTTGAGACATTGGATGTCCCATAAACACTATTGTGATAGCTCTATAAATGGTGGTTTTCATTTAATATCAACAAATTTAAAGGGTGCCATTTCACTAGCTCTTTTGGTTTCATTCCCCTTTATTGGGTGGGCGAGGCCACATTGCATCAAGTAGATGTCATAAACATGCTTCACATGATGTACATGAGCATTTAACGCTATAAGATATTGTCTAAGTATTAATGCTTATTCATGCACTAGCTAGTTTGGCAAAGTCCCTTTATTAATGGGAGAATCAACAATGAGTTAAACATACTAAGACTACTACCACTTTGACATTTTTTTCCTTTAAACTTGCTAGTGTCAACAAACAACATATGAGCAATATACCTACCATCATATTTGAGTATTGGTAATGTAGTGGGTTTTTAGAATAAATCTTCCACACATGTATTTACTATTGAAACAAATGTATCAGGTTATCATAAATTCATATGCAAAAGAAATCACATTTGCACACCTATTCATCCTCTAAACTTGGGATTTTATTACCAGACTACGGTTAATAAGATTTTCATTAAAACAATTAAGAAAGATAAGTGATAAGCTCCCTCCCCTTCCCTTGGGTTGAATGTAAAAAGAAATACTAAAAGGATCTCCATAAGCCCCATCTATATCTTTCAACATGCAAGTATATTTAGGGGCAGAGAGAATGCTAAAGATTAGACTATGGCAACATCGGATTTTTTTAACCTAAAGAGAGAAAGAGGGAAGGGAGAAAGTGAGGGAGATGCTATGCTCACATATGGATGAGAAATCAATGGTAAGTTCTTGATCCTCCCTTAGCATACTTATGAAAAGTGCTACATCATTTGAAAAAATATTAATGAAAAAAAAGGGCATCGGTAGTAGAAGTAGCACCTAATGTAGCTAAAAATAATGATATCTATGCCAACTCTGATATTGACACATATTGACGCGTATATTGATGCATATTTCTTTCTTTGTTAAAGATTAAAAGAACCTACAAAACACATGACCTTAAGGCTATACCTTCAAAAAA
Organism: Lygodium microphyllum; assembly: GCF_053477565.2. NCBI lineage: Eukaryota > Viridiplantae > Streptophyta > Polypodiopsida > Schizaeales > Lygodiaceae > Lygodium > Lygodium microphyllum. Next base: position 152,539,961 of record NC_141146.1, on the reverse strand, counting down.
TGTGAGTGTATCACATATGTTCATCAATATGGCTTCTTTAGTTAGTAAAATTTGGAGAAGCTTAGTTGAATACATTTTCAAAAGGGGGTTTTTGAAAAAATTTAACATTCTTAAGAAACAACAATCATTATATTAGTTCATGGCTTGTACATAAATGAAGTTTTTAATTATGTCTTTAACACACATAATTTTAATAGCTTCTATTAAGTTCTCCCCTCAACACATGGTCAAGAGAGAGCTTGAAAGTGTTAAAAATGTATGTTCCCTCCCTCTGTGTGTGTGTGTGTGTGTGTGTGTGTGTGTGTGTGTGTGTGTGTGTGTGTGCGCGCGTGTGCATGTGCATGCGTGTGTGCGTGTGTGCATGCATGTGCATGTGCGTGCGTACGTGCGTGCATGCACATGTGCATGTGTGCACACACACACAAGGTTGTTACTCAGAATCTTCATCCTAGTAGCCTCTACATTAATTTACTCAAGTTTTAGCACTTCCCATACCATGAAGCTATTTTTCTTCAAAAGTAATTTTCCAAAAATTTTAGTTTTGTGTATTTTTTGGGCAAAAAAATCCTCCTAAACTACTCCATGACCAAAGAACTCATTTTGAAGTTAGTTTTTTTACTCCAGTTGTCTTTACTAGAGCTATAATTCTTCCTTCTCTCATTTTTTTTTAAAAAAAATTCAATCTTGATTTTGTCTCCAAAAAATTTCCTAAACATTGATGCATAAAGCCTTATTTCACAACCTTAATCCATCCTCTCAACCTTAATTCTAAGTATGTTCGACCTATTCTTTCACTACTCACTATCTTCTCTTTCTAGTTCACCATTGCTATTCTCTTCAATGTTTTTCCCCCTTATCCTCTCTCAACCTCCCTCCTTTTATTAATGTCATAAATTGACACAAACAAAAGTGTCATGTCCATATCCATGTTCCAAAGGGATAATTCATCACTAAGAAAGCAAGAAATGATGTTATGCACTATGTGGAGGCACTACCAAAGAAAAGTAGAAATAATGTCAACATGTGGGCTAAAGGAGCACTCTAGCCTACTAACCCAATAACATGTGCATTCCTAGGTTTCAAGGACTTGACTTGTTCCATTCATATACTTGGGTGATGGGAGGGATGGCTTGCTAGGCTATTCCCAACCTTTGATGATGTGTGGAGGAGCATGAGCACATGAATTTTCTCAACTTTGGCTACCAATACATAAAATAAATGCACACCTTAGCTTGATAATAAGAGATGAAGTTTCTACAAGTCAAAAAGTTTATTTGAAAAAGAAACTTATATAGTGAGGAATATTGATAAGGAGATTCAACTCCAAAATCACAGCCATTAAGTGGATAGGAAGAGCAAGAAAATCATCAAACATCAGTCAATTAAAGAAAAACCATTTTCATTACAAAGTTGCTTCCATTGGATATTGAGAATAACACAAGAGACTTAATCCCATGGACAGATTGATGTGAAGAGGTGGAGCTTTGAAGGCAAGTGTACATACATCAAGGAATGCAATGGATGATATCTTTGGTGGAGATGTTCAACCCACACAACCAAGTACACAAAAACACTTGTATGCAACACAAAAAATACTAAAGCTGAGTGACTTTGCAAGATTTGGCAAAATTGAGGCAAGATTTGGCAAAATTGTTGATGCTTATTGAGATGGCCAAGGACATCCAAAGTGTAGTGAATCTAGTACTACAACATGTTTGTGGTTTGATAGGTATATATCAATAAGAAAATAAGATCATGTATCAAATAATTCAAAGTCACTTGAAAGAAAAAAGTGTACAAATATCCACTGTTTCAAAACCTTGGAGCATAAGGATGGCTTAAAAGTTACATAATGTATAGGTCAATTTGCATACATCAAAAGGAGTTTTTGTAGTTGATTGGGCAACTAAGAATTCTATTGCAATATACTATACTAAGTTAAATAACATAGCCTATGAATAATATGTATCTATTGATTTGTGTGCATGTTGCTAATTTGTGGTGATAAAGATATACACTATGGTGGCACATTGATTTTCATTGTCAAGATGGATCAAAGTGATTGATCAACCATGTCACAAGCATGATGAAATTAACATCACATTACTGAATAAAGCTATGGAGTTCTCACTCACAGAGGCACTTAAAATAAATCATCTATATAACATGTGTTCAAAGGATATCAAGAAATACCCTTTCTTTATATGATATAAGGCCTTAAAACAAGCCCTTTTACTTTACTAAACTTACATTTTTTTTCAAATTATAATTCAAATACCCCTTTTATAAGTATAATCTTGTAAATTTTACTAAATATAATATCATTTCTTTTGAACTCACATGGTATCTTACATGTTCTATAACGTGAACCCCTTGGGAGTTCTCATGATGCAAACATGACAACTACTATTGTGTTTAGCTTGAGAGGGAGATCTCATGGCTGGTTGCATTCAAGGTTCCAAAAGAGATGCATGTGACACTCGATTTGGTGCCAAATAAGACAAGTATTATAGACATCATCTAGAAAAGAAAAGGAAACTGCTCTCTCCAAGATTAGTTGATTTCACAATTGAGTAGCATTTGGAGGGTGACTTGAAGGCAATCACAAGTATTTGCCAGGTTGAAATTGTAGCCCAATACTCTATGTCCATTTGCACAAAAGCTTTTAGAATTTATATTGATGATGATGATGATATTAGTTGTTAGAAAAAGAAGGTGACAAAAACATCAATGATGAAGAATACAAAAGTAACAATGATTTAGTGGTAGGGCCATCGAAAGGCTCTCAAGTTGGACCTCGAAAGAGGTGCATAGAATTAGCCCTACCATTAATTCCTATTCTTAATAGTGACATTGATAAAATTCAATTTGTACCTTTGATGCCACACTAAGGATCAGTGACAATTTGTTTGCATTTTACACTGAGACTACACCTACTTAATGCGGCCTACATAAAGGGCATTCCCTTTAGGGTGTAAACATGTTAATGCTTACTAAGTAGCTTGTACATGGGCATTGCCATGTAGCATATGTTATTTTTATTTTCTTCATTTGTTCAAAATTTCCATTTAACAGTATATTTTATTTAATGTGTCATTCCTTGAAGGTGAACACGGGTGTTCCTCCCAGATCTTCTCTCTCTCTCTCTTAGTTTGAGGAGCAACCCATGTCTATTGTTGGTGGATACACAAGCCCAGAACACAGGATTTTATTCTTGCTCTAAATTTTGTATCTCTCTCACAATCACTCACCCACTGTGTGTGTGTGTGTGTGTGTGTGCGCGCGCGCCCTGAAGCTCGCCTTGCAACCCAGTGGGACGCTTGGCCTGATTGCGCACATGAGTCTGAATATTGCCCGTCACCCCTACGTTTTCAGTTTCTGCCTCTCTTGCAAGGCTGATACGTCAATTCAACCCGGCAAACAAGTTGCATTTAGACATTGTCGAGCCGTCTGAAGTAATACTTCAAACCCACGGCAACCACAGAGCGCGCTCAAAGTAATCAGCGCGCGTTCAATTCCCCCTTGCTCTAGAAAACTGTCACCTCTTTTTCCACTTTCTTCCATTTCAGATTTTTATAGTACATATGCCCGCAAAGAAAGGCCTATGCCAACTAAGCGTTGTCAATCAGAGCCTGTACACAAGATGATGAATTCTCAATAGATGCTCCCTATGTCTTTGATACCCTCACGGATGACTTTCAGCAGTCACGACAGGAATGGGGCAAACCAATTCCAGAGGTTACCTATAAATTGAAGTTGCCGTCCCTTGTGAATCCCCTCAAGAAGTTGTCTCAAATTGCAGTAATAATCTTTTTCTTATATGCTCTATTGTACATACCTCTTTTATGTTTCAAACACTCAAGTGCTTTACATACAATGTACAGAGCCTCTGCAATGCTCCGAAGTGGAGGCTCTTATGGAATTGTGTACATAATATGCAACCTGATATAGTTTGTTTGCAAGAGCACAATCAACACTCTATGGCTGGACAGCATGTTTTTTTCTGCGGCTATGATATATATTATGCTGGTACTGCTACATATTCAGGTGTATGCATACTGGTAAGACATGAGTTGGAACCTCAGCTGGCCTTTAATGACAGCAGTGTGGCAGATTGATAGTTATACAATGCAATGTCAATGGTGATATTTTTGAGTTTGCATTGGTATATGCCTCTCAGACTTCTGCCATGAGGGCTTCTTTGTGGGATTCTATAGGCAGATATCCATGGAGATCCAATGCATTTATCTGTGGAGATTTTAATAACTCCCCCCTGCCTAGAGATAATACTACTTCCCGATCTCATATGTTATCATTGGAAAGGCAAAAATGGAATGATATGCTGCTTTTTGTGCAAGCTGAAGACTTATGGATACTTCTCCAAGGGTCAGTCCCTTGATATACCTTTCACCATAATGCATTTACCACATATTGGGCAAGGCTTGACAAATGGTATCTCTTTCATCCACAACAATTTGTAGTTTCAGCCCCCATCTCCTTATAGATTTTTCATTGGGTTTGTCAGATCATGCTCCATTGTGGATGAATTTGCAACTTGGCAAGCCTCTGGATGATCTGCCATTCTTCTCAAGAAGATTATTACATGTTAATCGTGCGTATTTTCAACATCATCATTTTCAGCAAATGATCAGATTGGCCATTCATCCCTTGTCATTACATGCACAGGAGGATATGAATTATGCCTGGGATAGTTTTGTCTCCCGTGTGCAAAATGTCATTACGCAATACACGAAATGGCATATGGCAGAATGCAGGAATGAGGTTAAAAATGCAAAAAGGACAGCACAACTATTGACTGAAATCTCTCGGTCAAGGTCACTTTCTGATTTGGAAAAAGATTCCCTCTCACATGCCCAATCTAAGCTTGATGTCAATGATCAGAGGAAATTGCATAAATGGCAGATAACGGCAAGAATGAAGCCCATCATGGACAAGGGCTGCTCATCAAAAGCCTTTTTCCAGAGTTTGCATGCTACTCGAAAGAAAAACTCATGTCTGAGGCTTAGGAAGCTGGATGGCACTTGGACTCACTCTTTCTCTGATCTCTAAGATGAATGCCACAATCATTTCCAAAAATTGTTTTCTGCACCTGGTTTCCCATCAAATCAAGTGATTGATGCCAGGAATGAATTTCTTCAATATGTCTCTGGAATAGTTCAGTAGGATGATGCCTTTACCTTAGATTGGCCTTTTACTGATACAGAACTGGATGATGCATTGCTACACCTCAGTAAACATAAGTCTCCTGGATGGGATGGCCTAATGGTGGAATTTTATATTTCCTTTTGGGACGACTTAAAAGAGGTCCTCTTGCAGATGATTAATGTTGCCTGGCAAGAAAATCAGCTCCTGCACTCTTGGAAGCATGGCTTATTCAAGCTTGTGCCCAAAAAACATCTTAGTGATCATATATCAGATTGGAGGCCCATTACCTTGATGCATGTGCTTTACAAACTTATCACCAAAATGATTGTGCATAGGCTACAGGGGATACTACATGCAAGACTTCATCCTCATCTGTATGCGTTTGTGTCGAGAAGACAAATCCATGACACAATATCCAATGCCTTGACTACAATTGAATATGCTAAATACTCGCATCAAGACGTACTTATATTGCAGGTGGATATTGCTAAGGCCTTTGATAATGTCCAATGGGATTTTATTTTTCGGATCATGACTAAGTTGGGCTTTGGTCCCAAGATGGCAAATGTTGTTTACTAGCTTTACTCTGACTCTATTGCTCAGTGCATTTTGGGGGGGCATTTGTCTCGCTCATGGATATTGGGTCGATCAGTTAAGCAGGGCTGTCCTCTTAGTGCTCTTTTCTATGCAATTGTGTCCCATCCTCTTCTGGTATATCTTGATCACTTAACAAACACATGGCAGATGACTGGTCTTCAAATCCCAGGGGATACATCATTTTTGGCACAAGCGTATGCTGATGATTCTTTTTTCATGCCACAGAATTCTCCAAGGGACCTTCGCATGCTTATGGCCACTCTTTCACTATATGGTCTGGCATCGGGATTACATGTTAATTTTGACAAATCTAAATTGCTTCCCCTCAAACAATGTGATTGGCATTCTATTCTATGGCCTGGTCAGGTGGTGCTTTCCACAGATATTGTCAGGCATCTGGGATACCCCATAGGATGGCATATCACTAGGAAAATGCAACTGAAATGGATTTTCCAAAGACTGCAACATAAACTGGATTACTGGAAGATTTCTACTTGGCCCCTTCATGTCAGGCTCAGAATAGTACAATCCATTGTGATGTCTTATGTCCAGTTCTATTTGCCTTTGCTGCATTGGTCATCCAGGGATATCTCCGCTTTTATGTCTCAAGCTATGGAGATGCTATGGAAGACAAAAGCTGCTGTGAAAGCATTGAGACTCATGAGGATGGAAATGGTGTGCTCTCCAAGGATGCATGGTGGACTAAATATCCTCAATATAAGATATCATGTCCTTGCAAGGAAGGCTACCATGTTGCATACTTTCTTCCATCAGCAACAGCCGTGGACTTGTATGCTAGCATCCATGTGTGCCAGCATGAGCACTTCTGCATATGTTCATTGGATTACGAATTTCTGGGAGGTTGTCATTGGCAGATTTGTGGGCACAATATCTGGCTGTTCTTTCTCTACTGCTTTGATACTTGATTGGAAACAGGTTCTCTCTAAGGTCAAATGGGCTTCTGATAGTTGTTTGGGACAAACTCCATGCGAAAAGAAAGCATTCATTGGAGTGCCATTTTTGACATTCCTCTTGCTTTACAGGAACCTATTCGGGCATACAATCTTATGAAACTGAGAATTAGGTACATACAGGATGTGGTGGATGATCAGGGATATACTTTATCCTTTCCTCGGGCCATGACCTCTTATGCATTGGGATTGTGTGTGTGTGTGTGTGTGTGTGTGTGTGTGTGTGTGTGTGTGTGTGTGTGTGTGTGTGTGTGTGTGTGTGTGTGTGTGTGTGTGTGTGTGTGTGTGTGTGTGTGCGTGCGTGCGTGCGTGCGTGCGTGCGTGCGTGCGTGCGATAGATATAGTCAAGGAGTAACTTGCATCTATTTGTAGTGGACATAGAAACTTGCAACTTTGTCTTCCAACCTTGTTTTATCTCTCACTAGTAGTCCTTTGTGCATACGTGCGTGTGTGTGTGTAGTGAATATGAGGACACCATAGGAGCATTTCAGTATTGATGAAGGAAGCTATTGTTTTTAATTGCCATTGCAATGTTCATTAAAAAGGCTAATAATACATGCCACATAATATTATGTTTCCAATTTGCTCGGGTAAATTTCAAGATTTCAAAGACATGACAAGCCATCATATCAATGCCCTAGGAAAATCCAATGGATCAGGAACTTTGGCTTCAATCAATGGATTCTACAAAAATAGGAAAATCCAACAAATGTGTTTTAGCTTCAATCACTTGTCATGATGAATTGATTTTGAAGATAGAAAACTCTACCAAATCATGACCTTTGGGAGAGGAAAATAGGATCATGTGCCATCATAAATATGAGGCAAAAAAAAGAGATGGTATTGTAAAAAATGCAAGTGCAAGGCTAGTGTGGAGGAGAGTGATGAATCCAAAAAACAATGAATCGTGATTGACATAATAATTTTTTTCATTAATAGCACCTAAGGTATGGGAAGGGAACTAAGGTGTGAAATATTTGATCAATTTCTACTACTCACTATAGTGCTAGAATTATGAGATCATTTATCTACAAAGAAGTTGGAAATACAAGTAGTAGTAGTAGTAGTAGTAGCAGCCAATGTGCATAACCATTGGCCATCATGAAAAACCAACAAATAATGAAGAGTTGCTCTTAAAGAATAGTACATTGACCATGTTGGTGAATTGAACTAAATTAGTGCCCATTCATAAGGTGGCAAGGGTTCTATAAGTTTCCAAGCAAGCATAATGTGCATTCAAAGGGTATTAAGAAACATCCTTTCTTCACATGCTATAAGGCCATAAAATGACACCTTTTACTTTACTAAACTTATGGTTTTTTTTCAAATTATAATTAGAAAACCCCTTTGTAAATATAATCCTGTAAATTTTATTAAATAAAATACCCCTGCATTTGAACTCATGTGGTATCTTACATGTTGTATCAGGTGGACTCCTTGGGTATCAAGCAAGGTCCTATGTTTGAACCACTAGAGTTGATACTTATTCTCATTTGGCAATAAATTAGAAGCATCACTAGAGCAATACTATAATTGAAGAAGTAAAGTAATTGGTTTACACATTTAAGAGTATGAGTTGTGTATTTATACCAACTATTTAAGCTATCTTTCAATATAATTAGCATTGCTTGCATGTTGTTTGCATACCTTGCTTGCTAATTGAGATATCTTTCAAGACGATCCTAGCGACAATTTGGAGCCCCAACAGAGACACTAAGAAAATGGAAAATCTACTACAAGAAAATCTATCTTGTATCATCAACAAATATGTTTTTCATATTTGAATCAACCATAAGAAGAAATATAGCACAATCTTCTCAAATCTTCATGCAACATCATATAACAATGCTCCCATGAATTTATCACAACAAAACTTCAACATATTCTTCATCAAAAGAACAAGAGAACATAAAGGAATGCTCCATTTTGAGTGGAAATCATCACATGGATTTCATCTTCAATAGTTTCATAGTCTTTATAGTCTCTTTCATGATCTCTCACTCATAGATACATTGTTTTGCATGAAAAATTGGCGATCTCTTACTCTCTATCTCTCTCACAAATTCTCTCTCTCAATGGTACATTGGAATAATCAAGAATAATCATCCATAACCCCTGTTTGGTCATGGATACCCCTCCCAAGATGTATGTCTAATATGAAGGGTCACCAGAGCCGCTACAGTGTCTTTTCACAGCTCAATAGTGTCACTGTCACTTTAGTCTTCACTTGAGTCTTTAATAGCTACTTCTTCCATTTCTTTGAGCTATTTTGAACTTGTATTCACCTCTTCCCAAGATTAGAAAACTTTTCGAATCTATATATTCATCCAACATAACACTTATAGAGCCACACAAAGCAAAAGCAGAGTAGAGACAGAGACTCTATAGACGATCAACAAAAGCTTAACAGAAAGTCGTCAAAAGACACAGACTCTATAGCTGACGATCAACAGAAGCTTAACAGAAAGTCGTCAAGAAGCATTTAGCTCAACTAAAACTATTCAAAACCATCAAGAATCATTCAATAAGCTTCCAAATACTCTTAAACTCCATCAATCAACATTCAAAAATCTCATATAGAAAGAAAATAGAACAAAACAGAACCAGCCAAAGCTTATCATACACTCAATATAATCTTTCAACACATTATATCTCTACTGAAAAACATCATGAGCTTTTCAAATCTATTCAATCTTGTCCAAAACTCTCTCAAAAACTTCCAAAACAATCAATCATCATCCAAATCATACAAAAATCACCAAAAAATCTAACAAAAAACATAGTCAACATATCCCCACACTTAGTCAGGGAGCATCCTCGTGACCTTGGAAAAAGAGAATACAAGTTCAAAATATAGCTCAGCTTGATCTTCCACAGCAACTTCAAGAAATACCATTCAAACATGACCCTAACTTATAACTTGCATCTAATAAAGAATTACGATGAAAGAAAAACACCTTTATCCATTAACTCAACTTAGAAACAGAAAAGCATGACAGACTTTTAAAGGATATAAGAGGTTTCTTTCACAATAAGCATCCATCCATTAGATAGAATCACGAACCATCATCAATCAGCTTCTCAATTAGCTCCATCTTCATCTTCAACTCCACACAAGAAGGATAAAACACCACATATGCATCATAGAACATATACACACAGAACTCACATAAACACAAGATAATGTAGTCTAAATGGCACATGCTCTCCAAAAATGGAGAGCAAAGAGAATGATTTTTATTAAAAATATTAGTACAACCAAGAGAGTTTCCATAGGCTATGTAGGATGAAGATATTTTTTCTTGAACTTCATAATCAGCTTGAGATGTTCCAAACTCTTATTTTCATCCACAAGATGTAGAGGCACATTCTGGAGCAACTATAAACAACACATCCTTTCCAACAAGATAATAAACCTAGTAGGAAAAGCTTGTACAAAATAATACAGGACATCCATCTAAGCAATAGTCACATCCTCATTAGGATTAATAATCAAGTTTGGGATACTCTTTCGAGTATTCAAATGAGAATGTTGATGCATAAAAGTAAGATACCAATAAAAATGAGATGCCAAGCATACTGAGGTATCCTCAGAACGAGGATGTGCTCTAGAAAATTGAAGAGAAGAAGGTTAACATGGTGCAGGAGTGTCCCAGGACCAAGGAATGATAGGCCAATTAAACATTGATCTTGTCAAAGAATCATTCAATGTCCACAGTTTCCAATGGAGGATATCTTTGTTAAACCAAGGAGTATCCATCATTGATTGGGAAGGAAGATTGATATAGTTAGATGTAGATGGTAAGGAAATAATAGGGAAACAGTGAAAAGGTGGGGAAGATCAATCATAAAATGAAGATATTTGAAGGGATAATGATGATGGAAAAGAAGGGAAAGAAAGTAATAATTTTTTAAGAGATTGTGCTGGAAAAACAAAGGGAATAGGTGGGACAATCGAAGTAAGCAAAGATATAGGATCAACAATAAATGGGCAAGTAGTAAAAACTAGAATTTTGGGTAAAATAGCAAGGGTAAAATATAAGAGAGGATACTATTTGGATAAGAACTGAGGATGGCAATATACAAGGGTAATCAATAAGAAATTAGAGAATAAGATAGGATATCATGAGGATCATATGGGTAGATGGAACATCAAAAATCAAACATTTGGAGGTTCTAAGTCCACATTACTCAAGGAAATGTACAATGCAAAGTGATGTTGATGATACTTAATCCAAAAGCATGACGAATTTGACACCAATTCAATATAGTGGACAAAATCTTCTTGAACACAATTCATATGTTGCTAAAGGCGCTCTATCTTGGTAGATAACACATCACATAGTTTTTCTTTCTTTTGCAACTAATGCAACTCTTCCTTAGAAGATATCAGAGAAGACATCACTAGGGCTGGAGGAGGAACAAAAAGAGTAGCAACTTTTTGGTTAAGTTCTACAATAAACTTCTTTTGTGACTCTACAGTTTCTTGGGAATGCTGCAACTAACCTTCATATATACCAGCTTACAAGCTGATTCTATCATTTTCTCAAGAGTTGCATTATTCTCCTTGGTTAAGAACGCGTTCTCTTCTTCTAAAGTGAAAATTTTAGTTTCTAACTCCTTAATCATGGCTTAATATGAATCCATCAAAGTTGTAGCTGTAGTCATTTGTGTATGGATATCACCCAAAGTAGCCTTCTCAAAAGCTAAATTCTCCAAAGCCTTGCTAAGCTAGCTGGTTAAAGAGTCCACTTTGTCTTGCAATGAGGTGTAAACTCCTATATAGATTGTCTGAAGATAGGAGGTCATGGAGGTCTCCAAAGCAGACTGAACACAAGAGACTAGCTGCAAAAGAATAGATCTAGACAGCATTATTTGCAAGGAAGGAGGAATCTGCACATCCAGTTATCCTTCCTTTTGTGTTGGAAAGAGGTTGGTACAAGATAGGAATGAGGGAAGGGAGCTACCAGACACCTTAGGTATCGGAATATGTACCATAGGGGTTGGAACATGGAGAGGATCAGAATGACCATGTGTACATCAATTCTTTCAAATGATTCTAACATGGGGTACATTTGCTAAATCCGAATTGACATCCATGGGAGAAGAAGGAACAAAAGGAGGATATTGCTGCAAAAGTGGAACATGATCAAGCACAAGAATGCCACTTGGGAGAGGTGGCAATTGAATCCCATAAGAAACAGTACTGAGTTGACCTTTTATTAGGTGCTGAAAATACTAATTCATTTTAGCCAACAAAAAGGTTGTCCAATTAAGCTTAATCCCCTCTAAAATTTTAAAAAATGTAGTGAATAGTTCTCAAGACAAACACTTGGATGCAGGCTTGATGTCGGACATAAATCAATGGTCCTCAAAGAATTGACATAACTGTTTCCATAAGGAAGAGGAAATATGTGCCATTGATACTCCTAAATTGGTGATAACCTTATTCGTTACCAAAGGAGTAGATCTCTCCTTCTGTAACAAGGCAAGGATCGCTGCAGTATATAATAAATGATTACCACTGGGCATAGGAAAAGTTGCAAAAGACAGAAACAAGACCTCGTTGTTGACACTAGCAAGGGATAAACAGAACCTATGGCCATAAACCAAGCCCAAAAGCTTTTTGTAAGTCTCGAGAAAAGAGTAACAGAGCTTCATATCCACTGGAGGGAATTTCAAAGCCACAAAGAGATGAATACCCGTCTTGCAAATACAAGCAACATCCAAAAGGAGAGAGTAATCATTGATTGGCAACAGTACATGCTAGTCACAAGTGAGGTTATGGAAGAAGATGCCATTTAGACCACACTGGAATCATCCACACACACACAAAAAACTAGGAAAATGAGAAAGTATTCCTACAAAACCTACGCATACCACCACTAAGACAGATAACAAAGAAAAAACAACAATAATAAACTGATTGGACTAAACCAGACCTCCCCAAGCAGTCCACATCCTACGAAAAATTCAACATGACCTAGGCACATATGCGATCGAAAGCTTCATGCTATGTATACATACAAGCACCTGAAAACCTTGAATCAGGCACTCAAAAGAAAAGAAAATGTCACACATACCGTATCCTAGACATGATCCAAAAATAGGACTAAACCATAGACTTGAATCATCAAAACAAATATAGACGGACAATATCGATATCTCTAACACCAAGAAACCCCAATCCCTAATAAGTGGATGGTGTATACCTATGATGCAGTAATGTGGGTGGGTGAAAACTACATGATTCATTTTTATTAGATGAACAATTAATCACATTTCATTATTAAATTATTCCATTAATGCATGGTGAGTCATATTTGCATCATCATCCCAACCCTTACTTAGACTGACTTGACTCTAGACTAGACTAGGGGTCTCTACAAATGCAATTCATTTTTCAAAATTAGATTATCTGTGGCACAAAGCACATGCATGTGTGACTTCAAGGGGTTCATTATTATTTACAAATTAAATGTGTGTTTAGTGTGTCTATGCGTGCATTGTGGAAGGATTTAAATTTAAAAAATTAAATGGGTTATAGTACTATGTGCCCATGCAACGACAGGGTTCCTTTTAAAAATTAACGATCGGTTCTTTTAAATTAAAAATTTATGAGGCGCATTCTGTTTGTTTGGTGGGTGCAACAGTCAACTGTTTTTTATTAACAAATTAAATGTGTGTTACGATGGATTTGAAAGAGGAAAAAAGAAAAAAAAATGGCGATATGTGGACACCTATAAGGTTTGATACACAAAATCCCATGTTCAAACAAGCTGTAGAACATAAAAATCCACATATGAAAACAACAGGTCGACTAGGTGATAGTCAACCTTTGTAAGATATGAAGACACCAATATGAATACTATGGTTTTTTTTTTTAAGGAGACAAGGAAGGGTTTGTCACTTGGGTGCTTATGTGTTGGGTGCTTTTTTATTTTTAACATTTTTAAATTTATATTTGTGTTTTTTTATTTTTTAAATTTCATTTTGTGTGGTGTTTGAATCCTTAGAATTTTTTAAGTTGTGTATTGAATTGTGTTCAAAATTTGGTTTTTAGATATCATGTCACATTTGATGTTGATGGAACTTGAAACATTTTGATTAGTTTGTGTGATGATTTGTTTTCCATTGGGTTTGTTGTTTGTTTTTATTTTTAAAAATAAATCATTTGAATAATCAAATGGCTACATAAACATAGGAAATATGAAAATAAATTTTTATGAATTTTTACGAATTTAACAACCATTCTTAAATTTTCTCAAATTTTCCAAGTATTTTCTCATTTTGTAAAGTTATTATTTTTTTCATGTAAATAAATATTTACCAATGTGTTTTTTAAAATTTTATGTAGTTGTGATCATTCATAATCATGAAGGAAATGTTTTTTGGAATTTCTTAGAGTTTTTATTTTTTTGTTTTTTCATAATCTATCAAACTTTTAAGGTTTTTTAAAAATTTTACGATTGTTTTTAATTTTTAAGTGTGGAGGATTAAAATAATCAAAATTGGGACAACGAGGTACCTGATGGCAAGTACGTGTGAATGGGAACTCTATGGCACGGGCAAAATGGGATGCGTGTCCTTGCGCGTGAGAACGGGGGCTTACAATGCACATATGCACAAATGTGACCAAACATGCATGCGCCCATGCACGAATAGCCACAAGCAAGATCAAGATTGCCCTGCGAGTGTGGGGAACTTACAGGGGGGCATGCACACAAGTATAAAACCCAAAACACGATCAACATGCACAAAATTTCCACCATGCAATGGGCATTCACACGGGTTATGGAAGGGGGTGCAAGATAGGAGATGGGGTGGGGTGTGGGTGGGGAGGTGTAGGAAGAGGGGTGGGAATAGGGGCTTCAAAAGGGGGGGTTTAAAGGGAAAATGGGTAGGAATAAGGGTGTGGAGAGGGTGGTGGGAAAGGAGGGGTAAAAGTGATTGGGGGGGGGGGGGGGGGGGGGGGGGGTTGGGGGGTGGGGGTTAAGAGTAATTGGGGGGGTTAAGGTAAATTTGGACAGGGGGCGATTTAGGTGACGAACGGGCGGTCGGGGGGTCAAGGATGTGGGCGGATGGGTAGGATTAGTGGATGGGGGAGAGAAGGCTAGAGTAGCGGGCAGGGGGGAAGAGGTGAGGGCATGGTTGGACTTGTGTGTGTGTGTGTGGGGGGGAGGGGGAGGGGGAGGGGGGGAGGGAGTAGCCGGGACAAGGGTGATGACCAACACCAGGGGGTGCATAACAGTCGGGATGGGAGCCGGTGGGGGAGTAAAGAAAAGGGGAGGAGGAAGAGGGGGAAGAAAGAGGGAAAGAAGGAGAAGGAGGAAAAGGGCAGGGGGGAAGGGAGGGAAGGGAGAAGAAGGAGGAGAAAAGAAAGGGGGGGAAGGAAGTAGGAGGGGGAGATGGAGATGGCAGGAGGGGAGGGGAGGGAGGATGAAGGAGGGGGAGAGGGAGATGGCGGGAGGGGAGGGAGGAGGAAGAAGGAAGGAAGGAAGGAAGGAAGGAAGGAAGGAGAGGGGAGGAGAGGGATGGCATAAGAAAGGGTCGGGGAGAGACAAAGAGAGAGAAGGAAGGAGGGGAGGGATAAGGAGAGAAATGGTTGGGGAGGGGGGTAAAAAAGTTTTTTTTAAGTTTTTTAAAATAAAAAAACTTGGTTTGTATTTTTTTTTGTTAAAAAAGAAAGTGTGTCCCCCCTCGTCTCGCGCACCAACTTAGACCACCCAGGGGGGAGGTAAAAAATTTTGTGTTGACCGAAATGGATGAGAATGGGGGAGAACTTGGGGCCAAATACGACATAGGAAATGCCGAGAATGTGTTTCTTGAGGCAAAAATCGGTCGTTAACGTGGCATGCGGGGGCGGAAAAGTAAAAAATTGGATGGAAAAATTAATTCGGAGGGGTCCAGACAGCGGATGAACACGCCATAAAAAGTAAAACTAGGAAAGGCGACATGAGGAATGGCATGAACAATGCATCAGGCGCATTCGACAACCAATAGGGAATTCATGTGAAAAAAGATGAAAAATCAGCCACTAAAAATCACACCAAAATTAACTTCTCAAAATTTTTCAGTCAAAGCAAAATCTAAAAAGAAGGAAAATTGTACGTAATGAGAAGTCGGACATGGATGTCACATCAAAACATAGTTCTAAAGAGAATAGAATCAGTTTGCATGGAAAAAATAAAAAAAGAAAACTCAAAAAGGGAATCAAAAATTAATAGCCAAAAATTGCAAAGGTGGAATGGAGTGCAACAAGAAAGAAAAATGTGTGAAGTAACAAGTGAGAGAGGGTGATCTAGTTGAAGCATGGGTCGAATGGCAAATGGGATCGTTTGGATGGAAAAAATGGTAAAAACACATCCAAAAATCCAAACAAAAATTAATTTCAAACAATTCGTAAGCTGAAACAAGGGATAAAAAAAAGAAAAAATGTTTGAGGAATGGTGGATGATAGGGTTATCCTGTCCGAACACAATTCTAGTGCAAGAAATGCATGTTCAAATGAAAAAAGGGGGCAAAACAGTGTAAGGAAACAAAATTAAAAATTAATAACAAAAAATTGAATGGTTAGAATGAGGGGGAGGAAAAATGAAAGATGTTCGAGGGAATAATAGCGCGAGGCTATCCAAAAAGAATGCCATTCCAACGAGAATAGTATATATTCACATAGAAAAAAGAAAAAAGTGCGTAAAAATAAACCTACAAAAATGCAAAAATAAATAACGGTCAATCTGTGCATTGAAAAGAGAGGCTATAAAAAGGAAAAAGTGTCCAAGAAAAGGAAAGGATCAGGGATATCACATGAAATTGTAGTTTCGATGCAAAAATGGTGCATTCAAATCAAAACAGGTTCAATTCATGCAAAATTCTTTAGAAATTAGCTCATGAACCGTGGCTCGGAAGAACTTAGGGCCATACAAAGGAAAAGTGGTCAATTCAAAGGGAGGAACAAGGTTGTAGGATCTGATTGCAATTTCGGTGAGTAGGATGATGTGTTCACATAGAGGATCAACAAAATGATAAAACAACAAACAATGTTAGAGATGACCGCGGAAACGGGGTAAAATAAGGTGGGTGAGTGAGAAAGGAACCTCAATAGGGTGTAACAAAAATAGAAGATCGTGTAAGGATCAATTAATAGGATGTTCACAAATGTATGCAACCAAGACGCGCATGGATGCATCCCCATACTTAAGACATGAATAGATTGGGTTGACTAATCAACAAGGATCTAACACATGACCAGGACCCATACCCATATGTCCCCACACTTAAAATATAACATGCACAAAAATGAACGTAAGCAGTAGAGTTAGAAACACTTGGTCTATTCAGTTGGTTGATGGCAATTGTCATTGACATGTGATGGGGAGTCGAAGTCAGTCATATGAGGTACCAAGGTTCACTACACAACACGCTTGTGATATGGCAGGGACTATGCAGTAGTATCCAAGGAGGTAGCATTGTTGATGAAGATCTAGTAAGCCATCGATAGCTAAAAATACATCACTCAATCTCAACAATCACTCATATTGGAATGATAGATCAATCACTCGCCCCATAACTCACATCACTCAAAGAAGGATGGGAACTTGTATCTCACATCCGGTTTAGAAATTGACAAGAGTGATGGTTCAGAAGGAGTATGCCAACATGCACAGTTCATGGTGCATCAATGCGTCCTAACTCATTTAGCATAGGTGCAAGAAGGAAGGCCAAGGATCCTTGTAGTGTAGTGTACCAAACAGAGTAATGTGTGTGTAGTGATGGTGGAGGCCTGTCCCCTGTGTGGATAGGGAAATGAGAACATACCGCACCGTGTGTCTCATGCTCTTCTAAGAAATACAAAGGGCAGCCCATACTCACATCCCCATCCTATTAGGATGAAAGCTCACATCACCCAAAGGATTGTCGATGAAGTTCAGTTTCGTCTATTTGATGATGTCAACTTGTATCGCTTGATAAAGAGGTGTACCCAAGGAGGTAGCCAATAGCTCTAGAACTTCGATTGCAAGTGAGAAGTGTCATTTGTTGCAGAAGTTAGATCCACTGATGGAGCTACAAGATACAGTGAACCAAGGGAGGCGGCTTTGAAACTACAGCTTGGAAGGTCGACTCAAGAATCAACTGATCTATATATTGCGGTGTCGCCACCTTTTCCATGGAGTCGGCTTCCCGTCCAAGGAAGTTTGCCACATTTTCTTGAAATGAGGCCTATTATGACATAGAATTGCTTTCTTTTCTCCTATGATCTATATATATATATATATATATATATATATATATATATATATATATATATATATATATATATATATATATATATATATTCAAGAGAAGAATGAAAGGAACACCATGTATAAGAACTATTCGCGCCACCTTTGCTGGATCAAATGAGAAGGGAGCAAAGTATGAGTGGGAGGTAGCTATGAGGGGATAGAATAACAAGGTCAACTCATCAAGATGAGAAGAATGGAAATCAATAGTAGCATAAGAAGTAGGAAGGAGCGACATCTTAAAAGGAGGGGAACTACTGGTTGTGATTGTCAGAATCCCCGAGGGAAGTACTTCTTTAGGCAATAGCCATTAATTAGGAAGAGATCATTAGAGACATCCATGGCCTATATCTAAACAGATCCATTAGGGTTGACAATAAGTACCTTATAGGGGCCCATCCAACAATGTTGCAGTTTTCTTGGGAAATTGCCAAATCTCGAGTCATCGGCCAGGACTAAGTCACCTTTCTTAAATTTCTTATGCCTGATGAAGCTATTGTGATAAGCTTTCCATCAAGCATGGGTGGCTTCCATACACTATAGGGCCATTCTATGAGTCTCATCCAGCCATTCCAAGTGTAAAAGACAGCACTGTAGGGACTCATCATCGCCTAGGCGTTCTTTGATAGCCATATACATAGAAGTTAGCTCTAACTCAAAAGGGAAGATCACTTTTATAATGTACACCAATTGGAAAGATGTATGTGATGTAGCAATCTTATGGGAACATCTATACGTCCAAAGGGTCTCTATAAGTTGATCATCCCAATCATGGTGATGTGTAACAATCATCCATATCAAAATCGAGCAAAGGATGCGATTGGTAACTTCGACTTGGCGGTTGGCTTTGGGGTAGTAAGGTGTAGACTTGCGATGGCAAATCTTGTACAGCTATGTCAATTCTTCCATAATCTTGTTGAGAAAGTGAGTGCCTTTGTCACTTACTAGCTCTAGGAAAGTACCAAAATGGGTGATGATGTTCCCACACAAAAATAGAACCATGTTGTTGCTGTCATCCTGCTTGAGAGCTTTGGCTTCACACCACTTCATCACATAGTCCGTACATACCAAAATATATTTGTTCTACTTCCTTCTAGTTGGTGGATCAATGGGGCCAATGAAGTCAATTCTCCATTTCTCAAATGGCTTTAGGGGAAGGATGGGCTGTAGGGACATAGCGCTAGTTTTAGTAGGCTTTCATATCCGCTCACAAGCATCACAATGTTTGAAATAGTCGTAGGCATTCTTGTGGACGATCAGCCACTAGTATCCTACGAGCAAAGCCTTTTTTTCTATTGCTTCTCTAGTAAAATGTCCTCCATAGGGCTCATCATAAAATGCTTTTAGAACTATCCCAATCCCATCTCCTGCTACACATCTGCACAGTACTTGATCCTTGCCTCTCTTGTACTACAGAGCACCACCTAACAAGATGTAAGGGGTTGATTCCAAAAGAAGCTTCTTCTTCTCATGGCTGATGATACTAGGAGGATACTATTGAGTTGTCAAAAGGTTGGCTATGTCTGCATACCATGGGTTTACAATTTCAACCAGAAAGAGGAAAGCATCAATAAGGTTTGGGTCATCCTGCTCCTCTTCATCACTTTGAAGGTTTCATGACAGATGATCAACCGGGACATGGGAGCAACCAGGTTTGGTAACCACTTCAAAGTCAAACTCCTAGAATAGAAGGAGCCATCTCATCATTCGGCCTTTCACTTCGGCCTTATTCATCAAGAAGGACAAGGCCTCATGGTCCACATAGAATTTGAAGTGCGTCGATCATAGGTAATGTTGGAATTTCTCCAAGGCAAACACCATTGTTAGGCATTCAAGCTCCATCACTACGTAGTTTCTTTCACGATCAATTACTTTGCACATTGCACAATAGATAGGTTGATCTAACCTTGAGGAGTTTGACATAGAACTACACCTAACCCTTTAACAGATGCATCCATGTGCACATGGAATCTCTTCCTCCAACCAAGAGGTTGCAAGTTGGGTGCTTCAATCAGGCACTGCTTCAAGGTATTGAATGCTTCATCATAATCGATAGTCCACGTAAACTTTGCATCCTTCCTCACAAGAGCTTATGCAAAGGGAATACCTTTGTTGCAAAGTGTGAAATGAACCTTCAGTAATAGCTCACATGGAGGAAATTGTTTGAGGCTAGTTGGCATTGTTAGAGCTGCAAACTTCTTGACCTTAGCAGGATCTATTGCTATCCCTTGTGCAGAGACAATCTGGCCCAAAAGAACTCCTGAAGAGACTCCAAAGGCACATTTATCGGGGTTGAGAGAGATCCTATACTCTTGACATCTGTCCAAGCACTACTCTAGGTGTCCCTAATGCTCACGAATTAGACTATAGACACAAAAGTCATCCGTGAATATCTCAATGAAATCATGCAGATGGTTTTGGAATGCGGCCATCATCACTAGTTGGAAGGTAGCAAGAGTTATTACAAAGCCCAAACGACATTACTATCTAAGCATAGGTTCCCCATTCTATAGTAAAGTTGTTTTGGATTGATCTTCTTCTGCGATTTGGACTTGATTGTATCCAGTAAATCCGTCCAAGAGAGAATAAAGCTCATGTTTAGCCACTATATCCAACAAGGGATAGGGAAATGTTCATTCTTTGTCTTGGAGTTCAACTTTCAAAAGTCCATACATATTCACAGCTTTCCATTCTTCTTGGGTACTACCACATGGGGAAACCCATTCACTATTGGCCAGTGGATAGATAAACTCAACTTCAAGGAGCTTCAACAATTCAGCTTTTACAAGACATAGTAATTTAGATTCATACGTCTCTGTCTTTACCTCATAGGCTTGGCATCAGGCTCTAGGTCGATGTGATGCTGGCACACCATGGGATCAATCCCCTTCAGATATTTGTATAACCATGCAAATACATCCAAGTTCTCCTTCAAAAGGTCATGTAGGATTGACAACTCTTTTTTTCGAAGACTGATACTATCCACCTTCAGGTGACATTCAGTACTGTTGGCATTCACAAAATTTCATTACTTTTCACGTTCTACTTCATGGATAAAGGTCCCACATACTACTTCTGGGTATAGATTAGACTCCTTAAAGGGAGTGGTCTCCTCTTTTCATATGCCCCTAGAACCGACTTCCTATTTCAATGAGGACTGAGCTTGCTCCTGGAGATGTTGAAAGGGTATCAAGGGTGTTTCGGGTTTAGTGAGAGAGTTACTTATCTCTTGACTTGAGGACTCATCTTCTGAGGATGCCTCTAAGAATGTCACACAAGATGAACCTTCGGAGTACTGTTTGGGCTGTAGGGTTGGTGGTTACTAGTAAGGGGCATTGTCATCATGCTCTCTTAAGAAGAGTGGATTCGGGTGACAAGTGCAACTATAGAAGAAAGGCTTATTTTACTTAATCCATTTCTTTTGGATATTTTATCTTTGATATGATTTATTTACTAATCCAAAGGGTACCAAAGTCATTTTGTCTAACAACGTGGGATCTTGAGCTTCTATAGCCTTTCGGACTTCGCACTCATTTGCATCCTCTTCAGGCTTAATAGATTCTTCCAATCTACTTCCGTAATCTTCTTGTGTGTTATCATCATCGTCCTCCTCAGACTCCGTCTATGCCTCTATAGAGGCTCTGTAAAAGAAGAACATATTCTTTGTTGTATTTTCTGCCTCAGCTTCTGCATCTGGCTCTGCTTTTGTCTTTGCTTTTGTGCCTGTCTTTGTCTTTGCTTCTATCTCTGGCGCTCTACTACGGTCATGTAACATGGAGAATAGTACATCCATGTCTCTATCTCACTATTAGAGGTAACTTCCCAAGTCATTCCTAGGTCAGGCACAGCAGCAGGAGGTACTCACTCATTGACAAGGACTTTGCTTCTTTTGGGAGTTGGTGATATTTGTAACTTCATTGGAGGAGTCTATTAAGACTTCAATGGAAGTGGATCCATTACCTTTTTGTGAACCATACAACTTTGGTACCACTTTGTTGGGTCCTCTACCTAGGGTTAGGGTTCCTTTCAACCAATATATACATACCCTTGCTTTAAAAAGCCATGGTCTTCCCAGCAGCAGAGCAGAGGATATGAGGTCCCATAGGAATTCAATTTTACCATCGGATAGGTAAGCCAATAATCTCTTCTTGCGAGGGTTGTATTGACATATGGGAGAATGCCCAAAGGCTTAATTCTGCTTTGGTTTGCCAGTCTAATAAGCCAATGTGTAGGTTGCATATCTTGCAAGCCTAGATCTTCATTGTCATATATGTCATTATGTTTACTGATGAGAACCTCCATCAATCAATGTTCCTGCAATAATCTTCAATCCAAACACCAATCTCTAGGGTACCAGGATCCATGAAGGTCTTAGCCGCATCCACTTCTTTCACAGGCTCTGAGACTTTATTGAACTTAGGGAGAGTGGTAGAAGCAATCCTTAAGCCTGGACTTCTTGTCAGCATGCTTTTAAATTTCTTTCGATAGCTAGGGGATAACATTAGAAATTGTCAAAATGTTAGGTTTTTTTTTAAGGTGTCTAGGTCTTTGACCAAGTTGTAGTCTTGAATAGAATCCACGGGCTTCTCAAACTACCTTTAGGAAATGGGGCAACCCCCACTATTATCTTTCCTCTTTCTTCTAACTGTGGCAACATCTGCACTTCTTCTACCACTTGGGGTATTTTTGCATCCTCTATCTCTTGGATCTCTTATCATGTCTCTGTAACTGTCTATGTATCCTGCTAGATGGCTCTATATTATACTATTCAATTCTGTGTTGTTTTGTTTCTCCTTGGGAAATTTGAACTTCACTATTTTGGTAGGGGAAACATTTTCTTTTGGAATTATGGGTTCTCTTTTCTTGGTATGTATTATTACAACAACTTCCAATTCCACCAAATTGAAAGCAATTTCTTGGGTCTTCTCTTGGGTATCACGAGTAGCTTTCACAAGGGCTAAGTAGGACAGTGTTTTGCAATGTGGCCTTCTCCTTTGCATTGATTGCATCAAGGTTTGTAGTCCATGGATCTTCTAGGGTTTTGACAATTTGGTGAGATATATCCCTTTTCTCTGCATCTGTAACACTCCATTTTTTATCTTTGAGATTGTGGTCCTCTCTGTAACTCTAAGAGGGAAACCTCCTTGGGCAAAAATTAGGACCGAAATCTCCAGGCTTTGGTCCAATGTTTTGGGTAGTCATCTTGGATTCCAACAAGTTGAATCTTGCTTCTTTATCTTTCTATTCTCTGTATGGTTCTTCCTTAAACAATATGAACAGAAGGCTCCAGGAATACTTGGTTTTTGAGTACATTCAGTGGCTAAATGTCCCACTTGATGGCACTTTCCACACCATGTATTAGATCATATTACATCTCTTCCACCTCCTGCAGGACTGGATATATTGGCAGTATTCACCTTCAATGTCTATAGCTATTCTATAATCACACCTATCAACTTCTTCTTGATGTTTGCAACTGAATTGGATAGTTAGTCCTTCAAATTTTCTCCTCATGGAGTACTTACAGTAGGATTTTGGGAAGCTTTCATAATCACTGTATAGATTGGTTGCATTGATCTAAAAGGTCCTCTATTCTAATTTTGAATTAGAGCTTCTATTGACATTGGTGGTTGTTGATTCCAATTGGAAAGATTCCACTATTGTTGAGTTGCCATTGGAAAAACTATTTGAGGCCACTCTTGTTGTGATTGAACCATTTGAGGTGTTGCTATCTTGGCCATTATGGATTTGATGCACTGTACTATGACATTGGTTGCATCTAAGGGTAGGGGTAGGGAACAGTCCCTAAAATTGCATTTGATGGGTATACCATTCCTAGCATGGGAGGAGATAAGACTCCTCTTATTGAGGTCATCGATAGCTTTGCTTCATCATACAGTCTTGCACCTTCCACTTCTTTTGCAAGTTGATTGGTCTTCTCAATTCCACAAACATACAAACTGCTAGTTATAGGCCTCTAAGAAAAACTCCCTTTTGGATGCCTTTATGCAAGTGATAGTTAGTCTGTCTCTTCAGTATATGGATTCTATTCTAGAGACATATGCTTCCACATATTCACCAGAGAATTGACTTAGGTTCATGAACTCCTCTCGCATCTGCTCTTCAAAACCTTCACGTCTAAATCTAGTGAGAAATGCTAACTTCAAGTCATCCCATATGCCAAAAGTTTATGCTGCTTGTCTTTCATACCATTGAAATGTCACGCCTTTGAAAGTGGTGGGGAATATTGCCAACCAATGGTTGGGGATTCTAGCATTGTTGGCTACACACGCTACCATAAACTCAGCTACATGAAGATCAAGGTCTTCATTTTACTATCACTTAAAGATAGGCAATAGGACTACATTCACTGGCCTATCATTAATATTTCTAGGATGGATGTGACTAGGAAGGGGACCTTGATTTGCCATGGGGAATTCTATAAAGAGTGCCACAAGGGCAGCAAAGGAGGCTTCTTCTACTAGCTCATTCTCAGATGTGATTTTTGCCTTCTCTCTTCTCATGTACCTCTGGACTCATTCTAGTGCTTGCTGCTTGATCACGTCATTCATTAGGGAGTTAGCTCCACCCAGTTTGTCTATACCCAACAGAACAGAATTAGGAGGGCTTCAGTCTCTAGAGAACTCTCTTGCCAATATTTCTTTTACTTCCTCCTTTTCAGTGCCATTGTCTTGATAATATCAACTTTGAAGGGTTTCAATAGCATAGATTGTGAAAAAACTTTGTCTACTAGCTTCCATTGGATTGCTAATTGGACACCAAAAGGTTGACAGTGCACCAAACATTCCACGTATCTTACTATTGAGCATCCACGAACAGATTCAAATTCTTTTCCTTCTTGTTCTTGTGAACTTCAACTAACCACAACTCCTAAAGCTTCTTCACAATCTCCCACTGGATTATGTCTAAAAATTCTTCAATGAATGCCAAAACTCCCATGGGTGGTCATTCTCTTTGTTTCTACTTATTTTTTTCAATTTTATGGAAAATAATTGATTATTGTGATACAACTTCATGTAGCTTCAAAGGATAGTGGAATCAATTTGTCACATAGAGCCCACATAAAGATAGTGATATGATGCTGCCATTGAGGGATGCACTTCTTGTAGAAGGTGGCTTTCGCAATGAAGATCTCCAATTCTTCAAGAATTGCAGGGATTCTCCAATCTTCTATTACCTTTCTTCCTCTTCAACAATGCCATTGTTTCCATTTTCAGCCTCTGTTGGTGCTTGTTAATTGTAGTTTTTCCCAACTATACACCAAAACATGGAGCCTCAAGAGAGACACCAAGAAAACAGGGAATCTTCTACAAGAAAATCTATCTTGTATAATCAACAAGCATGTTTTTCATATTTGAATTAACCATAAGAAGAAAAACAACACCAATCTTCTCAAATCTTCACACAGCATCATATAACAATTCTCCCATGGGTTTATCACAACGAACTTTCACACATTCTTCATCATCTTCATCAAAAGAATAAGAGAACATAAAGGAATCCTCTATTTTTAATGAAAATCATCACATGGATTTGATCTTCAATAGCTTCATAGTCTTTATAGTCTCTCTCACGATCTCTCACTCATTGATATATTGTTTTGCATGAAAATTTAGCTATCTCTCACTCTCTATCTCTCTCACACATTCTCTCTCTCAATG
This sequence comes from Lygodium microphyllum, assembly GCF_053477565.2. Lineage (NCBI taxonomy): Eukaryota > Viridiplantae > Streptophyta > Polypodiopsida > Schizaeales > Lygodiaceae > Lygodium > Lygodium microphyllum. The sequence continues at coordinate 152,514,263 of NC_141146.1, read as the reverse complement.
GTACATTGAAATAATCAAGAATAATCATCCGTAATCCCTATTTGTTCCTAGATACCCCTCCCAAGAGGTATGTTTAATATAAAGTGTCAATAGAGCTACTACAGTGTCCTTTCATAGCTCAATAGTGTCCCTATCACTTCAGTCTTCACTTGAGTCTTTAGCAACTACTTCTTCAATTTCTTTGAGCTATTTTGAACTTGTATTCTCTCTTCCCAAGATTATAAAACTTTCCAAAGCTACACATTCATCCAACATAACACTTACATAGGCATATAGAGCAAAAACAAAACAAAGATAGAGGCTCTACATATGATCAACAAAAGCTTAATAGAAAGTCATCAAAAAGCATTTAGCTCAACTAAAACCATCAATAATCATTCAATAATCTTCCAAACACTCTTAAAATCCATCAATCATGATTCCAAACTCTCATATAGAAAGAAAATAAAACAAAACAAAAGCTAAATAGAACCTATACGCACTCAACAAAACCTTTCAGCACATCATATCTCTACTGAAAAACATCATGAGGTTCTCAACCCTATTCAAACTTATCCAAAACTCTCTCAAACACTTCCAAAACAATCAATCATCATATAAATCATACAAAAATCCAACAAAAAATAGCCAAAAACACAGTCATATCAATCCTCAACACAATTCAAAGTAGTATTAACTAGTATACAAGTATCAACTAGCTAGCAAGCATGTTATATTGCCTATCATACATGTGTGAGCTAGCTAGCATATAGATAACGTTAACTAGTATATAAATTAGTATTAACTACCATATATATCTTAACTAGCTAGAATATAGGTTAGTATTAATTAGAATTTTAGGTATTAACTAGCCAACATATAGATTATCATGGACTAGCATCCAATTTTTAATTGGCTAGCCGTTGAGTGCTACTAGTATTCATATTAGTGTTGACTAGCATGCATATGTTGCATTGCTAAATGCTATATATATACATATATATAGGGAGAGAGAGAGAGGTGAGGAGAGAGACTTCATTGAAGGTGCTATGAGGTGCTTGTGCTTGTAGCATCGATCATAGTAGCTTTCTTAAGGTGGAGAGAAACCTCTCTCTTCTTGAAAAATCCAAGGTTTAGCTCTTCATCAATATCTTTTCTTTATGTAGAGCTTCTTTTTTATTCTTATTCTATGTTATTTATTATTGAATGTTCTCAAATTTGGCATTAAAGTATTGCAAAGATTCATGTTTGAAATTTTATGTATTTATAGTTAAATGTATTTTTGAACGATGTGTTTAATACTTGAATGTTTTTTCCAATGGTTGGTTTCACTTATTCTTAAATGCTTTGCTTTGCTCTTAAGTAGGCAAGACGATTTGATTAACGCTATTCAAAACACATATTTAAATGTGATATAAGGACAATGTACAAACCATGGTTAGGGTTTAGGGATGCTTACATAAATGTTGATTTTAATGTGTTTGTTAATGGTCTGATTGATGTGATCTATAATGCATAGAGATACTATATACTCCAATGTTATTGTTGTGGTATCCAAAGTTAGTATAGGAAACAGAATGTATATAGAAACTTAGAGAAATGGATGTGGATATCATACTTGAGATTAAACACTATACTTATGTTTTGGCTTGATTTACTTGGGTTATAGTGAGATGTTGAATATGTTGCACTTCCCTTTCTTTGTGGAATTTGCTTTTATAAGGAATTAATTGTCCATGTCTACCATTGCTTTAGCTTCAAGTCTCCCTTCCTTTTATTACGCCTACTCTAAGTAATTCTTAGAAAATTAACTAGAGTGAATTAAAAGGCAATCATAATTAGATTTATGACTTGCTATGGCCCTTTCCATAATCTAATTGAACAATCTTGGTTTTGTACTTGAATATTAGAGATCTAAGCATAGCCAAAATTAAGCCTACTAATAACCCTTCATATCAATCTCAAATTGAGACCAATCTAATCTTATGACTAATTGAAAGGACAGACTAACACCAATTGGAAGAACTTGATCTCTAAATTAGCCCATGGTGGCATATACATCAATAAATTTCTCAATCTCACAATGTATATGGAAAGCACGAGGGTCCATAAGTATATGTATAGCTTTGATCCCACTTTATTAGATGTTATGGCCCAAAATCCCACTATCCTTTTCAATGCTATTGGGCTTGTGGAAAGGTATGCAAGAAAATATAGAAGAGATCCTACATTTTGTCCCACCTATGAATAGCCAGTGGTTGTTTTAAAGTAGGTACAAGTTGGTAGCACTTATGGCAACAATAATATACTTAGTGGAAGCTCAAAAATACCTCTATCCACCAATCAATGTTTCTTAATATCAAAGTAATTGTAGACCATCAAACAATTATAAAATAGAGAATAAAAAATAGACATCAAAGCAAGAGGGTCAACATCTCAAGGCAATCAATTCATTCATGTAAACCTCTATAAGACACTTATGAAAACATCATCTAGCATCACAAAAGACTAGTATGATTCACCAATTTTCATATGGGCTACCAAAGTGAAGGTTTTTGTAAAACACATTATTACAACAAGTAACATTCAAACATGAGAACAAGCTGATAAGCGATGAAAATACAATATAATCATACTACAAAGAGTGCCAACTCTGTGATCTCATCATCATGAATGAGTAAGATCTTGAAATGTACATCACCTAGTATACGAAAAGGAATTTACTCACATCGGACAAGACCCATGACAAGACCCACCAACTAGTGAGTATGATCATCCCAAAAATTCCATTCACTAAAGACAACTTAGCAATATTCACAATAGCTCCAACATCAATTGAGCATTGGAATAATGTTGCATCAACATGAACTAAGATGTTGCAGCTAACAAAAGAGTTCAAAACAATACACGATAGTACTTTAACAACAAAATAGCAAACGGTCTATAACTAACTCATCAATGCAACATCCGACCAACACATCGTTAGAGACATACCAAGCAATGGAAAAAGCTTCCTCATATGCTACTCAATTACAATCTCATTACTATAAAAGTGCTCTACTAATATCAAATACAAGAGTAGCCACAACTAGACTATCCAATCTCTCCACCATGGTCCACTACCAATTTGAGATGTCGGTGCTTCCACAGCAATATCTTATATCATTGCAAGAGATGGATGAGCGGTTCATCACAATAAGAGAAGCAAGCACAACCATCATTGATGAGATGTTGATGTTGCCACGAAAAACATTTGGCATAATAGTACGCAAGATAGTAGTCATCTGCCAAGGCTCTCTACTTAATCCATTTAATGAAGAACTTGTGATTTTTTGGTTGTTTTGAACAATTGTCATCAATCTATAAACCATTAGAGTGAGTTTTTCCAGCAATATCACAATCTTCTCGTTAGTACATTGGACACATACACAATACCATACTCTCCATACTTCAATCTGACATGCTTATGATTTGCCATTTCTACAATTCATACAAGTGATTAGGCACCAATGTCTAACCAAAGAAGAGATACAACAATGCTTACACAAGTGCATCATTAAGGAGAAGGAGGTCCTAGATTTTGTAGATGAGAGAATAACAATCATATATACACATAAGCAAGACATCCAAAAGTACAACAAGCAGCTTCCACATAAATACTACATATTCGAAGAAATCCACACTTTCAAACTCAAACAAATGTAATTGAAGAGCCAACATTGCAGAACTAGTTATAAGACAAGACACGAGATAGAAAAGATAGCAATCAGAGAAACAATAATGATAAACAAAGAACATCGATCTTACTATAGGTGCCACAAACTGTGCCACATGTAAAATATATTGTATCGATATAGAACTAATGATGACATGATCTCCAGAATCCAAGTCACGATCCAATCTACCAACCAATAACTAACATTGTGACATAGCAAGAACCAATGCAAGGCATTAAACATCAAATGATACCACAAATCGACATTCTCACTAATACTTATGTACGTAATGGAGCTACAATTACCCAAAAAGCACTTCTATACAAGGATTTTGTTCATGCCTGTACTAGTCTATGTGATGCTCTCTCACATAATTAAAAGAAAAACTTTACGTAGAGTCAAACTTCCATATCCATTTTCCTTTGCACCAATACCATACATAATACAATGACTCACACATATAAACACTACATTTCAACATAATTCAACATAGACCTACTATAGCACTTCATGTCTCTAAAACATCGCCTAAACTTCTTCCAATAAGTAGGAAATAGAAAAAAATTTGATTATTCATTTTCCAAATATTATCACTTTTATTGAAATCCTTTTAAATATACTAACATAATTATCTTTTACTCTATTTCAAGGATAAATATTTGTAAATGCAAAGATGACTCCAAATGAGGTACACATATCACAAACAATACTACTTAGAATCTATAAAAAACCAACAATGTAAATTCATCTAATCACATCAAAATATGCATACAAATGTTAAGCTATACATTCAAATCCACAAGAATACCCAACAAATTGAGCACCATTGTGTTAATACACAACGATATAGGTACTTGACAATAAACCTGATGAGAATGACAAACATCACTGACCAAAGACCATCGGCATACATTGGTGGCTTCACAAACTACAATGAACTCAAAAATTGATGAACACATCTAAGCGTACACTCAACAAGAACCCACCTAGAGAACAGAATAGAATCGCAAACGGCACAAACATTGCTACATCTTGAATATTTCCTTTTTCCTTAGAATCTAACCCCACTAACACAAATGCATCTCATATACAGGACTTCTAAAATACATACTTGATAGATTTGAACTCCAATATAAAGATACATACAACAATCCACTATAAATATGTGCCACCCAAGTCTTACTAGACATCAAAACAAATGGTGTCTCCATATACACAATTGAGATCCTACATTATGGATTCACCATCTCGCTTGAGACCTTAACTGAAGTAAGAAAGAAAAATGCATCAAAACACTAAAAACACACATGGGAAAGAATGGCTACACTCATGGCTATGAAAAGCCTATCCTAACCATCCAAAAGATCACATACTTAGTCAACAGAGGGGTCCACAATCTAATCCATGGTACCCAAAGCAATCCATTTAGTACTGTCATGTATCTCCCATGCAAGAACTTAAACATATCTTCTTCAAAACTCACAATATATTTAACCCAAAATAAAAAATATCTCTAACAATAGTAACATTTCTTACAAAAGAGGCAGAGTCCAATAAACCAACAAGAAATCAAAGTTCTAACGATACCAAAGCACCAACCTTAGCGACTACAAATGCTACTACCAGCTCGAGCATAGCTACATCACCCAATACCAACTCCAAGCAACACCTACTAGCCAATTCAAAAGCAACAACACAAACAAACAAGACCAAGCACTTCATCTATAGCATCAATTGCAAACAAAATGGAAAATTTCTTTTCCTAAAACCTTGTGAATCTAACTTTTTTTTAAAACTCTTGATTCACCAAGACCACTAAGAAAGAGTACAAGTCCATCGTGAAACCACCCTCTCGCCTGCCATTCAAAATGAGATTCCTTAATTATTTATTTGCCTAGGACAAATGTTGTAACAATTAAATTCGTTAGCACCAGGTTCATTCATGCCATTTATACACAAACACAAAGACGAGATCAAACAATCTTTATAGACCATAATTTGTTACTTTTGACAACTAATAAATATACTTTCCATAGGGATATTTTTAAGATTCATTTTACAAACCCTCATTTGGCTCTCTTATTGCCTTCTCATGCAACATACGATATCAAGAAGATCTTTTCGTACTTAATTGATAACTATATTACTAAAACTAGCTAAAGAGGTTATAACATCAAGAGACCACATAAGTTGCCTTGTTGCACGCCATGCATTGAATCAAATTCCAATATATAGGATTATCCCCAGTGGCATCTCAATCTATCCAATTCCTAACCCTCCAACCATCCTCTACAATCTATGGCCCAACAACTGACCCAACACAGCCATTATGATACTATCCATTTTACCTTCACCATTGTGACATTGTAAGAAGGTAGCCTGATACAGCGGGTCTTCACGGTAAATTGTCTATTAGGACTGCTTTACATGCAGACAAATGAGGAGACTTTGAAGGTTTGCAACCTTTGCAAGGGTGACACACATTAAAAAGATTGTATGCAGAAAATTTGGGCATTGCTCAGGTAAGTCTGTAAGAAAGGACATGCTTAAAGCCTCATACAAGCTTGTATTAAAAGCAAGTCAGAAGCTTAGCCTTTTGACTGGGTTTCAGCTCCATCTATAGATGTTGTACATACCTCCAAACAGTACTAGGCCTCAAGGAGCAGTATCTCAAGGGTCATCACCTCCACCAACAACCATCCCCAATTGCTGCGGAAGAGGAGGATATGCCTCATCAACTGTCCATGGAAGTACATCAGCAAGTCCCTTATAAAAGAACTCATGAAGTACTATTTGATGAGCTGTACTATTAACTTTCCATTAGGCCTTGTTTGGATGAGAAGCATCTCTCTTTCAAATGCACGAAATGCTCTTTAAAAGCCTGTGATGACCATGGAGAGGACCTTAGGCAATGTGACATAAATTTGCCAAAGACATGCCAGTACATCATTGACAACAATACACATATACCCAATAAGTTATCAAATACCTGGCTTCTCAGATAACGCAGAAACCATTGGGACATGTCCAAAGGTGTAGCTCACTCAACAATCAAGAACAGCTAAGATCACTCATTGCCTCCCTGCATCCCGGATCTTCATAGTAGGCAAGTGGTGTACTGGAATTCTGCTAATCAGTCACTATGTAGAGATCCAAAGTAACTGGACTGAGCTGCCATATTCCAAGTATGCGACAACCAGTTGCACAATGAAAAATGTAAAGCTCGCCAAAAAAAGAGGGAACTGCAAGATGCAAGCTAGCTCTCACAAATTTGAGCAACGTCAAACTCAATGCTGGCCCCTTGTTCCTTCTTGCTCATATTCCGGCCTGTAATAAGACCGTAGTATTGTGCTTCCATGCAACTGAGCTGCCCGAACCTCTTTTCATAACAACCCCAAAGCTCAAACCTACAGAAGAGGTAAATTGAAGTGAGAAGATGGGAAAAAACACATTATTGGAAGAGAAACTCAGCAGGAGCACTTGCCAATATGCAAGGAATTGAAACGGTGCATAAGAAGCATAAACCTCCATCACTTCCTTGGCCACACTTGCTACTGTGCATTTTCTTCTTCCATGTACCTATTAAACATCAGGCTTCCTATTTAGTGATCACTGAGCAAGAGACTTCTTTTAGTAGAAGAGAGATAAAGCAATGTATTAAATGACTAATGCATACTTAACCATTAACATGGATTGTGCTATCAAGCAGGATTGTTGCTCATAAGATGTTAAAACTTGCCTGTTTCAAGTGCCTCACAGTTTCAGTATCAGCTGGTATACTGCTGAATTCTCCTATGCACATAAGCACATTCGCACATGTAAAAGGTCCAAAGCCTTGCAAATGCAGCAAGCTCCTCCTTACATCTTCCACTTGCCTGCCACCCATCCTCAGAGTTTCAAATGACTTCAAATCAACTAAACCAGTGCAGACGTCTTTGGCAAGCTTGAGAATGTGCTTCGCCCGGTAACCTAACCCACAACGCTTTGCTAAAAAGCTTGCATCCAAACCAGCCAACTCTTCGGCTGAAGGGAAATCTCCAATACATGATTTAACGTCTGTGACAAATTGAGATGTTTCCATGTTTCCAGACTCTGGGTCACTTTGGGACACTAATGACTGACTATTTTTCCTTTCATTCATTGCCTTACCACCAGACATGTCTCCTGTGGAAGAATGATGTGCATTAAAGACATTAGCAGCTTTTTCTTTTTCAAAGTCCAACAGTTTGCGAGCCTTGATAATTTGAGTTTCTTTTGATTTCCATTTTCTCTTAACATCTTTGACTTCAGGGGTTGCAGGTGAAATTGTCGATTTCTGAAGCTCTTTGGATTTGTTCGATGACCCATCAGCGAGCCATCCAAGAGGAGGACCCTTCAGCTCTGCCTGAAGCTCACATAAAGCTCGAGCCATAGATAATGTTCTTCCCCACCTTGCAACAAGAAAATCAAAGTATTAGCTTTTGATACATCTAATAATGCAGAAGATACCATAGCCATGCTTCACAACATGGAGGAATCAAGTAGAAAGTTTAGAGGATGTCCATTGCATAAAGGACTAGTCTTCATATTGTTATTTCAGCCCAACAGAATGTAGTGTTTCGTGATGCAGTGTGGTAAAATCCCGGAAAACTGGCCCAAGAATGATTCTAAAATGCCCAAAACATGGTGACTTGGCCAACATGGAACTGGCATCTCAAATACGAAGTCCTAGATCATTTTGGGCAACATAGATGAGAGAACAATGTCCAGAAAAAAATACAAACTGACGTGGAAGAGGGGTAAAACAACAGACCCTACGGCTGCTATTGGCAAGAGCCTTGCTGAAGGCATCAGCCACAATGTTCCAGATACGGACATACTCCAAGTTCAGCTCTATTTGCTCACCAACTAGATGACCTTGTAGTCCAATGTGCTTGGCCATCGAATGGAAATAGGATTCTATGCTGGTACTATGGCATTCTCTATTGCAGTGTAGATCATGGTGGATTGCCTTTGAGCCAGGCCAACTCCTATAAAGCTCTGTCATTGGATCTCTAACATAGCATCACGGTAAGCCCTATAGTCTGCCTTTTCAGTTCAACTTGTTAGGATGGATTCCTTCTCTATTTGAGTCTTTTTCACTTGCATAGTAACCGAAAAGACTGTTTTATCTTGACAAAACACAAAATCTTGAAACACACAGAGAGTTTCATTTTGTTTCGCAGAATGAGGTCACAAAGTGTTTTTTCCCACCCACAGAAAAGTAATTTTTTTGGTTTCTTAAAAAACAAACATGGGCTGTTTTTCTTTTTCAACTCGCGTTTTTTCCCACACCCTCCTCGTGCACGACATGACCTTCTCCTCCTTGTGCTTCTTCTCTTCCTCCTCCATCTCCAACTCATCTCTTCCTCTTTCTCCTTCTCTATCTTCACCTCATCTCTTCCTCTTCCTTCTCCTTCTCCACACACTGCTCCACCTCCTGGAGTAACAAATGCCTCCCCACAAGGATTCCACTCATGAAAATTTTTCACTGCCTATATGTGTGATTTGTGAATCATGAATGCTAATTTCTAAATAAGTAGATGAAATGGATGTTTTTGTTTTAGGTTGTCTAAGGTGTTGAGAAACCCTTCACCCACAGTTTTGCGTTCTACGTTCTATGTTTAGGGTTTCCCGGTTTGCGTTTAAGGTTTCACAATGGACAGCCCCAAAAAGGGGCTAGGCGCCCACAGTGGGGTTCTACCCTAGACAATTGACGCCCTCCCTCCGAGCGCCACCCTAGACAGTCTCTTGCCTATTTATACGCTGCCTCTATCACTCATTCTTTGCAGCTGATTCATTCAGTCCATCGCCTCTTCTCTCCGGCCTCTCCACTACCCTCACACCCCTTCAAGAGGACATTGCGGTTCATGGTTTGTGGCCGTCTTCATCACCTTGTGCTACAGCACCCTTGTTCCCTTGTATCACATTCACTCCATGATTTAGATCTTCATCATTCCATTCATCATAGTTTCTTCTCTCTTCTCTTCTCGGTGTTTGTCGAGTTCACTCCGTGTTCCTCTCCGCAAACCCTATTGTCTCACTAATACGCCGTCTTTTGACATGGTATCAGAGCTGGATCTGCTCAAACAGTGGCAAAGATCCTCCACTCCAATGAACGCAAAGACCGGTGGCGAGTTCGGCATCCACTGCTTCTGCTGCATCAACACCCAAACTGGTGGTTGCTCCCTCCTACGTTTGCTGTTTTCCGGCGTGCATTTAGGGCTGCTGCTGCCACCTCCACTTCTCCTTCGTTGCATTTACTGCTGGCAACTCTTTTGCTGCACCTGGTGGTATTCCAACACCTATTCTCTGCTGCTCGCAGCTCAGCCAGATTGCTAGCGGCTCCTCCCTGCTGCTAGCGGCTCAGCCAAACTGCTTGCAGCTCCTCCCTGCTACTGGCGGCTCAGCCAGACTACTAGTATCTGTTCTCTGCTGTTGGTGGCTCAACCAAACTACTAGCTGCTCCTCCCTGTTGCTGACGGCTCAGCCAGACTGTTGGCGATTATATTCTGCAATTGGCGGCTCCTTCCTCACTGTTGCAGGCTGTGTTTGCAGCTGGCGGCTCCTCCTTGGCAGTTGGCGACAGCTCCTCCCTGCAGCTAGCAACTCACTTCCAGCCCTTCCACTGCCCTCCCAGCCCTTGAGGTGGACATTGCAGTTCATGGTTCGTGGCTGACCTCTTCCTTCTTCAATAAGGCATACTGATGCCCATGGCTTCTTTACCTACAAATAACCAATCTACTGGGTGCTCCTATTGTGGCATCACCGGACACACCACCGATGCTTGCCAACTTCGACCTTTGCTCCCCACCCCTCAGAGTATATGCATCTTCCACCCGGCACTACCTTTGCCACCTCTTCTTCCTAGGCCACAGAGATCGTTCTGCATCAGCTATCAGAGTACTATGCTCAAAGCAATAAGACGCATCTGATGCACACTAAGTCCTTTCGAGCACATGGAGAATCGATTGGCACTACGACCTCCTGGAGATCGTCGCAATGCTAGCGGCAATCTTCTCCCACCTGTTTTCAAATACAATGGCTACCACCGCCGATAGTTCTGCAGTCAGTTCCATCGAGAGAGTGATTGTTTGATACCATCTCCTCATCAATCCGCTCCTTCAAGAGACAGTGGTTGCTCGACTCCTTTATCTTCTTCGGCTTCCCAATCTGCTCCATTGAGAAACAGCGACTGCTGCCCACTCATTGCTCGGTCTGAGCTCTACCCTTCACCCTCATCTATTAAGAAACCCTTCACCCGCAGTTTTACATTTTGTGTTTTGCGTTTAGGATTTTCCGTTTTGCGTTTAGGGTTTCACAGTGGACATCCCCAAAAAGGGGTTGGGCATTCACAATGGGATGCCACCCTAGAAAGTTGACGCTCTGCCTCCGTGCGCCACCCTAGACAACCTCTTGCCTATTTATAGGCTGCCTCTGTCACTCATTCTTTACGGTTGATTCATTCAGTCTATCACCTCTTCTCTCCAGCCTCTCCACTACCCTCACACCCCTTCAGGAGGACATTGCGGTTCGTTGTTCGTGGATCTCATCATCATCTTCCTTGTGCTACGACACCCTTGTTCCCTTGTATCACATTCACTCCATGATTCAGATCTTCATCATTCCATTCATCAAAGTTTCTCAAATCATTTATTTCACAAAATACATAGACAAAGATGACAACTAGGGTAAATCTTATCCTTAATTATATGTGGTTACATTCCTTATTTATTCAAATTCTCTTAATCAAGGCAAATACATGGATCAAAATGGCCATTAATGCAATGTATTATTAAATGTAAACAACAAACATGATTATTCACCCTCTCGATAGGACACATACATGGTTTAACAAAACCGTTGGCCAACAAACCTCTCAAAGCTCTATATTTTTTTATAATTATGTATTAAAACTACTACGTAATCTGTTAATAGTAATATAATAAATTATATATATAATAATTTATCAATATTATTTTGTGAACATTAGTAACCATGGTATAATATTGCATTTAAGTCTAATATGAATTATAAAGTGATTGTTATTAATATTATATACCAAAAGTAATTATTTGCAGCTGCTGAAATTTGCAATCACTTGGAGTTATGCCATAAGAGATTAGGGCCTAGGCCATATGAGCCAGAAAGGACTTGATGTCCTTACCTCTCTAAAGAGAGTTGATGGAAAAGACTCTAAACTTTACTTTTGTAATGAGTGTCAGTTTGGAAATCAAATAAAAAATTCATTTTACTCCGATGTCTCTCGTAAGTCCGATGTCTTTGACTTAGTGCATTCTGATGTATGTAGTATGCCCATGAAATCATTCGGTGGTGCTGCATATTTTGTCTCCTTTATAGGTGATTGTTCCAAAAAGATTTGGGTATACCTATTGAAAAAGAAAAAGTGAAGTGTTTACTGTTTTTAAAACTTTTCATGCATTTGTGACCACTCAAACAGGTAGAAAGCTGAAATGCTTGAGAACAGATAATGGGGGTGAGTTCACATCAGCAGAATTCAAGTCCTTTTGTGACTTGCATGGAATTAAGAGGGAGCTTACATCCCCTTATAGCCCTTCCTCAAATGGAGTTGCTGAAAGATATAATAGGACTTTATGTGAAACAATGGGGTGCATGTTGTCCACTGCTAATCTCCCTCATGAATTTTGGGGAGACGCACTCAAAACCGCGGTTCACATTTGCAACCGCTCGCCAAACAGGTCCTTAAATAATGGCATCCCTAAGGAGGTTTGTTCTGGCAAATCTGCCTCATATAACCATTTACACATATTTGGCTGTGATGCTTTTGTGCACATTAGATATGAGCTGAGGAACAAACTTGACCCAAAATCCACCAAAGGCATTTTCATGGGCTATGGTGATGAGGGTGAATTTGGCTATAGAGTGTGGTTACCTCAGTCCAAGAAAATTATTTGCAGCCATAATGTTGTGTTCAATGAGGCAAAATTGTTGAAAGGTACTTTAGCCTCTAATGAAGATATGAAAAAGATCAAATTTCAGAGTTTGCAGCCACCTATTTACTTCAAAAAATGAGCCTCATGGTGTTGTACCACAAGCTGAAACTGATGATCAGCCAGTTATTTTTGAGCGAAATGATGATGGACAGCAAATAGGAGCACAACGAGGTCATGGATAGCAAAATGGACTTGCTGATTATGAAAATGCAGGTGCTGGTAATGAAAATGAAGGTACAATACAGCATGAACACCATGCTGAAAATAATATACCTCCAGATGTAGACCAAATTCCTAAAAATGTTGATCATTGGATATGTAGGTCTACATGCGTAAGAAGGCAACCACATAGATTTGACCCCTCCTTGCATTATGTGATGCTAATAGATGAGGGTGAGCCTCTTACATACAAAGAGGCCAAGTCATGCGAATTCAGCAGTAAGTGCGAGCTAGCTATGCAAGAAGAGATTAAATCTCTATATGCAAATGATACTTGGGATCTTGTGTCGTTGTCCGAGGAAAGGAAGTCTCTTCCAAACAAATGGGTGTACAAAGTAAAGACAGTTGATGGGAAACCTAAGTACAAGGCAAGACTGGTTGCCAAAGGGTATGCACACAAGGAAGGGATTGACTTCCAAGAGGTCTTCTCACCTGTTGTGAAGATGACAATTCTACATGTGCTTTTTGCTCTCAATCTTGTATTGGACTTAGAGCTTTACCAAATGGATGTAAAAACAGCTTTCTTGCATAGTAACATTGATGAGAAAATTTACATGAAGCAACCCGAGGGTTTTGTAGTTCCTAGAAAAGAGCAAATGGTGTGTAAACTAAAACACAACCTGTATGGGCTGAAGCAAGCACCACGGCAATGGTACAAAAAGTTTGACACTTTTATGCTATCTCATGGGTTTACATGCAGCCATGCAGGTCATTGCTTGTACATGAAAAAGGATACAAATGGCAGCCCCATCATACTTGTTTTGTATGTGGATGATATGTTACTAGCTGGGAAAAGAAAGATTAGCTTGGATGCTCTCAAAAATCAGCTTTCTCCATGAAAGATTTGGGGAATGCAGAGCATATTTTGGGCATGAGGATTCGCAGATATAGAATGCAAAAATTGTTGTTTTTATCTCAAGAAAAGTACATTGAAAAGGTACTGGACAAATTTAACATGGCTAAAGCTAAACCTTTTGGGGTACCCTTACCTCCTTATCTTAAGCTTAGTAAAGCCAACAGCCCAAAAGATAACGTGGAAGCAAATGCTATGAAAGGAGTCCCTTATACATCAGCTTGTGGCTCTCTTATGTATGCTATGGTTGCTACTCGTCCAGATATTGCTCATGCAATGGGAGTTGTTAGCAGGTTTATGTCAAATCCTAGCAAAACACATTGGGAGGCAGTCAAGTGTATTCTTCGATACCTCAAGGGTACACAAAGAGAGTATATTTGCAATGGGCAAGGTGCACTTAGTTTGCAGGGTTATTGTAATGCAGACAAGGCAGGTGATTTGGACACTCGTAGGTCCACCAGCAGGTATGTCTTTACAATTGCTAGTGGGGTTGTTTCTTAGTGTTCCAAGTTGCAGAACATCGTTGCACTGAGTAACACTGAAGCTGAATACATATCAGCTACTAAAGCTTCTAAGGAAGCTATATGGTTGAGTAGACTTGCAGAGGATCTTGGCATGTCTATGGGTACTACAGTTTTGGAATGTGATAGCCACATACTGTGTATCTAGCTAAGAATGCCATGTATCATTCACGCACAAAGCATATAGATGTGCGATATCACTTCATCAAACAGATTCCAGAAGATGGACTAATCACATTGACCAAGATTAAAACACAAGATAACCCTGCAAATATTCTCACTAAAAGTCTAAGCAAAGCTCAGCATGAGCATTGCATACGACTAGTGGGAGTTGGTTAGAGGTTCACTTCGGACTTTCAAGTGGGAGGTTGTTGGGATAAAGGCGCAATTTAACCTCCATGTATAGTACACGCACATTATTTAATTGTACATGTGAATGCACCCTTACGTGCCCTAAGTATAAATACATTTTATTCTTTGTGTATCAACACATTGTTGGTACACTCATATCCAATGGTACTTTCACTCTTCCTCTCTCTCTCACCAGCCGTTACACTCTCACGCTCACTGCTCGAACTTCTACACATCCACAGCTGAGCTCCAACAAAGGATACTTCTTGCCCACTCATAGTTGCCAGGAAACGTGTTTTCAACAAGTAGGAAATGTTAGAAACATCTAGGCATTTCTGAACCATAGGAAATGGCTGAATTGAAATTTTGGTCTATGAAGATCACAATTGGCCCAATTTTGCATGTGGGATCAAATTGTCCTTTTTCACCTAGTCAAATCTAGCCTATAGAGAGATGGATTTAAAGTTTGAACATGTTTAATAGCAACTTTTATGACTCATGTGGCATGTCACATGGTCCATGGATTCATTTCAAAGTCTTATAGAGGCATGGATTGTTATTAATTGATTACAGCTTGTATGTTTTAGCACTTTTTAATCTATGGCATTATACTTCATTTATATTTATAAAATCTACATGATGAATCGTGAAATATGGTATGTTGTGTATGTAAATTGTTAGTCTACTGATTGTTCACTTAGATTTTGTATACAATGTTGAATCATGTGCAATATGAATTTTGTTGTGACCCCTAGGACTTATAAGTTTATTTATATATATAAATTTTAAATAATTTTCATCTTGAAAGAAACCCGTTTCTTATGTTTTAGGAAACTCATATGAAACCTTGGAAAACCATTTCATACATCCCGTTTCTAAAAACCTTGGCAACTATGTCTCCACTCCCAATTTGGGGCTTTATGGGTATGCTTGGGCATTGGAGCCAAATACACCTATGTGGACATATTGGTGTGCTCAAGCAAGGCATCCTACAAGTGATCTCCAAATTCTGTGGTAAACTCTCTTGTAGACTCATAGTTGTCACATACGAAAGGTACAATATGATATCGTACCATAAAATACATTACTAAATGGTGCCTTAAGATTTTACAAGATACGATACAATATTAGGATGAAAACAATATAATTTGATTTTTTTTTCAATTATAAATTATATAACACATGTTAAAGTAAAAATAGCAATGCCGTTACAAATAAGATGAATACATGAGATTAAAAGTCAAAATTGGCATATGATAGGCCCTCACAATTGCATGCACAACATGGGATACAACAATATACACCATACTATATACATGGATCATAGTGAATACAATGATACAAAAAAGAGAGAGGCCTATGATGAGGCATCACTGTCATCATCATAACCATTTGAGTGCTTGAAACCAACCCCCCTCCTTGGAGAGAGTGGTAGTGACCAAATTTAACAATAATTATAGCAAGTTAATAATTCATATAAATTGAAATGCACACTTTACCACTTAAATCTTGGATGATTGACAACTTGTTGGCCCCAAAACTAGCATCTATTTTGGTATTTCTTTATCTTTTATTACAAATAGATGGACTACAATTGAGATTTACCAATCTCCTCTGCTAATCCAAGTGCTGCTTGCTGTCATTGATGACCAGCAAGCATTTAAAAAAATTTGCCCCTTGCTTTGCTTGGGGAATTGGCCTTCACGCTACTTACGAGACAAATTTAGCCCCAAATTGAAATAGGCTAGCTGGCCTCTTGAATCTCCCTAAAATTCTTTAATTCCAGATGTTAAAATTTGAGTCTTAGGCCTTCAATTTTGAGCCCCCAAGTAGCTATCAAAACCCTAATTTCTACTATAAGTTAGGGTTTTTAATAGAGATTGCCTGAAATCTCTTCCTCCAATGACTCAAACTACTGGAAAATGCTGAGGGGAGTTGAGAAATGCCCAGAAAATATGAGAGAATGCTTTAGAGAGAGAAATTATGATGTTCTTTGCCAAAACCACCTTTTGCTATCCTGATGAAAAGAGTCCAAACCTGCAGTTGCCCTCAGTTTGGGTGCCAAAAATGGTTGTCGCTAATCTCTAACTACTATCGCCTACCTGTTTTGGCCCTTCTAGGTTGTTTCCTTGGTGCTATTGGCCTTCAAATAGTTGTTGCCATCTTCTACGTAGATCTCCAATGCTATAGAAAAGTCAACAGCCTCACTAACATCCACCTTTCTCTCTCATAATGGCTGGAATAGACTTCCATCAATTCCCAAAAACGTTTTTCTCACTTATATGAGTAAGTTTTGCCAAGTTGCAACCTTCTAATCCCATTTTTCAGCATCATCCAACTTGTTAAATTAATTTTCAAAAAATTTAATTTTGAAGATTAGTTTAATAATTACTCTAGTGCTTAGTAGATTAATTTCACCAACCAATAATTAAATTGGCTAGGGCTTAGGCCAATTTGTCTCCCAAGTCTCTCTAAGCAATACTAATCCTTAAGACCGGCATTAATTAATTAATTAATCCCTAGTCTCTAATGTTACCATTGACATTAGTGGCCAATTAATTGGTCTAGGCCCAAATATGACACTAGGTACCACCTAGTGTTGTGAAATAATTGACTTGCACCTCATATATGCAAGTCACATTTACACATTTCATTTTTTAATCAAATGCTAAGCAAAGCAATAAAATTTCACGTCCTCGTGACAATGCTCATCAAGAGTTTGAAGATAGCTCGTAAGTCCTTGGCATTGGATAGTGAGACACTCTCATGCTCATCCTCACTAATGAGGTTACCATCGTCATTAGATGATGGCTCCCTAGGCAATGGTTGTGTAGGAAAGGGGGGAATATCACCATGAGGCACGTGATTAGAGCTACTAGAACCCCACCTCATATATATTTGCAAGCCACTCAAACCACCCCTCCTCAATGTTGAAGGGTGCCAAATGACCACACCCCTGCCGCCATCTATTCTAACTCCTCACCCACAAGCACATTGATTGTGAGTATCATAAGGGTCTACTA
Source organism: Lygodium microphyllum (assembly GCF_053477565.2). Classification (NCBI taxonomy): domain Eukaryota; kingdom Viridiplantae; phylum Streptophyta; class Polypodiopsida; order Schizaeales; family Lygodiaceae; genus Lygodium; species Lygodium microphyllum. Next base: position 152,496,608 of record NC_141146.1, on the reverse strand, counting down.
CTGTAAGCTCTCTATAAAGCTTCGCAAAGATCATCTCATCCTCCTCATCAACCTCTTGATGCACACTTAGAAAAGTGTCGCCCATCAACTTAAATGTATCAATATTCACCTACACAATTCATATAAGATTGTAAATACTAAATTGTAAAGTATAAAGTTCAAAACAACAAATTAAAACTTAACTTATCATTTTGAATATATAAATCATGATTTAAAATTTATGGTTAAGTATTTACTTGCTTTGAACTTTTCATGCTTATCATGTCCCTCATCATGCATAAGTTAGTGCGGCAATAGACTAGTTGCTCTAGCTGTCATGTACTAAGCCAATTGTGAATCTTAGTGTGAATGAGAGAATAGGCACTCCAGTTTCTCTCACATGCACCCAAAGAGCAATCCTTAACAAGGACTCTCATGGCCAAGGGATAAAGAGTTTCCAATGCGTATCCAAAATTTTGCCACCAAACGAGAGGCTTCATAAGTAACTCTCTCCTCCAACAAGTGGGAGAAGTAAATACCACATGTCTTCTTTGATCTACATAGCATCCTAGCTTCTCTAGCACTACATTGTGGTTATCCATGGAGACAGCACAAGTCAAATATATAAGCTGGTCTAAACGGAGCTCTCAAGAATCAACTTTCAAGAGAATAAGAGGCTCGAGGGAGGGGGGCGGAAAGAGAGAGAGAGAGAGAGAGCCGAGGTTTTATGCATCATGATTATTAAATTATAATACAAAACTCAAAATTATAAAGGAAACAAATTTAAAAGGACAATGACAAATGTATACCTCGATGATAGCTTGCTGAATGTGACGGTAGATGAATGTGTCTATCATTTTCCTCCCCCTCTTGCTGGTATCTACGGCCCACAAAAAGATGCCAAGTCAACATGAAACAAATTGTTAATGATGCCCTCTTTCTAATGGCCACTCCATCCGTCGACAAGAATGGAGCAACCATATTTTTTCATGCGACCCCCAAATAGGGTCAAAGGCTCTATTAATCATCTCCTTCTCTTCATCTATCTTCTTCGCCCTCACATCATTGTAGGTGACACTTGCATGAGCCAATATTGGCAATGGCTTTTACCATCTTCTTCCATTACATTGAATGCAAGATTGCACTCAATCACCGTGTATGCAATCTTAATGTCCTCAAGTCATTACCTTTCTCTAAGAAAGACAACTAGCCCATGCATGATCGAGAGAGAGAGAGAGAGAGAGAGAGAGAGGTCTCGATCGTGAGAGAGAGAGAGAGAGAGAATTGCCTCTCCGATGCTGCATGAGCCTCCACTCTTTGCCTTTTGCCAGAGCCAAAAACTGATGTGGACTCACCACCGCCAATGGTGGAGGCATTCCTCAAAGATAAGCCTATATTCGAGGCTTCCTTATAAGTAGCCATACATGTTGGTGCCAATGCACCACTTTCTACTCCTCTAGTGGATCCCCCTTTCATCTTGGCAATGAGAATCTCATCCACAATGCTTTGAGGGATTTCCTTGTATAGAGCAACTTGCTCCCCCTCTCCCTCGTCTTGGAAAGATGTTGGATAAGTCAAATCGCACCAGTAGTATAGCGCTTTCCACAATGATTGCAGATCCAATGGTGGAAGTTGGACCTCTTTTTGTCCCTCTCCACATAGATGGCATGCAAATTGAATGCTTGGTGCTCCTTACAAGTCATAATGCCAATGGAGGACTAAGGCTTCACCTTGGAAGTTGGAAGTTCGGGTGGAGGAGAGAAGAGTGAGAGGCTTGAAAGTTAGAGAGAGAGGGGGTGGAATAGGCTTGACATGTAGCTTGCTTGAAGAGAAGAGTGTAGAAGAAGAGAGAGATCCAAGGTGGAAAAAGAGAGGAGCATGGAAAAAAAGAGCCCCAAGAGCATAATTGGAATCCAAGGGCCAAGTCAAAGAGTGAAAAGTGGGCTGGATGGAGCTTAGAATCCAAGGGAGCTGGGGAAGAAATGTGGCATTCGAGGCATAGACACGCTCCAAAGTGACATGCACATGCAAACAGATGGAAAACATACAATTGGTCGTTAAGTAGACATGGAAACACGCCTAGACACAGTGGCAGAAATGGCCACATTTTATGGTATAAAGGCAAACTATGTGTGGGCTTTTGACTCTAGGATCTAGGTGGAATGAAAACTTTTATTTTATGGATCCCTTTCTTCCTTTGATATTGCTAATATATAGTGATTTTAATTATAATAAATAACATTTTTTGAAACCTCAAAACACCAGACAATACAAAACGTTTTTGGTAACTATCATCACTTGTAAACGAGAGTACACTTGTAAAAGACCCAACTAAGCATGTCCTCAAAAACAACATAGCACTTTCATGGCAACATACCATGGGTGAGGAAAAATACATATCAAAATATGGCTCGACTCATACCACATCGCAAAAAAGAGAAAATCAAGCTAAGCTTAATCAAACATCTTTGAACCATCATCAACAATCAATTTCTTGTTGAGAGTGACGCAAGTCCATCAGCCATGCCATATAGGAAAAGTAGCCGAAACAATACTTCTGATGGGCCATGCTCACACTACAAAACGTCCATACCAAGAAACAATTGTTGCAATGTTGAATCAAGCATCTAAAATATAACTCTCAATCGATGACTGATATTAATCACATGGCTTTCACTAAATCGAGGAAAATTGCATCATCAATTCTTGGAATGAATATTGACATAACAAAGAATCCACTTCATAAAAATAAAAACTTTAAAGACCAATACCAAGCTCTAGGTGCCTACTTAAGGCCATACAAGGCCTTCCAAACAATACACTTTGTTCTCTAAAACTGCAACCATACATCTCTAGGGTTGTTTCACATGCATCTATTATTGTCTCTCTTGATTGAGACAATAGCCTTGATATCCATCTAGTGCCTACCATATACTTGCATTAGATAAAAGAGTAAGAACAAGGGAAACAAGAGTCATCACTACAATAAATACCCTTCTATTGCATATGATACAAATTGAACATGACCATGATCAAGACTCCGTATGATGGGCAAGACAGTCTATGGAAATGGTTGGTTAGCATATGTACATGTGCATGTGGGATCAACATACAGCAAGCTTGGATCTATAGGAGCCTATGGTTGTATGAAGAATTGACTCTATTCTCATATTTTTTGCACAAATATCATAGCAAGTTCAAGCTTTTGAGAGGAGGCTATCATCTCACAAAAGCTTCAAGACCAAATGGTGTCTCCTTGTCATGAATTGGCCTACAACATGCAGATTAGCATCATCACGTAATTTCAGCCTTCAGCCCAGTTTTTTCACTGCATCTTAGCCTAATTTCAAGCACATTTGGATTGATTGAACCAAATCTCGTTAGCCACACCACCAAACCATGTTTTCCGCTGTGATTGATGTTGGCTGCTCTCCTCCTCTATTTGTTGCAACTTTGCTTATTGTCATTGCTTCAATTCATCCTCCAGATCAATTCTCAACCCTATGAATTAAATCTATACAAAGTTCTATTCAAAAGTGGGTGCAACGATGGAAGCATGGAAGACTACTATACTAGACTACACAACACAGGAGAAAAGAGAAAACAAAAGAAAACAAAATAACACTGCAAAGGGAGAACACAGAGATGGAATTCATATACCAAACACAAGACAATCGCATAGAATAGTGAGTCACTAGCTGCATAGGCACTTGCACGAGCTCTCTCTCTCCAAGGCCTACACTAGAATCTACAAGTGATGAAAGAAGACTGTGGAGGAGGAAGCCTGAATATGTAGGCCAAAAAACATGCTATAAATGTGATCAATTCGACCAACATTAAATGTTGGTCGGCCAACAACAAATGCAAAAATCACCATCAATATGACACAAAAAATATCTAAAATCGCTACAATTTCTAGCCCACTAAACCTCATGCTCAGACTCACTCATGAGTTGACTAGACTGCTAACACCCTCTCTCATATCATGGGTGATCTAATGCAATACAATGATACAATGATAATGACTCATCATAGTCCATACAACAAAGACCACCAAAATAGAACCATGGATACCCAAGCAAAGGGTGATCAAGCCACCACCAAGGTGCCTTGAAAAGAACTTGATATCGATACCGGTTGTACCAGAACTTGAAAATAGAGAAAAACCATGAGAACTCTTTATGTGTGTCATCAATGCCATATAGTAGCATACAAGACCATCTTGTCAAAAATGCCTCTAAGCATATATAACCATGGATTTCCTGCCTTTAGCCAAACCAGCAAAGTGTCCCCTCATGTGAGCTCGAAGTAAGAGCCAATCTCGCTCCCTATCAAGAAATGGCACGTCATGAACTTGAAAGTCAATCCCAACTCCAAGATTTGAAAACCTGCTAAACTTCCATCAATGCATTACGGAAGTCCCTCTCTGGATTTTATGCACTCGTATACCAATATAGATAAGGCTTCCTTGCCACCTCACGACCCTCTTACACTCCCTCTCTGGCACTAGATAGTCATGAGAGATGGCCATCTCACATGCACTAGAAAGCAACACAAGGAGGGGCGTTGGGCAACACAAGGAGGGGCGCTGGGCAGCCAAGCCCTTCCCTCAATCTGAAGAAGATGACCCCTTCCACACCTTGGCCTTGGCCTAGGCTGGAGGATCCAAGTCAAAGTCGTAGGAGGATGATGACTCGATGGAGGGGTCTATATCCTACTTCTCTTTCTTCTTCTTTCGGAAAGCCGCTAACTCTTTGCAATCCTTGCACAAATGTCCCTTCTTATCACAGTGATAATACTAGACCTTCAACTTCTTCTTCCTGTCACCCCTCTCTAAAGCTATAAATGCCTCATTGAAGCCACCATACTTAGATGGAAGCCTCCCCTGTAACCCCAAAGAAGCCTCATGTTCAAGTAGCATTGAGGACATATGGATAAAGCTCATTGGTATCAATGACGTCTAGGCCCACAAAGCATTGGCTACTCCATCAAACTCCGAAGGGAGCTTATAGAGCACAATCCCCACAATATGTGCCTCTGGGAGGGCAAACTACACGTGACGAAGTTGATCTTGTATATGTGTACACAAAGTAAAAATAATTGAATAGTAACCTTCAACTCAAACTTTAGTTACTGGAGTTGTCCAAAGGATAACTACATGCATAGTCGAGGGAGCCTCATACAACATTTGAAGCTTGGCACATATCACTGATGTTGTCTTGCAGGAGGTGACCGCTAAGTAGAACCTCTCTAAAGATACAACGAAGAAGAGCAAAATATGCACAAGCATCATCAAATCCCATGTAAGCACAGCTTCCTCATGGTTGTCCTAGTCTCAATCATCTAGAAAAGGAGTGGGAAGCTGAGAACACTCAATAGCTGCAAAAACCACATACCACATTCCATAGTGACAGGAAACGGCCGGAACGGCCCCTCGGCACGCAGAATCGCCATCCCCGGCATGTTTCCGGCTCGGACCGCGTTTCCAAAAAATGGAACGTTCCCTGTCCCGTTTCAGACAGGGAACGTTCCTTGTCTGAAACGGGACAGGGAACGCCACGTGGCAAGTGACCTGCGCCCAGTTTTCGCCGCGCCCTGTTTTCGTTTTCGCGCTGTTCTGTTTCGTTCCGCCTGCATCCCGTCTGCTCCCGCCTGCACCCGCCTGGCCCATTTCTCCTGCTCCCGCCTCAGCCTGGCCCAATTCTCCTGCCCCTAGGCCCAACCACCTTCTTCCCTCTCTTCCTTCTTCTTCTTTCTCTTCTTTCTCCTCCCACCTCCAACCTCTTCCTTCTCTTCCTTCTTTTTCTTTCTCTTCTTATTCTTTCTTCTCTTCCTTCTCTTCTTCCTTCTACCTTCTCTTCTTCCTTCTACCTTCTCTTCACTTCTCCCTTCTCTTCTTCCTTCTTCCATGAACCTTCTTCTTCTTCGCCCTTCTCTCCCTTTCCCTTCTCTCTCGACTCTTGAGTGAGTCTTGACTCTTGAGCCTTCTCCCTTCTCTCGAGCCTTCAATAATCAATTTTCAGCCTTCAAATTTTCCTTCTCTCGACTCTTGAACCTAAGGCCTTCAATTTTCAGCCTGAAATCATAAATGGCTTCATCTTCCCGCCCCGCTCGTCGGGTTGGTGGTCGAGGAAGAAGGTCTGATGATTGGTCATGGTGGGAAGAAGTAAATGCTGACCGCCCTTTGAGTGGTGGAGGATCTCGACCATGGACTTGCAAGCTTTGCCCATACAAGCGAACTAGTGGAGCAAACAAGGTAATCCATTGAGCCGAGCACTTGTATTTCAAATTTTTATTGATTTTAATTTTTCAAAGTTACTTAAATATTAGAATATTCAATATGGACTACCAATTGCCACTTGTTCCATTTTAAATTTTAATATTTATGCATAATCAGGTCCGAGCTCATCTCCTACATGAGCCAAATTCAGAGGTGCAATTTTGTCCAAATGTGACCTTGGAGAAGCAAAGGGAGCTTCGTGACCGTGTAGCAGGTCAACAAGCTTATCTTGCATCTAGACCACGACGTGTTGCAGTTGACCCTGCAACTTTTGTGACGCCATCCCCATCAGATGTATCTAGAGCAAGGTCAGTATCAGGAAGTGCTACCTCCACACCTACTACAGGTATTGCATCGGCCATGGCATCAACAACGCCACATGTTGCACGTAGACAAAGCACACTTGATGCTAGTTGGGATCCCAAGAAGAAGGAAGAGGTGGATACATCAGTGGCACGCTTTTTTTATCATGACCACATTCAATTTCGTGCAGCCAGGTCAGAGTATTTTAAATTGATGTGCAAGAAGATTGGTGAGTATGGCCCTTCGTATGTACCTCCATCATCAGAGACCTTACGCACCACTTTGCTCGACAAGGAAAAGCTCCTTGTTGAGCAAGCAGCAGTGACTAGAAAGAGCATGTGGGCTAAAAATGGAGTTTCCTTGATTGCTGATGGTTGGAGTGATACACGCAAGCGATCCATTCATGGTATGGTTGCTTATTCTCGTGGGGAAATGTATTTTATATCTTCACATGATGCATCGGGGACAGGAAAGTCAGCAGATGTACTTGCAGCAGAGTGGGTTACAGGTGTTGAGCTTATTGGCCCAGAGCATGTTGTGGGATTTGTTGCAGATGGAGAGCCTGCAAATAGGGCAGCAAGTGCTATTATTCAAGGATATTATCCACATATCACAGTTTCATATTGTATGGCTCATTGCTTGAACAACCTACTAAAGGATATTGGTAACCTGTCATGGATTGCACCTGTCATAGAGCAAGGAGCTCAAATGGTTAGCTTTGTTTTGAATCACCAATTTCTTCGCCATCACTTTTCTTTGCGGTCGAAGAAGACACTTTTAAAATACTCTGATACCAGATTTGCCTTTAACTTCTTGATGCTAGGCAGGTTAAGAGAATGCAGTGGTGCCTTGAGGCAGTTATTTCTTAGTGATGAGTTTACCTCATCAACATTGGCAGATACTCCTACAGGTATCTTATACTTGGAGAAAGCAAATAACTCCACTTTTTGGGATGATGTAAAGCTGATAGATGCTATGGTATCACCCATTGTACATTTATTGAGGGTTATGGATGCTATGCAACCTTGCATTGGCAAGGTATATGAGGCTATGGACAGGTTGAATGAAAAGTTGCAGGAGTTGGCACCAAATGATGAGGCGTATGAGGAAATACACCATTTAGTTGTGACGAGGAACTCCTATAGCTCACCCATGCATGCAGCTGCATTTGTTGTGGATCCTGAGTTCCAGGGCAAGGGTCAAGAGAATGACAGTGAGGTTATGGATGCATGGAGACTTATATTGTCTCGTCTAGTGCCTGATCATGGCACTAGACGAAAGATCAGAGATCAGCTTTCATGTTATAGGACCTTTCGGGGTTCTTTTGGTTGTAGGGATGCACAGGAGGATCGCTGTAAGATTGGGGCAGCTTTGTGGTGGGAGGACTATGGTTCGGATGGTCCTGAGTTGCAGCAACTAGCCATCCGTATTTTGAGTCAGTCAGTTAGCTCCTCTTGTTTGGAGCAATTGTGGAGTACCTACGCTCACATTGCTTCAAAGAAGAGGAACCGTCTTGGTGTGGAGAGGGCAAACGATCTAGTATTCGTTAGTGCTAATTTGAGGATGTTATGTAACAGTATGACAACAAAGCCTGATCCATTCACAGAGTGGGAGATGCAGCAAGAAGAGGAGACACATGCTGATGTTGAGGGAGATGCAGCAATTCATGGTACACATGATGATGAGGCTGGCACTTCAGGAGTGGCTAGAGTAGCCTCAGAGCCCCATCATGATCTTTGATTTAGCTTACTTATCACGAGTCTCATGATACATGACACATTTACATTATATATGATATTATGATCATTGATGACACTGTGACACTTGGGTTGTTGACAGTTGTGCCATGTCGATATTATACTTGTACTTGAGTCTTGCAGTCTTGCAGTTGCCCTTTGGGCTATTTTGGCATGCGGCATGCCGCATTTTGCTTTAGTCTAGAGATTAGACTTTATATTTGCAGTCTTTTTTGGGGCAATGAGCATGTTCTTTCAAAGATTAGACTTCAATTTCATATTTGTAATCTTTTAAGTTTTTTGGCAATGGTACCATAGGCATGTTCTTTTAGCTTAGACTTTTAAGTTTAGTTCATTGTTCATTGTTTTATCATTTATGATTTTTTGCATATATATTATGGATTTTATTATTTATAATTGAATAGCTTACCTCTTGAGCCTTGTAAGTTGCAATTCAATTTCTAATGAGTAGTTTTAGAATAATGCATGATATCTTAAAGTTAAAACTTAAAATGATTTGTCCTTGTGGATTATATACCTTGGTTTTAAGTTTTAACACTCCAGACTCCCAGAGTCCACATGGATTATCAGTGAAATATTAATTTTTTTTCATGAATTTTGATTTTTTAAATGCCGTTCCCGTTCCCACGTCCCCGTTCCCTAGGTTTGGCGTTCCCGTATCCGTCCCCGTTCCTGTTCCCCATTCCCGTTCCCCGTTTCATGTTTCTATGCCACATTCACTTCCACACAAACCATGCTTTCATAACAGCACTCCATTTTAAGTAATCAAGGCTATAGAATTTTTCATCAGTAGAGCAAAATGGAGAAGCCATCTAGAGAGGATAGGAAGAGAAGATAAAGAATACAAAGAGAGAGTGCAGCCAAGCACAACACAAACTGCACAAAGTAAGAGTTCAAATGCAGCATCAAGGGAAGTTGATCACACAATGTCTGCAAAATCTAGGAGAATCGAAATGACAAAAACCATCAACCCTGAATAGAGGCTGAAAACATTGTCGCCCAACCTACAGGAGCACGAAATGCTACAAATGCAAATGCAAATGCTGCAGAGCAAAATGTAGACAGACAAGCACTAAATGCAGTCACCAAAATAAAATAATGCAAAATTTCAGAAAATGCAAACAACAGCATAAAAATGCAGAGAAGTGACGTCTGAAAAGTCCCAAAAACTCATCGCCTAGAGTTCAGCAGACAGATAAAGACAGATTAGCACCAAAAAACTATGAGAGCAGACTGTCCACAGCATAAAACAGCACCCAAAGCTTGAACATGGACGTCTGATACCATGTCAGAAGTGGGTGCAACAATGGAAGCATAGAAGACTTGTACTAGATTGCACAACACAAGAAAAGAGAAAACAAAAGAAAACAAAAGAACACTTCAAAGGGAGAACTCAAAGATATGCTTAGGAAATGGGATCCATATACCACACACAAGGTAGTTGCATACAACAGTGAGTTGCTAGATGCATGGGCATTGGCACTGGCTCCCCTCTTTCCAACAGGGTCTGGACTAGAATCTACAAGTGATGAATGAAGACTGTGGAGGAGGGAGCTTGAATATATAGGCCAAAAATATGCCATAAATGTGATCAGGTCGGCCAGCATTAAATGCTGGTTGGCCAGCAATAAATGCCAAAATCGCCATAAACATGATACATGAAAAATACCTAAAGTCACTACAATATTTGGCCCACTAAACCTCATGCCCAAACTCACTCATGAGCTGACTAGACTGCTAACAAGTTCAGCCTCTGGTTGGCCAATCAGCCACTTTGAATCAGCCTATAGGCTGCCAGCAATCAGCATCAACAGCAATCGAAAATATACAACCATCTGAAAAAGAGGATTGCATCCACGAATCAATTCAGCCAGTATCATCCATCATCATTGCAAAAAAGCAAGAGAAAGTCAGTCATATCTAGCTTACTTTTTCAGTTTGTGGTTTAACTAAGGGATCAGCATCAAAGGGGCTAGTCTCTCTAGCTTTATCAAGGAGTTCTACATAAAAAAGGATGCTTGTTTTTGTGTCTACCTCAAAAAATGCCTACATTTTACATCAATCAGCCTCTAACTGATTCATCATTCATTGATTGTATTTAATTGCACCCATATTATTGGGTGATCAACATACATTTGACTAGCTTCTATCCTTGTCATTTCAAAATGCAATAGCATTCAAGTAAATCAAAATCTTAGCACTTCCATATGGGATCAAGGTTCGCCCAGTTCTTCATGTGAGTAAGCTCAAGTAGAAATTGGGAGATGAACCCAACTTAGTGAGCAAACATTAATGGACTCTTTTGTTCCGTCTTCAATACTGCATGAACCACAGCATTTCAGTTCGTAAGGAGCAAATGATTGGCCTTTCTTTGTATAAAGGGTATCTAGATAAGTGGAAAGATCAACATGAAGATAGGTGTATTTGATAGCAAGTGAGCATGATTCAACACAGATATCCTTGTCTTGTTTTGAAGGATGAAAATACTTCATGAGGGGGCGAGGGTCAACAAATTCATAATACAGTGTACAAACACATATCTACACACAATAGACATGAACATATGGTAGACATGATTGCCTATGTGAGTGATTGGTCAGTGGACATACCCAATCGTGGTCCACACAAGGCATAAGGTTGGAATCATGGAAGTCTCAAGTGACCAAACACTCCAATGTCATTGATTGTCTCCCAAAATAGGAGTGGGATCCAAATATAGCAAGCTTGAATTTATATCAAACCATGCTTGGGTGGAGAGCTCATTCTATGCTCAAATGTTTTCTTACACTAGTGACTATTTAGGCAATTGATCTTGCTTTGCACTCAAAGGTACCATCTACTCAAGACTTCATTTTTTATGATCCATTTAATTCCAATCACTCAATTGTGTAAGGTTTCTAATCCTAAGCTCATTTAACTCTTTGGCATTCATTTAATACCCAACTTCTAGAGTGGTCACAAACTACTTAAGAATCTTTCCTTGAATTGAAAAGGGTAGCCGACAGTTTGGAGCATGGTTGTGCCGAGTTGGGATGGGATGCTCCTCTTACAAGAATACAAACACACCTTGTCTAGCAAAAAAACTACCACATGACCCCTAAAAAATGGCATTTCCACTAGATAGCTGTAGAGTGGGTATCAAGGTCCATAATTAAAAGGCCTTGGAAGCATTTGGTACACAGATAAAGATGTGCTCCTTGGGTTAGGGTTAGCAATTGGCCTACCCCCCTCAAAGAAACATGCTACAAATCAGGGACATAACCATCACTACTAAAAGCTCTGAAATGAAAACCAAAAGGATTACAATATGTAAGCCTCACACAAGGGCTATGTCATACAAAGTGTATCGCAATATGAACAATTTCCACCCAAAACTTATGCCCCATTTGTTTAGTACTTACATACTCTAGCCATGTCAAAATTCTCTTCCTAGCTAGTACCAGCGACCTGAAAACTATCCCTATCCCCATATGGATATATCCTTCTCTATGCAAAACTCTCTGAAAACTATCCCTATCCCCATATGGATATATCCTTCTCTATGCAAAACTCTCACGGCTCATCCACTAACTCTCCTCTATTGTCATAGGCTCAACCATCTTATTCGCCTATCACTCTTACTCTCTAGTGATGCACACCACTCAAGCACTGCCATGAGAGTTCTAACCTATGCCACAACATACACCAAATCCTTACAAACAACGAACTCTCCTATCGATCTTACATTAATCTACGAAAACTTAGGTCAAAATTAGTCCTTAATTATTGGCAGAATTTGTTCAGCTCTCATATAACCCAAACAGAATAACTCAAAAGCTTTCATTGAGCATCCATATCACCCACCATTCAAATAAAATTTGTTGAGCGTCATACAGCCCAACTCTATTTAAAGGGAGCCAAGAGGAACCACCTTTCATCCCACGTGTATCCCAATACTTACACCTTAGTTGTCAAACTATTCCTCTGCTGCCAGCACCATCATTCAGCCTGTGACAACATCCCTATCTCTGAGAGCCTCTCCACATCCTCATCCAGAGCCACACAAGATATAGGTGCTACTGTCTTACTGTCCAAGTGGCCATCGTGCTGTTCTAAGCTACAAAAGGTTAAGTAACTTTAATCCCCTTTTTTCAGGTCGATCTAGTTGATATCTCCCAAGCCACCATCAAAGGCCCCAGCTGCTTGTTTGGCTCTCTAAGGTTGCTACATTATTTCCATGAACACTGATGATCCATGTAGCATGTCTCTCTTTATTTCCATAAAATTTAGCAACATTTTTCTATATTCCTCAGGCATTAGTTTTAACGCAGTCCAAGCTGCTTATATTATGAGGCTTCCAATATTGATTAATGCTGGTTGGCCAGTCTAATCTATGCTATTTATTGTTGATCTAGGCCAATCAGTGAGTCAGTTTTTTTATCTACAGCTGTACCCTCAGAGGTGCTGTATTCAACCAACAGAGCACCAGCCCTTTCCACTATTCAATGTTCTCTGTTGCCTCCATGTTCGAATTTTGAGCATGTGTTCTATGAGTCTCTCTGCAGTCTTACACGAATGGCCCTCTTGATAATCAGGGCCTTTGACTTTTGCAGACTGGCAATGGTCCTTGAAAGAACAATTACTTTTTGAAGCCTGCAAATTGATATTTCTTTGTGTGAACAGGGATAAGCTCAAGGCCTCAAAAAAGTAGATGAAGCTGAACAGAGTTCTAACATTCCACTTTTTCTCTAAAGCAGCACCTCTGGTCATGCATAGGATGTTAAAACAGCCTTGAGAGGCCAATAAAAGGGGACCATCATTCACACTAGAGAAAGTTGCAAAACAGGATTGCATTGAAGAAAGGAAGTCTTGGATTCTTCAATTGATGGCATTGTTTGTTGGCTTAGAGGCTGGGACTGAATAACTCTTTAAGTGACTTGATCTTATCATAAAGGTTATTGGAAAATCTACCTGCTTCCTTCCAAGTGATGATTTCCACATGGATCCTCTTCAGTTTCATATGATTCTATTAAGTGAACTAAGAAGAAAAGGTATTTATAAGCTCCAAGCATGGAAAGTGGAGCTCCTAGCCCTTCTACTAGAGCACATACTTTACTTGCATGTTTGTGTGAAGTATAAAGACATTTAAGTAAGCTGATTGAGAATGAAAAGTTGCTGCAGCAATTCAACAAAGTAACCCAATGGTTACATGCAATGATTGGCAGCATGGAATATAGCAGAAATGGCAGCAATGCAAATTAACGTGGTAGAGAAATGCTGTAAAACAGTGAGCAAGCACACACAACTGATGACAGATATGTGGAACTCCAAATGCTCTACATGAGCAATCTGCAAATGTGCAGTGTCTGGCTGAAATTGAAACCACAAAGCACACCATTGCTAAATGCAGCGGAAAGCTATGACCAAGTTGGGACTCGCCTTTAAATATACAAATTCTAGAGAAGGAAGGAAAAATACCCGCAATTGCAAAGGAGGCAGCTTTTTACCATGTCTTCAAACAATGTGGGTGACCGAAAAATCCTGCCAAATCCTTCACCTTTGGCCTGTGGATGAAGAGCATGAAAGTTTGATATAGCAACTGACTCCATGTCCGAAAGTCGGAGCATGCACAATACTTGGACCTGCAGGGTTGAGGAGACATTCTGGTCACTTGCTGCTGCATCTTCACAGTTACCTGACTGGGTTTTAACTTTTAAGAAAAACATGCATGCAGGTATTTGAAACAGTAAAAACTTCGCATGTTTGCCAGTGTGCATAATTTATTTCTAGAAACCAGCATATGATAGCACTTGTCATTAGGGAGCCATGAAAAAGGAAGCAGACAATCCAACAATAAACCAGGCCACAAAGGAACATCTGCAAATTTTTGGGACCAGTAATGGTACATTTTCAATAAATCAATGAGTGGCACAACACAATTCTGAATATATTCCTCGGTTTCATCATACAGTTGGTGCCAAAGCACCTTTTTGGTTCTCGGCCTCTTGATTCTACCCATGATTTCCATCTTCAGAGAGAAGAGCAAGCAAAGATTGTTCAAACAAAATTGGGAGATCATGTGCTCAAGTGTTGTTGGGTTCTCATCACGTGTTGGACACCTATGCTTACCTGGCATATTGAGTAAGTTTAGGCTCCTGCCCCCTCAAACACTTGGCAAGGTCACTGTTGTGATCAAGCTCTGTTGTTCATTCTTTTGAGTTATCTCATCTATGGATTGAAACAATGCCACTATAGCTCTTGCCTTATTCTCTGGACTAAGAATTGGAGCAGTGTTAATTTTGTACATTTCATGGGTTTATGCACTACATTAGTGGGCACTTAGTAGGGCAGCTAGGTAGTAGGCGGACACTTACTCAGCTGAGCAGCACGTTTCTATTGATGAGTGGACTGTTTCTACCGGCCGAACTGCCATATTTGAGGGCACCTACAGCTGGCCAACCTGCTGCCATCTTTGGCTCTCATTGTTGCCTATACATTGTATGCTCCTCTCCTCCTACATCTCATTCCAGATGCCTACATCCTGTGGAGAGAGGGAGACTGGAGACACTTTGGTGGTTAGCCCCTACTGATGCACTTTATATTCATTGTTCTCATGCTTTGGTATATGGATTCAAGGGCCCATTTCCTCATTCTCTGAGTTCATGTTTCTTACTTCTCTTGTCCATATCTGTTTTCTATTGCTTCCATTGCCTATCCCATCCTCATATGGTATAGGACGCAAGTACCCTAGTACTAGTGTGTTTCTTGCTGCTGTGACTGCTGACTCAGGTTTGCTACAAGCCTGTCTTCTTGATTGAAGGGCTGTATATGCTGCTGTTAGCTTTCCTCTGGTGTGGAAGACCTACTGGGGCAACGTCAGTCAGTGGCTGGTTGACTTGTTTTCCATCTTTTGTATGCTGGATACCCTGCGCTTTCATCTGCTCCATCTCCATTTCAGCTGCAGCTCCTTTCGTTTTGCCTCCTCTTGCAGTCATCTACCTGATTCATAGCCCCTTGACCTCATGTTTTCTAGCCGGTGGTACATCTGGCCTTGTTTTCTCTTGAAAAAAGGTTCATGCACATCAATTGTTATGCTTTACCATTGCATTCACTTCACTTTACATTCCTTCCTCTCGCCTGCTTTTCTCTCTAACTATCTACTGTTAGCTTCCCTCTAGTGTGGAAGACCTCCTACTGAGGCAACGTCAGCCAGTGGCTGGTCAACTTGTTTTCCATCTTTTGTATGCTGGATACCCTGCGCTTTCATCTGCTCCACCTCCATTTCAGCTGCAGCTCCTTTCGTTTTGCCTCCTCTTGCATTCATCTACCTGATTCATAGCCCCTTGACCTCATGTTTTCTAGCTGGTGGTAAAGGCCTTGTTTTCTCTCGAAAAAAGGTTCATGCACATCAATTGTTATGCTTAGCCATTGCATTCACTTCACTTTGCATTCCTTCCTCTTGCATGCTTTTCTCTGTAACTATCTACTTGAACTATTGAACCTCTAATTGTGAGCTTATTGTGTTAGCAGTCGTGTGTCTTGTGTGGTCAGCCTCAAACGAGGACATTAGAAGCTCTAACACTGTATTTGGTGTTGAGCTAAAATATGCATTACTTGCTGATTAGCCTCTTAAATAGCCCCAAAACACACTAAAAATGCTCTTTTAGAGTAAAACCCTAAAACAGGAAGCAGTTCGAGAGAGTTCAGTGGAAACCCTAAAATGGGGAGCGGTTCGAGAAAGTTTAGTGGAAACCCTAATTTTTGGGGCGCCCTTCCACATCTATAAATAGACAGGCTGCCCCCATCCAGCAATCATCCTTGTTTTGCAGGTTACACCAACCCACACATCCTCTGCTTCTGTTGGCACCCAGTTTCCAGCCTGCAGACCGCCTCCATCTGCTGTCCAGCCATCATCGACTTCAGCCACATCATCTTCAGCCTTTCCATTGCTGTAGGCGACAGCTCTCAGCTGCTGGCGACTGCTCCAAACTATCCCAGACTGCTGTTCAGCCTGCTGTCCATCATCTCCAAGGTCAGCCAGCCTGCATTTTCACCATTGCAGGCCCTGACACTCTCAGACATTGTTTCAGCCTGCTGTTTACAACAGACTGTGCACAGTTTCCAACCTCCAATCAGTAGTACACTGCTGCATTTACTAGTTTCCAACCTCTAGACTGCTGTGTTTTGGTGATCAACCTGCTGCCATTCACTATTCAGCACTCCTACACTCCGACTGGTGGTCACAGACTTGGGATCCGTCTTCGGTGGACGTCACACTCCGACATTGCTCTGCCCTTGAGCACACTGTACACTCTTACATTCATTTACAGCATTCATTCACTTCAAAGTTGTGTTCTCCCTCTCCCTTCTTCTATTTCTGTTTGAGTTTTTGTGTTTGAGTTTTGAGTTTTGCGTTTAGGGTTTGAGTTTTGCCCTCTATGTTTGTGTCCGTGTCTTTGTGTTTCTGTCGTGGTCGTACACTCTATGTGTCCTCAGTGCAAACCCTAGCAGTCTTCTTAACATTTGGCTGTCATTTTATATGTTTTAGACACTTTAGATGGAAGGCACATTAAAGCATTTCTTTTTTGGCACTTTTGGCCATTTTTAGGGTTTTGCCATTTTTTGCCCATATACAGGCGCCTTGCCCTCCCACTCTCATTATCCATCATTGCTCCTTCGTAATCAACCAACCCTCCTCATTCTCACATCCACCTGCTACCATCTCACACCCACACTGACACGTAGAGCTGTGTTTGGGCTGACTATTACAGCCTTGTACCTTCAGCGATTGCAATCACATTGTTCCTTCTCTCACCTACATTCTCTCCTTGTCTCCTCTCCGTGTCCACTTTCTTCTTTCCCTTGAGCACTCTCACATAGTATCAAAGCCACGCACAGGAGCTGGAGATCTCAAAGAGGAGCACTCTCTTCACGTATCCAGCC
The DNA here is from genome assembly GCF_053477565.2 of Lygodium microphyllum. Lineage (NCBI taxonomy): Eukaryota > Viridiplantae > Streptophyta > Polypodiopsida > Schizaeales > Lygodiaceae > Lygodium > Lygodium microphyllum. The sequence goes on along the minus strand of NC_141146.1, from coordinate 152,479,367 downwards.
CTTTTGATCGCTAGAGTTTGGGGGCTGCAGACCTGCGTTTGAGAACAGAGAGGGGTTCTTTCCTAATTGGTGACCCCATTTATTGCAGGACAAGTCCATCTGCTGCCTGCACTTCAGTGCAGACAGCCTTCACTGCTCTGCATTTGGCTGGGTAGGCCATCATCCTGCACCTAGGCAGCACCATATCAGGCTGGGAGACCTGATTTCCAGGGGAACAGGACATCTGCCCCTTGCATTTTGGATCTGGACAGCCTTAATCATGCTGGGTGGCACTTTTTTTGCAGGTTCTGTGACCTGCATTTCAGGCACATTACCCCCCTCCAATCTGTTTCTTTTACCCAAGGGCAGTTTCCAGCACTGGGTGGCTTCACACAGACTTGGGTGACCTTCTTTACTACACCCGGGCGGCCTTATCCAGGCTGGGCAACACATTTCCAGGCTAAGTGACACCTTTCTGTGCAGGGTGGCCTGTTTTTTTACAGGCAGACAGACTTTTTTTTGCTGTGTTTTCTCTTGGATGGTCGCTTTCTTTGCCAAGCAAACCCTTTCCTACCTGGGCAACAGATTTTTGACCTATTTGACTGCATTTATTGTAGCCATATCTGCCTTTTGCAGATCTGCCCCTCTCTACTCCACATTGAGTCGTCTCTCTCACCTCTGATACTCCTCCTCTCCACTGTTGCAAATACTTCTTTTGTTGACCCACAAATCAACAGACCCCTACAGGTGGAGAACATCCCAATGGCAACATCTTTTTTGTTTTCTTGCAAGTATTTCTTGAAGGACATCTATGGCCGACGTGCATGCTATGGGGGATCGTGTGGTTCGAAACTGTTCAGGCCAACCACTATCCTATCTCTCTTTCCCGCTATATTCTTCCAAAGCTTCCAATCCCCAATTGGCATTGATGGCATCTTCTAAGAAGGTGCCAATCCTACCCTCTCTATCTGCATCTGACAAGCTGGATGGAAGAAACTACCCTCTATGGTCGTGCCGCATGGAGTGCCTCCTCAACAACTATGACCTTTGGGATTTTGTTACTATCCCTATATCCTGACCTACCGCGGATCCTCATAATGATGTGACCGCAGATTCAGCAACTTTATGGGATCGGTCGCATGACAGAGCCCACTCTTTTCTTCTATCGAGTTATACAAATTATGTGCTTATGTGTATTAGATGTATCTGCAACACCACAGAGGTTTGGAGGAGATTGGCATCTCTATTCCAGATCCAAACATTTAGGCATAGATTATCTCTTGAGTTGAAGCTACAATAGCTTTCTATCACAAATTCCCCTGCGATGAGGGATCACATCTACAAGATGGATGTAAGGGCGGGGAACAACATGAGAATGACAATACTTTTAACTTAACCAACTCAATCAATTATCACAATGAAAATTAGGAGAGAGAGAGAGAGAGAGAGAGGAGTCAACACCACATTGAGAGGGGAAGCGGCCCCTCCCCCTTTACAAGAATTTATTGAAACAAAACCACGGGCACCAAGTGCCTGAATCATATACAAAAGGCTGATTTGCTGCAATTTTGAAAATTAGAGTTTTGAAACCCTAATTTTTGAAAACTCTAACAGTAAGCTGCTTTTCTTTTTTAGTGCTTAGATTAGATCAAACTAAATAGAAAGTGCTTCTTGGATGAGAGATAAATAGCAGAATACAAAGCATGTGGCTTAAATTTCAGCAAATGAAGAGAGAGATCTCCAATATATAGATGTGGACTAGGGTGCAAGTGCTCAAAAGTGAAATGTAGAGGCCACAAAAGCGACAAGTGTTTGTTGAAAATGATAAGTGTTCAAAACGACACATGTCGCTTTTCTAGAAAATGAAGCTTCCAAACCTTCTACTCTAATAATCTCTCAAATGGTTAAGAATTTGAGACAACTGCTAAAGACAAAATTGTTCCTTATGAAATTCCGAAGCCTTTGACGTGAATGAAATTTCCATTTGAGTAACTTCCAAAAATAGTAGCCTCCTAAATTTTAGGAGTCGCCATATTTAGCTTCTGGAGAGCTTCATTATATAGGTTCACCGAATCATGGTTTGTTTCTTTGATCATGAGCATCTAGTTTCACTTTTTGAAACCACTCATTATATGGGCTTCTAGCCAATGTGACTATCTGACTGTAAAAGTCTTAGTCATTTGAGCTTTTCGGTCAATTTGACCGCTCGACTAAACTTTTAATTTCTCTTGGGCATCTCGTCAAGATGACCCAAGTATAATTATAGGGCATTCTAGCCATTGGCCACCCTTAAATAGAAAGATAAACATTTAATCATATTTTGAAACACTTAAATAATACAAATCACCTTTCAAAGTATATGAGCATCAAATTAATTTGGAATCATTGAGCCAATATGTCTTGGTAACAATTGACATACAAAAGGTTTGTTACAATTAAGGAGCTTCGAGATGAGCTTGCATCCCTTGGTACAAACATTTCTTCAAAGGACCTAGCTATGCCACTTCTCTTATGACATATGATGTGTTCTACACCAATATCTCACTTCTCGTAGCTAAGAGACTCTCACTTGGGAAGAGCTAGTCCCATTGGTGCTTAAGCAAGATGCATATCATAGTGAGATAGGTTCTTACAGAGGCCGTGAACATGGTTATGCTTATTCGTCTTCATCTACTGGTCCACAACACACCAAGTAGAAAAAAGGCAAGAGGAAAACGTTGGAGTCATCTTCCAACTCTAATATAGATTTTATGGGAAAGCGTAGAGGATATCCCATGTATCCTCATTGTGGAAACCCCAAGGAGAAGTACTAGAGGAAATAACCTTCACCTTCGTCCAAGCGTAAAGAGTGGATCTACATCAGAGCCTTTGTCCACCTCTACTTTGTTACCCAACACTATCGCTGAGCCCGTGTTTCTAAAACACATTTATCAAGTGGAGGAGCCTTCTACAACTATCTCGTCTTCTGAGTAGCCTTGGCTCATTGATAGTGGTGCATCAAGCCATATGAGTTCCCGAGGTGATTTGTTGTAGAATCTTTGTCTGTCAAAAGGTATCATCACTACTAGCCACATTTCTTCTGTGCCTATTAGTGGTGTTGGCACCTTGCCTCTATTATCTTACCATCTCTCAATGTAACATACCCGCCTTGATTACGTGATGAGTAATGTTTTAGTAGTCGCCCAAAATTTACCTTCTAGCCGTCGCCATCCGTACTCTAACCAAAATGATTGGATTTTACCCGCCTCTATAATCCTAGGTCTACCCCACAAGGGAAGCGTCCTGCCGTTACCCACGAAGAACCGATCTGAAGGTTCCTAATTGACCTAACAGTCACCTATCACCAACTAACTCACATCTGGAGGTATCCTTCGAGAGGCTTCTTGTCCGAAAGGAGCGACTGCCATTACCCTTGGTTCATGGAGTACAACGCTTTTCTCCAGTAGTAGTGCTCGCAACTCCAACTGTTACTTCCACATTAGTAGGGTCATTCGCAATTTCTGCTTTTGAATTATTTTTCTTTGGGGCCATGACAGAAATATGATTCGTAGAATAAGAAGAACACGGCAGTAATACCGGTTAGCAAGGGTGTAAGACTCTTAACGATGATGATGATGGTTATTGTGGGATTTAATGATGTAGGCCTCATAGATGGTTCTTCTTGCCTCGTGGAAAGCAATACTTCTCTCTCTCTAGTAGACAGAATAGGAACGAGAGTAGAGATATGACTTCTAACTGGATTGATAGAATAGGATAAAGTTCTTCAATGTCTTCTCTTCTTGGATTAGAGTAAAAAAGGATGAGAGACCTTCAGTGTATACCCTTCCTTGGGTTGAATGGAATGATGTCTCTTCGTCCAGAATAGAGTCTCCTCCTTCCCGATCAACATCTCGTCCTCGTCAAGATTGCTCTTGTTCTCTTCCCCCGGTCATTCCCAAGTCCTCAATTTATAGTTTTGCAAGGGGGGATAAAAGAGAGGACACTTGCTTTTTAGCTTTTTTTTATGACAAAGAGAGAACTGGCAAACACCTCTCATATTGTCGTCTGATAGTTCTCTGCCTCAGGTGATTGGTTTTCAGCCTTCTTTTGGTAGTACACTGCTGCTGCCTACATTTACCAAATTTCAGCCTCCAATTGCTATGTTTTGGTGACTAGCCTACTGCGCTTCATTATTCAGAACTCTCTCATCTCCGACTAGTGGTTACTGCAGTTGGGAGCTGTCTCCAATGGATGTCACTCTCCGACACTACATTGCTCTGCCATTGGGCAATTTGTACACTCTTTTAAAGCATTCATTAACTTCAAAGTTTCTCCTCTCTATGTTTAAGTTTTGAGTTTTTGTGTTTTGCATTTTGCATTTTGTGTTTAGGGCTTGAGTTTTTCTTATATCTATCTGAGTCATTGTGTTTCAATCTTGGTCATACATGCTGTGTTTCCTCAATGCAAACCCTAGCATATATTCACACGGTATCAAAGCCAATGCTCTTCTAGAGAGTATCTTGCGGCGATTGTGAAGGCTAGTCTTTGTGAGAGAGACACACAACTCAATTTTGACTCATAATATCTCAAGCACCTTCTTCTAAGGATCCTATGACACTCTATCATGGTTCTCCATCATTGGAGGCTTTGAGAAGGCAATATGGTTTGGAGGAGAAGGTAGACACACCTTCACCTTTATTAGCTTCTTTTTCTCATTTTGATCATCTTAAAAATAAAGAGTTTGAGGAGTACTTACGCATCACGTACAGTTTGGTTTACACTCCTCCAACGAGTGCTACTATGTCTGGACCGATTGGTGAGACTAGCCATCTCTTTGATCTTGGAGGGATTATGACATCCGGCACATCTGGCGATCCATCTCCTTTATCTCCACTAGGCCTTGTGTCAAGTTCGTATAACTCTTTAATCTTGGAGAGGAGCATGGAGTTATTTCCTATTTTTCGGCTATTTATAGCCGGTTTTGTGGCACACTCCTGTACACATTATTCAGCGATTTCAGATTCTGATCTTGAGATCTGCCTTGTGTATTTCTACACTCTTATACAGCATACTACACCATAGATTTTCTGCGTTTACACTGTCTCCTTTTCTCTCTCTCTCTCTCTTCTCTCAGTATTCACTCTCTCTCAGTCTTTGTCCTACGCTTCCGCATCGCTGCACTCTGACAGGATATCCATCCTCTGCTTATGGATTGTTGTCCCACATCCCTTGGGTCACTCCTACACAGGGATTTCCATCCTTTGCTCCCCATGTCCCTATCCCTCCACCATGGGCTCCTCAAGCAATCACCATGCCCATCCCCTATTTGCCCATGCCCACTAGATTCACTATGCACACTTCTCATATGCATGGTGGGCACTTTAGATTACTTCCCAAGTGTACTCCGCTCTACCTTCCTATCCTCCATCTTTACCCTACCCCCATCTTACACCTTCTCCATCTCCTAGCACTACCACTCCTATTGCAACGGCAAAAAATGCCTTCACAAATAAAACTCATTTTAACAAGTCGAATTTCACCACTTGGTCAAACTTCATGTAACAACTACTTGAATCTTAGAGACTTTGGGACCTCATGGTTGGTACCGAGCCTATGCCAAACCCTTGATTAGCTCACCCTGATCACATTTGTCAATGGAGAGCCTCCAATGCCACAACCAATATTAAATTAATACAAGGGTTGCTTCCTGAATTCCACTCTCAGTTATAGCATTTTTCCCCTCGCATCCAAGCATTGGAGTCATCTCATTGACCGCTATGCAGCACAAGATCACACTCCACATATCAATCTCGAATTTGAGCTTCAAGAGTTTTCCATTAAGGAAGGGGATGATCTAGAAGTCGAGTTGGTCTGGCTGAGTTTGCTACTACTAGCTCCCCGAAGTCAACAACGATCACACCACGTTCTTCTTGAACGAGTTGCCCGACAAATACTTCCATTTTATCCAACACATTATCTCACTACCTAGATTGCCAACCTTCTACGAGTTTTAGTATCAATTCTTACATTACATGAGGCTACACAATCAAGTCCACAAGAAGTCCTCCACACACATCCATTCAGAGGGGCGAGGGTTGGTTGCCTCTTCTTCGTGAAGGAAAACCACCAATGGCAAGAGCTTGCAAGATGCAAAGGCAAGCCAAAACAAGGGTGGCACCACTTCCTCTGACAGAACTAAAGAAACATGACCCCTTTGGAAACAAATTCCTAAGAAAAATAGGTTTTACACACGTTGTCAGAGGTCGGACCATATAGATGAGGAGTATCGTAGGTCTTTCTCCTAGAAAACCACGGCAAACTGCCGCCACTACCTCCACTTCGACTAGCCAGCCCAGTGGAGCTATGCCTCCCACAGCTACATCATTTGCTCTATCTGCCCCAATGGCTACTAGACATGTGGCACACAGACAACCTCAGCAGCCTATCTCCTTCACTACTCCTTAAGGATTGATTGATTGGTCCGCTAGTGGCTCACCTATTGTACTTCACCCATCCATTCCTAGGGCATCCATTGCACCTTCTACGGCCACTTCTCCACCTCACCTACGCGATGGTGGCCACATACTTAACCTTTTCCTTTTTAAACTTCCATTGCATACTTATATGTTCATTGCATTGCCCTTAGCTTTGCTTTCTTTTATTTTTAGTTTTGTTTTTTGAGAATCTCACAACTCACCTCTATCCTTGCAGATTTTTTCTCTCTTTTGCAGGGTTTTGTATTTCAATGTAGGGCTAACATGCAAGCTTGCACCATTCCTTCCTAAGCTAGAGAAAGGAGATGCACACCATTCCTTTCATGGTTCCATCTACTTAGAGTTTTGCTCTTCTACCAACATGGAGGCTTCCCCTGCCACAACGAATTGAGCAGCATTTCTCTTGATACTATCATGGTGGTGACTTCTATTCTTGCTCTTCCAGGAATGCTTCATCATCTTCATCCACATGGTTCTCAACACCACATGAAGACCGAGATCCTCAGGCTCCTCTTCCTTCTTCAGCGTCGCTATCCAAGTTGAGAGGGGGTTTCTATCCTTCTTGGTATTCTACAAGTTTTGGCACTTAACTTCAACATCGGGCTCCCCCCCCCCCCAAGTTTATACCTTCCCATTTGCATTGCATGATTTCATCATCTGTCCTAGGACACTTGGACAAGTGAACAATTGTGTATACCATCCCTTATTACTTAATCGGCTGCCACCCCTAAAATTAATTTCCACAAAAAAAAAACAATGTGATTCCATCCGCTTTTGTAAGGCTTGGTAGGCCACTAGGGAGCCAATGTGCACCCTTTGTCCAATGCCTTGTCCTCTCTAGGGTGACTACTTGAGCCCCCTTGGTAAGATAGCCATTCTCTCTGTAGTCTTGGTAGACCATTGGGCAACCGACATGCACCCTTTGTTTTCAGCCATCGCCCTACTGTTTGAAAGTCTCCATCTACTGTGTCATCATAGCACCTAATCAACCTGTGCTTTCAGCGTTAGGTGCCAAGCGATAGGTTGTTGCCATCTCTCCCACAGAGCGATTGCTATAGTACCTATGTTTTTGTTGTCCAGCAAGCTGTCTACATTGGCAAACATCTAACCTGTTGTCGCTTGACAATTCTCTGCCTCGGGTGATCACTTTTTACCCTTCCTCTAGTGGTACTCTACTACCGCCTCCATTTACGAGATTTCAACCTTTGACTACTATGTTTTGGTGGCCAACCTGTTATCCTTCATTATTCAGCACTCTCATCTCCGACTAGTGGTTATTGTACTTGAGATCCATCTCTGGTGAACGTCACTCTTTGACACTGCATTGCTCTGCCCTTGGGTATTTTGTACACATTTACATTCATTTACAACATTCATTCAATTTCCTCTCTCTGTGTTTGTCTCTGTGTTTGAGTTTTGAATTTTTGCGCTTTGCATTTTGCGTTTAGGATTTGAGTTTTGTTTGTCTCTATGTGAGTCTTTGTCTTTCAATGTTGGTCATACATGTGTTTTCTCAGTGCAAACCCTAGCATATCTTCACACCACCATCTCCTTTGGTGGTTCCCTCATACCTCCCATCCCTTTTAGAGGGGGATGGTGATGCGACTATGGATTTCTTAGCCCTTTGTGATGGCGACTTCAATAGTTTCTCAATATCGTCTCATAGTTGGGTTAGAGGCTTGGCTCACCATCCCCGACTGGAGTTTTCAAGAGTAATCTGTTTGAGGCCTCTCCATTTCCTTTGCCTTTTGGTGGCCTTTCGGTTGATAGGTTTTTTATATGGAGAGGGGGTCTTGGTATGACTAGAAACTCGTATAGTCAAAATTTTGTGCGAAAAGTTGTCTTATGAACATCTTCAGGTGCTGTGATAGCCACTCTTGAGATCAATGCGACTAAAGATACTAACCCCTTGCAACTTATCCAAGATATCATCTATCCTTGGGATAAGAAAATGATTCTTGATTGTGATCTTGCTTGGTTGGCTTACTTCATCGATGGACTTCACTGGCATTGGCACTCTACTTGCCACCCTCGGATCCACATCTCCTTTGGAATTCCGCCACATCCAGGATCAGAGAGAGGATATTAACAATCATGTGTGTCTTGTGTGGTCATCTCCTGTCTGTGAACCTCAATCTAAGTCAGACGAGAACATTAGGAGCTCTGACTTTGTATTTGTCTATCATTTTATGTGTTTTGGGCATTGTAGATAGAGGGCACATTAGTGCATTTCTTTTTTGGCACTTTTGGCCATTTTAAGGGTTTTGCCACTTTTTGCCTATGTGTAGGCAGCCTGCCCTCCCACTCTCATTATCCATCATTGATCCTTCATGACCAGCCAGCCCTTCTCATTCTCCCTTGCTACCGTCTAGCGCCCACGCTGATGCATAGAGTTCCATATTGGGGCTGATTGTTACAATGTTATACCTTTAGCCATTGCATTCACAATTTCACATTGTTTCTTCTCTCATCTACATTCTCTCCTTGTCTCCTCCTCTCCATATTCACTTTCCTCTTTCCATTGCGCACTCTCACATATTAACCATGAATGCCCCAAGTTCTCTCTCATACCATTACTTCATTTCATTATTCTAGCTCCTTTGTGTTCCAACACTAATGATAAGCTCAAAGGCCTTGACCATCTCAATTGGAGTGCAATTATGAAAGCTTGGTTTGTGCAAAAGTGGTTGTTGTAGTGACAGGTTAGGCACGGAGATTGACACAATCAGTCTTTATGCACAGTGAGAGACAGAAAGAGTGAGATAGGACTGAGTAGAGAGTAAGCACGTTTTTAGGTACAATGACGAGAGAGTACCTTCAGGTTTTTAGATAAATATATACGTGTAAGTACAAGTGCTAAGGGTGTGTTCACACCCGAGCACATTTAAAGGCACAAGGCCTTTATTCCCAACAACCTCCCACCTAAAGGCAATGTGCCTGAAGAGAAGAAAAGAATCAGCTAAGTCGAGGTATGTACAAAGCTAAAATACATATATCTATCCAACTCCCATAATCTGTCAGCAATGAGCAAACCGCTTTGCTGGAAGGCCCTTCGTGAGAAGGTCTGCAGGGTTATCATCTGTATGCACTTTGACAAGCTTAATACTCTTACTGTCAAGTACATCTCTAATGAAGTGGTACTTCACCTGTATATGCTTTGTCTTTGCATGAAAGATAGGATTCCGTGCTAGCATGATAGCACTCTGACTATCACAATGGAAAACAGGTAACTCTGTGATGCCAAGCTCTCCCACCAGACGTGAAAGCCATAAAGCCTCCTTGCATGCCTCAGTGGCAGCCACATACTCTGCCTCTGTAGTAGACAATGCAACACACTTTTGTAGCCTAGAGATCCAAGAGACTGCTCCTCCTATGAAAGTAAACATATACCCAAAAGTGGACTTCCTACAGTCCGCATGACCAACATAGTTTGCATCCATAAAGCCAACAAGAGATGCCTTCTACTTTCCAAAGCAAATGCACAACTCCTTTGTGTCTTTGAGGTATCTCATAATACCTTTCACTGCATCCCAATGCTTCTTGCCAGGGATTGCCATGTATCTGCTAACCACTCCCACTGCGAAGGCAATGTCAGGACGGGCAGCAACCATAACAAACATCAAACTGCCAACAGCTGAAGCATATGGTATCTTAGCCATTTCAGCCTTCTCATCATCAGATGTAGGAGTGTCCTTTGTACTAAGTTTCACATATGGAGGCAATGGAACCCCAATTGTTTTGCCCCCCTCCATATTGAAATGCTGTAAAACTTTGGAGACATACTCCTGCTAAGATAGATAGAGTAAGCCTTTCGATCTATCTCTAAGTAGTCGCATGCCAAGAATGTGATTTGCATCACCAAGATCCTTCGTGTCAAAGCTGCCATGAAAACTTTGCTTCAATGAATCCAAGGCATGAGTATCCCTGCCAGCAATCAACATGTCATCAACATACAAAACCAAGATAATTAGGCTGCCATCTGCTGCCTTCTCGGTGTACAAGTAGTGATCCACTTGACTTTTATGAAAGCCTTGAGACTGCATGAATGTATCAAACTTATGATACCATTCTCTTGGTGCTTGTTTCAACCCATACAAACTCCTTTTGAGTTTACATACAATTTTTTCTTTCCCTCGTTCAACAAACCCTTCAGGCTAATACATATATATGTCTTCATGCAGATCACCATGTAAAAACGCAGTCTTTACATCCATCTATATGAGCTCCATATTCTTAACTGCAAACAAGCCCAAAATGGTTCTCAATGTAGTCATCTTGACTATAGGAGAGAAAATCTCATCAAAGTCAATTCCATGCTCCTGCTTGTACCCCTTTGCAACCAATCTTACTTTGTACTTTGGTGAGGAACCAAAAGTGACCATCTTGTAAACCCATTTGCATGGAAGGGTTTTCTGCCCTTTAGGCAACTGCACAAGTCCCAAGTGTCATTTTTTCCAAGAGATTCCATCTCTGACAACATGGCTTTATACCATTTCTTGCTGTCCTGTCTGTCCAGTACTTCCTTAAAGCAAGACGGTTCACCACAGTTTGTCAACATGACATAATCAGCCACATTATTTGCACTAGGAACAAATCTGTTCAGGTTGTCTAGTAGCCCTAGACGATCTCCTAACCCAATGGTCATTGTTTGCTGGCTGTTTTTGCAAATTTCCATTTTCAGCATGCTGTCCTGGCATTTCAGCCTACAAATCAGCATTAACAGCTTGTTGTCCTGGCTGTTCCTGCATATGTAATGGCTCATTTTCATGGGCAATAGCTGGCTGATCATTTCCAGCATCATTTCCTGCATTTACAGGTTCATTTACAGCAGATATTTGCTGCTGTGCAGCGGGCACATTTTGCTGTCCAAAAGGTATTTCTTCCCGGAATACAACCCTACGGACCTCCTCAATCTTTTCGAGTTGTTTGTGCATGCGATCTTCTCGGAAGATAACGTCATTGCTGCGTACTACTTTCCTTTTCTCGGGATCCCACAATTTATACCCCATTTCACCCTCGTCACCATATCCTAGGAATATGCATTTACAAGACTTTGGCTCAAGTTTGCTGCATTTTTCTTTACGAATGTGCACAAAAGCCTCGCAGTCAAACACTTTCAGATGAGCATATGAAGGTGGCTTGCTCGACCACGCTTCTTGGGGAACTTCCCCCCACAAAGACCAGTTTGGTGACCGATTAATTAAGTGAACAGCTGTCATTACAGCCTCTGCCCAAAAACCGTGGGGTAATGCAACACGAGACAACATCGTACAGACCTTATCCTGTATGGTCCGATTCATATGCTCTACAACTCCATTTTGGGGAGGAATACAAGAGGCAATGAACTCCCTCTTGATCCCTTTGCTGTCACAAAATGCCTGAAAGGCCTTGGACACATATTCCGCACCATTATCAGAGCGAAGACATTTAAGTGTCTTATCTGTCTAATTTTCAGCCAATGCTAATAATTTTTTAAACTTGTCAAGCACTTCATCCTTGCTACAAATAGGATAAACCCATACCTTCCATATAGCATCATCGACAAAGGTGACAAAATATTTCTTTCCCCCTAAAGATAATCCTGACATTTGACATACATCCGAATATACTAACTCTAGAGGAGAAGATTCAAAGAAAGAGACTTTTTGTGAGACGTTTATGCATGTTTGCCATAAATACAATGATCACAATGCTCAAAATCAGCATAACGAAGAAAAGGCAAGTAACCCAAACGAGAAAGCACTTTCATTCATATTTGACTCATGTGTCCCAACCAGCCATGCCACAAAGAAACACTTGGCTGCTCGGTCACGGCAACGACATGGTCACGCATACTAGATACATGAAGTGGATACAAAGTATCGCTCTTACAACCTCTGGCAATAACCCTAGATCCCTTACAAATCTTCCATTTTCCATTACTAAAGGTGGTATGAAAACCATCGTTATCTAGTCGCCTTGTGCTAATCAAGCTCTTCTTGAGCTGAGACACATGCCGTACATGCTAAAGTGTAAAGACAGAGCCATGCTGAAACTGTAATTGCACACTGCTAATACCTGCAATCTCACATGCATAGTTGTCCCCAAGATGGACAACACCATGTCGACCCCCTATATTGGCGGAGAACCACTCATGATGAGGGGTGACATGAAAGGAAGCACCTGAATCGAGAATCCAGGTATGCATGTCATCATCTGTATCTGCAAGTAAAGCATGAGCACCAAAATGTGAAGAGACAAAGAGTACATCACTCCCACTGTCACTGTCATGAGTGACTACATTCACCTCTTCAATTTTTACACTGCTCTTCTTACGCTGACTGTCCTTCTTCTCTTCCTTGCTATCATCTGTCTTCTTGCCTTTTTCTCTCTTTTTCTTCCATTTGTAGCAGTCACGTTTAAAGTGACCCTTCTTGCCACAATGATGGCATTCAACATCTTTGCCACGTGATTTACTACGTCCCTTGCCATCATATTTGCCCTTTTGCTGTGATTTGCCCCTAGTATGCAAAGCACTGGAAGACAAACTGGATGCATTGTTATGCCGATTCATCTCTTCCATAAGTAGAGCACTCTCTACATCAGTATATAAAAGGATTACATTAGAATTGCTCATAGCAGTCCTGAATGTATCCCAACTCTCTGATAGAGTGCAAAGCAAGAAAGTAGCCTTAAATTCCTCATCAATCATGAACTTCAAGGCAACCGGCTGGCTGAAAATGGAGTTAAACTCACTCAAGTAAGTAGTCATTGCTGTACCCTCTTTCATACGCAAATCCACAAGCTTTTTCAGCCAATACACTTTACTTGCAGCACTCTTCTATGCATACAATTCTTCCAGTCTAGTCCATATAGCATATGCAGAATCCAAACCTTCAATGTTGAACAACGAGGCATCAAAAATCGATAGCTCTACGGTTGAGCGTGCAAGCTCATTTAACTCATCCCAATCGTCCTGTTCCATGTCTGTGGGCTTTGCCCCTTTGGTTTTGATCGGCTTTGCTTGCTTCTTTTGCAACGGGATATTGTAGCACTGCTTTTGCCAAACTGCAAAGTTATGTGCGCCTTCAAGCTTCTTTATGTGCATCAGATTACTGCTGTCATTGCTGCCATTACTGCTGTCATTTTCAGCCCAAATGTGACCAAAAAACCAGCAAATGCAGGCCCAAACTGTCACCCAAGTGACCACAGTACAAACAAGTACCAATCAGCAATAAATGACCACGCAGAAGCACAGATTTCAGATCTGTAATTAAATTTTCAGAAGCACCAAACCATGTGCTATAGCATTATCCGACTGATTACAGCTATTCCAAGGGCATATGCATCACATTACGCGAGAAATCCCAAAATTTCAGCTGCAATTTCTGTTGTACATATACCCACGGGCATAAAATTTGACACAAATGGTCAAAAGCCCCAAAATTTTGTGCTCAAAGCATCAAACACACATCTGCATTTTCTCTGTCATGCATAGGACACGCCAGTTGTTGGGTATCTCACACGCCTTACTTACGCCTACGCTCATATGGGAGTGTGCGGGTGATCACTAGGACACTGGGGCACTTTTTACTCTCGGTAGGAGAGGTTTTTTCCCCCAGATTATGTGTACTATTTTGTATGTGCTTGTGGTGCACACTTACGGGCACTTACTGTGTTCGGGTGTGAACAGCCCCTTATAACCCTAAGGTATAAGGGTTATCATTTGTACTTTCAGCTAACACTCTATTTAGTACTATTGCATTGGGTATCGTGCTCAACTCTGTCTCTCACTCTCACACTGTCTACTGCACTTCAGCTGCACCTCGATCCTCTCCCATCTGACATTTGGTATCAGAGCTCAGCTCAGAGCAGTCTTCAGTCTGCAGTCTGCAGCCCCCGCCAGTTCTGCCCCAGCCGCCTGCGCCTGTCAGTCCGTCAGCGCGCAGCACCAGACGACTCCTCTGCCCAGCGTGCAGCTCCAACAATCAGCGCGCAGCACCGCCCTGCCCAGCGCGCCACCTGTACCTGCGTGCTGCCACCTCTGCCCAGCGTGTCCTCTGCCCTGTGTCTGCCCAGCGTGCCCCTTCGCCTGTCAGTCTGCCTGCGCAGCCTCCCTGCGCTGAGCTAGCCTGTGCCGTCAGCTCCAGCTGCCAGCGCGCCACCTGTCTCCACCAGCCAGTCCTGGGTGCCGCCTCCTCTGCCCAGCGCGCGCCCAGTCCTGCCTGCGCGTGTCACTGGACCTGCACGCCTGTACCTGTGCGTCAGTCCGACTGTACCCAGCAGTCATTACCTCGGGAATCGTGCCCGTCGTCAACACGCAGAGGTAACATTCTGCACTTTTCTTTTACACAGGAGTTCGTGCAACAGGTTCAGGTTCAGCATTGGGAAACGTGCTGAACAGCAGGTTCAGTTTTCAGCATTGGGAAACGTGCTGTGTCTGTCTGTGACACATTGAATGCACATTTTGGGGCTTTTGTAATAGACATTTGTGACAAAAATTTTGGGCAGAAAATTTTGGGGCTTTTGATGTTTTAGTGCTGCTGAGCACTAATTGCACCTTGGGAAGCGTGCATCAGTGACAGTTTTTTTTTGACAGAGTACCCTTTGCACATTAATTGCAGACTTGTGTTTGCTGCAATTTCTGGAAATTTGCAGATTTCCAGCCCGTACTGCATTGACGTTGCTCTATTGCCTTTTGGGAAATAATGGCAAATCAGGGAGGAGATGTATTCACCTATGTGTCCAAGGAAGACCGATTGGATGGGAACAATTATTCCCTTTGGTCTTTCATGATGAAGAATGTATTAGTGGCCAAAAATTTGTGGGATTATGTCAGTGGAGAGGAAGCACGACCGGGAGTTGTGGCTCCCGCTACTCCTCCTCCAGGAGGACGTGCAAGAGGGCAACCTCAGCCCCCTCCACCTCACCCCGCTCAGCCACTTCCCCCAAGAACTGCAGCTCAGAAAACTTGGGATACACGGGATGCACAGGCTATGTCGCTGATTGCATTGGCAGTTCAGCGTTCTATCATTCCTCATATTCGTTCAGCAGCTTCTTCACAAGAAGCTTGGTTGATATTGGAGCAGATGTTTGCAGGAAAGAATGAGACTCGCATCTCTTTCTTGAAGAAAGAGCTAGAGACTCTAAAGATGAATGAGGGTGATTCTATGCAGGATCATCTCAACAAAATTCAGGACTTGCGGGAGCAACTCATGAATGTGGATGAGTACTACTCAGATGCGCAGCTGATTTCTACGACATTGAATTCACTGCCTCCCTCTTACTTGGCTTTTCATACTGCCTTGAACCTCACTATGAGGATTTCGAAAGAGCCCATCACTTTCATTCAGCTTGTCAGTTTGCTTCTAGAGGAGGAACAAACTAGACGGAACAGTGGTGTGGATGGTATAGCCTCTGAGCAGGCTTTTATGTCAAGGCAGAAGGGTAAAAACAGCCAAGGGAAAAATGCTTCGCAGAGTTCTGGTAGTAGTAACACTTCACAGACAAGTCAGAAACAGGGGGGCACGCAAGCCAAGAAAGGAAAATGCCATTACTGCAAGAAGCCTGGCCACTACATCACTGAGTGCAGGAAGCGCATCGCCAAAGAGAAGAAGGAGTCAGGGATGTCTGTTTCTGCAACTCCTTCCACTGCTAGTGAGTCCGCGTCCTTTGTTGCAGACAGGGACTATTGTTTTTACACTTGCAGTTATGATGTCTCTTGGGCTGATAGAGCATTTAGCTCTACAGAAGATGCTGACACTTGGTTCTTTGACAGTGGTGCTTCACGGCATATCACATCTCGTAGAGATTTGTTTGCTTCTCTTGGTGCACCTCCCGTTGGGAAGTCTGTTCAGTGTGCTAATAATGCATCATACCCTGTTCGTGGTATTGGGGAGATTCAGCTTACAGCCATTGATGGCTCTATTCTCCGCCTACAGGATGCTTTGTATGTGCCTGGCATTAAGAAGAATCTGCTTTCCATTTCTTCTATGGCACGTTGTGGTTTGCAGGTCACCTTTGATGATGACCGTTGCATGGTCCGTGACAAGGAACACATGACATTGGTCTTGACAGGTTCTCTGTGTCATGGGTTATATGAGTTGGATGCTCTTTCGGTAGATCAGTCTGCATATTTGACATCCACTCTTACTCCTGCTATGTTAGAGGCAGAGTTATGGCATGCTCGTTTGGGGCATGTAAACTATGGCAGCTTGATGCTATTACAGCGTACTCAGATGTTGGATGGATTACCTCTCTTGGAGAGACCTCCTGAGCATTTATGCGAGGGTTGCATTTTGGGGAAAATGCATCGTTTCTCTTTTCCCCGTGATGTTGCTTTTAGAGCAACAGCCAGATTGCAGCTTGTGCATTCGGATGTTTGTGGGCCCATGCAGACACAGTCATTGGGTGGTTGTTACTATTTTGTAACATTTATTGATGACTTTACACGTTTGTGCTGGGTCTACTGCTTGAAAAAGAAGTCAGAAGTGTATGATGCATTTTTGGCTTTCAGTGCACTTGTGGAAACTCAGTCTGGTTGCAAGATTAAGACTCTCCGTTCGGACCGAGGGGGGGAATACATGTCCTCTATGCTGAATTCTTATTTGCAGCAGAAGGGCATTATCCATCAGTACACTACTGCATATACTCCACAGCAGAATGGGGTAGCAGAGAGGAAAAATCGGTCACTCATGGAGATGGCCAGATGTATGCTGAAGGCAAAGAGTTTGCCTCATAGTTTTTGGATGGAAGCCGTCATGTGCGCTTGCCACATTTTGAACAGATGCCCTACCAAGGCCTTGAAAACCGTCACACCTTTTGAGGCTTGGCACAGCCGCAAACCTTCTGTTGGCCACTTCCGTACTTTTGGGTGTCTTGCATATGCCCATATTCCACAGGTACTTCGAAAGAAGTTGGACAACAAGGCTGTAAAATGCATCTTTATGGGATATAGCAGCAAAAGCAAAGGCTACAGACTCTATGATCCCGTGACCAAGAAGGTTTTTGTCAGCAGGGATGTTGTATTTGATGAAAAATCAGAATTATCCTTGGCTGGTTTTGATACATATCAGGCTGCCCGTGATGTCTTTGAAGGGCTGCTGCCCATCACATTTGGTGATTCAGCTGGTACTTCAGCAAATGAACCTAATGTTCAGCCAGCTGCTCCTATGGAACATGCAGTAAATCAGCACATTGCTGAAACTGAAATTCAGCAGGAACTTGTACACAGTCAGGAAGCAAGACAGGTGCCTAGATGGTACACGCAGACTATGAGAGATAGTCATTTGGAAACACCCTTGGCTGGTCGTACTCGAAGGCAAACTCGACTGCATGATTCAGCACATTCCATGGAGTTTGTTATGGCAGCATGTACTCATGATAATGAGGAGCCTGAATGTTTTGAGGATGCACGACATAGTGTGCATTGGATGGCAGCCATGCAAGCTGAATTGGATTCTATTCATAAGAATCATACTTGGGATTTGGTGTCTTTGCCAGTTGGCAAGCGTGCCATTGGTACGAAATGGGTCTACAAATTGAAAAGGAATGCAGATGGATCCATAGATAAGTACAAGGCACGGCTGGTAGCTAAAGGCTACGCACAGAAAAAGGGCATTGACTATGAGGAGACCTTTGCTCCTACCTCCCGTATGACGACCATTCGGTCTATGATTGCCTTGGCTGCACATTTTGGTTGGAAAGTGCATCAGCTGGATATAAAGACTGCATTCTTACATGGGGAACTTCAGGAAGAAGTGTATGTACAGCAGCCCATTGGTTTTGCAGTTGAAGGCTCAGAAAATTTAGTATGCAAGCTGAAAAAAGCTCTATATGGTTTGAAACAAGCTCCACGAGCTTGGTACGCAAAGATAGATGCCTTCTTGCTTAGTCAGGGGTTTGTAAACAGCCCATCTGAGTCTACCCTTTATGTACATAAAGAGGGGGGATCCATGCTGATTTTGTGTCTATATGTAGACGACCTTTTGCTCACTGAAACACGTGCTGATCAGATTTCAGCATTCAAAAATAATTTACAGCAAACTTTTGACATGTCTGACTTGGGTATTTTGCACTATTACTTGGGCATCCAGTTTGTACATGATGCTAGAGGCATTGGATTATGTCAGTCAAGGTACATTGGGCAACTTCTTGAGAAGTTTGGCTTACAGGATTGCAAGCCAGTTTGTACACCCATGGAACCTGGGCTCAAACTGTCATTACATGATGACAGTGATTTGTTTGATATCCATACTTATGCTCCAGCAGTGGGATGTCTCATCTATCTATGCCACACTCGGCCAGACATACAGTTTGCCGTTTCAGTTTTGAGCAGGTACATGCATCAGCCTCGTATGTCGCATTGGCAAGCTGTGAAGCGTGTGTTTCGTTACTTGCAGGGTACTAGAGCTCTTGGATTGCTTTATGCCAAGGGGGGACCACTGCAGTTACATGCTTACAGTGACTCTGATTGGGCTGGTGATTTTGATACTCGTCACTCCACTAGTGGCAATTGTTTCTTTCTTGGCTCGTCATGCATTTCTTGGCTTAGCAAGAAACAATCCACTGTTGCCACGTCGTCATGTGAAGCTGAGTACAAGGCAGCCTTCACTACTGCAGTTGAGTGCGTATGGCTTAGACGCTTACTTGTTGATTTGGATGTATCTGTTACGGAGCCTACTCCTTTATATACTGACAGTCAGAGTGCCATTGCAGTGGCACGGAACCCTGTGTTTCATGCTCGCACGAAACACATAGAGATTCACTACCACTTTGTCAGAGAGAGGCTACATGCAGGTGATATCAGCCTTGTCTACTGTCCTACCACCAGCAATGTGGCAGACATCTTCACCAAAGCTCTTCCACGAGACAAATTTGAAGCATTTCGCGATGCTTTGAATTTGACGCCCTTTGGTGGCGGATGATCCTTGTACACTTGATCACTCTTCACTCCAGGGGGGTTTGTTGGGTATTTCACACGCCTTACTTACGCCTACGCTCATATGGGAGTGTGCGGGTGATCACTAGGACACTGGGGCACTTTTTACTCTCGGTAGGAGAGGTTTTTTCCCCCAGATTATGTGTACTATTTTGTATGTGCTTGTGGTGCACACTTACGGGCACTTACTGTGTTCGGGTGTGAACAGCCCCTTATAACCCTAAGGTATAAGGGTTATCATTTGTACTTTCAGCTAACACTCTATTCAGTACTATTGCATTGGGTATCGTGCTCAACTCTGTCTCTCACTCTCACACTGTCTACTGCACTTCAGCTGCACCTCGATCCTCTCCCATCTGACACCAGTTTTGCCAAAATAGAGCAATTTCAGCAAAACCCCCAAATTTTACCAAGTGTTGATGTCCAAATTGCGTGGAATTCGACCAACATGTACATAAAATGCCCAAATGCTGCACAAATTTTGCCCAAACTGCAAAAGCCCCAAATTGCAAGGGTTCAATGTGCCTCAATGTCGAGAAATCAGGTAAATTTCAGCCCAATTTGTGTATGTACATGAAAAGCCCCAAATGTCGGGGGCAAAATGTCACAAATTCCTGCAATTTCCGAGACAGATTTGCTTGTCCTGCCTCAAATTCCCCAAATCTGGAAAAATCCCTAAATTTCTAGGCCAAGATTGCAAGAAAATTGGAAGCTGTGCCTCCACGCGTGAATGCCCTCGGTAGGGAAGCTTCAAAAAAAAAAGAAATTTTGAAGAAGAAAAAATGTCGAAAGGCAAGTCAATGGACACGCCATGCAGGTCGCCGCCTGGTATTCGTGTCACATCGTGTGACGCTGACGACACCTGCTTGCCCAGTCCCTCACACCGCTTGTCGCCCAGTCACGCACCAACAGCCGTCAAGCACCAAGTGTTGCTGCCCACTGCTGATTACACGTTTGCTGACGCCCACTGAAGCCCTGTCGAGCACGACGCAGCTTGTCCCGTTTGTTGCCCGTTGCCTAGTCCTAGTCGCATGCAGTTCTTTCGTGACCCCCTTCGACCTGCAGCAGTTGTCGCCTGACATTTTGACTTGCGTGCAGCCTTGGAATTGTCGCCTAGTTCTGCCGGACTGCTACTCGTCTCCTGTTTGCCGATTCATACACTCAGTAGCTGTACATGAGCTACCTTTGACCTCAAAAAGCGTGCACTTTGTGCTTTGATACCAGTTTGTAGTGACGGGTTAGGCACGGAGATCAAGATAGTCAGTCTTTACGCGCAGTGAGAGACAGAGAGAGTGAGATAGGACAGAGTAGAGAGTGAGCACATTTTTAGGTACAATGACGAGAGAGTACCTTTAGGTTTTTAGATAGATATATATGTGTAAGTACAAGTGCTAAGGGTGTGTACATACCCGAGCACATTTAAAGGCACGAGGCCTTTATTCCCAACAGTTGTGATCCCTTGTTTTGGAATCAACTCCTTGCCCTTGACAACCATCTTATTGGGATGAACACAATTTTAGAGTCGTCCTCAATTTAAACACAAATGATGCCAAAGCATATTCGATGCTTCTTTGATCATTGATGTATCTCAAAGAAAGTCCTACCGATAGTCACCTCATGTGGGACATCTTCTAAGTTGTGATTGAAGCTCCGAGCCATGTATGAGGCTCCATCAACCATGCATGCTGTCACCCTCTAAACCAATGGTCACCTTCTAGGGAACATCTAAGTTGTAGGTGAAGCTCCAACAACCACGTAGGCTGTCACCCTTTATGGTCAACTTCAAAACATCCAATTCGAATCTATTGACACCATTCAATCATTGTCCTTCCACTGACCTACATTCAAGACCAACTTTGCAACATACAGTTAGCCCTACTTGAAGCTCATTTGGTGGGGACCTTCCTCTACAAACCACCTCTCAAGTATGACGGTGAGAGGCAATGCATTACGAGCTAAGACACTTCAAATTAGAGCAATATGGTTAAAGAAATACCACAAGGGGCACCAATCTTTGGGGCCAATCATGTGTCAACTATCCAAGGTTAAGTAGTAAATTTTGCATTTTCATATTTGTGTATTTATTGCTTGTTGTAACTTGTGGTAAATCAAGTCATTGACCACCCTTAACAAGAACAAAGGCTGGTTTCATGGTTCCATTGCCAAGATACATTAACTCCCTTGAGTAGGTGGGCCCGAGACACACATGTGCAAGCCAAAGAAGTTGCATTCTTGTCAAATTTGTGATCAACTGAGTACATTACAGCAAGCAAGTCGTCCATCATACAATGGTTCAAGTCATGATGATGCCTCACAATTTGAAGGTACACAAAGCAATAGGGAAAATGCAATGCCTAATCTTGGAACTAGCTCGCAGCACGGGCAACAAGGAGCGAATGCACGTTTACAGCAAGAAGCGCATCCATCAAGGTCACAAAATGCTGGTGACTAGTAAGGAGATGCAGAATATGATGACCAGTTTAAGGCTCAGTTGAGAACAAAGCTGATATCTCTGCCCAATTAGCCAAGGATCCTCAATTCACATGTTCCTTGAACTCCTCAAAGAAGGATAGCAAGGGCAAGAAGAGAATATTATCCCCTAGAGCTTCGGAGCAACGAGAAGCTCCCAAAGAGAGCCAATGCAGCGTTGAAATGAACCAAATGTTTATGAAAATGCAAGGCCATCTTGATAGTGGCAATCCATTGGTTTTTGGACAACAAGGCATGCATGCTAATATGGGTTACCCTTGATACTTTGCTACTGGAACTATCTTCTATGCAATAGCTAGTCAAGGACAAGGACTGCATATTGGGATGTCTGGTAGTGAATCCATATGGTATGCAACAACCAATGCATGGGATGCAAAACCCAATGTATAAGTATGGCAACTGAAATGCAAAATCCTATAAATAGCAATGTTGGCATGATGCCTTGGACACAAAGTGGCGTGTATGGCAATGCATCTCCACTACCCCCTAGTGTGCATGGGGCTCAAGGAATGAATGTTGGCCGTGCAAATGCTTTGTATGGTACTGGTCATAATGCAAATGCAACCAACGCACCTTTTTTCAAGCCACCAATTTAAGATAATTTGACACCGAAGAAGCCAACAAAGCACTATGATGAGGGTGGCAAAGGACTAAACTTTGACACCTTCAATAGTGCACAAGATAGATTGAAAGCATTGACTTTCATTCAGCAACTTGATGCAGCATACTCTAGAGGTAACTTCAATGAATCCTCGAAGATCTGAAAGGCAACCACATTTTTGGAAGAGAATGCATTGCAATGGTGGTACAACATATCACAACTTATTGAGATGGCATGCATAGCCAATTCTTTGTTGCAAGGATAGTCTTCTGGCTTCAAGCACGAAGATGAGAAACCATCTGAGAAAGTTTCCAAGGCTAAGAAAAGAGGCAGGTCTGAAAATAGAGCTAAGAAGAGGCAAAAAGAGCAAGGAAAAGAAAATAATAAGTTTCCAAGAGGCACTTTGTTGAGAGTGGAAAAAAACTGAATTTTTGACTGATTTTTGTTGTTTTTGAGGTCTGAATGATTGATTTTTTATGGATTTAGAGTGATGTATGGTTGTTAATGGAAGTGTTTGAGAGTGTTTTGGATGATATTGATTATGTTTTGGAAGCTCATGATGATTCTTAGCAGAAATATGGAGCTTTGTTATATTCTGATAGGTTCTGTTGAGGTTCTGATACCTTCTATATAACTTCTATTTTGTTCTGATTTTCTTATGTATGAAGCATGGATTGATAATTGATGAAGGTTGAAATATTTTGAAAGCTTATTGAATAGGTTTTGATAGTTTTGAATGGTTTTAGTATGAGTTATGAGGATTTGATGTTCTCTGATGACCTTCTGTAACCCTCTGTAAACCTTCTGTAGAGCCTCTGTCTCTGCTCTCTCTTTGTTCTGTCTCTACTCTGTTCCTGTTCTGTTCTGTTTTGTAAATCTTCTGTAAGTGTTCTATAGAATGTATGTGTGACTTTGAAAAAGTTTTCTAACTTTTGGAAAAGATGAATCTAAGTTCAAAAGAGCTAAAACAAATGGAAGAAGCAGCTGTTGAAGGACTGAAGAGAAGACTGAAGTGACAGTGACAGTAGTGAACTATGAAGAGACACTGTAGTGGGTCTGGTGCCTCTTCGCATCAGACATACATCTTGGGAGGTGCATCCACGACCTAAGAATGATTATTGAGAGTCATTATTAGAGTATTGTAGTGAGGAGATGATGTATTATTGATAGAGAGAGAGAGAGAGAGAGAGAAAGCCAGAGATAGTCAAATCTATCAAAACAGTGTATCCGTATATGAAAGATTAAGAGAGAGAACTATGAAGACAATAAAGATGAATACTATGTGATTGATTTCCATTCAAAAATTGTATATTTCTTTATGTTCCTTGTTCTATTGATGGATTCTATGAAGATGTTGAAGATTATGGTTGATTCTATCAAATCCGTGGGAGATATCTACTATGATGCTGCGTGAAGATTTGTTGTTCTCTTTGTTTTGGTCATCAAAAGAATGAAATAAAAGCTTGTTGATGTTACAAGATAGATTCTCTTGTAGTAGAATCCCCTTTTCCTTGGTGTTCCTCTTGGGGCTCCATGTTTTTGGTACGCAGCTGGGGAAAGTTGCCATCAACAAGCATCAGAAGGGGCTGAAAATAAAGGTAGTGGCATTGCCAAGAAGAGGAGAATTCAATAGATGTTTGCAAAGTTCCTTCTTCCATTGAAGAGTTGGAGATTCTTATTGCCAAAACCACTTTCCACAAAAAGTTCATCCTACAATGGCGGAAACATATTACCATCATGATCCAAGCTCTATGTGGTGGACTATTTCCTCTTCCTATTGAGGCAAAAGAGACGTGCATCTTGGTGGCAAAATTTCTGGGAACAAACTGAAGAGCAAAAGCAGAGAGAATGACTATCCATGGAAGATTTAGCATTCATTGAGAAATTTCCAGACATCATCAAGTGGGAGATTGTGAAGAAGCTTCAAGAGTCGTGATCTGTGGAGATTCACGAAAACAAGAAGGAAAAGAGTTGGAATTTGTTCGTGGATGCTCAACAGCAAGATACATGGGATGCTTGGTGCACTGACAATCTTCTGTTTGTCCAATTAGCAACCCACTGAAAGTTAGTAAACAGAGTGTTTTTCACAACATATACTATTGAGACCCTCAGAAGCTGGCATTATTATAATGATGGCACAACAACGATCCTAAGAAAAATGAGTTTTGATACTTTCAGAATGGAATATCTCCCCCTCTGTAGTGGTTTGAAAGCCGAATTCAGAGATGTTGAAAAGAAGGAAGTAGAGGAGATATTGGCCAGAGAATCCCCCAGAGACTGAAGCACCTCTTTGATTCTATTCTATTGAGTACTAAACAACTGGTTGGAGCCAAGCCCCTGATGAATTACGCAATCAAGAGGCAAGCGTTAGAACGAGTCCAGAGATACGTGAGAAGAGAGAATGCAAAAATCAAAGCTGAGAATGAGCTCGCAGCAGAAGCCTCCTTTGACGCCCTAAAAGCACTCTTTACAAAAGTCCCCATGGCAACTCACGGTCCCCTTCCTAGTCAGATTTGTCCTGGAAATATTAATGACAAGCCAACAAATATAGTTCCATTGCCAGTTTTTAAGGGAGAGTACAATGAAGACCCTGATCTTCATATAGTAGAATTTATGGTAGCATGTGTGGCTAACAATACCAGAACCCCTGAGCATTGGTTAGCAATATTCCCCGCCACTTTCAAGGGCGCGGCGTTTCAGTGGTATGAGAGACAAGCAGCAGGTACTTTTGGCACATGGGATGACCTAAAGTTGGCCTTCCTCACTAAATTCAGGTGTGAAGGTTTTGAAGAGCGGATGCGAGAGGAGTTCATGAACCTAAGTCAGTCCTCTAAAGAAAGAGTAGAAGCTTGTCTTGCGAATGGAATCCATCCTGAAGAGATGGACTAACTATCATTTGGACGAAGGAATCCAAAAAGGAGTGTTCCTTAGAGGCCTACAACCAGAAGTTCGCAAGTTCGTGGAATTGAGAAGACCAATCAATCTGCAAGCTGCAGTGGAAGGTGCAAGATTATATGACGAAGTTGAAGCAAGGTTGTCAATAACTCCAGGAAGAGGAGTCTTACCTCCTCCCATGCCAGGAATGGTATACCCACCAAATGCAATCCCAGGGACAGTTCCCTATCCCTATCCCCATATGCAAACAGCGCCGCAGTATAATGCACCTAATCTACTATGGTCACCACAAACGACAGTGCCTCAAATGATGATTCAATCACAACAACAGTGGCCTCAAACAGTTCCTCCAATGGCGACTCAACAACAGTGGAACCCTACCAACTGGAATCAACAACACCAAGTCTCAACAAGAGCTTTGAATCAGAACGAGAACAAAGGACCCTCTGTATCGACCCAACCAATGTATGCAGTAATTACAAAAGCTTCCCAAAACTCTACTACAAGTACTTCAGGAGGTGAAAATCTGAATGACTACTTATTCAACTCAGTTGCAAGTATCAAGAAAGAGCTTATGGATATAATTACAAAGCAGCTACAGACGCTAAAGGTGAATACCGCCAATATATCCACTCCTGCGAGAGCTGGGAGAGATGTGATGTGCTCTAATACATGGTGCAAAAAGTGTCATCAAGCGAAACATTTAGCCACTGAATGTACCCGAAAACCAACCATTCCTGGAGCCTTTTGTTCCTACTATTTGCGGAAAAACCATATAGAGGATATTTGCTCTCTGAAAAAGATGCACGAACGAAGACAGAAGAATGAAAATGCAAGATTCAACTTGCTAGAATCCAAAATGACAACACAAGATATTGGACCAAAGCCTAGGGAATTTTGTCCTAATTTTGGTCCAAGGAGGTTTCCCTCTCAAAGTTACAGAGGACGACATCAGAGGTGGAATGTTATAGATGTGGAGAAAAGGATCATATCTCCCCGAATTGTCCAAACCCTGGACGATCTATGGATTATAAGCCCTTATGTAGCCGATGCAAAGGAAAAGACCACACTGCAAAGGACTGTCCAAGTCCAGCCCCTGTCAAGGCCAATGGCACCGATAGCCAACAAAAGATACAAGAGCCTACCTTCAATTTGGTAGAGTTGGAAGTTGCCGCTGTCACGCGCGTGAAGAAGAAGGGACTAGTTGTCCAAGAAGAGAACAACTCTTCTACCAAGACTGTGAAGTTCAACCTGCCAACAGAGGGACAGAGCACTACAGGACAGAACAGTGCAGTACAGAGCACTATAATGCCACAAAGAGTCATAGAGACGGTCCCAGAAACTGGACCAGAGGTCCAGGAGCTAGATGATACAGAAGCACCTCCAAAAACACAGGAAATGCCAATGTTGCCATTACTAGAAGAAAAAGGAAAGATGAAAATGGGTGTAGTCCCATTCCCCAACACGCTAGAGAAGCATGTGAATCCTATCAAAAATTATGACTTGGTAAAATACCTAGATACTTTTAAACCTAACTGAACATTCCGGCAGTTGTTTGCTGATGCTGTCTCCCAGCTATTGTTGAAAGAAATTCAAAAGCATCTTAATAAGAATACACGGACTAAGGATTGCTCCCCCAACAACAATAAAGTCCAACAGAGCTGCAGAACCTGCAAAGGAAGTAGATATGGCTAACGCCTTCCTAGACCCTGGAACCTCAAAGATGAGTGTATGGATAGAAGGATGCTTTATTTCAGATGCTTGATTGATCGAGGCTCATCAGTAAACATAATGACGAATGTGACAATGAAGGACTTAGGGTTGCAAGGAATTCAACCTACACAGTGGCTTATCAGATTTGTAGACCAAAGCAGAATTAAACCATTGGGCATCCTCCCATACGTAAAAACAACCCTTGCAAGAAGAGACTATTGACTGACATATTTGGTGGTCAAACCAAATTCTTATGGAATCTCATACCCTCTGCTGTTGGAGACCTTGGCTTTTTGAAGCGAGAGCTAGGACGGACTGGTTCAAAGGAACCCTGACCCTAGGCAGAGGACCTAACAAAGTGGTGTTGAAATTGTATGGATCGTAAAAAGGCAATGGATCCACATCCATCGAAGTCATAACTGACTCCTCCAACAAGGTAACAAATGGTACATCAAGAGACGAAGAGGCTGTTAAACAGATCTTTTCCAAGAAAACAGAGGCACAGTCCCTAACACTGGGCACTGTAAGCCAACTACCAAGGGAAGCAAAGTCCTTGTCCATGGGAAAATACCTCTTGCCTCAACTAGAATTGACTTCTGAAATCACCTCTCACAGTGAAATAGAAGCATGGATGTATTGTTCTCCCTGTTGCATGGCAGTCGCATAGACAGTAACAGAGACAAAGCCAGAGACAAAAACTGAAGCAGAAGCAGACACAGAGGCAAAAGATCTGTTCTTCTTCTACAGAGCCTCTACAGAAGCAGAGAGAGAGCCTCCAGAGAAAGAGGATGAACATGATGAGAAAGAAAACAAAGTAGATTATGAAAGTACAGTCGAAGAAGATCCTCTGATAGTGGATGATCTTATTGAAGTCCTTACAGAGACCTCAGAGACCGAAGATCTCGGGGTGTTGGAGGGAATGACCATGGTTCCATTTGGATAAGCCAATGGATCACACACTATGCAGAATCTACATAAGCAATGGATTAAAGGCATAAAAATTAAGTTCACCAGTGGCTCCTGTCGCCCTGACCATTCATTCAAGAGAAACGATGATAATGATGCCCCCTGTTAACAGAAGCCAAAGCCATCAGAGCCACGGCTTCTAGAAGGTCCGTGTTATGTGATATTCCTAGACGCATCCTCTAAAGATGAATCCCTAAGCCCAGAAGAAATCACTACTCACACAGAAGCAGACAAAGCTCTGATACCCTTCCAGCAATCTCAACAGACAAATGAGTCATCTGTTCAGAAGGAGGATACTGGTTCTAGTGGAACATCAAACGATGACACTATTCCCTTGAAAGAGTCAGACCTCTATCCAGAAGCAATCCGTGGGACATTCATCCGCGAAGTGGAAGGTGAAAGACAAGTAACGTTCTTGGATACTGACGGTACTGAACGTTACCTGAAAATTAACCTCAATCTTCCAGAAGAAGAACTAGTGGTCCTACAAGACCTACTCAAAGAGAACTTAGAAGTGTCAGCTTCACATTGACCTAGAGCTTGATGCCAAACCTGTAAGGCAAAGACAAAGATGTATGAATCCTAATTATTCTACTCTGGTGAAGGCCGAATTATTGAAACTTCTTGAAGCCGAGTTCATTTATCCCGTGGCTAACAATGAATGGGTTTCGCCCATTGTGGTAGTATCCAAGAAGAACGAGAAACTTCGAATATGTGTGGACTTTCGAAAGCTGAACTCGAAGATGAAAAAGGATCATTTCCCTATCCCTTTTTTAGACCAACTGTTGGACACAGTGGCAGGTCATGAGCTGTATTCCCTCTTGGATGGATTCAGCACATATAACCAAGTCCAAATCGCAGAAGAGGATCAATCCAAAATAACCTTCACCACAGAATGGAGGACCTATGCCTAAAGAGTGATGCCATTTGGACTCTGTAATGCTCTTTCCACCTTCCAACGAGTAACGATTGCTGCCTTCCAGAATCATCTTCATGATGACTTTTGTGTCTATAGTTTGATCTGTGAGCACTGGGAACACCTAGAGCAATGTTTTGACAGATGCCGAGAGTATGGGATTTCTTTCAACCCCAACAAATGTGTCTTTGGCGTCTCATCAAGAGTTCTTTTGGGCCATATTGTCTTTGCACAAGGGATTGCAACAGACCCGGCGAAGAATGAGAAGGTTGCCACCTTGACAGCACCAATAAACCTCAAGCAATTGAGAGGATTTCTTGGCCATGTGGGCTACTACAGAAGATTTATTACACATTTTGCAACCAAGGCAGCCCCTCTGCATGAGCTTCTAAGGAAAGATGCAGATTTCCTTTGGACTAATGACTGCAAAGGAGCCTTTAATGCCCTAAAACAATGCCTTATCCAAGCACCTATCTTATAGCCTCCTGATTGAACGAAGGAGTTTCATGTGCACACAGATGCATCAGTCGAAGGGCTAGGTGCTGTCCTATGTCAAAAGGGCCCCTCTAAATTATATCAACCGATATATTATGCAAGCCGAAAGGTCACTGATAGGGAACGAAACTACACAATGATAGAGCTTGAGTGCTTGGCAATGGTGTTTGCTCTAGAGAAGTTTCGACACTATCTATTGTCAACGCATTTCAAGTTCTACGTGGATCATGAAGCCTTGTCCTTCCTGATGAACAAAACAGATGTAAAAGGACGACTGATGAGATGATTACTCCTATTCCAAGAGTTCGATTTTGAAGTGGTCACTAAGCCTGGCCGTTCCCATGTCCTAGCCGATCATCTATCACGGATCCCTTAAACTGCAGAAGAGGAACAGGATAATCCAAACCTTCCTGATGCATTCTTGTTTCTAGTTGAAACAGTTACTCCCTGGTATGCAGACATAGCCAACCTCCTGGCAACTCAACAGTATCCTCCTGGCATCTCAAGCCGTGAGAAGAAGAAGAAGCTTCT
The DNA here is from genome assembly GCF_053477565.2 of Lygodium microphyllum. Classification (NCBI taxonomy): domain Eukaryota; kingdom Viridiplantae; phylum Streptophyta; class Polypodiopsida; order Schizaeales; family Lygodiaceae; genus Lygodium; species Lygodium microphyllum. Next base: position 152,449,389 of record NC_141146.1, on the reverse strand, counting down.
GTTAGAGATGTGATGCTTGTCAGCGAATGGAAAAACCCATCAAAACAAGTGTCATGCCATTGCAACCTATTCTTTCCCTAAAGCCGTTCGAGAAGTGGGGGATTGATTTTGTGGGTCCCATTGATCCACCCAGCAAACGGAAGCAGAACAGATGCATCTTAGTATGTACAGATTATGTCACAAAGTGGTGTGAAGCTAAAGCTCTGAAGCGGGACGATGATAACAACATAGCCCTGTTCATGTACAAGAATATTATCACCCGTTTTGGCAGTTCCCTCGAGCTGGTAAGTGACAGAGGTACTCATTTCCTTAACAAAATCATCGTAAGTCCACTCCTTACTACCCCAGAGCCAATGGCCAAGTTGAAGTCACCAATCGCATTCTTTGCTCGATCCTGACAAGAACAATTGCCGCACATCATCGCGACTGGAACGATCGACTTACAAAGGCCCTCTGGGCATACAGAACCTCCCATAAGGCAGCTACAGGACACACCCCTTTCCAGCTAGTGTATGATACAAAAGCCGTCTTCCCTGTTCAACTAAAATTGCCCTCTTAGCGTGTGGCAGTTAAAGAACGCTTGGGAGATGATGAGTCACTGCAACACCGCCTCTTGTACTTGGAATGCTTGGATGAGATACGGCGGATGGCCCTACAATGTATGGAAACCACTCAAGCGTGACGCAAAGCCTATCATGACAGTTTCATCAAGCACAAGGAGTTCAAAGAATGTGATCTTGTCCTAGCCTATGATTCGAGATTTAACAAGTTTCCTGGCAAGCTTCAACAACGGTGAATGGGCCCGTACAAGGTATTTGCTGTCAATCCTAATGGCTCTGTTCACGTGCTGACCGTTGATCCCTCTGATGATCCTTTCCTGATCAATGGCTATAGTCTGAAAAAGTACTTTCCTCCTTGGGGACCTTGGCAATCACAGTCGACCTATCCTCTTCCTTTTGGGCATCGCATCGTCCTTCTCTTCATGCTTCTGATAGCCCTTATGATTCTCTTCATGAGGCGATCTTGTTCTGCTAGCCCCTCACAGATACCTCGCAACCCGACCTTGTTCTCTTCTCGTCTAATCCAACAACGGTGGCGAGGTTGGTCCTAACACATGGTATTTCTACCATTCTCTTTTTTAACGAAAAACACAAAAACAAAGGAAAAAGAAAAAGAAAAAAAAAACAAACAAAACTGTTATGGGAGAAAATGAAAAAATTCCCTATCATAGCAAGTCTCGTTCCAAGAAAAGGTGGAAACACCCTTAGGGGAGAAGCTGACTGTGAAAAAGATGGTAACGCCCCGCAGTTCAGGATAGCTAACTCACCAACCGCACCTTTTCAGGAAATAATTAGAAGCCACCTCCCTTAGCGCACTGTCTCTGCAATATCAGTCCGTCTGTCCTTCTTAACAGGCGACCTTTCTTACAAATCATTGAAATATGAGACTTGTTGGCTGCCTCCCTGGGTACGCCTCACCTTCAAGATCCTGATGACAACAACAGCTGACATGATCTTCATCACCAATCCCTTGCGTGATGTGTGCTTTCATCCTAACAGGATGGAGACGTGAGTATGGGTTGCCCTCTGTATCTATCAATGAGCGTGGGCCAGAGGATGGGATGAGTGACCAATTTTCCCTTCAAATCAAATGAGAGGTGAGATGTGTGAACGGAGTGTTGCACGCACGGGATGGGCCTCTCAATACACAACGCACGATCTGTTCCTGTGCACTGCACCATAAGGCTCCCTGGCCTTCCTTCTTGCACTGTATGCCGGCATAGAGGGAATGCACAGTTGCACCATCAAATGCGCACAAGACATACAATCTCTACACAAGTGACAGTGAGGATTACATCAATGAGTTTCAGGAATGGGCTGCCCTCTGTATCTTTCAACAGAGCGTAAGACAGGGTGGACTAAGTGTGACGGATGGTTCTTCAATCAATTATTGAGAGGTGAGGATTGAGGGACGTTACGACCATTGGAGTAAGGTACATTTTTGTTTCCCTATGCACCCACGGGATGGGTCTTTCCTATCAGCACAGAACACGTCACTCTGTTCTGAACATTGTACTGCAAGGCTCCCTGGCCTTCCTCCTTGCACCTATGCCAGACGAGTTGGATGCATTGATGCACCATCAATTGTGCACCCTGGCATCTCCCCTTACACCACCCCCTTGTCGATTCCTAAACTGAGTGTGAGATCTGGGTTTCCATCAATATTACCTGGAGTGATATAAGTTATGGGACGAGTGACTGTTCTCTCATCCCATCTGAGTGCCAATGAGTTGAGTGACTATCCTTCGTCAACGACCCCTCCCCCTACGAGCTTCATCAACCAGCTACCTCCCTGGGTACTGCTGCATGGTTCCTACCATGCTGGCTGAACGCTGGAGCGAACCGTGGTACCTCCTACAGCCGACTCCAACCCTTCTGTAGCAGTGACGGTTCCTTCGACCATACGCGAAACAGGCCTAGTGTTCCTAACCCTACTTTTCTATTTGCAAGTATATGTAATGTCTTAAGTGTGGGGACGCCAATATCCAGTCAGTTGACAAGTCAGTGGCTGTGGCGATCCATCTACTCTGTCCGTTAAGGTTTTAAGTGTAGGGACACGTCCCTACGCGTCTGATGTGTATATCCCCTACATATGTCTCAAGTTGATCATGCATGTATGCCATGACCTCTTTCTGCCCTCATGGGGTCCCTTTCCCACCCACCTCTCTAACTTTCCCCCACCCTTTGGGCCATTCCTTCCTTATTTTCATTTCTCCTTATTTTGACGTTTTGCATGTGAACGCATCCTCAGTTCACCGGAATCCAAATCCAACCTTACAGCCCTATTCGTTCCTTCGAACTGCCTATTTTTCCTTTTCACCAAACCTTGTTCCGATCGATGGTTCTTGCGTTATTAATTTTTGAAGCATTTCCCGTAAATTGGACGGTTTTCCATGTGAACACACCTTTATTGCTTCCGAACACAAATCTGACATGACAGTCTTGTCCTCATCTTCCTCCTGACATTTTTCCCTTTTGCTCCCTGTCCTTCCGATGCATAATTCATCCGATATTAATTTTTGTGCGCTTTCGGGCCTTTTTCGTGTATATTTTTAACATTTTTCCATGTGCACCTGCCCTACTCTTTTTGGAATTCCATTCTAACTGAATAGCCTTGTCCGATCACCCTTTCTGCACAAAATTTTTTTTTCTGCCTTGTTTCACAATCTGGATTTCTTGTTATTAATTTTCCTGGGTGTTTTTTTAGCATCCTTTTTTTATTTCTTCCATGCGAATGCTTTCTAACTCCATCCGAACTGAGATTTGATGTGATAGCCCTGACGATTCTATTTTTCCGAACATTTTTTCTTTTCACTGTCCTCTATTCCGGTGCACAGATCATTCCATATTAATTTCCAAATCCATTTTTGAGTACAATTTTTAGATTTTTTCCATGTAAACGCGTCTTTTCTCGGTCGAAACCGTGTGTTGACGTGATATTTCGGCGAGCGGATTTTTTCGTATTAATCCTCGTATGTATTTTTGGAGCTGTTTTTCGTGTTTTTTCCATGTGAACACCCTAATTTTACCTCGAAACCCGTGTCGCATTTTTCTATCATCTTCCCCTTGTCTCCCGATACATTTTTCCTTTTTACGGTCTTTCGATCCAGCGTATAGTTTCGGTTTTATTAATTTTTCTTCCTCTTGATATATGGCCGCATCTCTCGTGTCACGCGTGAACGCGCTTGTTTTTTGTTTTAAGCGCCTCGGGCCGCCCCTGTGGCCTCTGTGCCTCGTATGTCGCCGTCCCCGCCTCGTCTGATCTCGCCGATGTAAATTTTTTTACTCCTGCCCCGCGCATCCGCAAGGGACAGGGGTGAGCTCACTTTTTAATGAATTTCGCCACATAAACAAACACAAAAAAAACCCCAAAAAAGACACAACACCAAACAACACAAACAAAAAAAACAAACAAACAATAAATAAAACAAATAACAAAAACAAAACAAAAAAATGAATAAAAACATAAACAAAACACGCACATCAAAAACAACCACAAAACACGCACATCAAAAACAACCACAAAACACCAAAAAAAAGCGCGCACACACACAAGAAAAAGAGCAACAAAAAAGAGCGAGAAAAAAATAAAAAACACAAAAATACAAAAATACAAAAAAAAAACCAAAAAAACCAAAAAAAACAAAACAAGACAACAAGAACAACACACAAAACCAAAAAATAAAAATTAAAAAACACAAAAAAACAAAAAACAAAAACACAAATAAAAAACAGCACAACCCAACACCAACCCAACAATTAACAATTCACAAAACAGAAACAAAACAAACAAAAAAAACAAAAACAACACACAAATTCTTTTTTTTAAAACTACCTTACATGTTCGTTCTATCGAGCCTTCCTCCCTCTCCTTCTGCATCGCGCCGCCTTCCTTTTCTCCTTCCATCATGACCCCTTTCCTCCAGTCCCCTCCCTCTCCATCGCGGCTCCTCACCGCGGCTCCCCTCCCCTCGTCCCCCTCGCTTCTCCTCATCATCTCCCCCTTCGCCATCTCATCCACGCCTCCCTCCCCTCCAGCGCCACCGTCCACGCCTCTCTCCCCTCCAGCGCAGCGCCGCCGTCTACGCCTCCCTTTGCTCCAGCGCCCCCTTCTCCTCGTCCTCCCGCGCTCGTCCTCGAGCGCCCCCTCCTCCTCCTCGTCCTCCCGCGCTCGTCCTCGAGCGCCCCCTCCTGCTCCTCCTCCAGCGTCTTCGCCTCCAGCACCGCCAGCCTCCGCCGCTCGAATCCTCTTCCCTCTCCTCCTTCGCCGCCTCCTCTTTCTCCTCTTTCCTTACCCTACCTTGGTTAGTTAACTCAGTAATTTCCTTAACTAACCTAATTCCCTTACCTAACTTAATTAACTTATCTAACCTAATTTACTTACCTAACCTAATTAACTTAACTAACCTAATTAACTTAACTAACCTAACTTCCTTAACCTAACCTAACCTAACTTAACTCACCTAATCAACTTCCCTAACCTAGCTTCCTTAGCTTACCTACTGTACTTAGTTAACCTACCCGACTAGCTCACTAACGTAACCCTCGTTTCCTCCTTTCTAGCTCCCTTTCCTACCCCTATCCCACTCTACCCCCACCCTCCACACGCAGCGCGGATGTCCAGGTGTGCATGTGCGTACAAGCCTTGTCACGGGTGTTCACGCGCAAGGACGCGCATTTGGTCTTCTCCCTGAGATGGTGCGTGCCATCCCCGAGCACACACAGCTGTTCACATGCAGCCCAATTATCTCTTTTGATTTTCCACAAACCCGAGAAAAATACCTAAAATTTTACCTTAAAACACTTAAAAACATTCAAAAATTCATAAAAATTCAATTTAAAAAACAACAAAATTATGAAAAAATTCCTTACTAAATTGGGTAATTTTCTGGTTGATCTTGCTGAGTATAATATAGAGAATTAATTGAAAAAAACTAATAATATTTAAAATTCACTAAAATTTAAGAAAATTTTATTTAGAAATCGTAAAAATCAAAATTAAATTCAAAAAAATCACAAAAAATTCCATCGATGCATTTGACTACTTTTGGAATATTTTAAAATTAAAAAATATACCTTTAAAAACATAAAATACAAAATACAAACGCACCTAAATTACAATTAAAAATAAATAAATAATAATAAATCATAATAATAATTTCACCCAAACACTAATCAACATTAAGTAAACCAAATGTGATCCCACTAACAGTGCCTTGATTTTTTTTATTTTTTTTTTCAAAAACACTAAGGTGTTTAATTTTTTCCAGTCAGTGGTTTTTGCTTTTTTTTATTGGATTCCTTGCATTTGAGACTACTCAGTGCACCCTCAGTCTCTTGCATACACACCCCTACCAAGCATTCTCTATGATTATCTGTGTTTGTGATGTTTGTATATTCCATCTGAATGGCGCCTCAAGCTCCTCCTCTAGTTCAGTATATCCCACTGTTCAGTAGGGATTATTTTTCCCTACTGACTTTTGAGTCTATCGTGAAAGCAAGCCTTGCATCTTTCGTGGCTGCTTCACTCCCTTTGATTCCAGACGATCCAACCCTATGTGATGAGTTTCTTGCGTCATACAGTAAGAAATCGGGCTTGGTTCGTGGTACTTCCATGGTTTTGATACCTAGAGAGTTAGCGAAGGCTGTCTCTTCCCTACAAAGAAGAACCCTTTGTTACAACCAGACAGTTATTCTCAAATGACGAGATTCTCAAGTTATTTTACAGAAGCAGACTAAAGAGGTCATTCATGTCAAGAAGGTGATTAACACTTCAAGAGTGTCTTTTTCAATGATCATTGATCCTCTTTGGAAGCTAGTCTGTCAATTTCTCCAAGACAAGTTCATGCCTGCCCAAACATCATCTCACTAATTGTTCAAGGAGCTCTTCACAACTTCCAGAATGGTGTTAAAAGGGGTTGCCATTAACTGGAGTACTTACCTTCTTACAAAGAAGGACCAGCATTTTGTCAAAGTGACTAGAGGGAATGTTACCAATGTAACCTATGGTTCATATTTATATGCTTTCTTGACATATTCACGCCTTAAGAAGGGTGTGCTACCCCTTCCTCCATCTGATCAAGTCCCTCCCCCTCCACCTTCAGAGGATTCAAAACCCATTGACATAGAGGATCTTCATTCCCCTCCTCCATTGGTCATTCAACGGAAGCGCTTGAAGCGTGTGGCAGAGAAAGTTCCACTAGTCATTCATTCAGTAACAGTTCTTGCTAACTCTGGAAATGACCTCTCTGCCTACCTCACATGCAACAACTTATTCAGGGCACATCGAGGGTTTCTTTGAAAATATAAGTTCCTTCGCTGAACAGTTTAGTGTTAGGGGATGCTATTCCTTTCCTTTGTAACGACATCCAGAGTTCTATTGAACTCTCAGTGACAGCATATGTTTAACAGTTATATGCTTCTTTCTATGAAGAATTGATGCAATCCAAGAACCAGATGCATAAGGCAACCACAGAGTTAGTCTCTGCTAAAGACACTCTCGCTGATCTGTTTAAGCAAATGGAGCAACAGACACAAATGATTGAGACCCAGAGAAAAGAAATATCTTCTTTGAAAATTCAGTTAGCAGAGGCTCGGTTAGAGGTCACTAGAGTTTCGGAAGAGAAAGAGAACGTATCCAAATAAGCTCAAGATTTTAAGACTCTTTTGGATACGAAACTCTCAACTTTGCAAACTGCTTATAATACATTGGAATCCCAAGCTTCCCAGATTAAGCAATTGCAGGACCAACTGGCACAGTCACAGTCCATTCCTCCAAGCCCCAGTGTTCCTATGATTCCTTCTATATCTCAACAGGACTTGGCAGTTCTCCAAAGACAGGCCACATTATGTCCGTTGTTCCAAGATAAAGTGGAAAGATTGCAGCCTAGGATGGATTTATTATGGTCTACATTTGAGCAATTTCAGGAGTATGTTTCTCCGAACCATTCCTTTTTTGTCCACTATTAGTTGCAGAAGTTGGCCTTCTATATTAAGCTCATTGCAATGGTGGTACAACATGTCACAACTTATTGAGATGGCATGCATAGCCAATTCTTTGTTACAAGGACAGTCTTCTAGCTTCAAGGACGAAGATGAGAAACCATCTGAGAAAGTTTTCAAGGCTAAGAAAAGAGGCAGGTCTAAAAATAGAGCTAAGAAGAGGCAAAAAGAGCAAGGAAAGGAAAATAACAAATTTTCCAGAGGTACTTGGTCAAGTTTCAAAACTACTCACCAATGGATGCCAAATGGATGGAAGAGGGTGCCTTAGCAGACCACTTTCAATTGTTGCAACTTTACTTAGAGGCATTTCAGCCAGAGCTAACTTTAATTCAGGCTCTTTCAAGTCCAACAAAGTGGGAGGTCCACAACACTACCTAATGCTCGAGGGGAAGGTAGCACTTCCACTCCTCTAGTGATGGACAGCTCATGTATATAGTGGATCTCACATGTATTCAGCATGCATCTAAGGTACTATTTGCTAACAATATGTTTGCCAGGCCACTATTCAGTGTACTAGTCACTGTACTTGGTATGCTTATGGGTATGGTTTTCACTGTAGCTTTGAAAGGGTACATTTGCATTAGATTATATTCATCAAAGATTCATTTTATCACTCGCTAGTTTTAAGTGGATGATCATCAATTATTATCGGTAGTATTCAGCTGGTTTTTATGGACAGCAGTATATTGTTGAATGTCATTGATAGTTCAGCCATTGTTTATGCTCAATTTATGCTTTACTATGGTTACTTAGTCAGAAATTTTTTTATTTAGAGTTAATGAATGCATCCCGTGTGGTTTTGACAATAGTTATGATTCATTTTTGGTCAGTTATGACTTAGTTATGTTGACCAAAAATTTCAACATGTGTTTGGTTGAAGCATAGTGGAATAGTAGCAGCTGATATTCTTTGACTATGATGCCTACGCTTTTTTCCAATTCAAATTACTTTGCTTTTATCACATTGCAACGCAATCAAGGACAATTGCAAGGATTTCAAAGGGGAGGTCTGTCACAAGGACGTGTACTTTCAATGCTTAGCTTTGGCATTATTAAGTTGTGCACATGTGAAGCGCAAGTCAATTAAGTCACATTGACAACCTAAGTACCCCAAGTGAGCAGTGAGTGACATTGGCAATAGTATAAAGTTATGTTGCATAGGTACTTGTGGGTGCCTAATATCAATTTGGGTCTAGGCCATTAATTGAGCCATTAAATATCCAACGATGACATTGTGGGAGTAGGGCTTAATTAATTAATTAATCCTAGTCCAAGGCCAATTAATGTTTAAGGCAATTCAATGTCTCATGGAAGTTATGTGAATGGGCACTCGCTAGTTCTTGGTCAAGGACAAAGGAATAGTTAATTAATTTTCAAAAAATAAATGCTGAAAATTAAGTAATTGATGCTGGAATTTACAATTAGAAGGTTGCAAAGTGGCAAAACATACTACCACTTGTCAAAATTACCTATGCTAACTAAGGGAGGACATTTTTGGGGGCTGGCTGAAGATCATTTGAGACATTCTGAAGCTTGTGGAAGTTGAGAGACACAAGAGGCTAGTACAAGCATGTTATTAGCTGAGCAAGCCAATTCCAGCCAGAAGACAAGCCAAGGCTGATCACGCAACGCAACAAGACTAGGGTAGCTGATTTCCTTCTCTACCTCAGTGAGAGGCAGTGGTAGAACAAGAGGGCTCACCAATTGCAAAAGAGTTTTACCCCCCTTTCAAAGCTATTGGCACCATCAAAATTGCCATCAAAGCTACTAATCAAAAGATACTCCTTTCACTTGATTTATCTCTTGTCTAGTAATCATCCCTCAACAATTCTAAACCATTTCCAGCTCTAGGAAGTGTGCAACTGAAGAAATTGCTGCTGAAACCCTAATTTACCATAGCAACTAGGATTTATCAGTCACCTCAGGATCCGTGCCCAATTACTAAGGACCTTGTACTCAATGTAGCAGCTGAAGGCAAGAAATTTGTAGCTGATCTGATAAGCAGCCTATTCTCAATGATTATGACCCACATGCAAGAGCTTGAACACTGATTTGTGCCCTAGTAGAGATCAAATCAAGGGGAAATTCATTCTAAAGGCTACTTGATCATTTATGACAGCCCATTGTATTGAATTTCAAGAGGGATCAGCTTATATCTTTTTGTACTTCAAATTAGAGCAATACGATTAAAGAAATACCGCAACAGGTGCCAATTATTGAGGCCAATTTGGTGTCAGCTGTCCAAGATTAAGTGGTAAAGTTTACATTTTCAGATTTGTGCATTTATTGCTTGCTGTAAGTTGTGGTAGATCAGGTCATTCACCACCCTTGCCAAGAAGGAAGGTTGGTTTCACTATGGAAAAATGAGAAGAAGGGCTATTACGATATGAATAAAAACGCCTCTTGGAACACAGATGGGTTGGATGATCACTCTTTTTGTAGTAGTCACAAGGAGAATAATCTCTAGATAAACGTGGTTGTTTATTTATAATACCATGTTCTTCATCATCCATTTTACTTGTCACACACGATCTCAGAGAGGGTGTTAGTTTTGTATATTTCGAGGGTTTAGGCACTATATTAATGGGTAGATTAGTGAGTACTTGGTAGGGTAGTTAGATGGACACTTACTCAGTTGGTGGCACATTTCCATTGATGGGTGGATTGTTTCTATTGGCAGACTTGCCATATTTGAGGCACCAATAAGCAGCCGACTACTGCCGTTTTTGGCTTTTTTATTACCTATCTATTGTGTGCTCCTCCTCTCCTACACCCCACTCTAGCACACTTGCATCCTATGAAGAGAGGGAAACTAGAGGCACTCTAGTGATCAACCACTACCCATGTGGTTTGTACTCATTGTTCTCATGTTGTCCATGATCCGCTTTCTCATTCTCTAAGTTTATGTATTATTGCTTCTCTAAACAATTGATTTTGTTGCTCCTCCCAAGTAGAAGAGCAAAAAGCAGAGTAACATGGGATGGCTATTTTCTAGCTTCCTATCCCAATCCCATCCTACCTCTGAACCCTCCCAATCTCATCCCCATGTTAGGGCTGTCAAAGTAAAGCAGTGCGGAAGCGAATGACCAAAACAAAGAGTGAACAGAGAGAGGAGAGAGAGAGAGAGAGAGAGAGAGAGAGAGAGAATGAGTGAAACGCAGAAAATCTGCAGTGAAGAATGTTGTATAAGGATGCAGATATATACACAGGTGTAGAGAGAATGTTTGTATATCTGTCCACCTCGAAGATCTCACCCTCCGAGAACCTCGAGGGCAATCTCCATAGTCTACAGCCTCAAAAAGTGGGAGCACAATTGACTAAGAATGTGAAGACCGAGGCCAATAAATAGGCCAAAAATAATGTGCTAGCAACAACAGGTCGACAGCACTAAATGCAGCCAATTGGATGGAAAAGCTGTCTGACCAGCTATCCGGCCTACCACGTGTCACCAACTTGCCTATGTCAACTACCACATGGACTCCCTGTTGTACCTACCTGTCCAAGGAATGTCCAGCTCTAACACTCCCTCTTAGATCTTGGACACGGCAGAAAGCTAGGGGATCTAGAGTGTTGTCGAAGTAAAGCCTAAGGAAGAGCCTTTGTAAACAAGTCTGCAAAATTGTCATTTGTCTTGCAAAAGACTAAGGATATAGTCACATCCGGAATCTTCTCCCAAATGAAATGGTACTAGATCTCAATATGCTTCATCTGAGCATGAAAGATAGGGTTCCTAGCCAAGGCAATGCAACTCTCATTGTTGCACTAAAGAACAGTAGAACCTCTCTGCAAATAGCCAAGCTCCTCCAAGAACCTGCGAAACCACACTGTCTCACATGTAGTAGAAGACATTGCATGATACTCTCCCTCAATCGAAGATAGGGCAACCATGGGTTGCCTCTTACTGCTCCATGAAACAACACCGACACCCAAGGTAAAGCAATAACCTGTCATGGACCTCTGATGATCCACATCACCAGCCCAATCTGAATCACTCCAACCTATAAGGACCAAGTCTGTAGCACCTGTACCTGTTGGATAATAGATCCCAAGATCAAGAGTCCCCCATAGAAACTGCAAAATCCTCTAAGTGACCTACCAATGCACCATCTTAGGTTCACTCATGAGCCCCACCAGCACACCTACAGCATAGCATAAGTCAACACGAGTATTAAGAAGCCAGATCAAGGAGCCAACCAACTACCTATAACGGGTAGCATCCGCCAAAGGAGAATCGGAATGAATGGTAGCCTTCCAATTCGGGTCCATAGGAGACGTACAAGACTTGCATCCCTCCATCTCACACGTAGTCAAGAGCTCCTATACATACTGCTACTGGGAAATAAAGATCCCCATCGGAGTCTAATAGATCTCATGACATAGAAAGAAGGGAAAAAGTCCCATATCCGTCATCTCAAACTTCTCATAAAGTGTTGCCTTCGTCTGCTCAATCATCTAAGTATGGTCACCTGCTGTCACAATCAAGTCGTCCACATAAAGGACAAACAACACACGGCCTCCACCAAGGCGTGAATACAAAGCTGAGGATCGGCTTTGAAACGCCGATACCCCAATTTCTCCTAGAGGAATGAGTTAATCTTCTCATTCCAAGCACAAGGAGCTTAGTTAGGGAAATGGAGAGCCTTCCTCAACCTCTACACCTTACCATCAAAAGAACTGAAGCCCGGAGGCTGCTTAACATAAATCTCCTCCTTCAACTCCCCATCTAAGAAGGCAGACTTCACATCCAATTGATAGACCAGCCCTCCTATGGCTAGCCAAGGCAAGAACGATGCAAATAGTAGTCGTCCGAGCTATAGGGGCAAAAGTATCATGGAAATCAATGCCGGGCCACTGTGCAAAAACCTTTAGCAATAAGGCGGGCCTTATGCTTGTCCAACGTGCCATCACTGCGATACTTGGTCTTGAAGACCCATTTGACTCCAATGAACTTCTTATGAGGAGACTTTGGCACAAGATACGAAGTGGCATTCCTCTCAATCGACTCCAGCTCCTGCTCCATCGCTTTCCACCAATAATCATGCTCTAAAGCCTCCTTCACGTAGGCGGGCTCTTGATCCTGCATGACACGAGTCATCAAACAGTAATTAATGTAAACAAGCTTGGAGTGGTGTGCTTGGTTCCTCCGAGAATGCCGCACGCCATCCTATAGCTGCCACTCCTCAGGGACCCTCTCGAGTCTCAACCCCTGCATCACAAATAGTGTCATGAACCCAACAAGGAGGAGGCCGAATCTTGCCTCTTCGCTCTCCATTTGTTGAAGTTTTTGGAAGGTCCTAACGGCTAGGGTACAATCAGTGAGACTCATGGCTGAGAACTAAGCTCCTCATCTAAAGAGAGTCCTCAAGAGGCACAGGCTCCAGAGGAACAGCCGTTGTCGCCCACCTATCACCGGGATCTCCAAGAAAAGGGTGTTCCTCACCCCCCTCTGAGGCTGGAATTTCCACGAACCGAACATCACGGCTCGTGTAGACATCCCGCTTAACGAGATCATACAATTGGTAGCCTTGAGATTGCGAGCTATAGCCCACAAACACTTGTCGTTGGGAAGCCGCTTCAAATTTGTCACGCTGTGTTTTCGGGATGTGAACATAGGCATCACACCCAAAAACCCTGAAATAAGAAACACCTGGCTTATACCCAAAGTACGCCTCATAAGCGAACATATCAACAACGAAAGTAGTGTATTGATTAAGGATGTGAACTACAATATCCACAGCCTCAGCCCATAGACACCGAGGTGTCTAACGATGCTCTATCATGATATAGGCCATCTCGATCACACTAATTCTTCCGCTCCAAGATGCCATTCTCCTGAGGGGTGTTTGTATTGCCAAACTCCCGAGTCCTGTAAATACCACGATCTACACAAAAACCAGAAAGCTCATTAGAAACAAATTCTCCGCCCTTATCCAATCATAAGGTCTTCAGTTTCTGGTCGGATCGGTTCTCCTCAAAGAGCAACCAATCCTTAAAGTTGGAGAAAGCCTCCAACTTCAACTTTAAGAAATAAGCCCATGTCATCCTGCTATAATCATTCACAATTAGCATGAAATACAAGCTCCCCCGAAGGGACTCTGTCCTTATCCGTCCACAAATATTGGTAGAAACAAGCTCCAAGGGTGCTGAAGACGGCCTCAAAGCCTTTCTGGGAATAGCATCACGAGTCTACTTCCCACAAATGCAGGATACACAAGGTTGCTGGCTCACCACAATACCCAGCAAACCTCGAACAAGCTATCCCCTTGACGCCTTCCGAAGGTAATCATAGTTGAGGTGGCCAACAAACCGAGCATGCCAAAAATCGAATTGGGTTTGAGAGGTAAGAAGAAGAGAAGTCAAGAGAAGTCAAGACAAGAAAAGACCGCAACTTATAGACTCCATTCTCCTCATAGCCTGAAGAAAGAACCCATCTCGAGCCACGATCAAGAATCCACATCAAATTCGAGCAAAAGGCCAAGGGCACATATCTTGTGCACCAAAAGTAGATGGTATCCCAAGGCTAGCACATAAAGCACCTCATATGTATGGGCACCACCTCGCCCATCTCGAATAAGATGCATGTCACCCCACCCCTAAATAGAAATAGACGAACTATCACCAATCAGGATATGGCCATGCGAAGGCCGCAAATGAGCAACACGTGTTGAAGGAGTCATGAGCCGTGCGACACCACTATCAATAATCCACTCCCAAGTGTATGGGGCCGTCAATGCAGCATCAAAAGTCGTCAAGGTCGATTCCTAAACCACCTCCAAGTGGAGAAAAGCAGTTGATGAGGGAGCAGCCACCGCTCCAAAATCCTTTGAAGATTTCTTTTTCTTCTCCTTGTCAGGGCAATTCTTTCCAAGGACGTGTCTTGCCACAGATGTGACAAGTGGACTCCTTTTCTTTGTCCTTTTTAGATTTATCCTCATTCTTCTTCTTTTGGTCCTTCCCCTTCTTTTGAGAGAACTAACCAACCAAGGCCTCAAACTTAGAAGCATTGGTCCCTTTCAACTGCTCCTCTTGGTCAAGACCATAGAAACCAACTCTTTCCATAGAAGAGCCTTAGACCACCCTGAAGCAATCAAGGCGAAATAAAAGCTACTGAAATGGGCAGTAATTGTGAAAGAAGAGTTATCGCCATGTCTTCGAGTGTAATCACCTTTCCTACATTTTGTACCTGCATCTAAAGCTACCTCATCTTGTAAATATGCTTTCCCATAGAAGATGACTTGTTGGCACTCGTGGTCCTCATCTACACTTCCAAAGAAACTCACTTCATGATGGTCATATGTTTGTACATCTGATCAAGCTCCAATCATATCTCCCGAGCCCGTCAAATGCTCAATATGAGAGATAACAGCTATAGTACATGAGAGATAAAAATAAGTGAATATGCGCATTGAGTTTATCCCAATGTGCCTGAGCCTTTGCCAACTCCACTTTGTCACTGGAAGAGAATCTAGACTCATCTCGCAAAAAAGAACAATGAATAGTCTCCGTAAAAAGCTCTGTCAAATCATGGGACTCCAAAATGGCAAGCATCATGGCCCACCAGATGCGGTAATTCTCGCCATCGAGCTTTTGATCTGATGGAAGAGGTGGTAATACAGGCACCTTCCAGTCCATGATCGCTTGAAACTCTGTCTCAACCTCAGAAGGCATCTTCACCTACAATACCTGCACAACACACAAAAAGCAGTCCTCTCTAATTGTGTAAAAGTAGCTTGCTAGGGCTCTTCGCTGCTCGGACTGCTCCTTCACTCACCGGAGGCGATGGAAAGGTAAAATCTACACTTATAAGGCCCAAAACGCAGTCTTTTTCCTTCTCTAACAGCTAAAAAACAGCAACGGCTTCAACAAATCTTCTCCTTTCTCACATGCCCACACTTGCCTTTAAACGCTGAAAAAATGCAATCTTGTGTTGTGCTGAAATCTCCTCTTCACATAGGTCCACCCTAGGTTAGTCCTTCAATGCTCTAATACCATGTTAGAGTGACGCAGTGCAGAAGCGAATGACCAAAACAAAGAGTGAATAGAGAGAGAAGAGAGAGAGAGAAAAAGAGACAATGAAATGCAGAAAATCTGTATTGAAGAATGTTGTATAAGGATGCAAATACATATATGAGTGCAAAGAGAATGTCTGCATATGTCTCCACCTCGAAGAACTCGCCCTCCGTGAACCCCGAGGGCAGTCTACATGGTCTGCAACCTGAAAACTAGGAGCACAACTGACTGAGAGTGTGAAGACTAAGGCCAATAAATAGGCCAGAAATAATGCACCAACAATAACAGGTCGTCTGCATTAAATACAGTCGACTAGGCAAAAAAGTTGTCCGACCTACCACATGGACTCCTAGTGTACTACCATGTGGACTACCTACTGTACTTGCCTGTCCAAGGAATGTCCAGCTCTAACAAGGGCCCCCTCTCATGGTGACCAGGGATGGCAATTCTTGTCCTCATCCACATTCCCACCCCCAAAACCAATCCCATGTTACTATGGTAAAAAGAGTATTAATCTTCATTCAACTTATGAGCTATCCTGTTTGGCATTGGCACTAGTAAGGTCACAAAGGAGGGGGATCCCAATGCAGCCTAGCTCCATTGTTCGTTTGGCATTGGAACTCTCCTGTCTTCCTTTTGTTCGTTCACCTTATGAGCTAATGTGTTCTTGTAAGACTGGGCCCTTACCTACTGCTAAAACGCTCCTCCTGGGTAGAGGAGAGTCATGTTCTTTATTCAGCTTGTGAGCTACTTCTTTTGTGCAATGGTATGCAAAGGAGTGGGATCCAAGTGCAATCTAGCTCTATTGTTCGAGCGGGATTGGAACAGTCCTATATCTTCCTGTTGTTCATTCAGCTTGCAAGCTGGTGTGTTCTTGTAAGATTGGGCCCTTGCCTGCTGAAACACTCCTCCATGCCAGAGGAGAGTCATGCTCTTCATTCAGCTCCACTATTCTTTCACATTCAAACAATCCTACCAGCCCACTGTCCATTCATCTTGTGAGGTGGATCCCAATGCAATCAAGCTCTGCTATTCATTCACATTCAAACTATGCTAGTTTCCAGCTGTTCATTCAGCTTGTAAGCTATCCCATTTATGCATTGGCATAAGTAAGCTTCCAGGGAGAAGGATCCTAGTGTGATCAAGCTTCATTGTTCATTCAGGTTACATTATCCGAGCCATGCATTGGAACAAAGCTAGCATCACTGTTACAGTACTCTCTAGCCCCAAATAATATTTGGACTGGAGGCAACCCTCCTTCTAGACAGTTACAAAAATTTCTTTCCATAGATCCAGCCATTACCATTGAACATATTAGTAATTAACATATTGACAGTATCGGAGTGAGTCTTTTTACAAAGATGATACAAGTGCAACAAAGGCAAAGCCAGACTAATTAAAGAGTGTATTATCTCAAAATGGGTAAAAAAGAATGTGCAATGGAGCTTTACCGCAATGCAGTCCCGGTCGTCACTAGTGAGCTGCTGATCATCGAGTCCGAGAAGACAGGTGACGAGGCACGGGGAGGAAGAAGAGGAGGTGCAGAGGAACGTGCGAGTGAGAACGGCCTGGCCCTGAGACAAGCGCAGTGGCCGCTGCAGCACGCCATCAATCCAGAGGTTCGGAGCTGTCATGAAGAAGCCATAGCTGCACACGGCCTTCCGTAGGGAGAAAGACGGGGGCAAGGCAACCGGCAGCTGGAGGTGAACTCCTCTCTCCTGACACGGGCACGGGCACTCCATATTAGCAGCGACTTCAGTCTACTCTGTAGCAGCGGATGTGCGAGTGTGGATTTATTTATTTCCTTGTTTTTTTGCTCTTCGGAGGGGGGCTCGGGGGCTTGGAGAGCGCTAGGCCATTGCTCGTTATTTGAATACCTCATTAAACACAATCATTATTGATATAATAATTAATATTTGAATACCTCATTAAACACAATCATTGATGTTAGATAACACAAGTTCATGTTATTGACCAAAAAAAAGGAATACAATTCATAAAACTAACACATATTACTGTCATAATAATCCATGTTAATCGTTATTGGCACTTACGATTATTATTGCAATTCACGATTTACACAATCATTGGCTATAAAGCATTACAAATTGATGTTATAAAATCCAAAAAAAAATTAATGAAACTAACACAAATTAGTAATGAAAAAGAGAGCTGGGAAGTTGAACCCTTTCACCATGTTGTTGAGGCATGGCTCTACCCAACTCTCTGCAGAAAGGTGGAAAGAGGGAAATTTTATTAGCACACCACCCCTCTTTCCACCTGCAATGCAAATGCTATACAAGTGTACTCACCATTGTCTTCATCGTTGATCTCTTTCGCAGAGTCAAAATCACCAGGGACAGTTCTCACATTTGCATTCTCCCTCTCTCAAAGAAACATGGCTCGAGCAATGTTGTCTCTTCGAGTTGCTCCTCTAGATTGGCTTGCCCCCGGTGTTGGATTCGCTGATTGAGCTCTTTGAATTGCTTGTGTAATACCTGTGTTTGTTAGTATAGTTGCTAATCCATTCCTCAATCTACTTTGTCGGTCCATGTCTTGACAAGGTATATTACTTTCTCTCTCAAGTTCCGTTGTCGCTTCACGTATCCATGCATCATCAAAACTATCTCCGTGCACAATGCATGTATTATGTAGAACAAGGCATGCTGCCACCATCTTCAAGACATTTTGTAAAAGCTCGTCACATCTCTTCAATAATATACAAAATCACACTTTAAGGATGCTAAATGCTCTTTCAATTGGCATACAAGTACTTGATTGTATGTAGTTCCAATAATAATGTTTCGGAGATAGTCCATCCTTACTACCCTTGAAAGGAGGAAGCATCCAAAAGTGTGCATGATAAATATAATCGCCCAGTAGATAGTATTGTCCCAAAGCTTTGTTTATGCATCATTTTTCTAGATCTGAATGTTGAAAAATATTCCAATCGTGCATAGAACCTGCCCAGCCAATGTCGTAGTCCCAAATGACACAATTAGCTACCACACTAATCTATAGAATAATTGAGTGGAAACCCTTCCTATTAAAATAATCTTCATGGTTTTCTCTTGGGGCAATAATGGGTATATAATTACCATCTACTGCACCAACAACATACAGTATATCTCAAAGAGCCTGAAATGCATTTGCATATTTTTGCATTTGTTGTGATGTTGACCACTTTATGTACATACCATGCAGTCCAGATGCATCCAATGCTTTACATAATTGATCCATTATTGTTCTTTACATAAGTATTTGAGACAATTTGTACATTGTTCTTTACACTGTATACATAACTTTACAAAACAATATGTATACATAATCATTGTAAAATTAGTGTATATATATTCACATCAGGTATCATAATCTACACTTTATCAGCTTATACAAAATCATATATGATAATCTAAACATAATTTGTGTATACATATTCAAATCATGTATGATAGTATATACATAATCAGTGTATGCATAACTTTATGAGACAATATCAATATATGCATAATAAGTGTACGCAAAACTTTACAAGACAATCTGTATACATAATCATTGTATAATTAGTGTATACATATTCAAATCAGGTATCATAATCTACACATTATCAACTTACACAAAATCATGTATGATAATCTATACATAATCAATGTATACATGTTCAAATCATGTATGATAATCTATACATAATCAGTGTATGCATAACTTTATGAGACAATATCAATATATGCATAATAAGTGTCAGCAAAACTTTATGAGACAATATCAATATATGCATAATAAGTGTATGCAAAACTTTATGAGACAATCTGTATACATAATCATTGTATAATTAGTGTATACATATTTAAATCGGGTATCATAATCTACACATTATCAGCTTACACAAAATCACGTATGATAATCTATACATAATTTGTGTATACACATTCAAATCATGTATGACAATCTATACATAATCAGTGTATGCATAACTTTATGAGACAATATCAATATATGCATAATAAGTATATGCAAAACTTTATGAGACAATCTGTATACATAATCATTGTATAATTACTGTATACATATTCAAATCATGCAAGATTAGTCTAGAGACAATCAAATGAAGCATAGCCCATTTGTATTATATATATGTGTGTGTGTGTGTGTGTGTGTGTGTGTGTGTGTGTGTGTGTGTGTGTGTGTGTGTGTGTGCATTACGAATTTGACAACATTCAATTTATAGATTGGGCCTTAATCAATTCATTAATGAATCAGTCATGCAATCCATTAACCCCAGTGCAATAGAAAAAATGGGGGACAATACGATTAGATTGGTTAATACTTAAAAAGTAGATATGTATGGATTAGTCATGCAATCCAACAACTCCAATGCAAGAGCGATAGCCTCCTACATAGGGGAAACTATGGAGAAGGCACAACCTACATGAAAGAGCCAATTTTGGAGTAGCACTTTCAAATCATTTAGAGGAAGCCTTTTTATAAATTAGTTCTTTTTATTTGTAATTAAAATAAAATATTCAAAAGAAATTAATCTAACATTCCTTAAAACCCATAAATATTAATTCCCCTTTCAACACCCAACCCCTCTCCATATTATGAAATCCATCATTGCTCTTTGATGTTTAATAATTAATTGATTTTTTTCGATAATAGCGTCCTTGTCTCCTCTCTTTAAACTAAACATCAAACAAGATAAAAACAATTTCCTCCTATACTCTCGCACGGGCAAATACACAATTCATTTTAAATCCAAGGTCCCCCCTTAATTAGTAAATTACTCTACCGGCCCTCCACTCTTTATTTTCTCTAGCATCTAGGTAATATGTATATAAATAAAATGTAGAGTTTTAACATAGATGCTCAGGCTTTCTCTCATGTCATCGTGTTAACCAATTGTAAATTTCAGTATTGTTAATGATTTTTTATGATTGTAATTATTCCCTATTAATTATTGTTTAATCAAGCATAACAAATTTACCAACCTCAGCAACAATTGAGAATACTCTTACATTCCTCTCATATCCATATGACATAAATCAACGTAACATATACACTCTTAATTTGTATAAAATCAATAGTACCATATTTTATATGAATATTTTCTTTAAAAAAACAACATTAAGTTGTTTTTCTTGCTCTAAACTTTAAAAATATTCACTAAAACATAAAAAATTGTACTTTGAGTTTCCCCCTAAGATATCATAAATTCTTTGATATAAATCATATTTTTCTATTAATACAGGCTATCATTTTTACTCAAAATAATTATTTTTGAATTTTAGAAAATATTAAATATTCTCCAATATATATATATACTTTAAAACAATTTTTAAAACTATATATATATATATATAAACTATTTTAAATTATTTTAATTATTTATTAATTTTAAAAATAAAATAAATAATTAAAAATACTAATGACCATTCAAAGTGGAAAAATAGGCTTTAAGATATTATATAAAAATTCAAAACTGAGAAAATTATAACATCACACTATTTATTTTTGTTAAATGGAACAAGCGCTTACTTGGAAACATGCGCGTCGTAATCACGTTGTTGGAAACACATCCCACAATCTAGTCATGAAATGTAGTCCACCGCGCTTACTTGGAAACACGCGGGTTGTAATCACGTCGTTGGAAGTGAGTTGGACGCGCATCCCACAATCTAGTCATGAAATGTAGTCCACCTAGTCATCTCCTCAAACACAAGCCCTTCACTTTTCACTTCTCCAAAACTCCTCACTGGCTAATTAACTTATGGTAATGTGAATGCCCCTTATGAGTTTATGACATTAGGCTTTAACTAAAAGATTAATGCAAATAGCTATGGCTTCCAAAGGAAGAGGTGAGGACTTTATGAAGGAGGAGAAAACTAATTGAAAATCTGGCTTATCTCTCCACGGATTTGTGCACGAGATAGAGCGATTTGAAGCTAGAAAATTCTTCTACATGGTTGCAATCTCTGTTGACCCAAGTACATTGATGTCCCATATTGATGATTAGAGGAAGATCATGGGGCGATGAAGGAGGAGAACAATACTTGGCATGATTAAGAATTGAATTGTTTTCTTTCTGCTATCGTGGACTTTCCTCTTACTCCAATTACCAATCAAATTGCCAAAAATGGCACCCTCCATTCTTTCTCTCACCTTAAGAAGTTGGCATCTTGAGAAGGTGCTCTCTCTCTCTACTCTCTTGACTTCATTAAAATTATTTTGGAATGATGACAAATTGTTAAGAATGATGTCACTTTGCTTGAAAATGGTGACGCTTTGAAAACAATGATGGCACCCCCCTTCAACATGGCCACCTCTATCATCTCTCTCTTTCCTAATGGCCCCCTCTTCCAATTTTTCTTGCTTGGCACCCCTTTGATGTGCAGACGACTCTACCAAGATCGCATCCTTTCTCATCACCCCTTCATCCAGTTGCAACCGTCTCCTTCCATGTTTTTTTAATTTTCATTTTTAGTCTTTTCCATAATTATTTTGAAGATATCCTTCTAAGCACATTTAAAAAAACATCCCAAACCAGGCTCAAAAGCAAGCAAGCACGCGCGTGCGCGCGCGCGCGCGCACACACACACACACACACACACACACACACACACACACACACACACACACACACACACACACACACACACACACACACATTCTTCCTCTCCCTTTCAAGAGAACCATAGCCATGCACACACGAAAAAAAAATGAAGCAAGCTAGAGCAAAGAAAAGATATCAACATCATCATCATCCTCACTATCTCCCTCTTGTTCCATAGATAGAGCAAGAAAGCACACAAAGAAGAAAAAGCAAGAGAGTGCCCAAAACCAATAGAGTTAGAAGGAAACGTGAAAGAGGTTGATAAAGGAAAAGAGAGACTCTAACTTCCTCAACCACCAACTTCTCACGACTCTTCTTTCCTCCTCTTTTCTTTATTTGATTCCAAATATTAAAAAGTACATAATCTTTGAACTTTAGGCTTGCTTCATTTTGTGTATACATGGCTTAGACCTTACAACACACTAAGAGAGAGTTTTCATGCCTAGACTTTACAGGTGTGGACTCGCATTTACAAAATGGTTAAAAATGTGGAGACAAATCATATAGCAATAAGGGTACACATGGGCAAAGATGCCAACAAACATAGGTAATTTGACCAAGTGTAATTTTTAAAAACCCACATCTTCTAGCCGTTTTGGTGTAGACATTGGAGGCTATCACATTTAAGGTTAGACCTTAAAATCCCCATTCACTTAGCAACTTACATGCCAATGATGTAGTGTATGTAAAATATGGTCAAATGGTAAGATAGAGGTATTTAACAATTACTTAACCTCCTTACTCATGAGCAAGATGCAATTTTCTTAGTTCCGCCTAATAAATAGGACTTGCACTGAGAGTTCTTTTGGCCAGACTTCTTATGTCCTCTCGAGATCATTCTTTAAACACTTGTATCAACTCCCTAAATGCAATAGTGACAATCCCTAGAAGAGATCTAATCTCTCTCCACCTCTAACTTGCCTTGCAACTTATAATCTCTACGGAGATTAGCAATAACCCCTTGTTCTCCACTACAAATCCTAGAGCACTACTCTCAATGTAACATCCTTTCTTTTCTCTTGCTGGACTACCCGACTATCATTTGAAGAAAATAACTATATGATTGCATGTGCATAGAATTAATATAAATTTTTCGGTAATAATGTGCTAATTGTATACAATTTTGTGAAAATTTTTGCAATATTTTGCATGTTTCTAGACATTATCATTTCTCCCCCACTTAATTGTTAGTTTTCACAAACATCTAGCATCACGACTACCACGAGCATCGCTACACATCTTCAAATAAAAATATATACTCTCCCCGACTAAAATGTGAAGCGTCCTCATGCGCACATCTATAAGATCTACTAAACTGCACAAAGAAGACTAGTAGACACTGAAAAGATATAAAAATATTGACTTGTGTCTTATTATAAACTAAATAAGAGAAATCTTGCAAGTAAGTTGTATAAAAACTTGTGCAAACTAGTATTCCCCCTTACTCACCCTCCCCATTAGAGTGCATAACATAGCTACACCCGATGCATGGAGCATACCAAACTAGGAAGTGTTCTAGAGCCATTAAGCAACAATAATCTCTCTACGCAACAAAATACCACACTACTTTCCTACTAGAAATATTGGTTTTGAAATAGCATCACTGATAAGATCCATGCCTATCAAAGAACCTGTACAAAACAATCTAATACTACAATACCAAATAGGACTCCTATGGTTAATTGCTAACCCTAAATGTTCTACTAGAACAACTAGTCAATGGTCCCTAGCTTTCCTAAGCTTTTTAAAAACGTTTTTTTTAATGTCAAAAGATTATATATATTTATTCTCCTTTCCAAAGGGTCCCACCCCAGGAGATGCAAGGCATCGGACACAAGGCACCGTCAAGGAAATCCCTACAGCCCATGACCTCAGAGGTGATGGTTATTTTCTTTTGATTTTTTGTCTTTCTTTTTCAACCCTTCAATCTTTAGGGTGTTTTTTTCTTTTTATCTCTTGTTCTCTTATTGTTCTTTTTCTTTTTCTTGGTTTTTTCCAAAAGAATAAATAGATATACTCTCTTAAACTGAATTTATTATTATTTTAGTTTGGAGTCTCTTGATTTATAGGAATGATGAGAAGGCTAGGAATTCATCACTAAATTGAACATTCAAACATTTTAGATCAACAGTATCGCTCGAGGAATCTAATCTAGCACATAATATCAGTCACCTTGCTTAGACAAATGAAAAGAGAAAGATACCCACCAGTTCAACATCTCTTATCCATGCTACCCCTAGTCAAAATTTCGTGGAGAGAATCTTATTACTCAACTACCCTACATCACTAAGAAAGTGACAAAGTTAGCGGAGTAAACTCTATTGTATTCCTAGGTAGTCACCACATACATTGAGATTCACCAGTCAACTACCCTACATCACTAAGAAAGTGACAAAGTTAGGGGAGTAAACTCTATTGGATTCCTAGGTAGTCACCACATACATTGAGATTCACCAGTCATGTACACACAATTTTCGAGTGCTAATGTCCCATCCTAGTGGGTGAACGCTCATATAGATTGAATTGTTTATGTATCTTTTGGTTTACTTGTGTTTTAAAAGTTCTGTTTTGTGTTCCTTTTGCGATAATTGAGACTTTTGAAATCTCTAAATTGTTTCAATCAAGTTATATTTTTTACTTTCCTTTATTTTAAACGAATATAAATAGATAGATTAGGTATGAAATAACCTGTTATGTATGTAGATATTGCAACTCCAAGAATTGTCCATATAAGTATGCAACAACATTTAAATTAAAATGATAACCGAGTCTACACATAAATCATACACTAACCAGTACACTGTTAAAGGGTTAGATAAATAAATATTGAAACTTCCCCACACAAAATAATCTACATACACTCATGTCACAATCTCAATTAATGGATCTATCCTAATTCTTCCACTGTCTATTTGTTTATAGCAGTGCATTTCTCCACTCGATAACTACTCCCCCCATATATAACCGTCCACCTAGCTAAACTTAAGTATCATTAACTCCTAGCACTGGAAGGAATATCCTAACCGTGCGTGCGACTAACTACCTAGTTATGTGAAAATTGACTAAGCTACAATGTGCCAGAACCTAGAATAAAAAGGCATAAACAAGTCTTGACTTTTTCAAAGATTTCTTTTAATAGGATAAAATAAACATAAAAGAAGCTAAGAAAACAAAAGATCTAAACTGAAATCCTGACACTCTCAAAAAATTGTCTAACACAAACAATAAAGTCAACCCAAAATCATCTACACTATCTAAGTCAAACCTATCAACTAAACTGTCAAATATAGGATGCTCATGAATAGCCTCTAGTGTAGGCACATCAAAGGTCAGAGACCCACTATTAGGTGCATCACTGAAAACTTCCATTACATCATGGAGCGGAGCTGCGGCTGCATCATCATAATAAGGTTTAGGTGCCCCTGGTAAACACCCTAAAGAGTAGCCCTCGATTGCATCCATATACCAACAGATATAATCCCAATAGAGACAATCAACATTTACTCGATCATTAGGATATGATGGAGTAAGATTGTAAACAATAGCTTGATATTGGGAAAACTCTTGTTGCTCTCTACCCACCCTATACTGAGTAATGCCACACTTAGGTGAGAATACACTATCATAATCGTGGTGCTAATAAGTGTAACCAATAGCATGCTGCATGATAGTGGTACCATAGCGTCGAAAGTAAGTGCGACACTACCAACATAGGAGTTGTGTATGCACATAAAGATGCTACTGACATTATCTAACAACCAAAGGATGGATGGTATTGCAAACAAAAATTATCAGCATCAAGACGAGGGTAAAGCGCATCCATCCATAGAAAAGCCATACATACATTCCATTAAACCCCCCTCAAGAAGAAAATAAATCGAAATGTAGATTAGTCGAGGATTATTCTAACCAGTAACCTAACTACACCTAGCTAAACTAAGTCACAAAATGTTTGAAGGCGGAGGCCATTAACCCTAAATATCTCATTTTCAGCATTAATATCTTATACATCTAGAGAACCGTTTTTGTAAATTTTAATAACCTTAAAAGGTCATAACCAACGAATTTTGAGCTTCCCAATAAATTTGTTGTAGCAACTGTCGTAAAGTAGAACTAAATCGCCTTCTTTAAACTCTCATACTTTAATATTTTGATCGTGCCACACCTTATAATGTTTATGCATTGCTTCTAAGCTCTGTAAAGCTAATAGTTGTTCCTCATCTAGTTTCACCAATTCGAAAATCCTTCATTTCAAAGATTCAGTCTCACCTAATCGTAACGATAGGGCTACTCGCAAAGTAGGTAATTCTTTCTCAATCGAAAATATAGCACTAATTCCATAAATTAAGTTGAATGGTGTATTTTGCATTGTCACCTTGTAGGTAGTTCTATAGGCCCATAATGCCTCATACAAACGCTCATCCCAATCTCACCTATGAGAAGCAACCGATTTAGTTAAAATTCCACAAATAATTCTATTAGTTACTTCTACTTGACCATTAGCCCTTAGATAATAAGGTGTTGATTTGTAATGCTTAATTTGATATAGTTTCGTTAACTCACTAATTAAACCATTCAAGAAATGGGAACCTTGATCACATACTAATTCAAGTGGGCAACCAAAATGTGTTATGATATTCTCATACATAAACTTAGCCACCTCAATGGCTTTATCTGTCTTAAGCACTTTCATTTCCATCCACTTGGTGATATAATCAGTACAAACTAGGATATAACGATTAGATCGATATCTTGTAGGTGGATTAATTGGACCCACAAAATCAATTCCCCACTTCTCCAAAGGCGCTAATGCCAATATAGGTGTCAAAGGTGTACCAAAACTCTTCGAAGAACGACTAGTCCTTTGATATACATCACATTTTTGACAATAATAATAAGCATCCTTAAATAAAGTAGACCACCAATACCTAGCTAATAAAACCTTTCTTGTTGTTAGTTCACTAGCAAAATGGCCACCACAAGGTTCATCATGTAATGCTTTAAGAACCACATGGACTTCATCTTCTCATACACATCAACGATAAATACCTTCTTTTGGAAAAAAAAATATAAAGATAGACCCCTAATAATCCATAGGAGTATCCTTGCATCAATATTTGTCAATTTTTCTGTTGATCTACACTAGATGGATAACGAGCTGCGCTAAGAAAATTTGCAAAATCAGCATACCTTGGAACTCGTGTCTCCACAGTAAAAAGTGATGCATTCGGCAAATCATCCTCCACACCTTTCTCCTTATTTGAGGTTAATAATTGAGAGAGATGATCTGCTAGAACATGAGCTCTATCGAGATGAGTAACTATTTAAAAATCAAACTCCTGAAATAACAACATCCAACAAATTACGTGTCTTGAAAGTTCTGCTTTATTAAGCAAGTATTTTAGTGCTTCATGATCAACATAAATGGTAAATTTATTCCCTACTAAATAATGAAAAAATTTCTCCATCGCAAAAACCATTGATAAGCATTCCTTCTCAGTGGTGGTATAATTTCTTTCCACATCACTTAGGTTACGCTTGCATAATAAATCAGACAATCCACCTTATTGTCATATGCTTGACATAAAACTACTCCCACATCATTTATAGATGTATATGCATGGATATGGAATTCCTTCAATCCAAGGGTGCCAATACTGGTCCTTTAATTAATTTTTGCTTAAGAAATTCAAATGCTTCTTAATAGGCACCAACCGAATTAAAAGGAGTATCCTTTTGTAGCAAATTTGTTAAAGGTGAGACCACCTTTGTGAAATCGAAAATGAATTGTCGATAATAATTTAGATGCCCCAAAAAGCCTTGAAGTTATTTAAGAGTTGTTGGTGGAGGAAGTGCAGAAATCTTGGCAACTATAGCTGGATCCATAGCAATTCCTTCCTTAGAAACTATATGCCCCAACAATGTTCCTTTTGGAACTCCAAAAGTACATATATCGGGATTTAATGATATACCTACCTCATCACTATGCTCAAACACTTGTGCCAATTGATTAGGCATTTCTTTTGCTGTCCCATAGACACAAAAGTCATTTAGAAAAACTTCCATCCACTGTCGAAGAAAGTCTTGGTAAGCTACAATCATAACCCTTTGGAATGTTGCGGGTGCATTGCACAAACCAAAAGGCATTACTTTATAAGTTAATGTACCCCATTCTATAGTGAAAGTGGTTTTAGATTGATCTTCAGGATGAATTAACACTTGACTGTAGCCACTAAACCTATCCATAAAAGAATACAAGTCATGGCTTGTGACCTTGGCCTGTGACTTTATCTAGTACTTGATCTCTAAATTGGAAAAGGAAAATAATCTTTTCGTGTCTTACTATTAAGCTTCATATAATCAACATAGATGCAGATTTTCTTGCTATTCTTCTTTGGTATTACCATAATAGAAGAAACCCATTCACTATATGCAATAAGATATATAAATCATACATCAAGAAGCTTAATAATCTCAACTTTGACTAGTTCTGAATACATAGGATTTGT
This sequence comes from Lygodium microphyllum, assembly GCF_053477565.2. NCBI lineage: Eukaryota > Viridiplantae > Streptophyta > Polypodiopsida > Schizaeales > Lygodiaceae > Lygodium > Lygodium microphyllum. Next base: position 152,420,699 of record NC_141146.1, on the reverse strand, counting down.
TCATCCTTGGCATTGATATACAGGTTTTGCGCCTGGTTCTAGATCAATATAATGCTAACAAAGTTCAACTTTAATAACTTTAAGGTCAATATAAGACCAAGAAAATTCCCCAACATGTGCTCGTAATACTTCTTCAAACCTCTTTTGATCTTGGGATTCCAATTGAGATCCTAGATTTAAACATTTCCCTTTTGCCATTTCTATTTTAACTACTTCCACTTTAGGCTCTTCAATAAAGAAATAGGCTATTTTTCGAGGCTTGATCATAGGCACACATCTTCTAATATTTCCATTGATACATTTTCAAGAAAACTATGCCTGGCACTCAGTTCTAATTCTTCTTCCCTCGCATTCACATAGTGTACCAAGGATAAAGCCTTATAGGAGGGGACAATAGCTAAATTATCCCAAATACCCTCAGTCATTTCTATTATATGGACATATAATATATCGAGAAATAGCTTACCGACATAACTTCCTTGTTTTTTTTACTCAAGCCACGCAAGATAGGCTTCAAATTTCTATTGAACGTGGTATTTATAGAACCTATTATCTAAGAAATCTGCTATTGATCACATGGAAATTGAGTATGTAATGTTCGATGATAATGACGTAAAATTCTATTTTACTTTTCCAAACATTTTTGGTCATTCAAATCCTAAGACTATGAGTATTGCTAAGCTTAAGGATTAATGAATGTAAATCTTCACCTTCCTCACCTTGAATCCAACACCCTAAATAGTGTATAACCCGTTTTAGCTCGAGAAAGTCCTTAGGCACCAGAGGTTCAAACCCTCTAAGCTATGGTTCAACTCCATCCCCATAAAGAGTAAAATCCATTACTCTTTCTTTGGGATAGAATTTTCTAGGGGCATGAGCAATAATAAATGGTTTGAAGAATCTTGAGGAGAATCCGATTTAGGTAGCTCTATGTTAGGATCTACGTCCTTAGATTTATCCTTCATAGTTTCTTTTGATTGCAAACTTTCTTCCTCTAGACCTTGCTCCTTTTGTTGCTGCTTTTGTGCTCTAGTAATAACACCAATCATGGGGTCGGCCTTAAAAGTCACCCTACGGGGTAAAAATTTCAACTTAACATCACTCTCGTACTCTTTTGTTTCTACTTTGACTAATTTGCAACAAATGTTGAAGGTTCATTAGAGACTTGTTTACCTTTGTCATTAGTTTTGTTTTCCTCTTGCTTAGGACAGTCCTTTTCGTAATGCCCTTTGCCACTATACCTCCTACAAAGAGGGGTATAGTCTTGATTTCTACGTGCATTTGGACAATATATAGCTATATGACCTTCCCATTGGCAACGATAACATATTACTGGTCCCGTAGGTGTTTGTTATCAACCTTATCCCATTGGATTTCGAAAATTACTATTATTTCTCCTGAAAGAAGAGTTTCTTCCTTGGTTTCCATCACTATTGTAATTGTTTTGTGGCACTGGAAGTCTACCTTGGGTAGGCAATCCAAGAGGCCTAAAAGGTTGATTGGGTGGCCCAATCTTGTAAGTAGTGTTGTTGCAATCCATGTAATTGCAATTTGTTTGCATCGCATGATCTTGTTGTTGTTGGCTGATCTTGTGCCAACAATTTGTTTCTAAATGCCACATTTTAAGACAAAAAGTACAAAATGGAGGATAATCAGTCATTAATCGTGAAGGCGTCGGGCATTTAATAGCCATATGGCCATAACCATGACACTTACTGCACCAAATATTTGATCTAGGAGGGTTTGAGGTCATGCTGCTTGAAGGCTATTATGCATTAGTGGCTTGTGTTGTTATTGAATAAATTTCCTTCAATGGTTCTTGAACCACACCCATTATTTTCTCTTTTAATTTTCCTAGTGACTTTGCAATAATTTCTGCTACTTTACCCTCATCTAAAGTGGATTGAGTCTGAGGCATAAAAGGCATGCCTGTCTGCATTATGTAAGGTAGGATTGAGGTATATGGATTTAGAGGTACACTTGCCACATTGTAATTTGTCATTGCACATCAATTTAAGGGAACATACACATAAGACACGTTCTTAGACACCCCGCTTGAAGTACTGGCAGGGTATTCCATATGAGGTTCTTTGAATAGATCCTTCTGTCGTTGTTGGCTGAGTTGCACTTCTTTCCACCATCTAGCATGTGTTTTAGCATCCACCAATATAGTTGGCCTTTGTAGGCTAACATGCTGATGGACTTCGGAAATAATTCCATCGATAAATATACACTTTTTTGTAAGCTCATCAGGGGATGGATTCATCTTTCAAATAATCATTTCCATATGCTCAATGTAATGCTCAATACTTTCGGTTGCTCCTTGGGATGAATAGTCCAATTGAAGAGCTAACCGATCTTGGAAACCTTGCCGTCGAAACTTTTCTAAGAATGCTCTTGATAAGGCAGCATAGGTCCCTTTATTTTGAGCATTGAGGTTACCATACCATCTAGCTGCTTCATCTTTTAGTGTAGTTGGAAAATATGCAACTTTTGATCATCATCTACTGTCTCATTTGTTACACAAGTCACCTCGAACCTTTGCATGGGAGCATCAAGATCTTCGTACCACAATCCCCGAAATCGGGGAAAAACAGCTAGTCTTATAGGATTACGAGCCATTATTTCTTTAAATAATGCCCCTAGCCCAAAATCTTGAGTAGAGTCAATCCACATGGTTTCCTTAGACTCCCTGAATAGGGACCTCAACCCTAGATTAGGTACATCTTGAAATGAATCTCCTCGACGAGGAATCCTAAATAAGAACCGTAATCCAAAATCTGCTACTTGCTCTATCCATGAGGCCTCCACTGGCTCTTTAAATAATTGGTGAAATCCAAAATTTGACTTTAAGTCTCAATCAATGGATGGTTCGTTACTTCCTATTATAGCATTAGTTTCACTTTTTATACTTTCGCTACTTTGTCTACTCCCTTATCTAATGGGACTATTAGTACTTGAAATTGCATGGTTCTATTGATATGAATCTTCTTCACTTGCTTGTGATGGGGTTTTATCAAATGGTATGTTAGGACCAACCACCTCCACATTTGAGCTTGATGCAATGTCTATTCCCAAATTCAACAAAGCATTCACCTTTTCTAGTCTCTCTAGTAGCCAAGCCTCATGTTAAGCTACTCGTTCCCTTGCATGTTGGTCTTCGTCTCTCCTTAGAACCCATCCACCACTAGTTTAGTATCCACCAATATCATTCTCTGCAAATTTCTTGCAACTTATATATTTTCCCCTAAAGCTACAAAGTTTGGGTTTTTGTGGTTGCATATGCGCTAAATAATTTGAGAATAGTTGGCAATTCTGGATCTTCTTCTCCATACAGAAGTTTCTCCTTTTGCTTCAGAATTAGACCTAAAATTTCAACTATCTCTCTCATGTCTTTTGTGTCAAAAGAAAATTTCAAGCCTCTGGATACACGAATCTAAGGCAACACATCATTAGACTTAGTTCTTCTAAACATCCAATAAGTTGAGCGATAATATCAATCAAAGTGGTATGACACACTAATCGTATTTATTTTGATTTCATCTATCAACCCAAAATGTGATGCTAAGAAAACAATGATTTGCACGCATTCATTATACCCCCAACTCCAAGAGGATCATTGTTCAACATCTATCGTTAACTATCGACCAAAATATTTGCCACCCTCTACTAATTTTGCGTCTCTTGTCCAATCTAACACTTGCCTTTGGCTATCCCATGGCAAATTCAAAAAATAGTCTATTAAGAAAGAGACTTCGTAATCACTCATTAACTTCTCGCCAATGTGCCCTAGGATTCGAATATATAAGGGAGACTCACCACCTATCCAAGTGCACTTAACTCATGGCAAACACACCAAAAAATGACCGGCCAAAGACCAAGCCACTTTTAATAAGATTGCCAAGCCAATTCCTAAGAGTTGTTGCACTAGATAGGTAATAAGTGTCACTACTTTCAATAGCTCTATCTAACTTTTCAAGTATTTATGATACTATTTTACTGTACTAGTCCAACTAATATAATTCAATGTCCAAGAACTAAACAAATCTACTTAATTCTTTTTTTTTTTCTCCTTTCAATAATCACTCACATGTAGGTCTCTAGATTGACACTAGAGTGCTAAGCCTAGGATAACTATAGTTCCCCCCATCTTTCAGGGGCGGCTTCTCATAAATTTCTCCTGCCATACTCATGGCGGTTTATCCAAGAATTTTAATTTGTTGAGCTTTAAAGAGGTTTGTTTCTAGATATCTTTTATGTCTTTCTCCACCTTTTTATAATTTATTTCTTTTTATTTGTAATTAAAATAAAATATTCAAAAGAAATTAATCTAACATTCCTTAAAACCCATAAATCTTAATTCCACTTTCAACACCCAACCCCTCTCCATATTATGAAATTCGTCGTTGCTCTTTAATTTTTAAATAATTAATTCATTTTTTCCGATAATAGCGTCCTTGTCTCCTCTCTTTAAATTAAACATAAGACAAGATTAAAACAATTTCCTCCCATACTCTCACACATGCAAATATACAATTCATTTTAAATCCAAGGTCTCCCCTTAATTAGCAAATTACTCTTGTAGCTCTCCACTCTTTATTTTCTTGAGCACCTATGTAATATTTATATAAATAAAATATAAAGTTTCAACATAGATGCTAAGGCTTTCCATCATGCCATTGTGTTAACCAACTGTAAATTTCAGTGTTGTTGATGAATTTTTATGATTGTAATCGTTTTCTATTAATTATTATTTGATCAATCATAACAAATTTACCAACCTTAGCAACAATCGAGAATACTCTTACGTCCCCCTCATACCCATATAACATAAATCAATGTAATGCGTACACTCTTAGTTTGTATAAAATTAGTAATACCATATTTTATATGAATATTTTCTTTTTAAAAAACATTAAGTTTTTTTTATTTCTCTAAACTTTTAAAATATTCACTAAAACATCATAAATTATACTCCCAACTTCCCCTTGAGATAACATAATTTTTTTGATATAAAACATATTTTTCTATTAATAAAGACTATAATTTTCACTCAAAATAATCATTTTGAATTTTAAAACATATTAAATCTTCTCCAAAAATTCTTGAAATTTTTAAGTAGAGTTTTAGTAGTATAAACTACTTCATAAGAAAAATATTATATTAGATAAATAAGCACCCACAAAATTTATAAAAATTTATATATGTAGTTTTAAAGCCATTTAAAGCACTTTTAACAAATTTTTATTTTTAAAAAAATAAAATAAATATTAAAAATACTAACAAACATTAAGAGTGGAAAAATAGGCTTTAAGACATTAGATAAAAATTCTAAACTAAGAAAATTATAACATCACACTACTTATTTTTGTTAGACGCAACAAGTGCTTACTTGGAAACATGTGGGTTGTAATCACATCCTTGGAAGCACATCCCACAATCCAACCAGGAAATGTAGTCCAACCAATCGTCTCAAACACAAGCTCTTCACTTTTCACTTCTTTGAAACTCCTCACTTGCTAATTAACTTATGGCAATGTGAATGTCCCTTGTGAGTTTATGATATCAATCTTTAAGTAAAAGCTCAATGCAAATAGCTATGGCTTCCAAAGGAATAGGCAACGTCTTCATGAAGGAGGAGAAATTTAATTGAAAATCTGGCTCATCTCTCCACAGATTTGCATGCGAAATAAAGTGTTTTGAAGGTGGAAAATTCTTCTACATGCTTGCAATCTCTGTTGATCCAAGTACATTGATGTCCCATATTGATGATTAGAGGAAGATCATGGCAATGGAGAAGAAGAACAATAATTGGCATGATTTTGAAGATTAATTGAATTGAATTGACTTCTTTTTGCTGTTGTGCACTTTCCTCTCACTCCAATTACCAATCAAATGGCCAAAAATGGCGCTCTCCATTATTTCTCTCGCCTTGAGAAGATGCTTTCTCTCTCTCTCTCTCTCTCTCTCTCTATTTTTTCGACTTCATTAAAATGATTGGCATGATGACAAATTGCTAAGAATGATGTCACTTTTCTTGAAAATGGTGACGCTTTGAAAATAGTGATGGCGCCCCCTCTTCAACATGGCGACCTCTATCATCTCTCTCTTTCCTAGTGGCCCCCTCTTCCAATTTTTCTTGCTTGGCACCCCTTTCTTGCAGACCCCTTCATCCAATTGCAACCGTCTCCTTCCATGTTTTTTTAAATTTCATTTTTAGTATTTTCCATAATTATTTTGAAGATATCCTTCTAAGCACATTAAAAAAAACACCCAAAATCGGGCACAAAAGCAAGCAAAGTATATGCTTTGGGGTGCCCCATAGCCATGGAACTACAAGACGTGTTCCACACACACACACACACACACACACACACACACACACATTCTTCCTCTCCCTTTCAAGAGAACCATAGCCATGCACAAAAAAAGAAGAAGCAAGCTAGAGCACACAAAAGATATCAACATCATCATCATCCTTACTATCTCCCTCTTGTTCCATAGATAGAGCAAGAAAGCACACATAGAAGAGAAAGCAAGAGAGTTCCCAAAACCAAGAGAGTTAGAAAGAAACGTGAAAGAGGTTGATAAAGGAAAAGAGAGACTCTAACTTCCTCAACCACCAACTTCTCACGACTCTTCTTTCCTCCCCTTTCTTTATTTGATTCCAAATATTAAAAAGTACGCAATCTTTGAACTTTAGGCTTGCTTCATTTTGTGTATACATGGCTTGGACCTTACAACACACTAAGAGAGAGTTTTCATGCTTGGGCTTTATAGGTGCGGACCCACTAAAATAGCCAAGAGCATTTACAAAATGGTTAAAAATGTGGAGACAAATCATATAGCAACAAGGGTACATATGAGCAAAGATGCCAACAAACATAGGTAATTTGATCAAGTGTAATTTTTAAAAACCCACATCTTCTAGCCTTTTTGGTGTAGACATTGGAGGCTATCACATTTAAGGTTAGACCTTAAAATCCCCATTCACTTAGCAACTTACATGCCAATGATGTAGTGCATGTAAAATACGGTCAAATGGTAAGATAGAGGTATTTAACACTTACTCAGCCTCCTTACTCATGAGCAAGATGTAATTTTCTTAGTTCCGCCTGATAAATAGGACTTGCACTGAGAGTTCTTTTGGCCAGACTTCTTATGTCCTCTCGAGATCATTCTTTAAACACTTGTATCAACTCCCTAAATGCAATAGTGACAGTCCCTAGAAGATATCTAATCTCTCTCCACCTCTAACTTGCCTTGCAACTTATAATCTCTATGAAGATTAGCAATAACCCCTTGTTCTCCACTACAAATCCTAGAGCACTATGCTCAATGTAGCATCCTTTCTTTTCTCTTGCTAGATTGCTCGACTGTCATTCGAAGACGATAACTATACGATTGCATGTGCATAGAATTAATATAAAATTTTTGGTAATAATGTGCTAATTGTATACAATTTTGTGAAAATTTTTGCAATATTTGGAATGTTTCTAGACGTTGTCAATACAATAATTGTTCTTTTTGCACCATTATCTTTTTGAGTATTTTTGTATTGCTCTTTCTATTCTCTTATATATAAACATGATGATTAATGATGTGATGCTTTCGGATTCAATCTACACTTTGTATTGGGTGTAGATATTTATGTGTTCCGATTTCAATGTTTATATCCAATGTGTCTTAATAGCATAGTTGATTTGTAGGGCATATCCACGATTAGTGATAGTGGATATTAAATTACATGTCATTCATTGATAACATGTGACTCTTTTAATCTATGGCCTAAGTTATAATGCTGGACAAAAGAATAAGCATCCTTTCAATGGAAGTGTGTAATAGCAAAGGTGAAGAAAGAAAATTGGTCAATAATACTTACCATTGTTCATCTTGGGTGCACATGTGCCCATGTATGAAGGGAGATGTCAAGGCGAAAGCATCTAAATTGGAGATGCATCAAGGCACTTGAAGAGTAGGATTTTTTCAATTCTAACCTTGTGACAAAGACATTGGTGCAACATGTTTTCTTACACAATTAAATGCGTGTCTCACCCATAGTAGACATTCAATCTCACATTGCTAATAGTAAGTCATTGTAGTACATTGAGAATGTTGCAATTGGATGATATGCACATGACTAATTTTCTCTTGTTTTTACATAAGTATACCCTTGGGATTGCTATGAATGGAACATTGTTTGAGAGTTTCATAGGACTTTTCAAGTGCTACATAAGTATACCCTTGGGATTGCTATGAATGAAACGTTGTTGAGAGTTTCGTAGGACTTTTCAAGTTCTACTACATAGAAATTCGTCAATTGCTTTTTGAGGGTGTGCACAAGCAGTTTGTAGAAGTTCTCTTTTTTCTTTTATGAATTCAAGTATATATTTCTCAAAGGTAGTTGAGAATATAAAACCCTTGAGTATATATATACCAGATCTCGCTAGTTCAAATGGTTAAAAAACTAAGTCTCTAAGTCTTGGTCAACTTTAACAGCAATATTCATAGCTCCTAGAAGAGTAGTGTGCAACAAGACAATCTCATTAGACTTGACTCACACACTTTAGTTTTGAGGGTTGGAATCTTGTTAGCATTGAGATGTGTGAGTGGCATGGCATCCATATGAAGCATGATTACTAGAAAACCTTCGTACATATGTGTGACTATAAAATAACTATAATCAACTTAGTTGAGGACATTGACCACCAAGAAAGAAGACATGACTATTTTCATGCTCAAGCTTTGGTCCCCTCAAGGACATTAACTAAGCAAGTAGACATAATAATCTTTATGTCCAAGCTAGAAGCTTTCACAAGGCCAAAATCCCCCCTTTCTAACCACCCAAGAGGTTTGTGAGTAGCATGGCATCCATATGAAGGATGAGTAATGAAAAACCTTTTTATACCTATGTGAATATAATAGTTTTCTCTCATACGAACCTTTTTGAAACCAATAACCAAGCAAATTAGACATGAATATATTTGTGCCCAAGTGAGAAGCTTTCTTAAGGCCAAAATTTTCCCTTTCAAGTATATTTTGTATTGTAGTATAAAAGACTTTTGAGTGAAGGTTAAGGAAACATTGTGCACCCCTAGCTAGATGTTCCTTGTGCTCATGACTTGTCCTCAAAGGTATTGCTAACAATAATAATAATTAAAAGGCAGAAAGCATTACATCCTTGGACATCAAGGATGGGTGCATGCAACATTGGCCATGAACACTAACAATTGATCATTAGGTAACTAAGTCTAGAGGGTAGTGGTCTTACATGCAAGGCTTGTGTGTTTCAACCATGGGCATATGTTATAGGGATATATTGATTCTAACTAGGCTAGGGGATGGTTGTCTAGAGCTATTGTAATGAAGGGGCATTTAATCCCACTCTGGCTAGAGTAGCCAATGTTAGCATTGGCTACTCTAGAAGCTAAATAGAATCCTAAAAGGCAAAGCACAATATTTTCAAGTTTTTGATTACATAATGATAATCAAAAGGAATTGAAAATGTTTGCTAGTATTTCTTTTATTATAAGCTATAGTTTGGGGGTCTTTGAACTTTTTCTAGGTTGTTAGACTCCTACCTCAAAATTATAGCATATTGATAGAGGTAATAACCTCATTGTTGTTGAGAGTGGAAAAAGACTGAATTTTTGACTGATTTTTGTTGTTTTTGGTGGACTGAATGATTGACTTGGTATGATTTTTTATTGATTTTAGAATGATTTGGATAGGTTTGGATTGATTTTGATAGCTCATGATATTTTTTTGTGAAGATATATTGATGCGATAGGTTTTGATGATGTTCTGATAGCTTTTGTGTATGATCCTGTTTGAGCCTATTGAACTTCTGTTTTGCTCTATTTTGTTTAAATAAGTGAGGTTGGGATATTGAATGACAAATTTTGAGGTTGTATGATAGCTTGTTGAGTGATTTATGATGGGTTTATTTGGTTTTAGTCGAGTTGAATGTTTGCTATTTAGTTGCTGTTGAACCTCTATAGACCTTCTGTAGAGCCTTTATTCCTATTCTATTTTGTTCTGTAGATCTTCTATATGTGTTCTATGATATGAGGGCGTACTTTGGAAAAGTTTTCTAACTTTTGGAAAGGATGAATCTAAGTTCAAAAGAGCTAAAACAAATGGAAGAAGTAGACAACTGAAGAGAAGACTGGAGTGAAGTGATAGTAGTGAGCTATGAAGAGATATTGTAGTGGCTATGGTGCCCTTTCACACCTCTCATGCCTTTTGGAAGGGGCATTCACAACTAAGAGAGGATTATTGTGAATGATTATTGAGCATTTTAGTGAGGAGATAATGTACTATTGATTGACAGAGAAAGAGAGAGTCAAAGATAGCTAATTCTATAAAAACAATGTATCTTTCTATGAGAGATTGAGAGAGAACTATGAAGACAATGAAGATGAATCATATGTGATTATTTCCTTTCAAAAGTGGTGTCTTTCTTTTGTGTTCTTGTTAGTTTTGATGGATTATATGAAGATGTTGAAGATTATGGCTGATTCTATAAAATCTGTGGGAGATATCTACTATGATGTTGCGTGAAGATTTGTTCTTTTCCTTGTTGTAGTTCTCTAAAGAATGAAAAAAAAGCTTGTTGATGTTACAATATAGATTTTCTTGTAGTAGAAACCCTTTTTCCTTGGTGTCTCTCTTGGGGCTCCATGTTTTTTGTGTGCAGCCGGGGAAACTTATCGTCAACAAGCATCAGAAGAGGCTGAAAATGAAGGAAATGGCATTACCAAGAAGAGAAGAATTCAATGGATGTTTGCAAAGTTCCTTCTTCCATTGAAGAATTGGATATTCTCAATGCCAAAGACACTTTCTACAAGAAGTTTATCACACAATGATAGAAACATATTACCATCATGATGGAAGCTCTATGTGGTGGACTATTTCCTCTTTCAATTGAAGCAACAGAGATGTGCATCTAGGTGGCAAATTGTTTGGGAATAAACTAAAGTGCAGAAACAGAGAGAATGACCATCCATGGAAGATTTGACATTCATTGAGAAGTTTTTAGACATCATCAAGTGGGCGATCGTGAAGAAGCTTTAGGAGTCGTGGTCAATGGAAGTTCACAAAAACAAGAAAGAAAAGAGTTGGAATTTATGCTCAACAACATGACATGTGGGATGCCTGGTGCATTAACAATCTCTTGTTTATTCAATTAGCAACCCAGTGGAAGTTGGTGGATAGAGTATTCTTCACAACATACACTATTGAAACCATCAGAAGCTAGCATTATTATGACGATGGCACAACAACGTTCCTCAGAAGAATGAGTTTTGATACCTTTAGAACGGAATATTTCCCCCTCTGTAGTGGCATGAAAGCAGAATTCAAAGACATAGAGAAGAAGGAAGTAGAAGAGATGTTGGCCAAAGAGTCCTCCAGAGACTCAAGCCCCCTCTGGTTCTATTTTGTTAAGTACAGACCAAGTGGCTGGAGCCAAACCCCTGATGAATGACGTAATCCAGAGGCAAGTACTAGAACAAGTCTAGAGGTATATGAGAAGAGAGAATGCAAAAATCAAGGCCAAGAACGAGCTTGCAGCAGAAGTCTCCTTTGACGTCCTAAAAGCACTCTTTACAGAAGTCCCCATGGTGACTCAAGGTCCCCTTCCTAGTCAAATTCGTCCAGGAAATATTGATGGCAGGCCGCAAATGTAGTCCCATTGCCAATTTTTAAGGGAAAGCACAATGAAAACCCCGATCTTCATGTAGTAGAGTTTATGGTAGCATGTGTAGCTAACAATGCCAGAACCCTCGAGCATTGTTTAGCAATCTTCCCCTCCACTTTCAGGGGTGCGGCATTTCAATGGTATGAGAGACAAGCAACATGAACTTTTGGCACATGGGATGACCTGAACTTGGCATTCCTCACTAAATTCAACCGTGAAGGTTTTGAAGAGCAGATACGAGAGGAGTTTATGAATCTAAGTCAGTCCTCTGGAGAAAGAATAGAAGCTTATGTCTTTTGAATGGAATCCATCCTAAAGAGATGGACCAATCATCATTTGGATGAAGGCATCCTGAAAGGAGTGTTTCTTAGAGGTCTACAACCACAAGTTTGCAAGTTCGTAGAATTGAGAAGACTAATCAATCTGCAAGCTGCACTGGAAGGTGCAAGGCTGTATGACGAAGTTGAAGCAAGGTTGTCAATGACCTCAGGAAGAGGAGTCTTACCTTCTCCCATGCCAAGAATGGTATACCCATCAAATGCAGTTCCGGGGATAATTCCCTAACCCTACCCCCAGATGCAAATAATGCCGCAGTACAATGCACCTAAACCACAATGGCTACAGACGACAATGCCTCAAATGATGGTTCAACCACAACAGCAGTGGTCTCAAATAGTTCCTCCAATGGGGACTCAACAATAGTGGAATCCTATCCACTGGAATCAACAACCCCAAATCTCAACAGGAGCTCTGAATTAAAACCAGAATAGAGAACCTCCTAGATCAACCCAACCCATGTATGTAGTAATTATAGAAGCTTCCCAAAACCCTACTATAAGTACTTTAGGAGGTGAAAATTTGAAGGACTACCTGTCCAATTCAGTGGCAAGTATCAAGAAAGAGCTTATGGATGTGATTACAGAGTAGCTACAGACACTGAAGGCGAATACCGCCAATATATCCACTCCTGGAGGAGGTGGGAGAGATGTGATGCTTCTAATACATGGTGCGAAAAGTGTCATCAAATGGGACATTTAGCCACTGAATGTACCCGAAAACCAACCATTCCTAGAGCCTTCTATTCATACTATTTGAGGAAGAACTATACAGAGGATATCTGCTCTCTGAAAGAGATGCACGAACAAAGAAAGAAAGATGGAGACACAACTTGTTGGAATCCAAAATGACAGTAGAGGACATTGAGCCAAAGCCTAGGGAGTTTGGTCCTAATTTTGGTCCAAGGAGGTTTCCCTCTCAAAGTTACAGAGGATGAAAGTCTGTTGGCCGTGGTTAGAGATTAGAGGTGGAATGTTATAGATGTGGAGAAAAGGGTCATATCTCACCTGATTGTCCAAACCCTAGAAGATCTGTGGATTACAAGCCCTTATACAGTCGATGCAAAGGAGAAGGAAACACTACAAAAGATTGTCCAAGTCCAGTCCCTGTGAAATCTACTTCTGATACCCAACAAAAGACCCAAGAACGTACTTCCAATTTGGTGGAATATGAAGTGGCCGCAATAACACGAGCAAAGAAAGGAGAATCGGTAGTTCCAAAAGAGAACTTTCCTTTTGTCAAGACTGTGAAGTTCAACCTTCCTTGGGAAAAGCAGAACAATGCAATCCAGAATAAGGAAGTACAGAGCACTACAAAGCCACAGAGAGCTACAGAGACATGACTAGAGGTCTAGGAAAAAGAGGATGCAAAAGTACCTCCTCATGAAGAAGAAGCACAGATATTGCCGCTCCTAGAAGAAAAAGGAAAGATAAAAGTGGGCGTGGCTCCATTTCCTAGTTGATTGGAAAAGCATGTGGATCCTATCAAAGAGTATGATTTAGTCAAAGACCTAGACACCTTTAAACCAAACCTAACCTTTCAACAGTTTGCTGATTTTGTCTCCTAGCTGTTGAAAGAAATTCAAAAGCATACTGACAAGAAGAAGAGGCATAAGAATTGTTCCCTCCATGGTGACCAAGTCCAACAGAGCCTCAGAACCCATAAAGGAAGTAGATGTGGCTAATGCCTTCCTTGATCTTGGAACCCCAGAGATTGGCATATGGATAGAAGGATGCTTTATTGCACATGCATTGATTGATGGAGGCTCATCAATAAACATAATGATTGATGTGACAATAAGGAATCTAGGCTTGCAACGAATGCACCCTACGCAGTGGCTTATCGGATTGGCAGACCAAAGCAGAATCAAACTGTTGGGCATCCTCCCATACATAAAAACAACCCTTGAAGGAAGAGACTATTGGTTGACATATTTGGTGGTTAAACCAAATTCTTACGGGACATCATACCCTCTACTCTTGGGAAGACCTTGGCTTTTTGAAGCAACACTCGGAAAATGACCCAATAAAGTGGTGTTGAAGTTGTATGGATCGCAAAAAGGTAATGGATGTATGTCCATCGAAGTCATAAGAGACTCCTCCAATGAAGTAAAAAATGGTACATCAGGAGATGAAGAGGCTATCAAACAGATCTTTTCCAAGAAAACAGAGGCACTGTCCCTAACAGTGGGCACTATAAGCCAACTACCAAAGGAAGCAAAGTCTTTGTCCATGGGAGAATACATTTTCCTAAACCCAAATTGACTTTTGAAATCACATCTGATAGCAAAATAGAAGTATGGATGTGTTGTTCTCCCTGTTACATGGCAGTCTCGCCGAGTCAAAGACAGAGATAGAGGTAGAGTCAGAGACAGAGACAGAGATAGAGATAGAAGCAGAAGCAGAAGCAGAGGACATAACAAAGAGCTTGTTCTTGTCTTACAGAACACCCACAGATGTAGAAACACAACCTGAAGAGGATGAAAGTGATAATGCAGACGAAGATTATGAAAGTGAGCTAGAAGGATCTATCCTACTCATAGAAGGCAGAGATGAGGAAGACGTTTCTAACGTTCCTGAAGCCTCAGAAGTAGAAGATCCATTTTTGTGTGACAGAATGATTGTGGTACCCTTTGGACTGATTCATGAATCATGTCATACGCAAAGCCTTTATAAGAAATTGATTAAGAAGCATAAGACTTCCTTCGATAGTGGCTCTTGTCGTCCAAAGTTACCCTTCTTTAAAGAAGATGATGATAATGCACCTTGCCAACAACCCCAGTCTTGCAGTTTAAATAGAATGCAAGAAGTTCGAGTTACATGACATTCTTGGATGTATCTTCAGAAGATGAAATCTTGAGCCAAGAAGTAACTCATCCCCAACCCAAACTCGAAACCTCAATGATATCCTTTCAGCCTCCCAAAGAGGAGCTAAGCCTCCATTAATAGACAATAGTAGCTCCAGTGCATCATCAGAAGATGAGACCCCTCCCTTAAAGGAGCCGAATCTCTACCTAGAAGCAATCCATGGGACATTTATCCGTAAAGTGGAAGGTAAAAGGCAATTGACATTCTTGGATGCTGACGATGTTGAACGTCACTTGAAAGTGGGTCTAAATCTTTCAAAAGAGGAACTACTAGTCATGCGAGACCTACTAAAGGAGAACTTAGATGTGTTTGTATGGTTGTATAAAGATCTAAAGGGGATTGATCCCACAGTATGCCAACACTACATTGATCTAGAGCCTGATGCCAAACCTGTGAGGCAAAGACAGAGGCATATGAATCCCAATTATTTTGCTTTGGTGAAAGCTGAATTATTAAAGCTCATTGAAGCTGAGTTCATTTATCATGTGGCTAATAGTGAATGGTTTTTGCCCATTGTGGTCGTACCCAAGAAGAATGAGAAACTTCGAATATGTGTGACTTTCGAAAGCTGAATTCCAAGATGAAGAAGGATCATTTCCCTATCCCTTTCATTGACCAACTGTTGGACATAGTGGCAGGCCATGAGCTCTATTCCCTCTTGGATGGATTTAGCATATATAACCAAGTCCAAATCGCAAAAGAAGACCAATCCAAAACAACCTTCACAACAGAATGGGGAATCTATGCTTACAGAGTGATGTCGTTTGGGTTTTGTAATGCTCCTGCTACCTTCCAATGAGTGATGATGGTTGCTTTTTAGAACCATCTACATGATTTCATTGAGGTGTATCTCGATGACTTCTGTGTCTATAACCTAATTCGTGAGCACTGGGGACACCTAGAGCACTGTTTTGACAGATGCGAAGAGTATGGGATTTCTCTCAATCCTGAAAAATGTGTTTTTGGCGTCTCATCAAGAGTTCTTTTAGGCCACATTGTCTTTGCACAAGGAATAGCAACAGATCCTACTAAGATCGAGAAGATTGCCGTCTTGATAGCCCCAACTAACCTTAAGCAATTGAGGGGATTTCTTGGCCATGTGGGTTATTACAAAAGGTTCATTGCACACTTTGCAACGAAGGCAGCTTCTTTGCATAAACTCCTAAGAAAGGATGTCGAGTTTACATGTATCACTGATTGTGGATAGTTGCCATTACTTTATGCCAACATTGTTACCTTGGGATGAAAAAAATGACGTGAGTTAAGGCATGCCAATAACCTAAATTACATGGTTGATAATCAAGGTGAAGTCGTGTGGTTACTAATAAGCTCAATGATAATATTTTTTATTTGACTTGTAGTAACTATTCCCATTTTATCACAAGGCATTGCAATCAAAGGGCCTAGTGGTAGCTTCTAGGCAACAACCCAATTTCCCTACTCTTCACAAAAAATTTGTAATAGTAAGTTACTCTAACTCTGATCAACAAATCCATGAATACAAGAATCGATCTAAAAATGGAAAATAATGACATTAACATACTTGCAATAAAGGCCTAGAACCCAAAAGATAGAGTTATCCACCCACTACACGCACTACATGGGTACAGATCCTTTGATCTAGGTGACAAGTCCATAGTTACATTAGGATCATTAGCATGCCATCTATGAGATGCACGCATTATGTGTGGTTCTTTTAAGACACAATGGATGCCTATACCATTACCATTGGCTTATAGATGGCTACATCACTCTTGGGGTTAGCTTGGCTCTTGGTCCTTTAGTGGCAAGTAACTCTAGCAAGGATCCTCTTTTCACTTTGAGTGTGCTTCTTGGTTATTTGGGGTTCTAATTAGGGGCACACTTGGGTGAAGTTTTTACCTTTTTGGAGGGATGCATGCTACAGGTTTTCCTTTCTAGGGACATGCATGGAGGAAGAAAACATTAGGGAAACTTTGTGAAGTTTCTCAATTTCTTCACTTTTCCTTCTTGCTCATCTTCTTTAAGATCACCTCTCTTGCTACCATGGATTAATCATTTTTAATAACCATTACCAGTCCATTCCCCACATTTTATGGTTTTATGCATGTTTTCTCTTGGTGAGTTAGTATTCTTTAGTCCCCCTTAACTAGGAATATAGAGAGCTACATCTAGCTACTCATGTTTCTTGGTTAGCTAGAGTCTTAAATGGGCCACACTTAATAAATCTTCCAATTTTGTTAAGGCTATAGTCAAATTTAGCTTTATTAGAAGTTTGTGACACTTTTGAAGGAATGCATGGTACGAATTTGCCTCTTTAGGGACAAGAATAGTGGGAGAAAAGATAGAGATAGCTTTAGTGAGATTTCTCTCTCATTTTTGTCTTTCTTCTTCACTTTTCCATCATGCTCATCTCCTTCAACCTCGTCTCTCTTGCTACCTACATGGGTTCATCACCTTAATCAAGGCGGAACTTTTTTGGCAAGCTTTCTTAGGTGAGGTTTTTGGAACATCAAACATTCTAGGCAAGCTTTTAATCAACTTTTGGATAAGATCTCTTCTTTCACCCCCTCTTCAAATCTACAACATATGCACCTCCTTTTCTTAAGATTGGATTTTCCCATCATGGATTATTCTTGCTTTTTAGGCACTGTTCTCTTTGGGGCCGCATTCCTCTTTTCCTTATGGAAGGCCACATAACATTCCACATGTGAACCTCCCATTCCCCTTGACTTCCACATTGGCACTTCCTACTTTTCCCTCAAACTCCTCTATCCAGTGCTTGCCCTTTATTCTTCTAGGCTACCTTTCCTCAACCTTATGCAACTACCTACATTTCCTTGCCTTTCTTCACACCATGCCCCTTTATGTTGGGCCCTCCTTTGTCTCTTGGGTTGTCCTCTCCATCCTTGGGTTGGTTTTCTTCTCGTGCCTTTTGTGGCTATTTTTTGGGCTACACTTAATCTATTCATCTCCCACATCTTGATGTGGTAACCACCTCTCTCTGAAATTGAGCATGTGCACATTGCTTAACACACACACACACACACACACACACACACTCTCTCTCTCTCTCTCTCTCTCTCTCTCTCTCTCTCTCTCTCTCTCTCTCTCTCTCTCTCTCTCTCTCTCTCTCTCTCTCTCTCTCTCTCTCTCTCATTATTCACATAGCCTTTGAACTCATAAATCCCAACCCTAAGCCCATTTAGCCAACATCAATAATTTGCAAAATTTGCAATTAGGGCTTCATGCTTTTGGAATCATCACCGCCTTAGTGGCACAACATGTGTATTATTACGTGCTTATGACTCTTGTGACACTTGCAACACTTTGTCAAAAGATTCATGATGGCACATACAAAGAAGAGCACCGGCGGGCCAGCAACGATGGAGGTTGGAAGTTGAAAAGCACAACCATGAATCTCATTGACTTGGCAGGCTCAATATGGAAAACGTGGTAGAATAGACGTCGATATAGCTGCTGGCTCGCAAGCATTTCATTGACCTTCACTTTATGATTGCATTTTTTCTTTATGATCTAAAAATGCTTTGTGTGTGTGTGTGTGTGTGTGTGTGCGTGTGCGTGTGCGTGTGCGTGTGCGTGTGCATGTGCGTGTGCGTGTGCGTGTGCGTGTGCGTGTGCGTGTGCGTGTGCGTGTGCGTGTGCGTGTGCGTGTGCGTGTGCGTGTGTGTGTGTGTGTGTGTGCACGCGTTGCATGTGCGCACACACGCATGCGCAATTGTAATCAATCACGGTATTCTAGAAGCCAAAAATAAAGTGGTCATGCTTGGATGCTTTGCAACTAAAAAAGAGTGATGTAAAATGAGATGTAATGTTCCTCGTGTGTCCTTGAAATACTATGAGGTTGACACCTCCTCATGTGATACACCATAGGTCACTTGAGTGTGGGGAGGCACAAATTGTGAATTGCACATCATATTTTATCCTTATGGAATGTGCTTTTGAACAGATTCACTACTACCATGTTCAATTTTATTACAATCTATATGGTTTTCCCTACTTAATGGATGGGTAGAAACTACATGCTAGGTGTGCATAGGTGCATCTTAAACTCTAAAAGTTCATCCTCCTCAAAATGTTTTATCGGTTTGCAATGTTACATTTTGCTGCTAGCGAGTGTAGTACCATTAGGGAAAACAACATTATGCACATTATCGAGGATAACTTTTCATCAAATCCATCCCCACAATCCTCATCGCCCTAGTGTGATTCTCATAGCGATGAATGTTGATGATCCTAGTGTGATGAACACTAATACTGTTGTGTATCTAATTGATGGCCATATTGCAAGTAATCAAAAAGTTGATGTCTCAATGTCAAATTCTAAGCATACATGCTTTGTGCCTTTGTTTGATCTTATGAATGGTGGCTTTTGTTTGCCATGTTTGCTTTTCCTACAATAGCATATCATCCAATGACCACTTGCTCACCCTTTAAGATCACAAGGTGCATTTCATTGGTTTTCTTTCTCACAATTGCCATCATTAGTCTACAAAGCTATGGAGTTGTGAGATTAAGATGCAATGACTATTTTGATTGGCAAGTATTGTTGCAAACATGGAAAAGTGTGCTTGCATAGACTATTGTCATACACACCACACATGTTGTAATCTTTGCTTCATGGTTTCATGCTGATAGCAAGGTTTCTAAGCAAAACAGTCGTGCATACAATAGTTCTATTACCTTTGTGTCTCTTGGCATTAACATTGATTAGTTCTTCCATTTCAACCAAAAATGATTATACTTAGAGTGCATGGCTCCATATTCCATTGTGTAGGAACATTATTGCTCGATGCACAATAGTAGGAAAGGCCCATGTTTGCACATTATCCATATGGGACATCAACCATGAGCTTTTCAACCATTTGCAAGTTATGCATACTTGATGAACTTCAAAATATGTCAAAATATGTTCCAAGTCCCAATGTGTGTGTGTACGTTTTCAAATAGATGGGTGTGTGAATTGCACAATAGCCCTTTCACAAAAATTATGAATATCCATGATCTTGGGTGCATGGCTTGTTTAGGCTAGGCAATACTCCATACCTATAGTTACTAAGATTATTGCCAAACTACTAGGGCAACGTGACAAGGATACATTCAACCATGGGATGTCCATGTTTATGCTAGGAATGAGATTTTTATATCCATATCAAACTTGCACATGCCTTACATACCTATGTTGCATTTACTGAAAGGTGAGAAGGATCGAAGCTTGCTTGGAAGAGCTCTGGCACGAGAGCAAGAGTAAGAAAGAGAGAGAGACCAAATGGAAACTCCAACAAGCACAATGTGTGACTGGGCTTTCCTTTATTCAAGCTGTCACTAAAAGAATAAAGAATAAAGTGATGGTAACGGGTGCCCGCCACTTGCAGTGTATAGTGGCAGGTACTGTCAGTGTAGTAATACATGGGCAGCTAAGCAAATGCGCCTTTACCCCCAACAACCTCCTAGTTAAAGGAAAATCTGCCCCAGTGAGGAGTGAAAAGAAAAAGAAAAAACATAACAATGTATACATGTACAACAGGATGAGGAAAAATGTCATCTCATCCAACGCCCATCAATATCCTGAGGAAGGCAAAGTGCTCAATAGTGAGGCTTTTTGTAAGTAGATCTGTTGGATTTTCATTAGTGGAGATCTTGACAAGGTCAATAGACTTGTCCTCCACAACCCCACTTATGAAGTGATACCTCACCTCAATGTGTTTCATCTTTGCATGGAAGACCAGATTCTTGGGTAGTTGAATAGCCCTCATAGAATCCGAATGCACCGTAGGTATAGAATCAATCCAAAGGTCATGAACCAAACGGCCCAACCATATGGCCTCCTTGCAAGCCTCAGTGGTTGCAACATACTCGGCCTCAGTAGTAGAGAGATTCATACACTTATAAACCCTCGACATCCAAGAGACATCATCCCCAACATAGGTGAATACATAGCTAGAAGTGGACTTCCTACTATCTGCATGTCCTGCATAATCGGAGTTTGTGTACCCCACAACTCTAGTATCTTGGCTACCATAGCAAATACACATATTTGTTGTGTCTTTCAAGTATCTCATGATACCCTTCACGACATCCCAATGTTTCTTGCCATGTGTAGCCATATAGCGTGCCACAACACCAATGACAAAGACAATATCAGGATGAAGAGTGGCTATCATGGCATACATCAAACTTCCCACGGCTGATGCATAAGGGATCTTGGCCATCTCAGCCCTCTGCTCATTTGTCTGTAGACAATCCGCCTGTGAAACCTTCACATAAGAAGATAATGGACATCCAATAGGCTTGACGTCCTGCATGCAAAAACCCTCAAGGACTTTATGAATGTACTCTCTCTGTGAGAGGTAGAGTAGTCCATGATGCCTGTTGTGCTTAATGCGCATACCAAGAATGTGAGAGGCCTGTTCCAAGTCCTTCATCTCAAAGCTCTTTTTCAGCTAAGATTTAAGAGCATCTAGCTCATCATGAGCTTTCCCTGCTAATTAGCATATCATCCACATAAAGTACCAAAATAAGCAATGAGCCATCAAGGGCATTCTTCGTGTAAAGACAAGGATCCACAGTACTCCTGTTGTAGCCATATGACTACATAAAGGCATCAAACTTATGATACCACTCTCTAGGTGCCTGCTTCAAGCCATAAAGACTTTCCTTCAACTCGCACATTAGGTGCTCCCTGCTAGGTTCTGCAAAGCCCTTAGGCTGCTCCATGTAAATCTCATCATGCAAATCCCCATACAAGAATGTAGTCTTGACATCCATCTGATACATGTCCAAGTCAAGTTGCGTGACTAAGGCTAAAACCAAGCGTAGGGTGGTCATCTTGACCATGGGAGCAAAGACTTCATCAAAGTCAACTCCATGCTCTCGCTTAAAACCCTTATCAACAAGTTTTGCCTTATAAGCCAACTTGGGGTGCCCAGGGGTACTTTTCAGCTTGTACACCCTTTTGCATGATGGCAAAACCTTCTTGCCGTTAGGCAATGCAATCAAATCCCAAGTCATATCCTTATGCAAGGAGTCCATCTCAGATTGCATAGACCTCTCCCAAGAGTGAATGTCACCCCTGCCCATAGCCTCATCATAGATGAGAGGCTCTCCTACATCTGTAACCAAGACATAATGCATCCAGGGCTCAAATCGATCAGGTGGACATCTAGCTCTAGTAGACCGTCTCACTGCAAGCTCTATTGCATGTCTAGCATCCTTTCCACCAACACCCTGGCCATGTGTACCCATTGCTGTTGTAGGCTGTCCAATGGGCTGTGCAAGAGCATGTGGCTCCTCTTAGAATATAACCTTGTGTATCTCTACCACCTTCTCAGGTTGCCTATGCATCTTGTCTTCATGGAAAACTACATTATGGCTACGGATGACTTTCCACGCTTGCGGATCCGAGAGGCGGTAACCCATCTTGTATGCATATCCATAGCCAAGGAAAATGCATTTGACACTGTTAGAATACAACTTACTACACTTGTCCTTAGGCACATGGCAGAATGCCTCACATCCAAAGGCATGTAGATGTGCATAAGACGGAGGTTTCCCTATCCATACCTCCTCTGTAACCTCGAAATCCAAACCACTAGAAGGTGATCTATTTATGATATTCACATATGTAAATTGACTGCCTCCACCCAAAAGCTCTATGGGAGGCCTACATGGCTAAGCATATTGCATACACACTCCTGGATGGTTCTATTCATCTGCTCAGCCAAACCATTCTAGGGTGGGATATAGGGGGCAGTCAACTGACGCTTAATACCCCTCTCATCGCATAGCTGCTCAAAGACACATGACACATATTCTCCCCCTAAGGCATTTCAGCCTATGCCCACAGTTTGGTTCTCAACCAATGGAAGCCATCTCTGAAATAACAACCAAGACATCTAACTTAAGCTTAATGGGATAAGCCCAGACTTTATGTGAAAAATCGTCAATAAACATCACAAAATACTTTGCACCACCCATAGACTGACAGGGCATGGACCCATAGACATCTGAATGTACCAATGCCAAGGGCTCACTCATGCGTGTCCTATCAGACTTCTTATGTGTATTCCTAGTTTGTCTGCCATAAACTCTATGCTCACATGAATCAAAACATGCATAGTCAAGGGGCAGTAAGTACTGCAAACCAAAAAGCATTTTCATTCCCTTCAAGGACATATGGCCCAAACGGGTATGCCAAAGAGATACATGTGGGATGGAACCCACTGACAAAACATGGTCAATAGAGTATCCAACAACTACAAGAGGATAGAGGTTGTCAACCCTTGGCACCTCTAGCAAGCACAAGTCTGCCACGTGTGATTTTTCAAGCAAAATCCCCAAAAGAGACATGAAACCCAACATCATCAAGCTACCCTCTGCAAACATAAGACTGTGTGTAAGTGCAAGTATATGACATACACCCTATAACAGAAAATTATTGCCAGTAGAGAATTGCAACCGTACATCCACAATGCCAATAATAGCAAGTGACATGTCATCACCCAAGTGAACTAAAACAGAGAGTGCAGTAGGAGTGGAACCACTCACGGCATGGTGTAACATGAAATGAAGCACTAGAATCCAAAACCCAGCACTGCGCATACATAGAGTGAACCTCGATCAACCTCGATCAATAGCGTAGCATCACAAGAACTAGCTCCAAGTATGTACTCCCCATCAGAGTTATCAGTCTCTACATGACATTTATCTCCTCGATTTTCACACTCGATTTTGCAAGCATAATGTTGCGGTCAGAGGACTTTTCTTGTACTTTATCTTTCCCCTTCTCTTTGCACTTCTCATTGTGCAACTCATGACATTGTGAGAGTATACGACCGTTCTTGCTGCAATGATCACATGTCACATTAGCATTTCTCCCACGAGACTTGCTGTGCGACTTACCATGCAACTTAGACCTAAGTCTCTGCTATGTCCATTCCTACGGTCATTCTTTCCATTACCATCTCTACCTCTAACAGTCAAAGCATGCGACACACAAGAGGCATCCAAGTTCTTACGGTTGATCTCTTCCTGCAGAAGAACACTTTCTACATGAAGCAAGTTCAAAATAGTAGCAAGAGCACATAAGGCAGTGCGGAATACATCCCATGACTCACTCAAAGTCCCAAGCAAAAACAATGGAGTAACCTCATCATTAAAGGTAATGCCTTGCGAAGTCAAGTTCTTGAGAATAGCATGGAACTGGCTCAAATGAGCAGATATTGTCATATTCTTCTTCATGCGCAGGTCCATAAGTTGCTTCAGCCCCAATACATCTGACTTGCTGGAGTTTTCTTATCATAGAGATTCTTGATTTTATCCCAAAGCTGCCAAGCACTCTGTGCTTCCTCAACCACATTGTAATGCACTTGTTCAGTGAGAGACAAGATGAGGGTGGACTTGCATAACTCATCAAGCTCATCCCATTTGTCATCAGTCAAGCTACTTGCCATGCATCCTTAGTGGCTTTATCTGAGATTTCTGCACCAATACCTGCCAAACTTAGCTCTTCCAATAGGCATAATTAGTACCATCAAGCTTAGTGATGAGAAATCAAATGTCAAGCCAAAGCGAGGCTCAATAGCATCCAACTCCAAACAATGTAACGGACATGTAGTAGTGGCATAGGCTAAGAATGTCAACCCTAGTCACACATAAGCAAAGCACATGCTATAAGTACATCAAAGATGGAGATCCAAATGCTATGTGAAGCAAGCTCAAGCTCAACCAATGATTCGAGAGCAAATCCAACCTCTATGTTAATCCCCGAGAGTGATGCATTAATGTAGACAACTAAGACATAGCCCAAATCCAATAGGCATTAAATATCCATTGAGAAGTATGATCAGCCCTGTTGTAAATAGCTTGAAATCATTGTCCAAA
Source organism: Lygodium microphyllum (assembly GCF_053477565.2). Taxonomy (NCBI): domain Eukaryota; kingdom Viridiplantae; phylum Streptophyta; class Polypodiopsida; order Schizaeales; family Lygodiaceae; genus Lygodium; species Lygodium microphyllum. The sequence continues at coordinate 152,395,913 of NC_141146.1, read as the reverse complement.
AATTGAGCTAAATAGTGCTCAATCCAAGCTCAAATAAATATTCAAGGAATAGGCAATATGTGGCATACTCCACATGCATGGGTACATCATAAACCTCCCAAACCATATCCATAGGCATTAGGCATAAACTCCCCTATAAATGCTTGCTGTCCAGAACTGTATACGGCCATAAATCCTGTGAAAAATGAGCTATCAATGGCTCAAAGCATCTCACAAGTGCTCCAAATCATCAATATAAAGTCCATGCACAATGATAGTATCCCTGTAGCATAATACAAGCCATAGGCATGACAAAACATGTTGTCTTGGAAGTATAACAACAATCTGCCCTATTTCCACAGTCAAGAGCTAAAGCTCAACATGTTAAAATTGAGCTCAAATCCAAAGGATGAATTCCAGGATGGATAGCAATCATTGCCAAGGTGCCAAAGACCATTGCCAAGCTGTAAGGGAGCCTAGAAGTGAGAAAATCTGACAAGAGAGGCAGCAGCCCAAACAGGTGCAAACACGCTAGTTGTTGTTGTTGGGTTTGCTGCTACCTGTGATGAGGGTTATGGGGCATATGGGGGGCACCAATGATGCTCAAAGAAGCCCCCTCAAGTGGCAAACCAAGCCTATTCGAGGCTGGTGCAAGTTGAGAAGAAATGGAAGCATATGAACATACCTAGGTGGAAGAAGCCATAGCTACGTGGGAAAAGGAGACCCAATGAATGTAGGGATTCAATAGGAAGCTGAAGGAGTCGCGAAACAAGTCGAAATGCTCGAGAAACCATGCTTTGATACTATTTGAAAGGTGAGAAGGATCGAAGCTTGCTTGGAAGAGTTATGGCGGGAGAGCAAGAGCAAGAAAGAGACAGAGAAGGATCGAAGCTTATGGCGGGAGAGCAAGAGCAAGAAAGAGACAGAGAAGGATCGAAGCTTATGGCGGGAGAGCAAGAGCAAGAAAGAGAGAGAGACCAAATGGGAACTCAAACAGTCACAATGTGTGATCAGGCCTTCCTTTATTCAAACTATCACAAGAATAAAGAATAAAGTGATGGTGATGGGCGCCTGCCACATGCAATGTGCAATGGCAGGTACTGTCAGTGTAGTAATACACGGGGAGCTAGGCAAATGCGCCTTTATCCCCAACCTTTTCTTCTAGATCTAGCAGAAGATGATGGGTGTCATACAAGTGATCCTTATTGGCAATATGAATGTTCTTTTGTATGCTACTACATAGACCATTTCTTGCACCAATTTTTTGTGGATATATACATCAACATTGAGTAATACATACTATAGAATTGAGCCATGGAGTCTTGCTTGATATCAATGGAATTAGTCAACTTTGTACTCAAATTTGTCTTATGGATTAACAAATATGAGAAGTTGCATATGATCCCCACGTGCAAATAACAACTATCAATATGGTAAGCATATGGCTCTACTATTGAAGGGGTCCACAACACATGTATCAATTGTACTAGGATACAATAGAAATAATGAAAAGGAGAGGAAAATTGAACAATTTTGTGTCTATGATATCCAACGCTAGTAGCAGTGATGCTCTTTTGCCAAGCCAAATTGCACATGAACCACTTCATCTTACTACTAGGACATTCTATGCAACACATGCAAAAATGATTCAGATACTACTATGACCAGGATGAAGCTTGGGTGAAACTAAGTGGAGGTCCGAACCTAAATAAACCATTTGGTAGTGTTGTTTGCTATGGTTTTGTATGTGAATTTTAGAAGCAAGGATTGCCCCATTCACATACATTGTTGATAGTGAAAGGATTTTACAAGCCCGCAAAAGTTCCCCATTATGAAAAATTGGTTTATACAAAGTTGCTTGATGAGTAGAGATTTGCTACCCTCTTCAAAACACTCAACAAGTGCAACACTCTTGGTCCTTGCATTGCCTCAAACATTAAGAGCCCTTGTATGCATGATGATAGGTATAGTAATTAGTATCCATGAAAGTTTTATCAAGTTGATGGCATTGGGGATACTATTTACACAAAGGTAAGATGATGCCATAAACGGCAATTGCTTTAGTAATCGATGGATGACTCCTTATAAACCTTACTCAAGCAAATGGTACAACACACACATAAGTATAGAGGCATGTTCCATAATTGTGGCCGAGAAGCATTCACATAAATATATTAAAAAATCTCATGATCATGTAACTATTAGAGTGATTGTTGCACCTAAATGACATTGATACGTATCCCATCAATAATGTTGATATACTTAAATGCATGATACATGTCTACTTGTCTAATGTTTATTCATAGGTTTTTGAGCATGCTCTATATGATGAAAAGTAAAATTCAGTGCCTACCACAAGTGCATCGATTTGAGGAGAATGCTACTATATTTCTAGATATGAATAATGTGCTAGAAGTTTTGCAAAAAGAAGGCATCCATAAGACTACATTAGTAAGTGGTTCGCATGCAATAGGTTGCAACTTGAGATGAGATATGACATCTATCAAGAGTTCCCTAAGCATTGACTATGATATGCACAAAGGAAATTATGGATGATGAGAACAAAGTTACTTCATTACATCCCAATGTATGGAAAATATTACTTCAAAAAGCTTTTCATTGTATCAAGAGGATGTACTTCATTCAAGTATGCTTCTCATTGAAACAAGAATTGTTATTTAAGAATGGTTATCAATATATCAAGAGGATGTATTTTGTTCAAGGATCTCCATACAATTGATAATGAGTTAATGGTACTTTCAAGGAGGCTTGCATCCCAAAAGGGATGGTGGAAGATTACGAAGAATAAGAAATGTGTATGGAAGAGTGGTCATCAATACAAACTAGTTTTCATTTGTAAAGTTATTTTGCTTTAATTTTGGTGTTTTGCAAGCCAGCTCATCCTAAAATGTTTTGGAAAAGGTTTCATGTGCCTTTGACACAAAGGATTTGGTATACATTGCATCTAGAAAACAGAGATATTATCACCAACAATTGCAATAACATGTAGCTAGAAAAGCTTTGTTGCATCTCCAAGAGCTCTTCCATAACATGATTGAAGATTGCTTAACTATCTTGGCTTTCTCAAACTACAATCACTTTCATGCTTTTTGATCGATGTTTCCTTGATTCTATAAAAGCAATGCAATGTAATAGGAGAGTGTATTTATACATATGGAGCCACTATTGAATGATGGATAGAGATACATTTTCAAATGCAATTATGGGTGTCATTTTTGTAGAAATACATGGTATACTACTTGGATGGATATGAAGATTTTTTTGTTACAAGTACTTGCTTTTACGAATATACAACATATGTTTTAGTGCATTTTGCTAGTGCTCATCATGTGTTATGGAGTTTGATATTAGCAAATGAGCATACCACACACCCTTGTATAAAAATACTATTGGAGCTAGATGCATGATTGGATTTCAATATTCCTATCCAAAATGACCTTGTTCATTCCTTATGGTAGACAAGGGCCATTGTGTGGAATGTGGCTCGTGTGATGCCAGATATATTTTGGAGGACTTGACAAGTCCCTTAAAAGCATAATGCAAACAAGTAAATAATCTATTAGCAATGCCATTTTTCCACACATATGGTCAATCCTACCAAAGGGTTCTTGTAAGGATGGTGTAAATGCATCATTTTGCTATTCAAGTCCGCGGCAGTACCTCATAGTATTGTGGTTATCGAAAAACATGTGTCAATCTTGCAGAAGATACATCATGTGAGAATAGCTTCATCAAGTGCATCCTAGATATATGGGATGGAAAGCATTGTAATGGAGATAGAAGAGCATACATATTCCTTCTAAAATAGTTCTAAATAGCCATACTATTTTAGAGCCAATTACATACAATGGAGTATCTTATGCCTTATACTTTAAAGAATTTTTTGAAGAGCATGTTATCCTTCCCTGGGAATTCATACGTTGCTACTTGAAATAATCATGCATCCAATTAATGCAAGGGAAGGGTAGATAATACCATAATATGGACTCTAACCCAAGCGGGAGAGAACTCTTTCATGCACTCAATTGACTACTCAATGATCTTAGAGGTGGTTTCCCACCTCATCTATTTTTGCTCCAAGTAAATATGTGCATCATGCTACTTACGAACCTGAATATAGCAAAAGCATCACATGAAGTGCCCCTTCATTGTTCCTTAAAGAATCCTCAAGTAGTTACTAGTAAAACTCATGGTTGTATAAGCAACATTGTCCAATCCCCTTTTGGAAACAAATAATTTAGCTAGTCATGGGGATTTTGACACTACTTTACAAAGGAAATATCAAATAAGTCACCCTAATGCATCCTTCTAATGCCCATCCAAAATGGTCACTTTTTAGTAGTCAATCAAGAATGAGAATATTGTCCAAGGAGAGTGTTAAACCACTAGGAGAAAACTACCTACTCCCTTTGTTGCAGCAGTTACACTCTATTCCCTTAAAATAATGTTGGTTTGGATACTATCCTAAACAAAGGTCACAATCTAGCAGCTCTTCCTAATAGCTTCTTTGGGAATCTACCCAATTTATCGAGTCCATCTATCCATAGGATTTTGTCTCATCAAGATTGGATTCTCCCACTTTTCATGCACTCACCTAAGAATTCTTTAGTTACCTAAGTAATACATGCAACCATGATGTCCAACACATAAAAGTAACTTCCTTAATTATTATATTACACTAGGTTCCCTTATCATACAACTATAGTAAAAAAGAAGATAATTTTTATTGAGAAGTAGTGACAATGTCTCAATCCCACAAGAGTAGCAAAACTATCCATGCCTAGAATGGAACCTACCAACCATGCAAGGTTAGGCCATGCATAATTGCACTTTCATCCTAGGATACATGGATATTTATTATTTATGATCTTGTTGAGCTTGCCTACACCTTAAGAACCACCCTACACCATGGCAAGACTACTTTGTCCCTTGCCATGGTGTAGTCTCTTATTCTCTTATTCTCTCACAACACAACACATGTTCATGAAACATTGGTTTAGGGTAGCCAAAGATCTCATCCTCTATTCCTGTTCTCTCATTTGGTTGTCACTAATACAAATTCAAGGGCCAATTTCATGTGTCACAACAACCATAATCAAATGCAATCATATTGCAATCAATCCTTTAATGCGACCTTTTCTTAGCCTTTTCACAACTAGAAGGATGCAATAGTATTGTAATCTAATTGAGCCATTTCTATATGTATTCACTTTCCTTTATTCCCTTCATGAGTACTAGACCATGCTATATGGGGGTGCCTTTGTTTGGGTACCATCGTTAATTTTGGTCTTAAAAAACTCATTCGTGGTCGTCTTTAAAAATATAGAACATATGATGATTGAGAAGAAGAAGAAAATCACTTCCACTCAAAGCAAGTCATTGAACCAAAAAAAGGGGTAATGGAGGGAAGCATGTGGGCGGTTGGCAAGGGGGGCAAGGGGTGTGAGCTTGAGTACTTTTTTAAGAATAGAGAGTCTCAAATTAGCACATGCTTATCCTTGCATTGCCCACATCTGAGTTCCTAACTCCTTGCTTTACCCACATTAAAAGCATGGGGATTTATTATTACTCTCCTATTTTATTATCCCATCCTTATTTTGTTACTTGAATGATCTAGTTCTCTTCTTATTTGATTTTTTTGCTTCTAGATGCCTGTAGCAAGTAATCACAGTCAAATCACAATGATGTAAAGTTCTTAAGCACTAAAAATTTTAAGCTACTTGTGATTTCACAATTTCTTTCTTTTGATTTGGGGGGAGGCAATTAATTTTGAGTTGATCGTGGTTTGAAATTAATTTCTCTTGATTCTTTGGTTTTGATCTTCTTAAATAAGACTCTTTTTAGCATATTTAACCTTAGCTTTGTGTCAATTTAGTAGTGCCAACATAGCAAAATAGTCCTCTATTACCTCAACCCAAGCTTCTATATCTTGCTCTATCTTAGTTACTTCACTATTGAAGTTTACTAGCCAAACTTACTTCGAAAGGAACTTATTTTCTTATAGTTTTGCATGTTTATAGCTTCTTATTATTCCAAACAGAAAAGTAATACAAGCTTGTAGAACTGATAGTTGGCTAGATTTCTAACCATTTCTACACATGAATTTCTTTAAGGGATACAATTTCATATTCTTAGGGGATCTGTAAATTTTCTAATGCTCTATACTTAGTTGGCAACATTGTTATCCTCTTAAGGTATATGCATTACTTGAGCACCCATAAATAACTATCAAATCTTGGGTATGACACACCACTTGGCATTAAACTTATAAAGTGTGCTTAATTTAAGTTCTTCAAACCATTTCAATATATTAATCCTCATTGCAAGATCATTGAATTGGCTCACATCTAAGAAAAAATAGGTATCTCCCTTCCCCAATTTATATCGAAACCATCACTCTTTTGATGATAAGGTGTAGTGGTGTCATCATTTCTAACATGGTCATGACATTATTTCTAAACTTCACAATCAAGAATCAACATGTCTTGTCATGCATGATCTCAAAATCAATTATATGCAATAAATATCATCAATCACTTGCCATAAAATACTAATAGTTAGGATGTATAGGATTCTTAATTCTTTCCCAAATCACTTTAGCTACTTCTACCTCTTTCCTAAACTAGGTCTTTTCTAAACTATCATTTCTCAAATTCTACAATTTTAATCTTAATAGACATAATGGTAACAAGATTCTATTCCTTTTCCAATAATACATGCAAGAAAATGCCAATGACTAACAAGAATGATTTCTCAAGGGCTTACTTTATAGAAACTATTTTTGTTCACCATATTTTTCCTCTATAGATATATTCTTGTAAGCTAGTGGCTCTTGTAAAGGATGGTAGATAATATACTTTTCTCTATGTATATCTTCTCTGTAAGTATGTTCTCATAAGTTGGAGGCTCATGCAAAGGATGATAGATAAGAAGGATTTGAGACACCTTTGTAGACCCATAAGGTTTGGAATATTGGTTCATTATGGAACTTTATAATTGAGATGGAAGGTCCTTACAGAGCTAAATAATAAATAGACTAACAACTTCAAGTCTTTTTTCTCATCAAATTCATCAAAGATCCTAATTGGGATACTATATTTTAGCATATATACCATGTTTGAGCTACAAATTATACAATACCCATCCTTTTGACATAGGTGGACAAATGTGTGTTACATCAATTCCTTGAATTGATAAATTAATGAATTACAGGCCACTCAATAAACTAGGGGAAGAACCTCCACAAGTTATGCAATCATTTCTTTATTTAGCTTCATTAGGATAAACAACTTTTCTAGACATATGTTAAAGAGTTCTCCATATTGATGTCTCTTGTCACTCACTAAACCATTTGACCCAATCCATCCTTTTTGGATGACAATTAATGATAAAAAATATTTTTCATTTCCCTAACAATAGACATGTTTTACCTTTGATTGACAACATAATGATGTATGTGGTGCATGTAAACCATGTTTGATTATGTGCACAAAATATGCAATTTTCATGACTCGTTACCAAAAGGTTTGCACAAGAAAAGCAAGGTTTTCATGAGATATCGTAAAATTAACATGAAAGATAAGTAGTTTAGTGATCATGCACCATCATATCAAGAACATCACCACACCAAGCAAAGCATACACAGCATGCAAAGCATTGCCCCTTCACAAGAGCTGACTTTGACCTTTTTTCTTTCTTTTTTTCCTTTTTTAAGTAGCTGCACCTTTACCTTTATTCACCAAAAATTCAAAGCAAGCAAGATGTATGCTCACAAGCTTCACAAGACTACAAACTAGCACACAAGCTAGTCAGCTAGCCTACCTAAAGCTCAAATATGTTGGAGATTAGATATAACTCCTTGCACCCACGTGCACCTATACAAGAGAGTTAAGATCATTTTATTCAAATTTGACATTTAAGCATCTCTCTAGCATTGAATCTAACGACAAACTGATTTCTTTTTGTGAAGCTACTTACATTGAATTTTTTAACACTTGACGAATTTAAATCTCAATAGAAAATCATCCACAAAGTGTCATCATAATGGATTGTGGATAGCTAATAAAGTCGTGTATACCTCTCCTTGCATTTTAATTTCTGGGAAGATTATGATGTCCTACGATGTACTCATCAAACTTGATGATTATAGCCATGAAGTTTACACATTTTTCTATGCCCGCTAAGTCCTCTCGCATCAAAATGTCATGTAGATGACAAGTAGATGACAAGCTATAAGGGATTTGCTCATATTCATTGAATCAAGGCTTAAGCAGACACAAACATCTTTTTTTCTGCACAAGGCTAGAAGTAAGGCAAGGCTTAAGCAGGCACAAAAGTCATTTTCAGGGTACAAGGCTAGAAGTAAGACAACACAATGAAAAGAGTAGGTCAACTATAACTTGAATGCTATTTAGATCACTTATACTTATTGATTGGTTTCAGAACAAGCTATGAAGTCAAAATAGCTTGGAAACCATATCATTAGGCAAACCCCAAATATGTTGTATAGAAACCTCCAAGAGCAGTCATGCACAAGCACACAAAGAGCAGTTCGTGCTCAGGTGCACAAAGCCACATTATCAAGGTTGCCAAGTGTGCACACTCCTTGCTCCATCTGCAACCACACTTATCCTCCACACTTACAACTTTGTCCACCAAGCACATTGCCTTCGTGGTGTAAAGATGGAACATGAGATGCCCTTTAAACCCCATATAATGCTATTTTTTTCTACCCCAATGGTTCTCCATCTTATCATGGCCCTCCAACATTCCTTGCATGTACATGCATAGACCTTGCCATTTGAAGATTTACCAACATCTTCAAAACTAGCACTCTCTATATTTCACTGGTCATAATGTAGGCTATAATCCAAGTTCAAACTGTTGGGTCTCTCCACCCTTTCAAAACCCAAAATGGAGAAATGGCCTCTTGATCCTAATCCTGTTTCTCTAACCAAAGTCAAAAAGAGTGAGTTCTCTGATGGTCTGAGCATGTCGTCTGCAACTCAGCCATCCCATCTGAGCACAAAAGAAGTCGGCATCACCATTTTATTACATGCACATCATGGTATGACAGCTGTCTCAAAGTTTTCCTTGCTCAATAATGCTCCACGCTCCAGCTGGAACAATAATCCACCCCTCTATAAGCACAATTACATTGTATAAAGGATTTTGCTAAACAAAGTCTGCTTGAAAGTGAACATCAACCAACCAAAAACATGGGAGTCCAAAACGTAGGTTAACTGCATACCTTGAAAGTAATGCACTAGCCAGTCCCATGTGATCTTGAATGATGAGACAACTTGCATATTGTCAAGAGTTGCTTCAAGAACTAAGGCATAAACATGAGATTGGTAATGCTCCCCTTTTTGTCAGAAAAAATGGTAATGCTCCCTCATTTCAATTGAATATATTTATAGCAACACATACCACTAAGTGTTGAAAATTTCACAATCAATCAATGAAGGCTCACCTCGTCATGCCCAATTTTTCTTGCCAAAAGTTGAGCTGCTCAATTACGCAAGCCATGCCTGTAGAGCCATAAGATTGGAACTTTTTAACTGCATTTTCAGCACCTAAAAACGAATAGACATCCTCATCAAAGACCGGGCTGATAGAGCGAAGCTCCTCCAAGGACAAGCCTGAAAGGTCACATCCTCTGGAGAGTGCCAAGGCCACTGACTTTCCTACGATATCATGAGATGTGCGGAAAGGAATTTTCTGTGCACACAATGAGCCAGAATTAATGATTGAAGAGAGTGGCAAAGAGCATTGGCTAGTAAGTACAGAAATGAAAGCTTGTATAGCTTCGAAGCCAGAGCAGATGAAAGTTGCAGAAAATCTACCTTACATACAAGATAATCAGCCATGGTGGTTGCATCAAGATGACCTGCAGGAAGGGAGGTTCTTATGCGCTCCTTGTTGAATGATATATTGTAAGCAAACTCTGTTGATACCTCCAACATAGCCCATACTGTCTCCACACTGTCAAACAGTGGTTCCTTATCTTCCTGCAAGGACCATCAAAAGACTTGAACCACAGAACTAATGTGCTCATTAATTCAAATAATCAAAAACACTCAAAACTTCACAATCTCCAAAATTCAATCTTTACACAGCATCCCAGTTACAAGCACCACAAGCCAGTGCAAGACAAACATTCAGAAAGAAAGTTTGCTTGCACCAGTACCTCCAAAGTGACCTCCTTCAACCGGCAAGAACAATAACCAAATATTCAACTTCTGCTATTTATTCAAGACATGCAATTGGTCAATAAAGTAACCATAAGAAATGTGGGTGCAGGTCCTGTGGTTGATGAATTTACAAAGGTCTATTCTTTGGGTGATCTTTACTCGGGTTATGATCAGTTTCAGCTTGCAATTGAAAGCAGGGATATCACAACCATGAAGACTCCCTTGGGGTTAGTATGGATGTGTACTCTCCCACAGGGAGCAACAAACTCAATGACACACATGACAAATGCTATGAATAGGGTACTCAGGGATTTTATACCACAATTGTCTATGTAACTTAACTCGAACATGAACAATGTAGTTGGCTGGCAGAGGCTCAACAATATTCCAGACTTGAAATAGGCCCAAGTAAGGAGCCAGAATCACTGAACTCAGGCTCAAGTTACAAGCTGGCATTGTTTATCCAAAGCCAGACTCAGTTATGACCTGCAATAAGCCCCAAGCTCAGGCTGCAAGTTGAGATATCCCAGGCTCAGGGAACAAGACGTAATAAGCTTGCTCAGGTTTTTATGTTGGATCAGCACTAGAGTTCCTCAACTGAAAACATGAGTGTTTCCACTTGGCACACTTACTCTACAGTTTTTACTCCCTAGCCGAAGGATCTGATGCAAAAGATATGGACAGAAGACAAAAGCTGAGCAGTACTTTCCTTTGGCTGCATCAGTTTTTGCTTTGGCATATCTAACAAGAAACTTCAAGCTACAAACACTTACATACAACTGAGCTATGTATGTAACATGTCAAGCACTAAGGCTTGCTGCTCCCAGCCCAAAACACTTGTTTCAGCATTAGGGAATGATGTGGATGACCAAACTTTATTCTCTAGATAGTAGTCACAGTGCACACCAGCAGGAAACCAAAACACACGAGCTTCTACTATAAGGCATGATGCCTGATACTTTGAAACATCCATAAACCCAAGTCCTTCAAAACAAATAGACACACTGACAGGAGAAGGAGAAGTATTAAATAACTACCTGCAGATCACGATTGTATGCTTGTGGCAATCCTTTGCAAAGCACAAGAAGGGTTGTCAGATTTCCAACAACACGTGCAGATTTGCCGCGTACTAATTCCATTGGGTCTGGATTTTTCTTCTGAGGCATTATGCTACTCCCAGTCGAAACAGCATCATTCGGTGTTAGGAATCCAAATTCTTCAGTGGCCCAAAGAACCCACTCTTCTGCAAGTCGTGACAAATGTATTGCAAGTATGGAATTGGCTGACAGAAACTCCAATAGAAAATCACGGTCTGACACAGCATCAATACTGCATATTACGCAAAATGTAATGCTAGTTGAGAATCATAGACGTTACCCAGCAATTAAATTAAGCTTAAATTATTCCAATATAAAACACAAGAATTTTGGTTCTCAAAAGATCAGCTTAAAGTTCTTGAACCCTCCTGACAAGCATCCAGATTTTTCAAACTCACCTGAAACAAGAAGTGCATGCAAACAAAGACCAGTGTTGTATTGTGTGTTTAATACATGAGGACATTATAGAAGACCTACTGTACATCTTATTTTTTGCAAGGGCAATTTTTATTAAAAAATAAAACAATCTAAGGTTTCTCATGGGTCCATGGCGATACTACATGTTTTGTCCTTTTCAGCATATCTTTACCTGAAATCATGGCTCTACTCATAGTTGATATAAAATAGAAATGCACTTAACTATTCAATTTGTTTAGAACCCCTAGTAGAACATTTCTAGATTTTAATCAAACAGTCAAACATAAGAGGCCCATTTTATACATGCGATTTTTGAGACATTTCATGTAGTAGTAACTCAAGCTTGATATTTCACTCTAGTGCCACACCAACGGAACTCTCACACAATAAAGCCCAACAACACTAATGAAGGCAAGTTCTATTAAAACATAAATGTAGAGAATAATACATGAAATAAACTTCTCTTAAGAAGACTATTCCCCATGCTGTGTATTGTCACTTGTGATTCAAGGGGCAAGGTATTATGTTATGAAGATACCTAGAAATTTCAGGATTTGTCTAGCTGAAAGAGGAGATGCACACAAAAACTAAGAAAATGCAAAATGATGCTGGAATTGATGAAGGCGATGCTTAACTTGCAAAACTCATAAAGAGAGCCTATAGAATGGCAGCCCCTGCATAAGTTACAGTAATATCTAAACCATAACCCTCAAATGTAGCAAAAAGAGTTCTATCAGGCATGAGTTACACTAATATCTAAACCATAACTCTAAGATACAGCGACCAAGTTTCTGAAAGGCTTGTTTGCTAGATAGTGGGTAGAGCCATCGTGTTAAAAGACATGGAAATTTTATTTCCTTTTCCATTTTGATATTTCAAGCATAACTGGACTGGCCAACATGGTGAAACACCTGTAAGTATGTCAACCTATATGGTCGAGGACTGAAGTCTATACCTTGAAAGAGATAAAACAAAGTCCTCAAATAACACATGAATGCTTGGATGAAAAATGAAGAACAAATAGTGTATGCCATGCATTGGAGCACACAAAGTGGTAGGGTGGGTGTCAACTGTCAAGAAATGACTGCTTGTGGAAGCAAACCAAAGAGACAGTAGTGTTTGCAAGGGGAAACACAGAATGTGCACGACAAACACTGAAAGAGAAGAGAAATTCAATACACATAAGATGATGATGATGTAGTATTGAATCACGCTAAGTGAACAAAGCTAACACAACGGGGCCAAAGCTCAAAAGCTGACTGCAACATCCTGTCTGAATCAATCAGCAGTCTCTGAAGGGAATCTGCACTATGAAGGGAGAGAAACGCAATCCTCCAAGCAGTAACCTGTCGAAGTAATGACTGGAAGACAAGGACAGCTGTCCAGGGAGTGGAATGTAGTCCTCAGAAGCCGTTGGAAGTGTTGGGAATAAAGGCCCTCATGCCTTTAAATGTGTTCAGGTGTGAACACACCCTTAGCACTTGTACTTACACATATATATCTATCTAAAAACCTAAAGTGGTACTCTCGTTATTGTACCCAAAAATCGTGCACACTCTCTACTCTGCTCTCACTCTCTTTGTCTCTGCACACCCAAGGAACAACAATTGTCTCGATCTTCATGCCTCCCCGTCACTACAAACTGGTATCAGAGCTGCGGTTGAGGCGTTCGTACCTCTCGGAGTTCGAGCAGGACCGGCGAGCAGGTCGTAAAGTCGTTTTCTGACCTGACAAACAGTCGTGAAGCAGTCAGTCAAGCAGCTGACAAGTTGCCAGTCGGACGAGCGACTTGCAGGAGCTGTAGCCGTGGCATCAGGCGGCACTTTCTCTGCAATGGGACAGGACGGCGCCTGTAAAGCAGCTGACGGGTGACCAGCGCAACAGGGACAGGGTGTCGAACAACAGCTAGCCAGCTGCACAAGCGATGGAACTGGTGGCGCCCTCCACATGCAACGGACCAGCTGACGAGACGGTGGCTTTGATGAACCACCAACGACGACCTGCATGGCGGGTCAACGGGCCCGTCGTTCAACAATTTTTTTTCTCCTTTAAAATTCTTTTTCTTGAAGTTCCCCTACTAAGGGTTCATGCGTGGAGGCACACCTTCAAATTTTCATGCAATCCAAGACCAGAAATTCGGAGCTTTTCCCGAATTTGGGGATCTTAATGCAGAACTGGACAATTTGACTCAAAAATTGCAAAGTCGGTGCACATTTGCTCGGGAATTTTGGGGCTTCTTCACATTTTAGTGAAATTCTTTAAATTCCACTCAAATTAGTGCACGTGGGACTTGGAAAATTTGGGGATTTGTCCAGATTTGGTGCAAGCAAGATGCAACAATGATATCTGTCTCAGAAATTGCAGGAATATGTGACATTATGCCCCCGACATTGGGGCTTTTCATGTACATGCACAAATTGGGCTGAAATTTACCCAATTTCTCGACATTGATGCACATTGGACCCCGTGCAATTTTGGGGCTTTTGCACTTTGGGCAAAATTTGTGCATCATTTGGTCATTTTATGTACATGTAGGTTCAATTCCATGTAATTTGGACATCCAACACTTGGAAAATTTGGGGGTTTTGCTGAAATTGCTCTATTTGGGAAAAATTGGCATGTTCCATGCATGACAGAGAAAATGCAGATGTGTGGTTGATGCTTTGAGCACAAAAATTTTGGGACTTTTGACAATGCGTGTCAATTTTTATGCCCGTGGGTACATGTACAACAGAAATTGCAGCTAAAATTTGGGATTTCTCAAGAAAGAGGGTCAACCCAAGAAGAGCAATGTCAAAATTGAAGAGGTGTGTGTAGTCACTCATGACAGTGAGGACAGTGGGAATGACGTACTTTTGGTCTCTTCACACTTTGGTGCACATGCTTTACTTGCAGATACAGATGAGGACATGCATACCTGGATTCTCGATTCGGGTGCTTCCTTTCATGTCACCCCTCGTCAAGAGTGGTTCTCTGCCTGTACAAGGGGTCGACATGGTGTTGTCCATCTTGGGGACAACTATGCATGTGACATTGCAAGTATTGGCAGTGTGCAGTTACAGTTTCAGCATGGCTCTGTCTTTATTCTTCAGCATATACGGCATGTACCTCAGCTCAAGCAGAGCTTGATTAGCACAAGGCAGCTAGATGATGATGGTTTTCATACCACCTTTGGTGATGGAAAATGAAATATCTGTAAGGAATCTAGAGTGATTGCCAGAGGTTGTAAAAGTGATACTTTGTATCCTCTCCATGTATCTAGTGTGAGTAATCATGTTGTTGCCGTGATCGAGCAGCCAAGCGTTTCTTTATGGCATGGCTGGTTGGGACACATGAGTCAAATAGGAATGAAAGTGCTTTCTCGTTTGGGTTACTTGACTTGTCTTTGTTATGCTGATTTTGAACATTGTGATCATTGTATTTATGGTAAACATGCACAGACGTCTCACAAAAAGTCTCTTTCTTTGAAATCTTCTCCTCTAGAAATAGGACATTCACATGTATGTCAAATGCCAAGATTATCTTTAGGGGGAAAGAAATATTTTGTCACCTTTGTCGATGATGCTACACAAAAGGTATGGGTTATCCTATTCGTAGCAAAGATGAAGTGCTAGACAAGTTCAAAAAATTCTTGGCATTGGTTGAAAATCAAATTGATAAGACACTCAAGTGTCTTCGCTTTGATAATGGTGGGGAATATGTGTCCAAGGCCTTCCAGGCATTTTGTGACAGCAAAGGGATAAAGAGGGAGCTCACTGCCCCTCATAATCCGCCCCAAAATGGAGTTGCAGAGCATGAATCGGACCATACAGGATAAGGTCCGTACAATGCTGTCTCATGCTGCATTACCCCATGGTTTTTGGGCAGACGTTGTTATGACAGCCATATCACACCACCATCCTCCTTCATCAAAAGGATACCTCATCAGCCTTTCCCTCGTCATCGACACCCTCGAGTGGTTGGGTAAGCTTGTTTGTTTTATGATGTGCTAGGGCTGACCATCCCTTGTCATTCTCCCGTATTGGCACTGTTACTTAATCAGCCGCAAACCATCTCTCAATCATTCACTTTCCCACCAAAAAAAAAAAAAAAGATTCAATGTGGTTCTATCCGCCTTTGCAAGACTTGGTAGGCCACTAGGCAGCCAACGTGCACCCTTTGTCCGACGCCCTGGCCTCTCTAGGGTAACTACTTGGACTCCCTTGGTAAGATAGTCATCGCCTCTATAGTCTTGGTAGGCTACTAGACAGCCACCGTGCACCCTTTGTCCGATGCCCTGGCTGCTTTGGGATGGGACGCCTTGGGGTAAAAATGGTTGCCCTTTCTTTCGGCTCTGTTTTGGACTTGAGAGGAGGTGTTGAGCTAAAACATGCATTACTTGCTGATTAGCCTCTTAAACAGCCCCAAAACACACTAAAAATGCTCTTTTAGAGTAAAAACCCTAAAATGGAGAGCGGTTCGAGAGAGTTCAATGTAAACCCTAATTTGGGAGGCTCCAATCCACATCTATAAATAGACAAGCTGCCCACCATTCAGTCCCATCCTTATTTGCAGGTTACATCAGCCCACACACCCTCTACTGCTGTTGGCGCCCAGTTTTCAGTATGCAACCCGTCTCTATCTGTTGTCTGGCCATCATCGACTGCAGCCACATTATCTTCAGCCTGTCCATTGCTGTAGGTGACAGCTCCCAGCTGCTGGCAACTGCTCCAGACTGCTATTCCAGCCTGCCGCCCATCATCACCACGGTCAGCCAGCCTATGTTTTCAGCATTGCAAGCCTTGACACTCTCCAACACACCTTCTCCAACTGTTGCCCTGTTGTTTACAGCGCCTATGCACAGTTTCCAACTTCCAATCGGTGGTACACTGCTGCATTTACCAGTTTCCAACCTCCAGCCTGCTGCCATTCACTATTCAGCACTCCTACAACTCCGACTAGTGGTCACAGACTTGGGATCCATCTCCGGTGGACGTCACACTCTGACATTGCTCTGCCCTTGAGCACATTGTATACTCTTACATTCATTTACAGCATTTATTCACTTCAAAGTTGTGTTCCCTCTCTCCCTTCTTCTGTTTGTGTTTGAGTTTTGAGTTTTTCTCTCTATGTCTACGTCTCTCTCTTTATGTTTCTATCGTGGTCGTACACTCTGTGTGTCCTCAGTGCAAACCCTAGCAGTTTTCTTCACAGCCTAGAGCAAGGAAACTACTCTCTTATGGAGAGGAGCCTTTGAATCTGCAAACGTGGGGTAGGAACACTGACACCAGTTGATGTGAAGTGATGCAAATGGAGAAAGAGCCACGAGGCCACAGACTACAAAACACAAATTAGGGCATTTTGAAGCTGATAACTGCTGAAGAGGAAGGTGGCCAAGGTGGAAGAAGCTCCTACACTACCAAACGCAAGTAGGAGGAGACGCCAGAAGCAAAAGGTGCTAACACCAGGTGGAGAACAACCTCGTAGGCATTCAAACGCAAAGAGAATATGACGCCTGGAGGAGGAGCTAACACCACGGTGCAAATGCTAATGCCAAGTGTTGAAGAAACTGCTAGGGTTTGCACTCAGGAAACACAAAGTGTATGACCACAATAGAAACACAACGACACAAATGGTAACATGCAAAACTCAAATCCTAAACACAAAACGCAAAACTCAAAAAATAAAAACTCTGACAGAGAAAGAAAGGAGCTCTAAAGTGAATGAATCAATGCAATAAATGAATGTGAGAGTGTATAGAATGCTTAAGGGCAGAGTCATAAGCATCGGAAAGTGATGTCCACCAAAGACAGATCCCGAATGTTGTACCCACCATGGAGATGAGAGAATGCTAAATAATGAAGGGCATTTTTTGGTTGGGTTGATGATGGGTGGGATGTGTAATTAGAGATGGTTTATAGTTGGTTAAGTAACCGTGCCTATACACGAGAATAAAAAGGGATTTGGCAAATGCAACACACAGCAAAACAAACAAGCTAACCCAACCACTCAAGGGTGTCGATGAGGAGGGAAAAGGATGATCGAGTAAGGTGGTGGGTTGGAAGAACAACCGGTGGAGACAACTCAAGATCCGCTCAAGGGTGCTCTACACAAAGAGATGCATAGAATAGTGTGCTACATGATCAAAATGTGCATGTAGCAGGTGCCACTTGGATAGATTTGCTTGTGGGAAAATTGTTCACTTGTCCAAGAGCCCTTTACAACGGTGATAAAATCATGCAATGCAATGGAGAAGATATAACAAGGAAGGGAGGCAATGTCAAAGACAACTACTGAAACCTATAGAATACCAAGAAAGGGTAAAAATCCCCTCTCAATCCTAGATGCCAATGCCAAAGGAGGAAGAGGAGCTTGATGTCGGTCTTGGTATGGTGTTGAGAACCATGATGATGAAGATGAAGCACCCCAACTAGAAGAGCAAGATCTAAGTTATTGCCATGATAGCATCAAGAGAGTGTTGAGAAACCACATCTTCAATTTACAAACTTCACTTTACGGTTTCGCACTAGCAATCCCAAAAAGAGCTGGTGTCCACATTTTGGTCACTTTTTCAATGGACACTCACACAATGGTGCGCCACCCTAGATAGCTTATGCCTATAAATAGGCAAGCACTTCATTCATTCTTTACTCCTATCACTCTTCAGTCATTCTTCATCCCTCTTTCTCCATCATCAGACAACCTTCCCTTCTCTTACCAACCCCTTTCACTGCCCTCAACCCCTTCAGGAGGACATTGCGGTTCGTGGCTCATGGCTGCCTTCACCCTTGCTCTTCTGCTTCAGGCACCCTATTCCATCATCAAGCCTTGCATTTAGAGTATCTTCCACCTTGTGTCACCATCATTTGCTTGGCATCAACACCCTTCTCAATCAAGCTCCACCTTCACCTTCGTTTTTCAGTTTGGAGATCTCTTTGCCTAGCATCATCATCTCCAACTTGGCGTCAACATTCTAGTCTCCGACGACAGTCTCAATCACCTAGCATCAGTGATTTCATCACTCATGTATCACAAAGGCTGCTAGAACCTGCGTTTTGCAACCTCACTCCTCCTCCATCACCCGGCCTCACTCGTCTATCACAGAGGCTATTGGGACATGCGTTTTTGTAGCCCAGCTCATCCTCCATTATCTAGTGCCATCATTATCCACCTGGTGTGAGCATCTGGGCTGCTCTCTCTACATTTGACACCTCCGACACTCTAGGATTTGCGTTTTGCTGCCTAGGTCACTCCCTAGCATCAAAGAACTGCTGGTGATTATCTTCCACATCTCCAACAGCATCAGAGAACTGCAGTTCACTCCCTCAACAACTATCCTTCACCTTCTAGTGATTACTTCGATAGCCCACTGCCCGAAAGACTGTGTTTCACTCCCTTCACTATGCAAATTTGCACAAGCGCTGTCGCCTGATTCAGATAGGACAATGCAGTTATCTTTTGAGCTTCTCCTCCACTATTCCTTCCTCTAGTTAGCTTGGTCTCTTACTTCTTTCCTTGTGGGAAGTATATTCTCCTACTCCTTGAGAAGTCATAACTCCCTTCACTGGAGGGGGAGTGCCTAGTAGCATGAAAGTCCCCACAATGGGTGGTGCTTCACTAAGAATTCTAAATGCTATGTTGACCATTTGGTGAGAACACTACTATAATGGATTAGTCTTGCTTTTACCTCTACAACATTTTCTCCAAGGTCTTATCTAAGAATTTTGTGGGCTTGGTCTATGGATTTACTAATAGCCTCTAACTACAAAAAATCATTCACATTCATGTTAAAATTTTCTCATTAAGCTATCCTTCATGAGACCATTTGGGATTCTTCTCATAGCATGATTCGGTACATCATCACCATATTCTTCTTGTGTTTTTGAGTTTCTCTTCTCTCTCAATGTTTACCATACACACACTGTGTTACTCCCGACAAACCCTACTCTCTCTCTGCACCATCGCTTATTTTGACATGGTATCATAACATACATGTTATTTTTTACAAAGAGATGTTGTACAATCTGCCTCAGGAGGGAAAGCTTCCATACTAGTAAAAGAGTAAATCTCCTTGGAAGATAAAACCATGAAAGGAATGGCGCATATCCCATGTCTCCAACCCAAGAAGGACCGATGCAAACTTGCATGTTAGCCCTACACTCAAATACAAAACCCTACAAGAGAGAGCAAAATCTGCAAAACAAAGATTAGTAATGAGATGCTCCAAATCAAAACAAAGCAAAAAGTAAAGCTAAATGAAATAACAAATGAGTATATACATATGAGTGAAAGGAGTAGAAGACTAAGAAGGAAAAACTAAAGATGGGGCCACTATCGTGTACATCCATCAACAGATCTTTGCCAATCAAATCCAATAGTCACAATGTGTGACCGGCCTTCCCTTTATTGAAATGCCACTAAAATAATAAAGAATGAAGAGACAGTGACGGGCGCCCGCTGCCTGCAGCGTTCAAGTGCAGATATTGTCAGTATAATAATAGTGCAGATATTGTCAGTATAATAATACGCAAGCAGCTAGACACAAATGCCTTTACCTCCAACAACCTCCCACTTAAAGGCGAATGCGCCTAAAGTGAAGAGAAAACAAAAAAAAAAGTGACAAAGTACAATGTGTACATAGAGTACAACAGGATGAGGAATAGAGGTCATCTCATCCAATGTCCATCAACTTTCTAAGGAAGGCAAAATGCTTTGCTGAAGGTGCTTTTCGTGAGCAGATCTACAAGATTTTGGTCAATTGAGATCTTGACAAGGTCAGAAGACTTGTCCTTAGCGACCTCTCTAATAAAGTGGTACCACACCTCAATTTACTTCACCTTTGCATGGAAGACCGGATTCTTGGCTAAACTAGATAGCACTCACAAAATCCGAATGTAGTATGGGGACCACGTTAGTCATACCAAGGTCTGCCACCAGACGGCCTAACTAGAGAACCTCCTTGCAAGCCTCAATGGCTGCAATATACTCAACCTTTATAGTAGAGAGAGCCGTGCATTTCTACACCTTGGACATCCAAGAAACAGCACCCCTAGCAAAGGTAAACACATAGCCAAAGAAGGATTTCCTACTATCTGTATTAACTGCATAATCAGAGTCAGTATATCCCATGACTCCTGTATCTTGGCCACAATAACATATGCACATATCTATTGTGTCCTTTAGGTACCTCATGATACCCTTGACGGCATCCCAATGCTTCCTGCCAAGTATAGCCATATAGTGTGCCACAACTTCCACTGCAAAAGCTATGTCAAGACGAGTGGCTATCATGGCATACATCAAACTACCCATGCCCACAAATCGTGCACACTCTCTACTCTGCTCTCTCTCATTCTGTCTCGCTGCTGCTAACAAACACTAATTGTCTCGATCTTCATGCCTCTCGGTCACTACAAACTTGTATCAGGGCTGCAACTAAGGTGTTTGCACTTCTCGGAGCCCATGTGTCACGTTTCCGTTAGGCGACAGTTCTGGGTTGCAAGCGCAGGTCAAAACGTCACCTGTTGGTCAGACACAGGTCAAAACATCACTTCCTGGTCAGACGCAGTTACATGGTTGCAGGCGCAGGTCAAAAAGTCACTTCTTGGTCAAACGCAGTCATGTGGCTGCAGACACAGGTTAAAAAAACGTCATTTCTGGTCTAACGCAGGTCACACGAGCAGGTGACCGTCATTTCTAGTCTGACGCAGGTCACGCGAGCAGGCGACGAGCTGGCGGCTGTAAACAGGGAAGATTCGTCATTTTTTCCTTTGCAAAAGTTTTAAATTTTTTCAAAGATTCCCTCCAAGCAAGCCCTTTGCTCACTGACGGGCGTTCATGCATGTAAGGACAGTTCAGGATTTTGGGCAGATTTGTGCCAAAAATTTGGAGATTTGTCTAGATTTGGTGCGAGCAAGACACAACAGTGATATCTGTCTCAGAAATTGTAGGAATTTGTGACATTTTGCCTCCGATATTTGGGGCTTTTCATGTATATGCAAAAATTGGATTGAAACTTACCCAATTTCTCAACATTGATACATGTTGGACCCCATGCAATTTAGGGCTTTTGCAGTTTGGGCAAAATTTCTGCACCATTTGGTCATTTTATGTACATGCGGGTTTAATTCCATGCAATTTGGACACCTAGAACTTGAAAATTTTGGGGATTTTGCTGAATTTGCTCTGTTTTGGCAAAATTGGCATATTCTATGCATGTCAAAGACAATGCAAATGTATGGTTAATGCTTTGAGCACAAAATTTTGGGGTTTTGACCGTGCATATCAAATTTTATGCCCATGGGTACATGTATAACAAAAATTGCATCTAAAATTTGGGATTTCTCATGTAATGTGATGAATTTGCCCTTGGAACATCTGTAATCAGTTGTGGAATGCTATAGCACATGGTTTGGTGCTTCTAAAAATTTACTGATAGATCTGAAATCTCTGCTTCTACGTGATCATTTATTGTTGGTTGGTACTTGTTTGCACATTGGTCACTTGTGTGACAGCTTGGGCCTGCATTTGCTGATTTTCTTGTCACATTTGGGCTGAAAATCATGGTTGGCAACAGTGACGTAGTAATCTCATGCACATAAAGAAGCTTGAAGGAGCACATAACTTTGCAGTTTGCCAAAAACAATGCTACAATATCCTGTTGCAAAATAAGCAAGCAAAGCCGATTAAGACCAAAGGGCAAAGCCCACAAATATAGAACTGGATGATTGGGATGAGTTAAATGAGCTTGCACGCTCAACCATCGCGCTATCGATTTTTGATGCCTTGTTCAACATTGAAGGTTTGGATTCTGCATATGCTATATGGACTCGACTCGAAGAACTATATGCACAGAAGAGTGCATATAAGTGTATTGGCTGAAAAAGCTTATGGATTTGCGTATGAAAGAGGGTACAGCAATGTCTACTCATTTCAGTGAGTTTAACTCCACTTTCAGCCAGCTGGTTGCCTTGAAGTTCTTGATTGATGAAGAATTTAAAGCTACGTTCTTGCTTTGCACTCTTCCAGAGAGTTGGTATACATTCAGGACTACTTTGAGCAATTCTAATGCGATTCTTTTGTATGCTGATGTAGAGAGTGCTCTACTCATGGAATTGCACGCCCATGCTCACTTCAACCTTGATCCGATGCGCAGCCCTCCCGCTTGCCCTCGAATCCTAGAAACGCAACCTGTGTCGCGCTGAAATCTCCTCTTCAGATAGGTCCAGCCTTCAGTCAGTCCATCTTCACCGCTCTGATACCATGTCAGAGTGCAGCGATGCGGAAGCGTAGAACAAAGACTGAGAGAGAGTGAACATAGAGAGAAGAGAGAGAGAAGTGTAAACGCAGAAAATCTGCGGTGTAGTATGTTGTATAAGAGCGCAGAAATACACAAGGGGGCAGAGGAAATATCTGTGTATGTCTCCGACTTGATGACCTCGATCTCCATCAGCCCAAGCACAGTCTGTCTCAGCCAACAGATCTCAAGATCAGAATCTGAAATCACTGAATAATGTGCCAACAATGTGCTAGAGAACTGCTATATAAAGCAGAAATAAAAGACATAAAATAAACATGTCAGCTGTATTAAATGCAGCCGACTGCAATAAAATGCTGCCTAAAAAAACTATCTGACTGCACTGCAGGCTGCCACATGGCACATGTGCAGTCTGCTGATGTGGCACTGTACTCTGTCTGTTGTCCGACTGCTGACATGTCCTCTACTGACCAACTGTCCAGGAAATGACACTGTCTAACAAGACTGTCCTTGTTAAAAGTTTGCTATCCATTGTATGTACAGCAGTACAATGACAATCAAGATTGAGCAAAGGTAAGCTCAATCAAAGGCCAAAAGCATTCCAGGAGCATGGCCAAGCATGTGGCATCAACCATAAACATCAATGTATCATCCAAAGTAGCTAGGAAGCATCAACAAGCAATAGGCATATGCTTTCACTCATAAAATAGCCTTTAGCCTTGCTTATTACAGCAATAAAAATGACAGTAAAACCGAGCCAAATATGGACTCAAATCAATCCAAAAGCATTCCAATACATAGCCAAACATTTCCCAAGTGTCCAACATCAAATGAGCATCCCGGGAGCATCATATAAGCCAAGAGTATGACATTTCCCAAACAAATAGCACTCAGTCCTGTTATGACAGCAGTGATATCTATGAGAAAATTGAGCTAAAAGAGTGCTCAAATCAGTCCAATAGCATCTCAAACCAATGACATATGATCCCCCAAGTATCCGGCAACAAAACATAGGTATACGGCCATCCCAAGAGGCATATACAAGCTCCAAACATTAAACATATAGCTGTCCCTGTTTTATGACAGCATGCTACCTTGTTTGCACAGTTAATAGCTAAAGCTCAATGACTCCAAACCAATGCTCAATGTTAATGGTCAATGTTAAGAGGAGTGGTAATCAATGCCAAAGCCTTTGTCCAATGCCGGGGAGTGGTTGAGCAAGCACAAGTGCTTGAAAACGGCCACAGCTGAAAAAACGTTTTTGTATTTCCAGCCCTAAATACTAAGTTGAATACTCCCTGAAATAAGCTCAATGTAGACTCAAGAATGCCCTAAAATAGCCCCAATAGGTCCTAGGAAGTCCTAGAGCAATGAGAGCTCAATATGAGCCTCAAGAGGTGGAGCTATGGCTGCCAATGGTGAAACCCTACTGTAGGTAACTCGAATGAGAGCTAAAGCAATGCAATGCCAGATTGAGCTCCAACTCACGAAGAAGAAGACTCTAATACCAGTTGAACGGAGAAGCCCAAGTGGAAGCATGAGTAAGTGGAAGCAAGAGAGGTGTAAGCTATGGCAAATGGAGCAAGAGAGAAAGAGAGAGAGACTCAATATGTGGAAACTCCAATAGTCACAACGTATGACCAGCCTTCCCTTTATTCAAATGTCACTAAAAGAATAAAGAATGAAGTGACAGTGATGGGCACCAGCCGCCTGCAATGTGCAAGTGCGAGTTCTGTCAGTGTAATAATACACAAGCAACTAGGCACATGTGCCTTTACCCCCAATACTACCAAGGATTTGTTATGAGGAAGACCCCAAGCCTCGGTACAACACTCCTCGTCCACATGGCCCTATCTCTAGCAATGTGCACAAAACCTATTTTTCTTAGGGAGTTGTTGCCAAATGGGTTTTGTTTCTTTGGTTCCATCAAAGGAAGGGATGTCACCCTTGTTTTGGCATGCCTTCGCATCTTGTGAGTTCTTGCCACTACTTGTTTTTTCTTGCAAAGAAGAGGCAACCAAACCCCTCTTTGATCGTGTAGCCTTGCGTAATGTAAAAACTAACACTCCAACTCATAGAAGGTCAACAATTGGGGCAACAAGATAATGTGCTAAATGAAATGGAAATATTTTTAACATAGCTTATTCAAAAATAATATAATATGATCATCGTCTGACTTCACAAAGCCAATAGTGGCAAATTCAATGAGTAACCACTAGCATTCGGCCAATTTAACCTTCAAATCATCCCCTTCCTTAATGGAAAACTCCTAAAGCTCAAAATCAAGATTGATACATCAAGTGCAATCTCCTACCGCATAGCAGTCAATGAGATGACTCCAACACTCAAACGCAAGGGGAAAATGCTGTAACTGAGGGTAGAACTCAAGAAGCAACCCCTACATTAACTCAACATCAAGATTGATACATCGAGTGCGATCTCCTACCACATAGCAGTCAATGAGATGACTCCAATACTCAAACGCGAGGGGAAAATATTGTAACTGAGGATGGACCTCAAGAAGCAACCCCTACATTAACTCAACATTGGTTGTGGCATTGCGGGCTCTCCATTGATGGATGTGATTAGGGTGAGCTAATCAAAGGTCCAACATAGCCTCTAGACCAACAATGAGGTCCCAAAGTCCATGAGATTCAAGCACTTGTTGCATTCAGTTCAACCAAGTGGTGAAATTTATCCTGTTAAAATGAGTCTTATCCGTGAAGGCATTCTTGGCCATTGCAACAGGAGTAATACTGCTAGGAGATGGATAAGGTGTATAATGGGGGTAGTGCGGATAGGGAGGGGAAGTGGAGTACACTTGGAAATGAACCCCAAAGTGCCCACCATGCATGCATGTGGGCATGGGCACAGTGACTACATGAGTAGCCCATGGATGAGGGATAGGGACACATGGGGCAAAGGATGGAAATCCTTGCATAGGAGTGACCCATGGAGTGTGTGATAGGGCACCATAAATAAGGATGAAAATCCTTGCGTTTGAGAGGCCGATAGATGATGAGGTGACGATCCAAGGGAGGTGGGGGGTACCCATCACCACCATCCTAGGATGAAAGAAGCGCTCACTTCTACCTATGTAGATCCAAGGGAGGTGAGGAGGTACCCATCACCACGGTCCTAGGATGCAAGAAGTACTCACTTCTACCTATGTGGAAGTCTCGACTAATAATCCAAAGCGTCAATCTAGGCAGATTCTTTTGAGATTGGATAGAGAGAGAAAATGAGTGCTCGAAAGAGGGCCACTCCTCAAAAGTAAAGGGTGGTGTATGAAAAACTTGGGGGTGAATAGGAACCTCCTCTGAAACTGGAGAAGTAGAAATCCCCTCTCAAGCCGAAGAGAAAGTAGAAACCCCCTCTGAGGGCGAAGGAAAAAGATCCCCCCTAGAATCCCCCTTTGAGAGAGAGGAAATCTTTGAAACATTTGAGGATAAAGGAAGTGCTATCAACACTACCATAGGAGGTATCTAGAGCTGCAATGGAATAAAAGTCTGAGAGCAACCAAAGGTGTTCACACAAACTTGAGGAGAAGAGGGTAGGAAAAGGTGACGCTCACACTGATCCAAGGGTGGGCAGCAGTCGCAATATCAAAGTGGAGTGGACTAGGAGAGGTAGGAAAACCCTCACCTTGAGCATAGAAATCTTCGAGCCGACGGAGAGCAATCTCTATGGCCTAAGAAGGTGAGATTGCACATGTGAATAAAATACCCTAACATGAAAACACAAAGAACATCGTACGATAAAGCACTGACTGATAGAATGACACAGTTAGGGTTAGGGTAACTCAAAGACAATGGACACAAAGAATGAATAAAATGATATGACTATTGAATATACAATGCTCATGCAGCAAACACACTATGCAATGAATGAATACTGTAACTCGAACTCTTGTATCTCAAGGATCAGGGCAAGGGTAATGAGCTAGAGAGTGTGTCGTACTCCGCATGGATCCCAAATCACAACAAGGCAGTCTCCGAATATTAAACACCAGCAAACGTAGCCAAGGAAGGCTAGATCTGATGCAGACAACAATGCAAGAGAGAGAAAGACTAAAGACGCAGGTGAGGAGAGAAAGATACTAAAAACGAAAGTGAGGAGAGAGAAAACAGCAAACGCAAGCTGCAGGAGAGAGAAAACATCAATGATAGGCTAAGGAGATGATGGCGACAGTAGGAGAGAGAAAATCTGTACGACGGCAGTTGGGGCTTGCAAATGCAAAAGTATGCTAACATGGCAAGACGTACGACAGCTGGATGATGAACAACAACAATCACTTGGCTCGAAATAGCAGCAAACTGATGATGGAGGGAGGGCTAGAAACAGGCACCAAATTGGTGAAGACTGCAATGGACAGCTTGGACCGTGATGTCCTTCGTGAACGGGATGTGGGCAACAAGTTAAAAACACCTAAAACCTACAAAAATGAGATTAAGACTGAATGGAGAGCAACTATCTATTTATAGAAAGTTTGGGCTCTCCCAAGTGGGTTTGTGCTTATGAGATACGTACACTCTCTAGGAGCGCATTTCTTTTAAATAAATAGGTTTCTTCCTTAATTAAGCATGTTTTGGGATTGTTTAAGTAAAGCTAATGTATTTTTAGCTCAAACCCCCTCTCAAACCCAACAACGGTGCTACGAGAAGTAGACCAATCAAACCCTTTTTTTTTTTAATCTTTTACCCCAAGGTCTCCCACCCTAAAGCAGCCGGGAGCATCAAACAAAGGATGCACTTCGGCTGCCCAGTGGCCTACTAAGACACATAGAGGCGATAGTTATCTTACCAAGGGAGTCCAAGTAATCACCCCAGAGAGGCCAGGGCATTGGACAAAGGGTGCATGGCAACTACCCAGTGGCCTACCGAGTCCTGCAAAGGCAGATAGAATCAGCTATAGACTTTCTTTCTTTTTTTTAGGGCTTTGTAGTTTTATAGATTTAACATTGAGGGTTTCAAATCAATTTTCATCCTATTGAGTATCCGTGCCCCAAATGGAAGAGTCATAAGGGATGGTCAAACCCAAGACCTTCACAAAACAAGCATACTATCCCTACCATTATTGGGAGTCGGGGAAGAAGGAAAATGGCTAAGGTATGGGTGACACAAATATAGCAAAGATGTGAAGCAAGCAAAGCAAGCTAGGAAGAACTACGTTGGAGACTACCATGAATATGGTAAATCCAAAGTCAACCACTCCAAAAGACCGAAAAGGGATACATACGCACAAATGTATGTTTACATGTAACAGAATGCCAATGCATGGAGTAATACAAAAGGATATGCAAGATGTCATGCTCACACAAAATGCAATGCAACGGTATCACTTGGATAGTGCACTCGCGAGGGAAATGTTCACTTGTCCAAGTGCCCTTTTACAAGCATGTCATCGTGACAGTGCAAATAAAGTTATAAATGTCCATAAGTACAATACAAAAGAATGAATGAATGAATGAATCTCTAAAAACTGTAAGCATTATCACTGTCACTATCAAGAGAAATAGCCGCCCCCTCTCAAATTGAAAGGGAAAGCAAAAGAAAAACACCCTCCCCGTCAATGTCAAGAAGTAAGGGAAGGTATATCCAAGCCGACACTAGGTAGAAGGTACTGAAGAACCGGCCAGTTGATCGCTTTGGTCAAAATATCTACAAAATTATCAGATAAAGGCACAAACTCTAGGTGGATAGTACCTAACTCAACCTGCTCTCTAGAAAAGTGAAAGTGGACTCCCACATGCTGTGTCTGTGGTGTGATGATTGGATTGTCTGCAAGGGCAATGGCACTCTGGTTGTCACAATAGACAACGGTGGAAGAGTCACAAGGGAAGTAAAGCATCGCCAGTAAGCTCCTCAAATAGATAACCTCAGTGGTGCCACCGAAGAGAGCCTTATACTTAGCCTTGACCGTGGAAGCCGCCACCGTCTCTTGCTTACAGCTGGACCAAGAAATGAAGTCGTGTCCAAGGTAAAAAGAGAGCTGCCATGGGATCGTCAAGTGATAGAATCTCATGCTCAATCAGAATCAATGTATCCTTGCAAAGATAAACCAGAACCATAAGTGAGGCCATAAGAATAAGTACACCTTAAATAACACAACACACGAAGACATACAATCCAATGTGACATCCTAGGTGCTATGAAATACTAATTGAGAATGTTGACTAAGTAAGCTAAGTCTAGCCTAGTATGAATTAATCGAAGAAGTCTCCCTACAACAGACCTATAGGTATGCGCATCTATTTTATCATCAAATGTGTATCTGTATGCACAACACCCAAAGACTCTAAAGTGGGATATGACAGGCTAAGAGCTAAAGAACGCCACGTACGGGGTCTTCTGAGGAAGAGCCACAGTCGAGCACCTGTTAAGAATGTGCACCACAGTGTTAGCAACCTCAACCCAAAGGCGCGGGAGCTCTGCTGCTCCTGCGAACAGCATAGAGCGTATCATTTCCATGACTATCAAGTTCCTACGCTCTATAACTCTATTCTAAGAGGGAAAGTTGGTAGAGATGAGCTGGTGAGAGATGCCATGCTACTATAGAAACTAGGAAAACTCGTGGGAGATGAACTCACCATCGCTATCACTCCTCATGCAACCACCTCCACGACCCGTCTAGTTATGAACCAACAGCATCTAAGCAAAAAAATATGTGAAAGCATCGGACTTATGCTTGAGGAAGTACACCCACATATATCTCGAATGATCATCCACTATCAAAAAGAAATACATCTCACCATTCAAGGCGACAATGAATCTTCGCCCACAAAGATCAACGTAAATCAATCTAAGAGACACCTCAACTCTATATGTAGACTACTGAGGAAATGGGGTACAATGATGCTTCCCAAGCTAACATCCTTTACAGACATCTCAAGCTAGCTTCAGGCGAGGAAGGCCCTCAACCATTTCACAGCAAGACAACTCATAAAGAGAGTCAAAGCCAAGATACCCTAGGCGGAAAAGCCAAAGACACTCATTGTTCGTAAGCTTCCAAGTTGTAGCTAATGCCTAGAAGCCATGGAACATGGAGTCCTCGACTATCGACTCAATAAGAAAATGGGTCATGTGGTTTAGGCCATTAGGCTGTGCCTTACCACGAGCAATCACTAAACCAGTCTAAAAGTCAAGGATCTCGACTGTGGTCATTGTAAAGAAAACTACTCGCCCCAATTGACAAAGCTGCTAAACACACATAACAAGTTCATCCGAAGCTGAGGAACATGTTATACCTTGTCCAACAAATCCAAACCCTTGTCAATGGAATGGAGTTGTTTTCTACATGGACCCACCCAGCTACAAGGGCTCGTGTACAAAAGATGTCCTCTATAGAAGTCATGTGATGTGTAGCTCCATTGTCCACAATCCAAACAAATGTTGATATGCTCAGCTGTGACAAGTGGACCTCTATAGTAACCTTGTTACGAGGCAACTCACATATGTGGACGAGACTCATATCGAATGTCTCTATAGAGACAACGTGGGCCTTTGCAAACTAGTCAAACAAGCCCTTTAAAGTTGAGAACGTTATCGATTGAGATGGCTGACCGGTGGCATTGTGAATCTGACCTTTCCACTGCCCCTTGCCATCACCTTGACTCCCCTAAGGGAAGGGAGGCTGCTCAACTAAGGGGTGGGGATCTGTGACTTAGGTTTTGGTGATGTACTTC
The DNA here is from genome assembly GCF_053477565.2 of Lygodium microphyllum. Lineage (NCBI taxonomy): Eukaryota > Viridiplantae > Streptophyta > Polypodiopsida > Schizaeales > Lygodiaceae > Lygodium > Lygodium microphyllum. Next base: position 152,365,286 of record NC_141146.1, on the reverse strand, counting down.
TTATCTTTGATCAACACTCATCATCAAAATGGCCAACCTTACGACAATGTTGACAGTACCTATTTTTCTTAGGTACATTCTGCCACCCAAGTTTAAGTTAAGACTGGGAGTTTCTTTGTGATTTCCCTGTTTGTTTTTTATTTTGATATTGATTGTGATTTTGATTTTGTTTATCCTTCCCTTGCTGCCCCTTTTGAGAATAAGCAACAAGAGCCTCCTCTGAGGGATTATTCTTATGAAACTAATGGAGCAATCGTACATAACACAATAGCTGAAACTCAAATTCATAGAATGTGGGTAAATTGGACACATAAACCACTAGTTGCACAAAATTGAAGTGTTTACGCAACAGCTTATTAAGAAACAATGTGACCTGATCACGTTAGAGAACTTAGGAGTTCCTATAGTGGAGAATTTGGCAAGGAGACACTGATACTCAACCAACTTGACTTTCAAGTCATCCGGGTCAGAGATTTTGAAATTCTAAAGCTCATGGTCAAGATTTATTCAAGAGATCCTATCCCGAGTTGCATAGCGATCAGTCAAGTGTGCCCATCGTTCTGATGCTAAGTCAAAATATCGAAGCTAAGAATGAGACTCGAGTAATAACCCTGCATTAGCTCGACAATAGCTGAGGTATTCCTAGCCTTTCATGAATGGACGACCTCGTATGAAACGGGTTGGAGTTGGGGTTGGGGTTAGGGTTGGGATTGGGGTTTCAACCCCTACATAAGATCCCATAGGTTCTGTGAGTCAAGGATATGTCTCATCAAGTTCAAGCAAGTTGTAAAGTTTGACCCGTTAAAATGAGTTTTGCCATTGAATGCATGCTTGGCGGAAGATGAGATAGAACCATGAGGTATCGAGAATGTGGGGTAAAATGGATGTGGAGGATAGGATGGTGGTGGTGGTGGTGGTGGTGGTGGTGGTGTCTGATAAGGAGAAGGAGGAGGGGGAAAAGGTGTGTAGGCAAAAATAGACTGTGAGTGTCCAATGAGTGCTGATTGATGCGAAGACACTGGAACATGAATGTTTTCATAAGGTTACGCTGGAGGTGGAGATGGATGTACTAGTACATGTAAGCCCTATCCAAATATCGGCCGGGATACAACATAATAATCAGAGGGTCCACTAGGTAATGCCATGGAGGCAAACTACATCACCAACTAATCCACACTTGGGAGAGTTTGAAGGAAATACCTACGCTGCAATGATCCTGAAAGTGTGTAAGGAAAAGGTGGAACACCACCCAGTTAAGAAAGAGATAAGCTCCTAACGGCTATCCCTAAGTTTGAAGAACCCCTCAGTGTGGTGAATGAAAACACATGCGATCCTACATGAGATACAACATACGGTGCACGTAATGGAGGCTAAAAAGATGTAGCAACAGAATAAGAGGATGGGATGGAAGGGAGATTAAATGGATTTATAATAGATGTAGTCGTGGAAAATAATATGGGTTCCTTTTGTCCATTAAATGTATTAAATTAAAATGATGATGATAAAGATGCACCTATTTCATTTTGACCTTTGAAAACAAAATTGTTTGAAGGAAAAGAAAAGAAAGTAATACTCACAGTTTGTTTCAACTCCTTATCTATTCTTGAGTTCATAAAGAAATATTTGTCTTCCTCATTACTCATAAACCAAAACTTGTTTTGCGTATGTCCATCATGAAAATCATCCATATCAATAGAAGAAGGGAAATCATCATTAACAAAATCTGAAATGGTAGATATACCTAGCACCGGAGAGAATAAGTATAAAGGCAATGGAGTGTATTCTATGCCAGTTTCCACTTGCGGATAGCCAGTCCTAAGTGGAGATTACGCCCTTCTAGCATGGTCAATGCATCGGTGCACCGAATCTACAAGGTATTCAAACTTACCATCTATTTGTTGTTGGGCTCTATACATCAAAATGAGATCGTACTCAGCTGCAATGATCTCGTAAGGTCGTGGAACTCCATGGTAGTCCAATGTTAGTCCAATGTCTATCCAGCCATTCGGGAGCTTGTGAAGCAAGCTATGAGGCCCACTCTGACTCGTTCCTCAATGAACTTAGCTCAATTATGAGAAGTGGTGCGAAAGTAGTGTTCGAAGTCATCTGCCCTTCTGTTGTTCCTACTTCTTGTGTAGAGCTTTCATATCAAGGCCTAGGTTTCTCTCAGAGAACTCGGCTCTAATACCATGTGAAGAAAACACCCTAACACAGAAACACAAATACCACCGTGCGACAAAGCACACACTGATAGAATAACACAGTTAGGGTTAGGCTAACTCAGAGACGATGAACACAGAAAATAAATAAAATGATATGACTATTGAATATGCAATGCTCATGCAACAAACACACTATGCAGTGAATGAATATTGTACCTCAAACTCCTGTATCTCAAGGATCACAGCAAAGGTAAATGAGCTAGAGAGTGTGTCATACTCCGAACGGATTCCGAATCACAGCAAGGCAGCCTCCGGATGTTGAACACCAGCAAATGCAGCCAAGGAAGGCTAGATCTAATGCAGACGACAGTGTAGGAGAGAGAAATACTAAAAACGCAGGTGAGGAGAGAGAAAACAGTGAAGCAACTGGGAGGAGAGAGAAAACAGCAAACGCAAGCTGCAGTAGAGAGAAAACAGCAGTGACAAGCTGAGGAGATGATGGCGACAGCTGGAGGAGAGAGAAAATCTGCAGGGCGGCAGCTGGGCCTGTAAACACAACAATATGCTGACGTGGCAGGTTGTACGACAATTGGATAATGGACAACAACAATTGCCTCGCTGGAAACAACAGCAATTTGATGATGGAGGGCTAGAACTAGGCGCCAGATGAGTGAAGACTGGAATGGACAGCTTGGACTATGATATCCTCTGCGAATGGTGTGTGGGAAGCAAGCTAAAAACACCTGAAACCTGCAAAAACGAAATTAAGGCTGAATAGAGAGCAACATACCTATTTATAGAAAGTTTGCACTCTCCCAAGTGGGTTTGTGCTTATGGGATACAAACACTCTCTAGGAATGCATTTTTTTAAATGAAGAAGGTCTCTTCCTTAATTAAGCATGTTTTGGGGTTGTTTAAGTGGAGCTAATGCATTTTTAGCTCAACAGCACAAGGAGTGCCTGGTGGAAGACGCATGTGCTCCAGCATTGTAAGGAGAAAATGTCAAAGTCGACAATCTTGAATGGTATGACCGTTCTTGCCGCAATAAGAGCACCCAGTGGAATATTCATCAGGAGAAGCCATAGCACCAGAGTGACATCTTGGAAAAGGGAGGGTGGGACGAAGAAGAAGAATATCTCCCAATGATGCAATGGAAGTAGAGGGATAATTTAGAAGTTGATGCCGATCTCGCAACCTGTCTTTGCCTTCTCCAATGCAAAGGATCTTTGTGGTTCACTAAGCACGTCTCACTCCGATACCATGTCAAGAAAGGACTGCTATGGAAGCAAACCAAAGAGATAGTAGGGTTTGCAAGGGGGAAACACGGAATGTGCATGACAAACACTGAAAGAGAATAGAAACTCAAAACACAAAAGAAGATGATGATGAAGCGTTGAATCACATTAAGTGAACAAAGCTAATACAATGGAGCCAAAACTCAAAAGATGACTACAATGTCCTATCAGAATCAAGCAGCATTATCTAAAGGGAATGTGCACTGTGAAGGAAGCCAAACACAGTCTTCCGAACAATAGGCTATCAAAGTAATGACTAGAGGAGGAGGATAGCTATCGAGGGAGTGGAAACAGTTCTTAGAAGCCGTCAAAAGAAGATCACCAGCTATCTAAGATTGATGCCGAAGCCAAGAAGAGCACCAAACTGCCAAACACAGCTAGTAGGATGACGCCTAGAGCAAGGAGATTGCCCTCTAATGGAAAGGTGCCTCTAAATCTACAAACACAGCATAGGAACACTAACGCCAACTGCTGTGGAGTGACACCTGTGGTGGAGAAGGAGCCAGGAGGCCACAAATTGCAAAACACAAATTAGGACAACCCCTAAAGCTGATGACTGCTAAAGAGGAAGGTCACCAGGGTGGAAGAAGATCCTACAAGCCAAACAAAAGCAAGAGGAGATACCAAAAGCAAAACGTGTTGATGCCAGGTGGAGAATAGCCTCACAGACAGACAAACATAAAGAGAATATGATGCTTGGAGAAGGAGGAGCTAATGTCAAGCTGCAAATGCTAACGGCAAGTGATGGAGAGCTATCACCAGGGTGTGGATGCTCATGTTAGGTGGGGGAGAGGCTCCAAACACAAACCTGATGCTGAAGGGAGAGGGCACCCAAAGCAAAGGGATGCAGATGGTGGAAGGAGAGAGGAGAGACAAAGGTCTGATGAAGGAACGAAAGTGTGTGTGTGAATGAATGGATGGTGCCATATATATAGGCATAAACACGAGTCTCACCCACTAAAGTCTCTCAGGTGGCCTCCCGACTCTCTCGGAAGGCACCCACAAAGCTTGTTTGGGGCTAGACACGAATCCAAAAATGGAAATGGAAGAGGGAAATTGTACTGAATGATGTGGTTTCTCAACATCAACTGCTGAAGAACCCAAAAAGAGCAATGACAACTCAAGACAAAGGGCAAAGCACAAGGGTCAAGAACACTCATGGATGCACTTGGGCTAGTCACTCAAACACATCCTCAATGTGAGCAAGCAACCAACACTCAATCAATAAAATCAGTATCTTGGTTGCTACATCCTCGAGCATCATGAATGGGTATTCACACCTAGCAACCCTAGTGGCCAATGCTGTGGGCAACCATCCATGATGTCCAAGGATGTGTTTAGTGACCATCCATGATGCCCAAGCAAAGTATTGCTAGTTCCCAAGCTCACAGGTGAGCCCAGTCGGCTACATGGCTTGGAGGTGAGTCCAATGTCCAATCCCTTGGTGTTCGTGGATATGGCCTATGTCATGAGGGCATGTATTTTTGAAACCTCACTTAGCATGTGGATTAATTTTTAATCACATGATTAAGTAAATGATGCACATGTGAGGTGCAATTGGGGTTAAAGTAAATTTACAAGCCCGGGACCCGAAGAAATCACGGGATGTCAAAGGCAAAAGTTGCTATAAGTTATACTACACAGGTACTTGGTGGTATCTAGTGCCAATTGTTGGCCTAGGCCATCCATTTGGCCATAAGTATTAGTTGGTGACACTAAAGAAGTGGCGTTTAATGGTACCTAACACCAATCTGTGTCAAAGATGGCACAGAGACACTCGAAAATGGAAGTTGCCTAGCCAATTTAATTATTGGTCAATCGGATTCTTTTTTCAGCGCACCGAAATAATTATTAGATTAATTTTCAATATTTTAAGGCCGAAATTAATATTTAATTATGAAAAATGCTAGAAAAACCATTTGGGAAGGCTGCCACTTGTGAAAAATGCCCATGAAAGACTGAAAAACGTCTTTAGAGGCTAGAGAGAGGCGTTTCTATAAATTCAGCCTGCAAGAGAGAGGGAGGGGAGGCTGCTAGTCTGATTTGCAGCCATTGGAGGACCTTCTGAGGCAACCAGGGGCAAAAGAAGACCAATCAACAACAAGAGACAGCATCTACAGGCTGTTGAGGCAAGGCAGCAGCAGTAAATAACTGATTTTTTTCAGTTCTTTGCATCTACATGCTGTTGTGGCAGGGCAGCAGCTGCACTTGACTAATTTTCAATCATTCTTCGCCACAACACTCTAAATTTTCTCTCTCTACAGCTTTCCCTCTCATCTCCCAGCCATTTCACAACCTTGCTCCGAAGATCTCAGCATTTGGACCCTTGGAGGCTGAGAAATTGCAAATTTCTCTGCTGTAAACCCTAATTTACAGCACAAATTAGGGTTTAGCAACAGCCTTGGGAAGCGTGCCAAAAATTAAAAGCTCCAAGACTTGGATTCAACAAGGCTGAAGGTGAATTTCAGCTAAATTCAGGTGGAAGACTAGCCAGCCATTGAATTTGGGGCATTTCCATCGTCTATGAAGTGGGTGAAGGCCAATTGAGTGCCCGAGTCGAGGGGCAAAATAGATTGAAGACTTGCTGGTCACTTTGGACAGCAAGGGGAGTTGAAATACAGAAAGGGATTGGGAGAATCCCATTGTAAGTCAACTTTTTCTTCAATAAAGCTAAAGAAATACCAAAAGGGACACCAATTTTGGGGCCAATCGGGTGTGCATTGTCCGAGATCAGTAGGTAAATTTGTATTTTCAGATTTGCATTTATTGTTTGCTGCTGTAATTAAGTTGTAATCAAGGATTTATCACCCTATCCAAGGAGGAAAGCTAAAGAAATATCGAAAGGGGTGCCAATTTTGGAGCCAATCGGGTGTGCATTGTCCAAGATGAGTAGCTAAATTTGTATTTTCACATTTGCATTTATTGTTTGCCGCTGTAATTAAGTTGTAATCAGGGATTTACCACCCTATCTGAGGAGGAAGGCTGGCTTCAACCTATGTTATTTCTCGTGTGCAAGTTGAATCCTAGATGGGTATTTCATTGGTATCAAAGCATCAACTAGCTATGTGGCACAAGATACAATGGCATGCATAAAATCACTTTTGCTCACAAAAATGTGACAATTCATGCCTGACAAGTACACTTTTACCTCGTTTAGGATGGTATGGGACACTACTAGCGAGGGGCATGCATAGGGGGGCACATGTTGCAAATGGTGGATACAACAAGGTACACTTCCTGTCTAGTACTCATGTTTGGATAGGTGTTGAGGAGATGTTTGTGTACAAGGGTTTTTGGTGGTACTTACTGAGAAACGGGGAAAAGTTTAGGGGACATGTCGTTATATCCTCCCTTTCTATTAAACAAGCCACAATCCATGGTTGACTTTCTACACAATATGTAAGGGATGTTTAACAATTACAAGGGAAAGCATTAAAAGGGCCCAAGATCATGACACATTTTATGCTAACCAAAACCATACTCCTTCAAAGCTCCAAGAAGGCATGTGAGTTTAACTTAAAGTCCATAAGGACTATGATTCAATGAGCATACCAGCAAGTGTTATAAGTTATCTTCGAGGTTTTATGGCCCTTTCCAGGTTACCAAGAAGATAAGTAGCATATCCTACAAGCTTGTTTTACCTCTAGAGACAGAGATCCAAGTTCATCATGCATTCCATGTGAATTGTTTAAAACGACAACTAGGACAAGGTGAACTAATAGTTCAAATTAAGAAAGTCCTACAGCTAGAGGACACTACTCAATATATTCCACTTCTATCCAAATTGATTCTTAACCATAGGACTAAACAATCCCGTGAAACCATTTATCCCGAATATTTGGTCAAGCAGAAAAACCATCCTATATACGGCACCCATCCCCAAAAGAGGGTGTTTCTATGTTGTGTCTATTACTAGGGAACACGTCCCGAAACCACTAGGACGAGAGGGACATATGGGACACAATAGCAAGGATGCCATGCATGTTTGCACTGGTCCTTCCTGGGCTAGAACATGGGTTGCTCATCATTCATCTATGGTTTCATCTTCCTTGGAGACTTGCTCTTCTACTAGTGTGGAGGCTTCCCCTCTTGAAGTAGATCTTCCGACATCCATGCTACAATAGCAGCTACTTCTCCCTAGCTCCTCCAACTAGGATATTTCATCTTTATCCTCCATGGTTCTTGGCACCACACAAAGACTGACATTTGTGAGAGCCTGCATCAGCAAAGGAAACATGAACACAAAGAGAGAAGGGAAGAGAAGGACTACAATAAAAGAAGAGAATGGAAGAATGAAAAACTACACTAAACTCCACAAGAATGCTCAATACAAAGAGCATTGATCAATCCTTGCACACAACCCCAAGGCATTAGTGAGGGCATCGGATCAAGCTAACGATAGAAGGCAACATCAGAAGACAAAGAAGAGTCTTGTACGTCAAAGTGTGCAAAAACATGCAAGAATGATGATAGCAACCACTAGAGTCGGGCTACATAAGGCCAAAAATGCTAGAAACTAGCCAATCTAGCCAAACTAGGCCTTAAAATGCTGATTGATTGTTCAACAACAATAAAATAATCAACCAAATGCACATCGCCATCATAAATGTTGGTCATCCCATCCTGGCCAATATGAACCTAATCTAGACCCACTAAAAGAGAATACACTAAGCTGAAAAATATATGGCCAATGTGAACACTCTTGAATCCAACCAAAAAAGAAATGCATGCTCTACAAAGAGCCACCTCCTCCGTCAAAACACATGATAGAGTTAATGCCTGAGCTCATAATGTTCCATCTAACTCAACCTAAGGCTCGCAAGCAGGAGATGACCATGCCAAACACTCATGACTACTAACAACATCAAGTTCCTCTTCCACCTTCAACCACCGCATGATTCAAACAAGACAATGTAGTTATCTTCAGATGTTTAGCTCCGTTGTATGAGCTTGATTCACTTGGCATGATTCACTGATTCATCGTTTATCTTCTTCTTCTTATATGTTTTCTAAGTTTCTCTTCTCTCTTAGTATTTGCTATACACACTCTGTGTTTCCCCCGCAAACCCTATTGTCTCTTAGTTTGCTTTCACAACAATCATATTTTGACATCTCGTCTCCAATTACCTCTTCAAGAGGATAGCCAAACCAAATTTTCCACAATCAAAGTGGACCAAGTGGCACTATCTCACAAAGTTACTACCATGGCTTACTTTATAGACATAGGATGTAGTTGTGCTATAGATTTAGAGATACATCCACTACAAAGGTTGTTTCCAATAGAGGCTATACACACTCTCCATGGGAGACATTGTTGGGCGACTTGAAGACCATGAGAAGGTACTCTCTTTTATTATGCTTCACACATGGTTTGGCATTTGTAGACCTCCTCATTGGTTATTCGTTCAAGCCTAGTAATAGGCTTCCAAGTTTGCTTTAGATTTGTTTCTTTGCAAGTCTTTTACAGGGCTAATTTGTATTTTTCCATGGGTATTTCGTCCCAAGGAAACTATTTAATAGAATCATTATTTTCTTTGAAGGGGAATAAAATCATACGGCCATCTCTAGCTTGTGAGCCCATTCCATTAAGCAACATAGAATTCAAGGCTCTTTATCATACCTTCAAAGAAGACACTGAAATATTAATCTTCGTCCAAACTACCACAAAAGGCTTACCATTCAGAACACATGGTCAAATAGAGCAAAATCAAAGGGCTCAAACTTTGTAGATCAAGTCAAAAGCTTAAGGCACCAAGTAATATTACATTCTAGAATTACCTGTTTCGCAAGGGAGCATCAAAGCCCAAAGCTTTTGATGTTGCAAAGCGATCAATGGGAAGACCAGTACCAGCTAAAGCACAAGCCCCAAGAGGACAAAAGTTCATGCGGTCCTTGCAATCACGTAGGCGCCCAATGTCGCGCTCAAGCTAGCAATATAAAGAATACATTACTCACAATCACATGCAATGGTGGACTTCCCAACAATTAAGCTAGACTTAAAAGAGAGTGTGTCATAAAACCACTATCATCTAGAAAAGTGGATAGATGAAAACTCATCATTCCCATCTGATATTCAAATTCTTCATATAAACCTGCTCCACATATGCCAGTAGAAGGTGAGAAACAAGTATCGGTTGAGCCCGTTGAAGGTGTGTATAACCAGGTACAATTAGATCTTGGTACTTTGTAGCCAGTTTGACTAAAGCAACCTACACAAAAACACAATATGTGTATAATAAAGATAGACCTCATGCAAATAAAGTGAAGGTACACCATGGAGCTTCATATTAGTCACTGATAATTACTAGCATGTTTGTAGACCTGCAGTCCAACAATCTGAGCTAAAATAAGATCGATGGCATCACGGCACCATAGTCGAACATCTGTGACAACTTGATCATTTCGACTCCTTGCAGTATGCAACTTCTTTGCAGGCTCACCAACCAAGTCAATCAATGCAGCTTCAACATTCATGTGCACATCTTCTCTATCAGCCCTCCATACAAACTCTCCAAGTTCAATCTTTCTCTCTATCTCATCAAGGCCTAGAATGATTGTATCCCGATCCTCCATGCTCATAAGACCCTGTACAAGGCAAAATGTAATGAGTAGAAGAAAAGTGCTTCGAAAGAGAATGCTAGCTTGACAAAGACCATGGCACATGCAGACATCTTTCTGTACACTAAAGCACAAAGCCTGTCTGCTCATATAGCCTTTGTATTAACCATCAAGAGGACCAAGACAAGTGCCGTCTGACTCAAATGAGAAAGGTTGTTCACAATGGACAGAACCGGATTTAGCACCAAGCTCTTGCACTACAACTATATGGCATCCAACCAGGCTCTTAGAGTACAGCTATATGGCATCCAATGTACTGAGCAATTGACGAAAATGCAAATATGCCTTGTAGTTCATAAAATTCAGGATCCAACTTGCAGGAGACAGCATTGTTCTCGTGTTTAACATGTTCTGCAAGCAAGTTGATGCCTGAATGATGCAGCATTTAGTGATCTGATTAAGAGTTACAAACAACATGTATATTTATGGTAGAATTTGATCCTTTCATATGCATTCTAATAACTATGGTCAAAGGCCTTCTCAGGTTAAGGCTTCTGCACACAAGTGAATGCCTGAACGATACAGCATTTAGTGGTCTGTCTGAGAATCACCGAGATTATTCGTTTCATTTGTTTGTTCCTTCGCATGCGGTAAAGGCTTCCATAAAAATCAAAATCCTTTGTAAAAGAAACAAAATGAAGCATCTCCGTACTTGTTGAGCGAGCATGGCGGCATGAGCTCTGCTTCCTTGAAGGTCATGTTTGTAGAGCTTCTTGTCAAATGAAACGGACTGGCTGAACTTCTCGACGGCCTCGGTGACGCTCTCCTCGAAACGGCCACCCCACAGCTTGACCTCTTTCGACGAAGTCTCCTTTTGGGAAGGCCTGATCGCCATGGATGCTTGGGAATTGTAGGCGCTTCGCCACACAGGGCTAGAAAGCGCACATCTGGTGAAGCATGCCATAGCCAAAAGCCCTGAAGGACAGCCTTTCTTTTGTTTTGGGGGACACTGCCCATTTCGTCTTGCCAACTACATATAGCTTGTTGGCAGCAACGTGGCAGGTACAAAGCACCTGGGGCCTTCAAAAAAAGGGGTCATGGCTCCTCTACATAGGTAGATGTTTATCTTGGAAGCTAGGCTTAGTGTTCGTCCTAGGTTCATTAGATGCTAAACACCCTATGCTAGGGGACTGTGGTAGACTCTAGGTACTGTCCATCCCATCTTGGGGCTTCATGAAGACAACTTCGAGTCCGGATCAAAGAGAAGCAGGGAGAATAAGAATCAATTACCTTGGAGTTTACAGTTCATGATGAAGAATGCAAGCTCAAGATGGAAGGACAACCTTTCAATGAGGATGGTCAACCAATGTGGTCTTTCGAACGTTTACGTGACATTACTTTGTCTTGTCCTCTTTTTGGGTTTTTTTAAGTTCTTCTTGATTTTTGGCCAAGGAGGCTTTCCTGAGAGCTGCAACATGTACAGGTCAATTGACCTATGCAAGTCAACACAACCAAAAAAAAAATAACTTGCATGCCGAAAGAGCTCACATCTCTAGCAAAAATGTGAACTTCTCGTGGTAAACAAAAGAGTAATAAATATGGTCAATACTGTAACTAGTAGAATTATCGATGATATGGTCAACAACCATTGGCAACACAACTCCTCTCTCCCCACGACGACTTCTTCTCTCCTCCTCTAGCACATTCAATGGTTATATATAGTCAAGTCTACTCAATCGATTACTTACAAGTGGCCTGTAAGTCTACAAGCTGGTAATCCCACCATTGCCAGTATATGTACTTAAACAAAACATGGAGAAAGTTTATTATAATTTTGCTTTAGAAAATAAATGAAGCAAATGGGTTGAACCTCCCATTCATTTGTTGGTGCTCATTCCCCCCATCAAACCTTTAGCTTTCAACAATGTTTGCAAGGGCTATGTGGGTTTTAGGAAACCCTACTACATCCACATTGTGTCAATGTGGATTTTAGGAAACCCTACTACATGCACATTGTGTCAAGTGGGAGAGGGATTACTACATTCCCTCTCTCTCTCTCTCTCTCTCTCTCTCTCTCTCTCTCTCTCTCTCTCTCTCTCTCTCTCTCTCTCTCTCTCTCTCTCTCTCTCTCTCTCTCTCTCTCTCTCTCTCTCTCTCTCTCTCTCTCTCTCTCTCTCTCAATGTGTGTGTGTGTAATATTTTCTTTTACATAAAATCTAGCATGGTTGATGTCTTCAACCAAGCCCACTAACCACACTTTGTTCACTCGACATCATTGCAAAGCTTGTGCAATTGTGGTTCCCTCCTTTCACATTTTTTGTTTGTGAGTGAAGGGAAGGAGAAGGGAAGTAGCCATATGGCTACCTCCCCTTGGTCACAAAAAGAGGATGCACGTTTTGCACAACATGATATCACACTTCACTCACAATAGTGTGCAAACATCCACCAATCTCAAGAGGTAAACATTTATGATTGTACAAGGACCAACTAGCTATGGTTTGAGTGAATATAGGTGGCACACTTTGCATGCCATGATAGTGTACTTCATATGGCAACACACGTACGATTCATGATATGCCTTCTTTTATACACAATTTATCACCTCAAAATAACCCCAAATGTGATAGAAACTCCAAATGAGCTCGAAATACAACAATAAGGTCAGGTACACACCGACACAAGGTTGCACCCGGCCTAAAAGTCATCCATCATGTTATTTACATACAAGGCAAGGAAAGGTGTGACAAAAATGTGACTTGTCTCAATGGGTAGAGCTATGAATTATGGGCTAATTTGACAAAGGTTCAAGGCTTGTCAGGTGTTGTATGTCTTTTAAAATAGATGTGCTTGTCCTTATCCCACTTGGGCAAGGGTTTGTTGCCCCTTGGATGGGGGATCTCCCCCACCCAAACTTGTTTGTCACATGCATTTCACAAAGTAAATTGCAAGCTGCCACATTAGCACAATGTCCCTTCTATTGTGGCATTCAACTATCTACCCAAGCATGTGTGTAATTGACCTAAGTTATGCTTGCTTTGCTCACAATTCATTTGCAAAGCCTACACCACTTGACACCTCCCTTGTATGCTCTATACTCCTCTCCCTTGCTCTTAATGTGGTATATATATGTATGTATATAAATGGCTTACACACACATGTGCATACACGTTTATAATCTTCTTGACAACTCATTCTATACAATTTTTGAAAATGTGAGATTTTGAGCGCATTGCCATACATTAGTCTCTAGGATTTCTTTGAAGCACATGAACGATACTAAGAAGATATTGAGCCTTAAAGCTTCTACTAATAAGTTAGAAATTGAGTCCAACGTGTTTGTATAGATTTATGAATAATCCATTTAAGAGCTTAGTGTTAAGTGTGTAGCATTCCATAACTTTTCATGAATGGAATCAATAAACAATAAATATGCTTGAACCTTTGATGGCTTATAGGAGTTGGCATTTCTAAATTGTTGCATATATAGTTGCTCATCATAGGTTTTACAATATCTTTAAACCAGGGTAGAAGAAAGATTGGTTAAAACTTCAAATAGCAAAAAACAAAGAAAGTAAGAGAAACTCGAGGGAAATTGAACCCCAAGCACACGACATTTGTGTTTCTACCAAGTAGTTCACCTATAAAACAAACTAGGTTTAGGAAATCCTTCAATTGTAATAGAGTATAAATTAATCAATTGGATTTTGGATTGTTTTTTATTACTATCTACTCAACACACGCACATAACATGCATGTGTACAAAAAGAATTAGTATTGCTTAAGACATATACACACCCAAATAGATATGCATGGGGGTGTGTATGTGTGTGGACACAACTCATATGCGTTGACACACACATGTCATGAGTAAATCTCTATTGGCTAGGTCAAACTTGTTGGATTTAGGGTTGCATGAATGCACACAAAGTTTGGGAAGGAAGGAGCTTAAGGGCTTGCAACACAAAGTGTTTTGGGAGGTGTCAAAATAGAAGATTTATAAGAGTAAGTTTACCCAAGAGTGAATGAGCATATATATAAGGTTGGGAGGAGATATGGTAACAAATCCTCCTTGGGAGTGATGCAATGAATATGAGTTGGCACTCGTGTATAGGCAGTGCCAAGCTTGGTGAACTATTATCAATCCATGATGGGGAGGAAGCCCAAAGCTCTATGGAAAACTTCGAACATCTCACGAGGCAAAGCCTTTGTGAAAGATCTACAAGCTTGTCCTATGTCACACATAGACCAAGCTCATCTCTCCCATAGAGAGTCATTGTGAAATATTTGCAAGGTTGTCTCCCATAGAGAGTCTTTCACACAATGATAATGCACCTTGATATGATTAGTGCTAGCATGGAACACTAAGTTCTATGCAACATGCAATGTGCTACGATTGTTAGTGAAGATGTTAATGGTAGTTATCAATTCAACATGCAAATCATCTAAAAGGCATCTAAGTCAAACACACTTAACCACAGCCATGAAAGTTGCCCTATACTTAGCTTCACAGCTAGAAGTGGTCATAATAGGATCTGCTTCTTGCTCAAACAAGATATGCATGAGTTGTTAAGTATGAAGCAAAAACCACTTATGCACACGAGTATTATAACAATTAGGCCATTTTGAATCCAAAACAGCATGTAAATCTATTGTAACAACTAGGCCACTTTTTGTGTTTTTGTGTGTGTGTGTGAGTGTGTGTGTGTGTGGTTTTTTTGAATCAACCTTAATAATTGCAATACTTGTCTCATAAGACTAATGAGTACCATATGTCATCAACATAAAATGACAATGATTAGAGGAACAACACCTTCATGTTTGACATATAAGGTACTCTTAGTTCGACTATTTTGAAAACCATGTGCAATCAATCATTCATTTATTTTATCATATCAAGATTGAGGTGCTTACTTCAAACCATACAATACCTTCTTCAATTTACACACTTTGTTTTCTTGCACATTCTGAACAAAACAATGAGGCTCAAATATATATGCTTTTTAAAATGTAAATTGCCATCTAGAAATGCAATTTCAATTTCCAATCGATGAACATTCCAACCATTAGGAGTTCCTAATGCACAAACGCTATAAATTGTCATCATATGCCAAGTGTGAGAAAAGGTGTGATCAAAGTCAATTCCCTTCTATTGGTCACAACCCTTTACCGTAAGCCTAGTCCTATGCTAATCAACATTACCATCTAGCTTATGCTTCAACTTGTATGCCCACTTAGTACCAATGGCCTTTTTCCTAGTAGGCATGGCACACGAGAACTAAGTGCCGTTTTTTATAATAGTGTTATACTAAGATTTCATAGTAGTTATCCAATTTTCTAAATTTTATGTATTTTTAAAACAAACAAGCTTATCCTCATCATATGTATTGGAAATAGCCATGACAATTCGATGCATAAGAGGCATTGTGAGAGCTAAAATAAGTATAACTAGACTAAGGTGCATCTAAAAAATAGTCATGCATGTCTACACCATCCATTATGGCAACATCTCTACTCTCTTGATTTTGATAACAATTGCATAATTTACATCTAAGTTGAAATAGGGTAGTGTGTGAATTCACAAGAAACCCAATAGGTTGGAAACTTGCAATATTTGGTGCTATGTTTGACTTTCCACCACTAACAAGAGGCAACAAAGTGTCATATATGTCCTATTCTCAACAAAAGCAAGCCAACCCTCAAATGTAGCTAAGATTTTCAATTTCTGCTTTATGGGATATGCCTAGATCTTTGGCACATGGGATACATTCTATATTACTATGCTGTAGCACCACATGTAAAAATAGTCTCTCTCTTTGGCTCTCTTGCTCCATCCGCCATAGGTTAGTTTGTTAGACATTATCCGGTTGTGCTTTTGGACTATTTTGCTATCATTTACAATAACCTATTTGTCTTGGAATGTGTATTCATTTACTGCATTATGGTTGGTGGGTCAAATGATAGTGCCATCTTCAACATTGACGAGTTGGATGGCAACTACAGCTATTCAAAGGCACAAATTTGGCAGGTTCTATCTAGTGTAGAAATTATACAATAAGCCATTGAGACATGAGGGTATCAAGCCTTAACACGTTGATATAGAGAATTGGATTGAACTATATGAGTTATGTAAATCTATAATAGTTTTGTCACTCTCTAAGCAAGTTTGTTGTAATGTTGTCTCTAACGGGCAGATTGACTAGCAATCATGGGATAAGGTTCATAATATCTATGATAAGTAGAGCCCTACCTCTCAAATGTATTGGCTAAAGAAACTCATGGACCTTCATATGAAGAAGGGGACTACTATGTCTTTCCACTTAAATGAGTTTCATTCTAATTTTAGCCACTTATCTTTGCTGGGGATTGTATTTAAAGACAATCTTCCTCCCTTGTTCTTAATGGTTACATTGCTTAAGTCATGGGATGCATTCTATATTACTATGTTGTAGTACCACATGTATCGTTATGGAATCATTGCCTTTGGCACATGTCATTAAAAGGAATAAAAATGCTTACTCGTTTGTAGTATCTTCTGCCCCTTAACTATAAGTATTTTGATTATTGTGATCATTGTCTTTATGGCAAGTAGACCCGTAGTTAGCATAAGAAGATGGGCATTACACGCATAGGTGAGGCTCTGGCTTGTCCATTTTGATGTTTGTGAACCTATGCCTTGCTCTTTAGGTTGTGTAAAGTATTTTGTCACTTTCATTGATGATTACTCACATAAGGTCTAGGCATATTCCATAAACCAGAAATCAAAAGTCTTAGCTACATTTGAGGGTTGGCTTGCTTTTTTTGAGAATCAATCTGGGTATAGGCTAAAATACTTACCTTTAAGGAGTTTTGTGATGAGAGGGGTATTAAGCATCAATTGACCACCCCATACACCCCACCTCATAATGGTATGGTTGAGCATATAAATAGGACAATTCAGAAGCAAGTTTGTAGTATGCTTAGCTAGGCAAGCTTACTTCAACACTTTTGGGTTGAGATAGTTACTATTGTCATACGCTTGAATAATCGATCTCCATATATTGCTCTTAACTATCAAATTGCAGAGGAGGCATGGTCTAGAAAACCTCTATCATATGGTCATTTATGTATCTTTGATTGTGGGGCTTTTTGCCATGTTTCTTAGGACAAGCGTAATAAGCTCGATCCTAAGTCTGTGAAATGCATATTTCTTGGTTATGGAGATGCAATTGAGATGGGCTATCTCTTATGGAATCGACTGGCTCAAAAGGTCGTATGTAGCCATGATGTTATTTTCCATGAGGAGAATATGCATAAGCAGCTTGAGTAGGTCATTGAGGTACGCAAGGTGATATTTCAAGTGTCTAGCCAACTAGACAACTTGCAGCACCTAATGCTCTAATGGCCCAAAACGATGATGTTAGATAGGAGGTACATGCTCCACAACTTATTTTGTGGTCATCTATTAGAGATAAATGTCAATTTGAGTGGTTTACACCCTCTATGGATTACGTTATGGTGACAGATTTTGGTGAGCCTCTTACTTATGATGAGGCTATGCATAAAGGTGATAGTCAATTGGGAGAGAGCCATGCACTGAGAGTATGAATCCCTACTACTGAAAAACCATACGTGGGATTTGGTTCCTTTGCCTAGTGAAAAGGGTGCTTCGCCATACAAGTGGGTGTAAAAGTTGAAAAGTAACCCTTGACACCCCAAGCTAGCCTATAAGGTCAAATTGATTGCTAAGGATTTTAAGCAGGAGCATGGTATTAACTTGGATGAAGTATTATTTCCTATAATCAAGATAACTATCCTATGCTTGGTATTGGATTTGGTTGTATAGCTAGATCGGGACCTCTATTAGATGGATGTTAAGGTTGTTTTCTTATATGGGGACTTGCATGATGAGATTTATATGCAGTATCCTAAGGGATTTTAAGAAAAAGGTAATGAACACCTAGTGTGCAAGTTGAGAAAAAGCCTTTAGGGCCTTAAGTAGGTACCTAGGGAATGGTATCATAAGTTCAATACTTTCATGCACTCACAGGGATATACTCATAGTGATATGGATCCATGTTTCTATATGAAGAAGGTCCGTGATGGTAGCCTTATGATTTTAGTACTCTATATGGATGATATGCTGATTATTGGGAGTGCTCGTGATGAGCTTGATGATTTAAAAGGTTAGCTCAAAACGAGCTTTGAGATGCAAGACATGGGACATGCCTCACATATCCTTAGGATCTGCACCATTCGTGATTGCTCTACACAGGGCTTCTTTACTTGTTGTAAAAGGACTACATCCAAAAGATCCTTGAGCGATTTCATATGGAGGATGTTAAGTCTATTGGCTATCCTTTACCTTCTCATGTAAAGGTTAGGTAGGCCAATTGTCCATAGTCTAATGAGCAAAAAGCCGAGATGGCCAAGATCTCTTATATATCTGCAATGGGAAGTTTGATGTATGCCATGATAGTCTAATTGTCCATAGTCTAATGAGCAAAAAGCCGAGATGGCCAAGATCTCTTATATATCTGCAATGGGAAGTTTGATGTATGCCATGATAGCCACTCGTCTTGATATAGCATTTATAGTGGGAGTTGTAGCACGCTATATGGCTACACCTGCACCTCAAGGGTAATGTAGATATGTGCATATGTTATCATGTCTAGGATATAGGAGTTATGGATACACCGACTCTAGTTATGCATAACATGTAGACAGTAGGAAGTCCACTTCTGACTATATCTTCCTCTTTTCTAAAGGTGTTGTTTTTTGGATGTCCAAGGTGCAGAAATGCATGGTCCTATCCACTATGGAGCAAAGTATGTTGCAACCATAGATGTTTACAAGGAGGCTATCTAGTTAGGCCATCTAATAGCATACCTATTCTATGAGTGCTATTTTATTGACCAAGAATTCAGTCTCTTCAATGAGAAGACAAAGCACATTGAGGTGCATTACCACTTTATCCAAGAGGTTGTTGAGTACAAGATATTGCCAATATCTCAACCAACCAAAATCTTATAGATTTTCTCGCTAAAAGTCTCTCAGTAGAGCATTTTTTACATTTGAACTTTGTCACTTTTTTCTTATTCTCACTAGGGACACGTTCACCTTTAAGTGGGAGGTTGTTGGGGGCTAAAGGTGTCTATGTATTTTACTACACTAATAGTACCCGCACACCTGTACATTGCAAGTGGCAAGTGCCCATCACTGTCACTTCATTCTTTATTCTTTCAATGAAATTTAAATAAGGGAAGGCTGGCCACACATTATGACTCTTGGAGTTCCCATATATTGAGTTTCTCTTTCTTGCTATCTTGCTCCATTCGCCATAGCTCACTTCTCCATTACTTCCACTTGCTCATGCTCTCACTTAGGCTCCTCCCTTTAGAGTAGATGCAAACTTTAATAAGTGAAAGGGAAGTGGAACCCAGGAGGAAAAAGCTTGGCAGTGAGAGCTATGGCGGATGGAGAGCAAGAGCAAGAGAGAGAGTGAAACTCAAAGTGGGAACTCCAACAACCACAATGTGTGGTCAGCGAGCCTTCCTTTATTCAAACTATCACTAAAAGAATAAATAATAAGTGACTGTGATGGGCATCAGCCACCTGCAGTGTGCAGTGGCGGGTATTGTAAGTGTAGTAATACACGGGCAGCTAGACGAAGGCACCTTTACCCCCAACAACCTCCCACTTAAAGGTGAATCTGCCCTAGTGAGAGAGAAAAAGAAAAGACGGTACAACATGCACACATGTACAATAGGATGAGGAAAAAGACGTCGTCTCATCTAATGCCCATCAATCTCCTGAGGAAGGCGAAGCGCTCTGTAGTGAGGCTCTTTGTGAGCAAGTCTGCAGGATTCTGCTCAGTCGGAATCTTGACAAGGTCAACAGACCTGTCCTCAACAACCTCGCAAATGAAGTGATATCTCACCTCAATATGTTTTGTCTTCGCATGGAAGATTGGATTCTTGGCCAATTGAATGGCACCATAGAATTCGAATGCAATGTAGGCATAACATCTGCCATACCAAGGTCTGCAATTAAACGGCCTAACTAGATAGCCTCCTTGCAAGCCTCTTTGGCTACAATATACTCGGCCTCTGTAGTAGAAAGAGCCATACACTTCTGCGCCCTAAACATCCAAGAGATAGCCCCTCCAGCATAAGTGAACACATAGCCAGAAGTGGAGTTCCTACTATCTGCATGTCCTACATAATCAGAGTCAATGTACCCCATGACTCCTGTATCCTGGCTGCCATAGCAAAGGCACATATCTGATGTGCCCTTCAGTTACCTCATGATACCATTCACAGCATCCCAATGTTTCTTACCAGATGTAGCCATATAACTTGCCACAACCCCAACTACAAAAGCAATATCTGGACGGGTGGCTATCATAGCATACATAAGATTGCCCACAGCTGATGCATAGGGAAGCTTGGCCATCTCGCCCCTCTGCTCATCTGTCTGCGGACAATCGGCCTGTGAAACCTTCACATGAGAAGGTAATGGACAGCCAATAGTCTTAACATCCCGCATACGGAAGCACTCAATGACTTTATGAGTAGTCCCTGAGATCTATCGCGCGTAATGCACATACCAAGTATATGAGAGACATGTCCCAGATCTTTCATCTCAAAGCTCTTCTTGAGCTGAGCCTTAAGAGCATCTAGCTCCTCATGAGCAGTCCCTGCTAAAAGCATGTCATCTACATAGAGTACGAAAATCAGTAAAGAACCGTCACAGACTTTCTTCATATACAAGTACGGATCCATAGCACTGTGGCTGTAGCCCTGTGACTGCATGAATGCATCAAAATTATGGTACCATTCCCTAGGTGCCTGCTTCAAGCCATATGGACTCTTCTTTCGCTTGCACACTAGGTGTTCCCTGGCAGGGTCTGCAAAGCCCTTAGGCTGCTCCATGTATATTTCATCGTGCAAGTCCCCAAGTAAAAAAGTTATATTAACATCCATCTGGTACAAGTCCAAGTCAAGCTGTGTGCAACCAAGGCCAAGACGAAGCGTAGGGTGGCCATCTTGACCACAGGAGAAAAGACTTCATCAAAGTCAACACCATGCTCCTGCTTAAAACCCTTAGCAACCAAACGAGCCTTGTATGCTGGCTTGAGATGTCCAGGGGTACTTTTCAGCTTGTACACCCACTTGCATGGCAAAGTCTTATTACCCTGAGGTAAGGAAACCAAATCCCAAATCTGATTTTTATGCAATGTGTCAAGTTCAGACTGGATAGCCCTCTCCCAAGAGTGACAATCACACTTGTGCATAGCCTCATCATAAGTGAGAGGCTCTCTTGCATCTATAACCAGTACATAATCCATAGAGGGCGAAAAATGGTCAGGAGGTCGTCTATCTCTAGTAGAACGCAACTTAGGCTCTTCTGCTTGACTGACATCCTATCTAGCATCAGCATGTCTAACATCTGGACCATGAGCATTAGGTAATGCTGCATGCTATCTAGCTAGCCTTGGAGCAAGCTAAACAGGAGCAGGTGACTCCTCTTGAAAGATAACTCTGTGTACCTCAACCACTTTCTCAAGCTGCATATGCATTTTGTCCTCATGAAAGATGACATCATGGTTGCGAATCACTTTCCGCATATGTAGATCCCATAGACTGTAACCCATCTTTCATGCATCTCCATAGCCAATGAAAATGCTTTTGACACTTTTAGGGTCCAGCTTATTGCATTTGTCCTTGGGTACATGGCATAATGCCTCACATCCAAAGACATGCAAATGATCATAAGAGGGGGGCTTGCCTGCCTATACCTCCTTTGCAACTTGAAAGTCAATGCCATTGTTGGGCGACCTGTTAATGAGATGCATTGCAGTAGTAACTGCCTCAGTCCAAAAGTGTTGCGGTAAGCCAGCCTGGCTAAGCATGCTACGGACCCTTTCTTGAATGGTCCTATTCATGAGTTCAGCCATACCATTTTGCGGTGGGGTGTAAGAAGTAATCAACTGACGTTTAATACAGTAATCATAGGCATCCTTGTGAATGGTAGGCCACCAGTAACCTGCTAGCAGAGCCTTCCTGGCTGTGGCTTCTCCTGCAAAGTGACCTCCACATGGCTCGTCATGGCAAGCCTTCAGAACAATCCCAATCCCATCTCCTGCAACACATCTTCTAAGCACTTCATCTTTGCCTTTCTTATACAGTGCACCACCTAGCAGGGTGTAGGGGGCTGATTCTAGCATAAGCTTCTTCCTCTCCCAACTACAAATACCAGGAGGGTACTGCTGGGTTGCCAACAGATTGGCAATGTCTGCATACCAAGGAGTTACAGTTTCTACCAGGAATAAGGAAGCATCAGGGAGGTCTGGATCATCCCGCTCCTCGTCTGCAGTTTGTGGGATACGCGACAGATGATCAGCCAGAACATGGGAACGACCAGGTTTAGTAATCACCTCAAAGTCGAACTCCTGGAATAAAAGGAGCCATCTCATCATTCGTCCTTTCACATCTACTTTGTTCATCAGGAAGCACAGGGCCTCATGATCCACATAAAATTTAAAGTGGGTGGACATGAGGTAATGGCAGAACTTCTCTAGGGCAAACACCATTACCAAGCACTCTAGCTCTGTCACTGTATAGTTCCGTTCCCTATCAGTGACTTTTTGGCTTGCGTAATAGATGGGTTGATCCAGCTTTGAGGAGCCCTTCTGGCAGAGAACTGCGCCTAAGCCTTCAATTGATGCATCAGTGTGTACATGGAACTCCTTCGTCCAATCAGGAGGTTGAAGAATGGGTGCCTCAATCAAACACTGCTTCAGAGTGTTGAAGGCTTTGTCACATTCTTCCGTTCAAGTAAACTCTGCATCTTTCCTCAGAAGCTTGTGCAAGGAGGTTGCCTTTGTTGCGAAATGAGCTATGAACCTTCTGTAGTAACCCACATGGCCTAGGAATCCCCTCAACTGTTTGAGGTTGGTGGGTGTTGTCAAAGCTGCAATCTTTTCGATCTTTGCAGGGTCTATTGATATCCCTTGTGCAGAGACAATGTGGCCCAACAGGACTCCAGAAGAGACCCCAAAGATGCATTTGTCGGGGTTGAGGGAAATCCCATACTCCCGCAAAGCATTGTTCCAAATGTCCCCAATGTTCACGGATCAAACTATAGACACAAAAGTCATCCAAATATACCTCAATGAAGTCGTGTAAATGATTTTGGAATGCGGCCATCATGACTCACTGGAAAGTAGCAGGGGCATTGCAGAGCCCAAATGGCATCACTCGGTAAGCGTAGGTCCCCCATTCTGTGGTGAAGGTTGTTTTGGACTGGTCTTCTTCTGCGATCTGCACTTGGTTGTATCCGCTGAATCCATCCAGAAGGGAATAAAGCTCATGTCCGGCCACTGTGTCCAACAGTTGGTTTGTGAAAGGGATAGGAAAGTGATCCTTCTTCGTCTTGGAATTGAGCTTTCGGAAATCCACACAGATTCGCAGTTTGCCATTCTTCTTGGGTACAACCACGATGGCTGAAACCCATTCACTATTTGCCACTGGATAGATGAACTCGGCTTCCAGAAGCTTCAGCAGCTCTGCTTTCACCAATGTGGAATAATTCAGGTTCATTCGCCTCTGTCGTTGCCGTACTGGCTTGGCATCAGGCTCCAAGTCAATATGATGCTGACATATTGTGGGATCAATCCCCTTTAGGTCATTGTAGGACCACGCAAACACGTCCAAATTCTCTTTCAACAAGTTGTACAAGGTTGACAACTCCTCTTCGGGGAGGCTGCTACCCACCTTCAAGTGGCGTTCAGTGCCATCTGCATCCACAAAAGTTAACTGCCTTTCACCTTCTACTTCACGGATGAAGGTCCCACGGACTGCTTCTGGATACAGATTCGACTCCTTCAAGGGAGTGATGTCCTCTTCTGATGTCCCACTAGACCCAACTTCTTCTTTTGCTGGAGACTTAAGGTGCTCCTTGAGATGTTGAAATGGGATTAGAGCCGTTTCGGGTTTGGTTTCACAATTAATTACCTCTTGGCTGGAAGACTCATCTTCTGATGACACATCCAGGAACGTCCTGATGCCTGTTGGATTTGTGGGACTGGTGCTTGTTGGCACGGTGCATCATCATCATCTTACCTTTTTCCGTCCTTCGACACGCGCACGGGTGTGTACGCGCGCGTGGGAGTTTGTGGTTGATCGTGCGATTGTTCGTGCGCGGCTGCGGGACTTTGATCGTTGGTTGCTGACACGTAGCTACCACGCAGCCTATTGCTGGGTATTTTCCCAGATTTTTAATTCACACACCCGCAAACCCTTTTACAATTTTTCAAAAACAAAAAACAAACAAAAACATTGAAAAATACAAAAAAATCATTAAAAAACACTTTAAATTCTGAAACAATTTCAGAAAAATCTAGGAAACTTTCCTACTATTTCTGCAACCCATGGCCATATTTTTCTCACCCTGTAAATTTCAGAAAAAATATTTTTTCCCATTTTAAAATTCCAAAATCTTTCAAAATACCCAAAAATATGATAAAAATTCATTAAAAATGCTTACAAATTCCAAATTAATTTCTGAAAAATTCCTAATATTTTCTTTAATATTTTTATTTATCTTTGGCATATTTTTCTCAGTTGTCATAATCTTTCCTTTCACACCTAAATTCCTTGAAAATTAAAATAAATAAATAAATAAAACCTTTTTCATCCAACACCCCAACTAAACGTCTAGAAAAAATCCAGATATTTTTGGATTGAGGAGAGTGCATTCTTTGCATTTCCATACACCCACTACCAGGTATTTTCCCTTTTAATTGTTATTTGTTATTTCTTCAGCTACCCCAAAACCCACGGTTAATATAAAAATAAAACACAACCACGAAAAAAACAAACAAACAAACAAACCCATAATTAACATAAATGAACCCTACACACTACCATGGCATGCGCATTTGCGCTAAATACACCATATTTTTTTAATTAAAATAAACCCGCCGCTCACTTAGCACGCGCTAAGTGCGCTAAAGAGGCACTTTAATATTTTTCATTAAAATGATTGCGTCGTCACAAGAGCACGCGCTGGCAAAAAAGCGCTCCACATCACCTTAATTTGTAATCAATGAACTTGCATTTAGAGACCCAGTCTGGGTATCGAAGTCCGGGATTCGACTTAAAGCACCGTTTTAACCTAATAATTGGTAATTAAATTTTTAAGAAGGAACCGCCGTTTTCTTGCTAAGGTTTATCACTTAATTAAAATTCACCCATTTCTTAATAATTTATTAAAATAAACCTTTCATTAAATTAATTTTCCCCTCACTGCACTTAATTTCCCTTTTTAACGAACCGTTTCATGGGATGGGTATGCGCAGTCATTGAAGTTATTTCCATAGTCAAACATTGGTTTATCAACGATGTAGTCTTGATTTGTGTCAGATGTGGTAATACTTTGGTTTACTATCTTTGATACAGTTAAGGGTACGGTGTGTAGTTTTTTTCTTTTATTGCTTGATACGGGGTTCTTGGTGTTTGTTTGATGCATAGCATGAAGCTTTCGGTCGCATATGTCTCAAGGTCATGTTGAATTTTTTCTAGGCTCTGGTTTGCTTGGGGTTAGTTGGTCGAGTCACGTTTTATTGCTTTGGTTGTTCTCTTATCCTTGGTTTTTTGTCTGTTGTTTTGCAAGCATTCTCCTTGATTGCCTGTGTTTGTGGTGTGTGTGTAACCATCTGAATGGCGCATTCTCACGCTCCAAAGACAGGTTTATGCCTGCCAAAACTCCATCCCAGTACTTGTCCAAAGAGCTTTTCACAGCTTCCAGGATGGTGTTGAAAGGAGTTGCTATTGATTGGAGCACTTACCTCCTCACTAAAATGGATCAACATTTCGTCAAAGTCACCAGGGGTAATGTTACCAATGTCACATATGGATCATATTTGTCTGCCTTCTTGACCTATTCAGGTTTACAGAAGAGTGTGCCTCCACCTCCTCCATCAGATCCCGTTCCTCCTCCTCCACCTTCAGATGAGTCAGAACCTATTGACATAGAGGATGATGATTCTCCACCTCCCCTGGTCATCCAGCGCAAACGCTTGAAGCGGGTAGCGGATAAAGCTCCTTCAATACTTCCTTCAGTGCCCATTCCCGCTACCTCCGGTAGTGATCTCCCTGGGTATCTCACTTGTAATAACCTTTTCAAAGCACATCGCGAAGGTTCATTGGACATATCAGTTTCCTCACTGAACAGTCTAGTCTCGGGAGATGCAATTCCTTTCCTCTATAAAGATATTCAGAGTTCCATTTGAATTGTCAGTGACAGCCTGTGTTCAACAGCTGTACGTGTCCTTTTATGAAGAACACATGCAGTCTCAGGACCAATTGCATAAGGCAACATCCGAGTTAGCTTCTGCTAAGGATACCCTAGCAGATTTGTTTAAGCAAATGGAACAACAAACCCACCTGGTTGCCACCCAAAGAGATGAGATCTCTTCTTTGAAGATCCAGTTTTTACTAGAGGCTCAATCAAAGGTTACTAGCCTTTTAGAGGAGAAGGAGAGGATGTCCAAAGAAGCATAGGAGTTCCAAGCTCTCTTAGATGATAAACTTTCAGCCTTACAGACTGCTAATGACATAGTGGCATCCCAAGCTTCCCAAATCAAGCAGTTGCAAGATCAACTGGCAAAGTCACGCTCTGTTCCTCCAAGCCCTAATGTTCCCGTGATCCCTTCTCTTTCACAGCAGGACTTGGCTGCTCTTCAGAGACAGGCTACCTTGTGTCCTCTATTCCAAGATAAAGTGGAAAGATTGCAGTCCAGAATGGACTTGTTATTGTCTACATTTGAGCAGTTTCAGGAATATGTTCCACCAGACCATTCTTTCTTTGTCCACTACCACTTACAGAAGTTGGTCTTCTACATGAAGCTTTCCACGATGGATTTACCTCTTCCAGAGGATGGATGGAGTGGGGCTTGGTCTGCTGAGTTGTTGACAGAGGTAGTCCGGATGGTGTTTGAAGATTCTGTCATGACAGATACCATGTTGATGTCATACATGTATCTACGAGGAGACTTGTTAATTCCAGATGAGGTGGATATGGCATGGTATGTGGGAGACATGGTTCTACAAGCTGTTTTGTATGTCAACCATTTGGAGTTGCGCATAGCTGACATGTTCCAGAGTTACTCCTCCAAAGTGGTTGATTGTCATGATAATTCCTGGCATCCCATGATTGATTCTGTGGTCCTGAATCAAAGACAAAACACAGCTCCTACCTATGCCCAAAGTGCTAATCAACTGAGGATGGATCTCTTAGCCTATCTTTCAAAACATAATCTGTTTGATTCTACCTTCTTTGATGCCTATCATAGACGATCTCTCTTAGGACCTTCTGCTCCTACCCTCCTATATTACCAACAAATGGCTCACCGATATGATCTATATCTTTCCCCTTGTCAATCTAATTCCACCACTATTTTACCCCTTCTTTTCCAACCTTCATCTTTCCCTCAAATTTCCATTTTTACATACTGTTCCTTTATTGAGGATAGGGTATTTTCCCTTTCTCCACCCTGTCCTCCATCTATTCATGTACCCTCCACATTTCCTATTTATCAGTTAACACCCTTCCTTAGTGATTCCCTACAAATTTCTGCCACTCCTTTAAATCATTCTTCCTTTTATGATTTTGCCTATCCCTCACTTCATCCACTTTTCCTTATTCCACTACCCTCACCTAACACTTCTATATCTCAACCACCTCAGTTGGTTAGTGACTATGACGGGTTTGATACTCAGATTTCCAGAAGAAGGGGATGGAGCTCGAATGATTCCCTTACAGGACCTCAGATCAATTGGCCAGTAATTCCAGGAGAATGGACAGCTGTCAGTCAAGCTTATCAGAACTATGTTCATTTTGCTCAGTAGTATTCACAGTCTGCAGATCCTTCAGTGCGATTAACTGCTCAGTTTGCTTGGTACTTGGCATATATGCATAGGCACTCTCATAATGATTCCAAGCCTATTACAAAGTTGTGCATGAATGTCAAGGTGAGTATTGATTCCCAGCAGCTGGATATATTGTATTTTCATGCCCTTTGTTTGCCTAGCAGATACCTGGTCCTGTTGGAAAGGATGTGCTGTCTTCAGTTTTTTCAAAATCCTCCCAAAAATTTTGTAGATGAATCCTTGTCTATGGATCGTTTCCAACAACATCAATCTTTCAAGAGGGATCATCTTCATTGATACCTTTCCAATGTATGGTGGATGCTTTTTAATGAAAATCTCTCTTTTTTGGAGGAGTCATTCAGATGGTTGTGTTGTGTGTAGTGTTTGTGTTGTGAGTTCATTTATGTAAAACGAACGTGGTGGTTTCCTATTGGATTTCGTGTGTGAGCTACATTTTGAAGAATTGTGGTGATGGGGTCGTGGTTGTAGAGTTGAAGCTGATGTAGATGAAGAAGAAGAAAACTCTTATATCCTTTACAAGTTTGTTGTGATTTTCTAGTTTGATAAGAAGTGTTAATGTATAAACGGTTTTCCTTTCTTTGTATTTTTATATCAGATGCAGGTTATAAGTTAGGGTCGTGGTGGATGGATTCTTTTTGAAGAGATATTGAAGATCAAAGTTGCGATTTTAAATGCACTTGTATTCCCTTTTTCTTGGGTCGCGAGGACGCTTCCTTATTAAGTGTGGGGATATGTTGAGTGTTGAAATGACTTGTTTTTTGGCTGATTTTTGTTGTTTTTGAGAGCTGAATGGTTGATTTTATGAGATGATTGATTGGTTTGGAAGTGGTTTGAGAGTGTTTTGGATGATATTGATTGTGTTTTGGAAGTTCATGATGTTTATCAGTGGTTCTGTGATGTTCTGATATGTTCTGATTGGTTCTGTATACCTTTTGTATAGCTTCTATTTTGTTCTGTTTTGTTCTGATTGTCTTTTGTAAGGAGGGATGGAGTATTGATTGATGAAGATTGAGATCTTGTGAAAGCTTATTGAATGGTTTGTGAGAGTTTGGATGGTTTGAGTATGAGTTATGTGGGTTTGATGACCTTCTGTAACCTTCTGTAGGTCTTTTGTAGAGCCTCTGTCTCTATTCTGTTTTGTTCTGTACTGTAGCTGTTCTCGTTCTGTTCTGTGACTGTTCTGTATGCTTCTGTATGTGTTCTGATGGATGAAAGTGTAGCTTGGGAAAGTTTTCTAGCCTTGGAAAGAGGTGAATACAAGTGCAAAAGAGCTGAAAGAAGTAGCTGCTAAAGACTAGAGTGAAGTGACAGTAGTGAGCTATGAAAAGACACTATAGTGGCTCTGGTGACTCTTCATATCAGACATACCTCTTGGGAGGGGTATCCACGACCTAAGAAGGATTATTGAGAGTGATTTTGAGAGATTGTAGTGAGGATATGATGTATTATTGATAGAGAGAGAGAGAGAGAGAGAGAGTCAGAGATAGCCAATTCTACTGAAACAGAGTGATTGTATGTGAGAGATTGAGAGAGAAGACTATGAAGATATTGAAGATGAATACTATGTGATGTATTTCCATTCAAAGATGGTGTATTCCTTTGCTTTCTTTGTTCTATTGATGGATTTTATGAAGATGTTGAAGAATATGGTTGATTCTATCAAATCCGTGGGAGATCTACATGATGCTGTATGAAGATTTGTTGTGCCTGGTGTTCTTTTCTTCATTGTGATCATATGAAACATAATAAACAAGCTTGTTGATGTTACAAGATAGATTTTCTTGCAAGAGAATTCCCTTTTCCTTGGTGTTCCTCTTGGGGCTCCATGTTACACTTATGTGTGCTCTTAATGCAAATAGGTTGGGGATGGTTGGGGGTGAAGGCATATCCTAATCTTATACATGTGTGTTCATTGTCACATTATACACTTCAATAACAAGATATAATATCATAGCTCCCCGCATGCCAAAGGGTGGAAACAAGTATTTATTACCTTTACTATGTATCATTTATTGTTCAAAAGTGTTAAAATAATGAAATTCTTGAGTTCTCTATTCTGCATATGCACATAGCCCACCCAACCAAAATGTATATAAATCCCATTTCATGAAAGGATATATCTTCTTTATATATATGTACGTATGCGCATCATAAAGATAACCAAAGTTTTTGGATAGGGGATCATCACAATAGTTTATTTATTGAAAAATCACATAATCTCTATCTCTCTCTCTAATGTAATCAAGTGGCTACCCTAGTCATAAGCCACTTATTTTTTTAGCCCACTAATCTAGGTTCAAATCTCCCTTTTTCCATACTTATAATAAATGATAGTGCAAAATGTAGGAGTAGAATGCAAGACTTTTGGGTTAACATGCATTCAACTTTAACCAATTGAGCTACATTTGTTTGATCTCTCTCTCTCTCTCTCTCTCTCTCTCTCTCTCTCTCTCTCTCTGTGTGTGTGTGTGTGTGTGTGTGTGTGTGTGTGTGTGTGTGTGTGTGTGTGTCTCATCTATATTGCATGTTGGGGGAGTTGAGGAGCTTGCAATTTGCCTTGAGAGTGGTCAAGTTTGAGCTCTTTTAAGGGATGATGTACTTGAGTTTTCGGCTTTGATGACATTGCTATTGGCCCAAGAAAGCTGCACATGTCAAATGCAATTTTGGCATTCATGGTGGTGTCCCCCAAGGATGATGTATATTGGTGGAAAGACTATAATTGCCTAGGATCCACAAGCCCAAGATATATAAACTTAAGGCTTTTGCTAAGCAAACTTTCGAAAAGTCCTTGAACTAGCACATATGAGTAATCTAATGACTACAAATTTGTGATCTTGATCTTATTTTTACAAGAGAAGTTGATTCATTCAATAGTCAATGCATGTCAATTTGATCTAGGTGACAAATAAAGTCATCGACCAACCACAATATGTTGATGAGTTTGATTTACTTTCTCAAATTAATATATGGCAAGCCCATAAGTGTCTCTTAATAAATTATTGCATCACGATAGCAATCTATAATCAACTACTTGCTAACACATTATGATGTCACCAATGTATACAAAAAATCATAGAAGTCCTATTTTAATGCACTTGCTTGTGTGTGAGGTGTGTGCGCACTCTATGATGGGTGATGCCCAATGATTTTTTATGCAATTGCTTGTGTGCGTGCACATTATGTATGTTATGTGTGTGTGCACACATGGACACATATGTAATATATCATATGTTGGAATGAGAGTTGAAATAGCTTAATTTAAACCAATTGGCTTGAGTTTGGTTTACTTTGTGCCAGCTTTACACAATATTGAAAAGTTGCAATGAAGCACCCTAGGGTTCTTTGCACATGATAGTGCACAAGAGACACTAGTTCTCTATAAATGTCAATAACTTTGGGTAAATAAGGAGCATTGATGTATATGCAATAAAGAAAAACAAGGTTATGTAACCACAAGGGCCTACCAAAGTATGAGAGGAAGGTTCATTCAAATACTTAACATTAACCAAACATATAAGTGTGTGGCAAAATGGAGAGAGAGAGAGAGAGAGAGAGAGAGAGAGAGAGAGAGAGAGAGAGAGAGAGAGAGAGAGAGAGAGAGAGAGAGAGAGAGAGAGAGAGAGAGAGAGAGAGAGTTTGTGTGTGTGTGTGTGCATGCGTGCATGTACCATCTTTAGCAATCCATGTAGTATGGCTGAGAGGTAGGGAACTAACACCACAACCAAGTGTGATGCCTTCTATCTTCCTTCCTCTCTTCTCTCTCCCTCATAGAATGGTTATTCATTAAGATGCCTACTCAAGTCTTTATCATCTAGAGTTGCATTAGTTAGCTCAAAGAAACCATTAAAAACCATGCATGCCACACACCTTCCTAGCATGAAAATAAAAAAAGGTAGAGCTAATACAATAGCCCCATAGGCCCCATTGCACAACTTCTTTGTCTTGCCCTTCAACATCACACGTCCCATCTGCATTATGGTGATGATCTTATATTGGAAATATGATCTAGATTAGTGCATAGTGTGAGAAAACACATTCAGATCCAATGAAAATCTCACTTTCATGTCTAGACCTTTTGTTAGCATTGTCTATTAGGCCATATGCTATTACAATGGTCTAGTGACAATTCTTTAAAGAAAAATCTAGCTAACTCGAGATAAGTGGCTTACTTTTTAAGATTTGTTGAGATAAAAGTTTATTTAGTTTTTTGATCATGTTCATTTTTGTTTTTCGATGAGTAACCATTGATGGGGGTAAAGGTGCTTGTGGTTAATTGTCCATGTATTACTACACTGACAGTACCCATACACCTATACACTATAGGTGGCGGGTGCCCATCATTGTCAGTTCATTCTTTATTCTTCTAGTAGTGACAATTGAATAAAGGGAAGGCTGGTCACACATTATCACTATTGGAATTTCCACATCTCGTGTCTCTCTCTCTCTCTCTCTCTCTCTCTCTCTCTCTCTCTCTTGCACTTGCTTCTTCCACCATAGCTCTTGCTTCTACTCATGTGCTTCCACTCTGGGGGCTTAGTCCCTTCAACTGGTATCGAAGCCATTGCACTAGCATTGAGGAGCTCTTCTCTTCAATTTGCTTCACAAGACAAAGCTTCAGCTTGAAGGTTCCATGGCAGTTTAGCCCTCTGCTTCTCAAGGTACGAATCTTGCTCCCGCTTCTTCCTCAGTTGCTCCCTCCCCTTGAGGCTAGTTCTAGAGCTTGGGTAACCTTTTTTGAACCCCAATAAGAGCTCAAAAGCAATCATTGCAAGTAACAAGACTAGCAACATCATCAACATGATTTACACTAGTTTTCCAGCTCTTGTCCACACTATTGTAGACATTGGCAACTCTTGCAGCTCCTATAGCATCTGACAAAGCTTTGGTACCTCTCCTAGCATTGTTTGGGACCTATTGGAGCATCCTTTGCTGCATAACTTAGCCATTATCTATACATTCATGACAATTTTTTGTAATGCAAATAGGGGTAGCCATTACTTCATTGTTTGAGCTTCACTTATGCTCATACACGTATGCATTAATGCTGGATGCTTGGTACATGTCTTGAGATGCTTCTTGGATAGGTTTGAGCTTTATTCGCTTAGTTTGAAGCATGGTCCTTTTCTGTATATACAGTTGATAGCAAGTAATTCACTTAAAAGCTTTATGCATTGAAGGCTTATATGCTTCTTAGGTCCAACATATACTAATGTACATACTTGGCACTAATATATGGGCCTGGACATGTCTATGGTGACATTTGAGGATTTGTTTTGAGCCACATTGGATGCTTTGGCACCTTGGTTTTATGCTTCAATTGCTTCTATCATTGCCATTACGCAATTGAAGAATACATATATTGGGTTTAATGGTTTCGGATGTATGCTCTATGGATCTTGGATGTTTGGATGTTATCATCATGATGTTTTGAGCTTTGCTTACCCATTTGGCATTCAACTTTTGCTTCAATGGGAGCTATTCGGCTTTATGTATTGAGTCACATTGACGCGGATGTACTAGAGAGCATCTGGTTTATGCAGTTGAGCTCGAGCTTATTACAATGAGATAGTGGGATTCATCGTGACATGTTCATGATCTCTTGATATTTATTGGACACAATTACTCTATCGTGGGTTGATTTGATCTCTTGGCTTGGACCTAGTACTTATGTCTACAAGGGTATTGTTAGTGGTATTTATATGATTTTGGGTTATGTATTGAGCTTTGCTCAATGGGTTACGCATGTGGCACTTCTCTTCATTTACCCTTGAGACCTACCTTATGCATAACATCTATGCCTATTGCATGTATGGTTATAGACACATTGTAGTTGTGATAATCTTCAGTGCTTGTTGTTCTTAGCTTCTTCCTTCTTGGTTGCTCATAGTTGGTTGTTAGCATATTGCTACAATTTATTACAATAGCCTGTCATTTTATTTTATGCATTCTATTTGAGGGCAGTCACTTGGACTTGACAGTCTTTTGCTTACAATTTGTGGATAGCTCATTACTTTGGTAGCATCTCTTGTCTCTCACTTGAATTAGCAGTGGTTTTGGGGTTGATTTATAGGGTATTATAACAGCTTGTCTTGCCCTTTGTGTACTTGCTTGGTCTCATTATGGTTAGTGGTTCTCGCGACAATGCTATCTTCAATATTGAGAACTTGGATGGGACCCACATATGGCAAGTTTTAGTGCAAAAATTGAAGGTTAGAGCACTAAAAAATTGTTGCTTGGTACTCTACCTGAGTCGTGGGACACTTTTTTCACAGCTCTCTATGTTAAGGATAGGCTGAAGTCATATTCTGCCATAGTGCTATAAAATGCGCGAAGACAAACACAAGGAAAAGAAAAAGGATAAAGTGCAAGAAAAGAATGATGATTACAACATTGTGCCTAGTAAGTCTAGTACCAAGATTGAGGAGATTAATGTGGTACAATTTGATCTCTCTAATGATCTTATATTGGTAGCTTATTCTTTGGAATCTTCACAAGTGATTGATGATTTGTCAGGATATACTCAGTAGTGTTGGTTGATAGATTCAAGGGCTTTCTTTCATGTGACCCCTCATAGAGAGTAGTTTCACTCCTATCGCAGTATGATTGGATCTATCTGTTTGGGTAATGACTTGATGTTAGAAATAGTTGGTATTGGTGATTTCTAGTTGCATTTTGGTTTAGCAAGCATGTTCAATTTTCATGATGTGCATCATGTACCATCTCTCATGAAGAGCCTTATCTCTGTTGGCACCTTGGATGATGCAAGTTATGTTGTCTCTTTTGGTAAGTCCTCATGGAAGATTACCCATGGAAATCTTGTTATTGCACATGGTGCTAAGTCCAATACCCTCTATCCATTGCATGTATATGGGTTAGTTGACCATGTTTTGGCTGTGGTTGCATTTCACATGTATCTCTTTGGTATCGTCACCTTGGGCACATGTCTTTAAAAGGAATGAAAATACTCACTAGTTTGCAGTATCTTCCGCCCCTAGATTACACGTGTTTTGAGTCTTGTGATCATTGTTTATATGGTAGGCAAACATGTAGTACACATACTAAGCTGGCCTGCAGTGCGTGCCGCAAGTCTTTGGCTCTTATTCATTCTGATATATGTGGTCCCATGTCTTGTTAGTTGCTAGGTGTGCTTAAGGTCATAAAGGCTCTTTCTCAACTTGCAAACTAGGTGTTCCTTGCCTTTTTCTTCAAAGTCCTTAGGCTGCTACATATAGATCTCATCATGCAAGTCCCCATGTAAAAAAGCCATCTTTACATCCATTTGATAAAGGTCTAGATCTAGCTAAGCAACCAATGCTTGTATCAAGTATACGGTTGTCATTTTGACCACATGAGAAAAGACTTCATTAAAGCCAATACCATATTCCTGCTTGAAATCCTTAGCTACCAATTTGGCCTTATAAGCATGCCTAGGATATCCAAGGATACTTTTTAGCTTGTATATCCACTTGCATGGCAATACCTTCTTACCACTAGGCAAAGGAACCAAATCCCATGTATGGTTAGTGTGTAAGGAGCCATACTCTGATTGCATAGTCATGTTCCATGAGTAATTATCATCTCTAAGCATGGCCTCATCATAAGAGAGAGGCTCTAATCTACATTTGTCAATCACCATAACATAATCTAGGGAGGGCATAAAGTGCTCAAGTTGATGTAGAGCATCTCAAAATAGGTTGATCTTGCAAAACGAGTGTAGGACCTAGGCCAGTGGAGCATCATTGCTGCTATTGTGCAGGTTGTCTTGTTGGCTATATGGAAATAGGAGGCTCCTCCTGAAAGATCACCTTGTGTACTTGAACCACTTGCTCAGGTTGCTCATGCATATTTTCCTCATGGAAAATGACATCATGGTTGTACGGCAGTAGTAACTATCTCAGTCCAAAAGTGTTTGGGTAAGCGTGCTTGGCTAAGCATATTGCAGACTCTCTCCTGAATCATCTTGTTCATATATTTGGCAATACCATTTTGGGGAGGGCTGTAGAGGGCAATCAACTGACACTTAATACCTTGCTCATTGCAAAACTACTCAAAATCTTTTGAGACTCCCATTATGTGACCTTAGGCATTTCAGCCTATACCTAGATTGGTTCTCAATAAGACCAAGCCAATGCTAAAAGACAAATTTGATGATTTTATGCATTCACAAGGATATAGTTGTAGTGCTATGGATCCATGTTTATACATGAAGAAGGCTCATGATGGCAGCCTTATGATTTTGATACTCTATGTGGACGTTATGCTTATTGCTGCTAGAGCTCGTGATGTGGTAAATGCCTTGAAAACTCAGCTTGAGAAGAGCTTTA
Source organism: Lygodium microphyllum (assembly GCF_053477565.2). Lineage (NCBI taxonomy): Eukaryota > Viridiplantae > Streptophyta > Polypodiopsida > Schizaeales > Lygodiaceae > Lygodium > Lygodium microphyllum. Next base: position 152,329,014 of record NC_141146.1, on the reverse strand, counting down.
AGATGAAGGATATGCGGCATGCCTTGCATATTCTTGGGATACACATCATGTGCAATCGCTCTAACGGGCTCCTTTATTTGTCACAAAAGGAGTATGCAGAAAGTCCTTAAGCAGTTTTATATGCAGGATGGTAAGCCTATTGATTGTCCTCTACCTTCTCATGTGAAGATTAGTTAGTAGGACGATTGTCTGTAGTTTGATGAATAGAAGGCTGAGATGGCCAAGATCCCTTATGCATCCACCATGGGTTGTTTGATATATGCCATAATAGCCACTCGTCGTGACATAGCATTTGTAGTGGGAATTGTGGCACATGCTATATGGCTACACCTTGCAGATTGACGGCATTGGGATGCCGTCAAGGATATCATGAGGTACCTGAAGAGCACAATAGCTATGAGCATATATTATGGTGGCCATGATATAGGAGTTGTGGGGTACACTAACTCTGATTGTGTATCGTAGTCCACTCCCTTCATGACTATGAAGTCAACATAGAATTGGATCCCTACAATCTTTACTGGCCAATTTTTCAACACTCCGAATGGCTTCACTTTCATTCCATTTGCCAGTGTGACATTAAACCTAGCAGACTCAACTGATGGGTTACCCCAAGTTTGAAGTACTGCATGGCTTAGCACACTCAATCCTGCCCCTGTGTCCACAATCCCCTTTATGGTGACTCTCCCAGTGTTAGGACTACATGCATTTCTGTGCCTTCCCAAAAGGCGTTGATGTGCAAGGATTTAGGCATGGAATGCAACGTCAGGCTCGGTATTTGAGTTTTTGCATCATGCTTAGGCAAGTCTGTGGCAATTGGCTCATTTGGTTCTTCAACCCACTGCTTAAGCTCCTGCCATAGCATTGGGTGCTACCTAAGCAGGTTGCCTAAGCTCAGAGTTACCAGGGTGGTCACCAATGTGTTGAGGAGGTTGCTAGTCACTTGCCTATCTTCTAGGTCTATGGTGCTTGGCCAATGACCTTGATTATTTTGCTATCTTGAAGCATTTAGGCTTTGTCCAGGCAGCCCAGCTTGTGGTTCCATAGCCTCCCTTAATTTTGTTTGTAGGAAAAAGATTGGGGTGCCTATGCTTGAGAGATCGTTGATCTCGTCCTCTAGTATGGGCTTAGCATCTTTTAGGTGCTCCTGGGCCTCCCTCACCCATTCTTTCACCTTCTTGATGGCTTTGAGTTGGCACTTTGGGTTGGGATACTCCCCGACCTTAACACTTTCCTTTTCAACCGTTTGAGGCATCAATGTCCCTTCTTCTGCGTCATTGACTTTCCCTCCAACTCACAGTGTCGTGGCACTTTTGATTTTGAGGGTGAGCTTGACATCTTGTCTCTTCCTCCTTCGTCTCTGACTCTTCTTTCCAACTGAGGTTGTGTCAAGGTTTCTAGGCACTGGCATTGATATGCCGGCCTGCTTCGTTTGCACACAAGTCATGATATGCAATGGGATAGGGAAGGCCTTCCCATTGAGTGTCTTGATACCGAAAAACCCCAATGGAATTGATGGCTTTGTTGCTTGCAAAATAGAGGATGGCCTCCACTGAGAAAAATCGACAAAGAGATGAGCGATTCCACACTCAATGCATCTCAAGTCAGCCTTATCTCTATTCGTTTTCTCCCTCTCGGGGCAATGCGAAGAAATGTGTCTTGGGTGACCGCAACTCCAACACATGATTGGATCTTGGATTTGCCCTCGTAGGCATCTGCCTCTCCCTCTCCCCAATGCCATCACCGGTACTGGTTGATTGTCCTGGGTGACTGTAACTCCAACACATGATTGGATCTTGGGTTTGCCCTCCTAGGCCTTTGCCTCTCCCTCCCCCCAATGCCATCACCGATACTGGTTGATTGTCCATGAGGGTAGCATTACCTTCCTCATCGTATGACACATACGGGTTTACATAAGGCTCATCGTTGCTAGGCTTGTCCACATAGTGGACTAGAGTGTCACTCAGTGCATGGATCACATAGGGTCTAGGAGGTCTAGGGATACCTGTGGGGTTGATTTCCATCCTAGGGATGGTCGGTTTAGCATCATTTGGTGTCGGAAGAGCCAATGAGACTCCCCTTCCAAAGAAGTTCAGTGGCCTGTTAGCAAGGTGGGGTTGACCGTAAGGCTGCAGGTATGGGAGCCTATGAGGTAATCGACAATGCATGGTGTCATGACCTGCATGGTTGTGTCCTAGGGTCTTGACACTCAGTTGGCAAGTGGTTTCCGCCACAATGAACACATTGGACATGTGGGCCGTGGGTTGTCTCATCATCTCTTGCAGTTTGGCTATGTCCAAGCTAATCTTAGCTAGCTCTTGTCCTGACTTAGTACCCTTCCCTTTGTCCTAAGTGCTTGAGTATGCTCTCTCATTCGGCGTTGAGGCTCTCTCAGAACTCCTGGCAGTGGATTCTGCTTGATTCGGGCCTCTAGAGCTCCTTTCCTTGAGTTGGTCATCCACTCTAATAACTTCCTCAAAGACCCTTGCCAGTGCGTCTCGTTGCAAGCTCGAGTTATCGGCCAAGGCTTTTGAAAGGGAAGTGGAACCCAAGAGGAAGAAGCTTGGTGGTGAGAGCTATGGCGGATGGAATGCAAGAGCAAGAGTGAGAGTGAAACTCAAAGTGGGAACTCCAACAACCACAATGTGTGGCCGGGCCTTCCTTCATTCAAGTTGTCACTAAAAGAATAAAGAATAAGTGACTGTGACGGCGGGCACCCGCCACCTGTAGTGTGCAGTGGTGGGTACTGTCAGTGTAGTAATACAGGCGGCTAGGCGGAGGCACCTTTACCCCCAACAACATCCCACTTAAAGGCGAATCTGCCCCAGTGAGAGAGAAAAAAGAAAAGACAGTACAACATGTATACATGTACAACAGGATAAGGAAAAAGACGTCATCTCATCCAATGCCCATCAATCTCTTGAGGAAGGCAAAGTGCTCTATAGTGAGGCTCTTCGTGAGCAAGTCCGCAGGATTCTGCTCAGTCGGAATCTTGACAAGGTTAATAGACCTATCCTCAATGACCTCGCAAATGAAGTGATACTTCACCTCAATATGTTTCGTCTTCGCATGGAAGACCGGATTCTTGGCCAATTGAATGGCACTCATAGAATCAGAATGTAGTGTAGGCATATCATCTATCATACCAAGGTCTGCAATCAAACGGCATAACTAGATAGCCTCCTTGCAAGCCTCTATGGCTGCAATATACTCAGCCTCTGTAGTAGATAGGGCCGTACACTTCTACGCCGTGGACATCCAAGAGATAGCCCCTCTAGCATAAGTGAACACATAGCCAGAAGTGGACTTCCTACTATCTGCATGTTGTGCATAATTAGAGTCAGTGTACCCCACGACTCCTGTATCTTGGCTGCCATAGCAAATACACATATCTGCTATGCCCTTCAGGTACCTCATGATACCCTTCACGGCATCCCAATGTTTCTTGCTAGGTATATCCATATAACGTGCCACAACCCCAACTGCAAAGGCTATATCTAGACGGGTGGCTATCATGGCATACATAAGACTGCCCAAAGTTGATGCATAGGGAATCTTGGCTATCTCGGCCCTCTGCTCATTGGTCTGCAGACAATAATTGGCCTGTGAAACCTTCACATGAGAAGGTAATGGACATCCAATAGGCTTAACATCCTGCATGTGGAACCGCTCAAGGACTTTATGAATGTACTCCCTCTGTGAGATAGATAGAGTTGTCCCTGAGATCGATCGCGCGTAATGCGCATACCAAGTATATGAGAGGCATATCCCAAATCTTTCATCTCAAAGCTCTTCTTGAGCCGAGTCTTAAGAGCATCTAGCTTCTCATTAGAGCTTTCCCTGCTAAAAGCATGTCATCCACATAGAGTACTAGTGGATTAAAAGGACATTATTTATCATGCACGTCCAATTTGGATTAAAGTGAAATATTTTCCCTTTTCTAATATTGGGAAGTTGCCACTAGCATTACATATCATTGGTGAGGTCTTGGAAGATCTAGGAAAATACTATCATAGTTGTAATATTACACTCTAGTTTATTTGTTATTAAATCTTAGAGGTCACTTAAATGCCCACCTCTCACCTACTTGCCTATGTTCCAAGTATAATGTTGCAAGGTCCCTAAATGAGAAGACATAATGGGCACCATGATACAGTGTCTTGGAACGCAATGCTTTTAGCCTGTGTAGATCATAACAAAGTAGAAAAGGTCTTGCAGTTTTACAAGCAAATGGAGGTTGAAGAGCAAATTCTCTGGATATTGGTCGTATATTACATTTTGATGCTGTGGAAGCTTATCAGAAGCAGAACATGTGTTTGTAGAATGAACTGGTCGTGATGAGGTGTCATGGACAGCATTGCTTTCAGCATATGTTGAGCAGGGTAAATGTAACAATGCTTTAAAATTGTACAAGCAAATGCAAGAGGAAAGGGTTTGGCTTTAGATGCTATGTATCTTGTGCAAAACTATTTCTGGAAGACAAATATGCAAGAGACTTGTTGAGAATTGGTCCCAAAAAACTATCAAATTGAAATAACTAGTATAGTTTCTACCAAAGTATGTAAAATAAGACAAGGATTCAAATTTCTAGGGTTTTTAGTTGTGAAGCTAGTGAAAGCTATGTCTTAATGAAGACATGAATGAAAGTTTGTATGGATTACTGATGGTCCATTATTTGAACAATGGAAAATTGATCATACTGATTGGATTCGTTGTGACAAAGCGGCTCGTCGTTATATATTGTCTGCACTTCCTGACTCACTTATGTTGGATGTCTTTCATCTGGAAACCTCTCATGCTATTTGGGAGTATCTTATCTCAACGTTTGAGAAGAAATCGGTCACCGAAATTTTATATCTCCAAACTTGTTTGAAGAATCTTCAATATAAGGCTGGTACCTCTACGCACTCTCATATCGAGGCTTTTAAAGACATTATCAATCAGCTTGGTGCATTCCTAAAACTGATGATATGAAGATACATTTTGCCTCCCTCCACTTAGAAGGATTTGCTCACACTTGGTGGAGGTATATCAAGAAAGAGAATGTACTTATTGAGAATTGGGAAGCTTTCAAGGCACTTATGGCTGAAGTCTTTGTTTCACCTCTTGAAAAAGAGAAGTTAGAACGAAGATGGTATGGCTTGGAACAAAGGAGCCTAAGTGTAAGAGAATATACAAACCAATTCCTCAACTTGACCATGTATGTGGAAAACATCAGTGATGAGGCCAAGTTACACAAGTTCATGTATGGTTTAGAACCATCCTTGTCAGCTGATGTTATGGCACAGAATCCTACTTCACTTTTCAAGGCTATTGAGCTTGCAGAGTGCTTTGGAAGGAAGTATAGGAAAGAGTCTTCATTTCAGCCAAGTTATGGACAGCCAAGGACTGTTTTAAAGCAAGGGCAAGTTGGTAACCATTATGGCAGCAATCATATGCCTAGTGGGAGCTTACGGATACCAACTTATCCTCCATTTAATGCTTCTAGGCTTCAAAGAAATTTCAGGACAACAAACAATCCAAAGGTTGAATTTAAGCAAGGTGACAATAAGCCTAAGTCTACTTCAGCCAATACAAATTCCAGAAATATTCCCATGGATCTTTACAAGGAAAGAAAGGACAAAGGCTTATGCTTCAAGTGTGGAGAAAAGTATACTCCTGACCATGCTTCAAAGTGTGTATACAAAAATGCCAAGCCAAAAATTCAGAGTAATACAATTCCTTCTTTAAGTTAAAAAACTTAACCTCACCTCTCATCACACAATGAAAGAAAGACAATTGCACTTCTCTCCACCAATCCAAATCTCACAAACTCTTAGGAAAATAGTTGGTCCTCATGATCTTGACCAAATAGATATCCCATCTCATAGCTAGAGGAGTCCTTCACAACCCTCAAACTTTCCTAGCCACCTTTCCCTCTTAGCCTGAGGTTCCTAGTTCAATGACAAATATCCCACTCTCATGCTTGCAAAGAACTATGCATGCACAATAAAAGATGCTCTCTCTAGTGCACATGCATCTAAGATTTACTGCATATGCAAGTGTCATGCCATGCTAGATGGTGCAATGTGTATTTACTCAACCCATAGCATGGAAGTAATTGATGAAAATCAAGAGACAATCCCAAGTGTGGTTATTCAACAAGTGCAATGTGAAGTGCTCGTGAAACCAAAATCCTTGTGATGTGCAAGAATATTCGTAAGAAAATATGCCTCATTCAAGTTACCTAGCAGCTATAGACTAAGTATAAGTCCAATTTATCTAAGAAAACACCAAACTTGCCCAAGATAATCAAAATCTCAAGCACAAAGGATTTTAAAAAAATATAAAAGCCAAAGCCTGAATCTTGCTTCATTTTGGCTAACTTTAATTGAGGCCTACCAACTGAAAGGTGAGAACGATCGAAGCTTTCTTGGAAGTGAGCTATGGTGGAGAGTAAGAGCAAGAAGAGAGAGAGGCACAAATGGGAACTCCAACAACCACAATATGTGGCCGGGCCTTCCTTTATTCAAACTGACTCTAAAAGAATAAAGAATAAGTGACTGTGACGGGTGCCCGCTACCTACAGTATGCAATGGTGGGTACTGTCAGTGTAATAATACATGGGCAGCTAGGTGGAGGCACCTTTACCCCCAACAACCTCCCACTTAAAGGTGAATCTGCCCCAGCAATGAGAGAGAAAAAAGAAAAGACAGTACAACATGTACACATGTGAAACAGGATGAGGAAAAAGACGTCATCTCATCCAGTGCCCATCAATCTCCTAAGGAAGGCAAAGCGCTCGGTAGTGAGTCTTTTCGTGAGCAAGCTTGCAGGATATTGTGTATATATACAAAGGGTATCCATCGAACTATTGGCCATTGGTCTTTATCCCAACATATAGTCGTTACCAAGATATATTATGTCTTTTGATGTTGTCACATGAACAAAACTATTGCTTATGAGAAGTCACATGAAAATATATGTTAAAATCAAGTATCCAATCTTGAGCTGCTTATTGATCTACTACAACTAGCACATGTGGAGGAAGAGTAGAAGTAAATTATACTTCACCATCATCATTATGCATAGTTATTGCATTTATTTCTTCAATTTGTACCTTTTTTTAAAAACATTTATTCCTCTTAGCATCCTTATCACTCATCGCAAAGGCCCGAGGATGGATTCTTTGTCTCCTCTTCACGACGGTGGCTCCTATTCGCCCTTCGTGCACTTCCTCCTCTTCTTTGCAAACAGCGGCGATGACAATGACTCTCTCTTTCTCTCCCTCTCCCTCCCAAACGCAAGATCTATTTTGCTCTCTTTTTTGCTCTTTGCGGTAAAATGCCGCACTCGGGTTTTGACCCTTTTTTTTGTCTAAGTATCGTCGCTATTTGCATTGCTATTTGCATCACATTTGCGACGCAAATAGAGATCCTACTAATTTGTGTCGAAACTGCCCGTCGCTATTGGTGAATATCCTTGTAGTATGTGCCTGTCTTAGTTTGCCACATGTACATATTCACGAGATATTTGAAGAGGCTACCCCATGTTAGAAGCAGCCTGGTGAGGCAAGGTTGCATGATTCCCAACAATGGAGGGAGCTACTATCTCAACCCAAGCTTTTGTTTGAATATGAAAGCAATATGAAATCTAGGTTGATAGACAATTTTTGTTGCACAAAGAAGGTAATGTTCCATTAGAGTTGTTGGCTCTCTATGATGCAAGTTGGGGATTGCTGGGTATGTTTAAGTTCTAGTCGGGAAGCTTAAAAAAAATGGATTTCAACATTTTTAGTATGCATAGTTCAAGCAATTTGACAACATGTACCACAACCATAGAAGGATAAGGGAGTTGAACAAGAGGAAACTAGCTAATATAGAATTTTGTGGGACATATAAATTGACTTCATAACACCTAGACAAAATAAGATTACCAAATAATACTTTCTAGTATGATGTTCATGCAAATGCATTTGCATTAATTATACTTGACATTTTAGTTTACTAGTTGAGCGATCAACTCAAAAACTAAGGTTGACATTAAAACATTAGTTAAACATATGGTTAGCTAGTTAGTTTTAAATAGTGTAGTTCAAGTAAATAGTAGTGTAGTCAATAATATGAGTTTAGCTATTTATAGATAGTTTAGTTTAGTTAGTTGATTATTCAATGACTATTAGTTCAGTTAGTCAAATGAGTTTTTGTCAATTACTCTAATAGTTATTTATAAATAGTGCTTAACATTACTTTGGTTATAGCTAGTTATTAGTATATTTTAATTCTAGCAATTGGTTTGTGTTAGCATGATGAGTTGGTTCATTACCATGATCACAAGGTTAAATCTAGTGGAGATAGGCACAAGTTGAAGCTTCAATTGTGGATCTTCATGAAGAGAATTTCCAAGTTCAAAATGACAATTGGATACATTTGGGGGGGGCAATGCCCATAGTGTGACATTTTTTAATTTAAAAATGAAGGTTTAAAGGTTTAGAGGAGAATAGGGTTTTATTTTTTTCCTTTTGAAATGGAAATGTTTGTTCTTAAGAAAAATTCAAAAAGATTAAGAAAAAAATAAAATCAATAATTAATCATGTTAAAATCCAACTATCAATAGATATACTTTTTTCAAAAAATTTGCAAAATTTTCATTAAATTAAGTTAATTAAATAATAAAAATAAAAAAAGAATCAAGATACATCATTATAATTGGAATAAACTCAAATTAACAAGGTAAATAATAAAAAATATTAAATATTAAAATATTTTAAATCAAAAAATAGAGAATAGAGGAAAATAAATTAGTTTCAATGTGAGCGAGAGTATTTGAACCTATATAAGCATAAAATTTAGGAGTCCACATGTGAGGGGGAGAAAATTGATCACAATTGTGTATAATATTGAAAAGTTTGGGTATGTTGCACTCCACAAAACTATCTTTAGGAAATGCAAAATTGTGCATCTTGCCAATACACATGATTTACATACATGCTTTGGTGAAACTTTCACATTAGACTGATTCTGCACTATATTTTGAAATTCAAATGCCCGCATCTAGCATACCAAAACTTAGCAACTTGCATAGCTTGAGTCACATTTGCAAAACATGCCTCAACTTGCTTTTCAAATTGTTCCAAAATATAACCTCCATTTTCTAAAGTACTTGATGTTACAATATTATATTTTCATCAATCTCTAACAATGCACTTATCATCAAAACTTACATTATAACCTCTCACGAAAAAAGAGTAAATTGATAGCGAGTTTTTACTTATCTATGGTACATACAATACATTTGAAAGACATAACTTTGTACCATCATCAATTGTGAGTAAAATTTCACCCATATCCTTAATAGGATACAAATATGCTTTGGAACACCACTATTAAGGTACCAAACAATTTCGAACCACCAACGTTAATAGTAGATTCAAAAGGCTCATAAGTATATATAAGAAAAGAATACATATGCTACACAAATTTTCTAGGCACATCGTCCTTAGGTGCAAGTATATAAGAAAATTTTGCAGCAACTATACTTGACTCTTTCTTGTTCTCTTTTGCTAATTATTTTGGACACCTAGCAATAAAGTGACTTGTCTTTTTGCAATAATGGCACTTACCCTTCTTCTTTAACTTTTGCAAATCTAAATTTTGCTTATTAGATTACTATTGAGAATTACCTTTTGGCTTATAGCAGCCATTAGCTTTTTCCTTGCCTTATTTATGAAGAACAAAGGCTTGATCATTGTCACTTATAGAAAGAGACCTCTTCTTTCTTGATTGTTCTTCCTATAGCAAAAAGCCTTCAAGCTCTTCAAAAGATAAGTGGTACAACACTACCATTATATGTATATAGGCCATGAATACACATTATATAGATGATATATATATAGTGACCTTGAGCCATGCATATAAAGAGTGAGAGATGCATGGACCATTTGATACAAAGATGCTAGTGATTCCAAAGTCTTTGATATCATGTCCTCATCAAGGATCACCTCATCAATCTTGAGCAACTACTCTAGAAGGTCCTAGGTCTTTGTGAGATGATTAAGCATGTTATCTCCTTTAACCATCTTTACATTACCCAACTTCTAGAGAAAGGATATCATAACATCATTCTTAGATTGAGATATGGTTTTAAGCACTTTCCATGCATGCTTAAATGTCTTAGAATACCTAATATGTGATGTAATTGAAGGATTTATAGTTAAAGTAATTATGGACATGGCTTGTGCATGGATGCTTGATTTCTGTATACATTAGGAGGATTGACATTTAGTTTGTAGTCCCATCAAGTAATTATAGACATGGCTTGTGCATGGATGCCTGATTTAACTATACATTGGGAGGGTTGACATTAAGTTTGTAGTCTCATAAAGAACTAAGTTTATGTATAGTCACTCATGAATATATGTATGTATAACGTGAGTTCAAAATAAGGGGTTTTTAAAACACCATTTTTTACATACAAAAGGGTATCATATAAAAGGGTTACCTATAGATTGAATAAAAAAGGGTTGTGTTTTATTCAAGAAAAATTCACATATTAGGATATTTATAAATAGGCCATGAATACACATTATATAGATAATATATATATAGTGACCTCCTCGATCCATGCATATAAAGAGTGAGAGATGCATGGACCATTTGAAACAAAGATGCTAGTGATTGCAAAGTCTTTGATATCATGTCCTCATTAGGGATCACTTCATCAATCTTGAGCAACTGCTCTAGAAGTTCCTAGATCTTTGTGAGATGATTATGCGTGTTATTTCCTTTGACCATCTTTACATTACCCAACTTCTAGAGAAAGGAGATCAGAGCATCATTCTTAGATTGAGATATGGTTTTGAGCACTTCCCATGCATGCTTAAATGTCTTAGAATACCTAATATGTGGTGTAATTGAAGGACTTATAGTTAAAGTAATTATGGACATGGCTTGTGCATGGATGCTTGATTTAAGTATACATTAAGAGGGTTGACATTTACCTTGTAGTCTCATAAAGAACTAAGTTTATGCACAGTTGAGACATCGAGCATTTGCAAGCAATGAATAGTATCTTTTGCTATTTCAATGGTACTTTGCATCTTGAGCTGATCATCACTACCAAATTCACATGCTTTTTAGATTTCAACTAGGCTAGTTATTACAGCACTTACGTAACAATAAATGGTTTTCAATTCATGATTGATAGCTTGTGCATATTGTGGTTGAGCAAGAAGCAACAACCCATTGTGGCCACTTTGAGTTGTGAAGTTGAATACTTGGAAGCATTCATGGCTATGGTTGTGTTTGGCTTAGATACCTTTTGGTTGATTTGGGTGTTGGACAATCGTTTTCCACCACCATATTTTTTTAATGGTTAGAGTGTGTCAATAGTTTCATGGGACCAAGTGTTCAATGCTTGCACCAAGCACATTGAGGTGCATTGTTATTATGTTAGAGAGAGAGACTCTCTACAACAAAGTACAACAAAGATTTGGTTGGCCTATATGCCAACATAAGACAACCTTTCAAATCCTTTCAGAATGGGCTTTGTCTCAATGCGAGAAGTTTAAGTTTTTCCCAAAGCTTTGGGCTTACTCCGCTTTATGGATTGATCATAGTCCAATGGGCTTGCCACTTCCCTATACATGAGTGTTAGCTCTTACTCAATGCAATACTCCCAAGTGCCTTTTTTTTTTCATATTCTAGTAGTGATGTATGTGAATATAGCTAGGACTAATGGGATATTTTTTAACCCTAGGAGGTTTTTTCCCTCTCATACATGGCTTATAAATCTTTTGCTTTAATACTTTTCAATACACTTCATGCAGTGTGCTCTCAAGCTGCTTCTTCCTCTCTAAGCTAAATGCACACATTCTTGCAACCCTAAATCCAATGAATGGAACCTTCAACAAAACCATTTTTGTAGTTTTAAAATTTTAACACCTATTTTAGTGATATATATGTCTCACCTAATTGATCTCTTTTTGTCTATAATAGTGCTTCTCCACAAGTCTGGGTAAGTTTTGTAGTTTGGCAATTCAAGTACTTTTTAGTAATGTATTCAAACGAGTCATTTTGAATGTTAAGCACACACATAGGGGTCTCAATGTGTTTCAAAACTTCCAGATTTTGAGGAAAATTTCCCAAAATTGTTACAGTGACAAACATCTTCATAAACACAAACCTAGTGTTTGCACAATATTTGATTTCATCTTACACTCCCCCTCATCCAATTTATGTGAAAATTTTAGGACTTATGATGCTATTCTTGTATACTGCAACAAGTGGCATAAAGACCATAATGAGGTGAGAAGCAAGACAAATAAGATTGAGGAGTGATTGTGTTCAAAAGAAGTCATAAGAGCATAATTAGGTTTCTTTTTCAATTTGAAGTTACACAAAAAGTTTTACAATCACTTAATGGCTAAGTTGCACTAATTTTCTCAAATATTTTAAAATATTAAAATATATTGTATGAGTTTGATAATCTCAATATTTTTCACATTTGATTGTACTACAAAAGAGGCTACACTACTGCATTAATCGCAAAGATTCTGCATTAATCACAAGATCTTTGATTGGTTCACTCTCATGGGTATCTTTATGTTATAAACATTCATAGATTCATAAACATTCATAAGGCTTGCTACAGACAGTTCAATGGAGGACTTATGACGAGGTGTTATTGGGACGATATACCCATTCAAAGGGATGACCCGATCAGCACCACCATACTTGTTGCCTCTTCATGGGGTGAAGCCCACTCATGCTGCTTGCAAGGTTATTGGCGGCTTATCAGGTAGTTGACCATTTAAGGTATTTAATACCTGCAAGACTATTCAATCTATCTTATTATGGCTTTGTTGTAGCACACACACATACATTCTACTTCTACATGCTCTACCTCTACATGCTTGCATACCTTATGGAGACACTTACCATCATTTCATGAAAGTTGCATGTGTGTGTGTGTGTGTGTGTGTGTGTGTGTGCACTTAAATGCATGTGTATACATGCTTGTACATATACACATACATACTCACATGTTGATCCCATTAAAGATACATTGCCAACTTTATTTACACATCCACATTTGTTTTATGCCTTCAATCACATAATGGGGCTCATGGTGTGAAACATAGGACTTTATGTCTAACTTAAGTAGACTTTAACACTAACATGACTCCTCTCAAATTTCTTCATAGGAGATCTATATTATTACACAATATATTATATGTCGATGAAGAGCCCATACATATATTATATGCTTATATTATTTGTACTTTTCTAGGAGGTTCATACATAGAAAACTAAGTAGTCGATGAAGAGCTCACTGGTGAGTAATCCTTTTGGCTTCTACAACAATCAGATAATAGAACTTAAGTTTTCATGCAAATGCAACAACATCCATACAAAAGGCAAATCCTTTCAAGGGATAAGTGTCATTTTCTCTAGAATGTCATACATAATAGTTTTTTGGTAGGATTCATACCTTCAGAACTAGTGAAACTGCATAACCTTGTGCCAACAATGACTATTGCATTAGCAAAAATATTCATACATTAATTTCTAAAGTCTCATAGTGGTATACTAGAATAGTTTACTATAGTGGATGGGACTTTGCCGGAGGACCATGTAAGTTGCAAGTTCCTCTATTACCCTTGTATGTGAATATTTATGTGAAAACCATTGAATCTATGCCATGTGCAATTGACATTTGTCTCAAAGGCAAAAGTTGTATACCATAAGATAATAGAGGAGTTAAATGAGAGTGGTGTTATTGTGTACATTGGTAGAAGCATGGGTTTTGGCATAATCATATCGACACTTTGTCCATCAATGATTGGAGTACTATGTGACACCTTATTGAATGATCAAAAAAGCAAATAATGAAGGGGGGAAGGTATAAGCATTTTGTTGGTTGGGCATGCAAACATAAAGAAGAAAACTTAGTTGGCTTTCCTTTGTGTATGTATGAAGACTTGATCTCCCATGCTTGTAGTGTGTGCAAGTATGCTTGAATTACATACTAGAACAACAAAACAATTTGATTTTCCTTTTGTAAGAAGCTTGCAACATAAAATATGAGGTGTTAATGTCGTGTATTATTATTGCAAATCACAAAGTTCATGCCTTCAATTACTAGTGAGTCATCTGTAAGAGCTATTTATCAATGAGAATAGTCTCTCCATGCTTACATTAAAGTGTTGTTGATTTAGTGCTTATGGTGAACCCTAGGTATTTCACTATATGTATACTCCCTATATCACATGTGTTCAAGGTCTATCTATAAATATTCTTATTTATGAAATTTTTCTTAATAAAACATTATATTTTTCTATTCAATCTGTAAGTAACCCCATTATATAAGACCTTTCTGTATGTAAAAAATGTGTAAATGTGGTATTTTAGAAATTCCTTATGTTGAACCCACGTGATATATACATATATGTATGATTGACTTTCCTAGGTGGTAAACTAGTTAAACCATGCCTATCATGGATAAATAAAAAACTACCTTTGGTAGAGAAAGTTATCACTGGTGTGAGTAACCCTTTCGATTTGTATAACAATCATGCCAATAGAACTTAAGCTTGCATACAGTTGCAACAACATTCCTATAAAAGGCATATCCTTTCAAGGGATAAGTATCAATTTATCTAAAGTGTCACACACAATAGTTTTTTTGTAAGATTTAGGCCTTCAAAACTAGCAATAAAATGCATGACCTTGTACCAACGATGATGAATGCATTAGCAATCATATTTATAGATAAATTTCTAAAGTCTCATAATGGTATAGTAGAGTAGTTTACTACAATGGATTGGACTTTACCAAAGGACCATGCAAGTTGAAAGTACCTCTATTACCTTTCATGTATGTCAATATTTATGTGAAAACCATTGAATCTTTGTCTGATGCAATTGACATTTCTCTCATATCCAAAAGTTATATACCATAAGATGATAGAGGAGTTAAAATGGGAGTGATGTTGTTGTGTATGTTGGTAGAAGCATGGGGTATTAGCATAATCATATCAATACTTTGTCTATTAGTTATTCCTCTTTTGTGAACAACATGCCTGTGGTAGCATTATATGACACTTATGATCTAAAGAGCAAATAATGAAGGGGGGAAGGTATAAATATTTTGTTGGTTCACCATGCAAACATAAAGAACAAAACTTAGTTGGCTTTCTTTTATGTAGGTATGCGCAAATGTTCCCATTAGGAATACTAATGATGACTTGGTCTCCCATGCTTGTAGTGTGTGCAAGCATGTTTGAATTATGTTCTAGAACAACAACAACAATAGTAATTTTCCTTTTGCAAGAAGCTTGTAGCATGAAATATGAGGTGTTAGATCTCTAAAAAAGAGTACTTTAAGGACATAAAACTAATTTGTCTCATTGCATGTGTAGGATGGATAGCAAAAAAGTGAGCAAAACAAAGCATCACACATTACCATTGCAAATGACAAAGTTCATGCCTTCAAGTACAAGCTAGTCATCTATAAGAGCTATTCACCAATTAGAGAAGTCTCTCCATGCTTATGGTAAACTAGTTGGACAATGGCTATCATGGACAAATCCTTTGATAGAGGAAGTTCTATCGCTGGTGCGTAACCCTATTGGTTTATACAACAATCATGCCAATAGAACTTAAGCTTGCATGCAAATGCAAAAACATCCATACAAAAGGCACACGCTTTCAAGGGATAAGCATCGTTTTGTCTAGAGTGTCACACATAGTAATTTTTCAATCATATTTAGGCCTTCAAAACTAGTGATAAAAATAATGGCATTGTGCCAAAAATTACTATTGCCCTTGTGCCAACAATGGCAATTGCATTAGCGATTATATTCATAGATAAATTTTCTAAAGTCTCATAGTTGTATAGTAGAATTTACTATAGCATATGGGACTTTGTCAAAGGATCGTGCAAATTGTGAGTTTCTTTATTACCCTTTCTCTATGTCAACATTTTTGTAAAAACCATTGAATATTTGTTCAATGCAATTGACATTTGTCTCAAAGTGAACATACGTATACCAGATGATAGAGGTAAATGAGAGTGGTGTCATTGTGTATTTTGGTAGAAGTATGGGGTATTGGCATAATCATATCAACGCTTTGTCTATCAATGATTCCTCTTTTGTGAACAACATGCCTTTGGGAGTGTCGTGTGAGACCCTGTTGAATTATCTAAAAAAGGAAAATAATGAAAGGGGAAGGTATAATTATTTTGTTGGTTGGTCATGCAAACATAAAGAACAAAACTTCGTTGGCTTTCCTTTGTGTAGGTATGTGTGACTTTGTCCATTAGGAATATCAATGAAGACTTGGTCACCCATGTTTGTAGTGTGTGCAAGGATGTTTAAATTACTAGCTAGAACAACAAAACAATTTAATTTTCCTTTTTCAAAAAGCTTGTAGCATGAAATATGAGGTGTTAGATCTCAAAACAAAAGCACTCTAAGGACATAAAACTAATTCATCTTATGGCGTGTAGAATGGATAGTAAAAAAGTGAAAAAAACAAAGCACCACATATTACTATTGCAAATGATAAATTTTATGCCTTCAATTACTAGCTAGACATCTATATAAGAGATATTCACCAATGTGAATAGTTTCTCCATGCTCACGTGAGAGTGTTGCCAGTTTAATGCTTATGGTGAACTAGGTAAACAATGGCTATCATGGGAAAATATAAGAAAACAATTGATAGAGGAATTTCTCACTAGTGAGTAACCCTTTTGGTTTGTACAAGGATCATGCCAATAGAACTTAAAACTTGCATGCAGATACAACAATATCCATACAAAAGGCACATCCTTTCAAGGGACGAGTGTCATTTTATCTAGAGCGTGTCATATATTAGTTTTTTGCTAGGATTTAAGCCTTCAACACTGGTGATAAAAGACATGACCTTGTGTCAACAATGACTATTGCATTAGCAATCGTATTCATAGATAAATGTTGAAAGTCTCGTAGTGGTATAGTAGAACAGTTTACTATAGCAGATGGGACTTTCCTAGAGAACCATGCAAGTTGTGAATTCCTCTGTTACCCTTCATGTATGTCAATATTTTTGTGAAATCCATGAAAGCTAAAAATATCACCATGAAATGCATTACCTAAGTATAAGGAAATATTGATAGCCAAGGGCTTTCAGGATGAGAATGGGGTAGACTTTAATAAGATCTTCTCACAAGTAGTCAAGATGACCACAATTCATACAATGCTTGCATAGGTTGCCAAGGAGGACATAGAGCTTGTCTAGATGGATGTAAAGATAGCTAGCTAGGGGGATTTGTGGTGTAAGGAAATGAATAATTTGTATGTATGCTTTACAAAAGTCTATATGGATTGAAGCAAGCTCCAAGAAAATGGTACTATAAGTTTAATTCATTTATGAGGTCTTAGGAATACATGCACAGAGAGAGAGAGAGAGAGAGAGAGAGAGAGAGAGAGAGAGAGAGAGAGAGAGAGAGAGAGAGAGAGAGAGAGATTATTATCACTATACAAAGAGGTGTATGAATTGTAGTCTTAATAAGATTTGGATTCTTTATGTAGATAAGACGCTTATTGTGCTAGGAAGTGTCTATTAGATGTGGATGCAGTGAAAAAAAGATTGTACAAAACCTTCAACATGAAGAATTTGGAAGAGGCCTATCCCTTCCCATGACCTATTCTCGTACATCATAGTATGGAGCCTAATGTATCTCATGCAAGAATCAAAGAGAGCACCTATCAATTTAGAAATACATTCTTTACGACTAGAACTGCAGTTGGATTGACAGTGATGCCTTCGCCCGAAGCTTTGTTGCTGGTTGTAAGATTGCCATCTGCACCCAATATTCATCGCTTGGAGGCCATCATCTGCAAGTAGACTCGAGATTAAGAAGGCGGAATAGATTCAAGATGGGAGAGTGTAAGAGAATATGGCTAAGTCAAGGTAAACTTAATACATTTCATCAAGTGTGAAAAAATTAAATGATCCAAAACTAAAGTGAACTTTATGCACTGCATCAAAACTTGATGGATTATATCAATCTAGCTGAAAGAGTAATAAGATTTTAAGAATACTTGATACATTGAACCAAGTAAGACAAAATAATAATGCCGATCATATTCTTGGCATGAGAATTATGAGAGAATGACACAAGAAAATTATTTATTTGTTACAAAAGAATTATATGAAAAATCATTAGTCAACTACAAAATCAAGTTAACCCTAAGTATTGGACTATATCTAAGAGCCCTTATAAGCCATTAATTGTACCATACAATATTAGCTATGGCCATTACAATTTTAGTAATTCCTTTTGGGTTTAAAAATGCTTCTCCAACCTTAATTCAAATTGTCCATGACATATTTAGAACCCATTTGGATAATTTTGGTTCAATCTTATTTTATGATATGCTAGTGTATTTTTAAATGATAGAAGAGAATGCAACATACTTGGCATTACCTTTGGAAACTCTTTGCATTAGTGGTACATTTGTTGATTCACCATAAACACAAGCTCTATTCCAAGAAAAATAAATTCATATTTTGTTGCTCAAAGATTGAGTATCTAGGATACATTGTCTTTGAGGCAAGCATTACAGTTGATCTAATTAAGGTTAAGGATGGAGTGGGTTGGCCACCCCTTTATTCAATAAATGAAATTCCAAGATTCTAGGTTTAGCAAGTTAGTAATAAGTACCAAATTTTCATAGGGATTTATGTATTGGTAGCTACTCCATGGATCTTATATTCATCTATGGAAGTAACCTAAACTTATATATAACTTGGTACATTAGTTTTCTTCATGGAATCTAAGGGCCCATTTATTGGGAGAATGGAGTGCTTATTATTGATGGGAACCTGATTCAAACCTTTCTAGCCACCAACACGGAGGTGAAAGAATCATCCTTCTTCTAAAAAAGGAATGAAGCATATGCAATGAGTTTCTAAGGTAAATGAATCCTTGGTCAAAAGCAAACTCATATCATGTGGTCAAAAGAACATTGAGATAGTTTTGATAGATATTAAAGGAATTCTTGACAATCGTATTGATACATAAACTCTTAACTTTCCTTGAGGATTTTAAACATTTTGCAAATGCAAGCAATCAAGAGTACTTTGGGTCTTAAACCCAAGAAGAAAGACTAGTAGGTTACACTTCAAGGAAGCTCAAATCTTATGAAAAGAATTGCTCCACCATGATTTAGAGTTGTTAGCAATGCTTCGTACATTCAAGCTATAAAGACATTACTTTTTGGGATGGAAGTTCTTATTAGTCATAGAAAGAGCTTGAAATGGAGTTTTATTTAGCTACAACTTAATATGAGACAAAGATGGCTTGAAGTGCTCAACAAATTTGACTTTGATACCAAATTCTGGCCAAGAAAAAGAATGTGCTAGAAAATGCTCTTTGCTACAAAGCCTCTTTGAATTTCTTGTTTATGAATAACCATGTAAACTCCATGGTATAAAGTTCCATTGCAAGTGTAACCTAGTTCTCATTTTAGAGGCTCTACAATAAGAAATTTGTTTGGATCACAAGATAACCTTCAATCTCTAAAACTTGCATGACATAACATCCTAAAAAAAAAAGGTTTTGCACAAATTGTTAGGAACTTAACTATATTGATGGTGAATGTCATATGATGGTAAGTTTCACACTATGAAAATAGTATTACAAGTTTTTTGTTACCATACATTTTTCAACATAATCATGTGTTTCATATAAGTGGCAAATGTTTTAACATACAAAATTGTGTTTTTGGTTTGGAAAATAGGTGTTTTGAACTTATTTTTTAACATTAGTAAATAATTTTGAACAATAAATGCCCTTTTCCATCTGTTATGACCATCATGATGTTAACCTTCACAGTTTGTTGTGTGTTCTCACTATCATGGATATCTTTTTAAGTTTTGGTAATTAATCATGAATCCTCATGGATGATGGATTATGAATTGCGGTTTAATGAAAAGTTTGATAGTATGTAGGTCACATACACAATATTTTCTTACATGTATAATATTTTCCAATATATATACTGTGTTATAAATTTCTACATACTTTTAGAAATTCCATGTACCTAAAATCTTAGCCTATACTAGATAATGTATTAAAGATACATAACCTACCACCTTGGAGCTTTGATAAGAAAACTAGCTCAAAAGGTTTTATAAAACGGATTGTAGGCATGACATTCCTTCATCCCATTGCTCCACACTTTTCTTACTAGAGCCATTGTGATCATCACTCCCATCAACCAATCAACTATCACACATGCATTCAAAATTCCACTCTCAATCACTACATAATAATTCCTTGTGAACAGTTAACTAGGGGGAATGAGCAACACATTGTTATCATGATATATCTCAGTCATTTTTCTACTATTCATCCAATGAAACAATTTATGAGGCTTTGTTATGCTAGAATGCTAAATGGATTGTCATCTTAATGTTGTAGAATCCTTCATTGTTGAGACTTGGTGCACTTTATATGTCAAAACAATAATTCTTGATTTGACTTGTAGAATCCCAATTATTAGATTGCCTTATAGTTTCTTGAACTACAAGGCAATCTAATAACTATGCTCTTCCGACAATAAGTCTTACTTTGACTGCAAGGTACTAACTCCAATCTGTAAAGAATAAAAAAACTATGCCATTTCACCATACATCTCGTATAGTGTTCGTAAGTTTCTCTTTAGACTGCAACCAAATAAATCATACAAGGCTCTCTTTGTTTAACTACACACTTTTGAAGTATCCCTATAAAAGTCAATTTGGATTGAAAACATCATACATTCACAACTAGATCATACTTTTTCCTCACTAAACATAATGTTGTTAACCCTGTGTGTTCCTATACTCAAAACTAGTCCTACTAACACATTTCTTGACTACCTAAGTCTTCGTTCTTGACTACTTATATCTTTATTAACACATTTCTTGACTATTTATGTCTTTGTTCTTAACTACTATCTTTGTTAATCCTTTCTTTCTCCAATCCAAACTCACATAACATTGGAAAGGCTTGTAGCAATTATTTTCCTCCATGAACCCTTCAAATATGTTGAATACATGTGAATATGGTTTCATAGGTGCAAGACCAAGTACATTGTGACACTCACACACATGTGGAGAAAAAAGTCTCAATAGAGAGCATAAAGCACATATGTCTAAATAGAGCACAATGCAAAACCAAATTTAGTGACTCCTTGAATGCAATACATGCCACTCTATATAATTTGTAGAAGATGTCCATTTTTATACTTGCAATTCCAAATTTCTCACTTTTACTCTTGAGACAATGGCACAACATCCACAAATGTGAAAGTGCATGCAAAGGATGCAAACATACGTAGATGGTAAGGTACGTAGTGCCTTACCATCTGCATTAAAGCAATTGATTTGTGATCCTAGTGAGTAAACTATGCCATTAGGGATATTTTCTCAAAGAGATATTCATCATGTATTGCAACCCCTCCAATTAAGCTAATGTTTCACTTGTGATGTTGTCTATTTAGTGTACAAAAGATAACTTGTATATATCTATCAAAAACCTGGTGCTTAATATGCAATTTGATACTTATATATCGAGAATTTTAAGTCGATATACCTCTGGATCATGAGGGGTGACAAGCAATGACCTAGACTTACAACTCATAGGCAATAATTCTTCCTTCAGGTGAGACCATTTAGTGGCACAGTTTGTATACCTGCTCTCCCCTCTCTTGCAAAATAATCAGGATCATGCGACCAGATTAGTCACAATCCCAATGAGATTCAACTAATCTCATTGTAAGATTAATAGTGGTTCAATTAGTCAAGGTTATTCGGTGTTCATTAAAGACCAAGGTTTAATTAAAATGAATTGCAATTTATTTATTTTTTAACTTCGAAGGTTTAAAGACTAAGATTCAAAACCTCGAAATGTGGAATTTTTTAAGTTCTAAAAATATATGGAATTTGATTCAAGAAAACCTCTGAATTTTTTAGTTAAAGGTTTTAGTGTTTGCTACCAAAAGTGTTTTTTTGTGAGCAGTGATGTTATTGCGTAATTAAATCAGCCAGAATTTTCCTGCAATTAAATTAATCACCATTTTTTGTGCAGATATTATAAAGATTACATGAATTTAGAGAGGTGTACCTCCAGCACCACCGCGAGTTTTTTGGAAACCATATCTGCAATCAAAACATTTTCTGCTGAACTGTCAGTTCATCATCCCCGTCGGAAATGTGAAGAATTTGGTGCTCTTTCAAACAATAGCCAAATGTAGGTCATTGTCCATGAGGTGATTGTAACTACCGAGGCCATGTAGCTCCAGAATAAGATCACCGATGATTCTGGTCCCATATCAAAAAGTTGAGATATGGTACCTATGGCATCAGAGAAGAAGATCTGTTAATGCATGGAATACATACACGAGCCATTAATTACATGCTCAGGAGTTAATATACAGACCAATAGTCATTGCAGTTGGCATGGTATACTGCAACAGAAGCACAAACTGGAGAAAGGGGTCTGATGGTATCAGACTCAGATGAGAAGCTCCCAGCACGATGCAGATGCCTAGTATTGGCATTACAAGAAGTCTTGCTCCAACAATTCCAGCAATCACACTGGCTTTCATGCTTGACAAGCCTACACCTGTGAAATTGGCTCAACTTTAGCTGACACACTATTAATGCCAATCAAACAGATTTAAAATACTACCCTTGATTGTTATTTATTGTTGTAGCATGTGATGTTTCTCCAAGTACCTTGAGAGAGACTTGCACCAAGTAGGAGAATAAGTGAGGGTAGCGTGGCATTTCTGTAGCAAAATTAAAGATTCAAAACTGCTATTTCAAAGAAGTTGCAAAAAACACAATATTAAAAGATTAAAGAACAAGGTGAACATGCAGTTAATATTACATGGAGTGTATAAAAGCAAGAGAAAGCACTACCCTAATGTACTCAATGAATCTTGAATAAATCGCAAAGGAGCTTTTTGTCCAATGAGAGCATTTTTCAAAGGGGGAATCACCCCCACAAACAAAGCTGCAGCCTGCACAATTTAATGAGCAAGGGCTCTCTCTCTCTCTCTCATAATAGGTAGTTGTACTAATCACGAAAAAAATACAAGATTACATGATTGGAAGATGTAGGATGACTCCAGGCCATTGTGCATAAACTCAACTCTCTTTTACAAGCAACATGTGAAAGGAACACTAGGAAGTACAAAAATCAGGGCAGATTCATTGAAGAGACCACCCGATGCCAAGGTACTAAATCCTCTACAAACAAAGTATCAGCATGCTAAATAAGATCAAGCTACCACTGAAGAAGTCCTTTAAGCTTGGCCACATAATTCTATATGCCCGAGGCAGGATCAAAAAAGAATGCATTGCGCATGACCCAAATATGCCAGCAGCCCCAAAATCTAAGAGAGTGAAATAGAGTCTTCATGTGAGGTTGTTGCAGACCATCATGCTTAGGCTTACCAAAAACCCAATCAAAAGGATGCATCCTAGTGCCCACCACAACATGCCAAATGTTTGAAAGAAGCCAAATTTTCAGGGCAAAAGGACAAGAGATAAATCGGTGACAGAAAGACTCCATTGCAGTAGTATAGAAGAAACAGCTGCCATTGGAAATACCCTGGCACTGAAGGGCCAAAGCAAGGGGAAGACCACCCACCAACATGCGCCAAATGAATACCTTGCAATTGAACAATGTCTATTTGGCAAGATCCTCCCACGAAAGCAAACAAGAAACTGCCAAAATTTCCATTTGGAAAGAATTGGTTGCCAATCTATCCTCGGTTGGGTGCCATTGTACCTTGAAAAGCACCATTTTCCATGAACATACCAAGTGAGTGTGAGAAGTATTGAAGCAGATATAGAGAACCGAATGTCAGCATTAAGAACATGCCGCCAAGAATCCTGAATCTTCATATTACCCTGCCAAAGGCTGCAATCTTCAAGAAAATAATGAGTAATAATTATCGAAGGTTATTGACCAGCATACCTTTACTGCAAAAGTGACCAGCAAAGAGCTATAATATGGGTATGCGCATCCAAAACAGCCCCACCCCCCATGGATTATTGTGCACAAACATGATTCCAAGATATCCATGATATACCAGTATGCACTGAGTCTTTCTTCCATAGAGTAAAGCAGAGGTGCCGGGTGATATCCCTTAGTGCCACATTTGTCTAAGGCAGCAATGCCAAAAAATAAGTGAGCATGGGAAGCATAATGGTTTGTGCCACTTAAAGGCATACATGAAAGGGCCACAAGCTTGAGATTTCCAATAAACAAATTTGTCCTCCAATTAGTACGAGTGCCTTTTTGAACGGTTATTTGGAGGAGGATATGTGGAGCAACCTCCTTGCTTTTCTTCCGCTGACCAGACTAATAAGGCATTTCGCTTGTGAAAAGCTCTTTATGGGCTGGAGCAAGTGGCGAGGTCTTGGTACCACGAGATGGACAAGTTCTTACAGACCCACGAATACCATTCTTCCCCCAATGATCCAAATCTATATGTGTGCACTGCTAGCGAAGGGATCAACTATATCCTGCTTTATGTTGATGATATATTACTCACTGGCTCACATTCTACAGCTATTGTAGAAATCAAGGCACAGCTTTGCTCTACATTCGAGATGACAGACTTAGGTTTGTTGTCTTATTTTTTGGGGATAGAGATTATTATATCCGAGGGAAGTATCTTTCTATCACAACAGAAGTACACCCTACACCTGATGGAACGGTGTTGCAGCGTTGCACTGATCAGACACAGCTCATGGCCACACCTCTAGATCCTACTATCCATCTACTTAAGGATACCTTGGATCACCCTATTGATGGTCATACCTATCATTCCTTTGTAGGAAAATTACTCTAGTTGATTCATACTAGACCAGATCTTCCATACTCAGTTAGTTTGTCTAGTCAGTTAAAAAATGCACCTAGAATGTCTCATTGGATTGCTTATCTTCGTATGTTAAGATATTTAAGGTGTACCTATAATTATGGACTAACTTATAGTCATGGTTTATACTTGCACGGATATACTGATTCTGACTGAGCGGGAGATCCTGACACCCAGTGTTCCCATGGAAGCTACCTCTACACCTTGGGCACAGCACCCATCTCTTGAGCTAGCCGTAAGTAGGACACCATGGTGGCTTCCATGGCTAAAGCTGAGTATCGGGCTCTCGTCAACGGTACTATGGAGACCATCTATCTAAGGAACTTGCTAGCCGCTCTTCAGTTTCCTTGCAAGTCGCCTATTGTTGTCTACTACGATAATCAAAGTGTCATTGCCCTTATGGGCAATCCTATCATCACTCCTCAAATATGGCACATGGCAGTTCACTACCACTTCACCAAAGAGCAAGTTGAGCTAGGCACCATTCGCTTAGAGTTTGTGCCGTCCAATGATAATTTTGTAAATATTTTACAAATATTTTGACTAAGGCAGATATTTTGCTGATAGTTTGTGCCCTTCTCTACTTCTTCAAAGTGATGAGGAGAGGGTGCTTCCCTCTTACTTTTCCTTCTAGTTTAAGAGGGGGCAATTTCCTTCTCTTGATAGTGATAGTGATGATGCTTACAGTTTTTCTCTTTCAGACATTTATTCATTTTGTATTATACATTATGGACATTTGTAACTTCATCCACACTGGCAAGATGACATGATTGTAAAAGGGCACTTAGATAAGTGAACAATTTCTCCACGAGGACACTGTCCAAGTGGCACCGTTGCATCATATTCTGAATGAGCATAAACACTTGCATCTTCCTTTGCATTATCCCATGCATTGGCATTTTGTTCATATAAACATGCATTTGTGTATATTTATCCCTTTTCGATTACCCTTGGAGTGGTCGACTCTGGATCCAACTACTCCTAGTAGTGTACAAGGCAATCTCCAAAGGCATTTTTTCCTATGCTTGCATGCTACCTTTACTTATCTTGCTTGCTTACCAATCATGCCTTTCTCTCCACACTCTCCATATGACTGGCACACACACACCCTCTTAGGAATCCCTAGACACTTATCCTACTAGTAAATGGGATTGTTATGCTTGTTATATGAAGGTCATGGGGCTATCCATCCTTATTTTTCCGTACTTCGGAACACTGTGACTTAATGGGATGAACAGTGGTTTGAAACTCTCACTTAATTTGAATAAATTACACCAAAAGCCCTCCAAACCACCAAAAAAAAAAAAAAATCATTGTTGATTCCATCTGCCTTTGCAAGACTTGGGCTCCCTTGGTAAGATACCCATCGCCTCTGTAATCTTGGTAGGTCACTAGACAGCCAACATGCACCCTTTGCTGATGTCCTAGCTGCTTTGGGATGAGACACCTTAGGAAATTAGAAAAATCAATATAAAAGGCTTATTTCTCATGGCTCAGTTTTGGACCTAAGAGAGGGTGTTGAGCTAAAAATGCATTAGCTTGACTTAAAACAGCACCAAAATACACTTAATTAATGAAGAAACCGTCTTATTTTAAAAAGAAACACGATTCTAGACAGTTATTGTGTCCCACATGTAAAACCCTAATTTGGGTACCCCAAACTTTCTATAAATAGACATGCAACCCAACACTCTCCCTCAATCTCGTTTTTTGCAAGTTTCAGAAGTCGTATCCTTGCTGCCCATACCCCGTTCGTGGAGGACATTGTGGTTAGAGCCTTCCATCATAGTCTATTATCATCTAGTGCATGTTTCCAATCTTTGTACCTATCACCTACCTCCTGGAGCTATCGCCAATATCAGGGAATTTGCGTTTGCTACTGCCAAGGCCAATTACCATCATTTGCATCCAGTCACCATCAGTAGGAGCTATCGCCATCATCATCCTACTTGCATTTGCAATCATTCTGTCTCCTCTAGTGCTATTGTCATCAGCATTTGCATTGTCGCCATCAGTTTTCACCTACCAGCCAGCACAATCAACTTGCTTTACTTGTCCTGCACAGTCGCCAGTTTTCTCTCTCCTCAAGTACCTACGTTTTTAGTATTTCTCTCTCCTACACTGCTGTATGCATCAAATCTAACCTTCGCTACATACATTTGCTGATGTTTGACACACAAAGGCTGCCTTTGCTACAATTCGAGATCCATTCGGAGTACGACACACTCTACAACTCATAACCTTTGCCTTGATTCCAAAAATACAAGAGTTCAAGGTTCAATATTCACTGAATAGTGTGTTTGCTACATGAGCAATGTATATTCAATATTCATTCATTTCATTATTCATTGTGTTCACTATCTCTGAGTTACCCTAACCCTAACCTTAACTGTGTTCTGTGTTTATCAGTCTGTGCTTTGTCATACAATTGGTTTTGTGTTTTCTGCATTTAGAGCATTTCTTCACACCAAAGGCCTATCATCATGGGAAACAAAAAGAATAGGGATGTTCCAGCTGCAAACTGACAATTAATAGCATTCCACTCAACACCTAGGAATGGCTAGTGGTACAATGATGTACCATAAGAAGCCGATACTTGGGCAATAAAACCCAACACCTATATAGCCAATGGGCATGCAATGAAAAGATGAGAAGTCTCATCACATGTTGCATAAAAACCACATCTCAAGGCAAAGAGTTCCAAATGAGATCCTTCACTAGCCAATGCAATGCATCCCATGGTCATGAAAAGAACTTCGTTAGCTACCACTATTCTCCTTCCGAAAATCATTTCACTATACTCAAGGAAGCTTCTTTCTATGCTCAACAAAAAGACCATTGTTTTTTTGAACTAATATCTATTGTGTGTGCATAGTGGCCCACAATGGCATTTCCTACACTTGAAATGGAAACACTTTGAAAATCTGAAACATCTTTTGGGATAGACTTCTCCGGAGTGAAATTTTTGTGTGATTTTGTCTTTTAAGCCTTTAGCTTTGCTATTGAAGCGGAGAGGGATGGGAGAGGCCTTGAATTCTACCCAACTATGTTTTTGTTTCTGGGCTTGATCTCTTTCAACTTCCATTTCTGGCTTTATTGCATATGTCTGCAGCCTATTTCTCTTCATTACATCCATTCATAGTGAGAGACTGCATAAAGTCACATAGAGATTTGTATAACTATGGAGGTGGCAGTAACCCTTGACTCCTATTGGCAGCTAGCACTGTATAGTGAGTATTTGTGCAACTATGGAGGTGACAGTCACCCTTGACTCCTATTGGCAGCTAGTAGCTACTATATAGTGAGTATGTGGCAATTTTAGCATCTAATTTTGTAAAGGCTAAATTGGTAGTTCATACTACTACTATATATGCATATACATAAAACCTAATATAATTTTTTAATTCCATTTCATCATTTCGGATGAAGGCCAAAACTTCATTTCATGACTTCAAAATCTGTTTCCATTTCCTTGTTTCTGAAACTCGCGGCAATTATGCCCATGTTGTTAAGCCACCTAAAATGTCCGCTTAATTAATCATATATTTCTAGCATTTTTCTGGCTCTAATGAGCAGTCCCAAAAAGTGTTAAATCAATTAAAGCAAGACTCAAGAATATTCAGTACGGCAGCTAACTCAAAAAGTTATATAAATGGGGACTCAATGTGCACTCCCAGGTTCATCCCCGTTACCCCACTCTTCCAGCACCGAGTCTTTTTTCTTAAAACTTTTGGGTTGGATAAATCCAAGCACTTATCAACAACGAGAGTTCATGATTGGTAAACAAAGGGAGAAAAACAGAATCTCTCCTAGATGATAAAAAGTTTGAGATACCCTTTAGTAAAAATCACTCGAATGGCAAACTTTCAACATCAACCATGCAGCATAATTAGCAACATGGTATTGACGGTTAGAAAACAACAAGCTTGCTATTTCTAATTGTCATGTGGTTCTTTGGATGCAGTTTTTATGAGGTCTTATGAGAAGTTACCACAGCCACATTAGGTGGGTTGAGTACATCATGCCATGAAATTTGATTGATAAACTGTCCTAATCTGCTCCAGATTGTTTCGAGTGAAGAAACGGAGGTACTTGGTTTTGGTGGCAATGTGCTCTGCATTGTCAAATCATGATACCTAGATCAGATTAAGTTATATATGTGTGTGTACAAAAAGATCTATCCATTATGAAGATCCCATTAAAAAAGACTCGTTATGGTGTTCGGAGTTGTTCATGCAAGCATTACCGTGTCACCAGTTCCACCATGCACATCACTAATAGTGCCCATTAAAGATAATTCTTCCTCATTACTATGGTACTCTTTGATTTCCTTGTTGATTTCTGCTGAATTTTTAGTGATCAAAGCCCCAGATACATCTGCTGAACTTGGTTTAAGCATATAGTAAATGACAGTCCAAAGTAGTAAAGTAGCTACCTGTATAAAAGGTCAGAAACTTGATGAGATGAACAAGCAATAATTCCCCCAGAACGTTCTATGTATGCCTAAATTTTATTATCTGGAGCCTCTAAAACCTAAAAGAAACACAGAGACTGTCATGCAGCATCAAATCTCACTAAAGTTATGTTAGAAAACCAATAATCATGCCTCTACTCAGCATCTTACACACAATCCAAATGAAGCATAAGCGACACCATGTCCAATGCAACCTTGCGCCTCTCCAAAAGGGCTATTTGGCTCCATACAAACTGCAGGGATAAGCAGTAATGGCAGGTTTCCAATGTTTCCTGATTAGGAAAAAAAAAGTGCATGCTTAACTACAAAAGAGTAATTGTATAACACTTTTGATAAAACATAATGAACTTTGAGAAATGAAACAAGACTTCAAGCTGAGAAAGTTACAATAGCTACAAAGAAACAGTCTCAAATGTTGACAAAATCTGAGAATGCCAGTATATAATGATGAATTGTGTTCATGCCTGCAGAACAACAGGCTATGGTAAGACGTTCCAATTTTGGAGCAGGCTTGAAGAGCTTCACAACAACCAATCCAAGGCCAGCACCAGCCACAAAGGTTATGATGACATTGACTGGGAGATACCACCTGCAAAACAAACAGCTTTAGTGAATTACAAAAAGAAGCCTAGAACCACATTAGAACATGGTGATGGTCGTCAAAAGATGATAAGAAGTGCAGATAGTAAATTTAAACCAGAATCATCAATTCAGATATCAAGGTTTGTCCCTTTCTTTCAGTAAACCATCCAGCATGGTCCACAGATCCTGACAGCTAGTGCAGCCAGACTCCCAGCTTCTATAGGAGGCAGATAGCCTTCGGTTAACAATTCTCTTACAAACTTGTGTTGTCAACACTGCCACCAAGCTTAAGCACTGCAAAGTGTCTATCTTATTGAGATCACCTTAGTTTAGTTCTAAAACAAGCAAGCTGCAGTAGTGAGCTAACTGTTGACTTCAAGAGAAGATATCCCAATGGTATGCAGCTAACACAACTTATACAGAATAAAGCCGGATGGCATCATGTTCAGAACTGTGTCCCTATGACTTCATCATAAAGCCTTTCCTTGCAACCGCAAAACAGCTCATTCAAAGAACATCATGAATGAAAGCAGTGTTATCAACAGAGCAGGCTTAAAGGTCTGATTGACCATGTGAAGCAGTTTATAAGCTTCCTCTTGGACCTTGGTAAGTACAGTATAATCCTATGTGTCATGTGCACTAGCTCATCATGATGACCAAGTTAAATCAACTCAAAAAGCAAGATGGAATGCAAAAGAATCTGCTTGTTGCTGATGAACTTTGAACTCAAAATTTTATAGAATTAGGTATGGACTGAATTCTCTGTGATAATAAGGGACAGTAACAAGTTCATGTATCTTGCACTTGGGTCAACCACATGCTGCTTGAATCTAAATAAAAGTTCTGCCAGAAGTGGCAGTCAGCTTTGTTTGAACCTTTACATTAGGCTTAAAAGAGAACACCCATGGTGTGCTTCCATGTGAATCTGGTGTTTCAAAGCTTTATTTTACTTATCTTTTAGAGGATTTTTTGGCAAAAGCCTCATTGAGCAAGGTCTTTTCTACTTCAAACTCCAAAGTTCTGGACAAAAGGTTTTAAAAGAATTATTCATCTCAAAGTTAGATGAAACATTTTGCAACAATGGTTTTGAAACCCGTAGCTGACAGTAGTCAGCATTTGGTAACAATGGTTTTAACCCTAGCTGATAGTAAGGTTGTGGCCTACAAAAAAGCCCCAGGCAGAACCTTATCCTCATTTGAGAAAGCCTATACATATGTGGGCACTTTAATAATGCCAGAACTCCAGCTTTTTATTACTGGGCTTAAGGGAAAATGCCAAGATAAAAGTTGCTGTGCTATTTTGGTTTCAGAAATCAGCTAAATTCTCTGAGACGAATAAATTTAGCTAAATTGTTGCTCTCAGCCTTATTGAGTGGCGCATGTTTGTTCAAATGCGCTTGCAGTTGTGCAATTTAGCAAATATTGAACATGGCTAACTGGGTCCAAACTTTACCTCAGTTTAAAGTTTGTTTTTATATTATATGTGGTGTTTTCTGTCATTGAAGACGAGAGTAATTTTCCAATTGAAATTCCAACTGAAAGTAATTCCTGGTGAAACTTCAGCTGATATATGATTTTTTGATGGCCTAAGAAGCAGCGGTAAGTCCTGCAGGGAATAATGCCACTTCAACTTGTAAACATCAACTCAAGCCAGGTCTGCACCAGTTCGAAAGTTTCCAGTTTCTTAATTGTCTCAATCATCATCACATAAAAATCAGATGGGATAGTCCTGCAGGCTTTTGGAAATTGCCGAGGTTATCACAAGACTCATCAATCCTGCTACTCGCAAAGAATGGTTATGCACACATCCTGAATGCAGTGCAGCACACTGCCTCCTCTTTGAGATAATTTAGAACTTATCTTTAGATTGGGATCACAGTGGCCCGAATTGATTAAAAATGTTTTTCTACCTGCCATACAACAGCCTGTCTCCTTCAAAACAGCAGGCTCTATCTTAGTGCTTAGTGAAACATGCTGCCTGATTGTGTTTCCCTCATCCAATCAGGCTCTATGTTGGTGTTTTGTGAAACATAGGGGCAGCTTATTGTTACTGTGCAGGCAGTGCCCAAGGGTGCTTTGCTTGAGAAAATGCATAGTACTCTGGGGAAAATACAAAAGGCTGCAGCTAGAGTAACCAGACAATATCAAGGAATACAGCATTGACATACGTGAAGATGTGGCTATTCATGTTGGTCTGTTTGAGTTGGTATCCTGCAAAGTTGCTCATGTTGCATGAAACGCTTGTGCAACTGATATACCCTACTTTATCATCAAAATGCAGGACTTGAATCAAGCAAACAGATTATCTTTCAAACACTAAGATCACGTTAGGTGGTGGATGCATTGAAGTACAATATGGCAACATGCGACAAACCATGACTCCACTTTTGTGTTATTATGCTACATGCAGAATATTTTCTGTTGTCTGTATAATAGTGAGCCCACTTGTGTGCAAACCAGACTATACAAATTCCCAGACAAATAAGAGAGCATACTGCATGCAAAAATTCCTAGCTGATACCTTATATTTTTCATAGGCTTTTGAGATTATCACTTACCAAGCAATTACAGTGGCTGGAGTCACAACTTGAGCTAAATTGGTGAAGACCAGGGCAGGTGTAAATACAATAAACAGAATCTGCATGTACAATATACCACGATGAGAGGCCATGGGAGAAACGAAGCTATAGAAAGCACAGTGTAAAACGTTGTATTTAGTATGTTTTTGCCATGACATCATAAATGACCTTTGTGTCAAACTTTGCAGGTACTGTTCAAAATTTATGCCATGAGAGAAATGAAGGTACATAAATTGCTGTTACTAATTTTAAGATCAGAGCAGGCTTTCTATCCAATTAATGTTGTTCTAATAGAGAAAAATTTTACAGTACCATGAGAGAGATATAAGGCCCATAAAGGACTTGTCACTAATTTTTTTGTTGCATGTTCGTACTACAAAGACATACAAAGACAATGGAGAACTTTAACAGCAGCCAAATATTACAATTGCACAAGACCAGAACAGGCTTTCAATCCAATTAATGTTGTTCTGCTGGAGCAATGCTATATCATATGTGTCACTAAAATTAACGACCAGTAGACCCTTGCAAAAGGAAATAATTAGGTCAAATCAATAATTTCTAAAGGGGTTTCAAATTCAGCAAAATATCATAATTGCTCAACACCAAAGCAGGCTTTCAATCCAATTAATGTTGTTCTGATAGAGCACATGTGACTTCATATGGATTCTGGAACAGTAAAAATAACCAGCAAACCCTTGCAAGAGGGAGTGAATGAGGTCAATAAACATCTTATTCAATCTTGTGGCACATAAATTAGTGTGACTAAATTCTTTTGCATGTACGAATTAGTCATAGAAAACAAGTTATGGATCATTCTTTCAAAGGCAACAAAATATAATGTATAGTTGCTCGAGATCAAAGCAGGTTTTCAATCCATTGATTAATTATGTGGTTGTAATTACAGCAATTATGCGATATCAGATGTGACAGTGAAATTAACCAGCAAACCTTGCAGAAGGAGATGAATCAGGTCAATTAAATACCTTATTCAGGTGTTTCCGTGCATCGGAGCCGAGGATACTGATGGAAGAACTTGCTAGGACACGCCCAACAGAGCCCATAAGTAAGACTTTCAACACAGGCATGGATGCCATGGCCAAAATGGACAGAAAACCCATGGCCATAGCTTTGATCCCAACAAGAATGCTTACAGTAATAATAACTGCAGCAGACAAGAGAGAGAAAATGATTATCACAACAAATAAATAATGACAACGCAGAAGATAATCAACCACCATTGTCACAACAAGAAAAAAGCGATAATATTCTTGTTTTGATGATTATGAATCATAATGATCAAGTCATTATCACAGCAAGACAGAAACAATTAAATAACAATACCTGCAGCAAACAAGAAAACAATCAATGTCACAACAAGAATAATCATAGGAACAATAACTGCGGAGGGCAAGGAAAACAAGTAATTATCGCAACAACAAAAATAATAACAGCTACACAGAAGATTATTATCTACAATGATCATAATTACGAGAGGGAAGGAACAGTGATGGTCTCGTTGTGAAAGATTATGAATCATTATCACAGCAAGACAGACATAATCAAGTGACAATAAAACCTGCAGCAGACAAGCTGTGCTACCCTTTGTGTCCACTGCACCATCTCGCAACGAAGGATCGCTTTGGTTTTCCTTGCTCCTGCTAAGGTTGCGTACTGTAATGCATGCTCCTCGGATTGTCTGTTATTAAACAAAGAGGGCAGAAGCAGTTTTGCTGTGCCTCCTCCTCCCGATCTTTCTTCCTGATCGTCATTGCCTTTCTGATCTCTCTGAGTTTACGTGAGGTATCATGCGGAAAATGTGTTCCGAGCTTAAAATTTCTGGTTACTTAGAACCATGCAAATGAATATATAAAGACAATAATTTAACTAGGTTGGCATGCACATCCAAGTTTAGGTTGTTGCATTATGTGTGTGTGCATCACTAATGCATACAATGGAGTAACTTATTTTATAGATTATTAATTATTTACATTTGCATTAGGAATCATATTAACCTTACCAAATTGCGCCTTTTGTAAACTTTGCATCGGACAAACGACACTCACCAATTTCTAAAGCTAGTCGGATTTGGTCGAAAACCTGTTGCACTACTCGAGTCATCATGTTGAATCATGTTAATCTTGCGGAATTATGTTTCTTTTAGAAGTCTATGCATCAAAAGAACGACACTCACAAGTTTTGGAAGCTAGTTGAATTTGGGTGGAAATATAAAAGTAAAAATAGGAAAGTTGCTTGGTTTAAGTTTGAGATATGGGGGCTTTATTAGGCTATATATGTTGAAGAGCCAGTACATGTCTCTTCATTGTTTTGTAATTATGGGGGAAGGCGTCGTTTCCCCATCTTTCGAAAAAGATATACGCTTTTCTTTACTTTCCTTTACTATTCATTATGAGAAAACGAGAAAAAGATAGATTCTAACCTTGTGAAAGAGTTATATGAAGACTAAAATTACCTTTACTAAAGTCAAGCCTACAGTGGTGAGACAAAAATGAGTGAGCAAACTATATACAACAATAGTTTCACGTTCAAAAATAACAACCAATATTGAATTATTTAATGATAAATAACTAAGTAAATAAATAGCTACGCCCACTCTCTCTCTCTCTCTCTCTCTCGTGCAGCACTATACACTATAAGTTAACTAATTAAATGTTTGTAAAATTAACTAGTTAGTTATCGAATATAATATACACTAACCACACACACTTTCTCTAACTAGCTAGTTAATTAACTATAATACTAGTCGTCACTAACTAATGAACTACAACTTTAAAGGAATCCTATTGAATATAGCTTTTGTTTT
Source organism: Lygodium microphyllum (assembly GCF_053477565.2). Lineage (NCBI taxonomy): Eukaryota > Viridiplantae > Streptophyta > Polypodiopsida > Schizaeales > Lygodiaceae > Lygodium > Lygodium microphyllum. The sequence goes on along the minus strand of NC_141146.1, from coordinate 152,293,647 downwards.
TTTTAATAACAAATAGTATACTATATTTCGTTATACACTATATTTCACAATGTATATAAATAGTTAACTAACTACAACACTAGTGATCATTAACTAATTAACTACAAGACTAGATACTAGTAGGCATCACTACCTAATTAACTAATTAGTTAAGCAATAAATTAATCAATTAGTTATTAACTAATTAGTTTCTACTAATCAACTAAAATAAATAATCATGCTACAACTAATTAATTATTAATTGATTAATTAAATTCATTTAACTCATTTTTTACTAATTAATTATTACTAGTTAGTTATAATTATCTAGCTATAAACTAATTAATTAAATCATAAACAATTAACTAATTAGTCTATTGACTAGTTAACTAAGTAGTATACACTAATAACTACATACACTCTATACTAACCTCTCTCTCTCTCTCTCTCTCTCTCTCTCTCTCTCTCTCTCTCTCTCTCTCTCTCTCTCTCTCTCTCTCTCTCTCTCTCTCTCACATTAGTTAATTACCTACAACATTGGCCATCACTAATCAATTAACTAGTCATCACTAACTAAATAAAATATATTACGTATTAACTGATAACATTAACTAATTAGTTATTAACTAATTATCTTTCTGCTCATCCACCAATCTTCCAATTAAACTAACTCCTCTACTCTAAGTCCTTCATCAATCATCATCATCACCTTGTTGTTGTTGTTGTAGTTCTTCTTCTCTTTGTCTTATCTCACTACATCTCTTGCTTTTTTTCTTCCAAATCAAATGGCATTTCCTCCATGGATTATCCCCTATCACAAACTTTATTAATGCCAACACCTTGGCCTCAAAACCACCTTGCCTTTGCTTACATCTTCCCACCATTAATGCATGGCATGGATTCAACTATTCATGACATTGTCTTGTTTTAGCCAATTTGTTCTATTAAAATTTTCAAGTGTTTCAAGGCTTAATCCTTTCAAATTAGTAGGTCTTAACAAGCAAGCGTCTACTACTCATGATTTCCTTGCTCTCTTAGTTCACAACAAATATATGCCCTATTATTATCCATAGCTCCATCTATCACTATTGATTATACCACTTCTATTTGGTTATGAATTTGTGACAATTTTTGTTGCTACCATTCACAATAAGACATTTGTAGGGGAGCACAACTCCACTCATCAATCAAAGATGCACCTTGTTATTTTTGTGGATGAGGATAGCTTTTACCATTATTAAGCTAGCAGCGTGTTTAATCTATGTAGGGAGGAGGAAGCTGGCAGTGCATAGACACAATGTAGAGGAGAGAGGCTAGCCTTTATGAGCGGCAGGGCAGGTCTTGCTTCTGCCATCCTTAGCACACATAGAGGCAACATCATGTTTTTGCAAGGAGAAGCAAGGCAGTGGTGAGCAGATGTAGCATGAGGAAGAGAGGCTAGCTCTTCTAAATCATGTGAGTGTTCACAAACAGAAATAAACATGTACAGAAAGAAATATGATATAAGCAAAAAGAAGATAAGATAATGAGAAAGAGGAAGAAGAAGATGGTCAGGATGAGAATGTACCTGGCGATACACTACAAGGATATAGGGGAATGGCAACAGTCATTTGCAACGCAAATTAGCAGCGTCGCTATTTGCATCGCAAATAGCCGTCGCTATTTAGCGACGGTACTTAGATGAAAAAAACGGGCCGAAACCCGAGCGCGGCATTTTACACAAATGAGTGAAAGAGAGAGCAAACTACATCGTGAGTTTGGGAGGGAGAGGGAGAGGGAGAGAAAGAGAGAAAGAGTGAAAGAGGGAGAATGAGAGCTTCTCATCGCCACCGCCGCCGTTCACGAAGAAGAGGAGTCGTTGAATCCATCCTCGTGCCTTTGCAGTGAGTGCATTGCTCCCTCTTGGTTTGTTCTTGTTTTTTCTCATTTTCTTTTATTTGTTTTTGTTAAGAATGATGTGTATTGAGAGAGAAAGAGAGGAAATGAGAGAGGGAGAGGAAGAGAGAAAAAGAAAGAACGAGAGAGAGAGAGGGAATAAACATGAAACATAATAAAGAAAGAGAGAAAGAGAGAGGGAGCGAGGGAGGGAGGGAGAGAGGAGAAGGAATGGATGAAAAATAAAGAGAGGGTAAGATCTTGTTCTTTAATTTCTTCTTTTCTTGTTTGTAGTAGTAGTAGTACTAGTAGAGAGAGAAAAATAGATGTTTTATTAAAGGTGCACCTTGGGCTCGTTCGATGCTTCGAGAAGGTGATAGTAGTAGTAGAATATGTATATATATATATATATATATATATATATATATAGAGAGAGAGAGAGAGAGAGAGAGAGAGAGAGTTAAGGATGTACCTTAGGTGTGTTCGACGCTTTGGGAAGGTGCGAAAAGCCTATGTCTCCATGCCCAGTAAAGCGAAAGAGAGATTGGACTTGGAGGTGAATGGATGGTTTTATTAACATGCTTTGTGCTACCTCCTCCTACGCTCTGCATATCGAGTCACACACAAAGGAAAAAAGGTGGCAAGGTCTAGTGCAATACCATGGGACGAGGAACACTCCGACATAAGGTAGCTAGTCCCTCACCCCCATGCATAGCATATTAGACTTTACATATTGTAGGCTCACCGTCCGTATGTGGGTGGAGACTTTACATACGTTACTTTTGTTGAGTTACAAGAGAAGAAATCCCTTCTCAAACAATTTAAGAAAGAAAAAAAGAATGATAAAAAAACAAATTGTTTGTCGTAACGTAGACCAAATGGAAAATAATGAAAGCCCTGATGTTCAAGATTGCAAGGTGTATCTTAATCAGTGTGTCCCATGTCCTTGCTCTCAATGTAAGCTGACAATTAGATGAAAATGTCAATTGTCTATAGAACACGCATGACTCTTCGGAGAGTTTCAATCAGCGATCATTGATCAGGCGATCTCAGATTTTGAGCAAACGGTAAAGTGTATATCAATCATGTATTGTATTCGCAAACTAATTGAATATCATATACAAAAACATTCAATGTTGCCTAAAAATTATTATAGGGAGGTCACGTCTCATCCCAAGGAGGAGTGCACCTTTTGCGGCTAGTTAGAAGTGTTGGTGGGCGTGTGATGGATGGAGTGCTTGAGCCAATCCACCACTTGGAAGGCACTACCCAATCTATACCGTCAATACCAAAGGAGACATGTAGCCTTTCAGACTTTCCTACAATCTTGTTGCTTGAGATGGAGGCAATGACTGATGCATTGATACCCATGGATGTTGAGACATATGATCTGCTTAGAGAGGAAGCATCCATACCATTATATGATGGGTGTTGAGTATCTCTCCTGAAGACACTGCTTGCACTCCTAAGTGTGCAAACAAAATATGGGTGGAGCGATGCGAGTGTGACCGAGTTGTTCAAGTACTTGCGGTTTATGTCAACACGATGGTTGCATGGATCTTTGACCGCAATGTCTTGTGAAGGGGTGGAGGTCTCAACTGAGGAGTGGGAATTCTCGAGGAAATGTAGTCCAAAGGTGATGACGTGTTTAAGGTTTGTTGTATCTAGATTTTATATGTGACAACTAATTAACTTTTTCAATGTACAGTGCAAAATATATTGTGCAGCATGGTCGCACGGATGGCATTTCTGTATGGAGCGTATCGACAAAATGCGCTCCACAACGGATTGTGGTATCATGGCAAAGTTCGAGCAAGAAAGCCGAAGACGAGCAACGGATCCAAACACCGTTATAGATGAGATGGAGTATTTTGGGAACTTGCAAAGTATTATCAAGGTGGATTACTGTAGCTTCTCCATGATCCTATTCGATGTGTAGTAGTTCAAAGTGGTACTTGAAGGAGCTAGGGCAACAGCTCAACGAGGTCCATCTAGATTTCTCAAAATAAATTCCGAAAAAAGATGGACGGATTTACGCGACACATTTGTATTGTCGGTCCGTTATGAACAGGTGCATGAACTTATGTTTTTTTAAATTTTATTATGACATGGTACATGTCATAAAAGTTAAATATTTCTTGTGTATGATTTTGAACAGATAATTTTCTATCCAAACCCTTGAAAACCTCAACGGTGGTATGTTGTACCTTCAACTCCCCGAAGTACGAGAGTATATAATGAAAGAAATGTTCCTAGCGTAGATGAGGACAGATGAAGACAGTATACGAATAGAGGGATTGATATTGCAAGGGGTGGAGGTCACCGAAAGCTTGGAGCATATAGAGGAGCCAGAATCGGGTAACAATGATGGAAAGATAGGAAACCAAGAATTCTTTGAGAACAAGGTGGACTCATCCTTTTATGGTGACCTTTTTATTGACCTTTTAGTGTATGCAAAGTTGTGTCAAGAGACTGACATGGGACCATAGGGTATGTCATACTTAGAGCACCCACCTATTCAATTCATTAATGAATTGCTTATAAGGGTACATAAGATATGCGTTTTAAGTTATATAATTTTTTAAAGATTTATATTACCGTACTTTGCTTGATTTATATTGATTATGCTAACATTAATTTTTGTCTGTGCAAGTGACCTTTGTGGATATTTGGATCCGCACGATGAGTCAAGGATGAGCGACGAGGAGCTACAGGAGATCTTCACATGTATGTCTCTAGATCAGATGGCTTGATTCAGAGATATGGCAGACCAAGAGCTGTCTCGGATACCATCAGGTCATTCTATTAGATCTACTTAGGTGCACTCTGATGCTTCGGTTTCCAATAGATGAGGTCGACGCTCTAGACTTGGGTGGGATGGAGGGAGTGGTTATGGGGGATGCTGTAGAGACATGGATGCAGTGAGCCCGCGGTCAGCTCGGGATACATGTGCTACTCCTCGCTCTTGTGCAGGTTCGAGAGATTGTGGCTCAGGTGGTTGTTGTGGAGGTACCGACGTAGTGTATCCATCTCATTGTTATGTTGGAGTTGTATCACACCTGTGGGATTTGTCACACCTGTGTGGACATCTACTCCAGTCACTCCAACTTTTGCTCAGCTGTCCCCACAAGTGGCACCCCTATGGGTACTACTCTGAGAGATACCACCCCCGTAGATACACTAGATGTATAGGGGTCTCCTAGATATGCCCAGGAGCATGGTCTTCGCAGGTGGGAGATGACACATCTTAGACATATCCCAGAGGGGTATGGATACCTTGTAGATGATAGAACAGGAGCCAACATCATGAATGATGAGGGGAGGAGGGTGATGGCTCGTATGAGAGAGTTGTGCCAACAATTTTTTCGGCACAATGTCTTGGATCATTGAAAGAACATACCGAAGGGGAGCAAGGACTACATAGTAGCATCCTTGCATGATGAGTTTTCGAGACCCATCGTAGTAGATAGATTTTCTACAGGTTGGATAATGGAGTGCATGCGTGCATACATGTTACACAGACGATCGGACGCACATAAGGCACTTAAGAGTGGGGCCTCAAAGCTCGAGTGGCTAGGTGCAGATGACTGGCACCAACTCAGAGAGGAGGCTACAGATTCTCCAGGACCTTGGAGATAGCAATGCGAGACAGCAAAGGCACGACTGGAGGCATGAGTGGTCCATCATCTTAGGAGTGGTGGCCATAGGACTTATCTGGAGGACTTTGTAAGTTTTTCTTTGGTTCTTCTCGCTTTTTTTTTTTGCAATATCACTTGTACTAACAATCGTTTTTCTAAAAGTTGTATTTTGTTTTCTTTGCAACACTCCATTACAAACCGGGATCCCACCAGCCTAGAGACTCGATATGCAGAGAGACACGGTCTCACTGCATTGATCGACCAATTGTATGCCTGCGGCAGCCTAGTAAGTCACTCATCTTTCTTGTATGTAGTTACTGATTTTAATTAAAAAGCATTATTGTATGGTGGACTGATGTGTAGTTCTTTCTTTTTTTGCAAAGTCCGTTTGATGCTCCTTTGTGACGGGACGAGCTTTCGGATGGCGAGGATCTATAGCTCGCCCTTGGATCCCTGGAGCGCACATCCTCTTATTTTTTTGTTATGTGATTTATGTAGGAATTTTCTATGCACTATGTTATTATCATCCTTTGTATCTTGCCATGATTCTACTGTCACTTTCATTATGCGATCTTGTATTTATTTTATATATCAGTCTTATGGATTCAAGTACACTTTGCCTTCATTTTGATGAGCATTGTACGCTATACTATAACTCTTTTGTATGGCCCAAATAAAGCACATAGTGCTATTTGTAGGAGAGTAGCTTGCTGCCCTACCACAAAAAAAAAAACTCTCTGTAACCGTCACTATTAGCATCGTAAATTTATTGCACGCATCACTATTAGCATCGCATTTTGTGTCGCAAACTCTCACTATTTGCATCGCTATCAATGTTGCAAAATGCGATGCTGATAGCGATGCCCATAGCGAGGATTATAGTTGTAGAGGCGAGCACAAGCTCAACCGCCAAGACCCACGGACCGCTTATTGTTCAAGCATTCCAAGCCGAGCACTAATGGCTACCTCTCACATAACCGACGTGCTATCCATCTCTACGGGTGTAGTGAGCTTACCTCCATGCCCGATCGAGTTGCCTCCTCTCCCAAGCACTCCGGTAGCTCTACGATCCAAGTGCAAGCTTCAAGCAAGCTCCATCCTTAAGCTCCACGCTGTTGTACTGCTGCGCATCCGAGGTGTGGAATCCACCAAAAAGTTGTATGTGTGACATTTGTTACTTTGTACATACTTAGTCGTTGTGTTTGCATTTTGTTCTGCGTGGGTAGTATAGTAGAGAGAGGGGTATTCTGCTGCCTTTTCTTTCAGCTGGGGTTGCACCTGATAGATCCTCCTCAACAATGGTGGGCATGCGATGTCTTCTATGGCTTTTATTGGCTTCCAATTCCCGGGCAAAAAGAAGGAATGGATCTCCACATTTTACTCCATTGGCATTTTTATCAAGTTGGGATGTTTTTCAAAATCAAGTGCTAAATGTATGATACGAGCTGAGTTAATCATGATTTCTAAACCTCTTCTGACATGGGTTTGCAGCATATTATAGCCAGTTTACTTAAGCTGGCCACATGGTCTGAGGTGGTTCATTTTATGTTCTATGCAGACATGCCCTCTTCTTGTTAAAGAGCAGGGTACCATAATGACATGATGAGTTGTATTCTTAATTTCTTTGTGATTGCAAAAAGCCAATCATCTTCAAATGAGGTTGAGAATTTGGTTTGGCTGTACAGTTGGAGATATGTGCAGATCTATGTGATGGGTAAACAACAGCAATATGCTATTGTGGGAGGGGCCGCTTTTCTGGTCAGAAAGAGGCGTGTTGTAGGCCGCCTGGGGGAAGAAAAAGCAAGGAAAACAGGGGATCTGGACGGTACAGAATTGAAAATTGTTTTGGGGGGGAAAGCAGTGATTCGGAGGAGGAAGCTGATGACGGCAATGTTGCTACTAAGATCAGTGATCAATTTCCAGTAAAAAGCCTTTTGGATATGAAAACTGATACTATGGTGCAAGGTATGGGGAGACAAAGATGAAAACATTTCAGGGGTCTTGGAAGCTACCATGGACACACCCCTAGAAACAAGAGATTGCTTTTTGAAAACGAAATTGGAAGCTGAACGCATGGGGCTGCAGCTTCGTATTTCACTGGGCAGTGATGGAAAAGATTGGAGATCTCATTTATGTGAAGCTCAGCAATTACAAGCAGAAATGTCAGAAACCTCACCAAGTTGCTGTGCGCAGCTACAAAGGACGTATTGTTAATGTTGCAGAATCGAAGATGATATTTCATTTTTCTTGGATAAGTTGGAGACACGGGAGAGATACATAAATAAACAGTTTGAGCTATTGGTCAATGCTTCTAACAGATTACAATACTGTGAAAGCTCGTTTGATGGGAGTGCAACAGGTCTGGTTTACTTTCACACTTTACTTATAGGCATAAACAAAGTTTGAATGATGTGAAAGTATATAGCTATCAGTTAGCCAACATATCAGAACAATTTGATAGGTCAAAAAAAAATCACGATCTCGTGAGTTTCCATCTGTAGCACAAACTGGTGGAGAAAGGAAACAAAATTTCAGATGTATCTCCACTTGTGCATATGAAGAATGCTATATACAACCTAAAGGTGGACCTTCAAGAGATGGAGGTTCGGATAGGCGTTCTAGAGCATACTCTCCTACAGAACCAGGTCGACCATAGCATCACAATGACAAATACCAACCTGAGTGCAAGTGGAATCCGATGCCGAGTGTAAACATCTGTTGTCCAAAGGAATCTTGTCAAATAGCACACTGGCAAGATCGTTATGGCTCTCTTGTCTATTGTTAGAAAAAGACCAGTCCAAATGTGGGGTCTAACCAGAAACATGATCGGATAAATTATCACTTGAGGTTGTGACTGAAAATTATTAACAGGGATAAAGACGTGTCAACCCAACCACGTAATCCTCACATATACTTTTGAGTCAGGTGCCATGCTACAAGCCACTTGATGGAGTGTACACATGTCAAAATTGACATGATACAGAGATCAATAAGATCTCATGAGATGTTGGACTGTCTTTATTCTTTGTGAGCTTTGACCATAAGAAGAGGCCTTGATGGCATATCAAAGGGACGTGACGGACTTCAGTTTTTGAGTAGCCAGTTTATAAATCAGATTTGTCTTTTGATGAAGCTGAGGCTGTTGATGTTGAACAGGGTTGCATTCAAATGGGTGAAGTGCAGCTAGTATTGCATACATTCAGGTCTGTTTGCCACATTCAAGAGACCAAAGGCTTGAACAAGTTGATTATAGGGCCATTATCCGAAATTGAGGCGACCTTGTATGTGTACCTATACAAATATTTGATTATATAGAACCAGTCCCTGGGGAGCCATACTCAGGTTTTGGGCTTACACAACTGTCTTTATGACAACTTTCAAATTGAATCATGAACTTGCTTGATTGATCTTCTTTCTTGGAATTTCTCACGAACCTCTGTGGTCGCGACTTTGCTTTTCGAAAACCCTTCGACATCTTTGGTGAACCCGGTGTGAAAGTGTCGCATTTAAATTTCAGGATGGGAGATACTTCAGCATCAATTTCAGCCTCTTCTACGATTCCTGCTTTGTCCTCTACTTCAGCTTCATCATCGACTTCTGCTTCAAGTACTTCTACGGAGGATTTAAAGCAGATTTTACAGAATATGTCTATGTATATGCAACTTCAAAATCAGGAGACACAATTGTATATGCAGCAGCAGCAGCAGTTACATCAACTACAGTTGTCTCAGCAAAGGCAACTATATTCGGAGCAACAGAATGCAATCAGCGCGACTAAGGCGATTGAAGCAGTTGAAAATGAAAAGAAGCTATTTGATGGCCGTAATGAATCAGCTTATTTGAAGACGTATGAGATTAAGATGGGATTTTTTGGAGTACCAACAGGACTTATGAGTAAATATTTTCTTCGCCTTGTCACACCTGCCTTGAGGGTAAAAGTGACCGATCTTTTCCTTCAAAATTTGCATTGGCAAGATTTTAAGAAGGCCTTGAAAGAAGAGTATTTTCTTGAGGACTTTGGGATGGCTACACGGCGGTCATTCCGAGAGTGGGTCTACATGCCAAACAAAGGTCTAGCTGCTTCAGAATTGATACGAGAATTTGAAGAGAGGTATAGTCAGCTTGATGCCATTGAACAAAGAGCATTAGATGTTAAGAAAGTTGAGCTTTTCTTGAAAGCTGCAGATCCTGCTCTTCAGGAAGAATTAGGAGAGCTTCTTGAGGATCGCATGAAGCCTATGGGTCTTAAAATAGATTGGCAAGATGCCCAGAATACGGTCTCGACTTTGACCAAGAGGCGGATATGGAAGACCCGCCTACAGAATGGATCTATGACACCGACGCCGTCTTCTGCTCCTATGTTTGCTTCTACCCCTGTCATTTCTTCTCTTCCTCAGTCAGTTACTTGGCCTATGCCAGTGCCTATTGTTTCTAATCCTCCTGTTCCTCCTGTTCCAAGACTGATGCCAGCTCCTTCTGCTCCAAAATCATCCGCTCCATCGGTTCCTTCCTCTCTTGATGACATAATCAAAGGCATAACGGATTTGACATTGGAGTCAGTTAAAACAGAATTGGTAGGAAAATTGAAAGAGCAGTTTGCCTCTACCGTGCCTACTATTTCTTCTAGTGCTCCTCGTGCACCTAGGAGAGATCGAATATGTATTTGGTGTGATAGTAAGAACCATCAGCATTGCAGGGATTGTGAATCTTTTCAAGATGCAAGGTTCATGTTTGTGGTTAGACCCCACATTTGGACTGGTCTTTTCAAGGCGGAATGAAGAAATTAGTAGATGATATGGCTGCGGGTACTTCTTATGTGGCAGCTAGAGGAGATGCTTCTGCATATGGAGTCCAGATTGAGAAAGTTTAAGAGAGTCAATCAGCATTATGGACCTATGCTATGGAGACGACAAACAAGGGGAAAATTTAGCAGACTGTTTTGACTAGTGCAGGTTCTAGCATTATATCTGAGACAGGTTGGGATTCGCCTGTTGACAAGTACACTATTTATGCCTACTTGGCTAAGTCTCAAGGAGTAGATGTACTTGTTGAGGAGAAGCGTAAGAGAGATGAAGAGAATCCAAATGCAGCTAAAAAGACTAGAGGGGGTGAGTTTGTTACTCTACCTACTGCAAGGCCGTCTTTGAGACCAGGGCCAGAACGACAAATGGAAGATGCTCAAAAGAAAGAAAAGAGGTAAGAGCCTAGAGAGAGAAAGCAACCAGGATTTAGATTAATGTTTGATATTGAGACATCTATGGACATGAAGAAAATCTTTAATGACAAAATACTTGGCAGTGAGGTGACTTTTACTATTTCTGAGGTTTTGGGCATCTCAAAAAGAGAGTTTCAAGATCAATTTCAAGAAGTCTTGAAGAGAAAAAGACATACATTGCCTACTGTTGATAAATAGGGAGTTTTGATTGGGGAGTTGGATGAGGATGAGGATGAGGTTATGGTTGAGAATGCTTCTGTTTTTCTGCAGACAGAGAAGAGAGTTCAGCCTATGCATTATGCTGAAACTGATGAGCCTATCTTGGTACCGCGTAGTCATTTTTCGTGGAGTCATTGGGCTAGGGCAACTACAGAAACAATGGTAAAAATTGGAGAGAAACAGGTGCCTTATGTTGCTTTGATGGATCATGGTTCAGAGATTAATCTCATAGTTCGTGGAGTTTATGAAAGTAATAGATGGCATATGGATGTAGAGTATGGGTGGCATATGAGAGCCGCCAACAACACTGCAGGTGAGTTGTATGCTGCCTGTCCCAGTGTCAGGATTCCTATTGGAGATGTAGAGGAGGATTTCCATTTCTTTGTGCAGGATTCATGCTCTTACCCCATAATCCTAGGACAGCCATTCATCACAGAGATGCGCATGGAGACGAAAGTAATGGATGATGGATCTGCTTATGCACGGATTCGCAGTAAAGATGGTATGAGATCAGTCCAGTTTATGACTGTGTGTGTAAATCATGCTAGAAATAGGGATACTCTTCGAGATGCACCTTTGCCCACTGTGAGGGATTCGGGTTTTCATTAGGTACCACTGTTCCGCGAGACGACGATGGTACAGAGCGAGGAGATTGGAGTTCTCGCCTCCTAGCAACAGTGATTTCTCCTCTAATTTTATTGGAATTTTAGCAAACAGTTCGATGAGTTATCATAAGATTTCTAAGTTGCCTAGAGCTGCCAGGCAGTACATATGCAGGAAGGAGAAAGATTTGAAAAATGCAAGTATTTTAGAGGATGATGAGCATATAGATGGGATGTATGATAGTATGGTTTGTGCAGATACGATGATAGAGATGGAAAATATGCTGAAAACTGATATACAAAGTTGTCTCAGTAATGTATCAGTACAGTCCCTGGACATCTTTCATGAAATTGCAGATTTTGTGTCACAGATAGAGTCAAAGACTGAGGTGACTCAGCAAAAAGTGTTGAGTGCTGAAGAAATTCAGAAAACAGAGTTTCTGGCTAATTATGATCAGCCTACATAGACACAAAGGGCTGAAAACTTTCAGCCAACAGAGTTTACTGCTGAAATATTTCAGCATCTAGAGTTTAGGGTTGTTCCTATGCAGTCCATAGAGTAGAGGGCTGAGGATATTCAGCCACCAGAGTGCAGAATTGCTAATTTACAGCAAGATTTGAGTAATGTAGAGGATCATAATGAAGCCAGGGTTGACACGAAATACAAGACTGTGGATAAGAAGGTGAAGTCGGTAGCTGGACTGCTTCCACCTGACAGTGATCAGCAAATAGAGAGGGTTGTCAAGCAGCCAATTTTGAGGAATCCAGAGCATATAGGCCATAGATTTTCAGCAGAGACTCTTGCTGAATTAAAAATTGGAAATGGTGATTTCTTGCTACCCTCAGAGAAGCAATGCTTTCAGGATATGCTTGAGTGACATGGAAGGGGGTTTGCTTTCTTCTCGCATGAGATTGGATGTGTGAATCCGAATATTGTTGCCCCTATGGTGATCTTTACTATTCCTCATATTCCATTGAACCTCCGACCTATTCCAGTGCCTAGGGCACATCTGCCAAAGCTAGTTGACTTGTTGAATGAGAAAATTAGGATGGGAATCCTAGAGCCATCATCTGCACCATACTCAAATATGTGGTTTACGGTTCCAAAGAAGAATGGTACTCTCCGATTTATACAGGACATGCAGCCAGTAAACAGAGTTACTATCAGGAATGTTGGTATAGGTCTAGTTGTGGATGAGTTTGCAAAAGCATTTGCAAGATGTGCCATCTATTCTTTAGGTGACTTGTATTCGGGATATGATCAGTTTCAGCTAGCCTTGGAAAGCAGAGACATAACCACTATGAGAACTCCTATTGGGCTTGTTAGGATGTGTACCTTGCCTCAAGGTGCCACTAATTCTATTGCACATATGATGAATGCCATGCATAAGGTCCATGAGTACATATCTCAACTTACCATGCCTTTCTTGGATGATGTGCCCATTAAGGGGTGTGCAAAAGAAGAGAAGAACGAGAGTCTAAATGAGCAAGGATGCATGTGAAAAGATTTTGGCCAGGTTACAAGAAGTGAACTTGACACTATCAGGGCAAAAATCTATTTTTGGAGTAAATGAGGTCGTCATTGTTGGACATATGTGTGGTTATTATGGCAGGAAACCTTCACCTGAGAAGGTGGATGCTATAGGAAAGATTACGGAGTATTGTTCTACCACTTCAGAGGTACGGAGATTCATTGGAGCATGTGTGTTTTACATGATTTGGATACCCCATTTTGCACACATAGCAGATTGTTTATATCAGTTGCTTCGAAAGGGGCAGAAATTTTATTGGGATGAGAGCCACACTAGAGCCATGCGAAAATTGAAGAAGTTATTGCAGATTGCTCCTACTCTCAGGAAAGCGGATTATAATTGCGGAAGGCCTATTGTATTGACAGTTGACACTAGTCCAATTGGCATAGGTTGGGCTGCGGGTCAAGATGATGCAGATGGAAACATATACGCTATTCGGTTTGGGGCGAAAGTCCTAAACGAGAGACAGAGGAGGTATTTGCAAATCAAGAGGGAATTACTGGGAATTGTTACGGCTCTCAAATGTGACAAGGAGTATTTTATTGGAGCCCCAGTTGTGGTAGAGACAGATTGCTTGCCATTGATAGGTATGATTACGAGTTGCTCTACTCCTGATATAGTTATGCTGAGATGGATTGCATACATCAAGTCATTAAATCCAGAATTTAAACACATAGCAGGGAAGGATAATCCAGTGGCGGATATGCTATCTAGAGCCAGATATGATGATGAGGAGACACTACTTGCAGAAGAGGATGATGCAGAAATTTCAACCGCTATGGTAGATCATGTTTGTCATGTCTATGATATTGTGGCTTTCATAGAAGAACTCTATGTTGGAGATTGGTTGCAGATTGGCAATTACCTTAGTACATTAAGCAAAAGAGATGAATGGACAAATGAAGAGTTCAAGAAGATCAGAGGAAAAGCCTATGGTTATTTTCTCAAGGACAGATTTCTTTGGAAGCACCCAAAGAAAAGAGGTGGATTACCCTTGCGGGTTGTCTGTAATAAAGAGACCTAGTTATTTTATAGGTGATGAGAGAGTTTCATGAGAGTCCTTGGGCTGGTCATAGAGGAGTGTGGGCTACTTATGAGAAAATCAAGGAAAAATATTGGTGGAAAGGCATGTACAGCGATGTTTCTCGCTTTGTAGAGACTTGCAGAGACTGTCAGATGTATTCCATAGTGCGTCATTGAGATGAGCTTCATCCGACCTATCCACTATGCGTTCATTATAAGTGGGTAGTTGACTTGGTTACTATGCCTATGGGTCTATGGCAGATGAGATATATTGTTTTGGCTAGAGAGGATCTTACCATTCATGTTGAGGGCAGACCTTTGAGAACGAAGACCACTAGTGCAGTGTGTAAGTTCTTATTGGAAGAAATTTTCTGTAGGTATGGCTGTGTGGGTAAGATCACTGCAGATTGTGGTGAATTAGATGCAGATGAAGCTAGGGAGTTTTTCTCTCAACTAGGAATTAAGTTGGCTCTAACCACAGCATACAATCCAGAGGGAAATGGAAAGAGTGAAAGAGGGCATCTGCCGATAGTGAAAGCATTAGCCAAAGCATGCAGAGGACGGATTGGAGAATGGCCGAGACTTCTACCATTTGCTTTGTGGGCTGATCGTACGACTCACAGTGTTACCACAGGATATATGCCCGCAAAGTTGATGTATGGTCAGAAATCGATTATGCCGACTGAGACTTGTGCTTTGACTTGGTCAGTTTTACCTTGGCAGGAGGATTTGATGAGAGAGGAGCTCTTAGCTCTTCGGATCTGGCAGTTGGAGAGAAGACCAGAGGATATTCAGCTAGCTATTGACAGGTTGAAGGTTGCTAGACTTAGAAATAAAGATAGGTTTGACAGCAGGCATCACTTGCAGCCTAGAGCAATAGAAGAGGGAGACTGGGTATTAGTCTTTGATAGCAGCCTTGAAAATTAGCATACTACACTTCAGAAGATGGTGAAAAGATGGTTTGGGCCGTACATAGTCAGATATGTCTTTGACAATGCAACATATGAGCTGACAGAATTGGATGGGGCAGTGCTCAGAGTGCCCATTGCAAGAAAAAGAATCAATATTTTCAAAAAAAGAGATTATGAGGATTATGCATTGAAAGAATTTGCAAGAGAAGAGCAACGAGAAGAAACTCCAGTAGAAGAGACAGATGATATGACAGATAACCTTGCTGATATACTAGAAATACACAATGAAGAGATTGATCTATTCGTGGATCTTGACGATTACATGTAATCCTCACAAATACTTAGCAACTATGTAATCCTCATCTTTGTCTCCCCATACCTTGCACCATACTATGTAATCTTTGTCTCCCCATACCATGTAATCCTCACAAATACTTTTGAGTCAGGTGCCATGCTACAAGCCACTTGATGGAGTGTACACATGTCAAAATTGACATGATACAGAGATCAATAAGATCTTATGAGATGTTGGACTATCTTTATTCTTTGTGAGCATTGACCATAAGAAGAGGCCTTGAGGGCATATCAAAGGGACATGAAGGACTTCAATTTTTGAGCAGCCAGTTTATAAATCAGATTTGTCTTTTGATGAAGCTGAGGCTATTGATGGTGAACAGGGTTGCATTCAAACGGGTGAAGTGCAGCTAGTATTGCATACATTGAGGTCTATTTGCCACATTCAAGAGACCAAAGGCTTGAACAAGTTGATTATAGGGCCATTATCCGAAATTGAGGTGACCTTGTATGCGTACCTGTACAAATATTTGATCATATAGAACCAGTCCCTGGGAAGCCATACTCAGGTTTTGGGCTTACACAACTATCTTTATGACAGCTTTCAAATTGAATCGTGAACTCGCTTGATTGATCTTCTATCTTGGAATTTCTCAAGAACCTCTGTGGTCACGACTTTGCTTTTCGAAAACCCTTCGACAACGCTCCAAGCTCCATTTCCGCAAGCAAGACAAGAGAAGAGAAGAAGAGAGGAGACAAAGGAGAGCTTCTCCACCACGGTCCCTCACCCTCACACACTCACTCCCTCTCTCAAGCACAAGCTCAAGCAAGCAAGAAGAAGAAGAAGAAGAAGAAGAAGAGAACTACTTTTGGCTACACACAAGAATGAGCTTCTCATTCACTTTTCAACTTTATATACAAAACCCTAAATCCCTTTTGGGTGATCATCGCCTTATCCCCTTTTTTATGAACATTTTTATGAACATTTTCATCACTTTGAATGTCGGTATGAGGCTTGTATCTTGTAGTGATGTTGATTTGTGTTGATATGGCCTCCATCATCAATAGCTCGGGATGTTTTTAATAGTTTCAAGATTACATAACATTTAGCCATGTTGTTCTTTTTAGTTTTAGCATTCAACTTTCAAAATTTCTTAGCTTTAGGAAAACTTTCTTAAAACTCAAAAAATATTTAAAAAGATAAATAAAAATTGATTATTAGTTGCATGTGTAAATAAATACAATAACTATGGAGAGTGTACAATTAAGGCAAATTTTTTTGCCAAATGGCTATCATTTTGAGGTTCTTTGAACAAACATCTTAGATTTTCAGACTTAAAAACTCAAAAAAATGACTTACATTTGGATTTTTTTGCCAAAAAATGCACCCCAAAAACATTGAGAATATTAGAAATACATCTAACTGAGTGAGCCCATTAGCTATCCCCAACTTAAGGATCCCTAGATGTAGTGATAGTGCGTGCACCTAATCTAGGTTGAAGCATTTGATAGTGCATGCACCTATTATATGTTGGAGCATTTGACCTCTTTTATTGGATTACATGGTGTATAGAATGGAGCATTTGATGATCAATATGACGTAATAGCAAATCTCAACATGGTTTCCAAAATAAAAGGCAAGAAAGTGAGCTAGTTCACAGGACCTATAGTGCCCTTCCTAGGGAATCTATATTTGCTAGCTTGAGGAATCTAAACTAAAAAAAGGCATTATATAATGTTTCTTTTTCTTTTCTCCTTTATTTTAGTTTTCTTAATGCTTCATGGAGTGCCTATGTAGGTTGAGACAAACAAGCCTCACAATCAAGTATTCTTTAACTACCATTCGCCTCTAACATTAGATATTGAGGAAGAAAGGAATGTGAGTAAGAGACTGAACGAACTCTCAGTTGTATCCTCTATCAACTCCAAGCAGTATGTTAGTAAGGACATCGTATCAAGGGTGATCTTGGACATGGCACTGCAATCAAGCATTGATATCAAAGAAAGAGGTAGCAATAAATCCTCATAGACTATGGGCTTTTATCAAACTAGAAGAATGAATAATCACAAGTAATTCATGTGATCAAGATAGTTGGATTTGGACAATTAGTAAAGGTTCAAATGAAAGCATCAAAGGATGGCACCAAGTCCCTTAGTTGGGTCCTTTGCATTGATATTAGGGATCTTTGGGAAATTATTGTTAGTATATTTTGATACTAATGTGGGTGAGCACATTAAGGATCTTCGGGATACCTCTTCCCCTTACTAAGAGAATTTCAGTACTAATATGGGTGAACATATTAAGGATTGTTGGGAGACCTTTTTTCATCACTACATTTTAGATCTATAAATGTTGCGTAAGTTTTTTTCCATTTTTATGTAATTCTACATAGGTTCTTCAAAAACTACAAAACATGTCCTTACAATGTTCACTATATAGAATATCAAGCATTAGTAGCATGTGAGATAAACTATTATAAGCAAGTAGTTTTATATTGTAGGTTGTTTGATATAGGTTGTAAGTTAAAAACCACATAGTTTTAGAGTTTATTGTTGGTTGCTATTGTATGCAACAAGTGTTATTAGAGTAGAGACTTTGACGTACATCTTATAGCAATTCTTGAGCTACATAGATTATCATACTATCCATGTATATTTACTAGTGAATGAGAAAGAATATTGTTCGTTGATACATCGGTGTTGTAATACCATGTTTTGATCGTATATAATAATGTTCGCAATGTTTAGATAGTGATATATACATTATTGTTGAGCATGGTTCATTTTTTATCTTCCCAGTTTTGGTTATATTGAGCAAGTGTTGCATAAAGTTCGCTAGTTTTGTGGTGTAGTTTATTGATTTTCTAATTGTTATTACTTGATAGTTAGTTATTATTTTTCACAAATGTTTTCATAATTTATAATGGACAAGAAAATGTATAACACTAGGAAGTTTGATGGTACTAACTTTAGTTTGTGGAAGGTGCTAGTCCAAGGTGTCCTTAAAGGAATTGAGGTCCATTAGAGGCATAAATGCAAAACTAGCAAACATGTCTAAAGATGATTGATCAAAGCTTGATGCATTGGCCAAATCCACTATAAGGTTGTACTTGGCAGAATCTATGCAATTTACAATTGTGAATGAGACCATTATACATGACTTCTTGAAGAAGCTATGTGACATTTATGAGAAGAAAACTATCTCTAGCAAGGTGTATCTCATGAAAAAAAATTGAAGTTCAAATATGAGATTAAGGAAAACTTTTTTCTATACCCCTAGCCTCCATCATGGGATACCTTTAGAATATACATGACTAATTTAGCTCCAAATGGTGATTTAAAGTTAATAATTTTTTTGATATTTTTTTGTCTAAAGACATATTTAAGAAATCGACATACCAAGGAAAAAATGATCAAGCATTAGTAACTCAGGAAGAAAGAGGCAGAAAATGGTTTAAAGGTAAGAATATGGATAGTCATGTAGCAAACCCAAGTTCAAAAGATGTTGAATACTTTCATTGTGGTTTAACAAGTCATATCAACAAGGATTGTTACAAATGGAAGTGAGAACACATATAAGAATAAGGATGTGTTTTTCTTCCTCTTTTTTCTTATATGTGAAAGAGATTTTGTAAAACAAATAGAGAGTAAGAGAAAAGAGTGAGGAAGAGAAAGTGAGATAATGAGATAATGTGACATGTGTAGATACATTTTTAGCTCATTTTATTCCATGTTATTATTATCAAATTTAAAAAGCAGAGGGAAAGAGAGTACATAATTTGGCAAGGCAGGTTGTGTAGATTTATTTTTTATTGTTTTCTTCTATTTTAAAAAATTTTGGTTATCCAAGAAAGATCAAGGAAGAGGATTGAGAAAGAGAGGAAAGTTGTGCACACAAAATGAGATAGTTAGGTGTTGAAAATGTTAAAGATGCCTTGAAGCTCTAAGATTACCCAAATTGGTCTTTCTTCTTTTATATGAAAGATGATGTCAAACAATCACTTTGTTTGTGTGGAGATATATTTGCTAATGGTTGGGGCTAGTGATTAGTAGATTAAGTTGTAGATTATTTCCATTCACTTATATCAAATTAATGTCAATTTATTAGATGATCAATATAGGACCAAGCCTATTGTTGTACGGAAAAAGTTTTGGGGTAATGAACAAAACCTTTATTCATTCTACTTTACCTCAAAGTCTTCATGGTTGTGTGTGTGTGTGTACAATAAAGTGCGTCAATACTACAAAAAAAAAGTAGTAGAGCTTTAATTGAACATAAATACTACACATTTAATGTGCACTTTGATGTTTATGAGGCATGCATCCTTATAAGTAGTCTATTTTCAAGTTTCCTATTATCGCTACATATCTCTACCAATGTGCCAAAAACTTTTGAGGCAAACCAAATGTTCTAGAGTAAAACTAAATTAAACAACCAATGTATTGATTACAACTCTCTTTTGAAGGTAACAAGGAAGAAATGAAAAACAATCACTTTAAACATACTTCAGTTTGAATTCCTAATGTCCATAGTTACTCTATGTATGTGCACGTGCATACATGCATGGATATGTGTCTTTACTTTAAAATCATGGTTTCTATAATGACTATATGTGTGTGCACCTAGATGCATGTGTGTATGTGTGTGCACATGTGTGTAGCTCCTTAGTAGATTGATAAGGCCCATACAACCATAATCCTTCTTGCAAACACTCGTATGCTTACCCCCCCCCCCCCCCCCCCCCCCCCCCCCCCAAGGCTATGGGCTTTGTAGCTATACCATGGCGGTGGAGCCAGAAACACCTATATAGGGAGTAGTAGTGACTCTGAGCTTTGCTTGGTTTCCACTTTACATGTGATTTCCTATACTCAGTGGTGAACCCTCACATGTGGGGTGTCATGACGGTGTAGTCCTAAGAAGTGCATCAATATTGTATCTTTTGATATCATGAATACAAAGATTCCTTATTGATATATCTTGTGTGCCATTGTGTTGTGCCTTTTTGTGCCTCATGACAGGTTATGACTTGAAGTCTCGTGAAGGTCCTTAACACTTATTATCAGAGCAACTCTAGTGTAGAGCATACTAGCTTGAGAGGGGAGCAAGCTCACGAATGCAAAGGAGATCCTACCATAACACATCATGCAATGTAACATGACAACCTCGACATGACCAGAAACTATGCGACATGACACGACATGACACGACACGACACGACATGACACGACATGACACGAAGCCCTCGGCGGTGGTGTGTTACCTGCAAAATCTAGGATGAGCTCCTTCTCGCCCTTTGCTTATTCTTTGGGTTGTTGGGATAGAGGTGTTCCAAGATTTGGGCTAAGCTCATCCTCCCCCTTTTCTTCTTTCTTCTCTTCTAGCTCCTCTCTTCTTTATTTTCCTTCACCTATCTCATCATCTAAGGTAGAAGTGTTGGCTCCATGTAGAAGATGCCCTGCCCCAAGTGCTTTCGCCCTTTCCTTCTCATCCTCTAATCTACCTCCTCATCTACTCCTTCATCTTTTTCTTCCTTAAATGCATGTTGTGCCTCACAAGAGGGTGCCAACCTAGTCTCACCCTCAATCTCAATGAGTGGAGGTGTTCCAAGATCAGGATCGAGCTCATCCTCCCCCTTCGCTTCTTTTAGCACTAGTTCCTCTTTCATCTGGGTTGCAACCTGTGGGTGTAGTGATTCATTCTTCTGACATGTCCACCTTGCTTCATCTTCTTTTTTGTTTCCTAACTCCATCATAATATTTTCTACCTTTGACCACACATCCATTCTCCATCCTTCTCCCTTCACATAATATTCCATCATTTCTTCCTTTTTTCTAGAACTTCTTCGAGTTGGCACTCTCTTGGATAGGGGTAGTCGGTGTTGAGGTATTCTCCTTCTAGGAAGTAGTCGATGGGAACATCTTCAAGGTAGTAGTATCCATCTCCTTCAGGAGGGAATTCGTTGTAGAGGTATTGGTTTTCAGGGTAGCCTTCTTGGTAGTAGTCTTTCGGGTAGTACTTGGGGTAGTAGCCATTGGCTCCTTGTTGGGGACGAGATGTTCCAAGATCTAGGTTGAGCTCATCCTCTCTCTGGTCTTCATCTTCATCTTCATATTCATCTGACCATAATTCTTCTTCTTCTTTGACATGTTTCTTCTTTTCTTGGCTCCTTGGTCCTTCTTTGGTTGGCTTCACTCCATTTTTCAGCTCTTGGACTCTTTTGGCCCACATCTACTTCAAGTATGGTTTAGCCCTCTCTTTGGCTCCTTCAGATCCAGAGGCAATATCCCAATCCCATCTCAGCATGATCTTCTCTTGTAACTCCATGTCGAGGTCTTGAGCCATGTTCACTTGCCACAACCTTGCTCTTTCTCGCACCATGATCAACATGTAGTCAACCTCCTCTAGGTCTTCATCCAGCTCTTCAGCCCTCTCTTTGAGATTGCATAGCACATCTATTTCTTGTTGGGTCTTCCTTAGCATCTTGATGGTCTTCTTTGTCTGCTCGATCAATTTGAACTGCAAATCTTTCTTCTTATATGTGATTTTGAGCCATTGGCATAGCTCATCTTCCTCTTCAAAGAAAGTGTCCTCCCACAGCCTCAGTCTCTCCAAGACATTTTTGAATGGTATGCCGCACGTCCCTATCATGCCATGGCTCCCTCTCAACTTTGATGGCACATCATGTTTTGTTCTAATATAGCTCTTAGTCACAAGCCTTAATTGTCAAGAATTGTAGTGTGACTAGAGAGAGAATTGTCAAGAATTGTACAATGTTTCACAATTATTTAAGAAATAATATATGACACATCTATAAGCCCATATATAGTGGATAGTTGATTCTATACAACTTATCCTAGTCCCATTTTTATTCAAGTGAAAAAGATGATGGATAGGAAAATATGTGTAGATTTGAAGCTTTTGAATGCAGTTACTTAAGGGGACCACTATTCTCTACCCTTCATTGATTAAAATAAGGATAAGGTAGTTGGTTGCGAGAGGTGAAGCTTATGTAAGTTTACCCTTAAGCTTGCATACTATTAAGCAAGCGTACTCATAAGCTTGCCTACTAGTAAGCAAGCTTACCCCACTTAGGCTTGTCTACCGCTTAGAATCCTATACCACTTAGGCTTAGCTTTCCTAACATTGAGAAGCTTCTACACCTAAGCTTTCCCACTTAGATTGAGAACTCTACCAAAGTATTTTCCTAGTACTTTTCTTTTAACTTTCATCTTTTTTATATAAATAAGTTTATAGTTCTATCTTGAACCCCAACTCTTCATGCAATTTCTACTTCTCAAATATTCTTTTCATATAAAGAAAGTTTTGATTTGTACCTTTAATCTTTTGCACTTGCAAATAAGAATAGAACATAACTTCCTATATCACACCTTAAAGCAATATTTGCTTCTACATACTCTAACAAGAAAGAAAAGTATAATGAAAGACATACAAAATACTTGATGTAAGCTCGAAGAAGAGCATCATGTTGGATATCTTGCATGTGCACGCAACCTCACTCGAATAAGAAATACTCTGACATATAGGCAATCGATACATCTTTGTTAATATATTGAGACACTTCTCCATCGTTTATGTTTGAGAGGGAGATCCTAATAAGAAGTTAGATATGAATTCCACTAAATCTCTCTACCCTATATTCAATCTATATTACCTAATTTTCTAATGAAAAAGAATACTAGCTAGCTTTGGCTAGTGTTTTTGGCCAAGCCTGTTAGCTGCACTTCACACTCTTGGAATCATTGCAAAGCTAGCAAGGCTATGTCTTGCTCACTTTATGTTTTAATAAGCAAAGGGAAGTAATCATCTTTCGTACGGTTGCTTCCCCTTACTCATAGCTTCATGTGCAACAAATGACACATGTTTTTAAGCTAATTAAAGCTATGATACAAATCCTTTGATACTAAATTTCTTAAGTTTTGGGGGCAATGGGGTGGGAAGTATGCCCAAAACATACTTGTATACCCCAAAGTTACAATGACTATCAAGTGATTAAGGTTTTAATAAACATTTCAATTAAGAAGCCTCAAGATGAATCGCTTGCATAAACAAATGTAGACCTACGACGAAGAGATTACAATTGGAATGCAAATTGCCAAGCCACTTCTTTACATATGTATGATCAATAATTTATCCTTATTGCAGAAGGAAATAGATCATGGATGACTTGCACATTCAAGATACTTTTGAGGTTTCTATTCTCTCAAGCCGTTGTGTACTCATTCAAATATGCTAAGCTCTCTCTCTCTCTCTCTCTCTCTCTCTCTCTCTCTAAGGAACACATGTACAATATAGTCAATATACATCATTTTCTTGACCAATTAATCAATGACAAAAGCACTCAAACTGTCGATAATTTCTCTATATTTGATGTCCAAGTCTACTCATATTAAGAATGAAATCTTAGACCCAAATACATCAAATGGTGTGAGGTAAGAAGACTATATAAAAGCAATTACGAATCACAATCCACATAGGCGACAGGAGTTAGGAGAGGTTGCTAAGACTGTAGAATTACTTAGAGGTGGAAGAGGTAGTTGAAATTTGAGGTAAGCCATTGCAATAAGTCTTTTGTGCCCACACACACACACACACACACACACACACACACACACACACACACACACACACACACACACACACACACACACACACACACACACACACACACACACACACACACACACACACACACACACACACACACACACACACACACACACACACACACACACACACACACACACACACACACACACACACACACACACACACACACACACACACACACACACACACACATTTTGTGTGTGTGCGTGTGCGTGTTTTTTTTTTAGGGGAGCGCTCGAAGGGAGGGGTTTACGACTTCAAGTCATAACCTGTCATGATGCACGAAAAGGCACAGCAGAATAGCGCACAAGATATATCAATAAGGAATATTTATATTCATGATATCGAAAGATACAACATGAGGCACATCTCAGGACTACACCCTCGTGACGCCGCACATGTGAAGGTTCACCACTGAGTATAGGGAATCACACGTAGAGCGGAAACCAAGTAGAGTCACTACTACTTTCTTTATAGGTGTTTCTAGCTCCACTGCCATGGTATAGCTACAAAGCCCATACCCTTACACTCACCCTTGCTTAATGAATTGTTGTCCCTTCAGTAATGGAAGGTTGGTTTCTTGACTCATTCTAGGGTCTTAACACAGCTTATGCTATCAAGCTGGTCAGTGTGTCTGCCGGTGACTCCTTAGTGAGGTCTTAACGCAACCTTTTTTTATCAAGCTGATTAGTGTCTGCCATACTACAACTTGGGGTTCTTAACATAGCTTATTCTATCAAGTTGGCCAAGGTCTACCCATCTAGACTTAGCAATTTTATTCTCTTGCATTCCAATCCACCCTAGGCTCAATTACATTTCAGGAGTGGAGGCTTTGTAGTCCTAAATTGAGGTGGCTTGGCGCTTATGACTTTGCATGCCAAGTTTTGTAGGTGCAATCCCAAGTTGTTGCATTGTTGTGGTCAAGACATGGTGTTGTTGTTGTAGCCATATTGTGCCGCGCCTTGAGGGAGGCAGTCCATTGGATTGCTCCTTGTGCCATTCTTCCCTTTCATTGTGCAGTCTCCTTGGGCCTTGGGGACTTGGATCTCTTGGCTTGTTTGCCAAGACACTTTTCCCTCGTTGTGGTTGTTTCCCTTAGCCTCATTTGCCGGATCTTTCTTGCTTGCTTTGAACTTAGGCAAACTGGTTGGTTCAACTTGTCTTCTCACAAGAAAGGTGTGGTCTTGGTGCATGGCACCTCTTTGGCTCTTCTTTGCTTCATTTGGAGTGGAAGTTCTTGGAGGGGAATGGACTAAGTCATCACACTTAGACCAGATTTTGGTTTGCAAAAACAAATGTATCTGTGAAGCTCTTGGGGTGATGCCCATATGTGTGGTGCGTAGTGTGCCACGAATCCATAGGATCGAGATGGCAACTCCTTGCATTGCTGCTTGTAGTATGAATACCAAGATCTCAATCTTTACGAGCATTGAGTATGGTCCCAATGGGCCCCTTAGTCCAAAGTCATTCACCTTAAGAGTGAGTTGGAGAGTTCTCCAAGGCTCAACTAGCAAGGTTCCCCTCCATGGCACTAAGTTACCTTGATTGGACCATATTGCGAGCACTCCCTCATGCTCTCCCTTCTTTGCGGCTTTGTCCTCAGACTCATTCTATCCAAGCTCATAGGGGTTTGCCTCTTTGATCTCAAAGGTGCAGCCCATGACTCCGTTGCTAAAGTGCACTTGGTTTCTACTTTGATCCGAGTTGGCTAGGATGGGACATGCCTTGGATCAAAAGCTTGGTTCACTTCATCCTTAGCCATGAGTTGAGTTTAGGGGGTTTTAAAGGCATCTTCATTATCATCTCTCATCTTGGCTCTAGCAACGTGCCTCCGTTTCTTGGTGTTTGGTTTTGCCTGCTTCTTCGTCTCATTCTCATTCTCCTCATTTTCTATCTTTCCTTCTTCTTTTCAGTCCACTTCGCCTAGGTCTATCTTTTGCTCCTCTTCTTCTTTTGGCTTTCTAGCTCTCCATAGTTGTTCTTCCAACTTGGTTCCTCTGCCTCTCTCTACTTGCTCAATCTTTTTCCTAACCTTCTTCTTCTTGTTTTCTTCTATTTATCTTGATCTAGCTTTTCTTTATCTTCTAGCTTCTTCCTAGCTAACTCTACTTGCTCTTCCATCTCTTTTCTTTTATTTTCTTGTCTCATCTTTCCTTGATCTTCTCTATGGCTCCATCTAATAACTCTCTTTCTTCTTCTTTCCTATCATCTTCTTCTATCTCATCCCATTTTCATGATTCTCTCCTTCAACTCTTTCCCTAAACCTCTCTCCTTGAACTTTGTGAGTTTGGTTGGTTGTTGGGGTTGGGGTTGTTGGGGTCGAGGTGTTCCAGAAAGAGAGAAAAAATGCTTGAACTTGAGAGAGAGAGAGAGAGAGAGAGAGAGAGAGAGAGAGAGAGAGAGAGAGAGAGAGAGAGAGAGAGAGAGAGAGAGAGAGAGAGAGAGAGAGAGAGAGAGAGAGAGAGAGAGAGAGAGAGAGAGAGGCAAATAAGGTTACAAGTGTTGTCAGGGTGCTACTTATTCTTAGAGCGAGGTTTTTATGTTGGAAACTTATGGTGGCAATTTTCACCTATCAAGGTGCTTGCTTTGAAGTAGACATGCGTATTTCCCATCATTGATTGCAAATGTTGTCAGTATGGTGCTTATTCTCAAAGAGAGGTTTTTCTATTGGAAACTTAAATTGTAGCAATTTTGGCCCGTCAAGGTGCTTGCTTTTAAGTAGAAATGTGAATTTCCCATCATCGTTTTTTGCTTTGTTTATAGACCCCCTTAACGATTGTGACAATTATCTTCTCTTTCATTTTAAGGATCTTTTGAATGTCTCTTTATTGTTTCTTCCCTTTCTTTGGTTTGTATCATGCTTCACTATCTTTGCCTATTTGCACTCTAATTTCTTTATGATTCGAACTTATAGGTGCCTAAGATGCAATTGATTTGTTGATGGCTTCCTTGATCATTCTATAGTAGTACTATGCTATTTTAAAGTAGACCGATCATTACAATAGTAGTTGTAGATTGTTTGGAATTAGGGTGAGGACATCATCACACATTAGTAGTGATGAGACAAAAAGAGCACATATTAAACTCTAGAATTGTAATAGTTATATACAAACAAAAACTATTGTAGATCAAAAGGTGTAACTTATTGTTGATCACAAGTTGTTCTTGCTCTACTCTTCCTTTTTATGCCTATGGGACATGTTTTGGTGTATTTAACTTAGCAAGGCCTTGTTGAAGAGTTAATCCTCCATGGCACAATCTTTCTAAGAGAAAGTGCCGTCCATGTGATGACCAAGACAATGGAGGGAGTAGTCTTTCTCCTCAATTGTTGTGATCGTTAATTGTAATACCTCTCTCTCTCTCTCTCTCTCTCTCTCTCTCTCTCTCTCTCTCTCTCTCTCTCTCTCTCTCTCTCTCTCTCTCTCTCTCTCTCTCTCTGGAGGTAGTAGCCTTTCTCCTCAATTGTTGTGATCCTTAATTGTAATACCTTTGTGTGTGTGTGTGTGTGTGTGTGTGTGTGTGTGTGTGTGTGTGTGTGTGTGTGTGTGTGTGTGTGTGTGTGTGTGTGTGTGTGTGTGTGTGTGTGTGTGTGTGTGTGTGTGTGTGTGTGTGTGTGTGTGTGTGAGGTAGGGGTGATCACTATGTAAGCCTTGGGATTCTATAGCTCTCTCTTTACTAACTAAATGTACTTCCTCCTATTCTAGGATTCACTAAGGCTAGAAAAAGGTGAGTATCTACTAGCATATCATCCTTCCCTAGTTGGAATTTGATATCAAACTTTAAGTTCTTGGAGCACTCCAATTCACCTTCTCTCCTTGTGTTAAGTTTTAGTTTAGTAAAAGTGAATTTCAATCTCATGATTTTCCGCCAACAAGAATCTACATCCTACCAAGTAATGCATGCACAACTTAAGTGTATGAATGACTACTAACTACACTAGATCAAGGATTGCATAATCCTTCTCATAAGGTTTGAGCTTCTTTGAAGTGTAAGCTATTGGTCTTGCTTCTTGTATTAAGACCCCACCAAGGATTCTAATGCTTGCATCTATCAAAAACGACTTCAAACTCCTTAGTGAAATCTAAGAGCTTATAGTTGTAAGGCATTCCTTAAATCTACCAAGATTGTCCTATTCTTCTTGTAGCTAGATAATTTTTTTTGTCTCTTCAAAAGATCGATCAATGGAGAAACTATCAAGGCATAATTCATTGTTAAACTTCTAATACTAATCTACTAAATCTAGAAGCTCTCATATTTCCTTTAATAGCTAAGCATGTGGTCAATCATTTACATCTATGACCTTGGCTAGATCAACTACAATGCTTACCTCAAACACTATGTATCCCACATAATCTCTAAGAAGAAAAAGGCATGTTTACTCTTCTTAACATATAGTATGTGCTCATGGAGAGTTTCCATAGTTTACTAAGTGGCATGTGGCATGTATGTTGTTCTCTTGCCTTGGAATAGACTAGGATATCAACAAAGAAAATCAATACCAAACCATCCAAATAAGGTCTAAAGATGTCCTATATAACATGAGTGAAGGTTTTGGGAGTATTTATTAGTCCAAAAGGCATTACTAGAGAATCTTAATGGCTGTAATGATACTAAATGTAGTTCTTGAAGAAAAATCTTCATTTATAATTCTAATTTGGTAGGACTAACCTCAGATCTAGCCTAGTGAAGAATTTTTTCCCTTGAGACTATCAAATACCTCATCAATTTGGGGAACAAAGTAATATTTTTAAATGTGACATGGCTTAACACTCTCTAATCAATGTATATGCAAAATGATGATGCACATTGGGAACACTCATGCTAGATGAACATCAAATCTAAATTTCAATCTTAAGAGAATTTGTTGGATGCAGGAGCCTAATATGATGCAATTTTTATATTCTACACGAAATGGTCTTGTGTGAAAGTTAGAATAAATGGCAAACGAAAGGCACAAAACTAGTGGGTGTATGACAAAGTGATTAAGGTCACACTAGCTATTGTAGTTATGCTCAAAAGTGAAAATATCAATGTCCATGTAATGAGGGATTACTTTAAGTTAACTGACCATTTAAAATTTTTAGAGGTCATTCACGAGCCATCTACCCATATGAACTATGGATTTAAAATATTTTCATGCAGATTAGGATCCCAATTTGTGGCTTATAATTGTGTACATTAATATAATTATGAAAACCAATGTTGTGTGGAATTTGAATCCATTCTAATTTGAAAAACTTGTCCCATATCATTTTGATTAAGCCCCTTTAAATAGACAAGGTATGGCAATGTGTGGATCATCTAGGGATATTGAATCATAGATCCAAAATGATTTATGTTGGTAAAGGTAGGGATAGACCTCTTGGAGAGAATTGGTTTAAATTCTCTAAGAAATCGAAAATAATATGATTTGATTTTTAGAGGAATTGGTTGTTTGAAAATGGATTTGAGTCTTTCCTAGCAAGGTAAGCTATTGTAAGGAATTAAGAGAAGTTTTCTAGTACTACAACATCAGATTCTTCAAATGCGATACCAACTATGCTAAATTTTAGGACGTGTGGATTGAAACCATGGATGACTATTTTTATGGGACATGCATATCAAACAAGTCCATGTTAGCATGCCAATGGTTCGCTGATGAAGCCACTCTATGGTGGAAGAAGTGGCATTGGGACAATGCTATCATAGAGAAATATAGACAATTGAAGGCTACTATGGAAGGAAGGTACCTCCCACCCCCCTTTGAGACTTTGAGGATCAATGAAATCTTTGGGCTTTGTCTGCTTGGCTTGTGACATAAGGAGTCACTACTTAAAGTTTGTTACTCTAAGTATGCTCCTCAAATTTCTACCACACAACAAATTGCAATATTTTTCTTGGGCTTAAATCCACCTATGGATATCCTTGTTGTGAGTCAAAAGGATGCTCTCGTATGGCCAAACCCCTAGTGAAAGAGGACCTAGAATAACCAAAGAAGGGGATTCTAGATGGATTTACACAGAGGTTTCCATATTCAAAAGAGGACCTAGGTAAATCATCATGGAACTAATATCAAACCATGGGGTGAATACACTTACTTCATAGCATTGATCCAAGGAAGCCTAAATTTCATAGCCCACCAACCCTTGGGCAACTATACTTACTTCAGAACAGTAGCCCAAGGAAGCTTTAACTTCCACCGATGCTTCTAGGGCAACAAGTTGCGGAAGTTCAAGGAAAAACGTCTTAAATTATTGAAGACAACTAATTTAAAATGTCCTTCAACTTCTCAAGAATAGAAAACCTAGCTAACAGAGGTATCCATAGAATTCATGGATACGGTAGAGTACTAGAGCAACAAAGCCTAAGCTTTGATCATGGTTGGAGACTAACATAGGAATAGATTCTATACATTAGAAAATTTCCTTTCCAAGGCCATGAATTAAAATTCTATCAAGGGATATCACTCAAGTCACCTCATCCTATGCATAGTGAGTTTGGGATACAATCTAACCATCCATGGTAAGCATTGGGATCATTAGTCCTATAAGAACAAAATGAATGGACGAACCTTCAATATTTTTAAAGCTAATCCTATTTAGATCATGACTCAAGTGTTGTATGTCATCTGTCCCTAGTAGCATCTTATCCATCTCCACCCATAATTATCATTTCATCTTCTCCATTAATAAAGTGCAATCGAGGAGTTTAAGAAGATCAAGGGAAAAGCATATGGGTTTTTCTTAAAAGATGGATACTTGTGGAAACATGCTAAAAAGAAATAGGGTATGCCATTGCAAGTTTTGGGTGATAGAGCTTCACAAGTAAATGTTATGCAAGAATTTCATGAAAGCTTGTGGACCGACCATAGAGGTAAGTGGGCTGCTCAATTGCATCTTGAAGGGCATCATGCAAATAGAGTGGCACTTAAAATCATGTACCTTACTTTCATTTGAGATAGAAGCAATGGATGGACCTTGAAGAAGAGGTCTAAGATAGGTGTAATTAAGAAGAGAGCACACACACACACACACACACACTCTCTCTCTCTCTCTCTCTTTGGGTTACACTCCCTCTTCTTCCTAATTCAGAATAGCCTTTCCCTTCTATATATTCCTTGCCTATTCCTCTTACTCTTTTCTAGTTCAATTTAATGGAGTCTTAAACTTTGCTTCAAACTACGAACTTAGGCAAGACATGAAGTTGGTGGAGGGGATTATTTGATCAAGATAATTGGTGGATTTTTTCCCCTTTATTTTTCTAGGGCGGGGGTGTTTTTTGGCACAAGGGGATAAGAGAAGTGGAAGTGTGAAAAACATGGGCATATCACTAGGAGCACAATGTATTGCACATCCATGGGAAAGTTAGTAAGGTTAGGGATCCCTATGAATAGGAGAGGAAGGTGATAAACTCTTCCTCTCTCACTTCACCCTACACTCATTCATAACCTTACCCTCCCTCTTTAAATAATAATTGTGACAACCATGGTGACTGGCTGAAATAATAGGCATCATTTTTGAAAATTATTTTGGAGGCATTATAATTTTTCAAATGCACATGTAATAAGATTGATAACTAGTCTATCAAAGTTATAGAGAACCATCCTTAAGAATACAAGTCTTTATACTATCCATAATATTTCCACAATTGAAGGTTGCAAATCTTTTCCTAATTCATGATCATTTGGCAAGGAAAAACACTTTCTTAATATCCTTGGACTAATTGAGAAATACATCCTTAAATCCCTTTGACAATTCAATCAAATCATTTTTACTACCGCGTTCAAAACAACATTATATATACCTCACATTCTTTTTTGTCTACTAAGTGACTAAAGCAAGGAAAGTTTTTGGTATACCATATTCATGTTGGTTATCACATCCTCTTTACCAGGTTTAAGTTCCAATGTATTACGATCCCAATACGATGGTAACTTTACCTTAAGAAACTCTTAAGACTCTCTATAGGGGTCTCTATTCAGAGCAATTTTAAGCCTATTATTTTGAATTTGAGAATTCAGCTTATTTCTATATGCATGCATCTAGATTTTCAAATTGGGCACACACTCTCTTAGCATATTTTGCCATATTGCCCTTTCATCAATTTAACCACTTATTGAGGCCAAGTAAGTAGATAGGGGAAGGTTAACTGTCGTGACAATACAATTAAGAAGCATGAAACGCTCAATTTATCACAAGGAAAAAAATACAAATTGTTACAAGGCATAATCAATACAAGATGGTGGATTACTGATCTGATCCAGAATTTAGGGTTTAGCAAGCACAGAGTGAAAGACAAGTTGCAGATTACCCACCCAACCTTGGCACGGCTCAGTTATATGATTGATCCAATAATCCATTAGTAGATGTAATGCATACACGCTACATCATCAACTCACTTGATTTCATGTGTCTACGATTGTGCCCCCCTAAGCCATATGATGTGCCAAGGGTCCACCCTGTAAATATCACATTAGTTGATGTGGCAATCCAAAGGTAAGCTGGGATGGAGAGACTCCAACCAAAACCAGTTCTATCTACATCTCACAGGAAAAAACTTTGCCACTAAATCACTTGTAAAGGACACCCTATGAAGTACATCTTAACATAAGCACTAGCATGGAAATACTCGCATCACAATATGCTATTTCCCACAAGGAGATGAAAATGGAAGTGAACCTCTATGAAATTGATCATAAACCAAGACTGAAATCAGTAATGACGCCATTTATTAAGTGTAGTGTTTTTCACTCAGCAAAGCTTGAGCCAGAATTCCTCCTCCCATCTAAGCATTAGGACCAATGCGGACATGATGTTGAGAAGCATTGCATATTGCACCCGTTTGCAAAACCTGAAGTTAGTTGGTATGGACATGTTATACACTCATGTCAGGACTAGTATGCAATAAAGCATAAGACATCAGAGAAAGGATGGACGAGAACCCACTAATTCATTGAGAGCCAACTCAACTGAAAACTAAACCAAATACACATTTATCCATAAATTGCTGTATATTCAACTCTGGTTGTCCGAAGGATGCTCAAACCATGAGTGCCACATAGATTCCAATTCACTTGAGCGTGAACATTATTTTTCTATAAAGCAAGGGAGTCCAAACATGTCTAAAGGCTTCCAAAGGCAAAGTGCTATACTTATTGGGTGAAGGAAACAAGTTTTTGTTACATTTGTCCAGCCCCATCATGGCATCAATTCTCAGTTTGGCACAGCAAGAAGTAAGGGGCAACTGTACCGAATGATGGAGCAACTCCTCTTGTTTTCTAAATCACTACTAGAGCTTTCCACTCAAGGCTTCACTACCCTCTCCAATGTATTAAACAAAAGATGCACAGCGTGTAAGAGGAATTCTCAGATTGAATTACCAGTGCCATACAAATGGCAGGCAATAAAGTTGTCAATAGATCAAAACCCTACGAGTCCTGAGGTAAAAGGACATGGAAGAGAGTGATATGCCAGAAAGGTGAGACTGTCAAGCTCTAAACAAGACAGCATGATAAACATTACAAGCTATGATTCAAAATGCCTCATTGCATTAGAATCACATCCAATGTTCTGATTAAGCATCTTTCACATGCTTATGATCAACTTAAGTGTAGCATTGCTTCATGTGTTCTGCAATACATGCTGTAATAGGCTTTCAATGAATGAATAAAGAATAAAATCCTGGTGTCACCATCCTCATGATGCAGGTTCATACTTGCAAACGCAGTCATAGATGACCCCATTCACCAGCCTTTCTGCTAAACGCTGGTTTTTTATCATGGCAAGCTTATAAAAAGCAAGGAAAAAATGGGATGATCAGACACTAGCTGAGTAACAGCATAAACAAAACATATAAGAACCTGCATATGCATACCTTCAGGCACTCACAAGTGAACCGTGCATTGTAGTTTGTGTGCAGAGACCGTCCCATTCCTTCCAAAATAATCTGCAAGAGGAAAGCCACTTTATCTTTTATGGAATGCTCGCTTCATTCAAAAATATCATAATGCATGTAATAGACAGAAACAATACTGGCTGATTGTGAGGAGAGCTGGGAGGGACTGTCTGAAGTATATCAGGGAAGGGACAAAACACTCACATGATCATGTGAAAATATATCCACAAGAATGCTAATAATCTGCAAGCTACACTTGAACTTATAATGTATTAATTGCTGGGTGCCTGAGCACAATGCACTTACCAAGTCAGCACCTTTTGCTATTTCTGCTAGTTCTGAGCTCACTTGCCGGAAATCGATACAAGGACTCCCACAGCCATTTTCTACAACCATTAATGGTGGAACATAAGACTTTCTTCTTGGGGTGTCAAGACCATCATCAGAATCAATGGCCATTGCATCCACAAGAAGTCCTCCAACCTCAGCAGCCTTTCGCAGAATATCACAGTGCTGCAGCAACATTTAATACAACTTAAAATTTGTTCACAGCATGCATTCCAATAACTTGGAGTTGATCTTACACAAACAAGTTAGATGTGATCCCCAGTAGGTATGAGATTTTTGTTCTCATCTCAAAGTGCCTATAACTAGGTTGAAATAGGTTAGCATGTGCCTGTCTAGCATTTCTGATGCACAATCTAGCCTTTTTTCTCCACAATATCTATGGATATTATTCCTTTTATCCATACAATCGACTTGCCATTATATTTTTTACGCTTTCATATGTGTTTTACGTGGTTAAATTTATTTGCTTCTTTATGCACAAAGTATCTTACATACAAGTGACGATGCTTATATTCACTGGCATGTGCTCTTTGAAACTGAAAGTCGAGTCCTTGTAAATAGACAAAGGCCAGGTGCTTTTATTTTCATCAAGATGGAAACAACTGGTTCAATTACTGAATGGAAATGTTGGGCTTATCATTCAATAAATCGGTCTTAAGTAACATCTCAACCCTAAATGTTTTTTAAACCAGAAATCAAACCAGAATTGCACCTTGACATATTGAAGCTCACTGTTGTGCATAGGAGCCCTGCAAAATTGGAAAAACTAAAGGCCTACAAGGGAAATTTGACATTGATTGCTTCCTGTTTACAACAACACTCCAGATGTGAACCAGGTAATGCTGCCGATGTTCTTACCTGAGCATTCTCCCCACATCTCTTGCACTTATCAGAAAACATAACATTTACATACTTGTCTGGGTCCAGTTTGTGGTTGATGCCCAGATTTGATAGTGCACCATACTGATAATGTTCTATCAACTGAACACACTTCAACTGACATTGAATCCTAGTTAAAAGCAGATGCAGACAGTAGACGTGCAAACCAAAATGCATCAGCATATATAATGCACACAAAAGTTAAAACTATTCATCTAGTTGCGGTGAATGCTTGTAGACTGTTAGTTCAAAGAAAGCAGGGTGTCATGCATTTAAACAAAGCATTTAAGATGAACAAAGACCTTCATACCTTGGCAGCAGCTGCTACTAAGGCTGGAAGCTCACTTGCAGTGATATCATTGATAGCTGGCAGAGAGTTTGCAACAAGAACCACCTGTATAGTGCCAAGCAAGCCTTTTCAAAAGGCAAAAACCAATTTTAAAGAAACCTGTTGATTAAGGGATTGAAATTGCATACCTCTGTACCACGCCTAAGCAGCTCACGAGCTAAAGGGAACATGCCTAGTACGATATCTGCACCAGAATTGTCAACAAATAGAAGCGCCCTATTATGAGGTTTAGGCGGCTGTTCTTGCCCTTCATGACCCAGCCATCTAGTGCGGAAAGTGTCGAAGTTATCAACCTGGACTTCAAGAGAATTAAACATTAATAGCAGTTTGAGTAACAACATTGGTGGCTCAATGGACCAACCTTACAGCATGCCAAAAGTTAGTGAAGTGCATTTGTTTCAAAATCAACTGTTTATCATGCAACGAAGAAATCAAACATACTTGCCATGGTCGATGCATTTTCTTTCTACTCATACGGTATATTTCTATTATTGTCCCACTGTGGTACAGCTCTACACATGCCCTTGAACCCCAATCAAAAATGTTTGCAGCTAGTACACCCTCAATTAAAGTGAGCAAGCGTGCATCCTGCATCAAGAGAAGAGTTGTCTGAATGTCAGAATACATGTTTTTAAGGTTCCATAGGATCCTCTGACCTGATCACTGAACCATGACTGTGACCTCAACTTGTTTTGATGGCTTATCCTCCAACAGCATGCCACGGTCTCAAACATTCAGCTTTTCATAACTATTTGATGAAAGGCTCAAGATGCATTTGAACTTTTAACAAAACTGAGTAATGTCAGCAAGTATGGCAAATAAGTACCCTTAGTGAGATAATTGATTGCTTGTAGAAGATTAATAACTTGATAATAAATACTGGTTTCTTCAGATTTACCTCATCCATCGCATCAAGTTCCATAAGAAGATCAGGCAAAACAGCTAATGAAGCCTCATTCTCCCTGGTAATAGAAACACAATATAAGTCCAAACCATCAACAGGTACACATTCACAAAACTATGGATACAAACTTCTAACCTTTGTTTTATTGCACGGTATGCATCCATAAAATGGAACTCCCGCAAGCACTCTTCCCTCAATTCTAACAAGTTTGCAAGTCCAAGGTTCCCATAGGCTGCTGGTTCTTGCCTCAACCTTTAAAAAGTTAGAAAACTATTGAGTACAGTTTGCCCTTTGATGTCAACCAAACATGCGAAGGAGACTAGTTGAAAGTGCATATTCTCTAAAGTGTTTGTGCACCTTGCAAGATGAGCACGAAATGCTTGTGCAAAAGCATCACCTCTACGCTTGGCATCATCGGTTGCACCTTCACTTGCAACAGCCTATGCAAATGACATCCCAAAATAAATATCCTAAATTAGTGTAGGACAATTTAGGACAGAATTCATGCCAAGCAGGAAAACCGAGACTAATTATGATGTTGGCTAACCCATACAGGGCCAACACCACACTAACCTCATCATAGGCCTATTCAATGCAAGAGGACAACTATCCCCTGACCACTAGGCTGGCCCAATTGTGTCAGAGAAAGTGAAGATAGTGTGTACAAAATCCTCCAACTGTTGGCAAAACCTATCTGCAGGTCATGGATAAAATTTTGAAAGGTCCTTAATCTGTTAGAAATAACCTTTACTAGTACCTTGAAGGCCCATGACAAAATGATAACAGGCCTCCATTGGCTCATCTCCCATCGCAATCCTAAAGTACTCTCGGAGGCAGCTCCTACTGAAAATTTTTCTTTCCAATAAACATCGCAGCTATTCACCTTCTCAGGCAGGTCCACATTCTCCTATACTGGCCATCTTGACAAACCTTGAAAATAACAGTGGCACCTAAATGGGGAAGATGACATTATTATACAGCAACTCCCACCAGAAGCAAGATTATGGCTTGCTTCTTTCTTGACCCTACTTGTGACATATGGTCCATATGCTCAGATTAGTGTTCCTATTCGCTATGGTTACCTATTCGAGGCCAAACATGCAAGAGCCTGTCAAAATGATGCAATGTAGAAGCAAAGAGACAAGATCAATATGCTTAGTGACAAAACAACAACAAGAAAGCATAAACACAAATAACACAGTATACAAGGATCAAAATCTACTAGTGTGCAACATGACAAGAAGAATCACAATACCATGTCAAAATGATCCAATGAAAAAGCAAAGGAACAAGACCAATGTGCACAATGACAATGAGATTGGCCTTCGAAATAATCTAAAGCATAGTGAACATAAGCTACCTTGCACACATGAGACAAATCAACAAATAAAATAAAAGATTTACTCAATAAAAGAATAATCTTGCATGGTAGACAACACATGATAGGCACCAAGTGACCAAAGATTGGCATCCATTATGGTATTTCTTTATCATTATTCAATACTTGCACAAATCACAAGTGACCTATTGTCACAAACCATCACTCTTTCAAAGCTAGTGATTCCCATGTGCCTTGCTCTTAATATCAGCCTAGACGTGTCTCTTGTTGGTGTCCTCAATTGCTCTCACCAACCTTGGCCAAATGTGCGACAAACATGTCCATTCACACTCAAAAAGCAAGCTAAAGCTTCAAGGCATTGCTCAATGACATGCCAGTGTCGTCTCAATTCATATGTATCCTCTATGATTCCTTCATTGAGAGAGCATGGACCGGTAGGCCGTGGATGGTACACTCTACATCTCTCAATGACTCTATCCAAGGTGACTCCTAGTGATGGAACCACGAGTCGATGTGGGATATGATATGAAGTGTTAGGTGTATTTGCAGCTCTTAAGAAGTCAACAAGGGGGGTGCCTCCCTCAAGATTGTAAGAGGTGATTTCTAGGTTGGTATAACTCCAAGGGAGAAAGTCCAAGGCAACATTGATCTGGGAATTATCCTAGTTCTCAGTCCAATTGACCTACAAAACTGCCATTGGAGGTCAACTTGTTCCCCCATTGTTGTGCATTACAAACCATGTGTAATACATGCAAATCTTGGTTCCAAACTGGTCTAATCTGCCGTATGAAGCTTCAACAATTTTTATGCATCAATCTGAGTGCTTTGCCCTAAGCTTTGTACTCTCAGTTCACTCTCAAACTGAGCAAATTCAAATCTACAATGTTATCCAATAGATCAACATC
The DNA here is from genome assembly GCF_053477565.2 of Lygodium microphyllum. Taxonomy (NCBI): domain Eukaryota; kingdom Viridiplantae; phylum Streptophyta; class Polypodiopsida; order Schizaeales; family Lygodiaceae; genus Lygodium; species Lygodium microphyllum. The sequence continues at coordinate 152,255,133 of NC_141146.1, read as the reverse complement.
CAATTCACATTGAAAACCAAAGGGTAATTGCTTTGATCAAGTACTATATGCATTCCAATAAGCCTTTCATTGCATTTCCCTTATTTTCCCATGTATTTCATGTGATAGAACAGTTTTAATCTCACTTTTTTAAAGTTCCAAATTAGTTACTAATGGCTATATTTTCATGCAATTTCATTCAACACAATTGATCCACAAATGCTCAATCACCTTGTGACCTTCGAACTCGGCCTCCAACCAGCTTCTAAGTGTTAAAAAATGCACACGAACACTTTATCTTGTCAAATCCTAAAACTTACAGCCAGCATTTTAGCCCAATTTTGTGGAGCATTTGCCTTGACAACTACTCTGCATAGTCTCCATGCAATCCCTCACTATTCCTCCCACAAATAGAGGCATCTCATCCAATGAAACTATGAGATTTGTCACCTTCTATCCAACTAGGTTGTCCAAAAATTGTAAAAAGGGTCAAGATTTGAAGGGAGACGGGATGATCTCATCGTGTTGTGCTATACTAGCCTATTTTAATGATAAAAATCAAAATGAGCAGCAATACCTACTAGTTATGGAGTCATGGAGTTGCCCAATTAGATCTCTAAGATGAGAGAATAAGAACGGCCCCTATCCAACTCTTAACACATGTTGTACTTGCATTCTCCATGGCTAGAAGAGAGAGAAACACAAATTAATGAAGAATGCCAAGAACGAGGTCATGGACTGCCAAACAAGGGGAAGAGGAGCTGCAAATGGCAATGCATGCCTTGTTAAGTACATCAATCTTCCACAAATGCCACAAGCTACATTAATGAGAAGGAAGATACTTGTTTAATCACAGGGGGGACTATCTGGCATTTAAATGTTGATCAATTAGAGAAGCTTTTAAGATAACTGAATTGTAAGGTGTAAACTTCTAATTTAATGAAAGTGCACCTTGTTTGTTTTGCCTTACCCTTGTACCACTTAGCGTGTACACTTGTCCATTGTATGTATAGTTGCATTCGTACTATATATGGACTAGTTCGTACCGTACCGTACAGTATATATCCGAACCAAAAAAGGCTATTTTTGGCCTATGAAGACTAGACCACACAATATCCTCCAACTCCCAAGCCTTATGTTTATTATCATAATTTTAAGCCTCTCTCGCTCTCTCTCCCAACTTCCAAGATGAATATGTAATTCCAAGTGCATCCCTCCCCCCTCCCCTCTCTCTCTCTCTCTCACACATACACACACACACTCAAAAAAAAAGAATGAAGAGCTTCTTTGTCCTTCCATCCTACACTTTGCTTTTTTGTATGATGTATCACATATACACTCCCATCAGTCTTCTAGTAGCGCATTGCGCATGTTGCACCTGAGGTTTTAGCTTGATACCCTCATGTATTCATTCTCTCAACTCGAGTGACATTGCTATTTTAGCTCTAAACATGTGCTCTATTGTCTGTATTTCAAAATAAATAAGTTTTTGTTTTTTGTACTAATATCGTACCGTACCTTACAAAATCCCAAAGTACCAATTAGTACCATATTTTATCGTACTGTACCATATTGTACCTTTTGTACTTGACAACCTTGATTATATACCCAATATGAAATTATTCTCTGTCAGTGCAATGGTCACCATGCCAAGAGCTAGGGGTACTAAATTAAATTTCATGTATCATTAAGTTTATTTCATATTCTAGTGATAGAGAAAACATCAACATGAAAGTATAAACACACATAACACAATATACAAGGATCAAAACCCACTAGTATGCAACATGACAACATAGACTCTATATTTTCATGTGCATAATAGTGGGATCCTTGTATATCATATCTTATCATGTTTCATGGTCCGATCCTTGTACATTTTGGCCTCTATCTTCTCATGTTGTACACTAGTCGATTTTGATCCTTGTATATGTGGATTCTATCTTCTCATGTTGCATAATCAATCTCCCATGACTACCACCAACTGCATTAATGCCAAGGGGCTGCATGTTTAAGCACAAGGGGACTGCTTGGCATTTGAAAGTTCCTCACTTGGCCAAACTTGCAAACTTTCAATTTAATAAAAGTTTTTACAAAGCATGTTGACTTGTCCCTAAATAAGGTCCATGTCAAATCCTTCACCATTGATGCAATGTTCACCATGCCAAGAGCAAGGGTACCAGAAGTTCATTTCTTATTCTAGTGACAAATAAAATATTAACATGAAAGCATAAATACAAATAGCAATAGTGGATTTGGATCTTTGTATATTATATCTTGTCATGTTGCATATTAGTGGATGCAATATTCACCATACCAAGAGCAAGGATACTAGAATTAGGGTTCTAAATTGTCACGCTATAGAATAGTGGATTTGGATCCTTGTATATTGTATTTTGTCATGTTTCATAATAGTGCATTCCAATCTTTGCAAGAGATTGTTTGAATTGCTACTTTTGATGATGCAAGTTTTTAAGATTGTTTCAAAAGCCTATTCTCATTGCTTACTAAAGAATTTTGTGGTATATGTTTCATCGAGGACACCCATTTGGTTGTGATAAGACATGCATCATTGATTTCTACCTTCACAATCTTAGCTTGCTGAGGCATTGGCACTTGTAGTTTCATAGGACTCAAAGGTGATCGAAAGTTTACATTTCCATTAATTTTTAAAAAAATATTAAAAAATTAAATATTATTTCACTTTAAAGAATTTTAACATCATTATAATCCCCCCTTGATGTTAATGTCGAAGATATCACAATCAATGTCAATTGCTTGCAATGACATCGCCAAACACTTGACATGTGGCAGGTCATTTTATGCCTAATGTCAAAGGCAAAAGACCCAATCAATCTTCAAGGTGTCATCAAAGGCTTCATTTTGATGGTAGAAGGGTTCCAACATGAAAAGACTCAACTTTGCATAAGAAAATTAGAGGATTTCAAGATCAGACTCCCAAAAAAAGGGGCTAAAACATGTGGACCAAGGCAAAAAAAACAAATGCATTGATGATGAGGATGATGACAGGTCATCTGATGTCAAGGCCGTATAGGTGACGTGGAAGTGTTGGACTGGATTGACAGTTGTGAATTGGAGTGCAGATGGTGATATGCCGGAGACAGCAGGCATGTGGATGAAGCAGGCGGTGTGTCAGTTGAAGATGTGGTTGAGGCAGGACAAGGGGCAGAAAATATCACAGAACAGGTCAGTCGGCAAGTGGCGCCACATGTTCCAAAGGGTATTGCCAGGCGAAAAAAGGGGCTGGACAGGAAGCCACTGTGCAGGCCATTGCTTCCTCCTCCTCTCCCCCCACTTCTTGCTTCTCCTTTCTTCCTCCATCTCCTTTATCTCCTTCTCCATCTCCCTTCTCCTCCTCCACCTTCTTCTTCTTCTTCCGCATAATCAACTCAACTCTGCTCACCTCAGTACTAGTCCTAGAGAGACAGCACTCTGAGGCTCCTCCTCACACTCCATCATATCAGCATTCAGCATGATTCATTACTTCATTCTTCTTCTGTGTTTTTGAGTCCAAGTCACTGTTTTACACAGACTGTGTTCCTCACAGACCCTACCCTTTCTCGACAGGCTCAACAGGCCTACACACAGATTGCTAGTTGCAAGTTGCAACTAAACAATGCATGACTCCCTTGCAAGTTGCATTAATCAAAGTAAAATTGTAGAAGCACACAATCTCCAAGCACAGCACTACATGATCCTCTGAACATCTGCATGTCTTCTGCATTTCAATCCTCCATCCTAAAGCAACAGAGGGTAGAGATGTAAGTAGCCAGCATGAGATTTCTGAATTGACAGCTGCTATTGGTGATGGTGAACCAAAGGAAAATGGTTGTATAGTGCCTCACACATGCGCACATGTTGCACGACCACATGCTGCATTACAACATGCATGCATAGAGTTTGAAAAAACAATTCATCCCAATTCACTGCCACCTGCAAACCCTAGTAAAACAGTCCATATGCCTGTAGACAAAGCCTGGGCAGCAAGCTTGAGGCTTACACAATCTTCTCTGCAGTAAACAGAAAGAAATCAGGTTGATACAACAAAGAAGATGAAAAAACAATGAGAGGAGTAAGTGAATAGCCAGCCAGGATCTGTAGACAGCAAACCCTCCTCTACTCCTAACAAACCTTTAGCCATAGAAATAGTTTCTAGATGCCAAAAGTGAAGGAAGACCAAGGGTATTTAGTTTTTAATTTTTCTACTTTTCCTATTTTGAACTTAAGAAAGCTTCATATAGTGCACTAGTTTAAATCTAAGGTATCCAAAGTTTTTACTCATTTTTGTAGGTCAATTAAAAATCAAGTCACTTTTTTATTCCGAGGCCCATAATCACACATCTACGGCTACTATATACACACCATTACACCTTTATGTAAGCATAATGCTTCAGTTCCCCATCCCATATGCACACATGTGCAAATCAGTTGGAACATTCACCATGTCTCTTTATTTTGTCACATTGCACATGCACTTGCATCACCACAAGGTTCTAAAATTTGAGGATTGCTGGTATTTCTAGATCTGCGCCATTCACTCTTTACCAGGTCATCTCCTCTTGCAAGCCAAGGGTCAATAATTAAAAACAAAAGAGCTTGCTACATTTAATCGAGTTCTTTAGGCAAAAGAAATTATTTATACCTTCAAATAGCATTTTAGAACAAATCTAAAGCCATAGAATACTTACAGCTTCCATATGGCATGAACTTGTTACATGGCTGCATAATGCAACTCAGAGTGGCCAACTCTTAAGGCTCAAGTCATCAAAAATAAATCTCAAAGAAAATCGGGCAAGAATACACACAATACTAAAACAAATTTCACATATGCATATAAATCTCAAAGAAAATCGGGCAAGGATACACACAATGCTAAAACAAATTTCACATATGCATATGAATGCAGGCTCAATGAAGATGCCACAGGATGTGTGTTTTGCCATGCTCCTGGTTGGGTCGCTTGCTCTGTCATTACCTTCAGGAACACATCTTATCATAGCCCACACAAGCAGACTAATAGCTCACATGCCATTAGTTCTCCACCTACTAGTAAACTGTTATGTGATGCATGTCACATCATTTCACTAACACATGTACCTCACTTTGCTCAACATGAGATATAGGTGAGTTGTAATTATGGATTTCACATGGAAACCTTGTTCTAAGCCACACCACACATGACATGATGGTGCATAACATTTCATAAACCATATCATACCCTATCTCATTTCACAGATGGTGTTAGGATTTATGATTCATAGTAGGGTTCGCGTTTTTCAATAAAATATGACATGTATGATGAACCCTAATCTAAACATAGTAAACCACAGTGCTCATGAATTATCCTTTAATTGCACCACAAAATTAGGAGGTTGCAACATAGTGCCATGCCAAGAGCGTGTGAACAGGAAACTTTGAGGAAGGCAGCTGCAAGATAGGGCAGCAGCAAGGAGGTGTAAGCAGCTGGACGAGATGGTGGGGAGAAGGAGAAAGGGCAAGATGTCGGAAGGGGGAATGACCAGGCGGGGGAGCAGCAGCAAGCAGGGGGCTGGTGGAGCAAAGTGCTGGCAACAAACATGTAGACACATGCAGCACAGCAGCATGCAAGAGGGAGAGTGACAACACGAGAGCTGAGGCAGCACCAGGCCAACGTGTGAGGGAGGTGGGGTAGCAGGGGGACTGCAGCTGCTCACAACAGCAGGCAGGTCAGGTCACATGGGATCAGTCCATTCCTAGTTTTATTGGAGGGGGGATAGATTCCCGCTAACTCAGGTTATTCAAAATTCAACACATGCAAAAGCAGAGACATCAGCCCTTGGAAAATGTGTATACAATATCGAATCCCGGACCGTGCACAGCATTGAGCACTTTATTCCCCAAATGCTACGAAAAACGAACACAAAACAGGAGTTTCCTAGCCTGATAATGTCCAGAAAATTACAGCAACAAACCACCCTAAACATTGATTTGAATTCTCAGTTTTATACAAGATTAGTGCTATATTGTCATAGCATGCCTTGAACTCACAGTGTCAACCAATGTCGGCAAGTGATCAGAAAGAATACTGAACCAGTACCTGGAAAAAACAACAGATCTCATTGTTTCAGAAAATAACTTTCAGCAAGCACAAGAAGCACCATCAAAAAGATATTTGTAGAGACAGTCACTACTAAAGTCTTGTGCATTTTGAGAGAGGCTACATAATCTAATTGTACTTCCATCATCTGTTTATAGGAAAATTTTGAAGACTGTTTTCCATGACAGGAATGTGTCAACTTGTGGCAGTTATAACAATAGAGTCACAAATGGAAGTTTCATCCAATGCAAAATCAAATATTGAAGAACAGGTAGAGAATCTTACTCTCTTTCATCATGCTGGCTCAAATCAACAGTGTTGGGTTCATATCTGTAAAAAATAAGCCCCACAAATGAGTATTATCTCAGCAATAAGTACTCATGTGGGCCTAGTTAGGGTATTAATTTCCTCTTAAAAACTTTCAATCCAAGTGGTTGAATCCTCAGTTCCCAATGTCAATGCATAGGAGTGCAAATTGGTTCTGAAAAAATGCTTTATCCATTCTAATTATGACCAATGCTGAGAAAATGCATGTCTTCTCAAGCCAACTACAAAATTGCAATGTCCCTATGTTAGGATAGCTGGAGCTTCCACTGAACCAATGTTGGAATGTCTCAAAATGGCTTTTTTTAGCTGCTGAATAGTTAAATAGCAGCTGCCGTTACATTGGAATAGCATGAAGTGTGACATGAATGTTCCAGCCAATAAAGGATGCAGTTATTTAGAAAAAAGGGTTAAAGGGCATCATAAATAGCAAATGGATAAAAATGCTTTAATATTAGAAGTTGGAATAAGATGCATACTGCCCGTAATTTTTACGCTTGACGATAGCAGACCAGTTACTAACATCCCCAGACTAGTTAAAAGCATGTTTTGGTTCATGTTCAAAATGATGAATTACCCTTTTGGATCTTTTAGGAGAGGAAAGGGCTCTAGCGTAGGTATTAGGTGTAGCACACCAACATTGAGAGCTGCACTTGAATCTGATCTGAGAGAACCAGACCTTGCAAGAGGACGATCAAAACCACCCACACCTGTGGTTCCAGGATTTGCCATGGGAACAGGGGCAGTTATTTCAACACCTCTTTGGATGAATTTCTCCATCCATGTGATCTGTTAAAAGCATATTACATTCCATGTCAAGGGCAATGCAACTTTCACAACATTTAAAAAAAATAGTATACTTTGTTATAAAGCAATCACAAATCACAACATAGAAGTCACCTAAACCATAATCCTTAAAAACAATTGTTTGGCTGAAGACAAAGACATAATCTACTCAATCATAGACTTGGCAAGGACCATACTTAGGGACAGTAGTGTAACCAAGAGTTGGGCCCCATTGCAGTCAAGCGATAAAGGAGAAGTCAGCCGTAGAATTTCTGATTGGCAGTAAAATAGGAAACTGGCATGCTGACAACATCATTAGCAAGATAGCAACTGACATTCAGCTGACCTCACCAAAACATTCTCATCTAGCATGGTTCTCAGTATTGTGGCCTCTAATATCTACCCAGAATACTCCCTTGCTCAAAGCAAGTAAATTGAACTGTAGGAGAATACTGAGCAGCTCCAATAGATTGCCCTATATATTGGTCAGTCCTATATGAAAAGTGTGCAGAGACTGGCTTCAAACCACTCTCTCAATAGGGGACTGCCACATCCAGGTGGTGACCTTGCTCGAATTTCCAATCTAGCTAGACAAGCAGAACTTAGCAGCCCTCCTAGAGCCCTGAGCAGTGACCTATCTCTATGGGCTCTAGGATAATTATGCTTGTTATGTGGCGTGCAATTTTCCAGAATTCCTTTGATACAGTGACCAAGTATATCCTACACCTCTTCCAACACCTCATGCAGAGGCTCACTTTCAATTCATGACTGTGAGATGCCTGTGATCAAATAACATGCCATGTGCATGTGGTTGTGCTGCTAGGGAGGAGTTGCCCCCATTCTAATCATCCTGTCTCTCTATTTAGAAAAGGTGGTGAGGTAAAACTTGATAGCCATGGCTTCACTGACACCAGTAAGCAGAAAAGAATACAGATGTCAAGATTCACAGGCATAACACAGTTGCTAAGGGTTTCCAAAATGAGAGGTATGAAACAGGTTTCATAGGTTTCATACGAGTTGCCTAAAATGTTAGAAATGGGTTTCATTAGAGATATAAAAATGTATGAAAGTTTTATATACATATACTGTATGACTCATGTGACATAGAAAACTCAGATTGACATTATTCATTACTCTATACAATGCAAATGAACATTCAACATAGCATCAATATTTGCATGCATCATGGTTCACTATCCATGCCCAACATCAACTTTAGCTGTAAAAGGAGCCATCACTATATGCAATCATCATGGATAACAACTCAAAACCAAACTTTGACAATCAATGCCAATATCCATGTCAATGTGTTAGTAAATCCATGATAAACGATGATTACAAAAGTCCCAAGACATTTAAGGTAAGGCATTTGTGAAAGTTTAAAATAGGTGTTTCATACGTTTATGAAACACCTAGGTATGAAATGAGTTTCTGAACCTTATGAAATGGTTTCTTGGCAACCTAGATACGGTCTTTCATTAAGATTGGTTAACGACAAAGGAACCCATTTCATTCACAAAACAATCTGTGCATGTGTGTGCCCACTGCAGGACAGTGCACTGAAGCATTGAATGGTAGACCCTTTGCACTTCACATCTCAGCAGAAGTGAGAACAGAAGTCTGAAGCTACAATGAGCAGAATGTCAACCACATGTGACAGCAGATTAAGCCAAATGGGCTCACAGTCTAGTAAAGAAGATTTGATAAGAGGTGCCCAACATTGAGAAGGCAGTTTGGAGTTTTGAAAGCTATAGTGGCTGGGCTTTGAGGGCTCTACCTTCCTATGATCAATGTTTATGAAACGCCTAGGTATGAAAGGAGTTTCCGAACCTTACGAAACCATTTCTTGGCAACCTAGATATGGTCTTTCATTAAGATTGGTTAATGACAAAGGAACCATTTCATTCACAAAACAATATGTGCATGTGTGTGCCCACTGCATGACAGTGCACTGAAGCATTGAGTGGTAGGCCCTTTGCACTTCACATCTCAGCAGAAGTGAGAACAGAAGTCTGAAGCTACAATGAGCAGACTGTCAACCACATGTGTGACAACAGATTAAGCTAAATGGGCTCACATAGCAGAGGTAAAGAAGACTTGATAGGGGTGCACAACATTGAGACGGCAGCCCACAACAGAGAAACACAAGTTGTGGTATCTAATGGTGCACATGAGGCATGGATAGGTGAGTAGCTTGCGTTTGGGTACATTGGGTTTAGTTAGAATTGCTTCAGGTACAATTTGCTAGCATCGCAACATCTTGGATAGTATCTTCATTTCCATGACGCGGAAAGCAAACAACATTTGGCTTGGACCTTAAAATGACCTATCACATACTGGACAGGGATTTTGTCAAGAGAGTGGCAAGATGGATTTCTAGAAGACATGGATCCACATGGAGTGGCCTACTGCAAATCAGTCAGGAAACACTATTCGAGGACACTTCCCTGCCATGAACCTTACCTCTTCATCAAAGTCATGGTGGAGTTTTGAAAGCTATAGTGACAGGGCTTTGAGGGCTCTACCTTCCTATGATCATGGCATAAGAGTTCATTCATGTTGATATGTGACACAGCCTTATACATTAATGATGATCCACTGATGCTGGAGATAATCCATTTAGCATTCATTCTCCTTCGTCCAGCTACTTGGCCACATAAGTAATTCGTCCTTTGAATGGGCCCTACTTTAGGCTCTAGATGAAGTTTGTGAGCTTAGATTGTGCATGATTGGGCTCTGGCTCAGCAGATCTTTCTTGTCTTATAAATCATTGACCCAAGCTCCTTTTTGGAGTGCTGCCAAGCTCTTACATGTAGAAAGTACTTTGGTGGTCAATTGTCACTTCATGATAATGCTTCAATTGTTATTGGATTGGGCCGCTCCAAAATAGGCTGTGCATGTACACAAACAGCAGGAACCTCACATTTTTTGAGTACAAACACAAAACTCTAGTAGACTGTGACTAGCAGCAAGGTGCCTACAAATAGGCTGGAGGCAGAGGCTCAAAACATGCAGGTCAGCTTTGCAAAAAGGCGCCGACTGAGGGCAGGTCAGCCAGACTACAACATGGCAGTCTGACCTGCTCTGGACAGACCAGCAGGCACTGCCCGCCTGCCCATTGACCTGCAACCCTAACCACCTGCCCTGTGCACAGGCTGCCTGCTTGCACCCCTGCCTGCGCTACTCTGCCTGTTCTTAAGGTGACTGCTAACACCCCCTCTCAGATCCTAGACACGGCATAAGGCTCACAAATCTAAATTGTGGTCGTAAATCGGCCTGAGGAAGAGCTTTAGTGAAGAGATCCACCAAGTTCTCTTACCGCAGCTGTACCATCCCGGATCCTCTCTCAGCTGAATTGGTACTAGATCTCAATGTGGTTCATCCATGCATGAAACGCCTGGTTCATGCAAGAGCTAGGCAACTCTCCTTGTTGCATAGAAGAGTGGTAGCTTGAGTCTCAAGTATAGTTACCTGGAACGGGGAACGGGAATGGGAACGGGACCCCCTGGAATGGGGGGAATGGCACATGTCTTAAGTGCCCCAAGTATAACCTGCATGACCCAAATTGCCCCAAAGAATGTCTCTCTAATTGCCCCAATACCCCTCAATGCTTGGAATTGACCCAAATGTCCCAAAATTGACTCAATTACCCCCACAGCTCCAAATTGCCTTGGATTGCCCCAATTATCCCAATTTCCCTTGAAATTAGACAATATATATAGATGAATACCTTGGAATTGAGGATAGGCTGAAATTTGATTGTGATTTGCAAGAGTTGATAATGCATCAAATTTGAACTTTGCATGGACTCCTAATTAGCTTGTGGGTTGTCTTGACACTTTGAATCTTCAACCCGAGAGAGAGAGAGAGAGGGAGAGAGAGAGAGAGAGAGAGAGATTCCGCCTCTAATGTTCAGGGGCATATTGCTAGGCTTAAAGGTCTCTTGCATTGGCAGATAGATCTTATTCGGCACTCTGACATGCTCCCTCGAGAGGACTTACGTCCCTGGCATCTGGCAATTTCCTCTACGTCTTTTCCATGACTTTTTTGTAACTCTTTAGTCGTCTCGCTCTTATAGAGAGACAGAGTGTTTTTACACAAGCTGGCGTAGAGCCATCGTGTATATTGTACCTTTTTCGTGATTAATGCAATTACCTTTTACGAAAAAAAGAGAGATTCGTGTGTGCACATTAGGCAATGGAGATGAGTGAACATGTGGTAGGAGTGTGACCCAAGCAAAAAGAAAAACCAGAAAAAACGTCAATTTTCGGTCAACAGGCCTGGAACGGCCGTTCCAAAAAGGGAACGGTAGGGAATGGCCTTGGGAACGGCAGGAAACGTTCCCTGGCCGTTTCACCTCCTTGGAGGGTTTGGAACACGTTAGGCCGTTCCTACAGGCCGGAGTGGCCATTCCATGTTTCTATGGTCTCAAGGCAACCAAGCTCTCCCAACAACCTCCAAGGCCACATAGTTTCACATGTGATAGATGATGTCACTCGAAACTCAGCCTCTATAAAAGATAGGGCAACTATCCGTTGCTTCTTACTGCTCCATGACATAGCACCTGCACCAAGTAGAAAGCATAAGCCTCTCGTCGATCATCAAAGATCAAAGTCTCCAGCCCAATTAGAATATGCCTATCCCTACAACACCCGATTGGTGTCTCCTGTACTTGCAGGATATAAGATGCCAAGGTCAAGAGTTCCAATGAGGAACTGAAGAATTCTCAGGGCAACTTGCCAATCAGCTTTCTTGGGTCCACTCATAAACCCTACAAGCACAGGAACCGGAAAGCATGGATTGATCCTAGTGTTGAGTAGCTAAATCAAGGATCCAATCAACTTTCAATAGCTGGAACCATCGATAGCCAACGAGTCTGCATGGGATGAAGCTTTCCAATTAGGATCTGTAGGAGTGGAGATGGGACAGCATGCAGTCAGCTCTAAGGGGATCAATAGCTCCTACACATGCCATTGTTGAGATAGAAAGATCCCCCTCTTAGTTTGCCATATCTCATGACCTAGGAAGAAATATGAAAGACCCATGTTAGTCATCTCAAACTTCTCATTAAAGGCATCCTTTGTCTACTTGACCATCTCAGCATGGTCACCTATGAGTTTGAGGTTGTCCAAATATAGCACGAACATAGTGTGTCAACGGGTTGCAAGTGTGGATGTACAAACTTGGACCAAAGTCTACTATCCAATACTCCAACCTCTCCTAAAGGAAGGTGTCAATCTTCTCATTCCACACTCTAGGAGCTTGTGTAAGGCCATTAAGAGCCTTCTTCAATCTGTACACTTTACCATCTAAGCTTGAGAACCCATGAGGCTATTCAACATTGAGCTCCTCCTTTAAGTCTCCATTCAAAAATGCCAACTCAGCATCCAGCTGGTAGACCAGTCATCTCCTATGGCTGGCTAGGGCAGGCTAGTAGGAATGGTGGCCATCCATGTGGTAGGAGCAAATGTGTTCTCTTTACACCTGCCTTTTGAGCAAAACCTTTTGAGTAAAACCTTTGGCCACAAAGCAAGCCGGGTGCCATGGCCCATCACTCTAATATTTGGTCTTGAAGATCCAATTTCTTCCAATCACCTTACAAAAAGCATGCATAGGCACAACTCCCACATGCCATTCCCCTCTATAACCTTCAATTCATATTTCATGGCCTTCAACCAATGGTCATACTTCAGTGCCTCACCATGGCACAAGTCATCAACCCATAATTGGTATGTAATAGCTATATTGTACGTGCCTAGTTCAAACGAGAATGCCACGGTCCATACTATGGCTCCTACTCGGAAATACCCTCTATCCCTACATTATGGAGTGTGTCATAAATCCATCTAGGAAGAGATTGATACTCCCCCTGCTTCTCTATCTCTAATGAAGTCTCAGGATCAGCCACTAGCTATGAATTTGATAGCAAGGCAATCTCCTCCTCAAATGCCTTGAACTAGCTCCTATGCCATCTGTCGCCTACATCTCCAAGCATACGGTGCTCCTCACCCCCTTTTGTAGCTAGAAGCTCTACAAATTCTTAGCTTTGGATTATAAAGCCAATATCCCACTAATTGGGAATTGTAGCCCACAAACACCTACTTAGTGAACTTCAGCTCCATCTTATCACGCTCATTCTTTGGAATGTAGATATATGCATCACACACAAAACCTTGACATAAGAAACATCAAGCTTCTAACCAAAATACGTCTCAAATGTAGTCATGCCTAGAACTACTAACATGGGTGATCTATTGAGGATATGAACAGCTGTGGCAACCACCTCTGCCCATAGAACCTATAGCGCCTTCTGATGATGATCTTGCATAGTCCTCACCATCTCAGTCATTTTCCAATTCTACCACTGCGAGACACCATTCACTTGTGGGATATTGGTGTTTGCAAACTCCTTATGAATCCCTTGCTCCATGCACAAGTTAGCCATTTTGTTAGAGATGAATTCCCAGCCCTTATAAATATTAAATGTCTTCTACTTCCACCCAAATTGATTTTCCTTGAAGATGAGCCATCTAGAAAATGTGAGAAGGCTTGTGACTTAACCAACAATCCTATTGTAGTCATCCACAATCAACTTGAAGTATTTTCTCCACATAAGGAACTCCTGCTACAGTAGTCAACATAAATCTATAGACAATTCATGGCCCGTCAAGAATCCTTCTTCATGGTGGCATCATGTTGTTGTTTTCCCTTAATGCATGACATACAAAAAGTATGGCTCACCCCAACATCTAGTAAGCCACAAACCATCAAATCAAGAGTTGCCTTCTAAAGGGAATCATGGTTGAGGTGACCAAATCAAGCATGCCACACCTCGGTCTATGACTGAGAAGAAAGGAGATAAGAAGTGAGGGATATTGTGCTCCAAACATTGGAGACACCATTATTCTCATCCCTTGGTGCACCACCCGTCAAGCTTGCCCATCTAGAATCCTAAAGGAGTCAACACCAAATTCCACAATGAGACCTAGTCCAAATATCTTGCTCATTGAGAGTAAACAATAGCCAAGACCTAGGGCATACAATACTTCTAAAGTAAAGGCTCCACCTTTCCCATCGGGAATGACCTACATTTGATCAATGCCCTAAATAGGGATGGAAGAGCAATGAAACATCTACTAAGGATCCAATTCGCACACAAGGCATGACACAAGCTATATCCATGAACATATATGGGATGCACATCAAACTCTTCTACTAACCATATAGCCAAACGAGCTCATTTCCAAGCCTAGAAGCTATCAACACACTAGGTCATAACCACATCCCTAGGGCTAACATCCCATACTATCAGTCCACACCATCTTGGTATATAGATGCATCGGCCTACAAATCAAGAGTCCAAGGAGTGAATACACAATAATATGCACAATAGGACCTATAAATGCGAACTCTATTGCCCTAATCCTGAAGTAGCCTTAGTGCATTCACACTAAGTCACTTCATGAGCATTGTGACCAATGCTACTAGCGCCCATCTGAATGTCCAATGATATAACACTTCCTCCCTAATGAATGATTGTTGTTCTCAGTAATATCCTTAGGGATGAACTTGGAAAAACAACTCTTCAATAAAGATACCAACTCCAAAGTAGCCTCTGCCTCTAGGCAGTTCTTCCCATAGCAACATGGAGTAGACGGAATGTGGGACACGAAGGGCCTAGGAACACTGGAATGCCGTTTCATAATGGAGGGGAATGGGGAACGTATTCCAACCTTGAAAAATGTTCCAACTGTCCATGCTACAACGTTCCCTGAGTTTCCAATTGGCCATTCCAACCTATCTATGCTACCACATTCCCTGAGTTGGAATGTCCAACGTGGCATTCCAACTCACCTTGCAAGACCTTTTTTTGGTTCAAAAATGAAGCAAAATTTTATCTTTTTTTTTCATCTCTCCCCCCGACTGTCGTATATCTTTCGTAGCCCGCTCGACGTTTCTTCCCCGCCTAGTCCTCTCTCATCTCAACCATCTCGAGGCTGCTCGACACCCACACATACTCTCTCTCTCTCTCTCTCTCTCTCTCTCTCTCTCTCTCTCTCTCTCTCTCTCTCTCTCTCTCTCTCTCTCTCTCTCATCTCGACTTTCAACCAACTCTCCTTGAGGCTTCAGCCAGAGGCCGCCCCATGCCCTCTCTCTCTTTTTTTTCCCATGAAGATAATTGAATTAAAAGGCAAATTTTACATCAGACCATCAAGTCAGCTAAGAAAAACAAAACAAACTAAAATCAAGCTGAAAGGCCTCTAAGACCATAACACACAAATATCACACAGAAAGGACAGCCGGAGTGGAGCGAACAATATCTAGCCAAGGAGCAACAATGTCAAGAAGAACCACGTTAGCTAAAACCATAGAGGAGATCTGCCATAACAACAAACCACGAACACGGGCCACATAACCCTGGATACTTGAGGCAGAATAAAAAATGAAGGCATTCCAAGTACACCACCAAATATGCCATAGAGCTGTCCAACGAAGGAAATGGAAAAGGCAAGAATGATCTGATTGCAAGGTGGACATAAAAGGCATCCTTCCCATAATCCACGAACGAGCTAATATCCGTAGCCGTTTCTACTAGTGTACAGAGTCGAGCTTCTTAGCATGGCTGATAGATGCACTGATAGTGCCACTTGGTGCATCTATCACCCCTTTGGTCTGCCGGCCGAGGGCCACCATGGGGGATTGGAGTTCACAATCCAGACCGGCGGCAAGGTGCACTTGCATGCCTCACAGTCTCTCCTCCTCATCAGTAGCATCCACACTGTTCGGTCAGTCACAGGTTTCCCCATGAGCTTACACCTTGCATCTTGGAATGTGAATAGTCTCCACTATAGTGGAGCACGTGGTTCCAAGAAGTTCATTGTTTGGTAGGAGCTGCAGCCTGCCCTTGCTGGACAGATTGACATCTTGCTTCTGTAGGAGCACAAGCTCAACCCCACCCAGGCCCAGCGGGTTGGGAAGGTACTTCTAGGCAACTCGCACACGTATTGGGAGCATGCCATAGGTGCCCACGGTAGAAGTGGAGGCGTATGCACCTCTATTGGCCCGAGTCTCACCGCTTATGTACGAGATCACGGGACGATAGTGGCAAGAAGGGTTATATGGATCAGACTGGATATTGGGGACTCGTGCATTGGAGTCCTCAATGTCTATGCCCCTACGGAGGTCAGGGCATGCAGCAGGTTCTGGGTGGAGATCGCAACTGGACTACCAGAGGTGGACTCCTCGATCGTCGGAGGAGATTTCAACAACCTGGAGGCTTTGGAGGACCAATAGGGTAGAGGGAGAAACTACCAAGGCATGGCTGGGGAAGAGCAGGAGGCATGGGAGGTCTTTTTGCTTGCAGTCGGAGCACGTGATGCGTGGAGAGACCCTGCCTTCCACAGGAGGGAGAGGTCATTGAACTTCTCTTGGGGATATAGGTGGCTAGGTGGAGTCCTACTGGAGTGGCTAGATAGGTTTTATGTGAGAGAGTGGGGAGGCTCTCGTGGAGCCCAGATTGAGCAGTTGGCAGGCACCACATTGTCCGATCATTGCCTGGTTCTCTTGACGCTTGACCCCCCAACATCCGCCCTAGACACACGATCCTGTCGGATTCCGCACTCGATCTATAGGAGGGAGGAGGTGACGAGACAGATAGAGTAGATTTGGACCAGAGAGTGGGATAGGAGGGACCAAATAGCAGAGGAGGTTGCAGAGGTCCTAGCCAAGTCAAGCAGAATCTGCAAAGAGGCAGCCATACAGACTAGGCAGCAGTGCTGGGAGGAGGAGAGAGCACTCCGACAGGACTTTGCAGCCACACAAAGATTATTGCAAGAGGCACCAAGGGATCCCACCCTCCACGCGTAGGAGGTGCGTGCGCGAGCAGCCATTGCTGGCCTAGAAGACAGGCGCTCGACTTCTCATTTTGAACCTCAACAGCCTTCTAGGTGTAGAAGGGGGACACGATGTGTAGGCAATTCTTCCAGGTGCACCAGCCCGGCACCGCAAGAGAGCAGATACGCAGCCTTCGGGATCAGTACGGGAGAACCCATTCTAGCCCAGACAAGGTGATGGAGATTGCCACCGACCATTACATGCGCCTTTTCCAACAGGAGAAAGTTTCAGCTAGAGAGCAGAGATGTAGATAGCAGGTATGGGATCACATCCCGTCCCTCGTCACAGAGGAGATGGGACGCTCTCTCCTAGCCCCCTTCACAAAGAAGGAATTAGAGGAGGCTTTCCATACACAGGATGGGCAGAAATGCTCGGGGAAGGATGGCCTCTCTAAGGTCTTCTTCACTACCAACTAGGAAGTGGTGAAGGACCCCCCTCCTAAGGGCCTTCCAGGAGATTTTCACTTCACGACAGATGCTAGGGAGTCTCTCGGCAAGCCTCATCAGTCTTCTCCCCAAAGGGGGAGACCGGTTGGAGCTCTCCCAGTGGAGGCTGATCACCTTATTGCCAGTGGCCTATAAGGCACTGGCAAAGATGATTGGTAGGCGACTACACCCCGTGCTTCTAGATATCATCCATGACACACAGACAGGCTTTGCCCAGGATAGGAGCATCCTTGACAATGTATTTACCTTCTTTGAGGAGACAGAGTGGACTCAGCATAGTGGGCAGAGACTAGCCATACTACTCTTGGATTTCAAGAAAGCTTATGACAGGGTGGACTGGGATTTCCTAGAGGCACCATGGTGAGGTTGGGATTTCCCTAGGCTTGGATTGGTGGGGTCTTCGCCTTGTACAAATCGGCCACCAGTAGGGTGCTCATAGGCAGAAGGCGAGAGGAGAAGTTTCGGCTGGAGAGATCCATTTGACAGGGCCGCCCCCTGGCCCCATACCTGTTTCTACTCTTCGCACAAGCAATGTCTCACTTCCCTAGGTCATGTGTGAGTGGATTACGTGGCCTCCGACTTCCAGTAAGAGAGGAAACTGAGTTGCTAGACTCAGAGTACGCAGATGATACAGCCCTCTACATAGAGAACGATGAGTTGATGCTGGAGAGAGTGAGGCTGACTCTTGACGTGTTCTGCTCTGCAGCAGGAGCGAAAATCGACTGGCAAAAGTCCGTTGGTTTCCTCACAGACCCGGACTCCAGCACGGAGTGGGGTGTCCACCTGGGATTCAGATGGGTCAACAGAGGGCAAACCGTTTGGCACCTAGGGTTCTGGGTGGGACTCGACATCACTCTTGCCCAGCAGTTTCTTCCTGTCCTGGATTCTATTCGGAGGAAACTGACCTACTGGAGCATGGTTCGTCTCTCACTAGCCGGACAAGCCCTAGTGGTTTACCAGGTCCTCCTAGCGACGGCCTGGTACATCACTTCGTGTTGGTGCTTTTCCTCATCGTACGTAGTGCAACTTCAACGCCTAGTGCAGAACTTCCTTTGGTCAGGGTCTGATGGTTCCAGGGATTCCAGGGCCAAGGTGGCGTGGGCGACCATCATACGACATAGGTCAGAGGAAGGGCTTGGGATCATCAACCCAGAGTATCAGAGTATGGCCCTCTTGGGCAAGTTACTTGTCCGCAGTCACAGACCACGCGGGCAGACTTGGAAGGTCCTATTGCAGGAGGGCCTTCAGGACTGTAGACCGAGGCTTGGCGGGGAGTGGAGGCCGTCCTTGAGATGGATCTTCACGTCTGCCCACATCACCCCCCCCCCCCCCAGATCACCTTTTCTTTGCAGCTTACTCCGCGTGTGGCAGGGCCTCCGAAAGGCCCTAATCCAGAGGCCCCAAGGCTGCCAGGAGAAAATAGACCATCAGCCGCCGGTGATTGGGAACCCCCAGGTCAAAGATCAAGAAGGGGCACATATAGGTGAACGCCCCCACATCCAGTGGGCTAGGTGGGAGGCCGGCTCGGCCCGTACCATCAGGACATGGCGGGAGGTGTACAGGATGGAGGACGAGGAGGTGTTGCAGCGAGTATTAGGCTGCCACAGAGGAGTGGACATGAGGAGAAGGGAGATAGACACAGCAATACCTCCAAAGTGGCTTGCTTCCCCAATACGTGAGCCGTAGAGCCCGGGGAGGTATGGGTAGCTAGGTTTTTCGCCACAGCAGGCATCTCCCTTCAGGTGGCAGGTAGAGTGGGTGGCGCCCCACGAGGGATTTTCTTCATCGTTCAAGAGGGGGGACATTTGGCCCTTGACAGAGAACAGCAAGATGAGGGGATTGCCGCCCTTTCGTGGAGGAGGATTCGGGTGGTGGGCCTTCAGGGGAAGACATGGCGACTGGACCCTTATGTTTTTTGGAAGGAGCTCAAGGAGTTGCGCCTTTGGATCTGGGAGAGCAGACCACTTGATGAGCTGGAGTGGGATCTAGGAGAGTGGCTATGGCCAGCCTCTGCGGTCGCCAAGAAGTCACCTAGGTTCCTAGAGTACACTGCCAAGATAGGCAGACATATATTGATGCAGGAGGAGATGGACTGGACGCCGTCACGTAGCAGACACTGAGTAGAGCACAGCATCACGGAGCCCTTCCAACGGACCTTCTGCCGCCGCCTATGGGATAGCTGGAGGCCGAGGGTGTCGTACTTCTTATGGCTGGTGGCACATGGAGGCTTGGCGGTGGGAAGTTGGCTTGCCCAAATGCAGAAGGAGGGAGATTGTAAGCGCTACACACAGTAGCCTCTGGAAATCCCAAAGCACTACCTTTGGTCATGTGAGGAGGCGCAGCTCATGTGGAGAGGAGCATGCCGCATCCTTCGCCGTATAGCACCCAACCTTGGATATATCTCATGGGGAGCTTTTTGTTGGCAGGTAGTCAGCCAGGGCCGTCACCTTTTGTATGAGGCCGGAATGCAGGACACGATATTCATTATCGAGGCATAGTCGTGCGCAGTGGTCGGTTTGGAGGCTCTACCCATCCACCAAGTACCGAAGCTCACAACAAACCGCTCGGAGGTATGGGAGATCATAGGTAGTCTTACTGGATGGCATATCTGGAAGGTGCGGTGTCAAGAGGCCTTTGGCGGAGAGAGGCTTTCAGCACATGCGACCTTAGCAGAGCTCTGGACCTCCATCATCCACTCCCTCCACGGCTGATAAACCCCCCCCCCCCCCCCCCCCCAAATGGCTTCTTGCTCCCATCCCCCCAAGACTGCCTTGAGAGGCTTGTATACATGATGTATTAGTGACTTTGCATCAGCTCCAGCTAGTATGTTGAGCATGAGTAGTCTGTTGTAATCAGTTTTTTGAGTAATATAATCAGCCACATTTTACTCACAAAAAAAAAAGATTTGATTCTCCTTTTTTTTTTCTTTTCTACCGATGGGACAATGCTACACATGGTTAATTCTAGTATAGTCCCATTGTATAGTTATTCTCAGCATGGTTTCCACCCACTTATTCTTTTTCTTAATGTTATCTTTACATTACCGATGAGATGACATTAGACATGGATGTACTCTAGATTTTGTCTCATCGGTCACTTTGGCCGTATGTAGACGTTAATATTTCTTTCTTTCTTTCTTTCTTTCTTTCTCTCTCGCACAATTTTACATTGTATCTGGGTTAGACACCATTTTGTACTCATTAGTGATGTATTGTTCACTATTTATTTTCCATCTAAAGAGTCATAGCATTAGATTATCAATATTTTGGGACATGAGAAATTCCCTAACTTTTCAGATGTAACATTTCGGTCTCATAAGCCAATTTGGCCTTTTGTAGACGTTAATATAACTTTCTTTCTTTCTTCCTTCTCACATCTCAAGAGTCAAGACCCATAGCCTAGGCCCTATACTATACAAACTACAACCTTTAAACTTTAAAGTTCTACTTTAAAAAAAAGCTATTGTTGGAACTTCCTTCCATGCACGAACTAGGCGCCAAGCACCTAGAGATTGGTCATGGTGGAATGAAGTGAACACTAAGCCCCCTTCTCGTGGTGGAGTAGGTTGATGGACGTGCAAGCTAGGTCCCTATGGGCACATAAGTGTAGCTAATAAACTCTGCGCTCATTTCTTGGGAGAGAAAGGAAAAGAGGTGCACTTTTACATACGATTGCCGCCTGAGAAGAAGCAAGAGCTCGAGATGTGTGCAATAGATCGAGATGCCTTGGCTGCATCAAGGCGATGTGTGATTGTTGATCCTGCTCCATGTCTTCCATGACTATCTACAATGGCATCTACTCCCACTATTGCTCACAAATCAGCGACAATTACACCTCATCCTCCTGTATATAAAATCGGCGCATCTAATTCTGATGCGCCTCGCATACGATGATAGAATACCCTTGAGGCTTCATGGGATCGAAAGGAGGAGGAGGAGATCGCTACTATTGTTGCTTGCTACTTCTATATGGATCACATTGCCTTTTATACTACAAGGTAAATTTTTAGAAATAATAACTATTCATAACTTCATTGTTTATTTATAAATGGAATAAATTTTAATGATAAATCTTTAATCATGATTTTGATCTTTAAAGTTTGTGATATGTATATACTATGCATAATGTAATACTACATGTATGATTAGTGATGAATCATGATGTACATTGTATTCAATTATCGACTAGGTCGGAGTTCTTCAAGGAAATGCTAAAGAACATTGCCGAATACGGCCCCTCATACACACTACCATCATCAAAGAAGTTTCCTACTGAAACCAGCCTTCCTTCTTGGAGAGGGTGGTAATTCCCTGATTAAGTACCTAGTTACAACAATCAATGAATAAACATAAATTGAAATGCACAATTTACCTTAATAATCTTGGATAATAGACACCTGGTTGGCCCCAAAATTAGTTCTTTAACTTTAATTGCTAATGGATTGAGTATAAGTTGAGATTTCACAATCTCCTTTGCTCATCCAAAAGCCCCTTGCTGCACATACAATCAGCAAGCAATTTGGGCCAACTGTCCCTTGATTTTCACCCAGGAATTGCACAAATGAAACCACCAACTGGCCAAATGTTGCCCCAATTCACAATGGATGACCTAGCATCTGAAATCCATGTCAATTCCATGAATTTCAAGTGCTGATTTCAATGTGCAATGCCTTCTCCTATTGGTACTAAACCCAAATTTCGGTAAGAATTTAGGGTTTACAGTAGAGATCTAGATCTCTGCTATCCACCAAATTTGGCTGAGATGTGCTCAAAATGGCTAAGAAATGCTGAGATCTCCTGAGAATGGGTTTAAGAAGGTGAGAGAAAGCCAAGATGAGAGAGAAATCTGATTTTCTTTGCAAGAAAACCCTAAAGCCTACTGCTTGCTCCAGCTTGCATTTAATCCAGTCACCTACTGTGCTTGGTGCCGACCACAACCCCGATGACACCAATTACCTAATGTGGGCTTACATGATGCGACATGTTCTTATGGTGAAGAATTTGTGGCATATTGTGCACAGCACCGAGCAAAGGACAGCTTCTTCAACACCAGCACCACCTCCCACCTCCACATCGTGAGGGCGCTCTCATGATGTCAAATCTTCTTCTTCTATATGCCTCCCACTCAAGACCAGATTTGATGGGATGGCCGTGACACCCAAGCGCATGCCTTAATTGCTTTATCTATGAAGAGCGGTATCATTCCACACATATAATCATGCAACACAACCAAGGATGCATGGGATAAGCACTTGAAGGCATTGGTACTATAGAAGTTAATAATAATTCTAGCACCTCCATGACATTACAAAATGTTCTCTATGTGCCAAGCATTAAGAAGAGCCTTCTTTCCATCTTAGCCATTTTACTTTAGGCTTTCGTATTCTCTTTGATGGCCCTTAGCGCACCGTTTATGATGATTGGGTACCTTCCTCTATTGCATTGACTCGCACTCTCACATCAGGACTTAATTGTCTTGATACTTATGATCAATAGCATGTTGAAATTTCTCTTGATCATGCTCCTTCAATGAGTGATATTTTTATGATACATGTTCCTTCAGTGCCACATATTTCAGATTTGTTGTTTCTTATTCCATATATTGATGATTTGCTTATTATTGGGATCAATGCTGTCCAATTTGCAGCAATAGCTCTCTTGTGATTCATTGGCAAACTGTGAAGAGTGTCTTCGCTTACCTCAAGGACACCAAGGATTTAAGCCTTTTTCAAGGTTGTTTCTTCTTTTATGTATGGATTTCCTCCATCAAAGTTTCAAGCTATTCAACTAGTGCTACTCATTATACTTTTTAAAACATGATCTGTCATTCATTGTATTATCATAGGTTGCTATATCCATTAGGATGAACATGTGCAACCATGACCACATATATCATTCTTTCTAGGATTTTGTTATTGTTCCTAGATCAGTCCGTCCATTTCATGGAGGGGGGTATGTAGGCCATCTCATAGACTATGCTTGATGCCCTTTGATCCATGATCCGACCTCCCTAGGCATTTAAATTGTCATTAAATGGAGTTCTTTCACCTAGTGTCCCACGCACAAGGTGAGACTAGAGTTAGGGTTTCCTAAGACGGTTAAGTTGTTAGGGCTTCATTTTATTATAAAAAGACACTTTCTACCTCATTAGCACACAAGTCTGGCATTATTCATTCTAATCGCCTTTGGCATTGTATTCTCTCTTACTCATTAATACATCACCTCTCATTTTGTAATATAGTTATTGTGCATCTTTTAATTAATGCTCTATCTTTCATTCTCTATCAATTATTCATGCAATTACTTCACTTGGGCCAACAGCCCTATCAAAAAGACCTCACATTCATATAGTGTCCATGATTCATCATACAGATTTCACTAGCATGAGGAACAGGTATGCTTCAGTTGAAGACTCTAAAATCATTGGGAGAGTTTATAGCTTGGTAAAAAGATAAACTCTTATGTTATCAAGATGGATTTCTTTTCATGGAAAATAAGTTGTATATTACTAAGATTTTAGGCCTAAAGTAATGGAAGAATATCATGTTGCTTACTTGGCTCATCGTGGTATTTTAGCCACAACCAAGGCACTTGAAATATATTTCTTTTGACCAAGTCTTGAACAGAATATTGAACAATTTATCAAAGGATGTCTTGTGTGCCAAAAGATAAAGTTTGTTCGCCAAAAGCCTACAGGGCTTTTGCAACAATTACCAATTCCGAGCCAACCTTGGGAAAGTATTGCTATGGATTTTATTTTTCGCTCAGCAAAATCAGCAAACATCGATAATGGCATACGGACTATTATTGATAGGTTTTGCAAAAAGCAAGCTCATTTCATTCCAATCAAGAAGACTATCAAGTCTCAATATATGGCTAGAATAGTTATTCAACAAATCTTCGAGTATCATGGGTTGCCACAATCCATCATGGATGATAGAGATCCACGAACCACTAGTCTCTTTTGGTGGGCTCTTTTTGAAAATTTCGATTCAAAGCTTACTTTTTTTATTCTTTTCACTCTCAAATAAATGTTAAAGTGAGATAGTCAATCTCACAATATTGAATATATTGAAGTGCTATTGCCATGAAGCCAAACAACAATGGGAAAAATATTTTTCTTTGGTAGAATATGCCTATAACAACACACTTCATACTTCCACGAGTGAAACACCATTTGGAATCATATATGAAAAACCACTTTTACTACCTATTTTTAAAATAAAAGACAAGATATTTCATGCCGATAAGTTCATGTGTGATATGGATATAGCTCTTGTCCAAGTTAGATAAGTTATCCAAACATCTCAAGAAAAAAAAAAAAAGCAACAAATATGTATCGAAGGCACTTAATTTTACTAGGAAATTGGGTATAGCTGAAATTTAACAAAGCTCATATAAAAAACTCTAACAAGCCTTCATCCCAAGTCACTAAGCTCACAACAGTAAATTATGGGTCATTTCAAGTCACTAAAAAGATTAATTATATTTTTAACAGGTTGCAGCTTCTAAATTATTGGAAAAATTACAGTGCTTTTCATATCCATCTTCTGAAGCCTTATAAAAGACCTCCACCATTGAAATCTATAATAGAGGATCCATTTGAAATAGATAAATAGGAAGAGATACTTCAACAAAAGCAAATAGTCTTCTATATGACCACGAAACAAGAAATAAACATTTCTAGAAAGTTTATTTTGAAATTTAAAAATTACTCACGCTTAGATTTTAAATAGATATCTAAGAGCATTTTAAAGACTATCCAAAAATACTTACAACTTATGAAGAAGTTATAGGACCAAAAATATTTCAAGTAACATCATGAGGATAATATCAATTTCAAGAGAAAGGGATGCAACCAATCTTTGTATATCAATTGTTATCGAGACATATTGGCTCAATGACTCAAATCAATTTGATATTCATGTACTTTGAAAGGGAATTTATATTATTTGAAAATTTCAAAATATGATTAAATGTTTATCTTTCTATTCAAGGATAGCCAATGGTCCGAACACCTTATAATTATACTTCGGTCGACATTGATGAGATACATAAGAGAAATTTAAAGTTTAGTCAGGACGGCCAAATTGACCAAAAATCTCAAATGACTAAGACTTTTACACTTTGGTAGTCATATTGACTAGAAGCCCATATAATGAGTGATTTTAGAAAGTGAGACTAGATGCTCATGATGAAAGAAACAAACCATCAACCAATGAACCTATATAATCGAGCTTGCCAAAATCTAAATTTGG
Organism: Lygodium microphyllum; assembly: GCF_053477565.2. Lineage (NCBI taxonomy): Eukaryota > Viridiplantae > Streptophyta > Polypodiopsida > Schizaeales > Lygodiaceae > Lygodium > Lygodium microphyllum. Next base: position 152,229,350 of record NC_141146.1, on the reverse strand, counting down.
TAACTCCTAAAATTTAGGAGATTGCTATTTTTGAAAGTTACTCAAATGAAAATTTTATTCTCATAAAAAACTCTGAAAATTCACAATGAACAATTTTCTCCTGAGCGGCTATCTCAAATTCTTAACCATTTGAGAGATTTTTAAAGTAGAAGATTTAGAAACTTCTTTCTTTACAAAACTAACATGTGGCATCTAGAATAACATATGCGTCATTTTAAAGAGAGAAGTATCCTTATACTAATCATTTTTATTAATAAACACTTGTCATTTGTAACCTCTACCTTTCACTTTTGAGTACCCAAGGCCCACATCTATATATTGAAGGTCTCTCTCTTCATTTCCAGTAAGCTCTCATATTGAAATTTTAGCCACATGTTTTGTGCTTGCCTATCTATCACTTATCCAAGAAGCACTTTCTACTTAGCTTGATCTAGTCTAAGCACTAAAGAAGAAAATCAGCTTGTTGCCCGGAGTATATAGAAATTAGAGTTTCAAAACCCTAATTTTCATAACTGTAACAAATCATTCCTTTGTATATGGTTCACCCTCTCAACATGGCATCCTCTTACACTTCGACACTTGCTCTCTCTTTTCTTGTGTCCTCTCTCTTTGACACCAACATCTTCTCTCCGTATGAAAGGTACGATACAGTACTATACAATAAAATATAGTGCTAAATGGTACCTTGTGATTTATAAGGTATGGTACGATATTAGTACGAAAAAAATTAACTTGATTTTTTTTTTAAACTATAAATCAGTAAATGATAGAGCACATATTTAAAGTGAAAATGGCCATTTCATTACAAAACAAGATGAATACATGGGGGTGGCCCTCGTGGTCACATACACTACGTGCAACATGCGATACAACTAGAGTCTAAAGACTAGTACATGCATGGATAATGGATCATAGTGACATATGGATACAATGATAGTAGATACAGAAAAGAGAGAGACCTACGAATCTTTAGACTATAATGAGGCATCACTATCATCATCGTCATTATCATCAGAACCATTTGAGTACTCATCATAAGAGTCTGAAGATGACTCCCGAGCATCAGATGATAAGACACTCTCATACTCATCCTCATTGATGAGGTTACCATCATCATCAAATGATGGCTCCCTAGGTGCCGCTTATGTAGGCAAGGGGAGGATATCATTATGAGGCACGAGATGGGGGCTACTAGAGTCTCGCCTTACATATGTCTGCAAGCTACTCAAACCACCCCTCCTCGATGTTGGAGGATGCTGAATGACCATACCCCTCCTACCACCTACTCAAACTCCTCACCCATGAGCATGCTAACTGCGAGTGTCACAAGTATTTGCTGGTATAAGCTCTTGATATAGCTCCGCAAAGACCATCTCCTCCTCCTCATCCATCTCCTGATGTACACTCGAAAGATTCTCGCTCATTAACTTTGTATCAACATTCACCTACACAATGCACATAAGATTGTAAATGTTGAAGTCTAAATTGTAAAGTATAGACTTTAAAGGTTAAAATAACAAATTTTAAATTTTATGGTTAAGTATTTACCTGCTTTGGACTACACATGCTCATTATAGCCCTCATTATGTGTAAGTTAATGCGGCAATAGACTAGCCACCCTAACTATCGTGTGCTAAGACGATTGTGAATCTTCATATGAATGAGAGAATAGGCACTCCAGTTTCTCACATGCACCCAAAGGGCAATCCTAAACAAGGACTCTCATGGCTAAGGGCTGAAGGGTCTCCATTATGTATCCAAAGTTGTGCCACCAAAATAGAGGCTTCACATGCAATTTTATACTCCAATAAGTGGGAGAAGCAAAAGCCACATGCCCTCTTTGATCCACATAGCATCCTAGCTCCTCCAACACTGCATTGTGGTCCTCCACAAGGACCACACAAATCAAATAAGCAAGCTGGTCTAAACGGAGCTCTCTATCGTCCATGATTGCCAGCGACTTGTAGGTCGGATGGGCTTATGCATACATGCCCATCTCCTCTTTGCTATCTCTAGAACATGTGCACATTATGTCTCTATGATCACCATACAAGCAAGTGCCTTCACTGATGCCGCTTTAAAGAAGTGAACGAGAAGGCCCATGAACCCCTCACAATCACTTATACACAGCACCCTATAAAAGAGAGTCACAACAACAACAATGGCACAGGCTTTTTGCCAAAATTGCTCATTGAGAGAAAAGTGTTACATGCCTTTGGCCTCCTCTATCTCATGCACATCCCACTCATTCCATAGAGTGGACACCACTGTCTGCACACCACACCTCATAAAAATGCTCGAGCAACAACCGCACATAAGCAAACCAAGCTGAAGAAGGCTTCTTCAACTTAAGTGTACTATGCTCGCGATACATCGCAAGCACCTTTACCTTTACTGTGAAGAAGGTGACAACTGATGTAGCTTTGCAGACCACCCTCTTCACCTACTTGAGATTCCCAATGTCCTCCATGAGGAAGTCCAAACAATGACTTGCACATGGAGTCCACACAATCGTGGAAAACTTAGCCTCAAGAAAACGGCCCATGCGCCAACATCGGATCAAGGGCTCTATCAATCCTCTTCTCTTTATCAATCTTCTTCCTCCTCATGTCATTGTATGCGATCCTTTACATGGACCCACATTGCCAATGGCTTTTACCATCTTCTTCCAATGCTCTTGCTTTAGAACATTGAATGCAAGATTGCACTCAATCATCATGTGTGCAGTTTCAACATCCGCAAGACGTACATGACCGGGAGCTTGAGAGAGAATTGCCTTCCGGTGCCGCATGAGCCTCCACTCTTTGTCTTTTGCCAGAGCTGAATGCAGATGTGGAGTCCCCACCACCAATGGTGGAGGGCTCTTCCACATCAGTTGAAGATACGCCCACATTTCATACTTCCTCATTAGTAGGCATAGAAGTTGGTACCAATACGCCACTTCCTCCTCTTGTGGATCCCCCTCTCATCTTGGCAAGAATCTCCTCCGCGATGTTTGGAGGGATTTCCTTGCTTGGAGCAACTTACCTCCACATCTAGGAAAGATGTTGGAGAAGCCGGGTTGCATCACCTGTATAGCGCTTCCTGTAATACTTGCACATCCAATGATGGGAGTTGGACTTCTTTGTATCCCTCTCCACATGGATGGCATGCAAGAGTCATGGTGCCGATGTCAGATGGAGAGGCCCGAGGGAGAGTGAGAGAAAGAGGGAGAGTGAGATGCTTGAGTCTTGACTCTTGAAAGTTGGTAGAGAGGGAGAGGATTGGGGTAAAGCTGAAAGAGCAAGAGTGAGAGAGAGGAGATGCAAGAGATTTGAGCCTTGAGCCTTGATAGGGTATGGGAAAGAGGAGAGAGTGAGAGGCTAGAGCTTCAGAATCACAAATGACCACCAAGATTCAAGATCCAAGAGAGGGAGACAAGAACGGGGAAGCATGGAAGCGAGGAGCACCTTTGTAGATGAAAGAAGGGTCAAAAAGTCAAAGAGGGGTCAACAATCAAACAAGGCTGCCAGCTAGATGGAATCCAAGGGGGGCTAGGGGAGGAGTGCATAGCTGGAAAAGGGGGTGGGCTGAAGTATTCAAGGCTTCTCAACCCCCTAAAGTGCCTCACAAAATGACATGTACCCAAAAACACACAAACAAGAATGAGTAGGAACATGTAGGAACATGTCAGATGCAATGGAGCCAAACGGGCTGACCCCCAAGCTTGGGAGCTAGGAACACACTGGTTTACAACCAAACCCCAAGGGCTAGCATCCCATACTACCAACCCACACCAGCTTGGTATATAGACACATCGGCCTATAGGCCAAGAGTCCAAGAGTGGTGATCAATTACTAATATACACAATGGGGCCTTCTTGAATCCTATAAATAGGACTCATTTGCCCTAACCTTGAAGCGCTTTTAATGCATTCACACTAAGTCACTTCATGACCACTGTGACCAATGCTCCTAGCACTTCATGACCACTATGTCCAATGCTCCTAGCACCCACTTGGATGTCCAAGGATGTAACAAGCTCTCTCCAATAAAAATATGTCCTTGCCTCGAATGCAAGTAGGCAATGTCTTTCTTGGACGGAGTCATGTGAGAGAAACACCACTATCCACAATCCACTCTTAAGCCTAAAGAGCCATCAGTGCCGCTTGCCACTTTAGATGTAGAAAGTGTGCCATCACCTCCAAATGAAGAAACACAAATGGTCCTTGGGCTTCTCCTTCTTGACTTGCTTCTTATCCTTGTCTAGGTAGTTCTTCTTTCGATGACCTGACTTGCCACATTCATGGCAAGTGGTGCCCTTTTGCTTCTTGGACTTGTTGTCCTTCTTCTTCTCTTTACCCTTCTATTCAACTTTTGCATTTTGACCTATAAGAGCCTCCAATTTTGCTTTCTAAGAATTATGGACCTTAAACTGGTCCTCCTGGTCGAAAATCATGGGAACTAACTCTCTTCCCACTTGATGGTGTCGATACCCTGAGGTGATGACAGAAGAGTAGAAACCACTGTATAAGGGTGGCAGCTGTGACAGAACAATCACCATCATTTCTTATGAGATTGTGTATCCAACCTTCTGGATCTCCATCTGCAGTTGGAAGAGCTTGTTGATATGCTCTCTCATAGACATGAACTTGTTCGGATCCAAGGTCTGCATCTGCACCCCCAAGGAGACCCTCTTCACAAGAGACATCCTGTTATATAGCTGATTAAGATGCAGTCATATCTACCATGCATTCACTATATGCTTGAGCAATGACAGCTAGTGTGAATGAGAGGAATATGAACAAGCCAATGTGAGCATTCAGCTTGTCCTAATGTGCCTAGGCCATCTCCAGCAGCAATTTTTCAGCTTGAGAGAGGGTTGAACTCTCCTTGACCAGACAGTCAATGGCTTTGGTCATAAGCTGAGCTCTGCTAGATCATACGGCTCCAAGCTGGCCTCCATCATCACTCACTAGATGCTGTAAATCTCTCCGTTGAGGTTCTAATCCTGGGAAAGATCCCATAGGACAAGGACCTTGCCATCCATGATGGCTTGGAATTCCACATCCACCTCAAAAGACATCGTATTTTTCCTGGCATGACTTTGCACATGCTGGATAGACCCCTCTAGCTCCAAAAACATAGCTGGCTATGACTTCCTTCACCCATACAGTGAGAAGACTTTACTGCTGCAGGCGATTAAAAAAATCAAATCTGCTCTGAAGGCTCAAAACACAGCCTTCTTCATGCTTTGACAGTTCTTCCTGCACATACAAACAGCAAACAAGTCTCCATTTGCACATGTAGCTAATAAAGAAAAAGAGCCTAGACAACTTATTTAGTCCCAGCATGTACCACTTTTTGACCTATGCTGTTGGAAGCACTCCTTTTCACTTTGAGCTTCTTAAACAATATTGGCGACTCCTAATTTGCTTTAACTCTTGACGATAAATGCCCCCTCCCCCAAACAAAAAAAAGGGGGGAAAGAAGCCTCTACCAAGCAACAGAAACAAACACTTTACCTTTTCATTGAGATCTCGAATAGGTGGACCTTGAATTTCTCCTCCTGCATAAGGTGCTCCCATAGGAAATCTTTCAACAAATTGATGAGCTGTAAGGTTTGCCAACCCATGTTTGTCATAGCTCAAAAAAGCACCTAATGCCCCCAAAAAACCCTCATGCCGTAAAAACATTGCTTCTGCTTGCCCTTTAGACCTGGTTAGAAATGTCTAGAATGATCAATTTCTACAAAATTAGAACTATGGATTTACAATATGCTGCAACTACTGCAGATAGCAAGTTTGCTCTGTATGCACCACATAGTTTCATGAGCCAAGGAAAGCAAGAATATGAGCTGTATACAATGTAACACTATCTATCTAGAAAGTCCCAAAGAAGGAGCTATGAGATGCCACTGATGAGAAACTTTTCAATCCACCTCTTTCAAAACACTAAGGGAAAGTGTGCGAGTTAAGATGCTCATAAGGGATACAGAAATGGGTGGGTGGGTGTGTTTGGGGGGCCGGGGGGTGGGGGGGGCGGGGTTACAGTGTATGAGAGCATCAAAGTGAGGTAAATGGAAGTGTTACTTCAGTTGACAGTTACAAGTAGGTGGATTTGCAAAAACACCCAAGCTAGGGGGGCATATTTCCATGTATAGAATAACCCCACGTCCCAGAGAGGGGCCTACAACAGGCCCCTCTACCCACCTGGGTATTCTTGCACATCTACCTCTTTCAAATGACTAAAGGCCAGCATGCAAGTTAAAGAGCACATAAGAGGTAACTGCCTGTCTGAGTCACACATACAACAAATGTTGACAGCTGCAAGAGAAGAAGATTATTCACTTTTACAAATAAAACTTGACAGCAAGTAAGCCCACCTTCAGTCAACTGATATGATTGTACACAGATATTGCTATAGGCAGTTTAATGTGCTGGTTTGGGTTCACATTCTACCACTGCTATTTTCTGATTGGTAATCATACATCTATCCAAGCTCCAAGCCTTTTGTTAAATTGAAGTGAATTGTTGCAGTAAAAGTACACTAAAGTAAAAATTGATCACCCATTTGGAATTCAGAACTAGGTGCAATTAGTCTTCTTACCCTAAATTGTGAGTAAGCAACTTGATGAACATAACACACCCCTACAAACCTCTCACTAAGTTGTACAAAGGCACAATGCCAGCTTCAAAGCTGACCTGAAATACGTAACCCTGCACTTCTTATAGCACAATCCAGGAATTGAAATTCCTGGACACTGTGACACATCTCCAATGGCAAACCCTTTGGGAAGGAAAGAATGCATGAAATCGACTGTTTTTCAAGAGGATTCAGCCCTGTACTTACCAAAATCCAACTGCAAAAGATATGGTGTCCATTGTATAAGCATGGCCACGTATGAAAAATCCTCCAAAGAAAATACGTTTTAGGCCATAGCGTAATGCATTAAGGTAAGCAATCTGCAAAAAAATGATAGAGTACAATTAAGAGCAGGAAAGAAACACATGCAAAGCTTGCTTACCTTTAACATGTTCCTAAAAATTTGAGAATCACCAGTTCTACGAATGTATCAACAATCTGCATACTATAATTTGAATGAAAGAGAGACAGTTCTACATACCTTGCTTCAAATCACAGTTCTACGAATGTATCAACAATCTGCATACTATAATTTGAATGAAAGAGATACTGTTCTACATACCTTGCTTCAAATCACGTACCCCAACAGAAAATAAAAAACATTAAGGCCATATCAGGACACAACAGTAATGGCAAGGTGCCCTTAAGTCGTCTCTCCCCCTAGTGTGCAGCATAACTTTAAGACATACAGAGCCTTATTTAAATTATGCTTTGCTTTCACCAACAGTAATATATTAAACAATTCTGAGGAGATTATGGCTGCCTCCCATCATGCACATCTTGTATTTTTGCCTTGTATTATATGCAGAGTTGAACGGTGTACCTACTTGTATGATGAGTGTTCCTCCATGTGAAGAGCATGTTGGGTGCCTCATGCTTTGAGGTCTCATTCCACGTGAATGTTACATGATGTTGGCTTTCTAGGTGATGACTTGATGATTACAGGTCTTCCCTGGTGTCTATAGAAACCATTCTTATGGAGCATCTTTCCTTTGATGCAATGTCTGGCTTATGTTTGGTTTGGGAGTAGGCACAGTTGGTTTGTGTGTATGTTTATGTGTTGGTTCAGTCATGCTTACAGGTTCTGTTTAGTGGCCTTGGAGTTCTAAGCCTGTAATCATATGGATTGTTGGGAGTGGCGTAGAGCTGGATATTGATGTGGATTGTCATAGGTATATGTCTATGTATTAGGGTGCCTCTGTGATAGCTTCCCCTTGGGAATTAGGACTTGAATGCGAATAGTGAAAACATTGATTATCATTTGTGAACATCAAATGCGCAGGCTCTGAATACGAATAGCAGTAGTAAATGTGACTAAACAATGTTGACAAATGGGGTGTACTTCTCACCCAACAGAAATCCAGAAGTTTCATGAGCAACTCCGCAAGTCTAGTATCTCCCCAGGCTTGATCAGGTGAGAAAGCTCCTCCGGTGAAAGATGACAGGATGTATAAGAAAGTATAACTAATGATCATAGAGGGTTTTGCAGTAATGTGCAGTGAAATCATAAAAGAAATGGATAAAAAGCTTGAGCAGATGAACACTTAAGATAGCCAAATACTAGAGGAAATGGCAAACAAAGACAGGATCATAATCAAGCTCAAAGATAAGTTTTAACGACTATAAGAAACAGTTAGAGGAGCATAAAAGGTCAACAAAACCTTGGAGGAAGGAGCACAAAGAACGGTATGTGATTTACATATATGGGTTGCAGGTTGGGGAAAAAGGGGGAGTCCATTGAAGAATGCCAAGGCCTTGAGGTCTGAGATTTGGTCCCCATCACAAGTGCATGGCAAGTCAATAAAAGCAATGCAAGCACAAAGCCCCTAATTTTTAATTTTCAGAAAAAAGAGGAGTCCACTGGAGGACAGAGAAGCCTTGAGGTCTAACATTTGGGAATCTAACATCCAGATCACAAGCGCATGGCAAATCAACAAAAGTAATGCAAGCACAAAGCCCCTAATCTTGAAATTTGCAGAAAGAGAATGTAAAAAGGCATTCTTAGCCAAAAGAGGGACCCTCAAAGGAGAGGGAGTGTATCTAGATGATGGCCTCGGTCCTCTCACCCCAGCCCACGTAGCGCACGTGAAGGAACATATACCAAAAGTGTTGGAAGCTAGAAAAGCACAAAAATGGGCTATCTATAGCGATCAAAAGGTGATCATCATTGATCGCAAGAGCACATGACAAGGTGCAACCTATGAGAGCCTGAAAGCTCAGTTTGAAATTGCAATATAACCTTATCTCTAGAGGCAAGTTAATTTGAAGACACACTGAAAGGAAGAGACATTGATTTTTACACAGAAACACACCAATGGATGGTTAGCAAGCTTCTACTAGTGCATGGATACTAATTGAGATTGATTTTCCATCCACATCCATGGACCAGGAAAGGCACAAAAGGTTCAAGAGATTGCGGCACTCCTCAAAGAGGAGCCCAAAGTTTTTGTGTTCCATAGACAAATAGCCAATCTTAGGAGGGAGGATCCACATCTTTAAATAGGAGCTTGTCTAGCCACTCAGCTCATTCCTTGTTTTGTAGGTTACCCTAAATCCTCCCGGCCTCATCCATTAAGCAGCTGATTCAGCCTATTGGCATGGTCATCTTGAGCTATCACCTTCAGTTTGGTGACTCCTATAGGCTGCATTTTGCCCTAGCTTGTTGATGTCATTATCATCAAGAACATGTTGTTTTTGCGTTGTCAACACTTCCCTTCGAGTATCTTGTAAACTCTTTCCTTCATTTACAGCATTTGTTCATTCACTTTTGAATTCTCTTCTTTTCTATTTGCGTTTGAGTTTTCATTTTGCGTTTTGTGTTTTGTGTTTTGCATTTGTGTTTGGATTCTCTATGTTTTAGTTGTGGTCATACATCAATGTTTTCTTTGTGTACCCTAGCATATCTCCATAAACACCTTGTCTCTGGCCCAAAACTAAAACTAGAAAGGGACTTCAAGCACAACTCAGCCCATAATACCCCGACGTGTAACATCTACACTATGAGATACATAGATGAATGCTACATGATGAGAATGCTGATGTAGCAAGGTACCACTTGAATAGCTTCCCTACTACCCTTTTACAAAGATGATGGTGATCATGCAATACAGAGGGTAAGTACAACATGAAAGGGAGGCCGATATTGAAGGCACTGCCAAACTCTGTAAATACCAATGGAAGGGTAGAAACACCCTCCCAACCATGGATGTCAATACCAAAGGCTGAGGAGGATCTAATGTTGAGCTTTGTGCGCTGCTGAGAACCAAAATGATGTAGTCACATGATGAAGGTAGACCTAGCATCCCTTAGCTGCAAGAGCAAAGGAGAATCAGCCATCTGGATGTGTTGAACATGTCCATACTCAATCTCCAGAAAAGGATCCTATGTTGACCAAGTGGCATAGGCAAGCCCAATTCTCAACCTCCGGAGAGGGATCCATGCTCATCGACAAGTGCCAAAATAGCAATCCACCATGCAAATGGATCTCATGGATGGAGAAGGAAGACCTGACACTCCCCAACTAGAAGAATAGGGGGAGAATCAGCCATCAAGGCACTCAGGATGTGTCTATACTCAATCTAGGGAGATCCAATGCCGACCAAGTGTGATAGGCACAACCACCAAACTAGTGATCTCTAACATGAAAAAGAAATAAACTAGTGGGGTACTCAATATCATTAAATAATAAAAACACCTCATGTGAAAGAAAAGAAAGACAAATTCTAAGATAGGAGAAAAACAATGTCCAATCTCGATAAAGAAGATACCATCCCCGTCTCCATGCTAATGGAGTGATAGTTACAAAGGCAAGAGTCAACAAATCAAACCTTCAGCCAAATTATCACTCGTAAATACTTGCAATGTTAGTCCTGAACTAAACTACAAAATCCAAAATGAAAGGATGAAAAAAGAAACCTAGATACCAGATATTTCATATTAAGATGCTTTGGATACTGTGCTAAATGAAAAATAAAGCTGAGTGAGTGATAGATGCAATAGAAATAAATAAAGGGTATCTGACTAGGTGTGCAGTGGAAGACTTGAAAAAAGGAATAGTACAGCTAAGTCGAAAGGAAATGTAGTCTAACTAGCCTAAGGTTCCTAAGAATGACCTAGGGCTTCTAAGAGACTAGCCTAGTGGAAGGTAATGACAAAACCAATCAAAGATGGCATAACGCACTGACTGAGGGGGAAAGCCAAGATCCACCACACACTAGTGACCATCCACTGGTGGACACGAATGCTAGGGGTTTGAGAAACGTCAAGACCTTCCTAGGGAAGACTCCCTCTCAATTGCCTTGAAGTGGCATTACCATTATCGAAAGAGGCTAAGGTTGATTTGGGAATTGGTATAGGAGTTTGCTAACCTTAGCTATGAATGGGGCGATCTTGCATGTGGGTGTACTGCATAATTATGGGAAACAAGGAAATTGGAAAGAGAAAAAAAAATGGGAACGAAAATGGAAACATCAAATATTTGGAATTTCGAGGGGTTTTCAGTAAACCAAAGGGATGAGAAAGGCAAAAACAGAAACGGAAACAGTGAAACAGTAAAAACGTGGTATTTTGGGGCATTTCTAGTAACTATGGTCTAATGCCCTTGGCCTTTGAGTAACAATTGTCATCTACATGGCCAATTTTCTTGCCAAATATATAGAAACTATTCTTTTTGGGCAAATAATTCCAAGAGGGTCTTTGTGAGATTTGGATTTTATCAGTCCCTTTTTCCTTCAAAGAAGGAGACTGAGCATTGGTATTATAGAACATGGTCTACGGTCCATGTTTAGGATCAATGGAGGAGGGTAGGACTGGTTCTAAGTGGCGAGGTTCCTATCCACTCCTTGAGTCCTTCAAAGAAGGAGATGACTTATCAGTACAAGAAAAGGATTCATGTGTTGGAGCAACCGGGGAGGGTGGTATAGTGTGCAAGAGGGAAATACCCCATACAACAAGACCAAAGGAAAAAGAGCGATGCACTTGTGGATATGGAATGGTGCATAGTGCTGAATGGCATTCCCAGCAACAAAGCACCGAGGTATAAAGTGGTACACATTTGAAAATCTAGTGATGCCTTAAACCTAAATGTGCATGAAAGACAATGTGAGCTAAGACTAGATAGCCTATGGTAGGTCTAAAGTGGGGTTCTAGAGTTAAAGTAGACGAATCTAAAGGTGCAGTGAAAGTAGGAGGGAAGGGTGGGAAATATGAAGGTGAATGTGAAGCACCAAGCTCATATACTCAAATGAAATAGAGGATGAAGGATTACCTTGTGGAAGACCTCTGATCATAAAGTGTTATTCAAGTCCATATTGGTAACAAACTAGATTTCCTAGGTGACTTATAGTTAGTCCTTGCATAATTGACGGAGCAACATTGGTACTGAACTAAGTCTCCTATGTGATTTACAGTTGGTCCCTACATAAAGGAAGGTGCATACATTTCCCAAGTGAATAGTCTTTCCTCAGCTTAGATGTGATGGTATTTAACAGCACTAGGCTTGGTTAACTAGATTCAAAGCAACAATTCACTTCTGGCAACAGCACCATAGAGATGGTCAAACCATATGTATATCTGTGTGCGACTTTCAAAAGGGCCACACTTCTCCATGTGATTGGCAACAACAGCCACATTTGCACAAGGCTTTGCAGCACTTGGTGCATTCGAATGGCAATATCCTCACGTACAGTTTTAGGAACCATGCACCAAATTATGGTTGTATAACACTCTAGAACCTTGTCTCTACCACATGAGAAGAGAGCCACTACCATGACACGATGGGTCTGAGAGAGACTTCTACAATGGTTGGCAGGCCATGTCAAGATCTCTAACCATGACGATTGCATGCATGAATTATTGCACGCCATCTACACCACATGATATCGTCTGTAGATGTGGCATTAGTAGGCATAGAGGCTCTCTTCCAAGCAATGACCTTCATACAAACATTGTGGGAGCTCCTACAGCAGGGATACTCGCCCCACTCAACACTTCAAGACCATTAGTAGTAGAAGGGGACAAACTTATTGGTATGCTCAAGTGTGCAAACGGTTGAGCCAACATGGATAGAGTCCCCCCTTTAGATAACATCCTAGACTATCCAAAGCTTGAACTTGGTAGATCAAACTTGAATCAAGTGATCGGGATGGATATTGAGTAGTTGGAATTTGAGAGGGCATGGATGGTTGTGTGCAGCAATTGGGTACAAAGATGACACAATAAAAGACACACTTCCTAAATCTCTCCCAAGATGGATTTGTAAATTTGTCACACACCCAACATAGATGGATACACTTATCACATGGTCTCAGCTGTGCCATTGGCTAGATACACACCTCATCACACCAAATAAAGACAAAGACTAGAAGTGACAAGGCCATTGCAACATAGACCTCTTCTGCCAACTCTGCATGATAGACAAGGAGATGGAGGAGCACATGTGTTGATGCACCACTCACTATGAGATTAGGGGGATATACTATTTTTCTTCCAAGAGGGACTCAACCCACTATAACGGGTCATGAAGTATGAGGACCAAAGGTACTATGCTTGTTCTTACTAGAGCTGAGGCCGCACAAAGAGGCACTTTTAAGAGGTTGACACACACCATCCTTAGGTCCTACATAAACACCCCTCGCACCTTCACTACAACTACCACTAAAGAGCCCAATCCTCCACCAGCAAACCACCACACCTACCCTCCCCACTAGTAGCTTTTGGAACAGCCATCCTCATGAGAAGGCAACATTAGTGAGCCATTCTTCTATGCCAAGCGAAAGGCCAACAGCCCCCACCAAAAAGATGAGCTCACCACTTGCTTCACCATCAAATTGGATCTTTCATCATTTGGTACAAGAGGCCCCCACGCTATCGTGCCACTACGCGGGCACAATGTGAAAAACTCTGGAGTGTATCATCATCCGACTTTCTTATTGATGTAGAGAGTCAATGTGATCTGAATCATTAGTGCTAGTGTCCGTGGCATGGATGGTCCAAAAATACTAGATTTTTGGACAATTTTAGCCTATTTTTAATATTATTTATTGTAATATCCTAGAAAGCTAGGAAAACATCTAGATTAGAGTGGCATGCAAAAAGCAAGTTGCTTTTTCAGCTAGTTTTGGGATTTTTCATAAAAAAGAAAGAGGGACGAAATCGTACGGGTCGCGATCGCAGTTGAAAGGCTGAAAACTGCACTTTAAATTTTTTTAAAAAGGAGTGAACTAGGAGATTTTGGACTAGGTGTCTAGGTGTCCTACGGTTTAACCCCCCTTTCAAAGCCAACGGAGCCATCAGATTTGGGTTCCGAGCAGCAGAGAGGAAGCTGTTGTTTGATCCACGTTTTTGGTCTACAAGGGAGATCCAGGAGATCTAATGCTTGGAGGTTGCTTCTGAGTAGTGCTAGACAAGGGATTTCACGTACTCTCAATACATATTGATTCGATTCTTTGTGCTTTGTCTTTATCGTGTTTACCTCTTGTCTATTCTTTTTCTTCTCTTCCATCTCCTATCTCTACTTCCTTCTATCTCTGATCCCCGGTGGATACGACCTTTCGACAAAAACCCCTCCGACATTGGCAAACCCAACATGAAAGGTCGTCAGAAGGAAAGACAAGATGGGGAAACCTTTGAACACAATTTCCAGTTATGTTTTGCAATAGTTGGTGCAAAATATGAATATGCTTATGCAGATGCAACAACAACAACAGGTGATGCAAGCTTTTGCTCAAACAGAAAGTGTTGTGATGAATGCTCTGCAAGCAATTGAGTTGAGAATGAGATGAAGTTATTCAATGGCAAGAATGTATCTGCATAAGTGCATACCTATGCTCAAAAGATGGAATGCTTTGGAGTGGCTCAACTTGCATGGAGCCGGTATTTTATTCGGATCACTATACATGAATTGAAAGCACGAATTACTGAATTATACATGTAAGATGCTGACTGGGTAGCTTTCAAAAAGACACTCAGGAAAGAATTTTACATTGAAGATACCAGTTTGATTATGCGCAAAACTTTTCAAGAATGGGTTTTACAACCCAATAAAGGTCTTGTGGTGGCTACATAATTGTTAAGAGAGTTTCAAAGTCGATTTGCGCAATTAGATCTTGCAAAACAACAAGCTCTTGCAAATCAGAAAATTGAATTGTTTCTACAATCAGTGGATCCTGAGCTTCAAGAGAAGCTTCATGATTTGCTAGAGGACCAGACTACAAAGACAGGTCTTAAAACAGAGTGGAGACATATCAAGGAAGCTGTTATTGCACTTGTGAAAAAGCATAGAAGAAGAGAAAGATTGCATGTCTCTAGCTTGCCCACTATTACGGCCAAGACAGTTGATATATCCAGTAAGCCACCCAGTTCTGTGGCTAACCTATGGCTGTACCTGCTATTGTTCCCACTGTTAGGGAAGATGTATTAGATGAATTGGTTAAAGGCATGCCGGATTTTGAATTGAAGGTCGCAAAATTGGATGAAAAAAGACAAGAGGAAAGGGGACGGGGAGCAACCCCTAAGCCAGAAAAAATATGTATGTGGTGTGATAGTTTGCAGCATGAGAGAGAGGATTGTATTGCCTATCAGGAGGCTTTGGTACGACAGCTCATCTTTTGAAAAGATGGTAAGATCCATGCACAAGAAATAGGATTGCCTCTTGCTTTGAATTTTGGAAAGGGAAGTATGCAAAAGTTGTTGGAAGACTTGGATGTCTGAAATACTTATACAGTTGTATATGCTTCTACTTTTGGTCTACGAGGGAACTCCAGGAGATCTAATACTTGGAGATTGCTTCTAAGTAATGCCAGATAAGGGATTTCAAATTCTCTCAATACATATTGATTCAATTCTTTCTGCTTTGTCTTTATCGTGTTTACCTCTTGTCTATTCTTTTTCTTCTCTTCCATCTCCTATCTGTACTTTCTTCTATCTCTAATCCCTGGTGGATACGACCTTTGGACAAAAAACCCTCCGACAACGCAAATACCTAAGCATGGATGAGATAGGCATCAGCCCCCATACCTATGGATGGCAGCTTTTCCTAGGTTTGAAACTAGACTTAATCCAGTTTCTTTCAACCTCAAATCCATCTTCAGCTCAGCAATTCTCTTTAGCCATAGGTGGTCAGAGTCTGTCAAAATTACTTTCCATATCTAGATTAGATTAAATTATGTTTTCATTGACAATCTATACTTAGGTATCTCATTTATTATGCATTTTATGACAAGCTATCTACAAATGTACTACATGTTGAGCTAAAATATGCATTACTTGCTGATTAGCTCTTAAATAGCCCCAAATCACACTAAAAATGCTCTTTTAGAGTAAAACCCTAAAACGGGGAGCGGTTCCAAAGAGTTCAGTGGAAATCCTAAAACGGGGAGCGGTTCGAGAGAGTTTAGTGGAAACCCTAATTTTTGGAACACACTTCCACACCTATAAATAGACAGGCTGTCCCCATTCAGCCATTATCCTTGTTTGCAGGTTACACCAGCCCACACACCCTTTCCTGCTGTTGGCGCCCAGTTTCCAGCCTGCAGCCCGCCTCCATCTGCTGTCCAGCCATCATCAACTGCAGCCACATTATCTTCAGCCTGTCCATTGCTGTAGGCAACAGCTCTCAACTGCTGGCGACTCCTCCAGACTGTCCTAGACTACTGTTCAGCCTGCTGTCCATCATCTCCAAGGTCAGCCAACCTGCATTTTCAGCATTGCAGGCCCTGACACTCTCAGACACTGTTTCAGCCTGCTGTTTACAACAAACTCTGCACAGTTTCCAACCTCCGATCGGTGGTACACTACTGTGTTTACCAGTTTCTAGCCTCCAGATTGCTGCGTTTTGGTGACCACCCTGCTGCCTTTCACTATTCAACACTCCGACTGGTGGTCACAGACTTGGGATCCATCCTTGGTGCCCCTTGGATAGGTGAGCATTACCCGAGCAAACCGTGTTACCCTAATCCTTACCGAATCAGAGCCATCATCACTCACCAAAGAAGGGTTCCACCTATACACATGAACTTGGATGATTGGGAGCACCGGAGGCAGCATCCCATGAGAAATCTATGTTACACTATAGTGGTGACGTGATAGTAGCACTCACTAGAAGTAGACTTACTTGGAGCTGTGAGTGTCCAACAAAAGAAGAACATGAACACAGAGAAATAAAGGAAGAGAACGAAGGCAATGAAAGAAGAGAATGGATTAAGGAAATCTGCAATAAACTCCAAAAGAATTGAATACAATGTGGATTGATCCGTCCCGACACACAGCCCAAAGCATCAACGAGGGTAACAAATCAGGCTGATGGTGGAAGGAAGCACTAGACGATGGAGGAATGCCACCAAAATTCCAAGTATATGGCAATCTGCAAAAGAATGAATGAACAGCCATTGGAGACTGGCTATATTTTTAAATAGTCAACAAATGAAAATTTGGCCAACTACTGCCACACTATGCCTAAAAAGCTGGTGGGCAGCAATAAAATAATCAAGAAATGTTGTCACCAATAGCAAAGGCCAGTCATCCTATCTGGCCAATGTGAAAAAAAGAGAGACACTCAGCTAGGTAACTCGATCAACCAGTGTGAACACACTAAAACTAAAAGAAAAAGAACCGAATTGTAATGCATGCTCTAGAGAGAACTACCTCCTCCATCAGAACACCTAAAATGATAGGAAAATAGAATGTCAAAGCTCTGGATTTCCTCATTTGAGGCTCACACGTAAGAGATGACTATGCAAGACACAAATGATTGCTAGCACCCCCTCTCTCAACCTAGATGTGGACAAAGGCAGAGAAAGATGGAATGAATACAAGGGTGGTAGAAGAAGTGCCAATACTGATGAGGTCCGTCGATTTAGTCCATCAATGAAGAAACTCATCACGATACTCGGAATCCAAGGAACCCCCCTTTGAAACCCAAGAGGCTAGGGAATCCACAACCGCATCACAGATATCAAACCCCCTCCCCCTTTCTAAAAGGGTTCCACTAGAGGATGTGGGGGATGGGACATAACCTGTCAAATAAGTGGTGCACAAACAGGAATGCATGCAACAATGGAAGACTACCTCAGAGGACCTTGCACAAAGGGAGTGGAATGGAACCGACATAGCCCCCTCAAAGGAGTGTGAAGCCAAAATCTAGAATATGTAGGACTTCCAAAATGAAGCTCAATGGACAGTTAGGCAATAACAACAAAGTGCCAACACCACTAACAGGCACCAAAGAGATCTCACCAACAATGACAATACCCTCTGATGGACAAAGATCTTGCAACAAATCTCGAGCAGTCATATGTCTCAAAGGACCACTATCAATGAGACCAGGCCTCTCTAAAGACCAAAGCAACAAAAGAAGGCTCCTCCATCTCATGGATGTGCAGTAACATAGACTCATAAGTAATGGTTGGAGTAGAGGTAGAGGAAGGCTCAAATGATTTAGCTGCATCCTTTGCTCCCGAACAAAGGTGAGGGTATTTTTCAAACACTTCTCCTTGAGATGGGTACCCTTCCCACAATGTGGGAATTTAGGCCTCTTCTCTAGATCCATGTAAGAGCCCGAAGAAGTCTCTCAATGCTTAACCTACTTCTTGTTCTTGTTCTTCTTGTTGTCCCTTTTGTTTCAGCCTTGCAAACCTGAAGTAAAGCTGGAGCCTAAATCAAGTAGCTCCAATTTTCTTGAGTCGCTCTTCATGCTCCGGAGCCCCTATGCAGAGGCAACTTGTAAATTTCTTTGCAAGAGAGACTCGGGAGGCCTCAAAGCAACCAGAGTCTCAATCCACTGGCAATGGTAGCCAACCATGCTCACCTGCAATTTACCATCACTTGCAAACATGATGTGATCCCTCCAGTAAGCAGCCACCAAAGGTTCCCCAAATATCACTTCACCAAATTGACAATGAGTGCCTACTCAAATCATCTCTACTAGAGCTTGCCGGACATAGATTCTCACACACCCCTAGAGCAGTTCACATCACAACTTGCTAGAGCATTTCGCCCCTCAGCTACCACGCATTTTCCCATGCATGTCCCCATTCCACCCCCAAACAAGAATGTCCCACATAACAACTAGTATGACCAAGAGTGCAAGGAAACCCGTCTTCATCTTCAGCAAGGCAAAGCACGAGGAACCTACATACATAACCAGCTTGATCTTTCTTTGCTTAGTACCGCAAAAGAAGATCCAAGCTGTAAACTAACCAAATGGCTAAGACCCAGTCCCCAAAAACGTTTTCTCAGTTTGCATGCGCATTTTTGCCAAGTGATAGCCTTCTAAACCCATTTTTCAGTATTATCCAACCATTCAATTAATTTTCGGGATTAAATAATCCTGAAAATCAATTTCAACCCTTCTCACCTTGCCCAAAATTGAATGTGCCCACCCATAATTAAATTGGCTAGGCCATTTGCAACTTGGAGTGGTCCCTAACCTCTGTTGATCCTTAGCCTGACATTAGTTAATTAATTAATGCTAGTCCCTAGTGTCACCATGGACACTTATTAGCCAAATAACTGTCCAGGGTCAGAACCGACACCAACTAACCCCCAAAGCCCAGCTAACATAACTTATCACAACTTTTTCCTTTGACACCTACTGCATCCTTGGGGTCCTTGGCCTATTACCATGAAATAATTGCCATGCGTATCACATGTGCTAAATAACCTTGCACATTTTATTAATAACTTAATCAAATGTTATCAGCAAGATTAAAGCATCTCAAAATTTCATGTCCTCATAACATCAGCACTTCTTTATGGAGTATCCATATGGAAATCAACCCTCTATCATACAAGAACCACACAGGATGAGCCACCACCCATAAGAGAGGAGATACATGAGGAACGGCAACAAATAGAGAGACCCCTAGTACTGATGATTTCATAGATGATTCAGAGTAAGTCCTCTGTACCACATGAGATTAGTCAGAGCAAAGATGGAAGCACCACGATAAAGGCCCTTTCCCAAACCAGGACTTTCTTGCATAGGCTCTAAAGCTTTCCCAACCTTCTAAGAGAGCAATGGATCACCCCATAGATTTGGAGCCTCATTCAACGCTAATCAATAAGCCACCCTAGAGATTGTATAAATGTGAGTGTGAAGAAGTAGCTAAGCAAATCAAAGAGCTTTTACAGATGGGATTCATTGAGCCTAGTTCTTCACCTTATGCATCTCTGTCTTGTTAGTGAAAAAGAAAGATGAATCCTTCAAGATATGTATTGACTATAGGGATCTAAACAAGATCATAGTGAAGAATAGGTATCTAATTCCTAGAGTTGATAGTTACTTAAATTCTTTTTGCATTTTGAAATGCAACTTGTAGAAGGCAAAGTGAGAAGACCAAAGATCCAATTAGCAAAAGCCTCATGCAAAGATTAAGAAAAGGATCGCTAGTCTACTTGATCAAGCTTAAGAAGATTGACTAGGATAAAAAAGCTAAAGAGGAATCTTCTTGGATGAAGGGATATGTCAATGTCTTCCTAGTAGAATTGACAAAGCTTCCTCCAAAAAGGAAAGATGCTTGCATTACGAGGGGAAACTAAGTGCTAGTGTACTCGGACAAAGCAATAGTTGTGGTTACATGGATCACCTCTCACCCCTACAATACAACTTGGATTGCCCTCACCTAGAGCTCAGCCTCCAGAGGAGCTAAGCCCCATCGTCATGATGGACGTTCTTCAACTATACATAGCTAGGACAAGGGTGACACCTGTCGAGAATCTAGGAATGAATATGGCTTCCTGTTGGAAACATCTTCTACATATATCTCCCGATGGCTTTGTTACCCATCTGAGATACTGGATCCACACTCTTCTCATCGTTTACAATGCACCATTGAACAACTCCATATATCCTCGCACTATGTACGGATCCAGATAGGTAGATATGGTGCAAGCTCCCTCCCCTTGGAGGACAAGATTTGCCAGCTCTATCATCTCAAGCTAGAGACAGACGAGCACTACATATGCAAATGCCCAGTGTATTATGAGATCAAAGGATACTTCCATTGCCTATTTAGAGAGGGATTCGGGCCATTATCCAAGGTGATGGATTTTCCAGATCAAAGATGTCTCAAGCTCTTCTTACTAGAGATATGCCGACATAGAGAGCACCTCTTACGACCTCAACAGCATGCCCATGGAGACGCACATCAATGTACACTCACAGTGCATACACCAACGTATGCTCAGAGTTCTACAAAGCATCAACCACTCCCTCTTCCATAGAAACCCCATCGGACGACTGACAGTACAACGTCATCGAGGAACCCAACCTCATCGCTTGAGCCTCTCTATGTTATATAGAACCATGAGAGAGATCTTGGGATGACAATACCCCTGGAGCAATTCCATATTGTATCCAGTTTTGACATTATTTTGTATTCATTAGCTATGTATTGTTTATTCTCCATTTAGTTAGTCATAGCATTAGATGACAACTATTTTGGGAATTGGAAAAAAAAAAGATTCATGAGAACCAGCCACCCCTACAGATTACTAGACCGGATGATTGGCATGGATATGCTTGCACACTCTATGATGTTCCTGGCCAAGAGCCTATGCCACTCCCCTCAACCTCAAGACCAGCAAATTGCAGATTTTTCACAAAAAAAAAAGTGAGGAATGCCATATGGAAACTGAAAAATGGAAAAGCCCAAGATCATGATGGTTTAGTGGCTGAACACTTCGCGCATGCTTGTGATATTTTGGCACCAACGTTGGCTCACATCTTTAATAGGGCAGTTTGTGAGGGATTTCCAACCAGTTGGTCAAACCATATTATTATGCCGCTCTTTAAGAGTGGAGACCCCGCGCTACCTAGTAACTATCGAACTATCATGATTGGACACATGCTGGCCAAAATATACGGCTCTATCGTGGAACAAGCATTGAGTGAATGGGCCGAGATGCATGGCTTGAGATCAAATGGCCAGGCTGGCTTCAAGAGGGGATATACAACTCTAGACCATATCTTTACACTGAGGGCAATCATCGAAGAAGGCAAGGCATTCAAGAAAAAGATCTACTGCTGTTTTGTGGACTTTCGCAAGGCCTTTGACACAGTGCCACATGCTAGACTCATGAGAAGAATGCAAAACATTGATGTGCCTATAGAGATACAGTGGAGTATCTATGCCTTGTATGAGACAGTGACGGGCAGAGTACGAACACCTAAGGGCATCTCAGATACAGTCAATAGCACCATTGGGGTGAAACAAGGCTGCCCACTTTCACCGACACTATTTGGGTTGTACATAGATGAAATTTCAGAATATGTGGACAGAACTGGTGGGAGCCGGAGCCAGCCTAGCTGGAGTGCTGATACCGTTGCTGCTTTATGCCAACGATATTGTACTTATATCTGACTCACCTGAGGGACTAAATAGACACTTGGATGCATTATCAGCTTTTTGCAGAGATAGAGATCTTAAGGTGAACCTTGGGAAAACTAAAGTTATGGTATTTACACTTCAGCTGCTTGGGTGACAAGAGCTGAGCACCAATTTACTTTTGATGGAGAGCCAATGGAGATGGTTAGGCAGTATGTCTATTTGGGGGTCACATTAAAGGGACCACAGTTCTCTTGGAGAGAGACATCAGAGGCTCGTTTGGCAAAAGCATATGCAGCCTTAGGTGCATTGGAGAGGCAATGTGCTCACATACAATTTCATGAGCCGCACACCAAATTGTGGCTTTTTGACACCCTGGTTACACCCACACTCCTATGTGGGGCAGCTATTTGGGGTCCGAGTCTCTTTCACACAAGGAGACAGCATTTGGGAGACGAGGATGGACCAGAGAAGGAATACTATGATGGGTGGGAGCATATGGAAAGACCATTGGTCATGATGATCTCACGTATGATACGAGCGAAGAGCTCGACCCCACATGAGATTATTAGAGCTGAGTTGGGAGCATCACCCATGGTGGCTGAGGCCTTGGTCCAGGCAATGACTTTCATACATAGACTATGGGAGCTCCCCCAAGATAGATACCCACAGCTAGCCCTGGCCTCTTCTAGACAACTAGCAGCAGAAGGTGACAGACATTGTTGGTATGCTCAGATGAGTACATGGATGAGTCTACATGGGATGCAGATTGACAGACTACCCCCCTTTGATTATAGCCTAGATTGCCCTACACTTGACCTAAGCCGATCAGAGCTAAACCATGTGATCAGAGCAGACATACTGAAGTTAGATACGGAGAAGACCTGGATCCGACCCCCCTCCCCCCATGGCACGAGGATGGCACACTACCAGTCCCACTTCCTTCAGGTATCCAAGGATGGTTTCATCACCCGACCCAATTACATGGACACACAGCTGCCTCATGGACTACACACAGTTATTGGTCAGATCCACACCTCATCCCACCACCTGAGGATTGAGACAGGCAGATGGGAGGGTATACAAACAGAGGAACGCATATACCCACTATGCAACAAAGAGCCAGAGACAGAGGAACACTACATCTGCCGATGCACTGTATATTATGATATGCGAGGTAGATACCACTGTCTGTTTTGAGAGGGTTTTGGACCCCTGAGACGGATCATGCAGTTTGAGGATCAGAGATGCTTGGGATTCTTCCTCTTGGAGCTCCAGAGACGCAGAGCAACAATTCTACGGAGTAGGAGACCCCCACAGCCCGGCTCACATAGACAGAGAGCAATCACTGACTTTTTCACTGATACACGACAGAGTATGGCAGATACCACTACTACTGCCACACAGCCTACAGGAGTACATCATCATTGGACCTCATCTTCTGTAGGTGTCCCTTTGGATAGAGCATTGGCACTTAGCCGGTCTAGGCACCCACGTCCACCCGGACGAAGGCCTAGACATCCACACCACAGACAAATTAAAGCCATCATTGAGCGCCA
Organism: Lygodium microphyllum; assembly: GCF_053477565.2. Taxonomy (NCBI): domain Eukaryota; kingdom Viridiplantae; phylum Streptophyta; class Polypodiopsida; order Schizaeales; family Lygodiaceae; genus Lygodium; species Lygodium microphyllum. The sequence continues at coordinate 152,205,845 of NC_141146.1, read as the reverse complement.
CAGGAGACAGATGCCGAGACGCCTCAGCCATGCAGAGATACACCTCCTTAGAGGACAAACATATCATTGATGGAGAGTTTTTCTTTTTCTACTTTCACTTTTAGATCATTGACATGTTTCCCTTTATAGAACACTTTCATTTTTTCAGTCTTATAGGCGTGTTTTTCATCTTTTCTCGTTCCAGATGAGAAACACACCATCACTGTATGTATTGCTTTGGTCTCATAGGCCACATTGGCCTTTTAGAGACGTTAATATACTCTCTCTCTCTCTCTCTCTCTCTCTCTCTCTCTCTCTCTCTCTCTCTCTCTCTCTCTCTCAATTTTAATAATCACGATTTCTTGTTATAGATGCAGATTGGCACACTGACTCAATCGGAGGTAGCTTGCAAAGTCTTGGTGGATTCCATATACTGAGGGGAAGGTACTCTACAATCTTTTAATCTTTTAAACCTAGTTTTTTCATCTTTTTCAGTTTTCCATACGTCTCATCCCAATCTACCATGTAGACCTACACATAAATTTATCTTTATCTCTATCTCTTCTTCTCTGAGTACCTACTCGGTAACATAGGCGTGCCCATATGCACCACATTCGCATCATGATTGCTTGTTATAGAGGCAGATTGGTGCAGTGACTCGGTCGGAGGTAGCTTGCAAAGTCTTGGTGGATTCCATAGACTGAGGGGGAGATACCCTACACTCTTGATCTTTTTAAACTTAGTTTTTTTCCAACTTTTTCAGTTTTCATATTTCTCATTCCAATATACCATGTAAACTTGCACATAAATTTTATCTCTTCTTATCTGATGAGAGATGATGATACCAATTGTATTGGTTATGGTCTCATAGGCCACTCTAGCCTTTTAGAGGCGTTAATCTCTCTCTCTCTTTTTTTTTCGTAAATCTCTCTCTCTCTCTCTCTCTCTCTCTCTCTCTCTCTCTCTCTCTCTCTCTCTCTCTCTCGTGTTTGTTTCTTTGTTTAAGTTTGAGTTTTACTTTTGGGGCTTGAGTTTTGCACATCTGTGTCTATATCATTGTGTTTCTGTCACGGTTAGTTTTCTTCACAACTTACCTCACTTTTCTTGATGCATGACAAGCGTTTGAAAGAGGTAGCCAGTGGATCTAGCTCCACTAAAGCTTTTACTGGAAAAAATTTGATAAATTTTACATTTTGTTACCTCTGATATGGGTGGCTGAGCTGGCGGCTCAGCTAGTGGCTTTGGCAGTGGAGGCAACTGAGAGCGGACCTTCAATTGGTGGCGGTACAGACCACGATGTGTCAAGGACTGGCGGGTGGCATTAGTTGGCGCTGGTGAGCCAAGAAGCAGAGGTGCAAGTGGCGAACAAACAGGGCGTCTTCCACTAGTGGCGACATGGACTGGTAGGTGCCTAATTGGAGGCGCAAGTCGTGCCCGAAAACTAAGGCCAATCCCACAAAGGGAACACAAGCATTCTTCAAGCTCTAACATAGATTCAGAGAAGCCTCGATGCCCACACTGTGGGAAGGGGACACATCCTAAGGAGAAGTGTTGGAAGAAGTAACCTCACCTTTGCTTGGGAGCGAAGGATGGAACTACATCATCCAAGCCTTCATCAACCTCTATACCAGCTGTTACCCATAAGTCCGTGTTCCTTCATATCCATGTATTGGAGGAGCCTTCTACAATGATGGACTCGTCTTCAAAGAGCCTTTGGTGCATTGACCATGGTGCTTCAAGTCATATGACTCCACGTAGAGATATGCTACAGAATCTTCATCCATTTGAGGATCTAGTCACTGTTGCTGACATTTGTTCGATGCCTATTAGTAGTGTTGGCACTTTGTTGTTATTGCCAAACCGTTCCTCACACTCCACTTTAGAAGTCCTACATGTTCCAAACTTAGGCTTTCCACTCCTCTATTTATGGCTTGACTAGGCTTGGTACTCAGGTTGTCTTCACCAAGCACTCAGTTTTTATTGAGGATTCTTCTTTAGGAGTTGTTTTAGTGACAGGTTGGCAAGAGAGTGGGCTCTATAGGCTCCATTCCCCTTCTCTTATGCAGAGTCCTCCAAGATAGTTGTTTGTTGCTACACCTGTTCCCACTCTTGGACTATTTATTCCACAAGTTCTTTCCCATCCCCCACCCTTTCCTCTGGTCATTCCCTTGTACCCTCCCTCCCTTTCAGAGGGGAACAGTCTTGGTCGTGCAGCTGTGGATTCTCTCGCCCCGGGTGTTTCAAAGTGGGATTCCCAGGATTGTGAGGAGCTTCTTCATGGGTGGTCTACATTGACAAACTTCATCAGCATTGGCACTTTTCCTATCACCCTTAGATCCGCATCTTCTTTGGCTTTCAACCACATCCAGGATCTGAGAGGAGGTGTTAACAGTCACGTTTGTCATGCACTGTCATCTCCTGCCTAAGAGTCTCAATCTAAGTTAGAAGGGACATTAGAAGCTCTAACATGTCTGTCATGTGCTTTGACAGAGGAGGAAGCTTGAGGCAACCCATTCTAGAGCATGCATTTCTTCTTCCAATCGAGTTTTGCATGCATTTCTTGCATTTTCAGTCCCTGCCAGTGCCTGCTTGCCTCTGGATTGCCCAGCATGCCATGTCATCATTTTTCCAATTTTTCTGTGCAGTCAAACTGCATGTATTGCAATCCCATGCTATTTTCAGCAGGTTGGCCAAATTCAGAAGCCATTTTGACAGGTTGGCCAAGTTTGGAGACATTCAGCTATTTATAGTTGACCCTCCTCACCTAGCATGCTCAACTTCTTCTATTCCTTAGAAGGTGCTCCGTTGGTTGCTGCAGTCTTCTCCATCTCTGATGTGGACAAAAGGTTGGATATTCTCCATTTTCGTCACCGTCACCGTCACCGTCTCCATCATAATCGATGCTGCTATCATCATTTCAGCTTGATCCGGTGCCCTCACCGATACCTCAAGCTGCATGCAGGGACTGATTAGTCCTTTCGTTTGTATTCAGCATTCTTTTCCATCGGTGCAGAGACGCAGAGGAAATTGACATATGCCAGGGAAGTAAGTCCTCCAGTGGGAGCAAGCCAGAGTGCCAAATCAGATCTATCTGCCAATGCAAGAGACCTTTAAGCCTCCCAATATGTGCCGGGACATTAGAGGCCGAATCAAAAAGAAAGGCATTCCGAGTGGTCCAATTGTGCCAGCATCCCCAGTATCTAAGAAAGTGAAACAAGATCTTCATACGCGACTGTGCCGGTGTGGGGTATTTTGGTCGTACAAAAACCCAATCAAAAGGGCTTAGCGAGAAGCCAACCACTGCTCGCCAAACCGCTGACAAGAGCGACCAGATATTCTTAGCGAGAGGGCACGAAATAAATCGATGACGGGCCGATTCCACAGTAGTGGTGCAAAAGAAACAATGGCCATTAGAGATTCGACGCTTGGAAAGGCAAGCGGAAGACCACCAATCATCACCCTCCAAAGAAAGACCTTGCATTTGAAAGGTGTCTTGTTCAACCAACCCTCCATCACAGTTGTCTTCCACCATGACTGAGATTTCCGCAATCCCCATACAGTATTAGCTTTAGTAACCAGCCGTTGATGGTCTTTAATCAGAAGATGATACACCTGGTTAGCTGAGGCCTTTTCCAAATTCAACCAACCCACAAGGTCCCAGTCCTGCCAAGGACAATCCAAAGCAAGGGCAAGAAAGGGTTGCCTACTCTGGAGCACTGACAAAAGCTGTTCCCATAAATCACGATATCCACGAGGGATTCTGAACAGCCTCCTGGCTGTACGAAGGATATCAAGACGTTACGACTGGCAAGGGTGGCATCTCAACTGAAGTCAAGCCCAAACGTGCCATGCGGTTAAATTTTAGCCTGAGCTCATATTTGCCTTCCCAAGAAAGTAATCGCAAGGCTACCAACAATTCCAGTTGAAAAGAGTTAGTATATAAGCGGTCCTCCGCTGGATGTCAACGCGCCTTCCGGAGAATCAATTTCCAGGAGCAGACCAAATGAGCAAGCAGGGATGAGGAAGGACTAGAAAACCGAGAGTCTGCATTAAGAACATGCCACCAGGAGCTCCGAATTTGTGTATTACCATGCAGAAGCCCGTGATCCTCAAGAAAATAACAAGCTATAACGACCCACGGGTGATGATCCACGCACATGGCACAAAAAAGAGACCAACGAAGTGCCAACATATGAGTTTCGGCATCCAAAATAGCCCCACCACCCATACGTTTGGGGGTACATGTATGCGACCAAGAAATCCATGAAATGCCTGCCTGCAAGGAATCCTTCTTCCATAACATGAAACGAATGTGCTAAGTGAGAGCATTCAAAGTAGTAGTAGTCCAAGGCAGCAATGGCAAGAAATATGTGAGCATTGGCAACATAATTGTCTGAGCCACTTTGAGACGAACATGGAAGGGCCAAACCTGCGACTTCCAATACAGAAACTTAGCTGCCAGTTTCTGTGAAATCCACTCGAGAAGTTGCTTTGGCCGAACATCAATACCCAAAGGGTACCCAAGATGCCTGACAATGGAACCACAGGGAACAACCTGTCCCTGCCAGCCCAATGACTGTAAATCGGACTCCGTGCAACTGAGAATCGCTGATTTGAAAGCATTGATATGAAGACCACAAGCATGACCAAAGAGCGTCCAAACATCTAATGCTTTGCAAAGATTGTCCTTGTCCGCACGCAAAATCATAAAGCTGTCATCAGCCAAAGATTCAGTAATGAAGTGTTGTCCAAAAGGAAGGGACAATCCAACCAACTGAGTAGAAGATAACATCCAAAGAACCGGATGAGTCGCAAGGGCAAAGAAGAGAGGACTCAAAGGGCAACCTTGTCTCACAGAGCGTGCAAGGACAAACGGCTCGGTAACACCACCATTTAGCATAACTCGCGAAGAAGCCGCAGTACTAATGGTGTAGATCAAGCGGGACATCCGAGTACCAAAGCCCATAGTAGACATAAGTTCTGCAATGAAAGACCAGTCTAAATAATCAAAAGCCTTTTCCAAATCCAATTGAATCAATACCACTTGCTGATTAGAGTGCCTTGCATGTCAATAGCCATTTGCACATTTGAGATATTATGCAGAATGTTTCGGCCCTTAATGAAACCATATTGAAGAGGATGCACAATGGCCGGAAGATGCTTGTGGAGCCGATTCGCCATCACTTTGGAAAAGATTTTATACATCGAACCCATCAAAGAAATTGGTCTCCAATGTTTTAACATTGACGGCGAAGGGACTTTTGGAAGCAATTTGATATGACCTTCTTTCCATGAGGAAGGCATGAACCCCGTTTCCCAAACCTGCTGAAATATAGCCGTTGATGGTTTCACCAGTTGGGTAGCAGAAATCTCAAAGAATTCATTGGTGAGACCATCCCAACCGGGACTTTTATCCTTGGGCAAGTGTAACAGAACATCCATAACCTCCGCCTCACAAATATTTGTCTCCAAAGTAGTTTGCATATCAAGTGGAACCTGATCATAGAAAACTGAACGTGCATGAGTAACTTGGTCAGAAGGTGAAGGAGAAGAACCAAGAAGGTCTATAAAATAATTCCTACACATATTCACAATAGTCTGGGGATCAATGACCATTCGACCTTCTGGATCCTGGAGTCTAGTCATATTTTCTCTAGCAGGAGATGCATGTAGAGCTCAAAAGAACTTATGAGTCTGACAAGCACTATCTTGCAAATTCTCAGTCAAATTTTGCAATTTGGCCTGCTGATAAGATTTCAACTGAAACTCTTTAATAAGATCAGCCAAACACATCGCCAATGACAGTAGGAATGCATCATCTGGAGTGTCCCCCAGCAGAGAACGAACCAAAGCAAGTTAGTCCTCCGCTGCATGCCGACGCCACCGACAAAGAGAGGCATGATGGATCCCATACTGCCGAGCAACCTGCTGCACATTAGAGAGCAATCGTTCAGAAGAAGCATTGCCCTCAGCGGCGAAGTCCAATAAAAATCTATCAATCAATTGCTGCATATAGCCCTGAAAGATTGAATGCTTCAAATAAGAGGAGTTGAAGCGCAAAGGGAGTCTATCCAGGAATTGCTTAAAAAGGTTGTGCAAGTATCTCAGCTGTAGAGGGAAATGGTCCGACGAGGCATATTGCTGCAACACTTTCATTTCCAACATCTCAGGAAAAAAATCATCATCCTGCATGATGTACATGCGGTCCAACCGCGACCATGTAGTTGCATACTGCGCAGAATGGAAAGTAAACCTTGTAGAAGAAGGGTGTAGCCAAGACCAGAGATCTTGCTTAAGTACAGCAAGAGCAAAAGCATTCCACACACGACTTTCCGGAGCATCCATCACTGAATGTTCTGATGTGGACTGTGAAGAATCAACACACATATTAAAATCCCCCATCAAAAAACCCCGTCTGCCAAGTGACAAGGAGGTCTGCAAAGTATTCCAAAGATCCCGGTGGGATAACGGGTCATTCGGAGCATAGAGGCCCAGCAACCATAAGATCTCTCCTTCAAATAAAACTTCAATCACCACAAAACGGCCACGTACATCATTTTTAATAAGAACAGGCTGATATTTCTCATGTACAATCATAAGCACACCAAAATAATGCATGGCATGTGTCCCTACGTAAAACAAGCGAAACCCATGACAATCCACAACTTTTCCTGCTTCACCGTGACTCTTGTGCTCAACAACACACAAGACATCACACTGATTCTCATGCAATACAGTCCACATGGCATGTTGCTTATGGCGAGAACAAATGCCTTGCACATTCCAGGTGGCTATCTTCATGTGTATTCAAAAGAAAATCAAGAACGAGGCACAGCTTGCCTCGATTTAACCTTTTCTACTAGAATGTCAAGGACTCCCTCATCCAAAAAATCAGCTAACACGGCAAAAGAGTTCTGACGGCCGGCTTTAGAGGTAGACGGAATATCCACTGTCTCGGGGGTGGAGCGGGGATAACGACGATCCCATGGGGTAATCACATTACCTCTAGTATCAAAAGCCAACTTAGCAGGTGGGCCCTTTGGACCGTCCGAATATACTTTCCTAGTAGACTGATTACGAGGTGCAGAAGAAACCATAGGATGAGCAGGATGCTCTAAAGACAACATCTCTTTCCGGCGCATATAAGTGCGCATGGAATCTTGTGAAGCATTAGGCCCAGTATCTGCCAGGCCAGCATTAAACCGTTTACCTTTTTTTGCACGTACATCCACCCAGTCATTGCCACAGGAATCCAAACCCGAAACATGTTGTTTACCTTTATCCAAAACTTTAGGTGACTGGGTGGCATCCTGCAATGGAGCATCACACACCATATCTTCCATGGGCAGCGCAACATGCTCAGCATCTGAAGTCTGTTGCTTCTCTGGGCATTCAGCCATAAAATGCCCCAATTTTCCACACGAAAAGCAATGTCCTGCAAAGTTGCCCCATTTCAAACGAAAGTGCAAAGGATGCATGCCAGAGCAATTAAGACATAACCAAGCAGGCCTTTTCCTAACAGTATCCCATAACATACACAAACGGTTACGATTCATGGCCCTTAGGCTCGGGGGGACCAGAACAGTGCCTACAGCGGCCATGGCATCCTTTAACAGTGGCCAATAGACAACCGGACAATTTTCCACTTCAACCCACACAGGGCATTCACGTTGAAGCAAACACTGAAAATCTGCCATTGGGCGCCATGGCACAACATGGACCAAACGGCGATCAAAGAACAATGGCAGTTTAGACAGGAGATCAGCACGGTGCTTCTCAGATTTCAACAACACCTCATAGAGGCCTCAGGGCCCAACAAAAATCTCCTCAACACACTCCCCTTGTAGTAGATTGTGCAGCCACCGGCGAATATGGGAAAGCACTGGGATCCTGCCAGTGAAGAAGAGTATAACAGCACGGTCATAAAACACCGAAAATGAGCGCAAGACATTTTTCGGGTCCACCCTGGCTTCCAACACATCTTCAATTCCAGAGTCAAAAAAAGCTTCATGATTATGTTGGACATAATCGCCAAGCAGAGTGTTGGCAAATTCCAGCAAATGCTCCCACAGTCAACATCCTGAGAATCCACAGAATCAGAGGCAACCTGAGCATAAGAACGTTCCTGATGATCCATTGTCGCTTCCGAAGTATGCTTGGTGCGTTTGCCCGCAGGCTGGAAATCAGGACCAGGGGGCATCTCCTTTGTGCAAGGAACCATATCCTCTGGTACCTCTGTATCAAAATCCGGACCAAGGGCTGCCACCGTTTGGTCGATAAAAGCCATATCCAGACCAGCAATGTTGAATCACCACTTGTGCAGATCAGAGACAGAGCCAGGAGCTCAGGCGGTAGGCGGCTGAGATGCAAACGGGTGGCTCACAAGTCGCAGTCCCACAGGGGGGCAGCGTTACGCACGCAGGCCTTCATCACACGAGTAGCACATGCGTAGGCGCAGGCTCGCACTTTCTCTCTCGCTCGCAAACCAGGGCGACCCCAGAAGGAAGGTCGCAGCCAGTAAGCAGCACGGGTCGACGGGGTAGTCACAAGACGACCAGCGCGTGGAACACTGTGGCGAATGGGCAGAACGGACCCGGCAGACGCCTGAGGGGAGAACTCAGGCAGGGCGCAGCTCTCTCTGACAAGCGACGGCAGGGTTAGGGGCATTAAAGGTGACGGTAGAGTGAAGGTTAACAGGCGACGCAGGGCGGACAGGCGACAGCCCACAGGGCCCAGATCTTACGGCGGCAGGGATCCTGATACACAGGGCTGACAGGCGACGACCACACGCAGGACGCGCAGGTCAGACAACCGCCGGCGGCAGGGCAGAATCCACCATCGCGTGCTCTCTCTCTCTCTCTCTCTCTCTCTCTCTCTCTCTCTCTCTCTCTCTCTCTCGTGTTTGTGATTCTCTTCCGTTGCACTCTCACAAGATAGACCCATGAGAGAGATCTTGGGATGAGTGCCTTCTGAGCAATTCCACACTGTATATGGCTTAGACATCATTTTGTACTCATCAGCTTGTCAGAGTGCAGCGGTGCGGAAGCGTAGGACTGAGAGAGAGAGCACGCAGAGAGAGAAGAGAGAGAAAGAGACAGTGGAAGATGAAGATCTGTTGTATAAAGTGTGCTGAATACAAAGATATGCAGATATATACACGGGCGCAGTGCGCTGGACTGCGTGTCTCCACCTCGACGATGCAACCTGCTGTTCACCTCGAAGTCCGCTGCAATCTGCACTGTCTCCTGTCTGAAATCTGCGAACAGAGACGGAATCTACGTGTGTCACCGGTCTATAATCTGCGAGCAGAGAAGTGTAGGAGACTGCTGGAAAAATCGGCTATTTATAGCCAGAAATCTGGGCGAAAATAGGGCGCCAGAAAACAGTCTGTCGGCTGCCGACTGCCTGCACAGGTCGGACTGCCACGACTGCAGTCCGACTGCACTCCTGTCCGACTGCACTGGCTGCCTGGCTGTGATCTCTAACACCCCCTCTCAGAGCCTGGGCAGGGCAGAAGCCTGAGGGATCTGGAATGTCTCCGAAGTAGAGCCTGGGGAAGTGTCTTCGTAAACAAATCCGCAAGATTGTCCTCCGTCTTGCAGTACTCCACAATGATGGTCTCATCCAGAAGCTTTTCTCTGATGAAGTGGTACTGGATCTCTATGTGCTTCGTCCGAGCATGAAAAACAGGGTTCCGTACCAAGGCAATGCAACTCTCATTGTCACATTGCAGCAAAGTAGGACGAGTCTGGGGGCGCCCAACCTCCTCCAACAATCTCCGAAGCCACACAGCCTCACATGTGGTGGAAGACGCGGCCCGATACTCCACCTCAATTAGACGAAGGGGCTACCGTAGGCTGCTTCTTGCTACTCCATGAGATAACACCTGCACCCAAGGTAAAACAGTAACCTGTAGTAGACCAGCTATGGTCCACATCACCGGCCCAATCCGAGTCGCTCCAACCTGCAAGTACAAGATCTGAACCATCTGTCCCTGCGGGATAATGAATCCCTAAATCAGACGTCCCCCTCAAATACCGAAGGATCCTCTGAGCAGCCTGCCAATGCACCGACTTAGGTTCACTCATGAACCCTGCCAAGAGCCCAATAGCAAAACAAAGATCAACCCGTGTGTTGAGAAGCCAAATCAAGGATCCAATCAACTGGCGATAGCGGGAAGCATCCGCCATAGCAAAAGCTAAATGGGAAGTAGCCTTCCAGTTCGGATCCATAGGAGTAGAAAGGGTCCGACAATCCTCCATCTCAAAAGACACCAAGAGCTCTTGTACATATCTCTGCTGAGAGATAAAGATCCCCCTCTGAGACTGATAAATCTCATGGCCCAAAAAAAAATGGAGTAGACCCAAGTCCGTCATCTCGAACGTCCGATATAAAGCTGACTTCGTCTCTTGGACCTGTTGTGCATGATCACCTGTGACAATCAAATCATCAACATACAACACAAAAAGCACACAACCATCCTCGGAAGTGTGAACATAAAGCTGCGGATCGGCCTTGGAACGCCGATATCCCAACTGAGACTGGAGGAACGAATCAATCTTCTCGTTCCATGCACGCGGAGCCTGCTTGAGGCCATACAAGGCCTTCTTCAACCTGTAGACTTTCCCATCTGAGGATCCAAAGCCAGGAGGCTTCTCAACATAGATCTCCTCCTTCAAATCACCATTGAGGAAGGCCGACTTCACATCCAACTGATAAATAGGCCATCTCCTATAGCCATCCAAGGCAAGAACGGCTCTAACGGTCGCCATACGAGCAGTGGGGGCAAAAGTATCATGACAATCAATCCCGGGGCGCTGTGCAAAACCTTTAGCAACAAGGCGAGCCTTGTGCTTATCCAAAGAACCATCGCTAAGGTATTAGGTCTTGAAGACCCACTTGACGCCAATCACCTTCTTATTTGGGGGGCGGGGCACGAGTGACCAAGTGCCATTCCTCTCAATAGCCTCCAACTCGGCTTCCATAGCTTTCTTCCGTGGTGCGGACTGTAAAGCCTCCTTCACGGAGGTGGGCTCTCGATCCTGCATAACACGGGTTATCAAACAATAGTTAGAGCAAACAAGCTCCGTAGAATGAGCCTGGTGCCTCCGTGACCGCCGCGGACCATCCTGCGGTCCCCACTCCTCAGGAACCCCCTCGATCCCTGAATCACGGAGGGTGTCACGGGCCCAATGAGGAGGAGGCCGAGAACCGCTCCTCGTCTCTCTCCAGCAGCTGAAAACTCTGGGATATCCACCGGTGGTAACTCCTCGGGGGTGACCGGTGGAACAATAGACTCTGTGACAGAAACAGAATCTGAATCAAAACACGCGGGCTCCAAAGGAACTATAGCGGGAGCCCAACTCTCCCCTAGATCTCCAAGAACGGGATGCTCCTCACCCGCTGGTATGGCCGGAACCTCCACAAACCGCACATCTCGACTAGTGTACACATCCCGCTTGACGGGATCATACAATCGATAGCCTTGGGACTGGGAGCTGTAGCCAACAAATACCTGTCTTCGGGAAGTTGCTTCAAATTTATCACGGTGAGCCTTGGGAATGTGAACATAGGCATCACACCCAAAGACCTTAAAGTAAGAGACATCAGGCTGCGTCCCAAAGTAAGCCTCAAACGGGGTCATCCCTTCAACGGCCGAAGTAGGGGATCGATTAAGGATGTGGACTGCAGTAGCCACAGCCTCGGCCCACAGAACCTGAGGGGTCTGTCGGTGCTCCATCATGGTGCGCGCCATCTCGATCACACTGCGGTTTTTCCGTTCAAGAATGCCATTTTCTTGAGGAGTGTTGGTATTGGCAAACTCCTGGTGAATACCTTTATCTGCACAAAACCGAGCAAACTCATTAGAAACAAATTCACCGCCCTTGTCGGATCGCAAGGTCTTCAACTTCCGGCCCGATCGGTTCTCCTCAAAGAGAAGCCAATCCTTGAAGTGTAAGAAAGCTTCTGACTTTAATGCCAAAAAATAGGCCCATGTCATCCTGCTATAGTCATCTACGATCAACATGAAGTACGAGCTCCCATGCAAGGACTCATTCCTCATAGGGTCACATAGATCCGTAGAGACAAGCTCCATCGGTGAAGTAGATCGCCGCGAAGCTGTGTGGGGAATGGCATCCCTATGCTGCTTCCCCGTTATGCAAGAGACACATGGCTGCTGGCTCACCACTATATTCGGCAACCCTCGAGCAAGCTGTCCACGTGACGCCCTCCGAAGATAATCATAGTTGAGGTGACCAAACCGAGCATGCCATAACTCTGACTGTGACTGAGAGATAAGAAGAAGAGTAGAGAGGGCGGTGGAAGACTTCAATTTATAGATGCCGTTCTCCTCATATCCGGATGATAGAACCTTCCTCGACCCACGATCAAGGACACGCACCGTACTGTCAAACTCCACCAAAAGTCCAAGAGAGCAAATCTTATGAACTGATAGAAGATGATACCCTAAGCCAGGTACATGCAAAACCTCGAAGGTATGGGTACCACCTCGTCCATCTGGAATAAGCTGCATCTTACCCCGACCTGCAATAGACACTGAAGAGCTATCTCCAATGAGAATCTGCCCACGCGAGGGTCACAACTGGGCAACACCATCTGATGAAGGAGTCATGTGCCAGGAGGCACCACTATCAATGATCCACTCTCGAGCCTGGGGAGCCGTCATCGCAACATCAGAAGCATTCAGTGAAGAGTCCTCAATGACAGCTAAATGAAGAAATGCAGTTGATGAGGGTGCAACCACCGCTCTAGAATCCTTTGTGTCCTTCTTGTCTTTGTCAGGGCAATCCTTCTTCCAATGGCCAGTCTTTCCACAAATATAACATATGGATTCTTTGTCCTTGTCCTTCTTTGACTTGTTATCCCCCTTCTTCTTCTTTTGGTCCTTTCCCTTCTTTTGAGAGGCTTGACCTGTCAGCGCCTCCGACTTGGAAGCATTCTGTCCCTTTAGTTGTTCCTCTTGGTCCAAGACCATAGGAACCAACTCTTCCCACCGAAGAGTAGACTCTCGCCCCGAAGCAATAAGGGCAGAGTAGAATGTACCGAATCGTGGCGGCAACTGGGACAATAGTGTGATCGCCATGTCTTCGGAGGAAATCGGCTTCCCCGCATTCTGAACCTGCATCTGAAGCTGCCTTAGCTTGTTGATGTGCTCCCGCAGCGAAGAAGACTTGTTTACGGACAAGGTCCGCATCTGTACCTCCAAAGAAACCCGCTTCATAAGGGTCATCCGATTGTACATCTGATCAAGCTCCAGCCATATGTCCCGAGCCACCGTCAAGTGCTCGATGTGAGCGATCACGGCTGTAGTACAAGATAGAAAAAGAAAGGAACGAATCCTGGCATTCAGTTTGTCCCAATGAGACTGAGCCTTGGCCAACTCCACACGAGCATCGGAAGAGAATTTTGACTCATCTCTTACCGAGGGCCGGTCGATCTCCTCCTGTACAAGCTCCGCCAAATCATAGGACTCAAGGATGGCCAACATCATGACGCGCCAAATGCGGTAGTTGTCGCCGTCGAGCTTCTGATCTGCGGGAAGAGCCGGTAAGACAGGCACCTTCCGGTCCATAATCGACTGGAACTCCAAGTCAATCTCTATAGACATCTTCATCTGTAATGCCTTTACAAACGCAAAAGCAGCCCCCTCTGACTGTGAAAACTCAGCCTGCTAAGGCTCTTCCGCGTCCTGAAACTTCTTCACCCGCCGGAGGCGATGAAAAAGCAAAACCTGCACTTGTAGGCTGAAAACTCAAACTTCCTCCGCGTCAAACAGCAGTAAACAGCAGAAAATCCACCACCTGGACTCCTTTCCTGCGCGCCCACACTCACTTCAGCCTTGTTCCAAGGCGCAGCCCTCCTGTCTGCCCTCAAACGCTGAAAACGCAAATCTGTGTCGCGATAGAAACTCCTCTTCAGGTTGATTCTGCGCTCATTCAGCCCTCTAACACTGCTCTGATACCATGTCAGAGTGCAACGGTGCGGAAGCGTAGGACTGAGAGAGAGAGAATGCAGAGAGAGAGAAGAGAGAGAAAGAGACAGTGGAAGATGAAGATCTGCTGTATAAAGTGTGCTGAATACAAAGATATGCAAATATATACACGGGCGCAGTGCGCTGGACTGCGTCTCCACCTCGACGATGCAACCTGTTGTTCACCTCGAAGTCCGCTGCAGTCTGCACTGTCTCCTGTCTGAAATCTGCGAACAGAGACGGAATCTGCCCGTGTCACCGGTCTGTAATCTACGAGCAGAGAAGTGTAGGAGACTGCTGGAAAAATCGGCTATTTATAGCCAGAAATCTGGGCGAAAATAGGGCGCCAGAAAACAGCCTGTCGGCTGCATTAAATGCAGCCGACTGCCTGCACAGGTCGGACTGCCACGTGGCAGTCCGACTGTGCAGTCCGACTGCACTCCTGTCCGACTGCACTGGCTGCCTAGCTGTGATCTCTAACACAGCTATGTATTGTTTAGAATTTATTTTCCATTTAGTCATAGCATTAGATGAAAGCTATTTCGGGACTCATAAAAATTACCTAACTTTTTAGATGTAACATTTTGGTCCCATAGGCTAATCTCGCCTTTTGTAGACATTAATATAGCTTTCCTCTTCTTCTTTCCCCACACCCCCCCCCCCCCCCCCTCTCTCTCTCTCTCTCTCTCTCTCTCTCTCTCTCTCTCTCCATAAAAGCTAATTGTATTAATAATGATGAAAGTACAAGATTACATGGTTACAAGATACAAGATGGCTCTAGGCCATCGTGCATAAAATCCGAGACATCACGGTCAAAGTACAAAGGAAGCAAAGTGACTAGAGGGGGCCACAAGAAACTACAATGTGCCAATCGAGCAATTCTTGTCTAGGGAGAATATATGTTAACTCAATCAAGTCAAGCTGCCAATGAAGAAGTCCTTTCAAGCAAGCTATATGACTTTGCACTCCAAATGAAGCATCAAAGATGAATGCATTCCTCATGGTCCATATATGCCAAACACCCCTAAAGTATAAGAAAGGAAAGAGCACTTTCATATCAGCCTGCACGGGGTCCACAAACTTGGGATACAAACCCAATCCTTTGGAAGCATTGATAGCCCAACTTCTTAGAACCAAATGGCCGATAGTAGTGACCAAACCTTCCGTGCCTCTCTCTCTTTTTTTTTTTCGTAATGGATCCGTGCCTCTCTCTCTCTCTCTCTCAATACATACATATACACATGCATGTGCATGTGGAAACACATATATATCAACCTTCATGAAACTAGTACAAGATTTAAGTCACAACCTGGGCAATGTTATAAGAAATCATTCGAAGCAATGAGAGCGCAATATCCTCTCGTTTGTAATCTGATAAGTCTTTAGTTCCTGATGTCACCTTTCCAAAGCTAGATGCAATAGTTGTTGCTGAAAGGCCAATCTGTCTCACATCAATTTAGGACAAGGTTAGAAGACGCCAATGCAAAAATATTTCATGTGGCCTACGATACAACCAAGAACAAAAGTAAAACCATATAGAATAGAGCAGGCACACTCAAGGCACCTTGCTATAGTCAAGTCCACCATAGATGTCTCCCACAAGCATGTCGACAGCACTGTTATCTCCTTGCTGGCTTAGTTCCAATATCTCATCGAAACTGAAATGAAGGAGCAACCACTTTTTCATCAAGAACAATTAGGTCAAACTTGTGCAATTTAAAATGTTGTTTTGGGTAGAAAGATTTTGTATGACTCATTTTCAGAAGTGCATCCGTCTAAATCGGTTGTTTTATTATGTTCTGCATCCCACTTAGATGCACTACATCCCTCTAAATAAGATGTTTTACTATGTACTGGGGTTCTGAATGCACAAAGAACCTTTCATATATTGCTGACCATGCCAGGGTCTAGCTTCAGCACTGTAGTGGATGTTTGATAGCTAACATTGCTGCTGTAAACATGGTGCCAGTCCCTTCTTCTTTCAAGAGATGCCATCCTCTTCACCTGCCTGCTGCCTCTTCTTCCTCATACCTGCCCTCTATCCTTGCCTTCCCTACCACCTGCCATCTCCCTCCTGTCTGCTGCTGCCTTGCATCCTGTTCCTCCTGACTGCTGCCACCTTCTCAGTGATCATACCACTCCTGTCTGCTGCCGCCTCTCTTCATCTTCCTCCTGACTGCTGCCACCTTACCAACCATTCCTGCTGGCAGCCTGCCTTTATATCCTCCTGCACCAGCTCCGCAAGGGCCTGGCCTGTTTTCTGTGAGTGGGCAATGGAAGAGAAACACCGAGAGAAAAGGAGAAAAAAAGAAAGCAAGAATGGAAGAATGGAAGAGAAATATGCACTGAATCTGGAAAGAATGCTAAATACAATTATGGACTGCACACCCCAAAGTGTCAATGAGGGTGCCGGATCACACTGAAGATGATGATGATGATGATGGCAGCACCGGACATAGAGACAAAGATGGAGACAAAAACGAAGTGAGCAACCTGCAAGAGACACAAGTGATCTGCCCAAAGCAGGCTGGCTGCTATATATAGCAGAAAACCAGCCCAACTGGCTGGCCATCAAAAAGGAGCCATCAAAAACCAGCACTAACAGGTGGCAAAAATGCTGAAATGGCACTATGAGGGCTGATTGCAATCATCTCAGGCTGGCAGCCTCTAGGAGAGCAAGAAAAAAAAGGCTGCCTACTCGGTGTCAGCACGCATGACACTAACTGAGAAAGAAATGCACACAAAACTGAATGGAAAAGATAGTCAGCACTCCAATTTCTCTGTTAGACTCTAACGGAGCTCACAACCAGGAGATGACTAATTGACAAAATATGGCGGGCTAACACCCCCTGTCAAATCCTCAGAGTGTCTGAAGACTCAATAACCTCATATGATGAAGCACAGAAGTGTGTGGAAGAGGCTTTGCGAAAAGATCTGCCACATTGTCCTTCATAGTACAATAGGCCACTGCTAACTCAGAATCCACAATCTACTCCTAAACAAAGTGGTACTAAACCTCTATGTGCTTCATGCGAGCATGAAACACAAGAGGATTCTTTGTGAGAGATAAGGCACTCTAGTTATCTAGGCACCACACAATGGGTCTTGTCTGTGGAAACCCAATCTCCACCGACAATCAACAAAGCCAAACTACATCCTGAGCTATAGAACAAAGTGCACAATACTCAGCCTCCATAGAAGATAAAGCCACAATAGGCTGCATTTCACTACTCCATAAGATAGCTCCCAATCCAAGGGGGAGAGCAAAACCTAAAGTGGAGCATCTCAACTCCACATCACCTGCCCAAATGTGAGTCACTCCATCCAGCAAGAGTGGCCCCCTCTCCATGATCCCATAGAATCGAGTCCCCTACAAGTAACGCAACATGCACAAAGCAACTCTTTAGTGAGCCTGAGTAGAAATCTTCAGAAAAAAAAGACAACAATGCCACCACAAAAGAGATGACTGGCTAAGTAATGAATGAGCTAGATCAAGAATCCAACAAGACACTTGTATAGGGTAGCATTAGGAAGGGGATCTCCGGTAGTAACCAACTTGGACTCCCAAGTCCATGGGGCAAGAAGTAGGCCGACACTCACCCATAACAAACTCCGAAAGAAGCCCAAGATATACTTATGCTAGAATAAGTGAAGGATCCCAAGGTTCATCATGTCAAACTCCTGTCACAAGATCTCTCCAGTCCAATCAACCTCCTATGAGTCACTCCCTGTGATAATCAAGTCATCCACATACAAGACGACTAAGACACACTTCTTTCATGGTAGTGCTCAAGAAAAACTATAGAATCTCAGTGCGCACTACATAGAAAAAGGTGAATGCAACCACTAAAAAACACCACTACCCAAGTCATACACCAAACAGATGATTCAACATGTGGCAAGCAAGGAGACTTACAACTTCCTCGATGGATTCTCATGCTATAATCGAGTGCAAGTACACCTTGATGACAAGCATAAAACTGCCTTTGTCAACCAATGAATAGGGTGTGTTAGCATACATTGTCATGCCCTTTAGTTTGAACTTTGACAAATACACCAACAACCTTCATGATACACCTTGATGACAAGCATAAAACTGCCTTTGTCAACCAATGAATAGGGTGTGTTAGCATACATTGTCAAGCCCTTTGGTTTGAACTTTGACAAATACACCAACAACCTTCATGATACTCCTTCCATTGCACAAGAAAAAGGCTATGAAACATAAATCTCGTACTCTAGTATGCCATTCAAGAAAGAAAACTTTGCATTCATCTAAAGGATAAGCCAGTTGTCTTGAGCTGCAAGAGACAAAATAGCACAAATAGTAGGCATAAGGACAATAGGTGCAAATGTCTTTGAATAGTCCAAACCCGCCCTCTGAACAAAACCCTTGGCAACAAGCCTAGCTTTGTGCTTGTCCAAGGAGTCATCAACCACATACTTGTGAGAGTCGCAACGGAAGAAGGAACTCGAACACAAAGGAAGAGAGACAGACAATCTGCAAGAGAAGAAGAAAAGAAACCTGCATTGAACAAGAAACAAATGTTGAATGCAGAAGGACTAATCAGTCCCAGCATGCAACCCACAGCATCAGTGAGAGCACCACATCAAGCTGATGATGACTGCAGCATCGAAGACGA
The DNA here is from genome assembly GCF_053477565.2 of Lygodium microphyllum. Lineage (NCBI taxonomy): Eukaryota > Viridiplantae > Streptophyta > Polypodiopsida > Schizaeales > Lygodiaceae > Lygodium > Lygodium microphyllum. The sequence continues at coordinate 152,187,230 of NC_141146.1, read as the reverse complement.
AGGAAGATGATGGAGTCAAAGTGTGCACCTGCCAAGGAAGGAGAGAATATGATAATCTAACTAACTGCCAAGTGAGAAATGGCTATAAATAGCCAAAAATCCCAAAAACTAGCCGACCTGAAATTTGGGGCCAAAAATATGGCCGACCAACATTTAATGCTAGTAAAAATGCCAAAAATGCTGGTGTGGCAGGCTAAAGAATGCAAAAACTGCCCCAAGAAATGCACATAAAATCCTAAATGGAGGAGAAAACGCACCGAAATGCAATAAACTGAATGCTCTAGAATGAGCTACCTCCTGCGTAAAAACAAGTGATAGATAGGCCAGAGCTCCTAAAGTCCTCATCTAACTAAAACTGAGGCTCACAGGTCAGAGATGACAAGGCATGACAAACATGACTGCTAGCACCCCCTCTCAAATCCTAGATGTGTCGAAAGGTCAAGGGAGAAACAGATTCTCGGGTAGCAAGAGGAATGCCAATGTCAATTAAGTCCATCGATGAAGACTGCCGATGAAGAAGCTCCTCACGATCATGGGAAGCCCCCTCTAAAACACTAAGGGCCAGGAAATTCACAGCCACTCATTGAGATCGTCCCCCTCTGAAAGGGATGGGGGATACAAGGGAACCACCGAAGGAGAGGGTGGGGGATGGGAAGAAACATGTGGAAAAGAGGGTGCACAAGCGAAAACGGGTGTAACAATAGACAACGGCCTCGAAGGACCCTACATAAGAGAAGGAGAATGGAGCCAATAAAGCCCGCTCTCCTGCCAACTTGTCGCAATAATCACCCTTGTAGAAGAATCCTCAATACAAACAACTTGCTCAGTGAAGACAACCCAAGTACCAAACCTGATAAGGCCATAAAAGGAGAGGATTAGAGAGCCCAAGTCTGGAACATAAAGGGCCTGTGAAAGGGAGCTCGACGCAAAGTCAAGAAATAAAGGCAAAGTGCCAACACCACAAATAGGCATCAATACAATGTTACAAGCATTGATTGAATCCTTAGAATGGCATAGATCCTGCAATAAATCACCTTGTGGAGTCATATGACTAGAAGCTCCACTATCAACCAACCAAGGCCTCTCAAAAGATGAGGCAACCACTGAAAAAGGCTCCTCCAAGTCAACAACATGAAGGAACACTGACTCATGGATAACCGCTGGAGTAGAGGTAGAAGGCTCGGATGTTTTAGCACCATCCTTCGCTCCCGGATGAAGGTGAGGATACTTATTCCAACATTTCTCCTCTAGATGTGTCTTCTTCCCACAGTATGGGCATTTAGGCTTCTCCAAGTCAGAGGCAGAACCTAAAGAACTCTCCTGTCTTTTAGCCTTTGACTTCCCTTTCTTCTGCATCCCCCCTCCCAAGCCTACAACAAAAGCTTTGGTGGAGGTGAATCCACTAGCTATCTCTTTGGTGCACTCATCATGCTCCAAAGCAAGTGGGGCAAGCTCCTTCTATAGAAGCTTCTCACGAGTTCTTGATGTAAGAAGGCTTGTGTGAAAGACATCAAACTGGGGAGATGGCAACTAAGACAAAAGAATCATGGCCATATCCTCAAAAGAGATCACCCTACTAAGGGAAGCAAGCTCATCCCTCATGTCCTCTAGCCTGTTGGTATGATCCTTCATGGAAGAAGGATCATCAACAATGAGCATCCGTAATTTCTTCTCAAGAGTAATCCAATGGGCAAATGTCTTCTGATGGTACAAAGAAGGAAGCTTTGTCCGAACTTCTGCTGCTTTCCGCAACCTACACACATGCACTATGACAAAATCCTATAAGCTCATAAAGAGGAAAGATCGAGCTCTTGAGTTGAGCCAATCCCATAAGACTGCACAATCCATCAATGATCCAACCATGGAATCCTCCACAAGATCGGGAATAGGGTGGGTAACAAACTCCCAAATATTGAAGGTATCAAGGATACACTCCAACTTACATGACCAAAGCGAGTAGTTGAAACCATCAAGCCGGTCTTCTTTGGGCAAACTGGGAGAAGAGGGATCTCATACAAACGAGCTAGGTCACCTCCACTTGTCATGTGAACTAGCACGAAAAACTCTCCATCTCTCAAAGGAAGAAACAAAGACCTCATCCTCTGAGTCAGCAAAGAACTGGTGATAAGACATCTTCATATCCTACAACACACCCACAAGAAATCTGTGTTTTGGTGGTAGACAGCCCCATAACAAGAGAAAGCAGCTACACGATCACAAGGAAGTCGATGTAGAGGGTCTACCTAGGGGAGATAGGCTATTTCCTGCACAAGGACTATGTACATTTGCTGAGGAGAGTTGTTGCGTGACCAAGGAACACTACGTTTGCAATGGAAGACTATCGCCCGACTGAGGAAGCCTGTCGCCTCCAGTAGGAGAGAAATTGGGTAGCAAAACAAGTACCTAGCACAAGAAAAGGCAGACGCCTCCAAGCAAAAAGCTGTGTTTTCAGTAAAACACTGATGTGGCAAGGCTGCCTGGCAGTCTAGGCTGGTCTCCTTCACTAGAAGTCACCTCTGTGTCTTTCTTAGACAATGATACCAAGCTCTGATACCATGTGAGAGTGCGCAACCGGAAGAAGGAAACAAAGAAAGAGAGAAAGACAATTTGCATGAGAAGAAGAAAAGAAGCCTGCACTGAACAAGGAACAAATGCTGAATACAAAAGGACTGATCAGTCCGTTCACACAGACCACAGCGTCAGTGAGGGCACCAAATCAGGCTGATAATGACGATAGCATCAAAGACAAAGGAAGATGACAGAGTCGGAGTATGCACCTTCCAAGGAAGGAGGGAAGATGATAATCTAACTAACTCTCGAGTGGGAAATGGCTATAAATAGCCAAAAATCCCAAAAACTAGCTGACCTGAAATTTGGGGCCAAAATTATGGCCGACCAGCATTTAATGCTCGTAAAAATGCTAGAAATGCTTCAAAAAATCCTGAAAAGAGTGGACAATGTCTGACAGGTGAGGCAGGCTAAAGAATGCGGAAATTGCCCCAACAAATGCACATGAAAATAACTTCCTTGACTTTCGGTGAAGTTTGTTGCATGGTTTCTTCTTGTTCACCTCGCCATAAGTATCGTACTCAAAGATGTGAAAAGGGGATACATAAGGCTTCTCAAAGAAAGCCTCATAAGGAGTCATATCTTGCAATGCTGAAGTCAGAGACCTATTACAAATGTGTACCACTGTAGCAATCACCTCACCCCAAAGACAATGAGGTAGACTGCTAAGATCAAATATGTCAAGAATACACTCCACTTTGCACAACCAAAGGGAGTAATTAGATCCATCCAAGCAACCTTATTTGGATAGAGAGGGAAGAATGGGCACCTCGATCAAAGGTGCAATCATAGGCATTCTAGGGCCAAAAGGAGAGGCCCTACGGGAGACACGAAGAGAGAGAAGACGAGAAGGTTGCTCCAATCTTCCTAACCTATCAAGCGATGGTTCCCATGAATGAGAAAGTGGCAATATGAGGAAGGAAAAGAGATATGGTAGCTTGTAGTAGGGGAGGGTTCTCCTTGTGTCATAGCTCTAGCAAAGTAGCTTAAAGATCCAACCACACGCCAACCTATTTCTAGAATGTAGAAGGCAAGGTCATATATATTGAATGTAGGCTCCAAAAGCTGACAAACTATGGCACGTTAACATTTTCTTACCCCCCTGCTAGCACTCAACCCCAATGAAATGTCCCCCTAGGATCCAACTTGCACACAAGACACGATACAAGCCATATCCACAAATAAAGGGGACTGGACAACAAACTCACCTTCCAGCCATAGAGCCAAACAAGCTCATTTCCAAGCTTTAGAGCTAGTAGCACTCCATGCCACAACCACATCCCAAGGGTTAAGGGCTGGCACCCCATACCACCAACCCACACTATCCCAGTATATGGATGCATCAACAAGACTCCCAAGAGTAGTGATCACACAATGAATGCACACAATATGGTCATAAGTCCTATAAATAGGACTCAGCTGTCCTAACCCCAAAGTGCTCTTAGTGCATTCACACTAAGTCACTTCATGACCACTATGAGGAATGCTACTAGCACCCATCTAGATATCCAAGGATGTAATACTTCCCCCCTTATGAATGATTATTGTCATCAACAATATCCTTAGGAATGAAGTGGGAAAAACGACTCTCCAATAAACATAGCCCAAGTAGCCTCTGCCTACAGGTAGTTTTTCCACTTGACCAAATACTCGGGATAAATTGTTTGAGAAGATTGTTTAGTCTTAAGATCAAGAACCAATTCAAGTTCAAGTGGAATATATTGAATGGTGTCCTCAAGCCGCAAGACTTCCTCAATCAAAACAATCAATTCACCTTGTCCTAATCAATCTTTCAAACGACTAATGTGGAACACAAGGTGAACTAGAGTTTCCAAAGGTAGATCCAACTCGTAGGATACATGACTTATCTTCTTGGTAATTTAGAAAGAACCACAATATCTAGAAGATAACTTATAGCACTTGTCGATTTTGGGACTTCAAGGTAAACACGCATGCCCTCCTAGAGCTCTCGAGAGGTACAATGTTGGTTAGCATAAAATGTGGCACAACCCTGGGCTATTTTAATGGTTTCTCTAGCAATCGTCAACATTTCCTACATATCATGAAGAAAGTTGGCCCGCGACCTACACATGAGACACAACACAAGCCATACCCACAAATAAAAGAGGCTGGACATCAAACTCGCCTCCTAGTCATAGAGCTAAGCAAGCTCACCCCCAAGCTTGGGAGCTACTAGCACTCCGGGCCACAATCAGATCCCAAGGGTTGGCATCCCATACCACCAATCAGCACCATCCCGATATACAGATGCATTAGCTAAAGGGCCAAGAGTCCAAGCGTGGTGATCACACAATGAATGTGCACAATAGGGCCATGAGTCCTATAAACAGGACTCGCCTACCCAAGAAGTGCCCTTAGTGCATTCACACTAGTCACTTCATAACCTTTGTGACCAATGCTCTTAGTGCATTCACACTAAGTCACTTCATGACCATTGTGACCAATGCTACTAGTGCCCATCCAGATATCCAAGAATGTAACACCCAACATTGGCCATAAGCCCAACCTACCATGGTTTCCACACCCCCCACATTGGCTGCCCTATTCCAAGCAATGGAATCCACTCTTTCCTCCTTGATCCTCCCTATTGTAATGAGCTCTCAAGTGTCTTCCCCTTTAAGTTGTATTTATGCATTCCTCCAATCCTAAGTTCAACATTCGATTTAGTATTAGAGTGAGCTTTGACCTCTTGGGTAGAGTTGTCAACACCTTCCGCTTTATCTCCTCCAATAGGAACAAGATTTGACGAGCATCTACAAGTTAATCATTACTCTTGTTATTTCAGTCCATTTGGACTACTATCAATATTGTGTAAGCTATTTCGTTCTTCTATGCAAAATTTCCTACAGTATTCATTTCCGCAAGGCCTTTTACAATCTACTTTGTGTTCTGCTATATAACACAAGTTGGTTTTGTGCAAATGTTTCTCTATGCAAGCAACTTTTGCACCAAGTACACTCAATGGAAATGGTTGGCAACACTGATGTTTTGTGTATGTTGGCTACTAAGGATAAGTTGGATGAGACCAACTATCCATTGAGGGCTTATGTCATCCATCATGTATTGGTTGCAAAAGGCTTCTATATTGATTAAAAAATTGATGTGCATCTTGTTGTGGCTGTGAAAGCTACAAGTGCAACAACAACAAGTGACATTGAGGATGTTTCAAGTTCCACTTCCATTGCAATTAATGCTAAGCCACCATGACCTACTGCTAAGCAAGTTCACTAGGACAACAAAGATGTAGAGACTCAAGCCTTGATTACATATTTGTTAAACATACTATGATCCCATATATCCCATGTAAGACAACTAAAGAGGCTTGGGATACATTTACACATACATATCGTGGAAGAAATGAGGCTTTCGTTGCTTACCTACATAAGCAATTAGAACGTGACACATGGATGAAGTTAACTCTATAGAAAAAATTTTGAACCTTCCTTTCATGCATCTTTGCACATGCAGTTGCATGGTATAGACTTTAACTTTAGGAGCTAAGTTCTTGCTAAGGCCATTAGTAAAGAATATATTTTCTCTTACCCACCTTATGTTCTCATACATTGGTGGATCCTTCAGTGTAGGTCTTGTTTGTTGAGAAACCAAGCCATTCAATACATTTTCTCTACTTCATTTCTATTTTGGTTTCCATTTACAGCCCCAAAAAGGCTTTATTTGGATCATTACTTAGTGTCAAGGCGCCACCCAAGAGACTTCGGTAGACGCCACTTGAGAGAGTTGGAGTGCCACTCGAGACAGTCTGTGCCTATAAATACAGCACTGACTCACCCATTTGTCATTCCACACATTCATTCCTTCTGACACTTTGTCACTCTCTTCCATATTCTTCTCTCCTTTCTCTATCCTCTCCACTGCCGTTCATATCCCGCAAGGAGGACATTATGGTTCATGGCTTCTGCATCCATCTCCATCTGGCGTTTTGCAACCTATATCATCTGGCATCAGCTCTCCTCACTTGGCATCATCATCAAGCTTGTGTTTGCAGTAGTTTCAGGCTGTCTACAACAAGTTACACCCTCTTTGTCAGCTCTACATGAGATACCTGCGAACACAATATGTTTCTCCCTGCAAACCCTACTGTCTCCCTGATATGGTATGAGTGCATACCGTTCCATCACACTATTTTGACATGGTATTAGAGCATACCTGTTATTTTGACACTATTAGGTTTGTTTTGAGCCTGCATAATGGAGAAGCAGCTAGCACCATACTTTTTTAAAGGAATTTCTTTCTGATGTTCAAGACCTCAGAAGAAACGTCTTTTGCTGTTCAAAAGTATCAAAACACATTTTTTAAAGCCAAAGAAAAGTACATGTGAGATCCACCCACACTCTATTGATGTTACATTAATTTCAATGTGAAGCTGATAAGAGGAGAGACGTCTTGCCCTTTGGTGGTGGTGTTGCTTTTAATATAAAGATGTTCACATGGTATTGCTGGAGGTATCTGAAAGCATCCATTGTTGCTTTGCTTCTTCTTGTTTACTGAAAATCCAATCACACTTTTTCTTCTAAGGTTTGATTTTATAAATTCTTTTACTTTTTCAAATTTGTCCTTGTTGAGAATTTGAGCAGATAGCTAGTAGCTACTCAGCATCATAATTGAAAGACCTGACAGGGAGATAGTTGTCTCTTGGCGATAAGGGGGTGGTCCTCCCCATCTTAGTACCTTGTTCTTGTGTCTATACTGTCATGATCTTTATTCCTAGTTCTGTGTTGTCAATTAACCATAATTAAAAGTATTCACTCTCACACAACCCCTGCAAGATTCATTGACTTTTTCAGGATGGCTTCATCATCTAACCAAAATACATGAATGTGCATATGTCAATTGGGATCAGATGTGGCCAAATAGGGGCCTCCTCAGACCATCTCTGAATTGAGACAGGAAGATACTCTGGAGAGTCACACAAGAAAAACATGTAAGCGATGACAGATGGAAGTGGAGACAAACGAGCACTACACATCCAGATGTCCGGCCTATTAGGAGACACAAGACCATTATCACCACCTCTTCCAAGAGAAATCACCAACACAAGCTCCACAATAAGTACCGGATCCACCCCAACAGAGGACAATCCAAAGTGATTATGCACAAAGTTACAAACTTATGTTGTGCTAGGCTACCCCATCCCCCTAATGCCATGAAACATCTACAGGACTATCTATTATCTATGGATCCAGGTTATCACCTTGCATCACCATTGCACATTCCCAGAAGATTCACCTCATGAATACTATCAGAGACGTACTGAAATCCCTACATTATAACCCTATGCTGGATCACTTAGGATAGTAGGAGCTCAGATCCTTTTTTTTTTCTTTTTTTTAATACATAAATCCATAATGAGATATAGCATGGGTCGGTCACATTTATCACTTTGTTCTCATAGGTCATTTGGGCCTTTACTACACACTAATATGAATTTCTTTCTTCTCGCCTCGCTTCCGCCCTCCCTATGTGGCCACATGCACATACCAAATTTCTAAAGTCTATTACAAATGTTTGAGGAATCAGAACCACTAGGGTAAAGTTACAGAGAAAATCAAAAGTATGGGTGAATACAAGCAACTCCAAAAAGAGAATTTATAATGCTGTAAAAGTAATTTAATATACAAAGTAAGAAAGGTAAGCCTGCTTCAACCCATATCTATGGACAATGCTTAGCATTAAGTTATTCATCAAATTGGCTGTAGCAGCAGTACATAAATTAACATTTTCTCAAGTCTAGATTCAGGTAATCATCAAGATATGAATTGACACTAAATACTTAAATACATTATTGAAATGCCTACCTCTTGCACTTTGTTAGAAGCCGACCAAGTCCCCAAAATGTCCCTCCTCCCACATTGGTACCACTGACTCTTTGAAATTTCCCATCACCATCCACCTATTAAATAGATGGAAAACCATTTACAACAAAACTTAAAAAGCCAATTACGGAACACAGCAGTCAAAACCTCAAATCTTTTCTCCAACAAATTACTTCTACATAGCATCATCGATGATAAGATTGATTTACATTGAACAGTCACCTTGATCATACTGACACCAGAACCAACATTTACAAGAAGATATGGGAACATTTCATTATGATCAATGTGCACAAACTTCTTTTGGCCTTCCATATGTGTGAATGCTTCATCTCGAATGGCCTGAAAATCGCATAAAGGACTCATCAGATGATAGAGTAATATAAACCACTGTAAATGAGATGGATGTTTTTCATTAAGTTTGACATAACAACTTGTGACAAGCCTAGCAAAAATAATTTGGTTGCAATAGAAGCCAGAGAGAAGGGCATAAGCAGAGAATATAGTTTTAACACCAAGTTTAATCATCTAAAACATTAGAAATCCAGCACATCAAGAAAACAAACCTAACAGTAATGTTGGAACAGGAATCAGGACTGCAAGAACTTTCTGCACCCAACATGAAACAGTCAAAGCTGTACCCTCGTAACTACAAGCTAGGGCCAGGCAATCTACGTTTGTGCTTAAATCTTTTGAACTACACCCATCCCATCTATCTCAGCAGAGGGCTGCTACTAAACCCATGTCACATGCATGTCTGCCAACCAACTTGAAAATTTCATTGAGCATAGCACATTTCTACGCCTCTAGGGATTCTATCCTAAATTTATATAAGCAATAAGTTCATCCAACTGGGACATGTCTCCCCTGCACAGTCATAGGTCCACTATCCAAATTTGCAACTTAATTTGATACGTAATCCTCTCCACATCGAGCTTATCTAACCCTGAGGCAGCTCATGAAAGGTTAGATATGCTGCCAAAAGCCCTGGGACTGATCCCTACTGAATCTCAAGGATAAAAGGATGACTAAAAGGCAAATGCAAATTTCAGGCCCCCTTCACAGTCATCTAGATCAAGTGCATGAAGGATATCTGCCAAAGTGCTGCCTCATTATTGTTTTGAAAGTTGCCCCGTGTGCATGAGAATGGGTGTCATTGATCTGGTGGACAGTAAACATGCAACCCTGTTGAATGAGGATAAGCCTACCACTCTTTTTGGTGCAAGACTTGAGAATAAAACAAGACTCAAATATGCAAACAATGAAGTGTTATAGGTTAACTGCAGACCTTCAACAAGAAATTGGCCCCAGCAACAAGACAATCCATTTCATCTTCCTTGTCCAAGGTCACACCAAGCTTTTCTTTAAAAAGATCCGCATACTTGAATGCTCCACCACCTGTAGCCTTGGCAATGAATCATTCAGAATAAGACAGAATTAGGCCAAGCTAAGAATATCACAGCCAAAAATATTCATTTGATGAACGAGTAAAACCAAAAAAGAAAAAAAGTTCTCACAAAAAAGAAAAACCTTAAGCTTTGAGCCTCTACCTTTATGGTTGGTCCCTCATATGAACCTTGACCAATTTGATGCTTGCCAGTATCATGACCTACAAATTCACAATCAACGTCAATCTTCATTTTTCCTCCCTCCCTCACTCCCCCACTCTGTTATATATTGGATATAAGATCAGGTCAGTGTGTAATGTGTTTCAGTGAAACAAATGAATGCCATTGAAACAATGAATTAATCAGAAGTTTGGCCATATTTTTCCCATCATTTTCTCTGGAGGAGACAGAACACCCCTAAATGACCTTAATATGGGAGAAACAGCCTCAATACAAGAAATTTGAGAGTTGGGAGAACTTGGAGGGAACAGTCCAGTTTAGGGAAATTGTCTCAAGATGGAAAGTAAAGTGTAATTTGGAAAAATTAAATGAGCCTGCACTGGGTACAATTATTATATATACTGAAATTTTCAAATTATATTGAAACAAGACCATGAAAATAGAGCTCGAGTTTACCAAATGCACTGCAGGAATAAAGTTTCTTTGATTCAATGAAATCAAGGCATTCATTGATCTTGCTAGTTTCAAATTTCACAAAGTGAAGACGGCCACCAAGAACAGGAAAATTGTGACGTAATCCTGGAAGCAAAGCTTCCCTTCGTTGTTCAAGTGCCTGCAATTTTCTTGTCGTGACTAACCTCTTTGAGCGATCAGAATGCCTCGAGAAATATACAAGTTTGATTAATGACCCTGCAAAATAAACATAAGAATATGTTAGCCACAGCAGTTGTAACATAAGGTTGCTTCTTTGGAAGCATCAATATGCTAGTCTACAGACAATCAGAAACCCAAAACACTCTAAAGGAAACTATTTTTTCGTAAGGTCAACAAGTTTTAACCTATAACATCCTTCCTGAATCTGCTATGGTTTGTAGGTAAAAATAGCCTGGAGAACTTAAACTTGCAAAGTTGACCCAAAAGACATAGAGAAACTATAGGACACAACAAAGTAAAGCCAAGCCTTTAGAGCTCCTTGCTAACAGTATACTATTGGAAATAGGAGATATAGACTTCACATACGTTCAAGAAAATATTCACAAAAGAGTTTCTTATAAATGACATAAACAAAGTAAAACCAACCCTTTAGAGCTCCTTGCTAACAGTATACTATTGGAAATAGGAGATATAGACTTCACATACATTCAAGAAAATATTCACAAAACAGTTTCTTATAAATGACAACAGACGCATAAAATGCAAGGTGCAAGGCCCTATTTATACAGGCAAAGATTCCAACTACTAGTTTAAACCTTAGTCAATTGACCTAGTGCATAGTCACATAGCTGGCCATTGGACACCTTGTATATGTGTATCTAAATTGGGGCCTTCACCTCTATGACTTGTAAGTTGTAACACATCATGGGCTTCATGAAGGAAGATAAGCCCATAGCGAGCAGTTTTCAACACACAAAGAAGTCATGGAACGTGAGCCAGCCAACAAAACTGAAAGTCTGTAGACATGCCTTGCTGTGCTTTATTTGTTATATCCCCATGACCTAGTTAGGAATCTACATAGGCTAGAATTTGTTAGTTGGCAGTGCCTACTAAAGTCGAGGTTAAATGAGAAGATTAAAAAAGCTTATAAAAGCACACTTGGGTCAGTTGTAGAAATGCACTCGTCCCTCTAGGACTTTGGCATTCGGAATAGCTTGCTACCTATATTTGAGCTGTGGGCTGCAAGTTCTTCAGGCCTTGAGGCTTAGGCCTAGTAATCACTACTACTCCCCAAGCTAGGGGATTACTGTGAAGATATGCTAGGTTTTGTGAAGAAAATTGCTAGGGTTTGTATTGAGGAAACACAGTGCGTACGACCACAACAGAAACACAAAGACAGACACAGATACGAAAGCAAAACTCAAACCCTAAATGCAAAACTCAAAACTCAAACACACAAACTCACACACAAATAGAAGAAGGGAGAGAAGAACACAACTCTGAAGTGAATGAAAACTGCAAATGAATGTAAGAGTGTACAAATACTTGAGGACAAAGCAAAGTGTCAGAGTGTGACGTCCACCGGAGACGGATCCCAAGTCTGTGACCACCAATCAGAGTGTGGAGTGAGGAATCTGCAAAATGTTGATGCCATGAGGCTAAGGAGACTGAGACAACAACTACAAAAGAGGGAGATGATGCCAAGCGGCTCCAAAAGGGTGCAAATGCAACTTGAAGGATGTCACCTAATGGAGATGGAAGCAACCACACTATCGCCAAGCAAAGGAAGCCCAAACGCAGGCATTTGGAGGGTGTGGAGACCGATGCCTGGCTAATATGGGTCAAACGCAGGCATCAGGGGATGGTGGAGATGCTGGCAATGGCAGGTGGATGCCAAACGCAGCCTAGAAGATGGCGCCAGACAATGGGCGACAACCTAGAGGAGGGCGCCAAGGCACTGCAAGGGCTCATGGAGAGGTAGCAACAATTGCAAAGGTTGGACAGCCAAGTGGAGGCAAACTAATGGCTAAAATCTGCACACAAGGGTGAGAAACCTGCAAAAAAGGATAAGGCTGAATGGGGGCAGCCTATCTATTTATAGATGTTGAAGGGTGGCCAAAGAATTAGGGTTTTGGGGGGACCATTGAAACTCGCTCGGACCGCTCCCCATTTTAGGGTTTTTCATTAATTAAGTGTGTTTTGGAGTTGTTTAAGAATGCTAATCAGCTGAAAAGTGTGTTTTAGCTCAACAACCCCTCTCAGGCTCAAAACTAAGCCGAAAGGTTAGGTCAACCACTTTGATTTTTACTTACCGCAAGGCATCCCACCCCAAAGCAACCAAGGCATCAGACAAAGGGTGCACGTCGGCTACCCAGTGGCCTACCAAGACTACAGAGGCGATGATTATCTTACCAAGGGAGTCCAAGTAGTCACCCCATAGAGGACAGGGCATCAGACAAAGGGTCCACGTTGGCTGCCTAGTGGCCTACCAAGCCCTACAAAGGTGGATGGAACCACATTGAACTTTTTTTTAAGTGAGTTAAATTTTATGGAATGTGGCTGATTGAGTAATGGTGACCTAGAAGATGGGAGTAGGAAGGCTATACCTAACACATCACAAAATAGTACAAGCATACCCATCCACTCAAGGGTGTTAATGAAGAGAAAAAAGGTGATGAGGTATCCATGTGATGAAGTATGGTGGTATGGTGACAACAGCCGCCAGTGGAAATAGCTTAGGATTTGCTCAAGTGGTGCTTTACACAATGAGATACAAAGTATGCGACATGCTAAAGAATGCTCATGCAGCAAGTGCCACTTGGACAATGTCCCTCGTGGGAAAATTGTTTACTTGCCCAAGCGCCCTAGTACAAAGATGGTGAAATCATGCAATGCAAAGGGAAAAGGTACAACAGGGAGGGAGCTGATGTCCAAGACAAAGTGCTGAAGCTTGTAGAATACCAAGAAGGATAGGAATCCCCTCTCAACCTGGATGTAGATGCCGAAGGAGAAAGAGGAGCCTAATGTCAATCTTCGAGTGGTGTCGAGAACCATGATGAATGGAAGAAGATGATAATGAAAAGGATGAAGCACCCTGCTCGAAGAGCAAGGTAGAAGTCACTGCCATGATAGCATCAAGAGAAATATTACACGATCCATCTCGGGAGGGAAAGCCTCTATGCTGGAAGAAGAGCAAACACTCCTAATATGCTAAAACCATGAAAGGAACCACATGCATCTCCACATCTCCAGCCCAAGAAGGACCAAAGCAAACCTACAAGTTAGCTCGACGGAAATACAAAACCCTGCAAAAGAGATAAGAATCTACAAGCAGACACATCAATAGTGAGATACTCCAAAGCAAAACATAACAGAAAAAAAAAGCTAACTAAAAGTACAATGCAATGAATATGTATGTGTGTGAGTAAATGCAATGGAAGACATAAGAATGGAAAAGCTAAGGACAATGAATCTTATAGGCCCGACTCTAAGAGTACAAAAAAATGGATGCTAGACTGACCGAGGGTATCCTAAGGGACCTAGAGACATGCTAGTCTAAGAGTGTGGCCACCATCGTGTACGCCCATTAGCAGATCTCTGCCAATGAAATGCTAGACGAGATGGCAAGGAAGGTGAGAAGGATGCATGAAGTGCAATGGGTTCAAAACCTGCAGACCAATCAACCAATCCCTCAAGGGTAGTGAAAGAGACTATCTTCTGAGACTGACCGCATGCCACATATCCCCAGCAACGACGACTGGTGGTGCTAAGGGAGTAGATGAAGCAAAAGCAGGAGGCGTAGCCCCACTAGACTGTGCAGTCGCAACAATCTGTAGAAGCATTTTAGCTGGGAGACCTTGGACCTTGGATCGACACTCCTCATCCACATGGCCGGATCTCTGGTAATGTGTGCAAAACCTATTTTTCGTAGGAAGTTGCTGCCAAATAGGTCTTGATACTTTAGTTCAGTGTGAGGAAGAGGCATCACCCTTGGAATGGCTTACCTTTGCATCTTGCAAGTTCTTGCCACTATTGGTTTTCCCTCTCGAAGAAGAGGCAACCAAACCCCTCTCCTCTGAATAAGGCTGTGATGAGGATTTCTTGTGAACTTGATCATGCAATCTCACATAACGCAAAAATTGACACTCAAACTAGGAGAAGGTTAGCAGTCTAGGCTGTGAGATGATATGTTGGATGAAATTGAAGTATTTTTCGAGCATCTTATTCAAGAAGAATGTAACCTAATCGTCGTCTAACTTTGGAGAGCCAATACTAGCAAACTCGGTGAGTAACCCCCTGTATTCAGCCAGCTTGACTTTCATATGATCCCCTTCCTTAATAGAGAACTCTTGAAGCTCAAAGTCAAAATTTATGTGCCGAGTACGATCTCTAGCCGCATAGCAATAGAGAAGGTGACTCCAACACTCTGGCATGAGCAAGAAGGGTTGTAACTCAAAGTGAAACTCAGGAAGCGATCCCTGCATCAACTCAACATTAGTCGTGGCATTGCAGGCTCTCCATTGATGGATGTAGTCAAGGTAGGCTAGTCAAAGGTCCCACATAGGCTCGAGACCAATGACGAGGTCCCAAAGACCCTGAGACTTAAGCACTTGTTGCATGAAATTCGACCAAGTGATAAAATTCCACCCATTAAAATGAGTCTTATCCGTGGTGCCATTTTTAGTGGTTGCAACAGGAGTGATAGTGCTAGGTGATAGATAATGGGGGAAAGTGTAATGAGGGTAGGATGGGAGAGTGGAGTATACTTGGAAATAAGCCCCAGAGTGCCCAGTCGGCATACAATGAGTGTGCAAGGTGGATCCACAGGTAGGGATGGGCTGACTAGGCATGGGTATGGTAGCCGCATGAGCCACCCAAGGAGGTGGGATGGAAACACGTGGAGCAGAAGATGGGAATCCATGCATAGGTGTAACCCAAGCAGAGTGTAAAGATGCACCATAAGCTAAGGATGGAAACCCCAACGTCAAAGTAGTCATGTGAGATGTGAATCTGGGGGTAGTGAGAGAGATGCCCATCACAATCGTCCCAGGTGTGACAGGTGTGCTCATTTGCAGAAAAGTGAGAGGCACTGTGTTAAAGGGTGACATTCCCTCTAATGAAGTACCAAGGTGCAAAGAGGTAGAGAATGGGGTAGAGAATGAGAAAGTGCTAGGAGCTGAGATGAAAGATGCAACCCCTAGTGTGTCTGATGCAAATGTGGAGTGTAATACAAGGCTTTGGAAAGATGATGAGAGATGATCAAGGTGTAATGTAGAAGAGGGTGGGATGCGAGGGAATTGAGAAGTGTGTGTTACATGCTCAAATGAAACAAAAGCTGTAGATGTACCTGAATTATGTCTACTTCCAAAGCCCAATCTATTGAAGTTCACATATGCAAAGCCGTCCAGATCCTATACCTCAAAAGAAGAAACAGGCAAGGATTTTGATTCATGCAACTCAAAAGGGTTGTACGAACCAAAAAATAGACCTGGCTGAGATGATGAAGATGAATCACCAGAGGTTCTGAATGCCGTACATCCTCCATGATCATAGAGGTGGCCAACCTCACCAACCGGTTCAAATGTGGTAGTAAAACTGGTAGGAGGGGTGTAAATATCACCGTACTTATTACGATAATACTCCTCAAAGTCATCCTCTGTCATGAGGGTGAAATCTGGAATAGGAGTAGAAAAAGTAGGTGACGGTGAAGGTAAAGTGTGGTCCTCCTCACTGAGTCCATGATGCCGTCTTAGGGCCTCCAGTGATGGAGAAGCCTGTTAGGACATCATAGGAGCTGGAGAAGAAAGTGTTTGTGACATTCTAATTTGGTTACGAGTCGTATTGTGTGCTCCGCATAAAATCAAGCTCTCCACAATATCTACAGGATACTCTTTATAGGAGCACTGGCTCTGATACCATGTGAAGAAAACTGCTAGGGTTTGTACTGAGGAAACATAGAGTGTACGACCACAACAGAAACACAAAGAGACAGACATAGACACAAAAAGCAAAACTCAAACCCTAAATGCAAAACTCAAAACTCAAACACGAACAGAAAAAACGAGAGAAGAACATAACTCTGAAGTGAATGAAATTTATGAATGAATGTAAGAGTGTATAGATACTCAACAGCAGAGCAAAGTGTCGGAGAGTAATGTCCACCGGAGACAGATCCCAAGTCTGTGACCACCAGTCGGAGTGTGGAGTGAGGAATCTACAAAACACTGATGCCATGAGGCTAAGGAGACTGAGGCGACATCTACAGAAGAGAGACATGATGCCAAGCGGCTCCAAAAGGGTGCAAACGCAAGCTGAAGGATATAGCCTAATGGAGAAGAAAGCAGCCGCACTATTGCTAGACAGACAACTGGAGGGAGTGGAGACTAACACTTGGCTGATGTGGGTCAAACGCAGACACCGGGAGATAGTGGAAATGCTAGCGATAATAGGTGGATGCCAAATGCAGCCTGGAAGATGGTGCCAGATAGTGGATGAGAGCCTGGATTAAGGCACCAAAGCACTACAAGGGCTGATGGAGAGGTGACAGCAGTCACAAAGGCTAGACAACCACGTGGAGGGAAACCGATAGCTGAAATCTGCACACAAGAGTGAGAAACCTGCAAAAAGTGATAAGACTGAATGGGGGCAGCCTGTCTATTTATAGATGTTGAAGGGTGGCCCAAAGAATTAGGGTTTTGGGGGGGCCATTGAAACTCGCTCAAACTGCTCCCCTTTTTAGGGTTTTTCATTAATTGAGTGTGTTTTGGGGTTGTCTAAGAATGCTAATCACCTGAAAAGTATGTTTTAGCTCAACAAGGTTTACACAAGGAACACACAAAATGTACGAACATGGCTCGAACACAATAAGTTAGTAACGCAATAAATGCAAGCCCCTAAACACAAAGCAAAACGCAAAAGACACAAACACAAACAAAGAAGAAAGAGAACTCTGAATGGATGAATCAATACTGTAAATGAATGAGAGAATGTTTAGAATGCTCAAGGGCAGAGCTGTCCAACAGCCAATGGCTCTTATAGCCTCATTTGAGAGTCTACACATCCAAGAGTTGAAGTAAACCATACCAAAGATCATTGAGAAGCATCAGTGCTGAATATTTGCCGAAGATTGATGAAGAACAAGGCTGAAAAAATCAGCACAAAATTTGGGCTGTTGTCTTGCACACGTGGCTGTCCATACAATCATGAAATTGGTGCTCTACCTGTTGCATTTGATGCCTAGAAGGCCATTATGCATGCCATTGTTGAAGAGAAGCAAGGATCGGTGAAGGAAGAGAAGATCTCTACGGAAAACTCCATGGAAGCTTGGCCAAAGCTTGGAGAAAGAGGAAAGGAAGTCCTCTTTTAAAAAGTAACCACAGTTTAACCCCAAACTAAGCCCGGCTAACTCTCATTTAACCTTGTTACCTCCAGATTGCATGAAACTTTGATGACGACCTGCTACTTTAGCCTTCTTCCGCCATATCTGCCCTTGAAGATCTCCAAATGTAGTCTCTTACTAACTATAGATGGTCTGCAACCCTCCACTAGTCACTGTCTTTACCAAATACTTGTCTAAAATTGATTTTTGATGGAGAAAATAGTACTGAAAATAGAAGGAAAAATGGATCAAAGACCAATGCTCTAATACCATTTGTCAAGAAGAGAACTGGAGAGAGAGAAAGAGTGCAGAAGAGAAAGAAAGACTGCAGGAAGTGAAAGAAAGAGAGTGACGAGGAGAGAGAAAGACTAGAATTGGAGAGAGAAAGACAGAAAAGATAAAGAAGCCATAGAAGCTGTGAGCAAGGAGAGAATAGAAGGATATTAATGTGTCAAAAGATGAGAAAAATTACATGTCCTCTCCTTTTATACCAATGTCAGTGTGACATGGCATAACATCAATATTATTTGCACACTAAGTCCTTATTCTTCCCAGCTTCTTACAGTGTAAGACTGAAGACCAAGTGGCAAACATCTTTACCAAATCATTTGGTAAGGATAAGTTCACTAATTTTAGATCACTGCTTGGGATACAAAAAGTGACTTGAGCTTGAGAGGGAGTGTTGAGATAGTCAAGCTCACCTACCCACCTACCACTATCCGACATGATAGCTGTGTGTAGCTATCCTGCATATGTGTGTGTCTTCAATAAGTCAGTACTTGACTTAACCATAGTTAGTCAGTGGTCAGTTTCTTTAGTCACTTAGACCTAGTTCATATATTGAGTTAGACAATTAGTATGTGATGGAATAATGAAGAGAAAAAGAGAGTACACTGCTCTCAGAATTTGTCTCTATGTCTATCTCTCTCTCTCTAAACTTGAACATTCTCAAGCTATTTCTTCAGTGGAGACCTTGAGGAGGCATTATGGTCTTGATTTGGAGGACAACACTTCATCTACTAACTCTTCTTTTAGGGATCATTCACAGTGGCCCAACTCTTTTTCGTCTCATTCTCCTCCACAAGGTACACCTCAATTGGAGCACTCCACTGACGAGACTGATCACCTCTCAGTTGAGAAAAGACTATCCACTCAAGACACAACCAAAAGTTCAAACTCTTTACAATCAAGCCCAATGGCAAGTTCGTACAATCCACTTATGTGTGAGTCTGGTTTTGTCTATATTGCTTCTTCTATTATGCAAGAACCAATTGTAAGTCATCATGGAGACCCAAATTGGTATCAGTATGGTTTTGAAGACAACTCTATGTTCAGAGATGTTCCACAAGGTAATCCTTCATCCTTTGTTTCATTTGAGTATGAGTTCGGCACTTCACATTTCCCGCACTTCCCTCCCACATCCATTTCACATTTAGATTCCTCTTCTTTTAATCTAGATCCCTACTTTAGACCGATAGTAAATTATCCTATCTTAGAGCACATTGTCTTTGATGCACATCAAGGTTTTAGACCATCACTAGGCATTCAAAAGTATACCACTCTACACCCCGGTACATCGTTAGCAGGAATGCCACCCATAGTTGCCAAGGAATTTAAAAACAAGAGATATAAAATGAGTTTCAAAGGTTTCATACAAGTTTCCTAAAACGTAAGAAAGGGATTTCATTCAAGATGAAAATTATAGAAATTTATTATTTAATTTACATATAAATGTACTTGAAGTCCCATGGGTCACAACAAAACACATATTGAGTATGATTTAGCATTGTATAGAAAATATAAGTAAACAATCAACAAACCAACAATTTACATACATGGTACGTGTATTTCACAATTCATCATCTAGATTTCATGAATATAAAAGAACAACAATACCACAGCTTAAAAATATTCAAATATACAAACTACAATCATTAAAAATGGGAATAACAATCCATGTCTCTAAAGGATATATCAAAATGAATCCATGGACCATGTGACATGTCACATGAAATATGAAAGTTGCTAGTAAATGTGTTTAAATTTTAAATCTACGTCTCTATAGAGGACGATTTGATCTAACATGCAAAATTTGGCTAATTGTAATCCTCAAGGACAAATTTCCAATTCGGCCATTTGCTACGTTTTAGAAACACCTAGACGTTCCTAACGTTTCCTACCTACAAGAAACGTGTTTCCTGGGAACTATAATGCCACCCTTTAACATTGTGCTTTACAAACATACGTAAGTGCATCACTCTCTATCATCTAGTCTTGTTGTGTGGGGAATCCCCCTCCTGCACACTGTACCGCCCTCCTCCTCAATTGCTCAAATGCATGAATCCCCATTTTGTGCTGATGAGTCACACAAGGAGCGGAAAGAAATCACCTCCACATTTAGACCCAATTCCGGCTTTCCCAATTGACCCTGAACACAGACCACACTCCAATGCAAACGGTCAGTCTCCTTCTTTGAAGAACAAAGGGAGCAATACGCTCATGCCCTCACAAAGACCCGTCTGGCACTTCTTGCCTAAAAAGAATAGATTTTATATATTTTGCCAAAAATCGGGCCATGTAGATGACAATTGTCACTCAAAGGCCAAGGGTCTTAGACCCACACCCAAAATCACCTCATCCCCAGCCAAGGGTATTCTACCCATACCAAAGCTGAATTCAATCCCCAATTCTAAACCAACCCCAACCCCTTCCAGCAATGGTAGTGTCACTCCAAAGAGGTTGAGAGGAGATCTTCCCCAAGAAGGTAGTGCAATTTCTCCACCCTTTTTCACTTGTTTGATCATTACCGTCCCCTAGGCTAGTCTCTTAGGAGTCCAGGTCATCCTTAGGAACCTTAAGCTAGTTTCCTTTAAGCTTAGCCGCACTTTTTCAAGTCTTCTACTGCAACTTCCTTCTTTCATTTATTTCCACTGCATCCGACACTCATTTAGCTCTCTTTTTCATTTAACATAGCATCCAAAGCATCTCATATGAAACAATTTGCATGCATATTTCTTTCTTTCTCCTCTCATGCTGGGTTTTGTATTTCAATTAGGACTAACATTGCAGGTCCTACCTAGGCTAAAGGTTTGTTTTTCAGTTCTTGCCTTGGTGAGTATTGCCTCCATCAACATGAAGATGGAGATAGTATCTTCTCTTGAGATTGGGTCTTGGGCATCCTTCTTCTCTTGGCATTTGTTTTTTCTTTCTTTTTAGTTGAGGTGTTTTAATCATTGAACCATCATTTTCTACACTTCTAATTTATTTTTTCATGATAGTGGACTGCTATATTGGTGGTTATGCCTTCACATTCTTAATTGGAATAGGAATCATCTCCAAAGGTTGAGTTTCAAGCGTACCTATGACACTTGGTCAACATTGGAGCCATCTCCCGAGATCGAGTATAGGCACATCCCGACTACCTTGGTGGTTGACTTTTACTCGCTCTTCCAATTGGGGAGGGTCAAGTCTTCCTCCTCTATCCATTCAATCTATTTGCATGGTGGATTGCTATCCTAGTGTTTTCTCGACTAACATTGCAGCCATCTCCGGAGGTTGAGATTCAAGCTTGCCTATGCGACTTGATCATCATTGGAGCCCTCTCCCAAGATTGAGTACAAGCATATTTTGCATAACCACATGGCTGATTCTCCTTTGGCTATTCTGGCTAAGGGGAGGTAGATCTACCTTCATCATCAAATTCTTCATGGTTCTCCAAACCACACGAAGTTTGGCATCAAGGTCCTCTTTCTCCTTCAGCATCGACATCCATGGTTGAGAGGGGATTCCTACCCTTCTTCAATATTCTATAGGTTTTGGTATTTGTCTTCGACATTGATCTCCCTTCCTTGTTGTACCTTCCCTTTGCATTGCATGATCTATCAAAATAATAGGTATGCTCTAATATCATGTCAGAATATGTGATGATGCAAAGAGACAATAGGGTTTGTGGGGAGAAATACGGAGTGTATACAGCAAACACTGAGAGAGAAGAGAAACTCAAAAACACAAGAGAACAAGATAATGAAGCACTAGATCATGCTATGTGAAAAAAAGCTGATACAACGGAACCGAAGCTCAGAAGATGATTACACTAGCTTGTCTGGATCAGGCGACATCACCTTTGGGGAATCTGCACAGTGAAGGGAGTGAAACACAATCCTCCAGGTAGTGGGCTATCAAAGATGTATGCCGATGTTGAATGACGGCTAAGGAGGGAGTGAAAAGGAGTCCTCTAATGCCGTATGAGTGGAAAAAAGTGATCACCAACTGTCAAGGGAGTGAAGCACACTCCTCATATTGAGCTAAAACATGCTTTACAACTGATTAGCATTTTTAAACAATCCCAAAACACACTTAATTAATGAAAAACACAAATTTGGTGCACAGTTCGAGAGAGTTTCTGTGGTCCCCAAAACCTAATTTTTTGGGGCACCTTTCAACATCTATAAATAGACGAGCTTTCCACCATCCAGCTTCATGCTTTTGTGCAAGTTTCTCACTCTACCGTACAGACTTCCGTCATTGGCCACTTAGCATCTACTGTCCAATCATCATCAACTGTCCCGACTGTAGTCCATCACTATCCAGCCCTAGACGGCTTGTTTTCAACCACCATCACCCTATTGTTTGGAGGTCTCCATCTGCTCCGTCATCATAGTGCCTAATAAACCTGCATTTTCAGCATCTAGTGCCAAGTGCCAAGTTGCTGCCATCTCTCCCATTAGGCGACTACTACAATACTTGTGTTTTTGCTATCTAGCAAGCCATCTACATCAGCAAACACCTCTCCTATTATCGCTAACAATTCTCTGCCTTGGGTGATCAGTTTTCGGCCTTCCTTGGTGATACACTACTATATTTACCAAATTTCAGCCTTATTGCTATGCTTTGGTGACCAGCTTGCTGCCCTTCATTATTCAGCACTCTCTCATCTCCAACTAGTGGTCATGACGCTTAGGATCCATCTCCGGTGGACGTCACTCTCTGATACTACATTGCTTCGCCCTTCGGCATTTTGTATACTCTTACATTCATTTACGGCATTCTTTCTCATTTGAGCAAGTAAACCATACTTCTCAACTCCCTCCCACACCATTCTGATCTACTTGCATCTTCATTCCAAAACCTGGGATTACATTCCACTTCCGCTCAAAGCATACTAGGGGTTGGATCTTCCATCTCCGCTCCTACCACTTTCTATTTCTCCATTCCACCATCTACCTACCCTTCATTCACTCCACATCTTGGTGCATTGTTAGGGGGAATGCCACCCTTTAACATTATCTTCCATCTACCCCACTTTACCACATCCTTTCACTCTAGGACAGCTATGATAGGCATCCCCCTCACTACCCTTGGATACTCACAAACCCCCAATACAACCTTTCAAAGCCAAGGATATCCATCCTCTACTTATGGACTGTCGTCACACATCCCTTGGGTCACTCCTACATACGGATTTCCATCCTCTGCTCCCCATGTCCCTATCCCTCCACCTTGGGCTCCACAAGTGGTTACCATGCCCATACCCAATTTGCCCTCACATACTAGATCCGCTATGCACAATTCTCGCAAGCATGGTGGGCACTTACTCTGGGATTCTTTCCCAAGTGTACTCCACTCCCCCATCCTATCTCCCCTATTCGCCCTACCCCCATTACACACCTTCTCTATCTCCTAACACTACCACTCATGTTGCAACGGCCAAGAATGCCTTCACGGATAAGACGCGTTTTAATTGATCGAATTTCACCACTTGGTTGAGCTTCATACAACAAGTGCTTGAATCTTAGGGACTTTGGGACCTCGCCGTTGGTACAGAGCAGACCCTTGATTGGCTCACCTTAATCACATCCATCAATGGAGAGCCCACAACGCCACAGTTAGTGTTAATGTAGGGGTTGCTTCTGTGAGAGTGCGCAACGGAAGAGGAAATACGAACACGGAGGGAGAGAGAGAGAGAAAGCAGAAAATAAGGAAGAGAAATCTGCACTGACTGAAATGAATGCTGAATACACTGAAATGGACTGATCAGTCCCTTCACGCAGCCCACAGCGTCAGTGAGGGCACCAGATCAGGCTGATGACGATGGCAGCACCACCACGGGGGAGAAGGAGTGTCGGAATCTGCAAGAAGACAAGTGACCAAGTGGGGAGGGGGGCTGCCAATAAATAGGCAACGGACAAACCCTAACCCTAACCCTAAAATGGGCGCAAACCCTAAAAGTGCCCTAAAATGGGCGCCCCACAACAGTGACCAAAAAGTGGCCGGGCAGCCAATGGCTGCCCACTAAAAGAGGCCAAAAAGAAATACACAACCTAAAACAGCCAGTCAAGAGTGACTAGCCTCCCCCATCATAACACATGACAGACATGTCAGAGCTCCTAATGTCCTCGTCTGACTCAGACTGAGGCTCACAGGCAGGAGATGACAAGGCATGACAAACATGATTGCTAACACCCCCTCTCAAATCCTGGATGTGGCTGAAGGCCGAAGAAGAAATGGATCCGGGGATGGCAAGAGGAATGCCAATGTCGATGAAGTCCGTCGATGTAGACTGCCGCTGAAGGAGCTCCTCACGATCTTGGAAAGCCCCCTCTAAAACACTAGGGGCCAGGGAATCCACAGCCGCATCACCGAGATCGTCCCCCTTTGAAAGGGATGGGGGGTACGAGGGAACCACCGGAGGAGAAGGTGGGGGATGGGAAGGAAACTGTGGAATAGAAGGTGCACAAGCGGGAACGGGTGTAGCAATAGACTGCCTCGGAGGACCCTGCATCAAAGAAGGGGAATGGAGCCTGTAAAGCCCGCTCTCCTGCCAACCTGTAGATAAGACAGCTCCTGTAAAAGAATCCTCAATAACAACGGCATGCTCGGTGAAGATCACTCGTGTGCCAAGCCTCGTAAGGCCATAAACTGAGAGGAGGGGAAGGCCCAAGTCCGGAACATGTAGGGCCTGTGAAAGGAAGCTCGTAGGTCGGTCTGTAAACAAAGGCAATGTGCCAACACCACTAATAGGCACCGATAAAATGTCACCAACAGTGACTGAACCCTCTGATGGACGGAGATCCTGTAACAAATCACCTCGGGGAGTCATATGACTCGAAGCACCACTATCCACTAACCAAGGCTGCGCAGAAGACACTGTAGCCACGGAAGAAGGATCCTCCTCCAAAGCATGGATATGAAGGAACACTGACTCATGGGTAACAGCTGGTGTAGAGGTAGAAGAAGGCTCCGATGTAGATCCACCCTTCGCTCCCGGACGAAGGTGAGGGTACTTCTTCCAACATTTCTCCTCTGGATGTGTCCCTTTCCCACAGTGTGGGCACTTCGGTCTCTCTGAATCTGAGTCAGAGTCTGAAGAACTGTCCTTCTTCTTAGCCTTTGACTTCTTCTTCTTCTTCTGTCCTCCCGAACCTGCAACAAAGGCTCTAGTGGAGTCGGATCCACTAGCACTGACCTCTCTGAGTCGCTCGTCATGCTCCAAGACAAGCGGGGATAACTCCTCCCATAGAAGCTTCTCACGGGTCCTCGATGTAAGTAGGCTGGTGTAGAAGACATCAAACCGAGGAGATGGCAGCTGAGTCAAAAGAATCATAGCCATGTCTTCAGAAGATATCGTCCGACCGAGGGATGCAAGCTCATCCCTCATATCCTGTAATCTGTTGATGTGGTCCTTCATGGAAGGACTATCATCAATAGCGGGCATCCGCAACTTCTTTTCAAGAGATATCCGGTGGGCAAACGTCTTCTTTTGATAGAGAGACGCGAGCTTTCTCCACACATCCGCTGCAGTCTTCAACCTGTGAACATGAACAAGGACAGAATCCTGCAAACTCAGAAAGAGGAAAGATCGGGCTCTAGAATTGAGCCGATCCCATAAGGCTGCACGATCCATAGATGTCCCATCTGCGGGATCCACCTTAGGCCGGGGAATAGGAACAGAAACAAGCTCCCAAAGATCGAAGGAGTCCAAGATACACTCCACCTTGCAAGACCATAGAGAAAAGTTGGAGCCATCCAACCGGTCCTCTTTGGGCAGCTGAGAAAGTACGGGTACTTGTACAGGGGGTACCAAAGGCTGCATCTTCGGCCCACTGGAAGGGGATCGCCGAGATACATGAATAGAAGGGGGACGAGAACGAGGAAGAGACTCCATATGACGATCCTCGCGATAGAAATCACGCCTCCGTTCAGATGAATGTCGAGACAAAAGCTCATCATCTGAGTCATCAAAACCTGTAAACTGATGAGAAGACATCTTCCAATCTGCAAACACCAAAACACAAGGGAAGGTTGCCGGTGCCGAAACACAAACACCAGAAGCTCCTGAGCTGGCCGCCTTGCACAGAAAGCAAGGATGATGTCAAACGCAAATGCTGATGATGCAATCACCACAGAAAAACAGCCGCCTGCCTGAAAACGCAGCCTGGGAAGAAGTCGCCAGCAGGAAAAGAGCCGCCGGACGATGGAACAACAGCCAGAACAGCAAGGCACAGGCTGGAAGGGTGTCGCCCAGCTGGAGGAGGGCCGCCCAGGCTGAAAACGCAGGCAGGAAGAGGGTGGTGATGACGTGGCAGCCACTGGAGAAGGCGCCAGCAGCAAACGCAAATTTGTGGACACCAAAACAGGCCGCCTTGATCAAGGAGATGGTGCAGAGGATGACGCCTCAGCTGTGGGAGGCGTCTTGACCAGCAAACGCAGAGTTGTGGGTGTTGTCCCGCGTAAAACTCAGCTCCGTGTACTCTCCTTCGGCGATGATACCATGTGAGAGTGCGCAACGGAAGAGGAAATACGAACACGGAGGGAGAGAGAGAGAGAAAGCAGAAAATAAGGAAGAGAAATCTGCACTGACTGAAATGAATGCTGAATACACTGAAATGGACTGATCAGTCCCTTCACGCAGCCCACAGCGTCAGTGAGGGCACCAGATCAGGCTGATGACGATGGCAGCACCACCACGGGGGAGAAGGAGTGTCGGAATCTGCAAGAAGACAAGTGACCAAGTGGGGAGGGGGGCTGCCAATAAATAGGCAACGGACAAACCCTAACCCTAACCCTAAAATGGGCGCAAACCCTAAAATGGGCGCAAACCCTAAAAGTGCCCTAAAATGGGCGCCCCACAACAGTGACCAAAAAGTGGCCGGGCAGCCAGTGGCTGCCCACTAAAAGAGGCCAAAAAGAAATACACAACCTAAAACAGCCAGTCAAGAGTGACTAGCCTCCCCCATCATAACACATGACAGACATGTCAGAGCTCCTAATGTCCTCGTCTGACTCAGACTGAGGCTCACAGGCAGGAGATGACAAGGCATGACAAACATGACTGCTAACAGCTTCTAGAGTTTGACTCTCAATTACAGCATTTTCCCCTTGCATCTGAGCATTGGAGTCATCTCATTGACTGCTATGCAGCTTGAGATCACACTCGACGTATCAAGCTCAATTTTGAGCTTCAGGTGTTTTCCATTAAGAAAGGGGATGATCTAATAGTCAAGTTGGCCGAATATCAGTGGTTACTCGTCGAGCTTGCCACTATTGGCTCCCTGAAGTCAAACGACAATCAAACCACATTCTTCTTAAATAAGTTGCCCGACAAATACTCTCATTTTATCCAACACATTATCCACTTCCTAGATTGCTGACCTTCTACGAGTTCGAGTACTAATTCTTGCATTAAAGAACTCCCAAGATGCGAAGGCAAGCCAAAATAAAGGTAACACCATTTCCTCCAATGCAACCAAAAAAACACGACCCTTGTGGCAGTAAATTCTTAAGAAACATAGGTTTCGCATACACTGCCAAAGGTTGGGCCATGTGGACGAGGAGTGTTATACCAAGGTCCAAGGTCTTCCTCCTAGAAAACCATTGCAAACTGCTACAACTGCCTCCACTCCGGCTAGCCAATCCAATGGGGCTACACTTCCCACTGCTACACCACCTGCTCCATCTGCCCCAATAGCTACTAGATATGTGGTACACGGCCAGCCTCAGCAACCTATATCCTTCATTGCTACTGAAGGATTGGCTGATTAGTCTACTAGTGACTCACCTCTTCCACTTTATGCATCCATTCCTAGGGTATCCACTGCACCTTCTAGGACCACTTCCCCACCTAGCCGTACTACATGATGGTGGCCACACACTTAGCCTTTCCCTTTTTAGACTTCCACTGCATACTTACATACTCATTGCATTGCACCTAGCTTTAATTTCTTTGATTTTCAATTTTGTTTTTGAAGCATCTCACTACTCACCTCTGTGCTTGTAGATTTTGATCTCTTTTGTAGGGTTTTGTATTTCAATGAAGGGCTCACATGCAAGCTTGCACCCGTCCGTCCTGAGCTAGAGACAGGAGATGCGTGTCATTCATCATGGCAATGTTTTCTATCCTTACTCTTCCAGTAGGGATGCTTCATCAGTTTCATCCACATGGTTCTCGGCACCACAAGAAGACCGACATCCTCCAGCTCCTCTTCCTTCTTCGACATCAATATCCAAGTTGAGAGGGGATTTCTACCCTTATTGGTATTCTACAAGTTTCGACACTTGTCTTCGATATCGACCCTTCCCCCCTGTTATGCCTTTCCCTATGCATTGCATGATTTCATCATCTTTGTACTAGGGCACTTGGGCCAATGAACAATTCCCCACAAGGAACATTGTCCAAGTGGCACCTACTATATGAGCATTCTTTAGCATGTAGCATACTATGCATCCCATTGTGCAATGGTACAGTGGAAACACCACCCTCCTTCCCATGATACTTCATCACCCTTTCCCTCGAGTGGTTGGATAAGCTTGTAGTATTTTGTGACGTGTTGCATATATCATCCCTACTCCCGTCTTTTGGGTCACTGTTACTTAATCAACCACCACCCCTAAAATTAACTTTCCACCAAAAGAAAATAAACAAACAAAAAAGTTCGATGTGGTTCCATCCACCTTTGTAGGCTTGGTAGGCATTGGGCATCTGATGAGCACCCTTTGTCTGACGTCCTATCCTCCCTAGGGTGACTACTTGGACTACCTTGGTAAATAACCATCACCTCTGTAGTCTTGGTAGACCACGGGGTAATCACTTGAACTACCTTGGTAAGATAACCATTGTCTCTATACTCTTGCTAGGTCATTGAGCAGCCGACGTGCAACCTTTGTCTAATGCCCAAGCTACTTTGGAGTGGGATGCCTTCGGGTAAAAATGGGCTTGAGCCCTTCTTCCAATCCCTTCTTGGTTCCAATTTTGGGCCTAAGACCAGATGTTGAGCGAAAAATGCATTACAAACTTATTAGCTCTTTAAAATGCCCCCAAAATATGTAAATTACCAAAGTTTCATTACTCGGTGTGCGCGGTCCTAGAGAGTTCCTGTGCCCCATAAGAAAAACCCTAATTTGGAGGAATGCTTCTACATCTATAAATAGACATACTACCCACCATTCAACCCATCCTTGTCTTGCAGGTTTCGGCCATCAACCCTCTTCCACTAGCTGTCTAGCCCCTAGCAACTATTGCTACATGGTCTACAACTACCACCCAGCCTTCCACTATTGCTAATGATCAGCTGCCATCATCTTTAGGTGATCACATTGTTACATTCACTAGTTCTAGCCCCAAAGAATAGACACACTACCCACCATTCAACCCATCCTTGTCTTGCAAGTTTCGGCCATCAACCCTCTTCCACTAGCTGTCTAGCCCCTAGCAACTATTGCTACATGGTCTACAACTACCACCCAGCCTTCCACTATTGCCAATGATCAGCTGCCATCATCTTTAGGTGATCACATTGTTATAGTTCTAGCCCCAAAGACTGCTACAATCTAGCTTCGAGTTTTGGTCCGAGGTTCTTGGAATTGCACCTGTGAGCACATCCTCTCCAAACCACCTACTGCTGTGTATCCGTGAGTCAGTCTAGTGTCTGCTACCTCTCGCATAGAAAAGGTGGGTCCTATGAATAAGACTCCCATGTATGTATAAGAATCCACATACTCCAGTTCCTCAGATCCATATGTGAATTTAGGCGCTGATCTCCTGACCCACTGTGGTGTAGTATTAAATACCATCACCTTGATTTTACCAAGGTTCACTAAAAGCCAATTGTCCAAAGTATAGGAGTGTAATGCGTCCAAGTGTCTCTCTATAGACCCTCTGGAGAGTCAGTTATCAATACAATGTCATCTGCGTACAATAGGAGAGGTATCCAAGTGCCAGCTAGTGGAGCTCCTCTATCTCCTTCCTGTGAAATGTAATCAACAATCCCATCAATGTACAGGCCAAATAATGTCGGGGAGAGGGGACATCCCTGCTTCACCCTAATGGTGGAGTAAATAGGTGTTGAAAGGACCTCAGATGTCTGGACTCTGCCCACAACTCTCTCATACAGTGCCAAAATACCCCAACCGAGCTCTTTCGGTAGGTCCTCGTAGGCTGCTAGGCAGCCAATGAGCACCCTTTGTCCAATGCCTTGGCCTCTCTAGAGTGGCCCTTTGGGCTCCTGAGGTGAGATAACCATCACCTCTATAGTCTTGGTAGATTCCCAAGCAACCGTTGTGCAACCCTAGACTGAGGCCTTGTCTGCTTTAGGATGGGATGCCTCAAGATTTTCAAGGGTTAGCTATGCTTGTGATTCCTCAACTCTCCTAGGTTCCAATTTTGGGCTTGAGAGGGGGGTATCAAGCTAAAAAATGTGAATTTCAGTTTAAACCTTAACTAGCTCATCTTGAAGGGCCCCAAAACTCAAAATGCTACAAAGCTTTTATGTCCTATGAGCAGATACCCAAACTTTGGTTGGATCCATATCTATAAATAGAGGGCTTCCCAGCCACTAGTCAATCCTATTTACAAATTCAAACTCTCCCTTAGCTGGCACCATCTTCCAAGTTCCACTGCTGTCCACAAGTGGATATCTCAGTTCGTGGTGCAGCAATCTGACCTCCAGCCCTTGGCAATCTGTCTACACTGTTGCAGTTTGTGTTTGCTGCAAGCCACTTGTTCTCAGCATCCAGCGGCTGTCTCCAGCCCTTCAAGGCTGCATATGCCATTTTCACTATGCAGGCCTGCCACTTGCTGAAATCAGCATCTACCATTGTCACCTAGCACTTTTGGAGCAGCAGAAGGCTGTGTTTTCAGTTTACAGCTTCCACTCTAATCACTACTGCCATCATCCTTCGCCTGCTGCATCGACTGGATCTGCTGCATTTTTGCTGCAGCATTCGTTTGGAGCTCTCCCAGTTTGCATTTTAGCTTTGCGCAGGCTTCCCTTCTGCCTACTGCCTGTTTTCAGCCTATCCGGACTACACAAACTGCATTTACAGCAGCTGATCAGTTCCTGAGGCTGCATGCTGTATTTCGAGATCCATTACAGAGTGCCACACACTTTGTAGTTCAGCTCTACTCCAATCCACACCAAGACATAGAGGTTTGAGGTCATTGTATTCACTTCAGCATAGTGTGCTCTATCATTCATTTACTTTCTTTCTCAATTACGCTTCACCTTTGAGTTCTACTACTTATCATTGTCTTACTATCATACTCTTTCTATTTATCTTCTTTGTTCAAGTATTTCTTTACATGCTCCACTCAATAAGTAGCTTGAAGATGTATGGTGATAAACACACAGCAGGATCCCCCATAAATAAGAGTTACCTGGGCCTGTGGAGGTAGATGCTCAAAGCAGAGGCTGAAGAAAAGGCCCACTCAAGCCATTGTCACTTAATGGTGCAGGCTGAGAGGCCTTGGAAGAGGAGTTAATGAGATCACAAATCACCAAAAGCATGTTGCACTCAGATCATGACAAGAGCAGCCAGACAGCATTTGCATCTCAGACTCTGAAAAATCGGAGTTAGAACTCCCAATTAAAAGCAAAGCAGTGTCAAAAACAGAAAAATGCAGGCTATGTCTAGCTGAGAAGTGACAAAGCTGTTGTGTTTGCTGACAACAGCTGCAGGGGTAGTACCAAGACTGAGAACACAGATGTCCAGCAGCCTCTAGTGGTAGCAAGGAGTTGTCTGTTTACTGCTAGCATGGCAGGTCCAGACAGTAACATCCACAATGAGGCAGCAGCATAATGGTTGTCAGGAAAGCAGGGAAGCAGCACATATCTCCTGTACTGCTCCAGATGATTTTGACAAGCGTGCTGGCAACGCAGATGGAGTGCAGGCTGAAATAAGACAATGACAACTGAATAATGCAATAGCAGCAACCTGGCACTGAAAAGTGATGATGATTGCGACAAAGAGTGGGACACCTCTGGTCCTCTTTTGTAGAGCTTTTGAACCAATTGTCCTATCAAAACTTCTCGAGTCTAACTTTTTAATCTGATATCAATTCTAAATCGGTCAGTAATCAAGAAAGCTTTTTTTTGCAGCTTAACAAGACCAACTATGACAAGGTATGTCACAATTACCAGCTTCCACTTTAAAGCCAATGGCATCTGGTCCAAGGGACATCTAATGACTTGGTACCTTCTGACAAATCTTAAACACGTGTCTATAAATGTGCAGCTAAGACCAGCTGCAATTCTAGTGGGGTTCACAAATACACATGGCAATATGCATATATACTATGATGGCATGTGCTAAAGGAGTTTAGGTGTCCCATGCATTGAATAAGGCCACATTAAACTGGCCGAGCAGCAAAGAGATGCCAGTGATCCGACCACCCATGACATGGTATGTTCAACCAGCCAGTAGGATCAGCCACATCCACACACCCATTTAAAGGTACAACCCACTCACTGTTCATGCCAACTACCTCTCATTACATTACCTGCGAAACAGCGCATTTGTCATGTAAGTATGTCGTCCATAATGCCACAGTTGCACTACATATGACAAAACCAGCCTTTACCTGTCAAGTATCAGTGCCAAATCTGAGAAACCACAATGCTTCATTAAGAGCGAAAGAGACATAGAAGTTGGGTTCAAAAAATGGCAGGTCCCTTCATTCTAAAGTCAGTTTGTTTCTACCAGGCCCTCTCATGTCCCTTCATCATAAAGATGGTTCATACTTCTATAAGGCCCTCTCAAAATGGTCTCCTCAAAAAGGAAAATCATCAGAAAGAACGTGCTCACGTTCAAAAATTTCTCCCTAATGTAGAATGAAGACTGGTTCGACAAAATGCAGCCAGGACTGAGCTGAAATTGTGCCTACATGGACACTCTCTTTCTTTTTCTTTTCCTTAATCAAGTGGATACCTGTTCAAAACTCTCTTTATTTCTATTCCTATGCTAAATAACCGTGCAGAATGTAGGAGTTGAACTCAAGACCATCTGGTTACGGCACGTTCAACTTAATCAACTGAACTACACCCATTTGGTCACACACACATTCTCTCTCTCTCTCTCTCTCTCTCTCTCTCTCTCTCACACACACACACACACACACACACACACACACACACACACACACACATCCATACCTCCTATATTTTTCCCCCCAATGCAGAATGAGGAGTGGTTCGACAAAACACAGGATTGAATTGAAATGGTGGTCAAATGTATCACAAGATCCCAAAAATTAAAACGCAGCCAGGATTGAATTGAGATTGTTGTTAAAAATGGAACCCCCTCTCTCTCTCTCTCTCTCTCTCTCTCTCTCTCATACCTCCAATGTCAATTGCAAAATGGGAGATGTCGTCGCTCTGATTGGGAAGGAGGATGACCGGAGTCCGATCTTCGGTGGAGGAGCCATGAATGGCTGCACGGCTGAGGTCCAGCTGGGGACGAGAGGGAGATCGATGCATCCCTGCTCCTGAAGGGGCGTTGCTGGCGCCACTGTTATTATTAGTGTTGTTATTTATAGCAGGGCCTTGTCCGTTGTCTCCCATCGCTATATGTATCTATCTGTCTATGTATGAAGCTCCAGGCCTGCTACGTCGACACAACGAGGAGGCAGGCGACCCTGAACTGAAGTTGCAAGGGGGGTGGGGCGGCGGCGGGGAGGCCTTTTATAATCACGTGCAAACCTGAACACTTACAAGTGGAAAAGGTCAAAATGCGAGATACCTAAGTACT
Source organism: Lygodium microphyllum (assembly GCF_053477565.2). Lineage (NCBI taxonomy): Eukaryota > Viridiplantae > Streptophyta > Polypodiopsida > Schizaeales > Lygodiaceae > Lygodium > Lygodium microphyllum. Next base: position 152,153,406 of record NC_141146.1, on the reverse strand, counting down.
ATATTATATAAGCCTTGAAGGTTTCGCGAAGTGCCACACCACCACCCTCTTCTAAAGCTTTGGCATCTCTTTGGACAATCTAAACTATTTAGTTAACGAGAGGTGGGGGGCCAGTGCCACGTGCCAGCCCCCACCTCCCCCACAAGAAAAAAAAGAGAACGCGGGGACAGGTGCTACGCCTCCAGCACCCGCCCCTGCCCACAAAAATCGCGCCCACCCCAGCGCTAGGGGCTGTTCATGCAAGGGCTTTTATCGGGTTTTTCTCCAAAAATGAGTTCTGTTGTAGCCCACGTAGGGGAGGGGGGGAGAGAGGGTTTTCTCATATCACCTTAAAACCCTTGATTTTTGCTGGAACACACTAGGTCCCATCTTTTAGCTTCAAAACCTCCCCAAAACATAAACCAATCATGCCTCCCAACCCATTTTTGGAGAAGATCAATGTGGCCTGGACCCCACCTTCGCTAAAATCTCATGGCGCTCTTCCTCCATTGCTAGTGCACCGCTCGTTGCCCCACCATTATAGCCCTATTTCTACCCATCTTCGCCAATTCTTGCAATGCCCCATCCTCGACTTTACGCTTGCCTCATCGAGCTTGTAGACATGCATCTCCTCTCAATGCTATGACACCCTCTCGTCACATAATCGAGCCATTTTTCTCAATCTCCGCTTCCACCAAGAAGACAATTTTGGGGCAACCAAGTGAGTATTGCCATGTTAGGTTCCATCCCCCATCATTCTCCATTGCTTTTAGCAGCACCCATTGTTATGACCAAAAATGGGCCCTACAGTGGCTCTAGGGCTCTAGTTAGGCCTCCTAAACTCACCCAAAAAACCCCACGACCTTGTGGCCAAGAGCATGTAGACACTATGAACTGATTCAATCAAAGAATGTGTTTGTAGATAAAATCTCTAAATCATAGTCCAACGTGTTGCCCTTTCTGACTCCAAGCAATTGGAGTACCCAAACATAACGATGTTTAACACCTCCCAACACAAAGAAAGAGAGCACCCCCCAGCTTATTGCTATGGCCCCACTATGGCTCTCCTACATCCTAGGGATTAGCCCCAAGATGCATCGTTTTAATATAAAGGACATACGCAACATAGTCCTCTCTTTCAATAAAATGTTCTAGGAGATAATATAATCCTCACCACATCAGTCCAAAGGAAACGATTTAACTAAACCTACAACTTAGGAAATCTCACACTTAGCGTGGATCAATCACTCAAAAATAAGTGCCATGAATCCAGGAGATAATTCTTACGATACCACGTATGAAATGCGGATGCAAAGTAAATGACATACAGTGCACAAACAAGTAAACTTATAGATCAAACAGTGTGACTCTGCACAACCAATTATTTTCATTACTTCACTCCCACAAAATGCGTCGTTGCCAAAGCAACACCGAAATAATCCGTGTTACTATCATTCCTTTAAAGACTTAGAATAATTGGATCCTATATGATAAAACATGCATAAAATTAGTATTCTAATTATATTTAACTTTCGCAATCCCTTTCCCCCTATCATTTATGATTTTGCATTTGATGGTCGGTGTAAAGAGTATTTTTATATATTTTTCATATGTAAAAAATAATAAATATGCACTATAACATAAAGAATGGGGGTAAATTGAAGCTAAACCTAATGCCCTAGTCCCCACCATACATTCATGGACATATTTATAATCTTTTGTAATTTTTCCATGTGTAAATTTTATTTTTTCTCTTTTTTATTTTTATGATTTATTATTATTATTTTATTTTCAAGCAAGTAGAGGCTATATGGACCAAGATACAACACTATGCTCCACATGACCCCATATGAACACTATAAGAACCATGAAAACTCATAAACCCTCAATTCTTCCAAAATCCTATAAATCTCACATTGCAAATTTCATGGGTTTTCATTTTTACTATACAAACAGTAAGAACCATTTGGGAATTCTGATTTTTTAAGCAATGAAAATCATATTTGATCATTCTAAACCATTTTCTATAATATGCATGAAAAAAATCATCATGAAACGTCAAAATCGAGCACTTACATGATTAATTTTATACGAATCTGCATGCATTTCAAAGCTGGGAAGCTGTTTATGCTCTCCCATGGCTGCTAAAGCATCCTCAACCTTCGATTTATGCTCCATAACACTTTAGCATCATCACACATCCAAAATCTTTCATCTCAACCCACCTCTCTCTCACATATAATAGATATGGGAACAAGGTGCAAAGAGGAGAGAGAAAGATTGAAATTAGAGAATTTCATTACTTGCATCATTTCTCGCGTGCATACAATCAAATTGAAGTGCATGACGCATAGATCCAAGCCTTGCCTTCCATCTCTATCAAATTTTTTCGATGCGAAGAGTCATGATGATGCAAATCGAGAGGGCGCAAAAAAATTGTGCCCCCCCCAACCACGTCGATTTTCTTGTTTATTAAAAGTCATTAAGGCTTAAACATTAACTTTTAAATTAAATAAGTTTAATTATTGCACTTTCACACTTCTTGGCAAGTGGTTTCGTTCTCATTGGCAAGGTAAACGGCCTTCGAATTACAATTCGACTGGATGGTTGGCTTTGTTGAGATTCAGCAATCACACTCACTAACAACCTCTTTGTATGGAGCTTCAGGGCCAAGGACATGCAGGCTTACCTATTCCATATGCACAGTGGTGCCTACTGCAGTTTCCTACTTTCCTATAAAGCATTGTACTTGCTTCCTTTTCTTAATGCAAATGGTAGTACTCTTTTCTTTTCAGTAAAGTGTCAATGTCATTATCCACACACAAGATTGTGTTTATGAGTTCAAGTCTCAATCTTGAAACCTAATTCACTTGTGTGACAGTCACTGTCTGAGTCTATGTCTACATGAGTTTTCTTCCTGTCTTTGAACCACCATAGACATGCTCTAGATCCATGTTTCTCAACATGGTATCAGAGCCCAGTCGGGCATGGCTCAGCTCGGCTTAGCTCTTCCCTGCTTTCTCTCAACTCATATTAATCTCTGGTCAGCTCAGTTTCATCCCATGACTTCATCTCCCAACTCTACCTTCACTTGAGCTTCCATGGCAGCCATAGTCAACAGCACCCTGTCAGATTGAGTCGCTTATATCTCACTCCACATGTCAAATCTCTTGGAGCTTCCTTCTGGAAAAGTGTTCCCCAACTCACAAAGCTTCCCTATATCACATCAATCCATGACATTTGGCTATCTGAAGCTCAGCATTGTGAAAATTCCCAGTCACTGCCATAGTCTTCAACTGTGACCTACAGGACATACCCTCCATGGAGCCTTCATATCTCTCTCTGTAGAGCATATCTTCATGAACTCTCTTCTAGACATATCTTCCTCTACTTAGGGCGCTCCCTCCTGGCACAAAAATCGTCCACATTGTTGATGAACCAGCACGGCATTGTCGAAATTCATGGCTGCTGACGAAATCTGCGCCTGATCTGTTCGTCCGCTCTGCGCGCGCCGTACATGCTGCGATCTTGACGAGGAGGATAGGGCTTTTGAAGAGCTTGATGTAAGCTTCATTTCTATAAAAAAAGTTTTCAAAATGATCAACTACAGCTCCTGCAATCTGTAAAAAACCAGGCCCCTGTCTGAAACCCTAAACTGTCAGCCATAGCCAGTTTCATCAAAACTCAAAAATCTCATCATTTTCTCTCTCCTGCCACCTGGAACAACCCACTGCCACTCTGATCTACTGTCCCAGCACCAAATCAAGGAGGGGAAGGACCTGAGAAAATTGAAGAAGGATCGACGACCCCGAGCAAGGAAGATTTAAGCTCAACATCAAGTCTCTACATAGTGTGTTTTCACACTACCATTACTTGTGTCTCTTGACACATTGTAATATGCTCCTTCACCTGTAATATCTGAGAATCTTGGAGCTGATTTGATGCTGCTTCAGTCATCCAACATGGAAAAAGACTCTCCAAATGCTCGGTTCAAGGGAGTCGGGTTTCACACCTGGCAAACCCGCATCAAGCTCATTCTGATGAAGAAGGGTCTTTGGGCCATCACAAATGGCAAAGAGAAGAAACCTCAAGATGCGGACCTTGCAGTTACTTGGCAGAAGAATGATGACAAGGCACAAGCCATCATTAAATTGGAATTGGATGACAGCTACATCCATCATGTGGATGCGTGTGACACGTCCCATGACACTTGGGACAAATTGGATACCTTATTTGGTGCACAGTCAAAGTCGTCTAAGTATGGTCTATTAATTGAAATTTTCCGACTTGATATGAAGCCTCATACATCCCTGGCATCCCATCTGAACTACATGGAAAGCCTGCTTACTCAACTTGCAGGGATAAAGCTAAAAATGGATGAAGATGTTTGCATTGGTGTCTTGTTAAAAAGTCTGCCTCCTGCTTATGATAATGTATCAACCACTCTAACCAATATGCCTGATCCTCAACTTGTTGACATTAAAGCCTCTTTGCTAGAGGAAGAAAAGAAACTTAAAAGCAAAGAAGAGCCTAGCACTTCAAAGGATGAACAAATGTTATATGTAAACAACAGATACAAATGTAAAAAGGAACCGCTCTTCTGTGACTTCTGCAAAAGGACCGGACACACTGAGAAGTTCTGTCATGCTAGAAAGAGGTCCCAAAAGGCCTATCTTGCAACTATGAAAGAAGAAGAAGACCATGGACCAAAAGATGAAGATGAAGATGAAGATGAAGACCACCAGGATCGGAAGGACAAGACTCATCAGTCCTTCTACTCTCATTACTTTGATAGACTATTTTAAAAGCCTTGTATTTCCTTGCCCTAATGCTTCTTACCATAAGCTTTGTAAACTCCTCATGTAACTTGGCACTACAGTCCTTGTACACTTTGTGAGGCCCCTGTTACAACCTTTGGATGTCCATCATGTTTTGGTGCCCACACTTAGCCTTTTCTGCGACAGCCTCTGGTGTCTACCATGTTTGTGGTGTGCCCACACTTTGCAGGTGGTTCTCATTACAGCCTCTACACACTTTGTGCCTTTCTAGTTGTGATTGAGGAGGGGTGTTGAGATTCAGCAATCACACTCACTACAGCCTCTTTGTATGGAGCTTCAGGGCCAAGGACATGCAGGCTTACCTATCCCATATGCACAGTGGTGCCTATTGTAGTTTTCTACTTTCCTATAAAGCATTGTACTTGCTTCCTTTTCTTAATGCAAATGATAGTACTCTTTTCTTTTCAGTAAAGTGTCAATGTCATTGTCCACACACAAGATTGTGTTTATGAGTTCAAGTGATGCCAGGAGGCATATTCCACGGTGGATTCCGTGAGGTTTTACGGTGGATTCCGTAAACTTAGATGACCGGGGCTCATACACAAAGAGGATTCTTTGTGCGAGAAGTTGATGGGGACGCCTGTCCTTTTCGGGCGTTTCATTAATTTAGTGTGTACGTGGGTGATTCCATAGCGGGTGATTCCGCAAAATGCATATTAAATTAATAAACGTTTATGAGTTTAGAGTGCGCACTCGTAATAAATTAAGGTTAGGATTTATTTCTAACCAGTTGATTTATTTATGTAGCTGAAGACTGCTAGGTATTCACTTTTGTCGGTTTAATTGTATTATTTTACTAACGATTGTGAATGCTTCAGTTGATGTGTAGAGATAGCAGCAGTGGCAGAGGAAAGCATTGGAGTCTAGCGAGTATTCGACCTTTGGATTATATTTTGATAGGCGCCACGCCTATATTTTGTTATGTCTATCGAGACATTGATTATTGATTGTTATTTTGTATGCGCCTATGCGCACGGATATGTTATTTCTATTTGGACATTGAGATTGGGCGTGCCAGACTCTATGGGCACCGTCCATTAGCTTTATTTTCCTATTTTTGTAGAAAGCAAACTCAAAAGCTAAAAGCTTGTCATATTTTTGTAAATTGGGCTATTATTGAGCATGAAGATGGAAATATACATAAAATACATGCTTTGTGAAGCGCTCACACAAGGCATGGGGGGAGATTGAACCCAATTGGTCTCTTGCCTCTGGTCGTTCATGCTTTTACATGGTTTTTTGTGCAAAAAGGTAGAGTTCATTGTTCTTGGGGACCTTCCGGGATTCACTACGTGAGCATACTGCGATCGATCTGCGCACCAGTGGTATCAGAGCGGAGCTGAGATCAAGAGCTTCCAATCGCTACGAATCTCGAGCGAAGGCGGAGCTCCAGGAACGATCGGGCTCTACAGTCAATCTCGTCGCGAACCGTCGATACAGGCAGACTTCTAGCGATCAAGAACCCCTGTTTCTACTGTCAGATCGCGAAGGACCAGGCCGTGCAGGCGGAGAACCACGCATCCATCTCCTTCATCAAGTCGTCAAAAACCAGAGCTAAGTTTCAATTACAAGCTTAAAAGCTTTAAAAAATCAAAAGTCTTAAAGCTTAGTTAAGCTTTAATAAAGCTTAACCACACAAAAAATCGTTTCGGCGGCGTCAGTATAAACTCGTCACGATCGAATCCGTCGCCAACATACTCCGATACACGAAAATCCAATTTGGCTTGGTAAGCCATAAGTCCCATAAGCTTAAGACTATAAGCTTCTGCAAGTCACACAGGATAATCAAAGTCACCAAACTCCGGGTCCTGCGCACCAGAAGTCAAGTTTTGCAAGTCGATTGGAATCAAGTCCTGCAAGTTCATCAAGTCGGCCTAAGTTCTGCAAGTCTGCAACTCTGCAAGTCGGCTAAGTCTGCAACTCTGCAAGTCAAACTAGTCAACTGGAGTCAGAACTGACTAGTGCTCAAAACTCCTAGAAGGCTTGTTCTTACGCAAAAACTCTGAACTGGAAAGTTGTTCGTGGCAAGGTGTTCTACCTATCTACAGGTTCGCTGAAGTATTTTCAGCAAACGAAGACGGAAATATTGCAGATTTTCTGAAAATTGAGAAAGAAATACCCAAAAATACATAGCCTTGTAACCCTGAATTTGAGCTACGCTCATCCTGCTAACCTGATTTTGAGTGAGAAAGGTTTATTGAGTTTTACAGGATGATGACACCACATATGGATGACCCTATGGCCGAAGACGACTTACCTGAGCCTACCATGGAACAAAAGCTGGATCTAATCATGCTGCAATTGGAAGAAGAACGAAGAGCTAGACAAGCATTGCCAGCACAATTAACAAAATTACAAAGAGCGTCCACCGACAAAGAAGAACCTCAAGCTGAAGATTTGATTCGACGTACCATCGACGCCACTCTTGAAGCACAAACCATTCGCAAGGAATCCAAGATAAGTAAACGAAGTTTCAAATTTCGTACTTTCAATGGCATATGAGAAGGAAAGACTGTTTTATCATTCATTAGTCAGTTTGATGACTATTTCCATGAGGAAACTTATCCAGAAAAAGATAAAATCAAGTGTGTTACTAATCATCTGATAGACAGAGCATCACTTTGGTGGACTGTAGTACGCAAGAGCATAGAATGTCCTACTACTTGGGAAGATTTCAAGAAGAAGTTCATGCAGAATTTCCTTCCACCGCAATTTCATGAGAAGGCTATCAAGCAATGGGATCTACTTCAACAACGGGATCGTGAGACTATTCCACAGTATACAGAGCATTTTTGGAATGCACTCCTACAGCTACATATGCTTGAAGACGTACCAGAGACGACACATAAGCGGAAGTATATGTCTGGACTCCTTGGACATTACTACGTTGAAGTGAACATGTTCAAGCCTGCTACCCTTGAAGACGCCATCTCACTAGCTCACGACACTGAAGATAAGTTACGCGGAAGAGACAGACGACCACATCAATTCCAAGCCAATGGTAATTATGGATCTAAACAATTCAATTCCAATTTTAGAAGGTTTAATCCAGGTCGATTCTCATCACCATCTTTCCGCAAGAATTGGGCTAAACCACCTGCATTACCATCCAATGTCAATCCAAATCCTAAGCCTATTCCACAAGCAAATCCAAATGTACCCAGACTTCCAGCCATTGCAAATAATGTAACCAAAGCCAAGCCAATAGTATGCTATAAATGTCACCAACCGAGGCATCTCGCAGCAAATTGTCATTCAAAGAAGCCACCAGCACATATCAACTATCTTGGAGTCATGGACGAAGACGAGCATGAGGATATGCCTGATTTCACTGAAGATGAGGATGATACTACTACTACTTCCGACACTTTACCAGGTATGCCTACTCCACATTCATTGTTGACTATGAAATGTTTGGTGCATGGAAAGGAAAGAACTATCTTGCATGATGACGGTAGTACTCATGACTTTATTTCAGCAAAATTGGTAAAGGAATTGAAATTACAGACTGTACCTACGTATTATCGCATAAAAGCTACATTTTTAGGCACTAGGTACAATGGCACACAAGAAGTACAAGATTTAGAGATTCAAATTGGTTCATACATTGAAAGAAGAAATTTCTTAGTTGTTCCATTACAGTCAAGCGACATTATTTTAGGAATGCCTTGGAGACACCAGCATAATCCAAAGATAGATTATTCCATGCACACAATGAATATTAATTTTCAAGGAAAATCTATTACATTATATGGTATGCATGCATCTAGTATTTTTCCACTGCTTTCGCATACTCAAGCAAAACGTGCATTATGCAAGAGTACTAAATCATATCTTATTTGGGTGAATGAATTGCACGCAAAGGAAAATCATATGCATCCTAGACATAAGGAATTTCTTGCATATTTTAAGGACTGTTTTGTAGAAGACCTACCACCAGGTCTACCACCTTCACGTCCAGAAGACCATAAGATTGATTTAATCCCTGGCACACAACCACCTTGCAAAGCACCATATAGGCACAATCAAATAGAGCAAAAAGAAATCCAGAACCAAGTTGAAGAATTACTAAATAGAGGCTTAATTCGACCTAGCAGTTCTCCATTTGGTGCACCTGTACTCTTAGTCAAGAAAAAGAATAATACTTATCGTATGTGTACTGACTACCGAGCATTAAATAAGATCACTGTAAAGAATAGGTATCCTATACCTAGAGTTGATGACCTTATGGACAAACTGCAAGGATCTTCTATATTTAGTAAAATTGACCTTAAGTCTGGATATCATCAGGTGAGGCTAGATAAATCTGACATATTTAAGACTGCATTCAGAACACAGTTTGGCCATTACGAATTCTTAGTCATGCCATTCGGATTGACTAATGCACCTGCCACTTTCAGTAGAATGATGAACCGTATCTTTCTGAAATATCAGTATTGTGTGATTGTTTTCTTTGATGATATTTTGGTGTTTAGTCAAAGTGAGAAAGAGCATTATGAGCATTTATCATTAGTTTTTCAATTACTGAAAGAAAATCAATTGTTTGCAAATCCTGAAAAGAGTGAATTCTTTAAGACAGAAATTGAGTATTTAGGTCATATTGTATCAAAAGAAGGAATTAAAGTTGATCCTAAGAAAATTGGTGCAATATTGCATTGGCCTATTCCTAAAAATGTGCATGAATTACGCTCATTCCTTGGTCTTGCTAGTTTCTATAGGAAGTTTGTACGTAATTTTTCATTACTTGCTTTACCATTAACCAAACTTCTTAAGAAAGAAATTGTTTATCAATGGACTGAAACTCAGCAGAAATCCTTTGACTTACTGAAACGTGCATTAACCAATGCCCCTGTTCTACAATTGCCTGACTTTAATAGACCATTCTTTCTAGTTGTGACTGATACTAGCGGATTAGGAATAGGAGCCGTACTAATGCAAGACAATCATCCAATAGCATATTCTAGTTCTAAGCTGAAACCCTCTGAGCTGAAATATTCCACTTATGACAAAGAACTATTAGCAGTTGTACAAGCATTAAAACAGTGGAAACACTATTTAATGGGTTCAGAATTCATGATAAAGACCGACCAGCAAAGCATTAGACATCTACTTAGCCAACCCCAAATTTCTGACCGTCATATCAAATGGGCTTCCTTCATTCAAAGTTTTCATCCTATCATTCAATACCAACCTGGAAAAGAAAATGTAGTTGCTGATGCATTGAGTAGAAGACCTGCAATTCATAATATTTCTGTCATATCTTTTGATTCTTTGATTGCTATGAAAGATACATATCACCAGGATATTACTTTTCATTCTGATTGGCAAAAATTAGTTCAAAATAATTTCATTCCAGTTGATTCATTGTCATATAATGATGGATTTATGTTTTTTGAAAAGAGACTGTGTGTTACTATTCCATTCCGATCTTTTGTTTTAAATGAAATTCATTGTCCCCCATATCAAGGTCATAGAGGTATCATATCTACATTACGCATGTTAACTGAAGATTTTTATTGGCCGCATATGGATGCAGATGTATCTAATTTCGTTTCTGAATGTTTGATTTGTCAAAGAATAAAAAGACATCATGGTAAACAATATGGATTACTAATGCCTTTGTCTATTCCATCTAAACCTTGGGAATATATTTCTATGGATTTCATTACTGGTTTACCAAATACTAAATCTAACCATGACATGATTTGGACAATTGTAGATAGATTTAGTAAGCAAGCATATTTTATTCCATGTAAGAAAACTTTAACAGCATCACAAGCAGCACAATTATTTTTGAAAACTGTTTTTACTAACCATGGATTGCCAAAAGTGATTATTTCAGATCGTGATTCTAGATTTTGTAACAATTTTTGGATAACACTGTTTGCAAATCTAGGCACAAAGATTGATTTCTCATCTGCATTTCATCCAGAAACAAATGGACAAACAGAAGCCACAAACAGCACCATTTTAGATCTTTTACGTGCATATACTATCTTTAAACCTCAGACATGGGACACTCATTTGCATTTATTACAGTTTGCATACAACAATACACCGCACACATCTACAAAGAAAGCACCTTTTGAAGTCATTTATGGATATAGATTATCTACACCTGTTGCATCTTTGTCTAATAAAATTCAGAGTGCTGATGATATTACTAGTATGCATAACAGTATTTTTGATGAGGTTAAGGATATGATTGCTAAAGCCCAACAATCATATACCAAACAAGCCAACAAGAAAAGACAAGCCATGAATTTCAAAGTTGATGATTATGTTTGGCTTAGAATAGAAAAACGTAGACTACAAAGTGTAGATAGACATCTAGTTATCAAATTAGCTCCTAGATTTTATGGACCATTTAGAATCATTCATAAGATTAATGATAATGCATTCAAGTTAGAATTACCATCTCATTGGAAAATTCATAATACATTTCACATTAGTTTATTGAGACCATTTAGAGGCCAATTACCTATTCACCCTATTTATGAAAACCCACCTTTATTAGAGGAAGAGACTGAAATACTTGAACCAGAAGCCATCATAGACACTGACTACATGACTACTAGAACTGGCCGAAGGTATTCTAGATATCTCGTAAAATTTAAGAACCATCCTGTAGAGGAAGCACAATGGATGCACGCTAGAGACTTAAATGCTTTCCCTACTCTGTTAGCTCCACATTGAGCTAATAGCAATTGAGGTCAATTGCTATCCCACCCCGGGGGTATGATGCCAGGAGGCATATTCCACGGTGGATTTCGTGAGGTTTTACGGTGGATTCCGTAAACTTAGATGACCGGGGCTCATACACAAAGAGGATTCTTTGTGCGAGAAGTTGATGGGGACGCCTGTCCTTTTCGGGCGTTTCATTAATTTAGTGTGTACGTGGGTGATTCCATAGCGGGTGATTCCGCAAAATGCATATTAAATTAATAAACGTTTATGAGTTTAGAGTGCGCACTCGTAATAAATTAAGGTTAGGATTTATTTCTAACCAGTTGATTTATTTATGTAGCTGAAGACTGCAAGGTATTCACTTTTGTCGGTTTAATTGTATTATTTTACTAACGATTGTGAATGCTTCAGTTGATGTGTAGAGATAGCAGCAGTGGCGGAGGAAAGCATTGGAGTCTAGCGAGTATTCGACCTTTGGATTATATTTTGATAGGCGCCACACCTATATTTTGTTATGTCTATTGAGACATTGATTATTGATTATTATTTTGTATGCGTCTATGCGCACGGATATGTTATTTCTATTTGGACATTGAGATTGGGCGTGCCAGACTCTATGGGCACCGTCCATTAGCTTTATTTTCCTATTTTTGTAGAAAGCAAACTCAAAAGCTAAAAGCTTGTCATATTTTTGTAAATTGGGCTATTATTGAGCATGAAGATGGAAATATACATAAAATACATGCTTTGTGAAGCGCTCACATAAGGCATGGGGGGAGATTGAACCCAATTGTTCTCTTGCCTCTGGTCGTTCATGCTTTTACATGGTTTTTTGTGCAAAAAGGTAGAGTTCATTGTTCTTGGGGACCTTCCGGGATTCACTACGTGAGCATACTGCAACCGATCTGCGCACCATCAAGTCTCAATCTTGAAACCTAATTCACTTGTGTGACAGTTAATGTCTGAGTCTATGTCTACATGAGTTTTCTTCCCGTCCTTGAACCACCATAGCCATGCTCTAGATCCGTGTTTCTCAACAAGCTTTGTGGTGTCAAAACTATAAATATGGCCTCTGTCACATACTTTCCATCTCTGATAGTCGCTTCACAATGCTATATCTTTTGACTATTAAATGGGGGGTCAAGTGACCTCCGATTGACGAATGGAGACTTGCATTGGCTTCCTAGTATCAAAATGCATCTAGAAAACTCTAGCTCCTTGATCTGCTCTTGATTCATTTTTCATTAAAAACTTCCTCTTTTACGCCTTTTGGGGTCTTTATACACTCTAAAAACGGCTTCAAAAATCAGCTCTCACCCATGTTTGCATTATCTGCCTATAATTTTGTTTAAGAAAAGATTTTTCATCGCTTCTTTTGTGACTGCATGGACAACCTTATCATTTGCCATGGTCCTCAAAAGGGATTGTCAAAGGTGCTCCACTACAGAATCATTGATTCTACCATATTGTTGTGGACATGTATGTGCTTTAAAAAAAAAAATAAAAATTCTTCCCATTATGGATTCGTTTAGGGTCTCATTGTAGCAATGTATCAACCATGCATAATGTAAAATTAAAAAGGATAATCACAGTACTACTTGCACACCTCTAATCTCAACAAATGAGATTATGAATGTTTGTTTGGTCTTCATTGCTAGCTAGTTTGCATTTCGTTCTTCTTGGAAATACTCGCAAAATTTTAGTCTTCATTATGTATGCTGGGTGTGGTTTGATCTTTGTACACCTACATGCACATTTTTTTGTGAGTTGCTTTCTTTCCCCACCTGCAATCACAAACAATATTCAATACTTGCCCCTTCATTGATTTTTCCAAGCACCGCATCATCCATTACAGTGCAAAGCTTCATCACTTTGGACTCATTTTACTTTTGTAGTGCATTCGAAGCAATCTACAAGGGGAGTCTAATTCAGGTTCTTCATTTGACCTTGCATCTCTCAGCATAAGCACAATTTTCAAGTACTCTCTGCATAACATTCTTCAATCCATGTACTCTATGTCTCAAACAAAATCATGCGACACTTCAAACAATCTAGCAACTATTGCATAGAAGCATTCCATGTTGCCTTATTCCTTTTTGGAATCCATGTTGCCTTCTTCAATCCATGTACTCTATGTCTCAAACAAAATCATGCGACACTTCAAACAATCTAACAGCTATTGCATAGAAGCATTCCATGTTGCCTTATTCCTTTTTGGAGTTCCCACCTTGATTGGAATAAACTTGTTTGTGTCAATGAATGTTATTATTACAAGTCAATGGTCAGCATTGATGCATTCGTACCCATCTTATGCTTTCTTCTTCAGTACCCATTTCTCGATTTTGCAAGTGTGGTTACATTCACATCATGGTGAAGCCTCGTGCATTGCACTAAAAAGTTATTAAATTTCAATCATGTTTTGATGTTCCACCTAAATAGAATGGCATTCTTTCATTCGCTTAGCAATCATGTTGCCCTTTTGCTTGAGGATGCAGAGCAATCCTATATACAGAGGACAAAATTGGCAACTACATTTCTATATGACATTGTCTTATGACAAACATGAAATTATTAATAAAAAACTTTTCGAAGCACATGACAGCAAGTGCCATTGCTGTAAAGCGTGTTTGCAATTCTTTTAGATTTCCTTATTATGCTTGAGGGATAATTTTTATTAAAAAAAACATTTTCATATGTTTGAATGCCCAGAACAAAAATGCCAACCTCAAATGTTCTTAACTCGGTTTCAAAAAAGAAAGTAGTGCAATATGTTTTCATTTTCAATTGTAATCGTCTCATAAACAACACTGATATTGGGAACAAACTAACTCACAATAACTTGAATCCTATGAGCCTAACAAATATAATTAATTATTCATTCCTAATGATTTCATGTCAGTCATGTTGCTTGGTTCATCGTGATGTGGAGAGACTCAATCCCATCCACCCACACAAAATTGGAGAAATCCTACATCTATATCCCCCCCCACATACACACACATAGGCTGGCTATGAGGCATTTGGGAATGGTTACAAGCACCCCACCCATGCTCCTGCTAATGCTGCAGAAGGTGGTGAGGAGACGAAGCACTGAATGCCCACTGCAAATCATGAACTGACCAGCAAGCATAGCATGAAATCCCACCACCTAGCGGTGGTACTACAGAGATGCATCTGTCTATTGATGATTCGCATGCCTCAAACTCATACCTATGGGATGCACGAGAGACTGTGGTGCTCATTAAAAACAAGATGGACCTCGAGGACAAGATTGATAGAGGCAACTTGCCCCCTTAGAGTAGGACAATAGGTCGAAGATCAGAATGGGTTATTGAGCAGTGCACAAAATCCAATGTTTAAAGAACTACAAGATAATGCAAAAGAAGGTGGAATCGCATGCATCACAAAAGGAAAGCAATCTTTGACTATGAGAGGCAGATTCTGTCAGGACACCCTTCCTATTGGTAGATGACAAGCCGGCAAAGGAAGGCAAGAAAGTTGCCTACCTCCTTTGACACAACCTTCTATGATGCTGTCGAGAGTTGCTTGGGAGGTGGTCGAACAATGGACATAGGAGATGATGTGGTGGATACATCCTCTAATGCTCCATGTGCATTATGCCTACACAAATTATTTTTAGAGCTCTACTTTGATAGATGTTTCAATGAATTAGCTCTCATTGAAATTGCAACACAAGTATGCATATGTTTCTTTTCCTCTCTTATATGATATCATAGTAACATCCGTTGTTGTGCCATTACGCGGACACAATGTGAAAAACTCTAGAATGCATCATCATTCGACTTTCTTATTGATCAAGAGAGTCAATGTCATTTGAGTTGTTAGTGCTAGTGTCAGTGGCATGGATGGTCCAAAAATACTAGATTTTTGGACAATTTTAGCCTATTTTTAATATTATTTATTGTAAATATCTTAAAAAGCTAGGGGAACTTCTAGAATAGAGTGGCATGCAAAAAACAAGTTACTTTTTCAGTCAATTTTGGGATTTTTCATGAAAAAAAGATGGGCGAAATCACACGCATTGTGATCGCAATTGACAAGCAGAAAACAACACTTTGAACTGGGAGAAGAAGAAGGAACGATCTGGGAGATTCTTGACCAGGTGTCTTGGCAGGTGTCCATGGGTTTTACCCCCCTTTCGGAGCCAACGGAACCATCGGATTTGGGTTCTGAGTAGCAGAGAAGACGCTGTTGTTTGATACACGTTTTTTGTCTACGAGGGAGCTCTAGGAGATCTAATGCTTGGAGATTGCTTCTGAGTAGTGCCAGACAAGGGATTTCAGGTTCTATCAATACATAGCGATTCGATTCATTGTGCTTTGTCTTTATCGTGTTTACCTCTTTTTTATTATTTTTCTTCTCTTCCATCTCATATCCTCTACTTTCTTCCATGTCTGATCCCTAGTGGATACAACCTTTTGACAAAAACCCCTCCGACACTACAACAACAAATATAGCTACCCATGCAAGGAATGATGCTCCATTACCAAGAGAAGGTTACGAGGCCATTGCAGAAGAAGAAACTCCTGCAAACAATGCCACAACTAGTGGACACAAGTGCCACAAAGAGAGTTGAACAACATTAGGCAAAGATTTGGAGGACACTACAAAGTGATTGATACAACACTCCATAGAGACAGAAGAGCAAAGTGCTAGTAGGGAGAAAGAGGCATTGCAATGCACTCTAGAGCTAGAGAGAGAGAGAGACTCAATTATCAAATTGAGAATGATCATGCTCATATATGCAAAATGAGAGAGATGCAAATGAAGTCATGAGAGAGCTAACAACATCTATTTGTTTCATCTATGAGGCAACAACCTCCTCTCCTCGGCACACCCCCCGCCCCATGACACGGCACACCCCCCCACGACACGGTGCATTCCCCCCCACCTCAAAAAACCCCGCTCCATCCATGCCACCCCACCTCACCTCAAAAAAACCTGCTCAACCCACCCCACCTCACCTCACCCCCCACGACACGGGGCACACCCCCACGACACAGCGCATCCCCCCCCACCCCACCTCGAAAAACCCCGCTCAACCCACCCCCCCAAAAAAACCCCGCTCAACCCACCCCCCCTAAAAAAAACCCCGCTCCATCCACACCACACCACCCCACCGCACCTCAAAAGACCCCGCTCCATCCACATCACCCACAACACCTCAAAAAACCCCGCTCAACCCACTCCACCTCACCTCACCTGCCCACGACACGGCACACACCACCCCACCCCACCCCACCTGACTTGACCTCACCCCCCCACGACATGGCGCACCTTCCCCCCCTAAGAAAACCCTGCTCCACCTAACCCCCCCTCCCCCCATGACATGGCACAATCCCCCCCATGGCACAAACCCCCCCCCCCCCCCCCCCCCCCCCCGCATGACATGGCGACCCCCTGTATGTTGTTTTCTTACATGCATTGTTTTTAACCCATGTTAGGTCTCACTATTTGATTACATCATGGATGCTACTTATCCCAAAGAAAACGGGTTATGCAAATTTCATTTCACATCTTCGTTATAGTTTATTAATATGCCCAATAGTTTTTGGTTTTATGCTAAAGCTTCTTATATATATATTGTGGATGAATCCTCTTCACATATGGCATCATTCACATTTATTTGTGTAAAGTTGCCTTTCATTCGCATATGTTACTTTGCGTCATTCATTGCAAAAAAGTGAATCTGGCCATTGCAAAAGAAAGTAAATATACAAGTGAGTCAACTTCTTGAAACATAGGAGGAATGAAAACCAACAAAACATAGGCTTACAAGGAATCAAGCACTTCTATGAGCTACATAATGAGCCAGACAATCCCATTGGATTTTTGCACCATTTGATCTTGTGGGTGCACATAATGGAAACCTAAGCTCTGTGCAACTGACGCATTGATGATCTATCGTCTCCACACTATCAATGCAAATATTATTAAGTGCATAGCAAACAATGACACACTTGGCCAAGAACCCAGGAGTTGGTCGAGATATTTTCCTATTTAGATAGTGGCACCATCTTTGTTTCAAATGGCCAAAATCCCAGGCCAAAATCCCACTCCACAACACTTCTAGTGGAGGCAATAATGTAGTTGTATTCTCTTTCCAGGTCATTCTTTGCTAGCCTGTAAGGTGTCATGAGCCAATCGTGCAAAGCAAAACCTCCATCCACTATAATGTACTTCCTGATAGAAAAGCCATTGTCAATAAGTGAGGGCCTAAGAGACACTGGCCTTTGACGATGCATGTATAGAATCCAAAGTTGTGGAATATGCAACTATCATGTGTTGCAATTGGCCAACTAGTATTACGCATCAAGGAATCCCAGATCCATATCAACAATGCACTAGATTGACATGGAATAGTTTTTGTTCATGTCAAAACCAGCTAGAAGCACTCACATGTCTGGGCTTGTCCATGTTTACATGGGTGACATCTAGCACACCACAATAGTTGGGCAAACCGCATGATCGGTGCATCAACAAACATGTATATTATCTTTGATATAGTTAACTTTCCAACACCTAAGCATTCTTGAATCTCAACGTATCATGTGCGAGTGGCCAGCTAGTAGAGCACAACAATTGCAACCATTTTCTCTATGCAATGACATGGGAATATTGCCTTGCTTTAGGTGATCATGCATCAAGGACAAAAGCCACATGAACAACCTAATTGGAAAGCGGAAGCCTCTCTAAAGGAGAGTCATCCCCTCTCATCACTTGTACATTGAAATTTCATAAGAGCGAGGTTTGACATACAAATCAGATAAAGGAAAATTTACACATCTTTCCATAACAACACCTTGAATTGCCTTCACTATGTTGAGAGTGTTTTGCAGCTAAAGGAGTGAGCATGAGAGAGAGAGAGAGAGAGAGAGAGAGAGAGAGAGAGAGAGAGAGAGAGAGAGAGAGAGAGAGAGAGAGAGAGAGAGAGAGAGAGAGAGAGAGAGAGAGAGAGAGAATGATATGATTTTTCAACTGTACCAACAACAATGTGTTGGTACACAAAGAATAAAATGTATTTATATATACTTGGGGCACGTAGGGTGCATTCACATGTACAACTAGATAATACACGTGTACAATACATGGAGGTGAATAAAGGGCCTTTATCCCACAACCTCCCACTTAAAGGTCTGAAGTGAACCTCTAACCAACTCCCACTAGTTGTATGCAATGCTCATGCTAAGCTTTGCTTAGACCTTTAGTGAGAACATTTGCAGGGTTGTGCTATGTTTTGATCTTGGTCAATGTGATTAGACCATCTTCCAGAATCTGTCTAATAAAGTGATATTGCACATCTATATGCTTTGTGCATGAATGATACATGGCATTCTTAGCCAGATACACAACACTCTGGCTATCACATCCCAACACTGGAGTACTCATAGACATGCCGAGATCCTTTGCAATTCTGCTCAACCATATAGCTTCCTTAGAAGCTTCAATAGATTATATGTATTTTGCTTCAGTAGTACTCAGTGCTACGATGTTCTTCAATCTGGAGCACCAAGAAACAGCCCCACCAACAACTATAAAGACATACCCGCTAGTGGACCTACGAGTGTCCAAGTCACCTACCATGTATGTATCACAATAACCTTGCATACTAAGTGCACCCTACCCATAACCAATACACTTTCTTTGTGTACCCTTTAGGTATTGAAGAATACACTTGACAGCCTCCCAATGTGTTTTACCAGGATTTGACATAAACCTGTTGACAACTCCCACTGCATGAGCAATGTCTGGACGAGTATCAACCATAGCATACATAAGAGAGTCACAAGCTGATGCATAAGGGACTCCGTTCATAGCATTGGCTTCCACGTCATCTTTTGGGATGTTGGCTTTACTAAGCTTAAGTATGGAGGTAAGGGCACCCCAAAAGGCTTAGCTTCAGCCATGTTAAATCTATCCAATACCTTCTCAATGTACTTTTCTTGAGATAAGAACAACAATTTCTGCATTCTATCCCTATGAATCCTCATGCCCAATATATGCTTTGCATTCCCCAAATCTTTCATGGAAAGAGTTGAGTTCAGCTGATCTTTGAGAGCATCCAATCTAGTCTTTCTTTTCCTAGCTAGCAACATATCATTCACTTACAAAACAAGTATGATGGGCCTACCATCTGTATCATTTTTCATGTACAAACAATGATATGCATGGCTGCATGTAAACTCGTGAGAGAGCATAAAAGTGTCAAAAATTTTGTACCACTACCATGGTGCTTGCTTTAGCCCATACAAGCTGCATTTTAGTTTACACACCATCTGCTTCTTTCCAAGAACTACAAAGCCCTCAGGCTGTTTCATGTAGATTTCCTCATCAATGTCACCATGTAGAAAAGCTATTTTCACATCAATTTGGTACAACTCTAAGTCCAATATAGTAGTGATAGCAAAAGCACACATAGAGTAGTCAACTTCGCCACAGGTGAGAAGACCTCTTGGAAGTCAATCCCTTCCATCTGTGCATACCCTTTGGCAACTAGTCGTGCCTTGTACTTGGGTTTCCCATCAACTGTCTTTACTTTGTAAACCCATTTGTTTGGAAGAGGCTTTCTTTCTTTGGGCAACGATGCAAGATCCCAAGTATCATTAGCATACAGAGATTTTATCTCTTCCTGCATAGCTAGCTCCCTCCCAGTTACTTCTAAATTTGCATGACTTGGCCTCTTTATATGTAAGAGGCTCACCCTCATGTGTAAGTATCACATAGTGCAAAGAGGGGTCATATCTATGTGGTTACCTTCTTAAGCGTGTAGATCTGGATACCCAATGATCTACATTCTTAGGAATTGGGTCTACATCTGGAGGTATGTTATTTTCAACATTTATTGGCTGTTGTAAGTCATTTTCAGCATGTTGTTCATGCTGTACAGCACTTCATTTTCATTTCCAGCAGCTGCATTTTCATAGTCAGCAAGTCTATCTTGTTGTCCATGACCTCCTTGTGCTTCTATTTGATGTCCATCATCATCTGGCTAAAAAATAACTGGCTAATCATCAGTTTCAGCCTATGGCACAACATCGTGAGGCTCATCATTTTAAGTAATAGGTGGTTGCAAATTTTGAAATTTGACATTTTTCATGTCTTCATCAGAGGCTAAAGTACTTTTCAGCAACTTTGCCTTACTAAACACAACATTACAACTGCAAAAAAATTTCCTGGACTGAGATAACCACACTCTATAGCCAAATTCACCCTCATCACCATCACCATAGCCCATAGAAATGCCTTTGCTATATTTTGGGTCAAGTTTGCTCCTCAGCTCATCTCTAACATGCACAAAAGCACCACAACCGAATATCCGTAAATGGTCATATGAGGCCGATTTGCCAAACCAAACCTCCTTATGGATGCCATTACTTAAGGACTTGTTTGGAGAGCAGTTGCAAATGTGAACTGTAGTTTTAAGTGCCTCTCCCCAAAATTCATGAAGGAGATTAGTAGTGGATATCATGCACCACACTCTTTCACTTAAAGTCCTATTATATCTTTCAGCCACCCAATTTGAAAAAGCGTTGTAAGGAGCGGTAAGCTCCCTCTTAAATCCATACAAGTCACAAAAGGACTTAAACTCAGTAGATGTGAACTCACCCCCATTATCAATTCTCAAGCATTTAAGCTTTCTACCTGTTTGAGTGGTCACAAATGCATGAAAAGCTTTAAAAATAGCAATGGTGCGCAAATCGAATACTGGATGCGTGCGTAGTGAGCGCCGGAAGGTCCCCAAGAACAAATAACTCTACATAAACTTCATAAAAGCATAAAGTAGGTTTTGTATGACATGAAGCAAAAAGACAAATTGGGTACAATCTCCCCCCATGCCTTGTGTCAGCACTCCACAAGGCATGCATTTATAAATTTATTAATCTCCAAGCTAAAAAATAGCCCGATTTACAATTAGCATGCTTTTAGCTTTTGTGTTTGCTTTTGTCCAAATAAAGAATAAAGCGGTTGGGCATCCCAAAAGTCGGCTGTGTCCATATACAATGTTCAATAATGAAATATTTAAATTGAGCGTCTATGCGCATACAAAACAATAAATGTATGTCAAGTGCTTCAATAAATAAGCACACCTAAATAAATATTAGCGCCACACCTTTAATGATAAGGCGTGCACCTATCAAAAATGATAATTTCTTCTAGATAATCTGAATACACGCAATCGTCCAGTGCTTCCCAATGCCACCATTGCCTGCTCTACGCATCAACTAAAGCATTCACAATTGTTAAAAAATAATAAAATTAAACCAACAAAAGTGAATACCTAGCAGTCTTCAGCTAGAAAATAAATAAATAGGTTGGAACTTTGTCCTAAACCTTAATTTAATAAGAGTGCACTCTAAACTCATAAACGTCCATTAATTTAAATATGTATTTTGTGGAATCACCTGCCATGGAATCACCCACGTGCACATTAAATTAACATGACGCTTGAAAAGGACAGGCATCCCTGTCAACTTCTCGCACAAGGAATCCACCTTGTGTACGAGCCCCGAAAAATAAATATAGTTTTACGGAATCCACCGTGGAATATCCTTCTTGGCATCATACCCCCAATTTTTGCTCCATCGTTGGTTCCAGTAAATCACCTTCGGCCATAAAAATCTTCCATGGTTTGATCGGACATCCTGCAAAATCTTAAACAACCTCACACACTCGAAATATTGTTAGAGGGATGAGCGTAGCTCAAGTTTGGGTTTAGAAGGCTTGCTTTAAGAAAAAAAAAAAGGCTTTTTGTGATCTTACTTCTTTTGTGAGTACGGCAATTGATGTTGATATTCTTCCAAGCGTATACGTCTTTCGTATAGTCTACATATGACAATCTGCTTGCTGGAAATCAACTCTGTCACAACGCAGGTGTGAACAGAGGCTTGTTGAAATTGCAAAACGGGTTCGAGGTTGGTTGTGTGTGAACTACCACTATGGAAGAAGTTTAGAATTGAAATCTTTAAGCTTTAGTAAGCTTTAAAGCCTTGAGGTTTAGAAAAGCTTAATGAAATTCAACTAAACAATTAAGATGAGAGGACGTCGTGATCGGATTTGACGCCGTCATGAACATGTGCCGTCGTAATCGTTGAAATTTGAGAGGTTAAGCTTTTTATAAAGCTTATTAAGCTTTCAAACTCCAAGCTTAATCTTCTTCTTCTCTATTAACTCTGAAAAAAAAAGTCTTTCAAAGGAGCTTCCCGAGTGGTCCTCCATCGCCAGTGAGTGGTTCTTCGCGATCTGACAGCACAGCATGGAGTTCTTCACCGCAGGAACACGCTGGTATTGACGGTTCTTCATGAGACTACTTGTAGAGCTCGTTCGTTCCAAGAGCTTCACCTTTGCATGAGATGGTAAGTGATCGGAAGCCCTTGATCTCAGCTTTGCTCTGATACCACTGGTGCACAAATCGAATGTTGGATGCATGCATAGTCAATGCCGAAAGGTCCCCAACAACAAAGAACTCTACATAAACTTCATAAAAGCATGAAGAAGGTTTTGCATGACATGAAGTAAAACCAAAAATTGGGTACAATCTCCCCCCATGCCTTGTGTGAGTGCTCACAAGGCATGTATTTATAAATTTACTAATCTCCAAGCTAAAAAATAGCCCAATTTACAATTAGCATGCTTTTAGCTTTTGTATTTGCCTTTATCCAAATAAAGAATAAAGCGGTTGGGCATCCCAAAAGTCGGGCTGTGCCCATATACAATGTCCAATAATGAAATATTTAAATCGAGCACTTATGCGCATACAAAATAATAAATGTATGTCAAGCACTTCAATAAATAAGCGCGCCTAAATAAATATTAGTGCCATGCCTTTAATGATAAGGTGCACGCCTATAAAAAATGATAATTTTTTCTAGATAATTTGAATACATGCAATCGCCCAGCGCTTCCCAACGCCACCACTACCTGCTCTACACATCAACTGAAGCATTCACAATTGTTAGAAAATAATAAAATTAAACCGACAAACGTGAATACCTAGCAGTCTTCGGCTACAAAATAAATAAATAGGTCGAAACTTTGTCCTAAACCTTAATTTAATACGAGTGCACTCTAAACTCATAAATGTGCATTAATTTAAATATGTATTTTGCGGAATCACTTGCCATGGAATCACCCATGTGCACATTAAATTAACATGACGCCCGAAAAAGACAGGCGTCCCCGTCAACTTCTCGCACAAGGAATCCACCTTGTGTACGAGCCTTGACAAATAAATATAGTTTTATGGAATCCATCGTAAAACCTCATTGAATCCATCGTGGAATAAAAACCTCACGGAATCCACCATGGAATATGCCTCCTGGCATCAAGCAAACACTTCACTTTTCTTTTCAACAAATAAACCCAAATCTTCCTGGAACAATCATCAATAAAAGGTACAAAATATGCAACACCACCCAATGATTTCACGGGCATACTACATACATCAGAATGCACTAAGTCCAAGACATTGGACTTACGAGAGACACAAGAGTAAAATGAAATTTTTATCTGCTTTCCAAACTAACAATCATTACAAAAATCAAGTTCAGAGCCTTTTCCATCAACCCTCTTCAAAGAGGTAAGGACATTAAGTCCTCTCTGGCTCATATGGCCTAATCTCTTATGCCACAAATCCAAATGACAACCAAATTCAGCAGACAGCTGCAAGAAACTTACCATTCAAAGCTTTACAGTGCAAACAATACAAAGTGGCCTTCTTGGTTCCTTTTGCAATCAGCATGGACCCCTTTTTGAATTTCCACAAACCACCACCAAACAACGTAGTGTAACTATGCAAGTCAAGCTCTCCAACAAATAGTAAACTCTTCTTGATGCCAGGCACATATCTGACATCTTTCAACACAAGCTCTTGCCCATTATCCAAAGACAAGTGTACAATGCCTATCCCATCAATGCATCAAGCATGGTTATTTCCAAGATATACTTTTCCATATCTACTTGCATTGAACATAGCAAAACACTCCAAGCAAGGAGTTACATGGAAAGAGGCACCAGAGTCCACAATCCAAGTTTGAGTAACACCATCATCAACTGACAAAAGTGCATCAATCACATTAGCCTTGGTAATATGCATATCTTGCATGTGGCATACAAGGGGGGGCATCATAATCTATTTCACATAAGCTCCTCTATGACTACAATGGAGGCCACATTGGCCTTTTCCTTGCCTTTGGTTGCCTTAGATGCATATGTCTTATCTTCTTTCTTCTTTTTGTCTCCTGCATTCGTCTTTCTCTCTTGTTCCTTCTTGTAGTACTTGCAATTAGGCTTCTTGTGGCCCTTCTGACCACATTGATAGCAAGTGATATCACTCTTTTCCTTTCCTTTGCTCTTGCTTTTGTTTCTTTGTCCATCATTTGCATTTTTAATTTTAGCCATGCCTCTAACATTATAAGTTGAGTTGCTGCCTTCTCCATTAGACTTACGTCTAATTTCTTCATTCAAGATTGAATCGCTCACACCATCATTTGAGAGATAGGGGTTATTACTGAGAGAAACCACCAAGGTCTCCCAAGAATCACGTAGTGTCATGATTAGAAAGATCGCCCTCGGCTTACTATCAAAATCCAAATTGGCATCCTTGAGCTGATTTAAAATGATTGTAAATGCACTCAAGTGCTCACCTATAGGCTTGGACTCATCTAGTCTCATATTCACCAACTTGCGCATTAAATGCACCTGATTAATGAGTGTGGTAATCTTATAGGTAGTCTTCAACTTCTCCCATATTGCATAACTAGCATCTAAACCCTTAATGTCTGTCAAAATGTCATCAGTAATACCCATCTTTATATAAGACACATTCTTTTACTCTAACCCACCAATCTGCACCAGACATTTGTGTGGGTTTATCTTCCTGCAAAGCATCCTCACAATCCTTTAAGAACAATATGTCCTCCTGCATACGGTCTTTCCAAAGGTCAATCAAACCATTTGATTTCCATCAAACTCTTAATATCAAAAATGGAAGAAGTTGTAGCCATTTTTATCACGAATACAAGAGTAAGTGCACTGAACTGCAAGAGCACAAGTTGAACCGGTAAATACACTGTTGTTCTTGCCCAACCAGAAATAAATATTTGTTGTTTTTACAATGGTGGACTGGGAGCTGTCTCAGACGCCAATGGGCCATTCTGTGAGATCTACTTTAGCACACTCTGATGCTTCGGTTTCTAGTAGACGAGGTTGACGCTCTAGACCCGGCCTGGATGGAGGGAGTGGTTCTAGGGGGATGCTACTGAGATGTGGATGCTGTGAGCCCATGGTTAGTTCCAAATAAGGGTGCTACTCCTCACTCTCGTACAGGTTCGAGAGAGGGTGGCTCGGGGGGTGTTGTGGAGGCACCGATGTAGTGTCTCCGTCTTATCATTCTGGTGGATACATGTCACCTCCAAGATTTGTCACACTTGTGGGGACATCTACTCTAGTGACTCCACTCAACCGTTTGTAGGTAGCACCCCTATGGGTGCTATTCCAAGAGATACTACCCCCGTGGGTACACGAGATATATAGGGGTCTCCTAGTTATGCCCAAGAGTGCGGTCGTAGGTGGGAGATGACACACCTTAGACGTATCCTAGAGGGATATGGATACCTTGTAGATGACAGGACATGTGCTATGATCATGAATGATGAGGGGAGGAGGGCGATATCTCGCATGAGAGAGTTGTGCCAATAAGTTTTTAGGCACAATGTCTTAGACCATCCGAAGAATATACTCGAGGGGAGCAATGACTATATAGTGGCATCCTTGCATGGGGAGTTTCCAATACCTACCTCGGTGGCAGAGGTTTTTTCCACTTGGTGGATGATGGAGTGTATGCGTGTATACATGTCACATAGACGATCGACGCATGCACGCAAGGCACTCAAGAGTGGCACCTCAAAGCCAGAGTGGCTAGACACAGATGATTGGCGGAGACTTAGGAAGGAGGTTACATATTCTCTAGGATATTAACGACAGTAGTGGGAAGCAGCGAGGGCACAATTGGAGGCAGGGGTGGTGCATCATCTGGGGAGTGGTAGCCACAAGACTTATCTGGAGGACTTTGTAAGTTTTTCTTTTATTCTTCTCACTTTCTTATTTGCAATATCACTTGTACTAACAATTGTGTTTCTAACAATTGTATTATGTTTTCTTTGCAACACTCCATCACAAACCACTATTCCATCGGCTTGGAGGCTCAATATGCAGAGAGACACGGTCGCATTGCACTCATCGATAGATTGTACGCATGCGGCGGCCCAATAAGTAAATCATCTTTCTTGTCCATAGTTACTATTTTTAAAAAAATGCATTATGTATGGTGGATTGATGTGTAGTTGTTCATTTTTTAGAGTCTGTTCGATGCTTCTTTGCATTGGGAAAAGCTTTCTAATGGCAAGGATTTATAGCTCACGCTTGGTTTTGTGGAGTGCACACCCTCTTCTTATTTAGTCTTGTGATCTGTGCAGGCATCTTCCATGTAATATTCCTTAGATGTACTTATCATCCTTTGTATAAAATCGTATCTTATGATAATTAGAAATAGAATTTCATGTTAGTTTTGGCTCTTCTCTCTCTCTCCATGGTTCCATGTAATGTCGTGAGTTTTTATCAGGGGTCTTGTACTTATTATATATATTAGTCTTATGGGTTCAAGTAGATTTTGCCCTCGTCTTGATGACCATTGCGTACCCAACATGTAATTCATTTGTAGAATATTATACAATACATGGTGCTACAAGCTGCCCTGCTAGAATTTTTTTCTCTGTAACTGTCACTATTAGCATCACTAATTTCTCTGCATGCATCGCTATTGCTGTCGCTATCCATGTCGCAAACTATCACTATAGGCATCGCTATTGCTGTCGCTATCCATGTCGCAAACTATCACTATAGGCATCGCTATTTGAGTTGCATTTGCAATGCAAATAATGATAGTTTCTGTGACGATTTTGAAGAGACACTTATACTAACGCTTTTAGTGACGATGGGGATAATTTTTTTTATGAACATTTGTGTCGCTTTGAACGTCGGTATAGGCCTGTATCATCTTGTAGTGATAAATGTTACATTGAAAAGGCACATAAGATATCTGAATAAGGAATTCTTTATATTCATGATATAGAAAGATACAACATTGACGCACATTTTAGGACTACACCCTCATGATGCTACACATGTGATGATTCACCATTGAGCCTAGGGAATCATATGTAGAAGCACAATCGAAGTAGGGCTTAAGTAACTACTACTCCCTATACAAGTATTTTTGGTAGCAATGCCATGATATACTTACAAAGCCCTTACACTCACCCCTGCTTAATGGATTGTTGTCCTTAGCAAACTAAGGGTGGTTTCTTGACTCATTTTGGGTTCATAACACAACTCATTTTATCTAGTCAGTGTTTGCCAGTGACTCATCAATGGGGTCTTAACGCAAGCTTTTGAATCAAGCTAGTCAATGTCTGCCATTCTTCATTCTTCTCCCTTCATATAATACTCTATCTTTTCTTCTCTTTCTTGACCTCCTTTGGGTTGGCATTCTTTGGAATAAGGGTAGTTAGTGAAGAGACAATCTACTTCCAAGTGGTAATCGATGAAAAATCTTTAGGGTAGTGGTATCCATCTTCTTCAGGAGGGTATTCATTGTAGAGGTATTGATCTTTGGGGTAGCCGTCTTGGTAGTAGTCTTCAAGATGGTGGTTAGGATAGTGGCAGTTGGCTCCTTCTTGTTGGGGGCGAGGTGTTCCAAGATCGAGGCTTAGCTCATCCTCTCCCTTGTATTCTTCTTTAGCGTCATCTTGATGATCATTCTTATTCTTGTATCAACCATTTCTTCTTTTCTTGGCTCTTTTGTTCTTCTTTGACTAGTTTCACTCCATTCTTCAACTCTTGGACTCTTTCGGCTCTCATCTACTGTAAGTATGGTTTGCGGCCTGCTCTTGGCTTCTTTAGACCCAAAGGTAGTCTCGCAATCCCACCTCAATATAATTTCTCCTTGTAACTTTGTGTTGAGGTCTTGGACCCATCTTCACGTGCCATAGCCCGTCTCTCTCTCACACCATGATCAGTTGGTAGTCAACCTCCTCTAGTTCTTCATCCATCTCTTTAGCTTCTCTTCAAGATTGCATAGGATACTTGTTCCTTTGTGTGGATCTTCTCTAATGCTTTGATTGTCTTCTTTGTCTACTCGATCAATTTGAGCTACAACTCCTTCTTCTTGTATGAGATTTTGAGCCAGTGACATAGCTCATCCTCCTCTTCAAAGAAAGTGTCCCTCCATAGCTTTATCTCTCTCCAAATCATTTTTGAATGGTATGCCATGTGTCCCTATCATGCCATGGCTCCCTCTCAACTTTATTAGCATAGCAAGTTCTCTTCAAAATTTCAACAGGTAACATGCCCAGGGAGTGTCACAACATGGGGTGTCACGCCATGTCATGTTGCATCATGTCGTGTCACGTTGCACAATCGCAAGGGTTCAAATGGATCTGAATTTCAAGTTTTGGATCAAATGGTATGGTCATTTTAAGTATTGTCCACTTTGTAGGAATTTTTATATGCAAGTGTGAAAAGGCCACACTTTTTCTTTTTTGGACTCCTAGATTCATAAGAATGTGGATGATCACTACTTTGAGCTAAACCACTTATAAAGTATCCAAAATAGCTTGCTGCTTGCTTCAAGCTTATGATAAGTCCCCTTTCTATTTATAGAAATAACCCATGGGTAGTTTGAGATACATATAACTTTCTTGGAGGAGACACAGATCTAGGGGGATGGAAGCTCTATCAAAATCCACTAAGCTTCTTCCCCACTCTCTATGAAAGCTTATCCAAAATCCAACAAGCTTCTCCCCTCTTCTCTTCTCCACATGTGCATGGAAGCTCTATTGAAAAGCTCTACTGGAATCCATCGAGTTTTTTCCCTCTTCTCCATACACACGTGAAAGCTCTACCAAAAGCTAGGGGGTGCATCTATAAGAAAACATCTATATAATGTGCATTCAAAGGATATTAAGAAATACAATTTATTTGCATGCTATAAGGCCATAAAATGACCCCTTCTAATTTTTACTAAATTTATAGTTTTTTTCCAAATTGTAAATAAGAAACCCCTTTTGTAAATATAATCTTGTAAATTTTACTAAATAAAATACCCTTTTCTTTGAACACATGTGGTATATTAGATTATCTGTAAGGTGCACTTCCGAGGACCAAAAGCTACTAAGATTTTTCTCTTCTTCTTAATTGTGTGGAATCTTTGTGAAAACTTGTCAAAATATTTATCTCTTCTCTAAAACAACTGGCAACTTTGCTAAAATCCACTTAGCTTTTTCTCTTCTTTTCATAATTGTACAAACGCTCAATTATATTTACTTTAAACAATGGCCCCCAAGAGACATTTTGGAGGAAAGAAGGCAATTAGAGAGGGCATTTATCTAGAACTCGAGGAAGATACTCTGTCGAAGAATTTAGAAGATGGCATCGAGGATATAGACCATACCACATCGAGTTATTACGATAAACGTGTGTGAGTTTTTAATTCCATATTTATCATTTTTATTTGAGTTAAAAGTATTGCTTTAATTGATCTTAGTTTTTGTATGTCTTCTTGAGGCCAACAAAGCCATTGGTAAGTTGGACTCACTCCAAGGTTAGATGGGAATGTCAGAGTGAACTAGATAACTTAGAAGGGTGTTGCTTGGGATCCAATACTAAGAGTTGTGGTGAAAAAGGCCGAGCACATTATTGCTACATCACCTTAGGTGAAGGAGCTTAGAAGGATTGTGGGCTAGTAAATCCCTTGGTAGCCTATGATAGTGATGTAGAGAATCATGATCCCCATCACCAATTAGAGATGGATGACCTCGAATCTACTATTCAAGTGAGGTGGAATGACCTTGAGGGGCCAAGAGTCCTTGCAAGGGGACTGAAGGGCTTTGCGTAAGTCAGGATCCTTACGGGGATCATAATAAAAGAATTAAACCCTATTGAAAAGGAATTGATTTTCTTATTGTTTGTTTATGTCTTTTGCCTATATTATGCACAATAACCACGTGTAATGGGATAATAAAAGGAAGCTATGGTTATATATTCTCACAGTGTAGTAGTATGCTTTGCGAATTAGATAACTAAAATAAACATCTCTAGGAAAGGGGAAGGCCTCAGTCCTGATGTTTGAGAGTCTATGATTGAGTGGATTTGATCCCTCATATAACTGTTAGAATATTAGAATGTACTCATATGAACATGTACTTAGAGAATATCTAAGAAGACAATATCTAGATATTTAGGAGGACTAGATAAGATGGATCTAGAACATGTGGAGGATACTTCACTAAGAGAACCTACCATATCGACACCTTTATTGTATATATATGTGTACTCTTACCTATTCCAATGCAAGTGTGCATTACAAGTGAGTGGTTCATTCTCCATATCATTGTCTCATTATCTCTCTCTTTCTCTCACCATCACTTTCACTACATGGTATCAGGGCACACCAAGCTCTTGAGGGCCTAGGTTATTAACTTCTGGTTTTTTTCTACTCGAGTTAATCCTTAGATTCATTTCTTGCATGCAATCCAAATGAATTTCTTTGTGTGTAGATTAGTAGGATTTGAATCCATGTCAAAGTAAACTAACCTTGTCCATATGCACCTTATCCTCATTATCTTGAACTTATTTTATCTTGTCCACCTACTTCTTATCTATTCTTATCATCTTCACCTACTCTTATCTTCTTCATTATCACCTCTCCTTAAGAGAGAGAAAGATATTTGTCCTCTTTATCATTATTATCATCTTTGAAAACTTATCTATTTCTTCACCAACTCTCTTTCTTTTTGTCTCACCTACAATCTCTCTATTATTCCCATCCTTTTCTATATTCTCTCCCTTCCACCTACCTTCTTAATTTTATATTGTCTCATTCCTTATTAAGAAGAGATTATGTGCTCATCACCTCTTTATTATCCTTAGCTTTCTCTTGGCTTCTAGCTACCCATCTTGAATATTATCCTCTCACCTACTCGCTTACTTTATTGAGAGAGAGAGATTCCTTGCTTTATTAAGGTTTTCTTAAACCTAAAGAAAATCCTTGATGCAGAGTGGGCTATCCAACTCATAGTCACCTAGCAGCTCTGATCCACCAGAATTCGGTGGGCCCTCATGTGCGCTATCTACATCCAAATGCCAGCTCAGCGTGAAATAGGGTGCCGTTACTGATAGAGCTCTAGCTTATGGATCAGATTCCCACTTAACACCAATCACTACAGAGCAGATCTAGCAGCCATCTTAGTGTGAAACACGCTCTCATTAGTGGCTCTTCCAAGAAGTTGGTGGGCGTGAGCTTCATAGGTCATCTTTGCACCAAGCAAGTTCATAGCTTCTTGCCAGTCCATCACTTGTCCCTTGTTGGCTACTAGTCCACATGCACCAACAAATGAAGGGGGGCCAAACACCTAAGTTGAATGTTGCAACTTAGCTCATTGGTCCCTTGCTAGTTGCTAGTCCATGTGCACCTATGAATGAAGAGGATTGGCACTTGTCTTGCATGCTGGTCAATGTACACTTGTGAATGAAGAAGGCCAAATATCTAAGTTCAATTTCTTTGCTTCAATGTACAAATCATGCTCCAGAGCCACACCCAAAGAAAATGCCATCATATTGTTGCTACATCATGGCACCAACACGTGCACTTGCACTCGAAGAAAGGGCCATCGAATTGTTGCTTTGAAACGAGCTCTTGCACACCACAAATGAATTGCGAAGGAGGAGCACCTTGCAGACCACAAAAAAAAAATAAAATCAAAAGAGGGCAACAAAGGTAGGTCCCTTTTCTCTCTCTCTATGTAAATGTCTTGGGATCTGTGTCTTTGGAGATATGACTTACATATGGTCAAATTGCTAAGTGATAGTTGTGATATTTTTGAGTTATGCGATGAGGTGTGAGATTGTGTTGTCTTGTTCTATGATGGCATATCCTTCCCCATTGTTTGGTCAATCCAGAAATAGAAGATAATGGTTGCCTCCACTATCGAGGCTAAGTAAACCTATTCACCAAATGCATGTCCCAAATGGCATGTTGCTCTCTCTCTCTCTCTCTCTCTCTCTCTCTCTCTCTCTCTATCTCTCTCTCTCTCTCTCTCTCTCTCTCTCTCTCTCTCTCTCTCTCTCTCTCTCTCTCTCTCTCTCTCTCTCTCTCTCTCTCTCTCTCTCTCTCTCTCTCTCTCTCTCTCTATGTATCTATGCCTACTTTGCAGGAAAATGGGATCTGTGGTGTAATATGGCATGACTAGATTGCATAAACACCATTCGGGTGAGTTCATTGTTATTTGACCACCACTAATCTAATCTATTATCTTTAGACCAAGTGAACACATTCATGCTCTTTATAGATTCTTTTTAATTAATCATAAATGCATTTTGACACATTTTTTATATCATGGCAAGGATGAACATCACGATCTTTAGGTACTTTTCTTAGCATTGATTGCATTTTTGTTCTCGCAAACCCCCATCTAAAAGCATGAAAAAGGATGCCTCTTACTTGTCATGTGCACAACCTTTAAAAGGACATTTCATAAGGCTTTTATAATCTTATCCTTTAAGGTTAAAATTATAAAGCTTAATTAAAAAATTTGGTCACCATATGAAGATTTGTAAATTTTTTTCAACACCGGGAGTAGGAGGCTGGTGAAAGTAATGAGTGGGTGATAATTATAAGGAGTAGGTGATGATGAGAATGCAATGATGATGATGCTAATGTTGATGGTGATGGTGACGTTGATAATGATGATGCAAGATATGTTGGAGAAAATGATGATAGTGGGGATAGAGGCCCTATGAAAGAGATGATGGTGATGATGATACTTCAGGTCTCTCCCTTTATGATTCTCCCTCTCTTTTTATGTTGCATCCAAATTAGCCTCTTCAAACTTTTCTTTGAAGTTTTTAAATATCTTATTCTCTCTATTTTTAATATTTTTATTAGTCATTAGAATTTTTGTTCTATTTATCCAAAATTTTCTTTTCATTCTTGAAACTAACTTACTAACCTATGAACTAACTTATCGTACAAACTCAACTCACTAAAACTTATCTATAAAAAGATTACTAATCTTTTTACCTTAGTAATTAGCTGTTTTAGACCTGAGCACTAACCTATCATAAAAACTAACCATTTATGCTAACTTTACTAACTTTATTGACCTTAATATGACTATTAGAGCTTACTATCCCTTAACCAAAATTATTGACCTAGTTAATTAATTGACTCATAAGATTTTAATGATAACTTTAATAATTGAGTATAATAAATATTAATCATAGTAACTACATGGTTTCACTAGCCCTTAACTTTGGATTTAATAAGGTAACCTAACTTATTAGACTAGTCAAGTTAGACTAAATTGATCTTACTAACCTTATTAAAAGTGATGTTTAACAAGAATGAATTGATAATCCAAACTAATTGAAGTTGCAAACTTGATTAACCTATTACTAATTACTAACTTACTAACATGCTAACATATTCAAATTAATTGCAATTCATTGATCTGTTGTATTATTACATATCTCTAAGTAATTTCTTAGCTATACTAACCTAGATTGACCTAATCCTTAAGTATTTTGCATTTCAAGTTCAACATTGCTTGTTGTCCTAGGCCATTGTGCTACCAAAACCATCATCCATGAACACATTTGCATTAAATTAATTCAAAAATTGGCTAAGAATGTAGTCTCAAATAAAATTTTCAATAAAACATTAAGAATTTGGGTCTATTTCTAGGGGTCATTAGTCTCCTCCACTTAAACATGAAGTGTCCTCATGAACACCATGAGCATCACTACACATCCTTAAAAAGAAAAAGCATATTTTCCCCACTTAATTGTAAAGGGTCCTTCTGAACATAGCTAATTGAAGCCCTTTTTTTAAATATCTTTTTCATGTTGTGCATTCCATCATTCCCTTACTTACCACTGATTTGCATAACACGACTTTTTCTAATACATAAACTACACTAATAAAAAAACTTTCATTAGGAAAAAAATGAACTCACAAATGGTCCTTTTAGTCCTCTCTCTCTCCTCCTTAAAATAAGAAAAAGAGGAGAGAAGAATAGTAAAATAATCATTTTCTCTCTCCACTTTTGCAATCTTATTTTACTTTTTTTATATTATCTACAAATATATACTTAGATTCCTTCTCTCTTCTCATTCAAGAAGTCTTTTTCAACCAAATTTTATATTAAAAAGGGAGTTAGTTACGGGAGTGTGGTACTTCGTTTTCAATGCAAAATGATTAGTAGATACAAGGTAATTGATTTTTAAATCGAGAACAAGGAAAATAAAATTTCGAAAGTTCCTTTTAAGATATTTTGTGGATTTTTTATATTCTAGCTTTTGGTAAAAAAACAAACCAACTAGTCAAATTTTGTGTTTTTTAGAGATGTTTTTGGAGGTAAAATAAAAATGTCTAAAATACGAAAAGTCTTGGACATCCCTACCCTCTAAGCTATTTTTTCCCATATTTATAATCTCTCATGGCTCTATTATGACCTCTTCTCTGTGTTTATGCAACCTTCATTAACATAATGAATTACTTACACCCTCATTTCCCTTGGTACCTTTGTGTGCCTCTTTGTGCATCTCCACTCTACCTCCTATGACAACCAAGTAGGCTCCCCGTTTCTATTAATAGTAAAATGAATACATGAAAGAAGGAGCTACATATTGAGGTAGAGATTGAATATGCCCCATTATTCAAAAGAACCCAGCGCACCAATGTCAACCCTCAGGTTTTGCAGAGTTATAAGCAAATGGGATTGAAACATGTGGATTTGTGGGTTGATGGGGGAATCTATCCAATTGACCCCTTAAACAATAGACCTCCAACTTTCTCAGGAATAACAAATTTGCTAAAGTATGTATGCGAGGATGAAAATGGGTTACTCGGTTATACTAGGCAACTCAATGTGATCAGGTATTCAAAGTATTTATAACTTGCCAAGCAACCATAAAAATTTGCCATGATGTGATTGTTGTACATCAACTTCATAGACAATAGCTCATAGGACAAGTGGTACAGCTGAATGACACTATAATTTAACAAAACAATCAAATTATTTCAATACAGGACACTATCCATGACATTGGTATCTCATATGAGGAGGCAAAGGCACAATTGGATGACTTGAGAAAGATCAACAACAAGCTAACACAAGAGCGCAAACGAAAGAAGAAGCTAATCAATGAGTTAATTGTGAATAGCGGCCAGTGGAAGTGACGTATCAAAGCACGTAAGGTAGTTCAAAAAGAGAACCTAGGTGAGGGTGAGGTTGGATCGTGTATTAGTAGATTGCTAAAGGCAAGTACATTGGAAAACGCTTTGAGCAATCCTAAGTTTAACGATGTGAAGGAAAAGGTAATTGAGAGCACATTAAAAGATGTGTCAAATGAGTTCTCAAATGTGGATGCACAATTTATTTGTGACAGGGCCGGTATTAGCACAACGACTTACTCAAAGATATTCAAAGGTGTAAACGTTGGGTTTGGTCTGAACTTAACAATTACTATTTAGATTTGTACAAGGTGCAGCCGGCAATGGTAATGTACTAGAATATGTCGGTTGAGGAATGTAATGGTAAATTGCAATTTGTTATAAAATTAGATGAAAGTGAGGTCGTCAAAGGAGTAAAGTTTGAAAGAGTTAGTGTAACTCTAATGAATAGAGATTTACAATTCGACAAGAATAACCATGGAAATTTAATGTTCAATCCGAGCGCCATGTGTGGTGGCACGCTGCGTTTGAAGTTCCTAAGGAAACATTTGAGGTGTTGCAGCTATTCTTTATGCACACAAGCATTCCAAGCATCATTGATCATCAAGAGATGCTCTTGGTTGAAGGGTATGGTCAATACTTGGTTGAATGGTATCTTGCAGGAGACTTGAAAACTTTAAAATGCGTGTGTGGAATATCCAATGGTGCAAATACAAAGAATCCATGCCTATATTGCTTGACAAAGAGGGTGGAAGGAAAGGACCAAAAGAAGAACTGGCAAGGGATGACAAGTGCTACATCGACACACAATAGAGAATATCCCACTTGAAAGCCTATCTTCAACATTCCATTGGACTGTATTCACATTTGTTCATTGCATGATTTTGTCAGAATCATGGAGAAACTTGTATATGAATACATTTTCTTTGCTTATAGGATGCAACCAAAAAAAGAAGCCATTGCAACGTGTAGGAATTTGGAGCGAGTGCTATCGAAAATTGGGCTACACAAGCATCAAGTGATGATTGAAAAAGATGAGAAGAGATTAGGAAAATTTGGTAACTTGCCAAAAAAGCCTTGCTTTGGAGGAGCAAAGGCTAGGAAGTTTCTTTCAGCACCCATCAATGAGGAAGGGAATGTCATGGTTCGTAGGCCGCAGGACTATGATGGGTGGAAAAAGTTACATTTTGCAGTTCTTGATCGAAGTAATGGAGGAAAAACAAGATTAGCCAAAGCTAAGGTTTGGATAAGTCTTAACAAATTGGCTCCCTTACTTCGCAAGATGGTGTTTAACAATGAAGATAAGCAAGAATTTATCAATGTTGTGCATAACTTCTACAAAAACATGGTGGAAGTATGGGGCAAAAGCTCTATCACACATTACATGGTGCATACTAAGTTAATATTTTAAAATTGTATGAATTGTATAAACTATTGAGCACAGTTTCACTCATGTGTGACACGTGTCTCTGTAGTATATCCTTGAGGCACATGGGCCATACTTTGCAGAAAAGGGAAGCATCAGAATTTGGGCCACACAAGGGATGGAAAATTCACATTGGATAGAATGTGGTGCATACCAAATAAAATTTGATCATAGTGGAGGGGTGAATGGTAGCAATCCAATGATCCAATTGCTATCTTGGTGGTATAGGATTATAGTAGCAGATGAAGCTAAACTCTCGCAAAAGAGAGCAAATGAAAGTGCTGATGAATCGGCTGCAAACATGATGGAATCATGTTGTGTCACTAAAAGAGAGTGTTATGAAGCCTCAAGTGCCAAAGAAAACCATGCCAAGTGGCTAGAAACAAGGCTTCGATAAGGCAGCAAATGGGTTCGAAGAGAGCTAAGATAGGAAGATGAACAATGTGTTCAGTGTGAATGCAATTCATAGTTTAAGAGAGAAAGAGAGAGTGTGCATCTATGTGAATGAGTCTTACAGTTTAGGGTTATATAAAAGAGGGTTTCACTTTCTATCTTATTCATTGAGTTCTCACATCTCTTGTGTAGGAAAGATGGCTAGGTCTAAGGTAGTTACAAATAAGCTTCCATTCAGAGCCCCATATCGTGTTTAGCCCCTTGGAGCATCTACTAGCTCATATGCACCCCCTTCTCAACCTAACCCACCTTCCTCAAGCCGCCCTCACAAGGGTCCTCCTCAATAGCCCCACAAGAAACGCAAGTCGAAGCCAGGTATAGTGGCCTTAAGAGAAATTAGGAGGTATCAACACTCTTTTGATCTCATCATTCTGAAGGCGAGCTTCTCGAGACTTGTTCAGGAGATTGTGCAAGACCTCTACTGCACAAAAAGCAGGAGGTGATTTTTGGCACAAGGTCAGGATAGACCTGATCGCTTTCCAAAAGAATGTCTTCATGCTCTACAGTGTGCTACAGAGGCCTTTTTAGTTGACTTAATGAGACTAATGCTCCAATGGAATGAACACAGTTTGTAATGCTATCTTTTTTGGCTTAGTGTTATCCTCGTGTATGTTCCAATGCAAAACTATTGTATGCACCCTTAAAATATGAATTAAAATTTTACACTTATCCTTCACTCTCAACTTTGATTGTGCATCTTTGTTGTATTTTCAATTCTTACTTATAGTTTTTGTTAGCACTGTCAATTTCAATAGGAAAAACATACAAAATTCTTACTCCTAATGCCTTTGTCAATTCTTACTCCTAATGCATAATTCTTACTCCTAATCTATAGTCTATGCATAATTCTGTATAGTCTATGTATAGTCTATGACTTTACTCCTAATGCCTCTGTATAGTCTATGTGGTGTGAAGTTTCTAAGGGCCAGTAGTCGTGAAGTTGATTTCTCAATTATCAATCCATGCATAATTTTGGTGTGGGATAATTTTTAAAATACTAAACTGTATCAGAATGTGACGAAACTTCACACTCGTACTCGTTAGGTGGGCAAGATCCCTTAAAAAAAAAGCTTGCAAACCCTTGGTCCGAAGTCTGGCTAAAAAAAAAAACCTGTAGACCCCTGGTTCGAAGTCTAGCGTCTCGAGGTTTTTTTTTTCAAAAAAAAAAGGGCTCTTGGCCACCTAACGAGTGCACGTGTGAAGTTTTGTTGCATTTTGATAAAAGGTTATGGATTTACGATCACATGATGGACAGTGCGTATGAAGCTGCATTAACCCAATTTTTGGGTTTAAATGGGTTAAAAGTTCATTCTTCTTCTCATTTTCACATCTTGCTCTCTTTGCTTCCTCCATTTTCACATCTTCAACCCCTATCTCTTCTCCGTCTTGCCCTCCTCGAGCTTGCATGGCACGCACTAAGCAAGCATATCGCCGTTTCAGCCCCGGGAAGACCTCACTCCAAGGCCCGCCACCTGGAGTACAAGGTGGAGCCTCCTCTAGTGTAGCAACAAGTGCTCCCCATAGAGCACAAGGACCACCACAGAAGAAGAGGAGATGGAAACCAGGCATTGTCACCCTTCGAGAGATAAGGAGAATTCAACACGGATACAAGCTTCTCATCCCAAAAAGTTCTTTTTATAAGGTTGTTCGGGAAGTCATATAAGACTTGGAGCTGAAAGGAATGGGAAGATTTTGGGCGCGAGTGCGGGATGGCCCACCAATAGGAAGGTGGACTGCTGCAGCTATGGAGGCCCTACAAACAACTGCAGAGGGGTTTCTTATCGACTTGTTCGATGACACACAGCTTGCGGCCATCCATGCAAAGCGTGTCACAATCACAGATAAAGACATGAACTTTATCATTCGGCTTCGACATGGCAAGGAGACTCCACCATAGGTTACTAGATTAATGATGCAAGCTTTTATAATGAGTGTTATAGCACCATAGCATCTTGGAAGGCCAAATTTTTTTGTATACTCTGCCACATTGGAATATTTATTTATATATACATAATATCTCATGCGATATGTACTGATTTCAAATAATTGAGTAAAGTTGTTGTGTTTTGTTTCTTGAAACGCAAGACTCTTAATTTTTGTTTAACGTACAAACGCATCGAAAGTAGTAATACATACAGATACGAGTTACGTTATTGCTTATGCACAATTGCAAGTGTGGTTTTACGCGTTGAATTATGTTAATGTATACGAATGCATCATTCACATACCACACATTATCGTCACACTTACACAATCTCAAGTGCAGTACTACACGTTGAATTATGTTAATGTATGCAAATGCATCATTCACGTACCACATATTATCTTCACACTTATACAAACCACACATTTATTTAATGAATAATATTTATTAATAAGAATAAAGTAAAATATCTTATATTCATCAAGAAAAATACATGCGATGGTTGCTAGTGATGGTAGATACAAAAAGTCGATAGCCACAAGAACTCTCAATTGTTCCTTGGCTTTTTCATCAGTGGAGAGGAGGCGTCAGCTTCCAATGAAAATATAAGTTCCTTCTTTGCTTCAAAAATGATGCACTCCCCCTTCAGCTCTTTCTCTAGGAGAAGCGGATTTGGCACTTTAGCAAGGTCACCTAATGTAGCAAGCAGACGCATTGCTTCACCACGCATTTGGTCAAACAAGTAAAGAAACTTTGACCGCTTGATTAGCACCACCTTCTCCAAGCTAGATGTCATAGGTATCACTCGAAAAGGTCCAAACTTAGTCGAAGCTTGAATTTTCATGATTATTTCTTGCCCTCCTGGTGAGCACTTCTTATGGAAGACCACCAAGTCTGCAACAAGGTTGCCAATGTACTCCTTCAGAGAGCTGAATTCTTCCGTCAATGCGCATATCGAGCTCCTCCTTGCCTTGATGCAAACTCATCTATATACATTATGTCCTAAATGACAAAGTCAAATCAAACAATATATTTAGTGACTAACCTAGAGTTATTAGAAAGCGATGAAACTTGACGGTAGGGTGCAGGTCCCCTGGAGTCCACCGATGAAATCTTGGCAAAAAATGATGCTTGCAACTGTCTTGTCCGAAGTTTGGCAGTTGGGACCACTTTTTGGACAGGGCAACTACATGTATCATTTTTTGCCAAGATTTCACCGGTGGACCCCAGGGGACCCAACGCACCCTACCGTCAAGTTTCATCACATAAAAATATATGGTAGTTAGAAATCTCACCTTCTCTAGATCATCTTGTATCTTCATTTCCTCGTGTGTCAGCGAGGCACCTCTTTGGACAGAGGGATCTACAAAATCCTTGGTAGGAAGCTGGGGACGGTGTCCGAACAAATCATGCTATAGTGCTTCAAATTCAGTATCGGGCACAAGGTAATCTTCTTCAACAAAGGTAATATGCTCCTATGTCCTGCTATGATGGCACTCATTGTATCTAAGCCACCGAATCCCTGACTAGGATGGAAAACAACTCTTCTTCCTTCATTTCCAAGTATTGCAGCACATCTGATAGAAGCAAGTATTGTACCCCATCTACTTCAATGGGCATCAAGGAGGCAAGGTTGGGTTTGTCGACTTGTGGCTATTCTGAAGAAGATGGCACCATGAGGGCCAACCCTTGCTCTGCCACCACCCGATGTTCCTCTTCAACATTTATGAGCTCTTCAATGGGTTCTTCTCCCATGTATGTAATAGCAACAACATGTGGAGTTGTATCTTCATCGTTTCCCTCCTCTAGGGGCGTATCCAATGCAAGCAGGTATATTGCCAATGCGCAATCACACTCCATGAGATCCAAAGGTGATGTACCTGGTGCACTGCCCATGGGAATAGTGCATACTCTGTGCGAAGGATCCACATGGACCAGACACCTATTCACCACTTTTTTGTGATTCTTCCCTGCCTGAAATACCATGAGCTATTCCAGAGGCACCCAAGTCATGTCGGATCCCTCGATGGAGTATGTGCAGGTAGCAATGGTGCTCACAAAGTCTTCAAAAACCTAAAGGGGGGGATCCAGCGATGAGAGCATGCTTTCAAGGTTGAAGTTCTTAGAGAAAACCTAGAATATCTCATCACCCTGATTGGCAAAGATAGTCTCATGGATCGACTCATCAAAGTGTGTGCGAGCATCCATCGTAGCAAGTATGAGAGATGTGGTGGATATAAAGAGATGAAGAGAGAAAGTGTGAAATGAAACAATAAAACAAGAACTAAACTAGTTCTACCTTAAAAACCTTCAGTTTTAAATCATTAAGGTTATTCGCATACGATATTTAGTTATGGCTTTACTTATGTCTTTGTAAAGTTTACATGCATATGTAAATGTATTGATGTGGAAAGTGTATAACGTGTATGATTTTGCATAAATATCATAATTTGTAAATATTGCAAGTTTGCAAGCAACAATATTCTATTGGCCAAAAAAATCCAAATTTTTATAGGTATTGGATATTACAACTTGTGGTGTTGGGATTTTTAGGGAGGCTCTACAATTTCTAAAATATGTGGAGCCACATACTTTCCGTTGATAATAGTATCCTCAACTCGGCTGCTTTGAATTTTCTTGCCATCTAGCTTAAAATAGAAGCTAATAGGTGGATTTTGCATTAACATTGTAATTTCCTAGCGCATTATACTCAAGGGCCAATCATCCTCCATTTGCAACACTTGGGGCTTGTAGCCCTCACAAATGACACTAACATCCACAGCTTCACTTTCACTCATGTCTTGATCAAGGCACAACCATTTACCCTTGAGCATCCTCCATCTACGATACTTGAACACTAGGCATAAAGTCTGTCGCGTGACAAAGTACCTGTAATTGGAAAGGAAAGCTAGCCGATTCATCCCAAAGTAAGATAATAGTCAACTAAGAGAGAAAAATCTTACCTGAAAGCCATGTCCCTTGTTGTGACTCGGCACTCCACTGTGTCACGATTGTGAGTTATTTTTTATGTCCAAGTTTTGCCTAGAACCCTTGTTACATAATCTTTTGATGCACTTTTTATGGCATATGTGCTTTTGGTACGTCTCAAATCCTTACATTCCTTAAACATGTGTGCAAAAATTGCAATCGGTATGAACCAACTTAGATGTACATTCTTTGAGCTGGTGCTTGGCTTCATAGAATTCAAAATGTCTGTTGAAATTTTTGTGCTACACATGTGCAAAATATCACTACTACACAATGGCCATTCTATGCTATTGAGATTCGATATGTGCATAGACTCAAGGGTTCCATATTCTCGACTCACCTTGGGCAATATGTACTTGGAGTT
This sequence comes from Lygodium microphyllum, assembly GCF_053477565.2. Classification (NCBI taxonomy): domain Eukaryota; kingdom Viridiplantae; phylum Streptophyta; class Polypodiopsida; order Schizaeales; family Lygodiaceae; genus Lygodium; species Lygodium microphyllum. The sequence continues at coordinate 152,110,437 of NC_141146.1, read as the reverse complement.
ATAGAAAAAAACAAGGTCCTCTGCGAGCTACTTATATGTACGCCCCTCAAAGAGCAATCTACCAATTTCGAGGTGGTAACACTTAAAAGAACCAGTGAAACTCTCAACATTTTGCAACTCACAGCAATCCAAAGGGTATACTTCTGTAAATACGAGACAAGTTGTTACATAGGTATCATGAAATTTCTCATTCTCAATGAGTTGCGAATACTTACTATTTGCAATGTTTCGTTGAAAGGGCACAGTAGGTACAATATGTATTTGTTTTTGCATGAATACATGTTGTACAAACGCCTCTATTACAAGGTGAGAATCAACATTCCTTTGTCTGTTACAAGGTGAGAATCAACATTCCTTTGTTTGAGAGCTAAAATTTTACCCTTCCAATGCTTTGATACATCTGTAATTGCAAATGCTTTCACCCTGAAAGCTCCCTTCATACTTGGACGCATATGTATCCAAGACGAGCAATGATACGTATCAGTGATCCAATTCCATTCTTCATCTTTTCTGTTACGTACTTCTATCAAGAGAATGCTTGTTCTTCTCTCATGCATTATAACCTATGCATTAGATGTAAAGATGTATTAACCCCTAAATAATAAGCATTTTAAGTTTGTTTAGTAATCACCAATATGCCATACAAATCAACATGGCATTAAGAGATGTTTACACTTTTGTAAATAGACATAAACATCGATATCGAAACGCATGTGGATATATACATCGACACAAAGTATAGATTCAATTTTAAGGCATCACTTTAATCATAACATTTACATGAAATATAATAAAAAGAATAGCACAAGAATACTCAAAGAATTTTGCCAAAATAAATTTTATTATAATGAAGAGGAGTCTGATTTGACTCAATACATTGTATGAAATGTGGGTATTATATAGTAGTTGTTACAAGGATAGCAGCCACATGGCATGAAAATCTTAATAGGCACATTAGATTGACACCCGAGATATTCTAAGACTCAACACATTGTGTGTTATATGGATGATATGATGCAAGAGTTTCATGGATCATTGCCAATTGGCATGGAGATCCAAATGGACACATAGGACCAATAAAGCAGAGGATTTTTGAACCATCAACTTCCAGCAGATCCATATCATCCACCACAAAGGAATTACTCACCACATCAAAATAGTTGATTGAGAATTATGTGCTTCCCCTAAACCTTGTACAATACCTACGTGTACAAAAAAATGCTTGCATGAATCCCTTTTAGCAAAAAATATCTAGATAACTGCATGAATAGAAGCAATACAAAACAGGGCCAATTTACCTATAACCTGGTCTGCTGAAGATAAGATTGAATCGTTGCTAATCAAAACCATTGCAAATGATGGATATAAGAAAACAGCAATCCCATCAAACATAAAAGTCACTAATTAAATAAATAAATTTTGGCACCACAAAATATGGCATACTTACCTGTAAATTGAGCTACAGAATCTCTGCTCTACCTTGTGTTAAGTGCTGCAACAATAATTGATCCTTAAGTTAGAACTAGCATCAAACCCTGTTGTAAAGATAGTAGAAAAGGGATAATGTAGAGAGGAATAAAGAGAGAGTGTGTGAGTACGTGGGAGAGAGAAAGAAATGATCAACTATCCAATCTTGTCCAAATTGATCTCTGCAAAAGACAATAGCAAGAATTAGTATTTACATGAAGGTATACTGAAAAAACAGTAGAAAAGAGGAAACATAGAGAGAGAAAGAGAGAGATGAGCACTTATGCAATGTCACCCAAAATGATCTCTGCAATAAAACAACAACAAGGGTTTGAACTAACATTATGTTGTCTTGAAAAGATATCAGCAAAAAAAAAAAACCAAATAGAGAGAGAGATTAATACCTTTGCCTCTTTCTCCAAATAAACTCTTCAAGAAAACAACAATTAAAACCAACATCAAATTCTATTGAAAACACAACATAAAAGACAAACAACAGAGAGAGAGAGAGAGAGAGAGAGAGAGAGAGAGAGAGAGAGAGAGAGAGAGAGAGAGAGAGAGAGAGAGAGAGAGAGAGAGAGAGAGAGAGAGAGAGAGAGAGATGAGCATCTCTGTCTCCTGCCCCAAACAACCACTGTAATAAAACAATAATAACAGTAAGAAACGACAACAAACCCTATTGAAAAAATAGCAAACAAGAGAAAATGCTAAGAGAGATAGGCACCTCTGTTTTGCCCAAAATCTGAGCTACATGGAGAAGAAAGTGTAGAGGTAAGCAGAACACTCAAAACCTTAATTCCTCTCAGCAGTGAGCTTCAATGGAGACGAAAATTCACGAGTATAGAGAAGAGAGGGAAAGTGGTCTGTTGCTCAACTTTTGGGTCAAACTGATTTCATGAGAGGGAAAAAAACCAAAATTGAAAATTCTCCAAAAAAAGGGGAAAAATATGAGGTGAGAGAAACTCAAATTTTGTGTACTATTCATTCTCCCTTTTTTTAAATCCCCCACTACCCCTTTTTTTAATAGAAAACCCAAGATTTGGAGAGAGAAGATTCACCCTCCATGGATGTCAACATCTAGCCTTCCTATCGGACAATCCAAAAGGCTCACATGTTAAATTATATTATTTTTAAGGACCCATTTGTGAGTTCATTTTTTTTCCTAATGCTAGAATCGCTATGTAGTAATATTCTCTCTAGACATTGAATGATGCCAAACTACTTTCCTCCTTGAAGTGTTGCTTTTAAAGTAGCCTCACCCTTCAATATAGAATCTATTAGAAAACCCATATAAGGTGAATCTAATATCATATCACTAAATAGGACTCCTATGGTTAGATTGCTAACCCTTCATAACCTAAAAGAACTACCAATTAATGTTTCTTTACCTTTTAGTTGAAGCTTTGATTCTTCTATGTTTCTTTCCTCACCTCCTTTCCCCTCGTATTTTTCCTTTAAAAAGGGAATATCTTATCTCTTATTTTTTTCAAAACTTATTTCTTTTTATCTAAAAGGTCCCACCGCATAGATAAAAAGGCATCAGACTTGAGGCAAATGTTGAGGAAATGCCTAAGTCCTACCAGTGTTTAAAGAAGAAGAAACAAAGTATGAAAAACATTAACATATAAAAGGAGTTTAAAGCCCCCCCCCCCCCCCCCAAAAAAAGATAACCATCACTTTTAGGGATTCGCCACTAAGCCAAACTTTTAGATACTTTAGATCAAGAGCCATACTCAAGGAATATAATCTAGTGCACAACATTAGTCATAGTTATAGGATCAATGATACACTATATATCTCCTAGCTTAGTGTATTTCATAGATGCTACTTCTAGTCAATATTTCTAGGGGAAAATCATATCACTATGCATCCATCCATTGGCTAAAAAAGTGATGTATAATTAGGATTAAGACCCATCATCTTTCTAATTAGCCACTCATATATCAAAATGTCATCTAGTCATGCTCATAAGTCGTCCCCCTCAAATTTACCCCCTGGTATGCTAATATCCCATCCCTTGTGGGTGGACTCGTGGGTTTTCTCTATTGTTTCTTTTTAAAATATTTATTTTAAATTATTATCTTAGCATTTTTGAATCATTAATTAATTTTTTTAGTGAGTTGATGGATTTTTAGAAGGATATTATCTTTTATTTCATACAAGAAATAAGAATGAGGTATGAATTAACCTATTTTTTGTCTTTATATTGTGTCCTTCAAGTTAGTCTCTCATAAATCATTTGTATGATATACTTATCCCTCATGGTATTTCCTAGAGGCATCTATGCATGGTCTAGTCTAGTCTCCTACTTGTAGCTTCTTGATCCAAGAAGCTACAATAACCTCCACATATGCCATGTGCTAACCCCTCTTGCACTGAGGAAAAGTCAACTAGAATTAGTATAATCTACAAAATCTCAAGAATAAATTTCATCTTCTTCATATGAATGTCTCTATGCACACCTATAAGTGTCTTATGCTTGAGAGTAGTTTACTAATTGAGGAGGCAAATAGAAAGAACAATGTAGGGTCAAAGAGCACTAGTGTACTTATTGTGAGAGGATGGTCAAATGCCAAGGGAAAGGCAAGTCAAGAAGCAAGTCTCCTAGCAAGAAGGATATGAAATGCTTCTTTTGTAATAAGAATTGATATATAAACAAGTATTACTACAAGTGGAAGAACAAGAAAAGTGCAAAAGACATAATGAGGATGATGGCAAAAAGGAACAGAAGGGCAAGGCAAATATAATGAACATTTATGCATGTAGCAGTGATCATGGAGATGCCTTGTATGTTTTCTCATTTGGCAATACATTCTTTGTTACAATACGTACTGATATATTCACAGAATTGGCTTTTGGACTCAGGAGCATCATTTCATGTTACTCAACATAGAGTGGTTCACTACTTATAATACTGGGAGGCACTGTCTTGATAATAACTATGCATGTGGCATTGTTGGTATACGGTGTATATATCTATCACTACCTAATGGATCTACCTTTGTCTTGTGGAATGTACAACATGTTTCAAACTTGACTAAGATTCTAATTAGTATATGATAGCTTGATGATTATGGTTATAAGGTGATCTTTGGAGATCAAGTGTGGGAAATTTGCAAAGGGTCTTTTGTTGTTGCCAAAGAGCATAAATTGGGTACTTTTTATACTTTGCATGGTTCTAGGATTAAAGACCATGTTGTAGCTATCATCAAATAGCCATAATTTTGTATATGGCATTGGCATTTGGGGCAAGATAATCACAAAATCAAAGCTTTGTGCCATTTAAATTATCTTCCATGCTTGGACTTCTCCTATCTTGGTTTTTGTGAGCAATTCCTTTTTTGCAAACAAACTAAATTATCATATAAGAGATATAATGGTAGTAGAAGGTCAGAGTGCTTGGATTTGGTTCATAGTGATTTGTTTGGACCTATGCCTACAATGCCATTGGGTGGATCTTCATATTTTGTCACTTTCATAGATCATGCCACTAGGAAGATTTGGGGTTACTCTCTTTGTAAGAATAGTGATGTGCTAGATGCATTTCAAAAGTTCTTGACGTATGCAAATAATCAATCATGAAAAAAGCTTAAGTGCATAAGAACAAATGGTGTGGTGATGAATACACTTCTCATGACTTCATGAACCTTTGTGAAAGTTGAGGCATCAAATGAGAGTGATAGCTCCTGAAAAGAGGACCACACATTTTACCCTTGTAAGGCTATCCTTTGACCATGTAGGATTTCCATTTAATTGGCTCACAAGAGTTATGGACTTTTTATCAACTTCCACAAAAGTGAGACTTCTCTCTCCACACCTTCCTCTACATCAATAAGATTATCCAAAGTATGATGAAGTTCACTTTGAGCTACGACATCCTCATCATCGTCATGTGATCTTCATCCTAGATTATAGACTCTTCTTCTTCCTCACTATTAGATTCAATAACATTAAGGAACTCAAAAATATCTCTTTCTACCTATACATTATTACACCAATCCTTGTGTTGCATACCTAATCTTGCACCTATGTTCTTTGCTTCATACAAATCCTCTTTTAGAGCCAAAATTATTTGCTCGTCGAAACTTAAACTACTATAATCACCCAAGTCCACCAAGGGCACACCTACTACATGATCCATTTCAAGCCATATACTCTCTTGTTTTTTTGCAATTAAAAAAACAAGGACTAAGCCTACTTGCATTTCAAAAATCCTATTCAACACACTTGCACTACTCAACAAATCATAACCATCATAACATCTCTCATTTCCAATCATGCCTCCAACTTTGCTAAAAAATTTCTCACAATCGAAGGACCCCATGGAAAAGAAAGGCACACACAAATGACCAAACTTGTTCCTAGAAGCCTTCACTAAGAGGATGATAAAGTGACAAGACAATTTGATATCTAAAAATGTTTCTCGGCTTATAAAATTTTGCTTCAACGAGTACATATCATGATTGGCAATCCACATACGCCAAAGTTTGTTCACAAATAAATACTATTAGTGAGAGTAAATCTTATTAGTTATACTACATAGTTCTAAATTTATTATTTAATCTTAAGTGATCAAGCATGAAAAGACATATATATAGAAAAAAGACACCCTTCTAGCCGCTTTGATCCAATCATGTAAGTTTAGAGTTGCAGAGAGAAATATATCAATGTATGATGCAACCATGGACAAGTACATTTTTGTGCTAAGAGTTCTCTATTGACAAGAATTGGAACTTGTTTGCAATAGTCCTAGACATTTTTGGACTTTGCGGCTCGCTATTCTCTCTGTAGACCTCCAATTTTGTTTATCTTTTCTTTCAACATCTCCTCCTAGTAAGCCATGTTTCTCCACCTTAAAAATTTGGTACACAAATGCTAGATGATTCAAAGTGATTAAGTCACTTCCAAGAATTATCCAAAGGGTTTAATAAACTTATTTTCCATTGTGGATAAAGTCGTAATCATATAAATCTAAAATATAGTCATCATTCTCTAAGGAAGTTGTAAAAGGCCAACTTTTCCAAGAAATTGAGAGTCTATTCCCGAGTGTCAATGTATAATCTTGTAGCATAATATTTCTTCATCTTCCATCTCCATCAGCAGCATGACCAAGTAACAAACCCACAATACCTTTCACAAACATATTCCAATACAAACAGACTCCATCCCATTACTCTTTGACAAATGAAGAATCAAATTTATTGTAAGCTAACTTAACCAAAACCAATAACTTATGTAAGTACTCAATCAAGGGATTTGCTATTAATACTCTTGCATAATGTGCAGTCACATTGTTGTGAAAGGCATCCATAATAGCATTATATCCCTCCTCACCATTTCCAACAAGTGCTATAAAGTTAGAAATTCAAACATGATCTAACTTTCTACCACAAAATCCCAATAGATGATCATCCCTTGCTACCCACTGAATCATCCTTTTTACCATAGTCTCATATTTTATTATAATGAATGGTATACTTCCCATACAAAGCCCATCGTTATTATGTGATGAGTATAGATTTCTGCCACATGCTTGAATATGTCCTCTCTAACACCTAAGTAATAGCAAAGAGTTTGTCATGTGGATCTCTTTATAGTTGACAAATGTAGACCCTCAAGATTTAAAGAGAGAAAGTCCACCTACCCTTCCAATATTCTAGGACATGTCAATAAGGAAGTTCCATAATGACTTCTTGCCTTCAAACAAGCCAAGCTTGTAGGGATTTAAAATGTCATGTGCAAAAAAAAATCACATCTCTTTCCATGGCTTTCCTTGTGCTTAGTTGTTGAAGACTTTGAATCTCAACACTTAGAACTACAACTTTGGTCTTCATGAACCAAACCTCCTTTAATTTTTGTACTCTTGATCCTTTTTGGATCTTGCAATATCCAACATTTTTGAGTGGGTCATGAAATCCCATCTTTGACCACCATTAGTATCTCAAAAACCTCTATTTTCCGATGTCTTGTTCTATTGATACAAGTGCATGCAAAAGTCTTGCTCCTTGGGAATGGTAGCACACTCTGAACATTGAAATTTATCAAAAGGAACCTCATGAGCATTCACTCTCTTACAATCCTTATGCCAAAATGTTCCACAAACTTCTATGAACTCTTCTCCAAACTTGAATGTTGACATGGTACTTGGTTCACAATTCCAACTTGCCCCACCTTTTAGAATCATTTAAAAAAGGCTTCAAGTCAATCATTGTGTCTTCAACTTTATATGTTTTTTGCCAATACCCCTAACAAAGAGCAACCCATTTCTCTTCTACAAATGTAAACACACATGGACAAGTCTATAATATCTCTTTTAAGTTTTATTACCTAAATTAAACATAATAAGATTAAGATCATATTAATCATAGAATGTGATACTTGGTGGATTTTGTGATGCCCTCGGAACGACATTATTAGAAGAGCCTATATAAAGATAAAGTAACATGTATTCAATTATAATAATATTAGCTATATGTTGTGATAAAATAATATAAACATTTTATGCTCACTTGTATCAGTAATTGGTTTAAAGAAGTCCATTAAATTCCTTTGCTTATTGTCTTAAATACATGCTCTGCTTGGACGATCAATCATCAAAGTTCTTTTATTCAACCCTCTATTGCTAGCTTGGATATGGATCTTTGATCTCACGTGTTTGGCAACCATGCATTGATGAAGTAAACCCTTCTTCGGAAACAAAGGTATCCATTGATCATCCAAAGTACATTTCATGAACATCTTTGATAAATAAGTGTAGTCTCCAAGAGTATCAAAAACTAGATCAAAGATCACATTGTTTTGTGTTCCAAAGCTAGAAACATTTTACCATTGCTTCATCAATCTTATCTTTGTTTTTAATCACAATTGTCTCTTTTGTAAGCTCAATGCATTGATTATCATGTTGATTCTATTTGGCATATATATGCCAAGTCGACCTCAATAAGTTGTTGTATTAATATGTGAGTGTATAAAGTTATATATGGTATCAGGGGCTCCTTGCCCATAAGAGCATTCACACTCAACATACCAAAATTGAAACATAGTTTTTCCATCTTTATCCTAAAAACTATCATGGCGATTATTTGTCTTTGAGCTTTTCTTTGGAAATGTTCTCCATTGAATATAAATTCGTGAGAGAATTGTTCTATGATGCTATGTGAAGTTGTTTATAATAACAACTACCATGTAACAAAACTAGATCATTTTTCTAAAACCCCTTAAGTATTAAATCATCTATCATGCTAAGCTTTGCTATGGTTCTAACATGCTTCTATATATCATAAGGCTACCATATGATCATCATCTAGCTTAATCAACTTACATAATCAAGCAAACAAAGAATCCTTATCCCCAAGTTGATTAGATAAGGCAACACTCAAAGTTGGAACTTCCAATTCAATACGAGATATTGCTTCATTCCCATATACTAAATCAAAGGGTGTGGTACTAGTTGTGATGTTATAGAGGTTCTATACGCCTTGAGCACTTTGGTAATCTTTTGTCCCAATTAAACCTATTCTTGATAACATTTCTGGTCAAAATTATCATCACAATCAAAATTTCTCAAATTTGGCAAGAGATTTAAAAATGCATGTCATCCTCATTTTAATTTATTAAAATGAATTATTTTTACAGTTTTTGTCAGCTCAATTTGACCTTGGAAAGCTACTAAAAGTTTGTGAATCTTTTAGGTATGCTCCACAAATTACAACATCACAACAAAGTATAAGGTTTGAATCCTCCTCTTGATGCACATCTTGAGGCAAAGGGATTTGTATCACTAGAGGATAATTTCATTTGAATCAAATCCCTAATGGAAGAGATCTCTAAGAGTAGTTAAAGAAGACGAGGAATCCTATTACCTATGAGAAAAATTATGTTCCCTATGTAGGCTAAAAGAAATCACATCATGACTAATGGACATACATTTGCACTTTCAAAAAGCAAAGAGGTCCAATAAAAGTTCCAATGTGAAAAAATGAGACATCTAACGATGGATTGCCCTAATCTTTCTTAACAATATCAACTTTAATTAGCATTCAATCGAGGGAACATAAAATGGAGTAACCAAAGAGGCTATAGGAGAGGAAGAGCTAATAAAGCTCATGCCAACTCAATCATTAGCAAACCAAAAGAAGAAAACTTTACCTTAGAATGAATGGAACAAGGATTTATCTACACTCCCACTGAAAAGAGAAAAATGAAACATGAATATTCAATCACTCAAATTCTAGCACTTAGGTAAAACATTCTAAATTCTAATTCGTTGTGGGAATTCTCACTCTTACTAATTTCCAAAAGTAGTTATAAGATTATAATTGAAAAGTGAACCGATGAGGAAAATGATAGTAGAACTAGCAATGGGAAAGAATAGACTCTACTAAATCAGTAAGACAAATTGAAATGGGTTGAATGGTGAAACGATTATAACACACTTCAAGGTATTAGTACTAGGTGCAAAAGAAAAGGGGGCATGGATTGGCTTAAACCAAACAAAGCTCACATTTTATGTCTTGAGAAAGAGGTAATCTTCCAAAACATCATTGATGAAACTCTTAGAACCCAAGAGAAAGCAAGAAAGGCTAGATTTCAACTAGCTAGTAGAATTCAAAAAGGAATAAGAAAAGGCCAACTAGTCTTTGTGATTTGACCAAAGAAACCAAAAAGGAGTCTCTATTGAAGGGATGCAAAAAAATGAAATTAGGTTAGATGGTGAAACAATTGGAATAAACTTCAAGGTACTATGATTGTATCTTGAGCACGAGTTGTTTTGAACCCAACGAAGCTCGCATTTTTTTCTCAAGGAAAAGATAATATTTCAAAACATAATTGATGAAATTATTAAAACCTAAGGGAGAATAGGAAAACTTTAACCAAACAAAGATCATAGATTACAAAAAGGGATTTAAAAAAGGCCAACCATTTTTTATTTGACCAAACAAAAAATAAAATTAAGCAAAGAAGCATCATGGATTGAAAACTTTAGTGATGTATTTATTGATAAGTTGACAAAATTGTCTCTCAACTTGGAAGTAGAACACAAATTGTGCTAAACATAAGAGCCATGAACCAATGTCAAAGATGCCTTATAAGATGCGTGTGCATCGAAAGCCATACAACTTAAATATTAATTGAGGTAGGTGATTGAGTAAGGCTTCATACAGCCAAGCAATTCACCTTGGGGATCACTTGTACTCTTTTCAAAAAAGAAGGATGTATCTTTGAGACTGTGAATTGACTTGAGAGGTCTAAGCTAGATGACAATAAAAAACAAGTATCATATTCTCAAATTAATGAGCTTTTGGATAGACTTTATGGAGCTAGGGTTCTTTTAAAGTTTTATGGACATTAAGACACAAACAATCAAAATTAAGGATAAAGACATCCTTCATTATGTGCTATGGCTATTAGCTATTTTTGGTCACACATTTTGGATTGGCTAATGTAGGACATATTTTGACCTGCCTAGAAAATTTTACACTTAAATTCTTTAATGATGTCCAAGTTTAATCTCTATAGACCCTAGCAAGTCAAGGACATTCTTGACTAGCAACCTCCTAGGTCAATCAAAGAAGTCAACAAATTCTTGAGACATATTGGATGGTAGGAGATCTTTATTAAGGACTATTCTCTCATAGCAACACCTATTATAAACCTTCTCAAGAAGCATACACATATCATATGGCTAATTGAGTATCAACAAAGCTTTCATAAGTTAAAAGAGTGTGTCACAACAACACTTGCACTTAAACATTTCAATTTCTCCCTAGAATTTGAAGTGGTCACACATGTAAGTGGACTTGCAATCAAAGGAGTCTTGGTACAACAAACAAGGCCAATGCCTATACCTCCATAAATAATAAGTATCGTATAAAGCTAGTTTTACAACCATGACCTAGAACTTCTTAATGTGCTGCATACATTAAAGCTATGGCGACAATACCTTCTAGGAAGGATACTTTCACTAGTAAGAGAACACAAGAGTCTCAAATGGTTATTCACCCCATCTAAACTAAATATGAGACAAATAAGGTGGATAGAAACCCTATAAGAATATGACTTATGAACATAGACCAAGAAAATATAATATAGTGACAACTTCCTTGACCAAAAACTTATTTTAAGACATTATTTCAAAGATCAGATGTCTTAGATCAATATCTACTCCTAAAGACCCTATACTAGATCTCACTTGTGGAGCTATCCTCCTTGATTCTAAATATGAAGCTCACATATGGAAGTATTAATCCAAGGAGAAGTTTCTATCAAAGAGAAGTCCTAAATAAAGGATTAACAAGTCAATAAAGGACACCTTTACCATCAAATAACTTTGCATTTTTGTATAGCACGAGGTAAAGATGAAAATCTTATTGCAAGCTTATGATAGCACTATTGTAGGACATCGATGTCATATTAGAATCCTTAATGCTATCTAAACGAGATACCATTGGATAGAAATAAGGAGAAACATTTTGTGCTACATGCCTTAATGCCTATCTTGCCAAAGGGTCTAAATATAAAGAATCAAAATGCCAAGAAAACTTCAACCCTATGACATTCCTCGGATGAAATGGGAATTAATAAATATGGACTTTATAGTTAGTCTACCTAATGCTATTAGAGGATATGAATCTATTATGGTAGTAGTGGACAAACTAACAAAGATAGCTTATTTAAACCCCATCAAATTTACCTATAGGTCCTTATATATTACCAAACTATTCATTAATTACTTCTTCACATTATACAATCTACCAAAGGGCATAATCAATGTGACAAGGATTCAAAGTTTGTAGGTAAGCCTTGGACTTGCCTTTTTCAAGCTATCAAAATGTGGCCTTTTTTCTACATTGTCTATTACTCTCAAATAGATGGCCATAGACTAAAAGAGTGAATCAAGACATTAAGGACATTCTAAGAGCCAACTTTGGTGCAAACCCAAAAGATGGATTGAACATCCATGTTCCATAGAATTTACCTACAATATTATTTATTAACAAAGCGTTTAGATCACACAAATCTAAGCTCTATATGGCTAAGAAGGTTTGTCACCCTTGAGCTTCTTAAATCCAACTCTTAAACTAGAAGCCTCAAAAGCCGTGTTGTGGACTTGCAAGTCAAGGATATTTGTTGGGGTTCAAAGGTAGCTCAAGACCAACAAAAGATTTATGCATATCCTCAAAAAACCAAATGAGTTCAAAGAAGGCAACATGATTTTCGTAAGGGTAAGACTTGAAAATTGTTTATCATTTTTTTAATACATTAAGCTCAATCGAAGATACTATGGATCTATGAGATAATCAAGTCTCTAAAAAGCAAGCTTGTAAATTGAGGTTATGCAAGCATCTCAAATTCACAATGTATTTCATGTCAACCTACTCAAATCATATGCCCCTTACCTTAGATTATTAACAAATTGCAATGCTAGCATACAACGTATTTGGAATACCACGAAAAAGAACCCTTGATATTAGAGAGAAGCCCCTCAAATCATGCATTCTTTGAGAATAGCATGTACAATGTAAAGACTATTAAGAAGAAGATGCCTTGTAAAAGAATCGTCCTTCATTTTGCTCCAAACGAGGACATCTCAAAATTTTTTAAAGGATAAGGGTGTAACATAGGCATTATGCATACCATAAGTCTGAATTGTGATTCTCAAGTTGTAAATTGTAATCCCAAAGTTGCTAGATACAAGTTCAAAATAGACAAATTTATTAATTCAAACATTATGGATTTTAATGGAAACCGTTTAAGATAGTAACACTAAAATAACACCAAGATATGGTTAAGACAACCAAATTAAGAACAAATTAAAAGGTCCCAAGAGTATCACTTGTGGAATATTAGCTGACTCACAAGAGCAAACATTTTACGATTTTACACTATGGATCTAATATCAAAAATTCATTTAACCAAACCGAGCAAAATCAATCTTAGCATCAAGTGAATTGATGGATAGCAATGGCAAATTCCCATGCTTTCAAGTTGTACATGATGCAAGCAAGGTAGGGGGATATATATTGATGCAATATATAACTAGCCAAAATTGGACAAGGAGCACCTTGCTTTCTAGAAATTGGCTCATGTGAGCTCCTCACCCCGCAACCCCCTGATGAATACCCTCGTGTACTCACAAGGCATCAATATAGACATGATCAAGACTAATCCTATCATTTCAACTACGAAATTTCTCGTTGTTTTAGATAATGCAAAATAAGCACACATCCACACTTCTGGAATTCAACTTGAATTAAATGTATATTAATTATTATTGTCTAACGTTTTATGTTAATTGAGTTCCAAAGGACCAGGTACTAGTAAATTATGGCCTTACTTAGATCTCACAGATTTAGTCATTCTCACACTTCTGGTCCGCACAACAATGCCATTACACTCTTTTGTTGCATGTGCATGTTGTTGCCCTTGAATACTTGAATCCCTAAGGTAATGAATAATAAGGTCCCCCAAGGTTACCTTGACTTCACAGTCTCTTTATTATGCTAAGGTGACGATGTGGAAAAGGAAGATCACAGATTCTTCACAAAAAGGAAGAGAACATAATAGAGAAGCTTGACATTTGCATGCCCAATAAAAGGAAGCTAGTGCTCATGATCTCATCACTTTAATCTAGCAAGCCATCAAATATGAGAGAGAGAGAGAGAGAGAGAGAGAGAGAGAGAGAGAGAGAGAGAGAGAGAGATGGCAACAACAGACTTCTCACTTCAAGAATAAATGGCCCAACCTACCAAGTTCAAAGTCCACCAGGGTAAGGGGGGGCATATTAATCACAACACTATGAGACATGCAGGGCACCATCAATGGCTGTATGACCCCTTCGGTGGCCATGAAGTAACATTTTCCCCTCAACATAAATCCGAAGCACGATCAACTGCACTTCAGCTTTCCCCTCTCTAAAAAAATTCAGATATTCAGAAGAATCTGCGTGCTCTTGTTTCTCTCTGTGCTTGAGAAGCTTTGTTATGTCACTCAAGCTTTTACTCGAAATCGGCTCAAGAGTAGTCTCCTCACATTGAAGTTTGCAGAATCGTTCATGGACCATATTCTTCTTCAATCCAGTATCAGAACATTGAATAACTCAAGCTCTCAATTATCTGCTAGCTTAGAGAATGGTAACAACAAGCTTGGAACATGGTAGCATGTCTTTACTTTTGGTGTTCTTACATGGATCATAGAAAACCTAATTGGGGACATTTTCTTGTAGAAGCTAAGTTGCCTGCTTTTACAATGTGGTAAGATTGGACAGTTTGCGGATCACGGAGTGTCTTAACACACACCTCTTCAACCTTGCGAAACATGCAAAGCACGTATATCATGTTAGCACGAAGCACATCACAGTGTTGTGTCCTTACATGCATGAGCTTGCTGAGATGTAGCTTCATAAATGCACTGACAAGGACCAACTTTCTCCATCGCTCCTTGGACCAACAAAGCATTTTCAGTTGAGGTGAACATTGATATGATGTGGAAATCAGCATCTCAAAGGTTAGGGCAAATGTTTAGGACAAGAAAAGTCTAGGCCTTGCTTCTAGCTCCTCATCACTTAGGTCCCGGTAATCATACCACTCTGGACCATGGACACCCACTGGTAATGGAGCCCTCACAAATATCTCAAGGGCCTTCGGCACATGAACTATTACTTGCACTTCTTTTTCTCGATTGTGTTTATCAGCTTCAACATCTTCAGCAGCATATGAATAAGCAGGCTCAATGCTGAACCAACCCACACCAGAGAAGGCAATATCACATAACGGCCTGTGGAAAAGTAAGCAGGATGTAAGCTCAAGTTTTAACATTTTCAATTTGGACCAAATACAAACGTTTCCAGTTGTAGTCTTACATGCATATTCAGATTGCTCAAGCAGAGAAATCAGCAGTGTGCACCAGATTTTATTGTAGTGAACTTGTGTTGGCTTTGCTGAACTTTATTATAAACATGTTATCATGCAGTTCAATAACAAAAAGCTTCACAAGCATGGCACTACCTGTCCCAAGACTCCAGTGTCCAATTGAAAGAGTGCTGACCCTGAAGTCCCTCCCAATCATCTGTGTTCCTTGGTGGAATAAGTTTTTTCCCCAGCTCCTCCTAGTAAAGATAATCAAATACCTATTTATCCCACAATTAGGTCCACATCTACAGCAATGATGTTCTTGAAATGTACCTTGTAGAATTGATCGGCCTCATTAGTTGGAACACTATAAATTGTCACAGCATTTGGTCCATAAAAGCGCAGACCCACATCTGGAGGAGCCTGTTTCCTTGCAATAAACCATCATGAATAGTCAATTCTTCATCCAACTGAGCTTTTGCTGAGCAGCAAGCATAGTTACCTACCTTGATAATATCAAGCCTCACAATGCCTCCCCATAGTACTGACATTCCAGCTAAGCAGTTTTGATTTCCAACTGTACTCGAAGATCCTTGTGACACAGACTCATCTTCAGAAGAGCTTTCTTGATCTGACTGCTCATCATTTTCCAGGTCAGAATCTGATCCTATATCATTAAGAGGCCACAATCTTGAAGTTTTCCCTGATACAGATGGAGAGATAAAGAATCCTCGAAGCCGTCGTCGAGGGGCAAGAAGACCCAGATCATCTGGAGAGATTATAGCTGTCATCCGATGATGCACATGAATTCCAGGCGTGTCGAACATGCTCTGGTGATATCACACACCAATATTACATACTTGCATCAGACAACACAATCACATTCGCAACTACCAAAATTACCCACAAAATGATCACTTTGGCGATCATGAAGTATTCTGGATGGGCATGACAAATGCACAAGCACACCTTTACAGTAAACTTAGAGAGCTAGTTTCCTTCAAGTTTATTATGTGTTGCCTAAAAAATGCAATAAGATAGTGTGCAAAAATTAGAACCTTTGGCTGTCTGCAAGTTTTCCTAGTTGACCAACAAATTGTGTGCAAACACATCTTGTATAGTTCCATAAAAGCCATCAACATAAAATCTCACCCCTCCTCCAGAAAAAGCTTTTATTTCAATTGGTCCAAGTGTTGTGCCAGGCATAGCAGACTGCACCGGCATATGCCTCATTGCAGCTGTGGCAGCAGGATCTCTTTGTGCCATTTCTTCTGTTAAACACGCAATTAGGTTTGCTCAGATAAATAGAAAGAAGTTCACAGAGTTGGATTGATGCCCATGTATCCAATCACAGTGATCCAATATTGTCATTGTATTATGTCAAAATTGATAGATAGCAGCATCAAACCTCCAACTTACGCAGCACTGCACCCACAAAAGCTGATTTCCCCACATTTGCAGACCCCTATGTTTCACAGGAAGATATTATATTAGTTAGAAAGCAGTGGTGGAAAATCATAAAATGCAAATCATTAGTGAGCTGCTAATGTCATGACCCTATCCTGCCTGATTCAGATCTTATTTAGGCCTCTGTTTCTAGTAAAATGCACAAACTACTATGCCTTGAAAACAAAAACAGGTGGCTCATGATTAATTCAAAGAAGAGGAAGCCAATAAAACCTTACCAGAATATAAACATCACGCCCCTGTTCAAGAAAAATACAAAGTCAGAAGCTTGCCAGAGGAGCTGCCCCAACAAGAAATTAGAAATAGTCGTGCACTCACAAACCATAAGCATCAAGGTATTGAAATATTGACCTGCCTATGCTGTCGAAGGAAAGAAACGATGCCAGAGATTCCCCATAAAGATTTTGAGCTTGTCAAATGGACACTTATCACACTATAATACAGCCAAAATACAAAAGTAATCCTCATCAGTATGGTTAGAGAAGGATCAGAATAGTAAAACAGAAAGATGCCAGGTGTCAAGCTCACAGTAAAGCTGCCATAAAACTACAGTTGTCAGCTGCTGCAGAAACTACGCACACTTTGATCTGCCATTGATTTTACTTAAAGCTACCAAGTTAGTGAGCAGCAGAGTTCTAAAAGTGTCCACTAGCTTTTTGACAAGATGGGGACCTAAATCTAGCATCTCATATAGTAAATTTGTACAAAAGAAACTCCCCACCAAATCAAGCTAGAGATTAAAGGGACAGGCAGCATGTAGCATCCATTGAAAAGAATTTCTCCTTTAAAGAGCCAAATACCAGCATATGGGAGAGCTGAGGACAGCACAAGCACAGGTGCACGACATGGCAGAGTGGCTGATCAAGTCAGCCAGGTCAGCCAGTCTCCTGGCCCAAAGGGACCACATCACCTGTGCTCCAGCCAGTGTGAGTTTGGACAATATCTCTAAAAGGAGAAGTTAAGGCACCCTGCTACATACCAAGCTTCACTTAGAGTCTAGAAAAAAGCTGAGAGTCCGATATTGTCCATTTAGGAAAGTCACTCGATGGCCATGTTCACTAGAGACCAGAAAGCCATTATGGAGCCAAAGGTTTGAAGGACAATGTGTATTAAGTCACCTAATTAGCCCCTAAATTAATCTATTGCTATTGGCTATTTTTGTTGGCTCTCAAATAGCCCCAAACATTATCTGAGATTCTTAGATCAATTATTTCTAAAACACAAGACAGACTTAGGACAGCTCTAAAAAGGACCAAATGTATTTGGTATGCAGCCACCCATGCATGGTATGCAAGGCCCAATGTATGCGATATGGCAAGTGGGAAGGAAACCTCAATGTATAGCAATGTTGGCATGATGCTAGGGCACATAATAGCATGTTTGGTAATGCATTTGCTAACCACAATGTGTTTGGAACTCATGGTATCAATGCCAGTCGTGCAAATGCTTCG
Source organism: Lygodium microphyllum (assembly GCF_053477565.2). Classification (NCBI taxonomy): domain Eukaryota; kingdom Viridiplantae; phylum Streptophyta; class Polypodiopsida; order Schizaeales; family Lygodiaceae; genus Lygodium; species Lygodium microphyllum. Next base: position 152,092,202 of record NC_141146.1, on the reverse strand, counting down.
TATAGTGCTATTGGTCATGAGGAAAAATGCAAGTAGTAATGCATGCAATATATGGAAAAATGTATCTTGGTATGGCTGGTACTATGCAAATTCACATGTTTCCTAATGCATCTAGTGCTCCTAGCATGTCAAGTATATAGGAAGGGCTATTCAACTAGATGTGAGGTTTCCTGCCAGTTAAGTTAGAATTGCAACAATGTGAAAGTACAAAGGATCTCCATGCTCCAAAGGGAAAAATGCCTAGAACCTAGTGTAGGCTTGAGGGCATGAAAAGTTAAGAAGTAAAGTTTCCATGTGCTTCTTAGTGAAGTTTCAGTATTGTTTAACCTATGATGGATGCAAATTGATGGATGATGACCTGGTAGGATCGAGCTCTTTCCGGAGCAGCCGGACATACAATATCTAGAGTATCGTATGATGCTCAAGGGGCAGGTTGCACCTCCACTCCCTAAGTGATGGACAGCTCAGTTATGTATGGATCTCAAATATTGAGTTTGTATCTAGGGTACTATAAGCTAATAGTATTTCTGCCATTGGGATCATTATTCAGTGTACTAGTCACTATGAGTTGGTATCCAAACATGTATAGTTTGCATCTAGGCTCTAAAACTGTACATTTGCAAGGTCATTGACATGTGTGGAATACATGGAATACACATTTGGATGTGATACACATTTGCAAAGCACATATGGGATACATGGATGGTATGCAATGTACATTTGCAAGTGATGCAAGAAGTACAATTCCATGAGTTACATGTGGTTTGTAGTTAATGTATACTTTAAATGAGTATAATATGGTAAATCATTGCTATGAGGCACTATTTATACTAAGTTTATACATTACTTTGCCTTGGTGGTCAAAGCAAGGTTGGGAGTTGGCATGTGGATGCATCAGTGGTTATGATTCATGTGTGTGGATCATAACCAGCTTAAGTAACTAGAATTTTTGGCATGTATATAAAGAGAGAGAGAGAGAGAGAGAAAGAGAGAGAGAGAGAGAGAGTGATCATGTTTGTCATGCCTTGTCATCTCCTACCTGTGAGCATCAGTCTGAGTTAGACAAGGACTTTAGGAGCTCTGACCTGTCTATCACTTGTTTTGATAGAGATAGCTCATTCTAGAGCACTTAGTTTATTGCATTTCAGTGCATTTTCTCCTCCAATCAGGATATTATGTGCATTTCCCGGGGCAGCTTCTCCATTCTTTAGCCTACCTCACCTACTGGACATTGTCCATCCTTTCTAGGATTTTTCTAGCATTTTTACTGGCATTAAATGCTGGTCAGCCATATTTTTTACCCCAAATTTCAGATCGACCAGTTTTTGGGGTTTTGGGCTATTTATAGCCATTTCCCACTTGCCAATCAATTAGATCATCATCTTCCCTCCTTCCTTGGCAAGTGCACACTCCAACTCCATCATCTTCCTCCATCTTCAGTGCTGCTGTCACTATCAGCCTGATCTAGTGCCCTCACTAACGTTGTGGGCTGAGTGCAGGGACTGATCAGTCCTCGTTCTGTATTCAGCATTTGTTCCTTGTTCAATGCAGGTTTCTTTTCTTCTTCTCTTGCAGATTGTCTCTCTCTTCCTCAGTGTTGGAGTTCCTTCTTCCATTGTGCACTCTCACATGGTATCACAGCATGGTATTAGAGAGCGACACAGAGTTCATGAGGCCATCCACATCTACATTTGCTGAAAACGCAAGCTCCTAGTAGCTAGCAACTACATCTAGCGCTCAAGCATCATCATCTAGAGCCTACTCAGTGGAGGCGATTGTCTGTTGGCCAAGCGACTATCTTTTGCAGTCAAATGCAACCTTTCAGGAGCAAGCAACAACATTCACATTAGTGTTTTGGTGCTTCTGCATCCTTCATTAGCAATCCATTGTATTTTTTCCCTCACGCACACCTTCTACATCGAGATCTCTATATCCTCTAGCCGATTTCTCCTATCACGGGGCTGTCCATAGCCAAACGCAACTTTTGTGGGTGTTTTGCAGACATATACAAAGATGTCTTATCACCAGTTCTTTGTTGACTCAGAGAATGAGGTCTTTGTTCCTTCCTCTCTGCCAGACAGAGAGATTTTCATGCTAGTTCACGCGGCGACCGGAGGTCACCTAACGTGTTTGTACAAGATTCCTCTCCTCCCCGTTCTCCCATGCTTCATAGAAGGCTCATTTTGCTCGCCTTCATATGCCATCCATGGCACCCTCTATACAGGTGCCCGTACTCCCTTCTTTGCCCAAAGAAGACCAACTTGATGGTTCCAACCACTCGCTTTGGTCATGTAAGATGGAGTGTATCCTTGATACCTTCGATCTTTGGGAGTTTGTTACCCACCCTATTCCCCGTCTAGCGGAGGATCCCACCATTGGATCCTCAATGGATCATGCGGCCTTATGGGATCAGCTCAACTCAAGAGCTCGATCTTTTCTTTTTAGGGGCTTACAAGATTCTGTCCTAGTACATGTGTGCAGGTTGCACAAAGTAGTGGAAGTGTGGACAAAGCTTGCTTCTTTGTATCATCAAAAGACATTTGCCCATCTGATTACTCTCAATAAGAGATTAAGAATACTCGTTGTTGATGATTCTTCTTCCATGAAGATTCATATCAATAGGTTGGAGGACATGAGGGATAATATTGCGTCCCTTGGCAGAATGATCTCTTCAGAGGATATGGCCATGATTCTTTTAACTTAGCTGCCATCTCCCCGATTTGATGTCTTCTACACCAACCTTCTTACATCGAGGATACATGAGAAGCTTCTATGGGAGGAGCTTGCCCCACTTGTTTTGGAGCATGACAAGTGCGCCAAAGAGGTAGCTATTGGACCCACCTCCACCAAAGCTTTTGTTACAGGTTCGGGAGGGGGGATGCAAAAGAAAGGGAAGTCACAAACAAAAAGACAAGAGAGTTCTTCAGGCTCTGACTTCGACTCGGAGAAGCCTAAACGCCCATATTGTTGGAAAGGAGACACATCTAGAGGAGAAATGTTGAAAAAAGTACCCTCACCTTCGTCCGAGAGCAAAGGATGGCATTAAAACATCTGAGCCTTCTACCTCTACTCCAGCGGTTACCCATAAGTCAATGTTCCTTCATATTGTTGACTTGGGGCAGCCTTCTTCTATGGTTGCCTCATCTTCTGAGAGGCCTTGGTTGGTTGATAGTGGAGTTTCTAGTCATATGACTCCACGAGGTGATTTGTTGCAGGATCTATGCCCAATCTAAGGGTTTAGTCACTGTTGATGACATTGTTTCGGTGCCTATTTGTGGTATTGGTACTTTGCCTTTATTTCCCGACCGTGCCTCGAGCTCCCTTTCACATGCTCTTTATGTTCCGAACTTGAGCTTTCCACTCCTGTCAGTTTATGGCCTTACAAGGCTTGGTCTTCACCGAGTAGGCCGTTTTGGTATTGGCACTTTGCCTTTATTTCCCAACCGTGCGTTGAGCTCCCTTTCACATGCTCTTTATGTTCCGAACTTGGGCTTTCCACTCCTCTCAATTTATGGCCTTACAGGGCTTGGTCTTCATCGAGCAAGCCGTTTGTATTGAGGATTCTTCTACAGGGGCTGTTATTACAATAGGTTGGCAATAGAGCGGGCTTTCTCTTATACAGGGTCCTTCGAGGCAATTGTCTATTGCTACACTCATTCCCGCTTGTGCACCCTCTTTTCCACAGCTTCCTTCCTATCTCCCATCCTCTCCTTTGGTGGTTCCCTTGTACCCCCCCATCCCTTTCAAAGGGGAGCGATCTGGGTGATGCGGCTGTGGATTTTTTGGCCCCTATTGTTTTAGAGGGGGCTTCCCAGGATTACGAGGAGCTTCTTCATCGGCAATCTTCATCGATGGACTTCATCGACATTGGCATTCCTCTTGCCACCCCAGGATCTGTTTCTCCCTTGGCCTTCCGCCACATCCAAGATCTGAGAGGGAGTGTTAGTAGTCATGTTTGTCACGCCTTGCCATCTCCTGTCTATGAGCCTCAGTCTCAATCAAACGAGGACTTTAGGAGCTCTAACCTATCTATCACTTGTTTTGATGGAGGAGATAGCTCTTTCTAGAGCACTCAATTTATTGCATTTCAATGCATTTTCTCCTCCAATCGGGATTTCATGTGCATTTCCCTAGGCAGTTTCTGCATTCTTCAGCCTGCCTCACTTGCCGGACATTGTCCATCCTTTCCGGGATTTTTCTAACTTTAAATGTTATCAATCATATTTTTGGCCCCAAATTTCAGGTCGGTCAATTTTTTGGATTTTTGGCTATTTATAGACATTTCCCACTTGGCAATCAATTAGATTATCATCTTCCCTCCTTCCTTGGCAGGTGCACACTCTGACTCCGTCATCTTCCTCCATCTTCAGGGCTGCCATCATCATCAACCTAATCCGGTGCCCTCACTCACGCAGTGGGCTTCATGCAAGGACTGATCAGTTCTCCTTCTGCATTCTGCATTCAGCATTTGTTCCTTGTTCAATGCAGGTTTCTTTTCTTCTTCTCTTGCAAATTGTCTCTCTCTTCCTCTGTGTTCGAGTTCCTTCTTCCATTGCGCACTCTCACAGAGAGATGTTGCCACATGTTTAGTGTAAACTACAAATTACTTTGAGACTAGAGAGAGAACACAATCTTGGTGTTAAAAAATATTAGATGGTTATATTATACCCTTACCATGTAAATTGTCCTTTTACATAGATTAAAAAGTCTTTAAAGGAATAATCTATTGTAGCTAACCAAGTTTTTAGTTATGTATATATGAGAAATTGGTGCTAAGTTGAAGTTATGTTTATATGAGAAAGTCCTTATACAAATAGGAAAATTGTGCTAAGTTAGATCAACCCTAGTCTTTCAGCGCTCAGCTTACTGCCCAGATTTTCAAGTCATATGTCTTCACACACCTCGTCTTAGTCTCTTCCCTCTTGTTGCAAATCACTACTTTCACTAGGAGTCAAAATCCTTTGTGCAGCACCACATGAACAGAGAGGAGAGAAGATCAAGCATGACAAGTGGCAGCCACACAAAACAGCAAACATGCAGTCACTAGTCCCAAGATGATCACCCAAAAGCATGCGCTTCCACAAATAATATTTAAAATCCCCTTTTCCAATTAATTCTTCATTGATATTCAACTTCCTTGGTCTGATTATGCAATGTTATCAGGCACCACGCCGTGTTAGCAATGGCATGTCATCGTGCACAAGTCCACGTCAACATACCATGTCATCGTGTCAAAAGTATCATGTTGATACTCAAAAACTTTTATCTGTAAACATCTTGATAGAGCATCCCCAAGCTCAGCCATGTCTTCCATGTCCGCTATGCACATTGGACTCTTACTCTCACCCTGAACCACTCCTAGCAGAGTAAGGGTAGGCCTTGACATATTTGAGTTAGGGTTCACATATGAAGTGTGGCACACTCTTAACTATTTGCCAAAATCTATGATGGCCATTAACAGCAGCATTTGTCAACCCCACTAAGACTGTCATTGCGCCTAGATTGCCCTTTGAGGTGGAATAACAACTCTAGTGCAGTCATTTCTTTTCGTAAATGCAACTTATGAATGGGAGATGTTATTCGATTATGTCAAGGGTAAAATCGATCGATGCCTGTAGAAGCCTTGCCCCATTATAGATTCGAAATGAAGTTTGTGATACCTTCAATGATCTGCTAGGCGCCTAACATTGGTTTTCTTTGAAGCTTTGAAGAATACATTGGGGGAAGAGTTCTTCGAGTATCATGGGCCTTATAAGAAACAAAATGGACTTTTTGCATTTAAAAGGAATTCGTATGATGCAAGTTTCCACAAGCATGTCACAGATGAAATTGGGACTAATTACCAATTGTTATGGCAATTACTTCAAGTAAAATCCAACCCTTTCAAAGGGTCCTCAATGATAACATAAAGATAAAGTTTGAAATTCTTGTATTTCTAAAAGTGGTTTGGGTGCCCTAGTTTGAATATAGCTTTCACATAAATATTTAGAAATCACTCATCCCACATCCTTGGATAGTTGATTTGTAAATATAACCCCAGATTTACATAAAGCCAAAAGCTAATTTCAGTAACTTATGGGTAAAACGTTACATTAGATACTTTCTTTACAATGAGAAATAACAAATGTGAGCTACCAATGGATCAAACTCTAGCAAATAAAACCTCAACTTTTACAAATTACCCAAGATATGCTCATTCTTTGAAACAGTGCAACATTGACTTTGGGATTTTCTTAATATCAGGGGTTTTTGCAAAGGTTGTCTCCTATGCTTCATCTCCCAATTTCCCTAGGTCTCTTTTCACACATATTTAGGATTTTTGTTGATATGACAACTGTCGAACATACTATTCATTGTTCTCCTACATGGTCCAAAATGTTGGCCTCTTTGCACTACTTGAATTGAACATATTATAGGATTTTGGCACAACCAAGATCGACTAATACTTCCCATATTATTCACTGAGTCCATAGCTTGCATAATTTCTTCAAATAAGAGATCCAACGTATTTTATATACTATGCTACCCATATTATAGAATAAAGTGTGCTACACCCATAATACTTTTCAACCCTGACATGAATTCAATGTGTCCTTTTCAGCACATGTGCCAGCTCTTTCGATACTATCATGCACAAAAGTCCTTTTTCTCATTCACATGACTTAGAATCTTGTGATTCTTGCTCATGCACTAGCATTTCAGCATCCTCAGACCATGCATTGCCTAAGAACCTTAGCACTTCCCATGTCCCACATCCCCCTTCACAACAAAGCTACTTACCTTCCTATAAACTGGTCCCTTTTTACTAGGCATAATATACTTGCCCCTCAAACTTGGATGGGAGTCTATCATCAATGCTTTTGCAAAAAAGCAAGCTGTACCAGAATTAGTGATTTCATCCTTGCAGTAAACTATTGTCCTTTTACCGGGCATAATATGCATGTCCATCAAACTTGAATGGGAGTCTATCATCTATTGTTTTGCAAAAAGAGCAACATGCACCGGAATTAGTGATTGCTCTCATGGATCCCAAAACCTACTACCAACCTTGGTTTATGTTAAGACGTTTTCGACAATAATCAAAGCTTGTTTCAAGAATTTTTCAATCAACTTCTCAGAGACATCCTATGTTAGAGCATATTAAAAGTTGATGTTGAACAACAGTCAATTACTCAGATTCTAATCCTCTTAGGAGGAGAATTGAACATTTCAAACATTTCAAAATACATAAACATGTCTGATATCAAAGAGCTTAAAACCACAAAATAATACAATAGACTAAAATTTGATTTGCGACTTACTTAACCTTCTTTCTTATCAAATATTCCACGATCCAGTCACCAACAGCATTCAGATCAGTTTCCTTTGGAAGAAGATCAATCTGTAATAATCAAAAGAGATCTGATGAGCTCAGCAGAAAAAGCTGCTTCTGTTGGTTCATGAATCATGGTCATAGTCACAATTTTATTTTATTTTTTTGTTTGGTTGGGGGGGCAGGCGGGGCCACAGGAATGCCATCCCCATAATGAAAAAACAAGGGGTGCTTCCTAAATCAGGGGGAATCCCCAAATCTCATCCCTCACTGCCATTCCCCTATCTCGTCCCCTCGCTTGGGACAGACAGGGGACACTCTCCCAATCACCCCCCCGCCCCCCCCCCCCCCCCCCCCCCCCCGAAAAAAAAATAAAGTTTTCTTTCCAAAAAAAAAAATCTCCTGATCTTTTTGGGCAGTCTCAATGTACCATTTTACCACCTCTTTTCTCTTTACTCACACACCTACACACAGACTCAACCTGAAATTTTAATTCCAAATAGCCCATACCAAATACACACACACACACACACATCCCCCTGGGTGCACACTCACATTTGTCACATCATGGTATGATAATGGAGTCATGGACACACACACACACACACACACATACATATACACAAGTTTGTGATGATATGATTGTTCACATTCTTGAATTTGGTTTTATTTTCTGAAAATTTCGTGTTTAGGTATAATATGCATTGTTTAAATGTTGTCCCCGACCTCCATCACTTGTGTGAGTGTGGGCAGGTGTCTAGATTACCTTTGTTGCAACCAATACAATTGGATTGGCTCCAACCAGATCACGAATTCTTGCAAGAAAACTTCCATTGAAATCAACAATATCTACCTGCAGTTTTGGCAGAAGCTTAGCCCATGATGGCAGCAAGATAAAGAAGCTGCTATAATGCTTATACTAGTCCATACCAGCTTTATTATTAGTGCTTTCTCGTTAGAAAGATGTGACAACTGTAAACGAAGCTGCTCGGCTGAAACAAATCTTTTCCCTCCAGCATAACCACCATGCCCACCTACTGCAGGAATCATCTGGCCATGAGCTAATAAGCGGCATCTCCCACAGAGCACAGTCCTGAGCTGATGGTGCTTTTTCTTCTGTACCCAACCAGAACTTCAAAAATATTACATACATCTAATGTAGAAATCTGTTCAATAAGCACCACAAAATAGGATTCCAAGCATGAAAACACATTTCACTAAATTCTCTGACTTGCAAACTAAAAACAGTTACTGTTCTTTAAAAAACATAGGAAGTGTAAACATAGTAAGCTACTTCAAAATTTCCAAAACAGACATCAAATGTCTCAAAACCTCTAATTGTTCCCTGATCTTTGAGATCTCACATTCAACAAGAAGCTTCCTTTCACAGCAGCTTTGGCCAAAGCTTCTTTTTGTAGCTTCTCAATCTGATCAAAGCCTCTCCAAGATGCTTTCTTTCACAATCGCTTGTTCCTTCCACAATATCTCCACCAAGAAACTTTCCTCGACTCTTCTCCAAGAAGCTTCCTTCCCTATAGGTTCATCAAGAAGCTTCTTCATAAGCAGAAGCTAGTATTTTCACAGATATTATAAATTATGTCTCGTGCACTAATTGGTACAGCTGCCAAGATGTTCTCAAAGTCCAATGATCCAGCCACTGAGATATGCAAACTATACTCCAAAACAGGGAGGGAATGGTCACATTCTTGTAGACTATCCTACATAATAATGTGTTGAAATTTCCGTGATGGCAAACACAGAGGCATAGAGTATCAGCAAGAAATCTTGCTATATTGAATATGTTAAGGCAAGTCCATGCTAAGAAAAACCTGCCTATATTGAGTATGCTAAGGCAAGTCCATGGGTATAGGGGGACATCTGATGCTTGAGAAGCCGCAACAATGAGTGCCAAAGAGAAATCTGGCATGCAAACAATGGGCTGTCGACGTTTTGATATGAAGTCTTCCTCAAATCTACACCAAAACATGCTTATTTAATGAAAAAGCAAAATCGATGCGTGGTTCGAAAGAGTTTTTGTGAAACCCTAATTTGGGAGGGTCCATCCACATCTATAAATAGACAGGTTGCCCCCATACATTCTTCATCCCTTCTATGCAGGTTTTTCGAATTCACATGAAGATCTTCGCCATTAGCCTTCCTCCATGTGGCTGTCAAGCCTTTGTGACTGCTGCCACCACTTTGTCTGCTCCCCCAGCCCCTGGCAACTGCCCTTCCAGCTGCCGCTTGTTGCTTGGCACTTCTTTCACTGCTGCATTTGGCCCTAGACAGCCATCGCCAGCCCCAATCGACACCTCTTCTGCTGCATTTGGCAGTTTCAGCCATCAACGGCATCCTCGTGCATCTCCTCTACTATCGCTAGGCATCCTACTACTTTCACTAATCTGCATTTTGGTCTTCTACACCCTCTAACACACTCCGACAAGTGGTTATAGCACTCAAGATCCATCTTTGGCAGATGTCACGCCCCGACACTCACCACTCTAGCCTTGAGCATTCTATACACTCTTACATTCATTTATTGCATTGATTCATTCACTTCAGAGTTCTCCTTCTCTCTGTGTTTGTGTTTGTGTTTTTGTGTTTTTGAGTTTTGCGTAGGGTTTGAGTTTTGCACGTCACTATCTATGTCTTTGTTTTTCTATCATGGTCCTACAATTTGTGTTCCCTCAGTGCAAACCCTAGCAATTTCTTCACATGGTATCAAAGCCAATGCTCTTATAAAGAGCATCCTCTAGATATTGCAGAGTGCTAGGTTTTGTTCAAGACACACAAACGCCTCATAACCGAATCACAATGTCTCTGTCACCTTCTTCTCGGGACCCCATGGTGCCTTATTATGCTTCTCCATCACTAGAGGCCCTGAGAAGGCATTATGGACTACTTGCACATCACATACAGTCAATCTTACACCCCTCCTACCAATGCTGCTACACCATCCATACCAGTTAGTGAGGCTGGCCACCTCTCCGATCATGGAGAACATACAACATTTGGGAAGACTCGCGACCCATCTTTTTCATTTCAGCCAGGCACAGTGTCAGGTTCATACAATCGCTTTGAGTCGTATGAATCAAAACCCTCTCCTATTTCTCCTTTGTTGTGCAAGATCTAGATAATTTTCTGTATGTAAACATCAATAGAGGGGGCTCTCAAGGCAGGCATAATTTATCAAGTATACTTACACCTTCTATCTCATTTGAGCATGTGAGCCACTCTCCTTAAATCCCTCCCATCCCACCCACCTCTTCTAGCCCACACCTCAATTTCCTTGCTTCTTCACTCCAAAACCTTGGATTACACTCCACATCCACATCCTCCACACCAGTTAGAACCTTCGTTTCCGCTCCTAGCACATTTTCATTCTCCGTTCCATACTCACACTTTCTACCTCTTCACATTACAGTATATTATTAGTTGAAATGCTACCCTTTAATATTGTACCCTCCACTTACCCTAAAGCCTCTTTGCACTGCAGGACCTTGTTACAAGGCATTACACCCTTTATCACACTTCCCTCCACCTTTCCATTAGTGAGAGCATCATTTCCCACTAGAATGATTGTGATGGGTTTCACTATCCCCAATCACCCACCTCCTTTGACGTCTCAAACGCAACGATTTTCATCCTCTACTTATGGTGTATCATCTCACATTTCTTGGGTCACTCCTATGCATTGATCCCCATCTTCTGCTCCACATATCCCTATCCCTCCACTATGGACTCCTCATGTGATTGGTAAACACAAGCTAACTGATGTTGGGCGACAGATGGAAACTCATGGCAATAGTACAGATGTTGATGACAACTGCTAGAGGAGAGAGATTGACTACGACCTCAAGTATAATGATGTTGGCAACAACTCTGGCAACAGTGTGTGAAGGCCCTGACAGCAACAAACACAAGCTTCTTGATGATAGCGACAACTCCAAGAGGTAGGCGACAGGTGAAAGAGGCTGGAATCAAGCACCAAATGGATGTAAACTACAATGGGAAGCTTTGACTGCCATGTCCTGCACTAACAGGGTGTGGGCAATGACAATACAACTCCTAAAACCTACAAGAATGAGATTATGAGAAAGAGTGGTAGTAGCATGCCTATTTATAGAAAGTTTGGAGTACCCAAATCAGGATTTGACATGTGGGACACAGTTACTATCTGGGATCACGTTTCTTATAGTATTTTGAAGCTATTTTGAGTCAAGCTAATTTTAGCCCAATACCCCCTCTAAACTCAAAATTGAGCCATGAAAAATAAGTCCTCTTCTTGTTTTTCATTTACCCCAAGGTATCCCACCCTAAAGTAGCTAAGGCATCAGACAAAGGGTACACATCGGCTACCCAATGACCTACCAATGATGGTTATCTTCCCAAGGAATCCCAAGTGATTACCCTAGAGAGGTCAAGGCATCGGACCAAGTATGCTCCTAGAGACCTACCAAGTCCTACAAAGACAAAAGGAATCAACAATCCACTCTTTCTCTCCCTTGTTTTTTAGGGCTTTATTTTAGTTTGTCACAAGATTTAGCATTAAGGATTTCAAATCAATGTTTGTCCCATTGAGTCAGTGTGCCCTAAGGTACAAAAAATAAGGATCGGTAGCCCCACTAGTATCATAAAACACCCAAAACAATCCCACAAACTACTAGGATAAGTGCCTACGGATTCCTAAGGGTGTGTATGTGCCAATCATACGGAGAATATATGGAGAGACAAGCAATTCATCGTAAGAGCAAGAAAGACAAGCATAGCTAGCATACAAGCATAGGAAAAAACTGCCTTTGTAGGCTGCCATGTGCAATGCTATTGAGTATGGTGGATTCACAATTGATCACTGCAAGGGTGACCAAAAAGGGATAAATGTGCACAAACATATGTTTACATGGACAAAATGCCAAATCATGGAATAGTACAAAGAAAGATAAAAGTTTTCGTGCTCGTGCAAAATGCTATACAACAATGTCACTTTGTCAATGCCTCGCACGGAGATTATTCACTTGCCCAAGCGTCCTTTTATAATCATCTTGACAATATGAAGTTACTATCCATAATATCAATACAAAGTAAATAAATGTTTAAGAGTCAAAAAATTGTAAGCACCATCACTGTCACTATCAAGAGAAGGAAATTGCCGCCTCTCAAACTGGAATGAGAAGCAAGAGAAAAGCACATCCTCCAAGTCAATCTAAAGAAGTAGAGAAAAATGTATCCAAGCCGATCTGTGGTAGAAGGTATTGTAGAACCAACCCATTGATCGCCTTGGTCAAATATCAACGAAATTGTCACTAAAAGGCACAAACTCTAGACGAATTGTGCCTAGCTCAATCTGCTCTCTAATGAAATGAAAATGAGCTGTCACATGTCATGTCCGATGTGTGATGATCAGATTGCCCACAAGAGCAATGGCATCCTAGTTATTGCAATAGACAAGTATAGGCGTCTCACAAGAGAACTAAAGTGCACCCAACAAGTTCCTCAGATAAATGGCCTAAGTGGTACCATCAAAGAGAGCTCGATACTTTGCCTCAACTATGAAAGTCGCTACTGTCTCTTGCTTACGGCTAGCCCAAGAGATGGGTGTCATGCCTAAGGTGTAAAGGTACCCGCCATGGGAACGCCAAGTATCAAGATCTCTTACCTAGTCAGAATCAATGTACCCTTGCAAGCATAAACCATTACCATAAGTGAGTCGATAATTATAAGTGCACCTTATATATCTTAACACACAAAGATAACCAATCCAATGAGACATTCTACTTAGCAAACGAATTGAGTATGCAAGATCTGCCTAGTATGAATCAATCAAAGTAGTTTCCCTACAATAGAACGGTAAGTGTGAGCATCTAAAGGCTGATCCAAGATATCCTTGTGTAGATGGACAATGACATCAAGAAGCATGGCCATTGGTCATGTCTAATTAGTACAATATTGTTCCACCAACTAGAGGCCATACTTCTGCTATGACAGAAAGATACTTCCCTCGAATCATCGAACAATCTCCATCCCTAAGAAATAAGACAACAAACCTAAGTCAATCATCTCGAATGTAGCACAAAGCTTTACCTTAAATTTTGCTATGACTGCAGAATATGAAACAGTACTAAGTATATCATCAATGTACAACAAGATATAGCTAGCTCCCATGCTAGTGGTGCATACATATAGATTTGGATCATAGGGGGTAAAATGGGATGCCCATGAGTCCATAAGAACTCATTCATCCTGTGACACCAAGACCTCGGCACTTGCTTCATCCCATAAAGAGCTTTCCACAAGCAAAATACCTTGTCATTCCGGTCAGTATAAGAAAAACCAAGAGGCTACTCCACATAGACTTCCTTCTCAAAATAGCCATTCAAAAAGGCATTTATGACATCCTTCTGATAGGTCAATGCCGTGATTTCACCTAAAACCTTACACTACAAGGTGAGCCTTGTATTTGTCTAAAGTACCGTCAGCTTTTAGCTTGGTCCTAAAAATCCACTTCATTCCAATGACCAATTCATGACGAGGACAATCTACCAAGAATTCAAGCTCCATTTTGGTCAATACTATCTAGTTTCTTTTCCATGGCCTCATGCCCCAGAGAGTCCTGGAGAGCCTCCTACCAACTGTCTGTTGTGTTGGCTCAAAATATGCATTTTAATCAGCTATAAACAATAATGTATATGAAGCCTGACGGGTGAGCTGAGGGCCCTCCGAAGTGGTATCCGGTGAAAATATCTCCAAATTCCACATGGTCTGCTAGTACCAGCAAGGTAACAGTTCTCGCAAAGGGGCTTCGGAGCTGAAGTGTCTGCAGAAATGTCAAGATTGGACAATAGACTTGGCTGAGAAGGCATTATCTCATGATGTGAGTGGAGGTGAGGACACAGAGTCTGGTATAGAAGACTGTACTATGTCCCTCTCATCAAAGATGACATCCCTCTTAACGATCATCTTGTTCATCCAAAAATCAAAGAAATCGTAGACTTTTGCTTTAGAAGAATAGCCCACAAAGATCAAGAGATGAGCTCGAAGGGTGAGCTTTTATCTTATCATTCAAAATGTGCATATAAGCATGACTATCGAAGATTTTGAAGTGAGAAACAATAGGTCAAGAGCCAAAAAATAGCTCATACGGAGTCTTTTTAGGGACCACTACAATCGAATATTGTCACAAGACTGTGAAACTTTGAGATACTTTAATCTTGCTGTGAATATTTTATTAAGTTTTCCATCAAATGTGCAAGATTGTTTAAGCACATGTAATGCACACAACAAATATTCCATAGTAATAGATGAAGGACTCCAAGGATGCAGTGGGTATCAAAGACAAAAGTTGTGATAAGTTATTTCGACTAGATTCTATTAGTCAATAGGTATCACATTGGACCCTAGGGTAGTGGTTTGGCCAATAAGTGTCAGTGGTGACACTAGGGACTAGCATTAATTAATTAATTAAAGTCAATCTAAGGGTCAACAGAAGTTGGGGACCACTCTAGGTTGCAAATGGCCTAGCCAATTTAATTATGGATGGACACATTTAATTTTAGGCAGGATCAAAATGATTGAAATTAATTTTCAAGATTATTTAATTCTAAAGATTAATTGAATGGCTGGATAATGCTAAAAAATGGATTTAGAAGACTGCTACTTGGCAAAAATGCCTATGCAAACTGAGAAAACATTTTCGGGGGCTAGGTCTCAACCATTCAATCAGTTCATAGCTTGGGAGAGAAGAGAGAGAGCTATTGGTCCATTTTCTGATCAAACAACAGCAATTTGCTACAAAAGACAACCATATGGGGGCCAACAAGCAAGGGCCAGCAAGGAGTCACCTTCCAAGGGCTCCCAACAGCATTGTTGATTAGGTGACAACATTTTGGAGGTGCCTAGCAGTAGGTGACTACATTAAATGCAGGCTACAGCAAGCAACAAGCAAAAATTTAGGGTTTCTCGTGAAAAATATCAGATTTCTCTCTTATCTTGGCTTTCTTTCACCTTCTCCAGTCCATTCTCAAGAGATCTTAGGATTTCTCAACCATTTTAAGTAGATCTCGACCAAATTTGGTAGACAGCAAAGAGAGCTCTGCTCTAAATCCTAATTAGGGTTTGACAACCACCTTCGCACTTGTGCCAATTGGTGAAGGTATTATACATTGATTTCAACATCTAAAATTTGAGTAATTGTCAGGGAATTCAAATGCCAGCCCATTCATTGTAATTTGGGGTAACATTTGGCCAGTTCGCGGTTTACTGCCCTTCCAAGAAAGAAGGTTAGTTTCATGGTTCCATTGTCGGGATGCCACTCAATCCCTTGATTTGGTGGGCCCAAGGCACCTAATTGCGAGCCAAAGCTTTGTGCTAATGCTGATTTTTACTCTCAGCTGAGAAATTACAGCAATATATCTTCATACAATGAGATGCAATCAAGCATAGATGATACCTCTCATTATGAAGATTCACATGGAAATGAAGGAAATGCAATGCTTGACCTTGGACAAGGCTCAAACCATGGACAGCAAGTTGAAAATGTTGTTGTTGGGCAAGATGCAAGGCCTTCAATACATAATGAGGCAAGAATCCTCAGTTTACCCGATTTTTGAATGCTCCGAAGAAGGACAGCAAAGGCAAGAAGAAGAAGACATCTTCTACACCTTCGAGACAACAAGGTGCATCAAAGGTAATGCCAAACCCTTCATTTGAAGCTCCCAAAGATGTTAATGAAACTAAATAGTTGGTACCTATCGGGCAAGGAATGAAAATGCAAGGTCATCATTAAAGTGCCAATCCAATGGATTTTGGACAGCCGAGCATGTATGTTATGATGGGGCAGCCAAGATATTTTGCTAGAAGCATGATTTTTCATGCTATGGTTGGACAAGGACCACATACGGCAATATGTGGCACAAATCCCTGTATGCAGCAACCAATGCATGGTGTGCAAGGCCCAATGTATTCAAGTATGGCTAGAAATGTGCAAAACTCTATGTATAACAATATTGGTTTGATGCCTGGGACACAAAGTAGCATGTTTAGTAATGCATCTGCACTCCCAAATGCTTATGGGGCTCAAGGAATGCGTGTTGGTCATGCAAATGCTCCGCTTGGTGTTGATGTTGGTGTTGGTGTTGGTGTTGGTTTTGATGTAAATTCAATGAGTGCACCCTTTTTGCAATAGCCAGTGTATGACAACTTGACACCCTAAGGGGCAGCAAAAGACTAATGAGGGTGGAAAAGCAGTGAAGTTTGAGTCCTTCAGTGGTGCACAAGATAGGTTGAAAGCTTTGACTTTCATTTAATAGTTTGATATAGCCTATTCAAGGGGAAACTTCACCGAGTCCTCGAAGATTCAAAAGGCAGCCACTTTCTTGAAGGGAATGCATTGCAGTGATGGACCACCCTTTTGATGCAAGGTGGAGCACCATCAACGTGGGTACAATTCAAGTAAATGTTTGCATCAAATTGGTTGGCAAGTAACTTTGAGATGGACATCATGACAACTTAGAATAAGCTAGATACTAAAGAATGTAAGAATTTGGAGCAATATAATAAGAAGTTTTGGGATGCATTGTTGCCTATTACTTCTTATTACCCCATACCCCTTCGTGAGCAAATGGAAAAATATGGTTGTGGGCTGCCCAAAGGAATCATGGATTTTGCATTAAATCCACCATCTATAGCATGTCTCAACTCATAGAGACTGCTACTACACCCAATGCTTTGTTGCGTGGTAAGGATTTGGGCTTCTTAGAGAGTAGGAAGAAGTCGAATAAAAAGTTGTTCAAGGCTAAGAAAAGGGACAAATCTGAAAATCAGCCTTTAAAGAGGCCCAAACAGCAAAGAAAGGACTTGAAAACATTGGCACAACGTAGGAAATTGATGGCTGCAAATAAATGTTTTATTTATGAATAGGAGGTTTACATTGCAAGGGACTATCCCAATAAGCAAAGTGATCAGCCCAATGATGATGCTACTAAGTTATGTAGAGCATGGGACAAAATTAGGGATCAGCATGCATTGATTTTCTTTGATAATGGTGCACAAGCCAACTTCATCTCTGTAGACATGATAAGCCGTCTAGGCATCAGAGAGAATGAGACGGGACCCATGGGAAAAGTTGGAATGGCATGTAAAGGCTATGCAGAGCCCATCACAGAACTCATTAGAAAGCTTCAATTGCATATATAGGGATATGTGGACAGCGAAGAGTTCTTCATTGCTCCACTTAGAGGTTGTGATGTATTGCTTGGTATGCCATGGTGTCACTATATACGTGCAGTGATTGATTCTCGTGCAAAAAAGATCACTATTCAACATAAGGAAAATGCACTCACATTTGATGTGAAGTTAAAAGGTGAATCTGTCCCTGTTATATCTACAGCTGCCATTTCTAAAGTAATGAAAAATCATCTTTCAATGCACTTAGTTTTTACTAAGGATAAAGATGATAGTGAAAATGTTGTCTAAGTTAGAGAAGGTTCAAGAATCGCATGTCATTTCTGAAAATGTATACTGATTGTTTCTCTCAATCACTTCCAAGGCAGCTACCGTCTGAAAGGCTAGAAGATCATGGCATAGATCTTATTCCTAGAAGTAGCCCACCTAATGAGCCACCCTACAAAGTCAATGCAGCCAACAAGAGAAGATTATAAGTCAAATGAATGAAATGTTAGAAAAAGGGTTGATTCAGCCCAGCTCATCTCCTTTTTTATCTCCGAGACTTTTGGTGCTAAAAATGATGGTTCATGGCGTATGTGCATTGATTATCGTACTTTTGGTTCTCCTTTTTATTCTCTCATGCTTTTGGTGCAGAAAAAAGATGGTTCATGGCGTATGTGCATTGATTATCATCCTTTGAACAAGATCACGATAAAGAATCACTTTCCGATTCCTTGGATTAATAATGTTATGGATAGATTGCACGGGGCAGTCATATTCAATTGTATAGATCTGAAAAGTTTGTATCATCAAATATGCATTAGACCACAGGAGATGTGCCTAAGACATCTTTCAAAACATATTTTGGCCTGTACGAGTTTCTTGTCATGCCTTTTGGACTTACGAATGCTCCTGTCACTTTCAATCAGATGATGGATCGCATTTTCAAGCCACATAGAGGATTTGTGAGCACTTTCTTTGATGACATGATGATCGTCTATTCAAAGAACGAGAAAGAGCATAGAAGACACTTGGACATTGTGTTCAATGAACTATGTGAGCATAGACTAGTTATCAATGACAAGAAAAGTGAATTCTTTTTGCATCAAATCCACTTTTTGGGACATTGTATTGGCTGATGGTATTCGCATGGCCCCTACAAAGGTTGAGGCAATACAATCGTGGACACCTTTGAGAAATGTGCATGAGGTCTGCGACTTCTTGGGTTTATATTCTTACTACATGAAGTATGTATGTAGATTTGTTGAAATTGTGTCTCCATTGCATGCTTTGCAGAAGAAGGATGTGCCATTTAGATAGACACCAATAGAAGTTTCAGCATTTGAAAAGTTAAAGGAAAAGATGACTTTAGATCTTGTACTTATATTGTCTGATCTAAGAAAGTCATTCATAGTTTACAGGATGACCGAGTTGTGGCTTATGAGAGCTAAATTTTCCACGATGTAGAAAAGAATTTGTAGGTCTTTGAGAAAGAGCTTTTTACTATAATTCATACAGTCTACATGGAAACATTCTTTGTTGGAGGCTGATTTTATAGTGCAGACAGACCATCAAACTTTTGATGTACTTTCTGACGCAAACGATGTTGTCAGAGAAGCATATGAGATAGGCAATTTTTCTCTCTATGTTTCATTTTCAAATTGTACATATTGATGATAAAAAGAATGTTGTGGCTAATGCACTGTCACATAAGCCAGAAATTTCAGCCGTCAGTATGGTTTATCACACTGAGTTGGATGCTGAAACCAGCCTTCCTTCTTGGAATGGGTGGTAATAACCTGATTTAAGAGTTAATTACAGCAATAAATAAATGCACATAAAATGAAATACACACTTTACCATAACATTCTTGGACAGTAGACACCCTGTTGGCCCCAAAATTGGCGCCCCTTGCAGTATTTCTTTAGCACTTGTCTAGAGTCCCATCAACCTTTAGCTTGGTCCTAAAAATCCACTTCATCCTAATGACTTTCTTGTGACCAAGACAATCCACCAAGGTCCAAGTCTCATTCCGGTCAATACTATCTATTTCCTTCTCCATGGCCTCACCCCATAAAGGATCTTGGAGAACCTCATGTTAACTATCTAACTCGAGATGTGCAATGTAATCAGCCATAAAGACTAAAGCATATAAAGCTTGAGGGACAAGCCGAGCAAATCTTCTAAGGCCCTCCGAAGAGCAATCTGGTGGAAGGATCCACGAATCCCACAGTCTATAGGCACCAGCGAGGTAATGGGTCTCGCGCAAGGGGCCTAAAAGCAGAGGAATCTGCAGGAAGGTCAAGAGCAAATAGTAGGCCCATCTCAGAAGGCACAATGTCTAATAATGTGGACTAAGATAAGGACTTAGAGTCCGATACATAAGACCGCACTATGTCCCTCTTATCAAAGGCGATATCTCTCCCAACGATCACCTTGTTTACCTGAGGATCAAACAACCGATAGCCTTTTACTTCAGAAGAATAATCCACAAAGATCAACAGATTAGCTTGGGGAGTGAGCTTTCCTATCTTGTCATCAAGTATGTGCATGTACGCACAATTCCCGAAGACTCTGAAGTGGGAAACAACAAGTCTCTCACCAAAGAATGCCCCGTAGGGAATCCGCTAGGGACTCATCTGTAGTTTTGAACACTCTATAGCTGGTTAGAGATCGGCAATGAAGATATCAAAGCCATTGTGCACTCGTGGATCAGATATGCCACAAGAAATCACTGAAATACAGCCATTTGTAACCAATTTTGAGCATATTTCAATAATCTAAAGAAATACTGAAAGAGGCGCCAAGTTTTGGGGCCAACAAGGGTCAATGTCCGGTGTAAGAGCAATCTTGCTCTAGTTATGTGTGGAGTTTTCCTGCTAAATTAAGAATTTACTAAAATGTAGTTTACTAACCTTTGGACTTTCACAAGTTCCACGAAAACTTCTTTGGTTGATTCACCCTAAGCCAAATTTAGCTTACTCATTTAGTTGCTTAGTCAGTGGACTGCACCTAGGATGCCACATTGGATTGCATGTCTTCGTGTTTTGAGATATTTGCAGTGTACCTATGCTTATGGCTTGACTTATAGTTCTGGTTTATATTTGCAAGGATACAATGACTTTGACTAGGCAAGAGATCTTGACACCCGATATTCCTATGGCGGCTACCTCTTTACCTTGGGCACCGCATCCATCTCTTGGGCTAGCCATAAGCAGGAGACGATGGCAACTTCCACAGACAAGGCTAAGTCTAGGGCTCTCTTTGATGGTACCATGAAGGCTAACTACTTGAGAAGCTTACTAGCAGCACTTCATTTCCCATACGACCCTCCTACCATTGTCTATTGCGACAATTAGAGTGCCATTGCACTTGAGGGCAAACCAATCATTACACCACAGATGTGGCATGTGAGAGTCCATTTCCACTTGTTTTGCTTTCTGTGTCTATGTTTGTCTTGTTGTGCTTCTATTGTGGTCATACACTCTGTGTTTGAGTTTTGAGTTTTGCGTTTAGGATTTGAGTTTTGCTTTCTATGTCTATGTTTGTCTCATTGTGCTTCTGTCATGGTCATACACTTTGTGTTTCCTTAAAGCAAACCCTAGCAATGCCTTCATAGTCTTCTTTACATCAGTCAATCAACCGTTGCTTCAGTACTTGCTACCTAGGATCGGCTTGGGCACACTCCCCCCCTACTTCAAATTGACGAGAATAGGATGATTCCCTTCAGCTTTAACTTCAAGTTTGAGAGGGAACAACTTTCTTCTTCTCTTGGTAACAGGATGTTGTTTACAATTTCTTTTTTAGACATTGCGTAAGTTCTACTTTGTATCTTCATCCACATCATCAGGAAGACATGATTGTAAAAGGGCACATGGGCAAGTGAACAATTCCCCTACGAGGACACTGTCCAGGTGGCACCATTACATAGCATTTTGCATAAGTATGATCATACCTACATTGTCTCTTGCATAACTCCGGTACATTGGCATTCGGACCTTGTAAACATGTCTCTATGCATATTTATTCTTTTTCAATCTTTTGGAGTGGTCGACTCTGGATCCACCATATTCATGGCATTGCACATAGTAGTCTCCCTTGCTTGCTTAGCTTACTTTCTGCAGGCTTTCTTGCCTCTCCACATACCCCCATACTTGCTTCCCACATCCACAACCCATTCCTTCATCATCGACAACAAATAGTGGTAGGGATAGCTTTCTTCTTTTGTGAAGGTCTTTGGGTCTGACCATTTGTTAGTCTCCCATGTTGAGCTAGAATAAGCATAACATGTGAATTAACTTCAACAGACCCAAAAAATCCTTAATTAATGAAAACCCTAAAATGGTATGCGGTTCGAGAGAGTTTTAAAGCCGTGCATGGTACAAGGTCCTTAAACTTTCTATAAATAGGTAGGCTGCCCTCCATTCAATCTTATCTCATTTTTGCCAATTTCAAGCCTTGTAGCTTTGCTGCCCACACCCCGTTCACAAAGGACATTTTAGCCGAAGCTGTCCATTGCTGTCCACATTAGTCTGTGGCACCTATTTCCAGCCTCCTCCCTGCTGATTCACACTGTTTCCAGCTAGGCGACTACTGCTGATTGCTGCACTGCTGTTGTACAGCCTGTCCACATCAGCAAACTGCTGCGTCTGCAGGCCCCTGCTGCCAGCCATCATCAACCTCATCCCAACTGTCACCATCAGTCTGCTACCTGCGTTTAATGTGGAGGCTGCTGCCATGCCACCAGCTGCATCTGTGTTTGCAGATTTCTCTTTCTTTTCCCTATCTTACACTGATCCAACATCACTGTTTGTTGCGTTTGTTGATGTCCAACACTCAAAAGGCTGCCTTGTTGCATTTTGGGATCCATCAAGAGTACGACACACTCTCCAGCTCATTACCTCTACCTCGGTCCTCCAGACACGAGAGTTTGGGGTACAGTTTTTCATTCCTTCACGGTTTGTTTGCTGTATGAGCATTGTATATTTAGTATTCAGTCGTTCATTCAAATTTCCATTGTGCTCATTCTCTCGAAGTTACCCTGACCTTAACTGTGTTCTGTTGAGTTTGTGATTTGTCATAAGCTTTCATTTATGTTTCTACATTAGGATATTTATTCACATGGTACCAGAACCACGCATTCAAGATGACGGATTTGGGGCTTCTTCATTTCTTCTTGGGTCACGAGATTTATCAATCTCAGAGGGGGATTTTCATCTCTCAGCAGAGGTACATTCAAGAGCTCTTGGTGACTTTTGAGATGGAGACTTGTCGGCCCATTACTACTCCTATGGATCCAAATTGAAAGGCCACTTCACACTCAGATTCTCCCGTGATGGATGCTTCCCGCTACCGTCAGTTGATTGGATCCTTGATTTGGCTTCTCAACACTCCTGTTGATCTTTGTTTTGCTATGGGTCTTTTGGCAGGGTTCATGATGGAACCCAAACAGGTGCATTGGCAGGCTGCCCTGAGGATTCTTCCGTATTTGAGGGGGACCTCTGATTTAGGGATTTCTTATTCCACAGGTACAAATGCTTCAGATCTGGTTCTTGCAGGTTGGAGTGACTCGGATTGGGCTGGCAATGTGGACCACCAACGGTCTACTACAGGCTATTGTTTTACCTTGGATACAGGTACTATCTCTTGAAGTAGCAAGAAGCAACCCACGGTAGCCCTTTCTTCTATTGAGGCGGAATATCGAGCTGCATCTTCTACCACATGTGAGGTTGTATGGCTTCGGAGATTGTTGGAGGAGCTTGGCTGCCCCCATACTCATCCTACTCTTCTGTGGTAGGGGCCATGGACCATACAAGATCTTGCAAGCTGAATACGATCTCATCCTCATGTATCAAGCTCGATAACAAATTGAAGGTAAATTTGAGTTCTCCCCTTTAGATTCAATGCACCAATCTAATGATTTGATGGAAGCTCCACAACGAATTGCCATCCAAACTCGCATGGAGTACAAACCATTTTTCTCTCTAACACCATCTTTAGCTCTTTCATATTTTCCATACACTTCTCCACCTTCATTCACTCCATCTTTTGAGTTTACTTCCTCTTTTTGGCAAGATATTGGTGATGCTCATGATAAAGGAACTCTTCGTACCAAGTATTGGTTCATAAGCCCCAAAGAGGATAGATTTTTCTAGTTGCACTCAAGAAAACGTAAGCAAAAGTTGCAAGAATCTTTGGTGAGTGCTCCTTCTTCACCTTTTCCTTCAGCCTTTACATCTCATGGTCGATTTGATTTTAGCAAATCATCTTTTTCATCATTTGCATCTAATGGACAAAAGGAACCTTACACATTTACCTCAACTCCACAAAAGACAAATCCATTTAATCTCCCATCCATCCCACACACTAGTAAACATTCATGTTTCAATGGCTCCACATCAATCAGCACCCATTAGACGTTTTCAACCTATTTTTGCCTACCTAATTCCTCCACCTCCTACTTATCCCCCTCCACTACCTCCTCCTTATCCATCTTATTCCACTTACTCGACACCTCATGGTTCTTCCTCCTCATTAGCGAAACATGCCTTTAATAGCAATACTCATTTTTAACAAGTCGAACTACTTCCTACTTGGTCAAACCTAATTCAACATGTCCTTGAATCACAGAACCTATAGGATCTTATGCAAGGGTTGGAACCCCAACCCGATCCCACACTTGTTCCACACGAGGTTGTTGGCTCATGGAAAGCTAGAAATACCTCTGCTATTGTCGAGCTGATGCAAGGTCTATTACTTGAATTTCATTCGCAGCTTCATCATTTTGACACAGCATCTGAGCATTGGGCACACTTGACTAACTGTTATGCGGCTCCAGATAGGACCTATTGCATCAATTTGGATCATACGCTCCAAAACTTTAAAATCGCTGACCGAGATGACTTGAAAGTCAAGTTGACTGAGTATCAATGCCTTCTTGCCAAGTTCTCTACCATGAGGGGGTCCTAAGTCCTCAAACAATCAAGTCACGTCATTTCTAAACAAGCTATCGAGGAAATATTTCTATTTTGAGCAGCAGGTGATCTCATGGCCCACTATTCCCAAATTATATGGACTCGAGTAGCAGGTACTCTGTTACACTCCGCTATTCAATCAATTTCATAGTTTGACCTCTATAGAGGGGACTCTTGTTGCTTTTTCTCAGAAGGGGCAGCAACGGAAGGATAAACCACATCAAAATTCTACTCAAAATCAAAATCAAAATCAATCTAGAGAGACCCCAAGAAACTCCCGATCATCTCTCAAACCCGAGTGGTAAGATGTACCAAAGAAAAATCGATACTATCAACATTGTCAAAAGGCTGGCGACTTTGATGATGAGTGTTGATCAAAGACAAGAGGCACAGCACCAAAAGTTAAGACTCAAAACCCCGCCCCTCAATCAGGCAACCCCTAGTAGGGGAGACAAGGTGGTGGCAACCCTTAGCCTCGGTCAGCCATCACAATCAACAATGTTCTCAATGCTAGAGGGCTTGTTTGAGTGGTTTGAACCATTTGAGGATGTGAGTTGCATCCACATCTGCGAGTTGCTTCCTGACAAGGTGACTATAGAGGCCCACTTGTCACAACCAAGTACTTCAGATACTCCTTAGATTGTGGACAATGGAGCTACTTATCATACGACCCCAATCGAGGACATTTTCATTTCCCAAGCCTCTACAATTGAGAGAGTCCGAGTTGGGAGCAAGTCCTTGATTAAGATTTAGGCTCACGGTCGCATCAGTTTTGCCATTAACTAGGGCCCGGATCATGGTATGCTAGATGATCTATACTATGTTCCCCAACTTGGGGTGAACTTGTTATCCATTCAACAACTTTGTCGATTGGGTTGAGCGATCTTCTTCATAGCCACCACAATCAAGGTCCTTGACTCTCAAACCGGTTTAGTGATTGCTCGCAATGAGGCATAGCCTAGTGGCCTGTACCACATGACACAGATTCTCTCCAAGCCGACAACTGAGGCTTTGAGTTTCACTGCTTCTAGGCTTTAGCCACTACATGGGAGCCTACAAACACCGAGCGTCTTTGGCATTGTTGCTTCGAATATCTCAAATACGACTCTCTTTATGAGTTGTTGCATCAATAGATGGTTGACGACCTTCCGCACCTAAGCTACTGCAGGATATCACTTGGACTCCCTTAGTAAGATAACCATTGCCTCTGTAGTCTTGGTAGGCCACTTGGCAACCGACGTGCACCCTTTGTCTTATGCCTCGGTTGCTTTGGGGTGGGACACCTTGGGGAACACCAAAACAAACAATACTTTGTATTAGCCTTCCTTTCTAACTAAATCTTTTGGGCCTAAAAGGGAGCGTTAATCTAAAACAAGCATTACATGCTAAATTAGCCTCTTGAACAGCCCCAAAATGCTTAATTAATTAAAAACTCTAAAACGGGGAGCAGTTTGAGAGCGCATTAAAATCGGGAGAGATTCGAGATCCTAAGACTTTCTATAAATAGGCAGGCTGCCCTCCATTCAGCCCAATCTCGTTTTTGCAGGTTTCAAGCCTCTAGCTTCATTGCCCACACCCCGTTCACAAAGGACGTCTCAACTGAAGCTGCCCAACATTGTCTACATCCCTCCAGTGCCTATTTCCAGCCTTCTCCGTGTAGTCTACACCATCCAACTGCTGCGAACAGCCAAGCTGACTCCTACTACTACTGCATTTGCTGCAGCCAGCTGCTGCCCTGCTGACCACAACCATTCTACTGCTCCATTTGCTGCAGGCAGCTGCACCCAGGTTGTCATCGCCCTCCAACTGCTGCCTAGCAGTCCTACACTGTCTAGAGGCTGCATTTGGCAGTTTTCTCTCTTTTGCCTGTCCAACACTAATCCAACATCATTGTTTGCTGCAATTGCTGCTGTCGGACACCTAGAGGCCTTGTTGTGATTCAAGATATGTCAAGAGTACAACACACTCTCAAGCTCATTACCTCTCAATCCTCGAGACACAAGAGATCCGGGTAGAGTTTTCATTCCCTGCGTGGTTTGTTTATTGCATGGGCATCGTATTATATTTATTCATTCATTCAAATCTTCACTGTGTCTATGAGTTACCCTAACCCTAACTGTGTTCTGATGAGTTTATGCTTTGTTGTACGCTTTCAATTATGTTTCTACGTTAGGGTATTTCTTCACACCTACTTTGTTATCTCCCTGATGTCTGCACGATACTCTCTGCATGCTCCAATCCTCTGGGACAATCTCTCAATACATGGCATCATGTGTGTCATCCAACATTGTTTGGGCATTACCTGTGTGGACATTAAAAAACCCAACTAGCAATATGTCACCCATACTAGCAAACCACAAAATATCCTCATAAAGTGGCATATAGAGGGACTCCTTTATTGCATCTCCTAGTTACGCATACCTAGACCCGATCAGCAAAAAGTAGCAAATTTCTACATACAATTCTTTAGCCCATCTCTACATACTCAAGTCCATATACCACTACAAGGACAGACCACATCAACAAGCTAGAGGAGATTTAGAATACCCTTGCATCCCTCAATAAGATCGTGGCTTTAAAGGACCTTGTTGTGATGCTTGTGCTACATCTCCCATCATCAAAGTATGACGTATTCTACACCAATCCTCTCACCACTCATACAAGGGATACTCACACGAGGAGCTAGCTTTCATGGGACTTGGGCAAGATATGCATCACAAGGAGATAAATTCTCATTGAACCGGAGCACACAGCCATGCTTTTGCAACATCATCTTTGTGTAAAAGACAAGCCAAGCAAAAGAATGGGAAGAAGAAGTCCAAGAAATCGGAATCATCTTCCAACTCTATTATAAATACAAAGGGGAATCACAACAGATATCCCAAGTTCCCCTCAATCCTTTGTTCTTCTAAGGGGGTAGTTACTATTGGTTACATTACCTCAATGCCTACTTGTGGTATTAGCACCTTGCCTCTATTACCCGACCCTCCATCTTCGAGCACCATTTTGAAGGTCCTACATGTTCCAAACTAACCCCTGAGGCTTTCATCTCCTCTCAATCCATGCCCTTACATGCCTCGATACGCACGTTGTCTACACCAAGCAGGCCATATTTGTTGAGGATTCCCCTTTAGAAGCCATGCTTGCAACGAGAGAGGGGCCTATATAGGCTCCATTTCTTGGTTAATGTAATGGGCCCTTTGAGGTGTCTTTCTATTACTACACCCATTTTAGTTTGTGCACCACCCATCCTACAAGTCCTATTCCATCGCCCACCATCTCCTTTGGTCGTTCCATAGTACCCCCCATCCCTTTTTGAGAGCGACGATCTTGGTGATATGGCATATGGATTCCCTGGCCCTTTGTGTTCCAAAGGGGCACTCCCAAGATCATGAGGAGATTCTTCAGGGATTGTAGTCTTCCACGAGCCTTTCCTTCATGCAGTGGCCTCTTTTCTTTGTCATCAAGCTACCATCCCCAACTGTTTACATACCCATCCTATGGTCATTGGTCCCTATTGTTCTTCTTTTCTCGCATATTAAGGTGCCTTGGATAGCTCCTCGCTATCTCTGTCAATTGGATCAGAGGTGTGACTAACCAATTCCCAACTGCATATCTTTGGAGTAATCCATTCGAGGCCTCTCCACTCCCATTGGCCTATGATGGCCTCCAATTGGATCAAGCTTTCAACTAGAGAGCGGGTCTTACTCTTTGGTTGGCATTCATCATCAATGAACTTTGTTGATAGTGGCTCTCTTGCCACCCTCAGATCAATTTCATCGCCTTTGGCCTTTCACCACATCTAGGATCTAAAAGGGGGGTGTTAGCAATCATGTGTTGTCATATCTAGTAATCTTCTACCTATGAGTCTCAATTTGAGTCAAACAAGCACATTTGGAGCTCTAACATTGTGTTCTATCTATCATTTATGTGTCCTAGGCACTTCATGGGGAGAGTACGCCAATGCAATTCATTTCTAGCACGGTGACCATTTTGTCCTCTTGATCCAGGCGCTCATGCTAGCTTCATCTCTACAGACATGGCTACAAGGCTTCACATAATGAGATGGGACCTACATGGGAGGTTAGAATGGCATTTCATATATATTCACCAAAAGATCCATCACAACCTTCTCACCCTAGAGCATTGCATTTGCCAAGGAAAATCCAATAGATTGTTGCCTTCGTTCATCCAATTGCAAACACAAGTTCAACATTCTTATTGTCCTTAACAACAAGACATACCATTTTTTATTCAAATATGCTTGTTGTATATGTCAAGATCACTTTAAAAGTGTCTACTTCTAAAGATGTTTTAAAAGTTCTACTTCTAAAGATGTTGCAAAATGAGGAACCTAGAGTTGAAATTCAAGGCATCTATGAGTCACAATAGGAGTAATCACCTGCTATAACAGCATCTTGCTAAAGGATGAACGTCCTTGAAGTCAAGCACTTTGAAGCCTCTTAACCTCCATGGGAACTCAAGTGAGATAAGGGGTGCAATAAACAACGGTCACGAGAGCACATTCAAACAAATTATCCTTGAACATCGAGTCAGCACAATCACCAAATGACTACAAGTGTGCCCAAACCCAACATCAAGCACTCAAAATAACACGTGTGAATTAGGATCAAGCCTGAAGCTTTGAGCTGGGCAGATGTCTTGGTTTGAGTCCTTTTTCGCACCAGCCAGGACACCCAATAACATGGAGCAAACAATCTCACAAACAAGTTCTTAGCTCACACATACAAGAAAGACAATGCATGAAGTCACAACTGTGTCAGCAACATAATACATACCCAAAAGTTGTTTCATTTACTTGTGGCTGGAAGTGTGCTATTGCAGCAGAAAACCACTTGCACAAGATCCCTAGCATGACTTCCATCTCATGTTCACTTGTGCATAAGTGATAGAGATGTGTTTGAAATTTTCAGGGTGTTACACAAAGTGACAAGCAATAAAGAACCTCAGATTGAGGTATGGCAGTGTCTTTCAATGTTGTCTTAGACAGACCCTGATGCTCTAGTGCAACACAAGATGTTTCAGATGTAACAACATGAGATGTCTCAGAAGTAGCAACTTGGTCTTGAACACGATATGGCAGAGGGCGCATTTCTTAAATAACCTCCACTGGACATTGACTGAATGGTTGCAAATAGCCTACGCACACTATGCAGCAGGTAGCTTGATCATTTGAATAGGATTTGCACTTGGATGGACAATAGCAAAACCGAATACCCCTTCCTGTCTTACTCGCATGGAAATGACTTGAAAACCCACAAAATGGCAGCCATAAAGGAAAAAAGGTTCATGTACTGGTGGGTTTACACAACCCATGTTGGTTAAGCTGATCGTCAAGATAAAAACCTCTGCATTTATTCATTTTCAGTATCTTGGATTGGAGATAGCAGCGATATACTTCCTTCAAGTGCATCGAAGAGAGCTCCGTATCAAATGACTGCCATTAACCACTTATTCAAATGTATTGAGAATCTCTTTTCAAAGAATTATATTCGAAAAATAGCTCCAGTTGACTACATCCCTACCCTTTTTTTTTCGCACACACTGTCTGTCGCTCCTTATCATCGAATTAATCATTTTAAACAAGCTCGAACAAAGCTGCGGTATGTCTCATTCAAATGAAGGGAAGAGAGCTACGAATGATAAACAAGGGCATTCAAATGCCAGGAGGATACCGTCAAGTAAGTGT
This sequence comes from Lygodium microphyllum, assembly GCF_053477565.2. NCBI lineage: Eukaryota > Viridiplantae > Streptophyta > Polypodiopsida > Schizaeales > Lygodiaceae > Lygodium > Lygodium microphyllum. Next base: position 152,062,045 of record NC_141146.1, on the reverse strand, counting down.
CCAAAGGGACGAAACCCGGAGCTTCTGCATCCTTGGTTTGTAAAAAGGCACCGCAGCCATAACAGGCAGGTTCAAGGCTTTTGACCGGAGCTTTCTTCTTCTTCTTCTTCTCCTTCTCCTTCTCCTTCTCCTTCTCCTTCTTCGACGGCTGTTGTTGCTTCTGCTCGTAAGATGACGACTCATTACGACGGCGAGGAGAAGAGTGGCGCATGGACAGGGCCTTTTCCAGGAAGGCTTCGCCCCTGCTCTTGGCCAAGAGGCCATGCCCGACTGTTTCTTCCTTGCTTCTGCTTACGTCCTTCGTGGATGCAGCGCTCTCTGGGCAGGCGTGGGCCGTCAGGAAAACCTGCTTCTGCTCCTTGCGTGCAGAATGTATCCCCGAGGCCTTCGGGAGAGCATAGTAGCTGATAGGCAGCTTCAAGCACGCCATCGACGAGGCGATGACGATATGCTCGTCAATGACGATATGCCTTCAAGCGCGCCGTATGAGCTCAACGAGTCATATATACACTGCTCTAGATATTGAGTGTTTCTCCGCACTTTTGTAATGCGAGATATATATTATCAGAAGGTAAAGATAATTACAGCACCCCTAGGATGCAGCGTGGCAACTTAGGCCATAGAACTCAGTTTCTTATGAAAAAGTCTAAAAGCCCAATGTTTGGATTTCAAGGACCAGAGAACAGCTAATATCTTAGACTTAAGATGACCTAACAGAGAGTTAGGGTTAACCCTATCCTGGGGTCTAAACAAAACAGAGTTCCTTCTGTACCATATGAACTTGATTACAACCACCGAGACCAAGCTAATCAGTTTCCAAGAGCTTTCGTCCAACCCCCCTCGATCTGCAAAAAATACAGTTGACATACTAAATGTGCCTACCAGATTTTCCCCTTTTGACATTTCTCCAAATCGAAGATACAAAAAAACAATTCCAAAACAGATGCTTTTCCGACTCTGGAGATCTACCACAGAATGAACACAAAGGAGAAACATTCATCCTCTTGGCGAGACATGCCCGCAAGGGAAGTTTCTTCAAAGCAAGCCGCCACCTAAATGAATTCAGTCTAAAGGAAGGGGTAGCACCCCAAATTCTTATCATCCTCCTCTTCCACCCATGTACCTAGGCCATAGGATATTCAGTCCTCTACTTAACTTGTAAATTCATGGGGATAGCTAGAGATGATGCTCTCAGATCTCATGTAGATTTGCAATGGATAATGCACTTTCTAGATGGGCTGCAAAGGTCTTTCAGGGTAGAATTTCCCTACTATGGAGGTAGGCCAACCTTCTTTGACTTGACTCAAAACAGCAGCAAGCCAATCTCTTTCTCTAATATTCAACTTGTAGATGTCAACTAGCCTATCCAGCTAATGCCACTGACCGTCTTGCTCACACTAGACATCCTTCCAAACAGCCAGCCCTTTATCATGCAACCTCTTGGCCAATTTAGAATCCCTATGGATAGGTTCCTGAGGGGGGTCATAAGCATGCGGTGAAAGCCAAATGCTCCTGTAAAGGGGTAACCTCTTGATTCCCATTTAGCTCCGAAAAGTACCTTCTGCCATATGGCAATCAAAGCTTGGGCAACATCAGAATGCGATATTCTGACCTTTAAATGAGGGCAAGATAAGACATCTTGCCAAGAGATTTTTGTCCACTATGTCCCTTTAAGGCTAGTTGTTGTGATCCAATGGACGGATAACTATAGCCCAAGGCTGATTGCTTTCTAGCCTTTTTAGCAGTGCAAAGCATAAGGATAGGGACTTCATTTCTAGGCTCTCAAGCCTGGCTCCACCATTTTTCATATCCTCCATGAAGTCATGCTAATTGATGTGTGCTTGTGATATGTTGCCCTTATAGGACCAAAAGAAAGCTCTCAACAAATTCTCCACTTTTGCCCGGGATGTCGAGCTAAATGGGAGAATAGACCCTACATAAATAGTAGGCCGATTTCAAAATGCTCCTGGTAATTGTCAACCTACTTGCAAAGGAGTAGGGGCATCCATCCGTTTTTTTTTTTCCTAGAACCTACTTAAAAACCAAGAGAAACACTGATTAAGAGAGACCCCAACCCTAATGGGGACTCCTAAATATCTCACAATTTCTCCAAGCTTAACTATTTTGAAGCCAATTGTTGAATCCATGGCTTAGGTTCCCGCCATGAGAAGACAAACAGTTCAGTTTTCCTCATGTTAACCTATGAGGCCAACAGCTCCGAGAACTCAAAGTAGATCTCTAGTAACTTGCACACTGACTCCCTTTTAACCTCAACAATAGAGGCATTATCATCTGCAAAAAACTGGACAGCCATCTGTGATTCGTCGGGAAGAGGGAGGCTTTTAATGGCACCAAATTGTAGAGCCTAATCAATATTCCTTAGCAAAGGATCAATAACCAGAGCAAAGAGCAGCGAGGCTAATAGACATCCCTGCCTAATGGAGCGTTTCACATCAAAAGGAGCAATGAAGGTGCCATTAATATTAACGATTGCAGAAGCATTACTAAATAGAGTAACCACCATATTGATGAAAATGGGGCCAAATTTCATGGCAGACAGGACTCCAATGATGAAAGACCAGCTGACCCTATCATAGGCTTTATCAATCCATATTCATGAGCACAAAATCCTTTTATAGGCTAAGAGCATAATCCATGGAGATGATGAGATTAAGAACCGCATCATGAATTCTTTTGCCACGTACAAAACCATACTATCTTTTATGAATCACCTCAGTGAAGAGGTGTTTGATGCACAGAGCTAAAGCCTTGGCCAAGATCTTATAAGAAAATTTGAGCATTGTTAAAGGTCTCCAACTTGTAGGCTTATTCATGTCCTATGACTTGGGTATGACCTCCTTGATTCACAGCAGGGATCAGAAAACCAAACTTCCTAACATGATTCAACATGTCAACAAGATCTTCCCCGCATATAGGCCATAATGTTTGAAACACTTTGGCAGGAAGACCATCTAGCTCAGGAGATTTCCCTGAATTCATGGAGAAAATAGCCTCTTTCAACTCCACCAAAGTAAAGGGTCTATCCAATAGCAAAGTCTGCTCAGTACCAATCTGATTAACTACATCATGCAAGAAGTTCTCCAATTTGTTGGCATAATTAGGTGGGGTGTTTCTTTGCACTTCCCAAGGCGATTTGTATATTTTGGACGAGGAGTGCCCATAGAATCTAGGCATAGAGCACCTAGTATATACATTACTCTAGATGTTGATTGTTTTCCCATGCCAATGAGATTGTGATGATATATGCTTTCAAGCTTGTCTTATGAGCTTAAGAGATGCAACTCACCCAAGTATATCGACTTGGGAGTGTGCTCTGAGGACCACTTCTGAACAATCACACGCAAAGGTCGAAGTCGCAAAGAGTGTTGGAAAAGGAAGACAATAAACACAAAAATGAAAAAAGAGAATGCATAAAGGAGAGAGATGGTTTTATGGAATAATATCCAATTCATAACTCCTATGAACTCCAGCAAGTTCACAAAAGTGTGCAAGTCACACATGTTGTAGTAACCTTTACTCCATGGACTTGTGCAAGTAGAATTTACTTGCATATGGCCTAGCTCTAACGTTATATAAAGTTAGATTTGTATCTATGCTACTTTATTATTTGAGCTATAGGAGCTCCCAAACAAAACCAAGAAAGATGGTGATGATTACTCATTAATAAAAAGAAAGGTAGTGATTGCTCATGATTGGGAGTAGAGGAAAATGTACGTGGTCTCTCTTCTTCTTCTTCTTCTTCTTCTTCTTCTTTTTCTTCTCCTCCCTCCCTCCCTCCCCTCTCTCTCTCTCTCTCTCTCTCTCTCTCTCTCTCCCCTGGCACTCTCACTCAGAGGCAGTAGCACACAGAGGCAACAGCACAAGTGAGTCCCTCTCTCTCTCCCTCCCTATCACCTTGGGTGAGATATCATTGTTTTCTCTCTCCCACCTTCCCTACATCATCATTACCTCTCACCTTACGCATCCTCCCACCTTGCATTATCCTTCCCCTGTGACAACGAATGTTTGGCATCGAGCTTTGACATTTGGCATCATATATATATATATATATATATATATATATATATAGAGAGAGAGAGAGAGAGAGAGAGAGAGAGAGAGAGGCATCCCCTCACCCTGCAGCAAGAACTTGGCTCAATGGCAAATGTTTGGTGTCAAGCTCTAACATTTGGCACACACACACACACACACACACACACACACACACACACACACATACACACAGGTGTCAAGCTTACCATGCAGCAAGAACCTAGCTCAATGGTAGATGCAACAAACAAACACACACACACACACACACGCACACGCATGCACGCACACACACACACACAGGGAGGGAGGTATCTATTCACACTATGGTGGACGAAGTGGTAGGAATGAGAGAGATAGAGAGAAGAAGAGGAAGAAGGGGAGAGAGAGAGAGATAGAGATAGAGAGAGCAAGAGAAAGAGAGAGGTGAGAATAGAGAGAGAAGAATGACCTACCTAAAGTTGGTTGGTTGGAGAGAGAGAGAGAAAAAGAGAGAAGAAGAGAGAGATTAGTTATGTTAGAAAGAGAGTAGGTTAGTCGTTATTAGTTATGTTAGCTAGAGAGAGAGAGAGAGAGAGAGAGAGAGAGAGAGAGATGAGATGGTATTAGTTAGTGAGTTAATTATTAGTTGGTTAGTTTTATATATATATATATATATATATATATATAGATAGATAGATAGATAGATAGATATATATGATGCCAGGAGGCATATTTCACGGTGGATTCCATGAGGTTTTATGGTGGATTCCGTAAATTTTTATTATCGAGGCTCATACACAAAGTGGATTCTTCGTGCGAGAAGTCGATGGGGACGCCTATCCTTTTCAGGCGTTTTGTTAATTTAGTGTGTACATGGGTGATTCCATAGCGGGTGATTTCGCAAAATACATATTTAAATTAATAAACGTTTATGAGTTTAGAGTGCGTACTCGTGATAAATTAAGGTTAGGATTGATTTCTAACCAATTGATTTATTTAGCTGAAGACTGCTAGATATTCACTTTTATCGGTTTAATTGTATTATTTTACTAACGATTGTGAATGCTTCAGTTGATGTGTAGAGATAGCAGCAGTGGCGGTGGAAAGCATTGGAGGATAGCGTGTATTCGAGTTATCATCTATATTTTGATGGGCGCATACCTTAGGCATGACGCCTATATTTTTTCGCGCCTATTTATCAAGGCGTTTGATATTTATTTATTATTTTTGTATGTGCATAGGCACACGATTTAGATATTTGTATTTGGACATTGTATTGGGTATGCCTGACTTCTTGGGCGCCCATTAGCTTTATTTCTATTTGGCACAAAAGCAAACTCAAAATCCAAAAGCGTGCTATTTTGTAATTTGGGCTATTATTTGAGCTTGAAGATGATTAATACAAAAAATACATGCTTTGTGGAGTGCTCACACAAGGCATGGGGGGAGATTGCACCCAATTGGTCTCTTGTTCATGTCGTGCATGTTTTCTACATTGATTTGTGTGCAAAAAGTAGAGTTCTTTTATTCTTGGGGACCTTCTGACGCTCACTACGCGTACTTACGGCATCCGATCTGTGCACCAGTGGTATCAGAGCGAAGCTGAGATCGAGAGCTTCCAATCGCTACCCATCTTGCGCGAAGGCAGAGCTCCTGGAACGATCGAGCTCTACAGTGAGTTTCATCGCGAACGGTCGATACAGGTGGATTCCTGGCGGTTAAGAACCTCTATCTACAGCCTCTGATCGCGAAGGACCGGCCTGAGGAGGCGGAGGACCACGTCAACATCTCCTTCTTCAAGCCGTTTTGAACAGAGACAGTAAGCTTTACCTCCATATCCAAAAGTTCAAAAAGCTTTAAAATAAAGCTTAGGAAGGTTAATAGTAAGCTTTATAAAGCTTACTTAATCGAAATTCAACGACTGTGACCACAGCATGTTGACGATGAAAACGATGGAAAAAAACAGAACCCCCTCCCCCCCAAAAATCGAATCGACGGCAGTTCTATCTCATAAGCTTAATCACATAAGCTTTAAAATTTTCAAGTCTTCTAAGTCACTCAAGTTCTACAAGTTCTATTACTCTGCAAGTCCTGCAAGTTCACAGAGGATAAATAACCGACTTATCTCAATTACTCCCATAAAGGTTGTTCCTGCGCAGAAGCACTGAATTACGGAATTGCTCCCTGGAAGACTCTGTTCACACACCAGACTTGCTGAACCAGTTTCAGCAAACGCAGAAGGTCATACGCAGTTTCTACGAAGTTTACGAACACCGCAACCGCAAAAGACAACGACCGTAAAAGCCAAACAAAAATCTATAAGCCTTGTATACCCGACTTTGAGCTATGCTCATCCCACTAATCAAATTTTGAGAGTGTGAGGTCTTTTGAAATTTACATGATGACGGAACAAAACATGGACAATTTAATGGCTGAAGGCGATCTTCCCGAACCTATGATGGAACAAAAATTGGATTTAATTATGATGCAGCTTAATGAAGAACGAAGAGCCCGACAAGCTTTGGAAGTTCAATTGGCCAATTTGCAACGATCTACCCCACTGACAAAGATGGACCGCAACCCGAAGATCTTATTCGACATACCATCAATGCGACACTCGAAGCTCAATCCATCCGCAAAGAAACAAAGATAAGTAAAAGAAATTTCAAATTTCGTACTTTCAATGGATCTCGAGATGGAAAGATTGTACTTGCATTTCAGTCAATTTGATGATTACTTTCATGAAGAGACATATGCTGAGAAAGAAAAAATTAAATGTGTCACTAATCATTTAGTCGATCGAGCATCTCTATGGTGGACAGTGGTTCGTAAGAGCATTGATTGTCCCATTACCTGGGAGAGTTTCCAAAATAAGTTTTTGCAGAATTTCATTCCTCCTCAATTCCATGAAAAAGCCAAAAAGCAATGGGATCTTCTACAGCAAAGAGATCGTGAACCTATTTCCCAATAAACCGAACGTTTTTTGGAATACCTTAATGCAATTACGCATGCTTGAAAATGTACCTGAAGCGACTCACAAACGCAAGTTTATGTCTAGCTTACTTGGACATTACTATGCTGAAGTCAATATGTTCAAGCCTACAACCCTTGAAGATGCAATTTCTTTGGCTCATGACACTGAAGACAAGATTTGCGGAAGAGACAAGCATCCACAACAATTTCAAGCAAATGGTAACTATGGTTCCAAGCAATTCAATTCAAATTTTAGAAGATTCAATCAAAGTCATTTTCTTCCATCGTCATTCCGTAAGTCTTGGACAAGACCACTTGCTTTGCCATCAAATACCAATCCAAACCCTAAGCCATCTTCACAGCCAAATCCCAATATTCCTAGGCTTCCTGACATTGCCAACAATGTATCTAAAGCCAAACCCATAGTTTGTTACAAATGCCATCAACCTGGACATCTAGCAGCCAATCGCCAATCGAAGAAACCACATGTCCATATCAATCATCTTGGAGCAATGGAAGATGAAGAACATGAGGAAATGCTTGACTTTATAGAAGATGATGACGACCTTGGTACTCCTTCAGATACTTTGCCAGGTATGCCAACTCCACATTCTTTGTTGACAATGAAATTTTTTGTGCATGGTAAAGAAAAGATTATTTTGCATGATGATGGTAGCACACATGATTTTATTTCTGCAAAGTTAGTAAAAGAATTGAATTTACAAACTGTTTCTACACATTATCGTATTAAAGCAGCATTCTTAGGCACAAGATATAGTGGAACACAAGAAGTGCATAACTTAGAAATTAAAATTGGTGAATACACTGAACGAAGGAATTTCCTAGTTGTACCTTTGCAGTCTAGTGATATTATCCTAGGTATGCCTTGGCATTATCAGTATAATCCTGACATAGATTATACCACGCATTCAATCAAAATTTATTTCCAAGGAAAATAAATTACATTGCATGGTATGCACGCCTCTAATAATTTTCCACTGCTTATACCCAAGCTAAACGTGCATTACGTAAAAGTAGTAAATCTTATTTAATTTGGATGAATGAACTTCAAGCTAAAGAAAAACATATGCATCCTAGGCATACACAATTTCTTGCTCAATTTAAAGATTGTTTTGCTGATGATTTACCACCTGGACTACCACCTTCACGACCTGAAGATCAAAAAATAGATTTAATTCCTAGTACACAACCACCCTGTAAAGCACCATATAGGCATAATCAAATTGAACAGAAAGAAATTCAAAATCAAGTAGAAGAATTGCTAAACAGAGGATTAATTAGCCCTAGTAGTTCTCCATTTGGTGTACATGTTTTATTGGTAAAGAAGAAGAATAATACTTATCGCATGTGCATTAATTATCATGCCCTAAATAAAATTACTGTTAAGAATAGATATCCGATTCCTAGGGTAGATGATCTTATGGATAAACTACAAGGTTCTGCCATATTCAGTAAGATAGATCTTAAATCTGGTTATCATTAAGTGAGATTGGATAAATTTGATTTATTCAAAATTGCATTTAGAACACAATTTGGACATTATAAATTTCTAGTGATGCCTTTCGGTCTAACTAATGCACCTGCTACATTTAGTCGAATGATGAATCGCATATTTCTGAAATATCAGCATTGTGTTATAGTATTCTTTGATGATATATTGATATTCAGTAAAAATAAGAATGATCATTATGAACATCTGTCTTTAGTTTTCAAGTTGTTGAAAGATAATCAATTGTATGCTAATCCGGAAAAGAGTGAATTCTTTCAAACAGAAATTGAATATCTAGGTCACATTGTTTCATCAGAAGGTATTAAGGTTGACCCTAAAAAGATAGAAGCAATTTTAAATTGGCCCATACCCAAAAATGTGCATGAGTTACGTTCTTTTCTAGGTCTTGCTAGTTTTTACAGAAAGTTTGTGCGAAATTTTTCATTACTTGCATTGTCTTTGACTAAACTTTTAAAGAAAGGTATTGTGTATAACTGGTCTGACAATCAGCAAAAATCCTTTGATTTATTGAAACATGCATTAACCCATACTCCTGTATTACAACTACCTGATTTCAATAGACCATTCTTTTTAGTAGTTACTAATGCTAGCGGATCTGGAATAGGAGCCGTACTTATGCAAGATAATCATCCCATAGCCTATTCTAGCTGTAAACAGAAACCATCTGAACTTAAATATTCTACATATGATAAGGAATTGCTAGTTGTAGTACAAGCCTTACGTCAATGGAAACATTACTTAATGGGTTCTAAGTTTATGACTAAGACTAACCAACAAAGTATTAGACATCTCCTTAGTCAACCCCAAATATCTGACCGACATATCAAATGGGCAGCTTTCATTCAGAGTTTTCATCCCCTTATACAATATCAACCAAGAAAAGAGAATGTAGTAGCTGACGCATTAAGTAGAAGACCGACAATTCATAATATTTCTGTAATATCATTTGATTCCCTTATCTCTATGAAAGATACTTATCATCAGGATATTACTTTTCAATCTGATTGGAATAATTTAGTTGCAAATAATTGGATTCCTATTGATTCATTGTCTTACAATAATGGATTCATATTTTATGAAAAGAGATTATGTGTTACAGTTCCATTTAGATCTTTTGTTTTGAATGAGATTCATTGTCCTCCATATCAAGGTCATAGAGGTATTATATCTACTTTGCATACATTGACTGAAGATTTTTATTGGCCACATACGGACACTGATGTATCTAGCTTTGTTTCTGAATGTTTAGTTTGTCAAAGAGTTAAAAGACAACATGGTAAACAGTATGGTTTACTAATGCCATTATCTATTCCGTCACGACCATGGGAATAGATTTCTATGGATTTTATTACTGGTTTACCTAACACTAAAGCTAACCATGATATGATTTGGACTGTTGTAGATAGGTTTAGCAAACAAGCATATTTCATTCCATGCAAGAAAACTCTAACTGCATCTCAAGCAGCTCAATTGTTTTTTAAAACTGTCTTTACTAATCATGGTTTACCAAAAGTTATTATTTCTGATTGTGATTCTAGATTCTGTAATAATTTTTGGATTATTTTGTTTGCTAACTTAGGAACAAAGATTGATTTTTCATCTGCATTTCATCCTGAAACTAATGGTCAAACAGAAGCTACTAATAGTACTATTTTAGATCTTTTACATGCTTACACTATTTCAAAACCACATACATGGGATACACATCTACATTTACTTCAATTTGCATATAACAATACATCACACACAGCTACAAAGAAAGCACCATTTGAAGTTATTTATGGTTATAGATTGCCTATACCTGTTGCATCATTACCAAATAAAATTCAGTCTGCTGATGATATTGCTAATATGCACGCTACTATTTTTGATGAAGTTAAAGAAATGATTGCCAAAGCCCAGCAATCATATATAAAACAAGCCAATAAGAAAAGACAGGCCATGAATTTCAAAGTTGATGACTATGTTTGGTTAATAATAGAAAAACGTAGATTACAAAGTGTAGATAAACACCCAGTTGTGAAATTAGCACCTAGATTCTATGGACCATTCAAGATCATACACAAAATCAATGACATTGCATTTAAATTAGAAATACCACAATATTGGAAAATTCACAACACCTTTCATATTAGTTTATTACGACCTTTTACAGGCCAATTATCTGTACACCCTGTCTATGAAAACCCACCTTTGTTAGATGAAGAGATTGAAATCCTTGAGCCTGAAGCTATTATAGATACTGACTTTATGACTACTAGAACTGGCCGTAGATATTCTAGATATTTGGTCAAGTTTAAAAACCATCCTGTTGAAGAGGCACAATGGATGCACGCTAGAGACTTAAATGCTTTCCCCACTCTGTTAGCTCCACATTGAGCTAATAGCAATTGAGGACAATTGCTATCCCACCCCGGGGGTATGATGCCAGGAGGCATATTTCATGGTGGATTCCGTGCCACGGTGGATTTCGTGAGGTTTTACGGTAGATTCCGTAAATTTTTATTATTGGGGCTCATACACAAAGTGGATTCTTTATGCGAGAAGTCGATGGGGACGCCTATCCTTTTCGGGCGTTTTGTTAATTTAGTGTGTATATGGGTGATTCCATAGCGGGTGATTCCACAAAATACATATTTAAATTAATAAACGTTTATGAGTTTAGAGTGCGTACTCGTGATAAATTAAGGTTAGGATTGATTTCTAACCAATTGATTTATTTAGCTGAAGACTGCTAGGTATTCACTTTTGTCGGTTTGATTGTATTATTTTACTAATGATTGTGAATGCTTCAGTTGATGTGTAGAGATAGCAGCAGTGGCGGTGGAAAGCATTGGAGGATAGCGTGTATTCGAGTTATCATCTATATTTTGATGGGCGCATACCTTAGGCATGACGCCTATATTTTTTCGCGCCTATTTATCAAGGCATTTGATATTTATTTATTATTTTTGTATACGCATGGGCGCACGATTTAGATATTTGTATTTGGACATTGTATTGGGTTTGCCTGACTTCTTGGGCGCCCATTAGCTTTATTTCTATTTGGCACAAAAGCAAACTCAAAATCCAAAAGCGTGCTATTTTGTAATCTGGGCTATTATTTGAGCTTGAAGATGATTAATATAAAAAAATACATGCTTTGTGGAGTGCTCACACAAGGCATGGAGGGGGGGGATTGCACCCAATTGGTCTCTTGTTCATGTCGTGCATGTTTTCTACATTGATTTGTGTGCAAAAAGTAGAGTTCTTTTGTTCTTGGGGACCTTCTGACGCTCACTACGCACGCTTACGGCATCCGATCTGTGCACCAATCAATATATATATATATATATATATATATATATATATACATACATACATACATACATACATACATACATACATACATACATACATACATACATATATATATATATATATATATATATATATATATATATATATATGCAGAGAGAGAGAGAGAGAGAGAGAGATTGCATTAATTAGTAAGTTATTGTAAGTTGGTTAGTTTATGATGTTATTAGTTAGTAAGTTTATGTAAGTTGGTTAGTTGATTAGTTAGAGAGAGAGAAAGAGAGAGAGAGAGAGGGGGGAGGGAGAGATGGTAGCTTAGTTAGTTAGTAGTTAGGTAGGTTAGTTAGAGAGAGGGGGGTAAGAGAATAATATTTTTTTAGTTTAGGTGGTTTATTTATGCTAAAGAGAGTATGGGTTAGTTATGAGAGAGAGAGAGAGTAGGTTGGTTTGCTTGGTATTGTTTAATTTATTATATTACTATTTGTTGGTGTTTGGTTTGCTTGGTACAGCTTTGTTTGCAAGGATTAGTCTTTTGGGTAGTTTTTGATGTCTATTGTCCAGGTTGGTGATCTCTCTCTCTCTCTCTTTCGCATTGTAATTTTGTTTTGTTGCATTTGTTAGTTCATTTGTTATTAGTTTGGTTAGAGGAGAGAAAGAGAGAGAGGTAGAGAGAGTTTTATTTAAGTTAGTGTTAGTTTTGTTAATAGGTCTCTCTCTCTCTCTCTCACCTCACTCTCTCTTTCTTCTTCTCACCTCTCTTTCTCTTTCTTCTCTTCTCTCTCTCTCTCTCTCACCTCACTCTCTCTTTCTTCTCTTCTCTCTCTCTCTCTCTCTCTCTCCCCCCTTGATGTTAGTTGGTTAGAGAGAGAGAGAGAGAGAGGCTGGTTATGTTAGTTGGTAGGTTAGAGAGAGAGAGAGAGAGAGAGAGACGGTATTAATTAGTAAGTTATTATAAATTAGTTGTTAGTTGGTGAATTTATGGTGTTAGTTTATATTTATGTTAGTTAGTAGGTTAGTTAGGTTGTGTGTGTGTGTGAGCATTAATTAGTAGTTGGTTAGTTTATGATGTTAGTTTGTGTTTATATTAGTTAGTATGTTAGTTAGCTAGGTGGTTAAAGAGAGAGATATATAGTATTAGTTAGCAAGTTATTGTAAGTTAATTAGTAGTTGGTTAGTTTATGATGTTATTAGTTTAGTAAGTTTATGTAAGTCAGATAGTTGGTTAGTCACACACACAGAGAGAGAGAGAGAGAGAGAGAGAGAGAGAGAGAGAGAGAGAGAGAGAGAGAGAGAGAGAGAGAGAGAGAGAGAGAGAGAGAGAGAGAGAGAGAGAGAGAGAGAGATGATAGCTTAGTTAGTTAGTGGTTAGGTAGGTTAGTTAGAGAGAGAGGGGAGTGGTGAGAGAATAATAATTTTCATACACACACTATCTCTCATTATTCTTCTCTCACACACACTCTCTCTCTCATGTGTGGGCGACTTTGAATTTAGTAGCAAGCATCATGTACACGTGCTCATGTGTGGCTATTCTTTTTCCTTTTAGCCTAGGACACTTTCAATTTTAGGATTGGCACCAATAAGTATTTGATGTGCTTTCATCTCAAAAGGTAGTCCTATGGGATGTTCTTTCACCTTACTGTGGGTGCGCATGGCTATGCTAGAACTAATGCATCACTATTCTTGTGATTTTGAGACTTAAACACCTTCCCATGTAGGACATATTCTTTTCTCTCAAGAATATATATGTGTATAGATGTAGATGAACAAATGTCCATTAACAAGGCCTCTAGGCAATGCTTGCGTAGCTTTGGAGTGCCATGTGTGCATAACACTTATGCATGGCTATACATGCTTTTTTTCATGCATTTAGGGTTTGTGGTTGCAAATATGTGTATCACTTATGTCTTGAATAGCTTTGAGACTTGTTTGTTGTGTGACTCTTATATTCTCTTGAAGGTTTGGTGCGGTCATGGAACAAAGCAAAGCCATGGAAGATATTTCAGACATGGTGCTTTTGACTCCATTGAATATAATGGAATTAGTAGAATTAAATAAAATGGCCATGACATTATATATTCGATGCTTACTAGCTTGGAGCCGTTCACATGGGTATGGAAGATAATTGTTTTAATTGTGATTGCGTCAAAGTGCTATATATATTTTTGGAGATAATCATTTATATATTTCATTGCATCTAATATATGGGCTCTAATAGAATAAACGTGCACAAAATGAAAGAGGTGGCAAGGGGATAAGAAATACATATTGCTAAATGTATAAGAACTACAAGGATTCGAAGAAACGCGAGGACTGCTTCAAGTTCTTTAGACTTTAAAAATCTTGAGGCCAAGATGAATGAGTTGATGGAAATGCAAACATGTTTATGTGCACATGTTGATCATGCATTTGCCATGTACTCAACGAAGTTACACGAACATGCTAAAGGTTTGTATGGTGTTGTGTGTGAGACAAAGCACACCTAGAGTGTCCTTCAGCAAGTCTCGACTGATCTAGGTGGTGAAGTAAGGGCACTTTCGGAAATTATTTTTGAGACAAGTAGGTTAATGAATTTACTAGTGAATGATATGTGGGTATCATTGTAGGGGCTTGCCTCAACAATTGAGTGAATGGCCACGAGCATGTGACTTACTAAAGGGGTTGTCGATTGCTGTTCTTGCAGTTTCAAATGAATGTTAGTAGGCTTAATGCCTTGCTACAACAATTGAGTTGTTAGATGAACAATGGCAACTAAGGAGGAAGGCTTGCTTATGGTGAAACTTATAAGCTCATATTGTCTCACATATTTTAAAGTGCTTGGGCCAACGCTTTTTTGTGATAATACATGCTTCTTTTTTGTAAAGTATGCATGGAATGTGCTAAGATGTGCAATGCTTTTGATGTAACAAAGCGTATTTGAGTAAAATATATTGAGTATTACAATTTGATGTCTCTTTCTTGCGGTTTATATGGAGCAATTTTGATGATCTAGTGATGGTTGGTATATTTACATTTGATATTTAATATTTGCCATTTGAATACATGCAATACATTTAATTTTAAAAATCAAACCATGCCTTTGACAAAATGTGTTGATAACAGGTTTTATGATCGCATATTTACTTTGTTTTATTTGTTAGTTGGAACAAATTAGTCATACATGTGGTTGTAACTAAATTTTCTATCTCACCAAAAAGGCTCACACACACACACACACACACACACACACACACACACACACACACACACACACACACACACACACACACACACACACACACACACACACACACACACACACACACACACATGGGTGAGCTCAAAATCTTTATAATCAATATGATTGAGCTCCAAGTATCAACTAAAATACATTGACCTGATATTGTGTATCTTAATATTTAATATTTAAATATGCATGGTGCATTTAATGTGCATGTACGTATATATTGAGCCATGCCTTCGATAAAATGTGTTGATAACAGATTTTGTGGTGGGTATTCAATCAATATGGGGTGTTTGTATCGAACAATTGGTAGAGACTATGTGTTGCATGCTTGTAGGGGTATGCTTAGCTTCATAAGGTATGAATGATGGTAGATTGCCAGGCTTAGGGCTCAAAGAGGGGTTTTAGATCATGACAAATCCATTATGTTGAAAACCTACCTTTTCATCAAGAGATTCCAAATGGTCATCATGAACTAGGCACATTTGGTATAGATCTGGCTAATGCTTTACCAACATCGGTTGGTTGCAATGCCTAACATCACATGGATGTAGAGAATCATGTGATTGGTGAGTCATTAATAATGTTCTAACATTTAACTCCCAAAGAGGGATTTTAGGTCATGATAGAACCATTAGGGAATGTCATTAAGGATGCATAATGTTTGAAAAATACATTTTCATGTTGAGATTGCAAGTGACAAGAATGAACTGGCTCAATAACAATTTGGTGTGAATTTAATTAATGTTTTACCATCGATGGGTGGTTGCAATGGCCGAAAACACAAGAATGTAGAAAATCATGTGGTTATTGAGTCACATGTTAATAACGTTTCTATGTCTAACTACCAAAATGGAGGAAATCATAATGGAGTGGTTTATGAGAGTACGTCTCACCGTGTTGAAATTGCAAATGGGGATAATGAGCCAGTTGAATAGCATGTTGATATAGATTTGACTATGATGCATGTTGATTGTGTTGTGCCTAATATTTTAACATCAACCGATGGTTGTGATGTTGGAAATCACCGCAATGTGGAAAATTCCGTGGTTAAGGAGTCATAGATTAATAATATTGTGATTTTTTATCTCCAAAATGATGGATTGTATTCCATTTTATATACTTTGCTTGCAACATATGTTTATGCAACAACAACGATATAGCTATTTCAAGAGCCGGATATGCATTCCTTGGGGAGCCTTTTTGAAATATGTGAGAGGTTTTTAGCTAAGATTTGGAGATGTGAGACTTGGGTACAAGGGTCGATTTTGTTTGGAAAGCACTTGTTGAAATAAAAAAGTAATGTTGCCACACTTGCAATGCCCATCACAACCATTACATGATTTGTTGCATGGTATGCACCCTCAGAGTAGGATATTTAAGAATAGCATATGAGCATAGAATAGTGCTCTTGTCTTTGTACATATCACTCTAAGCTAATGTTGATGAGCTACCTATTGTCGAAAATGGTTACACCTTTAGAGTGCATGGCTATGTTTATCAATGTATAGGTCCTCTGCTTCATGATGTGCAGCGTCAAGAAAGACCAAGATTTGCACAACTCTATGTTTATGATATTGTGCATGAGTTATTTAATTGATTGGGGGTTATGCATGATTTGTTACCAAATTTTCTTGGGGAGCTTCAGTGTATGATGCATCAACACAACATATATGCGTAAACTTTTAGGTCTATGGGTATGCAATTGCAAAATAATCTTGTGCAATAATTAAGAATGAGTATTTTTTGTATTGAAAGAACCAACAACAAACAATACTTAGTTCCTACAGTAATTAAGGTTGCAGCTATCATACTAGGGCAGGGTGATGAGAATACTCTTGATCATCGAGCTATTCATGTTTACACTCGAGGTGGTTGATGTGTTGCTATTTCAAACTTGCATAGAGCATATATGCCAATGCTATATGTCCTCCTTTTCCCTATGGATAATGATGGTTGGCATATAAAGGTTCCCTACACTAATGTCAATGTTTCTATTAACATACATGAATTGTTTAATAAAAATTGTATCACCCAAATGCAATTTTATGCATTTAGACTTTAGGTGTGTGAAGATATTGAGGTGTGCATATTGGGTGGTGGTCGACTCTAGCAACGGTTTATTATTGATGCTTATTGTAGTATAGAGCAGTGTAGGTTAACTTGTGTCGTCAGAATGGTCAATTTTGCAATTGGAGCCCTACAATGACTTAGTAGACATGGTGGGGGCAAACGATAATGGACAAATGAAAATTTTTGGTGCCTTTGTTGGCAAGAAGATAGTTTTACCATCATCATTTATAGGTGGGCCAAGGCACATGTATCATTATATCAAGATGCCATGGCTACAGTGCGATGCAAGAGGCAACCCAACCTTTTTATAACAATGACATGTAATCCAAAGTCGTTGGAGATAAATAATGCTTTATTACCTGGACAGATCAGTGCTTATGATTGTCTGGATTTGACTTCTCACGTGTTTCACAAAAAACATGTTGATTTCATATACACATTGTCATGAAAGAACCTTTTTGGAAAGATTGCGGGCTATATTATTGTAATTGAAATCCAAAAGAGGTGGCTACCACATTCTCATTGCTAATTTTAGAGTAGCCTTTCAAACCTTTTGAAGCATGTCACTATTATAGATTGGTTTGTGCTAAGCTGCCAGATAGAGTTAGGTTTCCAACCTTATTTGAGACAATTTCAAAATGCAACATTTATGGCCCTTGCGAAGGATTGAACCCCAAGAGTCCTTGCATTGAAAAGGGTAGATGTGCTAAAGACTACTTGCGAAAATTAGTGGGCATGACAGTGGTTGATAGTTTTGGCTATCCATCTATCGAAGGTAAGATGATGGAAACTTTGTGATCATAAATAGTAATGTTATTGATAATCAATGGATTTTTTCATATAATCTTTACTTGAGTAAGAAATACAATGCACATATAAATGTGGAGGTGTGCTTGACAATAGCGACTGTTAAGTATTTGTATAAGTATGTGTACAATACTTAGTTCTTACAGTAATTAAGGTTGCAACTGTCATACCAGGGCAAGGTGATGAGAATACTCTTGATCATCGGGCTATTTAGGTTTACACTCGAGGTGGTCGATGTGTTGCTATTTCAAACTTACATAGAGCATATATGCCAATGCTATATGTCCTCCTTTTCCCTATGGATAATGATGGTTGGCATATAAAGGTTCCCAACTGTAATGTCAATGTTTCTATTAACACACATGAATTGTTTAATACAAATTGTACTTCCCAAATGCAATTTTATGCATTTGGACTTTAGGTGCATGAAGATACTGAGGTGTGCATATTGGGTGGTGGTCAACTCTTGCAATAGTTTATTATTGATGTTTATTGTAGTATAGAGCAGTGCTGGTTAACTTGCTGTCATCAGAATGAATCAATGTTGTGATCGGAGCCCTACAAAGGCTTAGCAGACATGGTGGGGGCAAACAATAATGGACTAATGCAAATTGTTGGTACCTTTGTTGGCAAGATGATACTTTTACCATCGTCATTTACAGGTGGGCTAAGGCACATGTATCAATTATATAAGGATGCCATGGCTATAGTGTGATGCAAGAGGAAACCTGACCTTTTTATAAAAATGACATGTAATCCAAAGTCGTTGGAGATAAATAATGCTTTATTACATGGATAGAGTCCTTATAACCATTTGGATTTGACTACTCACGTGTTTCACAAAAAAACATGCTGATTTGATACACACATTGTTATGAAAGGACCTCTTTGGAAAGATTGAGGGCTATATTATTGTAATCGAATTCCAAAAGAGGTGGCTACCACATTCTCATACTTTGCTAATTTAAGAGCAGTATTTCAAACCTTTTGAAGCATGTCACTATGATAGATTGGTTTGTGTTGAGTTGCGAGATAGAGTTAAGTTTCCAACCTTATTTGAGACAATTTCAAAATGCAACATTTATGGCCCTTGCGAAGGATTCAACCCCAAGAGTCCTTGCATGGAAAAGGGTAGATGTGCTAAAGACTACTTGCGAAAATTAGTGGGCATGACAATGGTTGATAGTTCTGGCTATCCCATCTATCAAAGGCAAGATGATGGAAACTTTGTGATCATAAATGGTAATGTTATTGATAATCAATGGATTGTTTCATATAATCCTTACTTGAGTAAGAAATACAATGCACATATAAATGTGGAGGTGTGCTTGACAATAGCGGGCTGTTAAGTATTTGTATAAGTATTTGTACAAGGGGACATGACCATGCAACCATCAAAATTTATGTTGAGGTTGATTCAGTAGAGAATGGCGGCAATGTTCATGAAGTGGAAGGGATCTAAAGTTTTTGGATGCATGATATGTTTCTACCTTTGAGGCAAGTCGACCGATCTATGATAACCCATTGCACAATAAAACCTTGATATACAACATTTATAGGTATACTTGCCTGGTGAGAATTATGTGGCGTTTTGAGATACATAGAATATAGTGAATGTTGTGTAGAATCAAGACCTTTAGAAAACTACTCTTACCGAATGGTTTGTGTGCAATCGCATTCATCCAGAGCCTAGAACTATTCACTATCAAGACTTTCCAGTGTATTGGGAATGGAATGCACGATATAAGATATGGACAAAGAGGAAGTGTGGGAATACATGTGGTCGGATGTATTTTGTGGTCCCTAATTGTGGTGAGCTTTACTATTTGTGGATGCTTTTAACAGAGTGTTAGGGGTGTACTTCTTTTAAAGATCTGTGTGTTGTTGACAATGTGATCTATGATACTTTCAAGAATGCTTACATTGTAAGGGGTATGTTGGAGAGTGGTGATGAGTAGGCCATGTGCTTGGAAGAAGCTGCCTCTGTGCCAACTGGTGCTCAACTTTGTACTTTGTTTGTTACAATTTTGATCTTTTGTGAGTGAGCTCGGCTTGACCAGCTATGGAAAAGATTTTTGGTACCAAGGGTAGAGGATATCATGTATATATTACAACTACAACATGTGCACACCTCTCCTGGTGTTCTATAACATGAGGCATCTAACATGGCTTTGTTACATCTCCAATATCTTTTATGCCTTGACTCTTTAATTTTGGTGAGTTGCCAGAACCTCATCAATCAAACTCTCAACTGCATGCTAGCCCCCTTTTGCAAGATGAATATGCATACAACACATCGGAATAACATTGGGTTTTTGAATCTAAGGAGGCAATATTGAATGAGGGTTAAAGAATTACCTTTAGTGCAATTATGGATACTATTGATGCAAATAGTGGGGATATATTCTTTTCAGATGGCCCCAATGGGTCTAGGAAGACTTTCTTGAATAAGTGTTTACTTGCGAAGGTGCATACTGGTGGTCATATAGCATTGGCAACAACATTGTGTGGCATTGCTAGCTTGCTTCTACCCAGTGGTTGTACAGCTCACTCACGTCTTAAAATCCTAGTAGAATTAAATAATTGACCCACCTCTAACATTCTTGTTCAAAGTGACCTTGCTCAGTTGTTGAGAAAGTTGAGTCTTATTTTGTGGGATGAGGCTCTTATGACCCATCGACAGGCCTTTGAGAACTTTGAGAGACATTGTGAGTTGTGATAAGCCATTTGGTGGAAAGGTTATTTTATTTGGAGAGGATTTTAGGTAGGTCCTGCCAATTGTGGTAAAGGGAACATGTGAGGATATTATTAATCCTACATTGTGTTACTTTGATTTGTTGTATTATGTGAAGGTGTTAAGGCTATTTGGGAATATGTGAGTATCAACAGATGGTAATGTAGTGAACAATGGATTCATTTGTTGGATTCAAGGAATAGGGGATGGAGTGGGCATTACAAAAAAATATGATAAGTTGTGTGTTCCACCTAGCATGGTGTTAAAAGGACACTCTATCGAAACCTTGATTGGTAGTGTCTACAATGATGTGTCCAATGTGGGTGATTGCATAACATGGTGTTAAAAGGACACTCTATCAAAACCTTGATTGGTAGTGTCTACAACGACGTGTCCAATGTGGATTCAAGGAATAGGGGATGGAGTGGGCATTACAAAAAATTATGATAAGTTGTGTGTTCCACCTAGCATGGTGTTAAAAGGACACTCTATCGAAACCTTGATTGGTAGTGTCTACAACGACGTGTCCAATGTGGGTGATTGCGTAGCATAAGTTGTGTGTTCCACCTAGCATGGTGTTAAAAGGACACTCTATCGAAACCTTGATTGGTAGTGTCTACAACGACGTGTCCAATGTGGGTGATTGCATAGCATATTTCAATGAGTGGGCTATACTTGCATCATGGAATATAGAGATGGCTACTTTGAATGATCATGCATTACAGTTGATACAATGGGAGATTAGACTGTATTATAGTGCAGATTTGATTGTAGAGATAGATGACTCATTTTTTGTACTCTATTGAGTATTTATATACATTAGAACTTGGAGGTGGATTTCCTCCTCATTTATTTTTGCTAAATATAAATGCACATGTTATTCTTCTTAGATACCTAAACTCAAGAAGGGGTTTATGTAATGGTACACGGTTGATATGTAGGGCTTTCAATAGAAAAGTGATAGATGTTGAGATAATAACATGGAAAATGATAGGCAAATGGGTTTTTATTCCTCAGATTACTTTTATTTCCAATGCTCCACAATTGCCTTTTACTATGAAATGGAGACAATTTCCCATCTAATTGGCATTTACCATGACAATGAACAAGTCATAGAGGGATATACTATATCCATTGTTAGGCTTTATCTAAAAGCACCAGTATTTACACATGGTCAATTGTATGTTGCATTTTCAAGGGTAGAATCTCCGCATGGTATGAAAGTCCGCATGGTATGAAAGTCTTGTTGGGTGAAAAGGAATGGGATATGACCACAAACATTGTATAAAAGGATGCACTTCGAAAGGTGTAGTGATGTGCATTGCTTTTTTTGCAAAGATGTAGTTATTGACGACCATGTAGGATCATTGGTTTGGCATATATGTGAATTGCTCTTCATGCCATATTTGGTTAGCACATACTCTTTTGTAAGTAGATTATTTTTCATGTTTTACTATTTATTTGACTTTTGCAAATGCCTACCCTAGAGTGGTGCTATTACTATCAAAAGGAGCTACATTGCACGTTGCGTGCAGTAACAAGTGATGATATCATAAGAAGGACACTTGCAAGAGTTTTTGAACGTTTATATGATTTCGAGATATCTCTTTGTGCATTGTTTGAATGAAAAAAACGTCTTACACGAAAGTTGTAGTTCTCACTGTTTCCGATGATCCACACGGCCCATTTTTAGAGATCGTTTTTCCATTGTGAGATATTTTAAAAATGGAAATTTCAAAAAGAAGAAGAAGCTTTTTAAACTGTACTCTTAACTTGTGGTCCATGCAAAAAGATTGAATTCCACACAAAAGCTTATGTCATTTTAGACCTTAGAAAGAGAAAATCACTTCTAGAGGATCGCATCTCTCATTTTTCTTAGTGAGAGAATTCCCTCTAAACATTCCCAGGCGTCCCTGGATGCACACATAAATACATATACACAATGCTAATGTACTTCCTCTTCTTAGAACTCAATCCATCTCATTTATGTGTAACTCCTTGGTTCTTGTGTATACTCTTACACTTGGCAGACACTTCTTTCCCCCTTCATAACTTGTACTGCATGTACCAGATATCCCCGTCACAGTGCTCTGATCACCCCATTAGGTGATGCACTAGGAATTGGTCTCTAAATGGTCTCATGGCCATGCTAGATCATCATCAACACTTAAAGAAAAGTGAGTCATTAATTTATTGACATGAATTTATTAAATAGAGAATACGTAATAAGCAATCAATTTAGTGACATCATTCTGGCTTTTAAACAGTTGACCTCAACTGTAGAGGGGATACATAGTCCTTAAGAAGATCTGGAAAGTGTAGTTCTCTCTCAGTCATAAACTAAGCATCCAATGGGGGATAATTCTTAAACTTAACCAGATACTTCTATAATACCTTACCTAACCTTAGAGTATTGTCATGATGGTGTAAAATTCTTTCAGGCACAAGGAACTCTTATGTTTCTTCTATGTTAGGTAAATCTTCCTTGATTGGTTCCATTGGAGGTTCTCCAATATAGGGACGTAGCAAACTTATATAGAAAGCATTATGAATGTTCCAATGACTTGGTAGATCCAAACAAAAAGTCACATAGTTTATCTTATCTATGATCTTGAAAGGGCCATAATAGCAATTAGAAAGCTTAACCACTTTACCCTTTTGACCTTTTTGCTTCTTCAAGCAGGCCTTCTCAAACTTAAGAAGAACATACTCCCCCAACTTGAGATCTAACTTATGACGATGCTTATTTGCTTCACGTTTATGCTTCTCTTGTGTCCTTTGGATAGCAGCTTTTACTTGAGTGAAAGTTGTATCAATATCTCTAACAAACTCATATGTTGCAAAGATCTTATCCTTCATAAGAATAATGGGTGGTAAATGCTAGAAAAGATTGTTTGCACACATAAATGCTAATACTATCAAATGTGGATGATACAAAATCATCCACATACACAAGAGCAAGTATTACACTTGAATAGGATAGACATCTATGTCAACTTTTTTCCCAAGGGAGAACCATCTCAAGTCTTCATCTCTTTGAGAAGATGTTGCAAACCATAGAAGAACCATCTAAGGCCGTCACCCCTGTAGCTAATGTCTCCTAGCAACATATCCTCAAGGTGGGAAAGCAACTATCCTCAATTGCTAACGACAAGACATGTAGAGAAATAAGGTGGGATAGGAGAGCAACATACACATCCAATGGGATTCCTCAACTAAATGGTAATTAAATTTGACTAAACATCTAGAACTAGTATTTTCAATTCTAGTAGTCATTTAGTTAGTGTTTATGACGGCTTTAATTTCTAAAATTTTTGTATCTTCTTCCAATGAAGGAGGTGGCACATTGAGTAGACAGAACTCCTTTAAAGGATCGAACAAAAGCTGGTATGAATGTTCTAATGAGAAGGTAGTTCAAGCTTAAAGGCACAATGATTGATTTTTTATAGATTTTGAAAGGGCCATAAAATCTAGGGGCATGCATAACATTGGGATTTTCTATCAACACTCTTTAATCTACATTTCTCAATGTGCAACTGTCAAAAGTCTTGTTCTTTCAATTGAATGGCCTTCCTTCTGTTATTGGCTTAAGCCATGTAAGTTGCTAGGCTTTAGCTATCATTTATTTTACTTATGTAAAAATAGTAGAATTATCTTGAACTAAATCATCATTGGTATACAATAATATGAATGAAATAAAGGTGTAGGCCTTCTTCTACCCTAAACAATTTTAAATGGGCCTTTTTACTAGTTATGTGAGGTGTATCATTTTGAATTGACATAAATGCATATAAAGTGTCCCAAGTGCTAGGACATGAAATAGTGTGTCTTATCAACAAATCAAGAAATGTGCTATTAGTGGCTTCACTTTATTAGTTTTAGGATGACACGCAAAACTAAATTCAAAGTTAGTATCCAAATTAAAAAACAAGGTTATCCAAGAGTTTTGCCAAAAATGAGAATCACAATTAAAAATAATAATTGTAGCTAAACCTTGATGCACAAAAATAGTCTTAAGAAAGAGACATCAACTTGAAAGGTAATTAAAATTTTCTTGCAATGAATAAAATAAACTTGTTTTCTAAAATTATCCACAATAGTCCAAATCATATTATCTTGAGAAGGGATAATTGGAAAATTGATAATAAAATCCTTTGGAATTTGTTCCCAAGATAGATTATGAAGTGAATGAGGGATAAGAAAATGATATTGTTTCCCATGGGGGCATTTTACCCTTTGATAAATCTGGTATTCAGAAACAAAGAGAAAATTTTTAAAATCCATATCATGCCAATAAAAATAATCTTAAAGATTGCAAATAGGACAAATAATAGTTTGATGGCCTATTAAGGAGGACTAAGAACTTCTTGAAGAAAAAGAGATAAAAAATGATGATTTTGACAAATATGTTTTTCAAAGGAAAAAAATCATCCACATACATAAAATTATAATTGATTATTTGAAATGTAAAGCGAAGGATCACAAAAATTAGGATAATTTGAATAACTATCCTTCATAGAATCCAAGGAAGTAGAGGAAATGACAAAAATATAATTCATAAGGCCTAAAGCATCATCAATAACATTCTTATGGCCAAGCTCATGTCGGATAGGTGGATGAAAAGTTCAAATTGAAGTAGCCATTGGACATGAGAGTCAAAAAGTGGTGATTGAGAAAGAAGATACTTCAAACTTTGTTGATCGATTTTAATTATGACTTTGGATTACATGAAATCATGTTTCTATGCACATAATGCACGAATTATAGCCAATGTTCTCTTATTATAAGTAATGTAGTTAAGTTTATAATATATAAGTTTACAACTAAAAAGACAATTGGATGTTAGTCTTACATTGAAACAACACGAAGAACGTAAACCACTTGGATTAATAGTAACTAAAAAGAATCGATGATAAAACTATTCAGTTGCAACATAGGTACATGGGTTAGTGCATTCCTCGATGCCTTTTTCAATAGATCAAAATATTATTTATAACTTTCACCCCAACAAAAAAAATCATTTTCCTTAACAACATTGTCAAAGGTAGAGCAAGCAAAGAGGAATTACAAACAAACTTATGGTAATAGTTAGCCAATCCTAAGAAAGATTGAGCTTCATGCACATTTTTAGGTTTTGGCCAATTTGAAATTGCTTTTACCTTATTAAGATCAACTTTGATTCCCTCTCCTAAAACTATGTGGCCTAAATACTCAATTTTTTGTTGGCAAATGTTGCTCTTTAGTTCACATATAATTGGTTTTGTTTTAGTAAAGTCAAGACTAAATATATATGCTGTTTATGTTCCTCTTCATTATTTGTGAATATTTGAATGCCATCAAAGAAAACAATCACACAATGTTGAAATGTCTCATCATGTGACTAAAAGTAACTTGGGTGTTAGGCAAACCAAAGGGCATAACTAAATAGTTATAATGGTCAAATTGACTTTGAAAGTTGTCTTAAAGATGTTAACAACATCCAAAGGTCAAGTTTACTAAAGGCACCTTGAATATTTTCTAAACTATCATCAACTCAAGGTATAGTGTAGCAATTCTTAATAATGATCTTATTAAGAGCTCAATAATCAATACACATGCAATAGGTTTTGGTTCTTTTTCTTCACTAAGAGGACAAAATCTCCAAAATGTGAACTGCTAGCTCTAATGAGTTAATTAATTAGTTCTTCAACTTGATTTTGGCTTTCCTTTTGCTTTGACTGTGTTTGTAAGGACTTTTTAAGGTGGTTGACTACTTGGAATCAAATCTATTGTGTGACGGTGGTAAAATAGGAGGTAGGTCATAGACAAAACAATTAGAACACCTATTGAGAAGTTGTTGTTATGCAAGTATTATGTTAGATGCTTTCGCTTGAATTTCATTGATTAGGACCAAAAAAGTTTTATACCCTTTTCTTATTGTACATTTAGCTTGTATGTGAGATGTTTTAGCTTGAATTTCATTGATTAGAACCAAAAAAGTTTTAGACCCTTTTCTTATTGTACACTTAGCTTTGTATGTGGGTAATCAAAGGATAAACTTCTCTGTACTTTGAACCTTCCAAAGTTATAGTTTGATTATCGTATATGATTCTTATTATGAGTGCATTATAATTAATTTGTGGATTAAATTAGCAACATGAAGGCATACCTAAGATAAAATTACTAGACTTCAAAGGTGCAACAAGAAAGTATTTCTTTTCAACATAAGACCCCGAACAAATTTCTAATCCCTTCACTCTAGGCATTATATTTAATGCCTAGAAATTCAACATTTACTTTAAAACTAGAAGGTACAATTTCCTAACTCCTTTCTTTGAAACAAAATCATGTGTGCTACCATCTACGTGCAGTACTAGCATGTTGTGACCTTGGACCAAACAATCCGTTTTAAAAAAGGAATGAAGAAAATATACTTGGATTTTGGATTACAGTGCTTGATAGCTCAAACTCAAGAGTCCCTTCATTGAAGTCATGTATATAATTCAAATTGTCATCATAGTCATTAGCTCCCAAGAAATCCACTCATGCAAATGGCCCTTCTTTGATTGTGGGAAGAATCACAACTTCTAGTAGTATGGTCTGGTTGATTACATCTATAACAAATAATCCTGAAAGCTCTAGACAAAGAATTGGATAATGTCTTTGTGACACATTCTTTACATCATTAGACTTAAACAAATGATAAGATTTCATAGTATTTGTGTTGGCACCTTCTTGTGAAGAAATTCCATTCATTTGCTAAGGTCTTCAGTTGAATCTTCCACCATGATTAAATCTAGGATTTGCATTGAAGCATTAGTAGCACTAGAAAATCTTTAATGAAAATGACCCTAATCTTGTCGTTGTCTTCATCATTATTGTTTTTCTAGCCTTTGTTCTTCGATGTTGTTTTGTTTAGCATTATGGGTTAAAGAGATAGCGTCATTCAAAGTAGTAGGCTTAAACATATTCACCTTTGCGCAGTACTAAGGCTAGACACGAATATCTTCGATTACTTTTTCCATCATGTGCAATTGAGGTAGATAATTCCAAAAATGCTTGCTATACTGAGAAATTGCATCTCATTCTCACTGAGCAAGAATATACCACTATTGTTGAGATTCTAGCTTGAATTGTGAGGGTAAGAAACATTCAACAATCTTCACTCGATCGGCATAAGCATCCAAAATAAGAGGGTGATCAACATGCTTATAAGTAACATTCCACCATAACAAAGCTTTATCCACTAGATGATGTGAAGTATATTTCATCTTCTCGTACTCAAAATATTTCTTGTCATGGAAATAATCATCAAACTCACTAATCCAAGAGAGACTGTAACAACCACCTTTAGTACCATACAAAATGTGGAATTTAAAAGTATGCTTACTAATTTTGGCCTAGCTTGAGCTTTGAGAGTAGAAGCCATGGTAAGAGTGATTTGATTACGATAATCTTCATATACTTGTTTGAGTGTGGAGAGTTGTGCTTGAAGCTAGATTCATTTCTTACACTCTTCTTTTAGTTGCATAGCCTTTATGAATCAAGCCTTTATGAATTGGTGAAGAGGTTGTAGGATCTCACATGAAGAAAATTGATAATGCCTATTGTAGAAAGTATTGAAAGAGTTTCAAAACTTGAATTTTAAATTAGTAGGATGCTAGAATTTTTTGTAGAGATAATTTTTTTGCTTGAAGAATAGTGGGGATTATGCCAAGATGCTCAAAATTGGTGTAGCGCCCACAATTGTTTCTAAACTTCGTATAGATAGATGACAATTTTGGCCACAACAAGGTGGCACCTTTGCATCAATGTAAGTGGCAATTCATGCATCTACAAGAAGAGGAGAACCGCTGTAGGGCTTCAAAACAAATTCAAAAGGTGCTATTTGTTCATCAAAGGTAGTTTGAAGAAAGAAGGTAAATTTAGCCTTGTCTTTTGAACCGTGATCTAGTGTGTGATTCTCTAGACTAGCAAATAGAATGGTATTACTTGAAGTAGATGATAATGGAGCT
Organism: Lygodium microphyllum; assembly: GCF_053477565.2. Lineage (NCBI taxonomy): Eukaryota > Viridiplantae > Streptophyta > Polypodiopsida > Schizaeales > Lygodiaceae > Lygodium > Lygodium microphyllum. The sequence goes on along the minus strand of NC_141146.1, from coordinate 152,033,384 downwards.
TCCTAAGCATGTGATGAAGCTATGATTGATAATGATTGCTTAACCAATGAGACCAAACATCTTATACCAATTTTCTCACTCTCACCATAGCTTAACTCTCAATCAACAAATTGAGATGAAATCATAAAAGAAATTGAGAGGAAAAGAGATAAGAGACTGCACAACATAAGATTGGATACCATCTTTCCCATACACCAAGAGCGCTCTCCTCAGTATACATATTTATGTTGCATTAGGATGTGTTGGCCTAAAAATAACCCTATATAGAATTAGGGAAATCTTTTTGCTAATTTTACTTTCCAATTGCTTTAAATTTTAAAAATCTCCACAAATAAATTGAATAACTATGTTTTAAGGCTAGGCAATAAAAACTATAGTCTAATGCTATGGTCCCTCATAAATAATAATCAACAATGCTATAAAAGTAAATCCATTTATATGCCTCCAAAATAAATAATCACAATGGGACCAAAAAATATCAATAGATAAAATATACTTTTAGCCCAACACCATAAACATGTAAGTCATCTACTCTACACATCAATTGAGTTTAACAATAAGATAGAGTTAGTTTGAGTGTCAATAAGAAATCATTTTCATAAATAATAATAAAAATATTAAACAAAAATTGTTTATAAAATTTTCAAGGGACACTCTAAGGAAATTTGACTATTAAAAAGAGTGCCAACAAGAACTTCTTACAATTGTAAACACTAATGTGAGCTCAAAGTTCTCTTGGTTTTGTTGAACCATAGGGATCTTGTTTATGAAGTGGCTTTTAACTTACTACAAGAAACTTTCTAAGATATCCCTCATGGGCAGTCTAAATAGTTCTTTAGACTTTCCCTTGGGAGTTGTATGTATCACTTATTTTAATTCTGCATTTGAAAGACTCTATATGTATGCTTGCTTTATGTTGAGTGCTTGCAATGGTTAAATTTTTCCTGATTTTTGTTCTTTTTGAGTAAAAATGTGATTTTTTGATACTTTTGATATAGTTTATAAGCCATTCTTATTGATTTTGAGCATGATTATATGTGTATGGATTGATTGGAGATATTCTTGGTTCTTTTTGAAAGATAAATTGATATGAAATATTGATTTTGAGTGGTTGAAAAGAAAAGAGTCAAGGTGGATTGTTGTCAATCGATTATAAGTTTGAAAAAGCAAAGAAAATGGCTAAGAAGCAAGAAAAGGTGGAGAAAAGAGAGAAGCATATCAAAAGAGGGGCATTTAGAAAATTTTAAAAAAATTAAAAAATTGAAAAAGTACAAGTAATAGAAAACAAAAAAGGATCACGTGGTGCAAAAAATGAGAAATATATTGATATTGAAATATCACAGAGCTTGAATGGAAAAAAAAGATGCAAAATTAATTTTTTATGAGCACACACTCACTCCTATGCAAATTGTAAATTAAGGTGCATTTAATAACACGCGAGTGGAGTGAGTTAGGTTCTCCAAGGAATTAGATAGTGTGACATGTCACATGACCCTAAAGGTAGGCTTGAAAGGAATGGGCAATAGGCACTAATGAGAAATAGGCCCTACCCAAGGTTTGAATTGAAAATTCATATATATGGTTGAAAAACCTTAATGTAAGGGTTCCAAAAGTGACTAATAATCAAAAGCTTATCTCTTTTCTCTTTCTTTGTGTCAACCATCACTAAAGCTTTCTCTATTGCTTGTGAGCTAGGATATGTAGATTGGGAGGGGATTTCCAATTGAGCTTGTGAGCTTGTTCTCCTATATCTTGTCTATGACTTCTCCATCTATCTTTTCCCCTTCTTGGGCTTTCCCATTTTGAGAGATAGAGGGACAAAGAGTTTGTGAGACAGAAGCTAGAGAGAGAGAGAGAGAGAGAGAGAGAGAGAGAGAGAGAGAGAGAGAGAGAGAGAGAGAGAGAGAGAGAGAGAGAGAGAGAGAGAGAGAGAGAGAGAGAGAGAGAGAGAGAGAGAGAGAGAGAGAGAGAGAGAGAGGACAAACTCGCTTCAACTTGGAGGAATAAACGTAGGAGATTTACTTCTTGTGCAGGAGGGACGAAGGAGTGAGAAGTGTGGAGCTTGAGTGTGGTTGATGGGATCATGTGGAGCTCATCAATAGATGCTTAGACTACAATAGTTGGTGAGTTTTAAGAAGGATTCATGGGTTTACATGTAGTCTTCAACAATAGGACCTCATCGAGTTCATCATCATAGTGTACTACAAAATCATTGGAAAGGTAGAGTGTTTGGGTTTTGGGAGGCTTAAGATGGTAGTCTTGTTATGTAAGTTCAACATATGTACAATATGAAGGACTTGAAATTACCTTTTGAGACTACTTGACAAATTCTTCCCCACAAATTGTAGTACTTTTATGTTCTTAACTTTTCATATGTTATTGAGGTTTTATCTTTTTGCTCTTATTAGATATTTTCCCTTTGAATTTTGTTGAGGATCAACCTTTGAATAGCTTCTCTAGTATATACAAAGCTCTACATGTGGATGTGGGTGAGTCAATGATGATTGAAAAGTCATCATAATATCTTATAGATTGCAAGATGTTCTATAAGTTCATGCATATAGTACCTACATTAGTTAATTCGTATAGTTCTCTTGAATTACTTTCTTGCCCATATCTCTCAATTCTTTGGAATGGTCCATTTTGGATGAGTGAATGCTTCAAACATTAAAATTAAAGATCGTACATGACATTGATAGCTCGTTGAAATTTAGAAGAGCTTCAAGATTAGTGGGCCTTTCATGGTTTGTGTCAATTCATGGTTTTGCTTATACTTCAAAACCACTAATATGTATTCATTTGCAAGGACATAAGTGAAAACTTTCTTAAATTTGATTTTGAAGAAGAATGGAATGAGATGGGTGGGGTGCACAAAGGTGACATGTTTTTATGCAAAGTGGTGGTCCCTAGTATTACCTTGAGTTACTTAAATTGCATGCTCATCATTGTACATGTGCTTCTATTACCAACATTGGATGAAGAAAGTAGCCTAATGGATTCCCTTGGAATCTATTGAAGATATGGAACAAGCATTTGATATTCAAATTCATATGCCAGGTGGAATGATTGAATTGATCATAGTGAATGATTATTGGAGTCTCCTAAATTTGTGAGAGCATCTTGTATTGATGGGAAGCATTTGTACATAGAGCTTTAACTTTTGTACTGGTGGTATAAAGGTGAGCTTGTTTGATACTAGATTAAAAAAAATTTGGGACAATAATATTTCAAAACTTTTTAAATTATTCTTTCTTTTAGATGGGCAAAAGAAGAGAGAAGAATCATATGGTATTGAATGCTTTGTAACAAGTCAGAATCTATATGGAGAGATATACGATGTATAAAAAATTCTTGATCAACAGATTGAGGGATTTTATTTTTAGATTCTTCATATATATTTTAGGTTTTCTAACATTGTATTTTTTGGGCCGATTTGTGATTTTTAAATTTTTTTGAGAAATATATTTAAAACGATCTAAAGGATTTTTTCAAAACCAAAAGTTTTATGCCCATTGCCTATAAAGACCATCCAATTGGCCTCATTTTTATTTTCTAACTCTCCAACCATTTCTCCTCTTTTGAGTACCTTTGCACTTGCTTCCTACACCTTGATCACACTTTTGCTAGCTTCATGCAATTCCTTCAAGGTATGGACATCGGCGGGAGATTAGACCTCTACCAAGTCTTTTGTCCTAATATCAAATATTATGATACAATATTGTGGCATGGTCCAAGCCTATAGTAACCCTATCGAGTATATGAATACATACCTTGAGAGTTTATTGTTAGTTTCAAGGATTCCATCGAGAAATGGGTGCCCTTGTAATTTTTGAAGTACATTAATGGCACAGATGCATTTTGCAAATGACTAGGTTTTTTTTGTGCAAATCTCACCCCTAGTTACTTCAAGCATCTCACTTCTAGATAGCTTAGGGAATATGGCATTGATTAACATGGTAGCAACTCTCTCTAGGATGGTCACCTTCGTTTTGTTACTCACTAAAGGTGAAGACCCCCTTATAGTCATAGTGAGTACTAAAGATCATGTAGGAGGGTTGTTGAAAGATGTCCTTGACCCAAAGCCTTCACCAATGGACAATGCTAAAAAGGAAGGTGAGGTTGCAAAAGAGGTAAAATCTCTAGATATTATGGTCGATAGAGCTATAGTTGCAATGGATAGTACCATGGGGAGTGGCTTAGGTGAGCAAGAGGATGCATCATCCTACCATCGATGCAAATTATTGCATAGATAGCATGAGAAAGTCTTTATTGATGACAAAGAATTTGTATTTCTCCATGATATGGATAATTTTTTTGGAGTGAGGAAGGATGAGGCATTGTTGATGTTGGCAATTGCCACACACACACACACACACACACACACACACACACACACACACACACACACACACACACACACACACACACACACACACACACACACACACACACACACACACACACACACACACACACACACACACACACACACACACACACACACACACACACACACACACACACACACACACACACACACACACACACACACACACACAGAGAGAGAGAGAGAGAGAGAGAGAGAGAGAGAGAGAGAGAGAGAGAGAGAGAGAGAGAGAGAGAGAGAGAGAGAGAGAGAGAGAGAGAGAGAGAGAGAGAGTCAACTTGTGTGGCCTATTGGAGAACTTGAATCTTGGAACTAGTTGCCTAGTGTCGGAGTATCATTTGGATACCCAAGGCATTTTTAGAAAAAGGTTTTTTTAAGACTTTAGCCTATTGTTTAAGGCTTAAAAGGCTCATTAACTAAGCCCCATTCAAATTACAAGGGCTGAACTAGTTTAAAGGGAACTAGTTAATAAGATTTGTGCTTGGATTATGTTGGAGTCTTGAATTGAGTTGCTAAAAAATTGGTTCAAAATAGTCTTGTTCACATTGCAAGGACTATCAATCATTCCAAAGTTGAACTAGTATTGTAGAAGGCTAGAACTAATTATTGTGTAGACTAGTTATGTTGAAATTGTTTTCACACTATTTGTAGTCATGAATTGGATATTTGTAGAACTCGTTTAACCATATCATGCTCACACTACAATGATTAAAACGATTGTATCGAAGACATAAAGTGTTTTTTAAATGAAAAATTTTGGGGGCTATTTTGTGCATGAAAAATAGTCAAAAATATTCAAAACAATTGCAGAAATTTCATATGCATATGGGAGTGTATACATAGAAATTATGGGATGTTTTGATGATGTATTAACTATTGTTTTGCCATTGGAGTGGCACTCGAGTTACAAGCATATTTGTCTCCTTGGACTTGTCCTTTATAATATATTTATTTCTTGGCGCTTGGCATATATTCCAATGACTATGACTTCTACTTCTACTTCTAAAACTACATTGTTTTGGATGGGACAAATTTCTCATATTGGGAAGAGCAAATTTACAGTGTATTGGTATGAAAGAGGTAGATTAAGCCAATTAAATTTATTGGTGTAAAGCCTAAGGACATGGACACATATGTATGGGATAAGATGGATAAGCATCCGTATTTTACAGTTATTCTTACTCTCTCTAAGTAATGCATTTCAATGTATAGGATATAGTTGGTGATGCATATGGAGTCTGAAAGATAATGGCTAAAGAAAATCATTGACCTTCACATGGATAAGACTTTTATGTCTAATTATCTAAATGAGTTTAATACTATATTTAGTTAGTTGTTAGCATAGAGGATTGCATTCGAGAATTTGATGAAGGCTATGTTTTTGTTTGTCACTTTGCCTAAAAGTTGGGATACTTTGAGAGTTGCAATTAGTAACTCAACATCACTAGTGGATTGACTAGTGCTAATGTGGAAAGTAGCTTGCTTACAAAAGAGGTAAACATGAAAAAAATACAAGTTCCAGAAACTCTAGTGCAATTAATATTAAAGGGAGATCCAATGCAAGGGGTAAATCCCATGATAAGGAAACCTCAAGGAGTAGGTTTCACATGATGAAAGACGTGGTATGTTGCAATAAAAAGGGTTATATCAAGACAGATTCAATTCAAGTGAAAAACCTAGAACAAGGGAAGAAAAAGAGTGTTGACAAAGGCAAGAAATAGGAGAAATAGAAGGAAAAGATTAAAGAGGTCAACACCATAAGTAGTGATGATAGTTGTTAACCCCAACACTAAGAAAGCAAAAGGAAATAAAAAAGACGTAGGGCAAAGGTGGAAAAAAGGTAGCCCAACTGAAGAAAGAAGATGAGAAAATGCCAAAAGTGCAAGGGCAACCTTAAAAGTCCAAGGCAAATGCAAAAGGGGAAAGGTGCATTTTAAAATACAAAGGTGCACCTTGAAATCTTGTAAAAGAGTGCTAGGCTCTCTCCTGTGCAAATTGTAAAGATAGACGGGCGGTGGAGAAGAAGCAAGAAGGATAGGAAGGAAATAGGAAAAGAGGACCTAGACCAATGGCCGGTCATGTAAAAAGAGGAAGACCGCCCAAGGAGAAGTAGGGCATGTATAAAAGCCAAAAGTGGAATGAGAAGCTCATTCTTGTGTGTGGCCAAAAGTGGCTTTCTTCTTCTTCTTCTTCTTGCTTGCTTGAGCTTGTGCTTGAGAGAGGGAGTGTGAGAGTGTGAGGGAGTGAGTGTGTGAGGGTGAGGGACCGGGGAGGAGAAGCTCTCCATCTTCTCCTCTCTTCTTCTCTTCTCTTCTCTTCTCTTGTCTTGCTCGCAGCGATGGAGCTTGGAGTGTGGAGCTTGAGGATGGAGCTTGCTTGAAGCTTGCACTTGGATCGTGGAGCTACCGGAGTGCGCAGGAGAGGAGATAACTCGATCGGCATGGAGGTAAGCTCACTACACCCGTAGATATGGATGGTGCATCAGCTATGTGAGAGGTAGCCATTAGTGCTCGGCTTGGAACGCTTAAAACAATAAGTGGTGTGAGGGTCTTGGCGGTTGAGCGAAAGCTCCCACATTTTGGTTCCATTGCCGGGACCAACGGATTCAAGCCTTGAGCGCTTGCGCGCTTCGAATCGAGCATTGAAGTAGGGTTTTCCCCAAACTGGTGCTTGAGATAGATAGGTAGGAAGCGAGGGAGTTTGAAGAGGTATTTGATCTCCTTAGCAAGTAGGTTTTTGTTGTTTTGGACTTGGGAAAGCATGATGGAGTAGTGTAGGTATTTTTCTTATAATTTTTTCTTGCATTTAGGAAGGATAGGAGCAAAAAACTGGAGCAAACAATAGGGTTTTTTGTTGTTGTATAACAGGTTGAAACAGGGAAATAGGGGCACAGATCCTTGGAGTGCCGTTTGATTCGAGCGCCATAGTGATTTCAGGCATGTCTCACATTTCCTTGTAGTGTTTTGTATCTATCTTGAAGGCGCTGGATGATTCGGTGAAGTAGACGTTGACCTAGAGGCATCGCGCGCAACTCGCGGGCCGTCGTTCGCGCTGTCGGACCAGGCCATCCGAGTCCCAGAATAGGACTGCTCGACTTCTAGAGTTGGACCGTCCGATTCCGAAAATCGGACCACTTTTCCGATCCGACTCCTAGAGTCGGACCGTCTGACTACTAGAATTGAACCAGTCCCAGAGTCGGACCATCTGACTACTAGAATCAGACCACTTCGAAAATCGGACCACTTTTTCGATCCGACTCCTAGAGTCGGACCGTCCGACTAGTAGAATCGGACCACCTTGTCCGATCCGATTCCTAGAATCGGACCATTGCAAGAATCAGACGTGACCAAAATCGGACCACTGGGCCGATCAGACCAACCCAAAATTGGACGTCCGATTTTGATAATCGGACTCCTGAAAATCGGACATCTGAGAATCGGACAGAAAACTGTCAAAATCGGACAGGTATCTAGAATACAAATTTTGACACATCTAAACCCTGAAATTGACCCCAAAGGCCGTGTAGAGCTAAAGGCACATCACAGGTCCATCACTGGGCTGAAATTTAGAGCAAGTAGTGTCAAGATTGTGGGAGAGAAGGAAGGAGTCTCACTTGTAGCTTTCTTGTTTGCACAATGGGGGAATACACACACAGGTGGAGGCTGAAAACAGTTTTCCTCTTCTTAGTTGTGTAAGCCAAAAGAACACAAGTACATAGAAATAGAAGAATCCTATATATGGGTCTCAAACCAAACTCAACTAACTAAGGTGGCATACTATCAGAGCCACAAACTAGAGTAGATAAGGATAGCTGTCATCTAGCTATTATTCATGGGTGGTGTACCAACCGCATCTGCAACTAACAAGTCGGTGACATAAATGCACAATGGTCACCTTGGCATATCACGAGTGGAGCTCGATATCTCAATACTCCCCCTCGAGCTCAATCCTAATTCATGCACACCAAGTAGGTCTCTGAACTTGCGCAGCTTCTCTGTGCCCAATGCCTTCGTAAATATGTCAGCTACCTGATCCTCTGTGCCGACATAAACTAGATCAATAAGACCTAGTAAAACTCTCTCTCACACATAGTGATAATGCACCTCAATGTGCTTTGTTCTAGCATGATAGACTGGGTTATTTGCCAAGTGTATACTACTCATGTTGTAACAATAAATGACAACTGGCCCATCTGTAGACTGATGCATATCATAAAGTAGCTTATGCAACCAAACTACCTCACATGCAGCCATTGCTGCACCCCTGTACTCAGCCTCTGTGCTCAACAAGGCAACTGTAGGTTGTTTCTTGCTGCTCCAAGTGACTGCAGCACTCCCAAAAGAGAACACATATCCACTAGTAGATCGTCTATCAGAAATACTACCAGCCCAATCAGCATCAGTGTATCCATGCAATTGTATCTGAACCCCAGTCTCATAAAATAGTCCATATTGTAGTGTGGACTTCACATACCTGAGTATGCGTCTAGCCACATCCAAATGTGGTTTCCTTGGAGCCTGCATAAACTGACTTACCAATCCAACAGCATAGCTCAAATCTGGCCTGGTAATAGTCATATAAATCAAACTTCCTACTATGCGTTTGTACATAGTAGGGTCTTCGAGAAGCTCACCTGCATCTGTGCTCAACTTCACATTCTGCTCCAAAGGAATTGAAATAGGCTTATAGCCTGTCATCCCATATTTGGACAGCATGCCCAATCCATACTGCCTCTGAAAGAGCCATATCCCACTTGGTGATCTAATCACCTCAATGCCCAAGAAATAACGCAGCTCTCCCAAATCCTTCATCTCAAACTTCTGCTTCAATAGCATTTTTACATGAAGGATATCTTCATCACTATCACATGTGATAATCAAATCATCAACATAAATGACAAGCAGCATAATACCTTTCTTTGTTTTTCTCACATAAAGTGAGAAATCTGCCTTGGAAATCTGAAAGCCAATAGTGACAAGATACTGTCCTATCTCGTCAGACCATGCTCTAGGTGCTTGCTTCAAGCCATACAAGGCTTTCTTCAACCTGCAAACAAACTCAGGATGAACAGCATGCACATAACCTGGTGGCTGCTCCATATAGACCTCTTCTTGCAAATCACCATGCAAGAAGGCATTCTTTACATCCATCTGATGTAAAGACCATCCCTTTGATGCAGCCATAGCAATGACTGCTCTTGCGGTTGCCATCCTTGCAACTGGACTGAATGTTTTTTCATAATCAATGCCATATGTTTGTGCATACCCCTTGACTACTAATCTTGCCTTGTATTTGTTCACAGAGCCATCTGCATTGTGCTTCACCTTATAAACTCACTTACAACCAATTGTATTCTTATCTTTAGGCAAAGGTACCAATTCCCATGTAGCATTTGCTTCCAACGCATCCATTTCTTCATCCATGGCTTTCTCCCATTTTTCTTTTTCCATGGCTTGCTCAAAAGAAGTGGGTTCTGGTTCCTGTATCACTTTGATTATATAGGCATAGTGAATGGCTATAAATCCATCATATTTTAGCCTATCCATAGGATACCTAGCTCTGGTAGACTTGCGCAAAGTAGGCTCACTTCCAGATGCTCTCAAACCATCCCTGGTCTTCCTTACTCCAGGTATAACAACAGAAGGAATACCCAACTCATCATCAATGCTCTGTTTTGAGCCACTGGATTCACCATCCACATAAGAGTGACCTTCATTCACATCAAACATGGGCTGATCTACCTTCTCTTTTCCTTTTCGTGATACCTACATACCACTATCTGCATTACTTTGAGAAGATTCTCCTGATCTCAATCTGCCTGTCCATGGTGAAGAATGTGAACCACTGCTAGAGGATACTCCAGGTCCACTAATATCTTATGACTGCTACTGTGAATTCTGTGCAGCATTACCATTTTGTGCATCTACATTATCAATCACATTTACTAGTTTATACCATCTACTCATCTCATAAAAAACAACATCTTTGCTCACTGTAAACTTATGAGTAGAAGGGTTATAGCATCTATACACTTTCTGCTGCTGCAGAGAGTAACCAATAAAGATGTACTTCTCAGCTTTTGGATCCAACTTGGATCTCAACTCATCTGGCACATGAACATAGGCAATGCAACCAAAAATTTTCAAATGAGAAATATCTGGTTTCCTACCAGTATACCTCTCCTCTAGAGTCATGCCATCTATTGCTGCAATGGAAGTCCTGTTCATTATATAGACTGCTGTAGCAATTGCCTCAGCCCAGTAAAAATCTGGCAGGTCTTTTGCATTGAGCATGGCACGAGATACCTCTCCAATATACCTGTTTTTTCTTTCTGCAATTCCATTTTGCTGTGGGGTATGACTACATGAATATTGCTGCTTTATGCCATGCTCCTGCAAGAACCTTGCAAACTCATTTGAGAGGTACTCTCCCCCTCCGTCTGACCTTAGGCATTTTATTTGCAGGCCTGTTTCTTTTTCAACCATAGCTTTAAGAGTTTTGAAATGCCCAAAAACTTCACTTTTCTTTTTTATAAAATACAGCCAAACTTTTCTGCTATAGTCATCAATAAAAGTGACAAAATAATGACAGCCTCCAATAGATGCAGCTTTAGTAGTCCATACATCAGAGTGGATTAATTCCAATGGCTTCTTACTCTCTTGAACATGTCTAGGAAATGGTTTCCTTGCCTGTTTTCCAAATTGACAGGCTTCACATACCTTATGCATTTCTGCAACCTTGAATTTAGGCAATCCTGCAACAATATTTTGGGCCTACATTGATTTAAGTTACTGTACATTAACATGACCAATGCGTTTATGCCAGATATCAATATCTGCAACTACACCGGTCCCATGTGCAAACATTGCTACACTCAATTCACGCATGTTTGCATCCAATGTAAATATTCCGCCCTTCTTCTTTCCTTTTGCTATCAAGCGACCTTTATTTTTCATATCCTCAACAAAGCATCCATGAGGATTAAATCTGACATGCAAGCCCTGCTCAACCATTTGACCAACAGAAACTAGGTTCTTGGTGATATTCGGGACATGAAATACATTCGATAGGTATTTCTTTTTCCCATCCTGCATAGACAAATGAATTTTTCCAATCTGCACAATAGGATGTGCAGTATCATCACCAATCTCCACAAATCCTGGTTTTTCCATTTTCCTTGTATCTTGCATCCATTCTGCATGACCTGTCATGTGGTTTGACACACTTGAGTCAACATACCACACTTCATTGCTTTCTTCTACACTTGTCACAGAATTGTTCATGTGCTGCACTATAAACAAATGCTCATTTCTGTCATCACCCTGTCTACTAGAAGATGCATAATTCCCTTGTTGCAATTTTCCATTCATGATGTCATTCTGCTTTTTATAGCAGTCTTTAGCCATGTGACCCATTTTACCACAGTAGTAGCATTCAACATTGTTGTTTACATTTTGGCCTCTTTGCCATCCACCACGACCTCTTTGGCTTCCCCTGCCTCTAGAGTTACCCCGTCCTCCTCCATAGGACTGGTTTTCTTGAGTTTACTACATATTCCGATTTCTACCACGGCCTCCAGATCGGCCTCCTCTACCTCAGCCTCTACCTCTTCCAGCATTTGAGTAGAAGATAGTTTCTTTTGAAGTTCCTCCTGAAGAAGATGCACCACCATTTCTCTGCTCCTTAGAAATTAGAAGAGCAATCAACTCCTCAAAATTAGGAAATCTTTAACGGACGGAAATGGATGTTCGCAACTATGCATAATCCTTTCCTAGACCATTCAAGGTCACAGAAACTAAGTCATCATCTTCCACTGGCGACCCAATGGAAGCAAGTGCATCTGCAATCTTCTTCACCTTCATGTGGTAGTCATTGATGCTCATACTTTCTCTTTGCACATTGTGCAACTCTTGCTTGAGCTGCATTTTCCTGGCTTGCGTATTTGTGCTATACATTTTTGACAAAGTATCCCATGCCTCCTTTGGCATACTTGCATCCTGAATATGCACAATCATAGAGTCTGAAATACTGATAGATAGCCAGTACATAACTTTTCTGGCTCTCTCATGCCATCCTTTAAATGCGTGCATTTGCTGTTGATTGGGAACATTAGGAAGAACTGGTTCTTCTTCATTTCCTGCAACGAATTCCCAATATCCTTTTCCCATAAGGAAATTCGTCATTCTAAACTTCCATGCTTGGAAGTTGTTCTTGTCAAGCTTTTCAGTGACAATCTGTGAAAGAGAATTAGATGCCATTACAGAACACTGCAAAGAATTCTGTTACTGCAAAAAACACAGCTTCAGCCTCACAAGGGCAAATCTCCAAAACTGAGGAAAGTGGTATTTGACCACACAGTCACTTCCTAGTGACGATTTTGCATCAATAGGCAACAAGGATGATTCTGTACCTCCCAATGTCTCTGCGCACAGGCATACAATGCAATTTCTACGGTAACTTTTTACGATCTGTAGAACAGTGGTCGCACAGCAAAAAACAGGGCCTTTTCCTGAGTGCTTGCGGAAAACTTCCGCCTCCAAAACAGGCCCCGAAATGGCCTCAAATCAGAAAAACAGGGCAATCAAGGGCTAAAGGCCTCTCCCGCAGCATATACTGCCCTCTTGCTACACCGCGAAGGGCGTCTCAATCTGAGACAATGCACTCTTGCACTTTCTGGCTGTGCTACCTGCAGAGACTTGCTCCCAAAACAGAAAAATGAAAGCAACACTGGTCCTCTTACCAGAACACTGTGAACTTGGTTTGCTTTCTTGAGCTCCTTACCATGAACAAGGCTCTGATACCATGTCAAGATTGTGGGAGAGAAGGAAGGAGTCTCACTTGTAGCTTTCTTGCTTGCACAATGGGGGAATACACACACAGGTGGAGGCTGAAAACAGTTTTCCTCTTCTTAGTTGTGTAAGCCAAAAGAACACAAGTACATAGAAATAGAAGAACCCTATATATGGGTCTCAAACCAAACTCAACTAACTAAGGTGGCATACTAACTGAGCCACAAACTAGAGTAGATAAGGATAGTTATCATCTAGCTATTATTCATGGGCGGTGTACCAATCGCATATGCAACTAAGAAGTCGGTGACATAAATGCACAACGGTCACCCTGGCATATCACGAGTGGAGCTCGATATCTCAACAAGTAGTTCAAAATTTGGCTATAAATAGTCCTTCAATTTGGGCATGGCGTTTACCGTAACGGCCTTGCGGGCCAAGGGGACTGCCCCCCCGGACCCCCATAGAGGGGGCTCTGCCCCCTCCGCACCTCCCCCAAGTAGGTTGGAGAGAAAATGCGCGTTGTGATAGGTCCTCCGGATTAGGCCCTAGTGTAGTAATGGCTGTACACAAACATAGATCTTCACTTACAAAGCAGCAAACAGAAGCCCACACCCAAACAGAGACAAAAAGAGACCCTAGAACCTCAATAGGCCAATCTAGCCATCAAAGGCAAAGGGCCACACCACGAGAACACAAAGACATTGTGTTCAGAGGGTGTCTAGTGAGAGCAAAATGCAACATCAGTAAGCTACAAATGCGAAGATGACTAGACGTGACACTCTTGACGAGAGATGTACCTTGAGCAGCACTACACAGACAACCCAAGACATCGGTGGAGAATCCACATCTGGTCGTGCAGTTAGGGACTCAAGGGCATTTGTCAAAAGGCTTAAATTTACAAGCCAAGACCTGGAAGACGAAGACATAGCACCACCTGCTTATCTTAGGGTCAAACTGACCGCGAAAAGAGAGCATACTATCGATGCTATGATTAATGAAGGAGCAGATTTCAATATCTTGACTTATGAAGCATGGACTCTACTAGGTCAACCAGAGCTCAAATCGACTGGTGCAACTCTTAATCCTTACGGGGAACACCCACAAGCACTTCTAGGGAAGTGCAGAATCCTTGTAACTATTGAAACAGAAAGCTTGCCAGTCCTGTTCTATGTTCCTCCAAATGGCGAGAATTGTGGAAAGGAAATCCTCCTAGGAAGACCCTTCAAAAGGGCGACCAAATGTGAGGTTGACTATGTAGCACAAAGGATACACCTGACACTACCGGGTGTGAGGATAGTCACAACCTTTAGCAAGGGTGACCTCATCGAACCTCGAGGGAAAGGCAAGGAAGGTGCTGACATAACGGTCAAGCCTACTAACAAGAGCAAGGACTTGCTGGAAAAGTTGATACAAGCACATGTCGAACAACAAGAACTAGTGAGTGAGGCCATGCCTGAAACAAGAAGGTCAAGAGACAATGCCAAGGACGGGCTTTGGACTTACAAATATCGTAGAAGACCCCAAAAGAAGCCCAAGCCTTATAGACGAAGGCATCGATGGAGGGTCAGCACAACGCCACGATGGGTGTCCAAAGCATTGCTACTTGCTCAAGGGTATCACGTAGGTAACCCATGGATTTGGGTGCCAAAACCCCTTGCTGAACCTCCCTGGTTGACTGAAGGCCAGATCGTATCAAGAGCAAAGAAGCATAGGAGGAGATCTAAACGAAAAACCGAGTCTCGAGTCAACGACAATGGAGTGACCGAGCCCCTCATGGTCGAAATCAAGAAACCAAATGGGACCAATCGGAGGGTAGATCCTCAGCCTAGCGTGCTTGACAAGTAGATGTCAGATGTAATCGTTGAGGATACGTAGAAGCCGCTAGTGCCCAAGGAGCTTTTGATTCCCCAAGAGAATAGCAGGCATCATAGGCACAACATTGCTCATAGCAAGGTTAAATGCTCAACAAAAGCAAATAGCAAAATCATCTAACAGCCACGAGCAAATCTCCCAGCCAGAGTCAAAACCACTCATCATCAGGAGTCCCAAGTCTCCTACACCCTCTTCCCCTAAATGGACACAGGAAGCACAACAGTCGTCAAGTGCGGCTACTCGATCCCAATCTCTACCTACATCAGAGCTTCCAAATGTCCAAGAGGTAGGATACGACACCACCCTTAGCTCTCAACCTAAGGATATGCCTATGCAATTCACCATGGCTAGCTCAACTAATACTCAAGTGAATGCTCTAAGGGCAACAAAAGACATGACTACTTCAATCGACCTAAGGACTTAACACTGCAATCCACCAAGAGTAGCCAGCCCATTGGACTAGCTGCTACTACTTCCAATCAGGGATCATAGTAGTCACAGCCCTTGGCCATGACAATGCCCCTTGCGCAACGTGTCCTTAGTGGTTTACTTGTGGAGGAGGTGTCGCAACCAACTTCATTTACAACTCCAACACTTCCCAAGCGCCTAAAGTCTAGGCTGGAGGAGTTAAATAGAAGGGAAGGGCTAGACTCTCCAAAAAGGGAGGCAATTGTACCCTCACACCCTAGTGAGGCTATTCAACAGGCCACAGCTATGTCCCATAAGGACACACTAGGGAAAGAGAATGCTGAGGCCCAACCAAGCACATCAACAGTTGACCTAGTCCAGGGTCCTGAGTCATTGAGAGATGCACCTTCACTGACCAAGAAAAAGAGGAGAAAACAACGAAAACAAGAGCAGTTATTACAGGTGGTTGTGGACCCCAAGAACATTGACACCAAGAGCGCTGGAGAGCTGAGGAATAAAGCATCGAGTCCATCCATCAATGACCCCATTGATGCCTCTCCTAGTAGCAGTGAAACCTCATACACATCCATGTGCTCTGAAAAATCAAAGTAGCCGTTACCATCAATGGTTGCTTTCAACACTCAATCCACCGACGATAGAACTCGCATTGACCAATGAAGAGTGGATACAATGCTGTCACAATGGGGTGACAAATTTATACCAGTCACATCCAAGGAGAACCATAACGTAATGACGAAGTCTCAGGAGAAACATGGAAACCCTAGGAGCATAAGAAATCCTAGCGTTGGCCAAACTTGCTCGTTTAGACCTGAGCTCCCAGCTATGCTGAAGCCCAGACAAACTCCTAGAACCTTGTATGAGATAGCAACCGAACAAGCCCTCGTTGAACATAGAAGTGTCACAGAATGCTTAACCGAGTTGGATGCTAAGCTCAAAGTGTTCGCACGTGTCTATGTCCTGGCAGACATGGGTGCATTCCCTAAATAGCAGCTTGAAGAATACTTGCCATTTCCCTTATCTTGGGAAGAGTAAGAACATCTGATGAGCACTATAACAGGCTCCTGTATGAATGTATGCGACTCATCTCTGATGAGGAATCCGACGAACTACGCTTAACTGTAACATTCAATGATGTGCTATGCCAACCAAATCTCTTAGAGATAGAGCAACTAAAGCGATTATCAGAGGGTCGAAGTCGATTTGAACAACGTTGGTGTGAAAACTGCATTGCAATGGCCAAACTAGGAGCCCAGATCATGACAGTCTCAGAGGAGTGATTGGCCAAATGGCAGTCTCAAAGAGACCCAACCTATGTGGCACCAACTTCCTTTCGAGTGCTAACTGCCATTCGGGGTACGGACTTAGCTGAAACTAGCCAAGAGAACTCTCTGTTTGGTAAGGTTCACATTGAGGAGGAGTTACATGTTGCCAGTAGACTCGGACAAGGTTCCATGCTACTCGATGCTGCAAAATATCTATTGGTATTGAGTAAGCTGCCACGAGTACTAGATGTGTGTGCCACACTCCAGTACAATCCAGAGTTCTACAATTGGCTTTTATCCTCGTGAAGTGACATGGTTTCATGAACATGTACATAAATAAACAATGTGTTTTGTGACTGTGTAAATAATACCAAACGAAGCAGAGGCCAACACACCCCATGAGCAATGATGACCAAGTGTAGGTGATACACATCAAGTCAAAACTAAGGGATTCAGGTTGGTGATGTCTTGTTTAGCTGGACATTTTCATTATGGTTGAAGCATGTGACTTGCATGTGCTCTCACACCTTTCCAAGTGAATGCAGAATGACACAGGTCAATGCCTAGAAGTGTTTAATATCCAAGTCACCACAAGACCACCAACCCCACAAAGAACCATTATGGAGGAAGTGACAGGAATACCAAGAAACAAAAGCCATGACGGAAGCGCCATTGGATGAGAACCCAAGGACACCTCTGCAGAAAGCATATATTGCAACTGAGCATGGCCAAAGCATAATCATCGATTACCTCCTCCTTCTTGGCCAGACTCTATGTTCGGGCAGGAGCCACGCTCTCAACAAGGGCGAACGTCTCTTCATCATCCAGGATTCAATTTGCAAGATGCTTTGCCCTTGTCCTATACAGCTCACTCCAAGTGCTACCTCAATTGTTCGATGTCTCACATGTTACAAAGAGGTTTGCAAAAACTCAAGTGTATCTCTTCATCTCAACAACAGTTCCTCTAGCATCAAGGCTGAGGACACAATCATCTCTGTAATATCCATTCTTCATAGCCTTTGGATCCCAACATTTCTCAATCCAAATAAAAGGCTAACAGCCTCAATGTATGGCATTGATTGTATTCATTTTTTTCACAAAAAAAAGAAAAAAAAGAAAAGAAAAAAAGAGAGAAACAAAGAAAAGAAAAGAAAAGAAAAGGAAAAGAAAAGAGCACACACGATCACAACACTGCACCTAGGGGTCCTCAAATTAGGTACGTCCAGTGGCCTTGGTCGACTGGCTCCATCCCTAATCCCCTAGCCCTTTGTACATCCCCCACAATTGTTCAGGGCACATCAAGGGCAGGACATACCTAGGGAGCTCGCCTCGCCTATGGTTAGACCTGTCACCCTGAACCACTTGCACAATTCTTTTGCACTCCATCTCAATGCCATTACAACCAACAGTGGTAAGCAAGGCATAAAAGACAATGGAAAAGTACACCATACTTTTCAAGCACTACAAGTAGCCACTAGCTACCAGAAGCTAAGACATCAAGGAGCTAATTATGCTACATTGCCTTGACAAGACCATAATAATGTCTCAAGCAATCTTCAAGTGTACTCCTTGTCTTCATCGACAAATTTTTCCATCAACTTAGCCCCTTGCTTCATTGACCCATTGCTATACAAGGAACCAGGCCGACAGTCTTCTAACTAAGTAATACCTAAATATGCATATGTATTCACTTAATGTTCACACTATAACCTATACACGGTTTGGGTCCTCAAGTGCAGGACAATACTCCAGGCTTGCTTAGAGTTCGACCTGTCTCCCAAACTAATCAAAATATGTCTTGTGCACGATAAGAAGACTAGCACTACCCCTTAGGGAGAGACCACATGAGAGGTTTTCCAATTGCAAGTATTAAAGACTCCAACGAAAGTGCCATCAGCTCTACATCAACACTCAACTTTGAACTCTTGTCCTTTACTTCATCATGCAAGACCACCAGAGAATCATCACGAGTAGAATCCACCATGAGCATCCCAAGAACACCAACACCCATGCCAGCTATGAGTGACCATTCCCAACAAAGAGTAGCCCTATCACCACCTACAATAATCATATCACCAACCAATCAGAACAGCAAAGTGCCACCAACGACCTTCATCCACACCAACATCAGAACTCCTCTAAGGCAAACCAAAATAGTCCCTTCCACCCACGTCTTCGGTGCAAGCTCCGCATGTGCTGCCTTCGACGAAGAGTGCCATGGGACTAGCACTCGTCTAGGAGGGGGGGTAATGTTAACCCCAACACTAAGAAAGCAAAATGAAATAAAAAAGACGCAGGGCAAAGGCGGAAAAAAGGTACCCCGACTGAAGAAAGAAGAGGAGAAAAGGCCAAAAGCGCAAGGGCAACCTTAAAAGTCCAAGGCAAATGCAAAAGGGGAAAGGTGCACCCTGAAATCTTGTAAAAGAGTGCCAGGCTCTCTCCTGTGCAAATTGTAAAGATAGACGGGCGGTGGAGAAGAAGCAAGAAGGATAGGAAGGAAATAGGAAAAGAGGACCTAGACCAATGGCCGGTCATGTAAAAAGAGGAAGACCACCCAAGGAGAAGTAGGGCATGTATAAAAGCCAAAAGTGGAATGAGAAGCTCATTCTTGTGTGTGGCCAAAAGTGGCTCTCTTCTTCTTCTTCTTCTTGCTTGCTTGAGCTTGTGCTTGAGAGAGGGAGTGTGAGAGTGTGAGGGAGTGAGTGTGTGAGGGTGAGGGATCGGGGAGGAGAAGCTCTCCATCTTCTCCTCTCTTCTTCTCTTCTCTTCTCTTCTCTTGTCTTGCTCGCGGTGATGGAGCTTGGAGCGTGGAGATTGAGGATGGAGCTTGCTTGAAGCTTGCACTTGGATCATGGAGCTACCGGAGTGCGTGGGAGAGGAGGTAACTCGATCGGCATGGAGGTAAGCTCACTACACCTGTAGATATGGATGGCGCATCGGCTATGTGAGAGGTAGCCATTAGTGCTCGGCTTGGAACACTTAAAATAATAAGCAGTCCGAGGGTCTTGGCGGTTAAGCAAAAGCTCCCACAATAGTGATGTGCTATATAGCTCTACTTATGGGGATGCATACCAATGATGGCATGTGTTAGGATTGGGTTCATGATTCAAGGCTTCATTTCATCTTACTCCCATGGGGAGTGGTTTGCTATGTATAATGCTAGAAGAAAGGGATGCATGGATCTAATCTTTGTCATGTAGCATTGTTAGAGTAGGAGATGTGCATTTTTCACTCACTAATGGTTCCTCTTTTGTACATGCGAATGTACATTATGCAACAAACTTGAAGAAAAGTTTGATAAGTAATAGACAATTGGATAATTATGGTTATCATGTTTGGAAGATATGTAAAGGCTCCTTGTAGTTGCTAAAAGGCCAAAATATGGAAGCCTTTACATGTATTTTAATATAAAAGAACACATTTTAGCCATCATGGAATAACCATATGTATCACTTTGGCATCACCATTTAGGCCTTACATATTACTAGAATGAGCTTTTGTTCACGTTTGTCGTATCTTCTATTTTTAACTTTTTTTATCTTGGAATGTATGAGCATCATATGCATGACAAACAAACTAAAGTGTTATAGGAAAAGGGTGTTGGTACTTAAGATCAAGATATTTGAAATTGGTACATAGTACTATATGTGAGAAATTTCTTTGGGTGGAGGATATTACTTTGTTACTTTCATTGATGATGCAATTAGGAAATTATGGGTACTTCCTATTCATAAGAAGAGTGATATCTTTGAGACATTCCAAAAGTTCTTAGCAAATAGCTAATATGTTTAAGGATTGATAATGGTGGAGAGTATACCTATCATGCATTTGAGAACTTTTGTGATATGTGTGGCAAAAAAAGATCTCTAAGACATTCCAAAGGTTTTTAGCAAATAGTGAGGAAAGTAAGCTAAATTGCTTAAGGGTTGATAATGGTGTGACGAGAAGGCCTATCATGCATTTGAGAAATTTTGTGATATGTGTGGCAACAAAAAGAGTTAACTGCTTCAAAAAACCCACCTCAAAATGATGTGGCTAAAAAGATGAATAGAACCATCTAAGAAAGGGTTCAAAGTGTGTTATCTAATATAGGTTTGACTTATGGTTTTTGGGCTAAAGTTCTTAAGATAGCTGACAACTTTAATGCATGTCTCACTTATGGTTTTTTTTTGAAAAAAGTTATTAAGACTGCTATTCATTTGATTAATTAGTCACCTTAAGTAGGCCATTAGATGGCAAGATTCTAAAAGAAGTGTGATCTAGTAAGAAACTTTCTTGTCTGGAGCTCCTACTTTCCCTAAAGTATTTAAGTTGTTCACACAAAAATTCTAGGATACTTAGGCTAACTACTACATTATGTACCAAAGTGCACTCAAGTGGACCCGTGGTGGACTCCACAGGACACACATTTTTGAATTGGGTTCATATTCTTGAATAAAGTTTAAAAATGTGGTCAAATGACTAGATTTGTTGTACATTTTAATGGAGTTGTAGATCACATTGTTTTACTAACTTTTTGGCCATGACAGTTGGAAAAGTATCTCCACTATGGGTGCAAGATGGCAATATTAAGAGTCACAACATTAGGTGTGGCAATAAAATTTCACATATTTATTTAAACAACAAATATTAAAGGTTGATATATGACATGGAATTCATGTGATGGATTGTAAAATACTAGCATTTAAGCAAACACTTGATCTTTAAGAAACAACAAATATAATCATGTTTGATGTGCATGTAGAGCATGTGACATTAATGTCATTAATCACCTATTTACATTTTTTCATTAAGGGAGCCGAGAAATAGTCATGACACATGTCTTAATCACAAGGGTGAGCCCACAAAGATTTGTTAACCAGTGTAATCAATTGCTACACTCCTAGAGTCCCTAGACATGCGAAAACACCTTGGCTTAGAATCTAGGGCGTTGTAGTGACATGTGCTTGTAGGCATGCCT
Source organism: Lygodium microphyllum (assembly GCF_053477565.2). NCBI lineage: Eukaryota > Viridiplantae > Streptophyta > Polypodiopsida > Schizaeales > Lygodiaceae > Lygodium > Lygodium microphyllum. Next base: position 152,011,682 of record NC_141146.1, on the reverse strand, counting down.
ATACACACATGTTGCTAATATAGAAGATCCTAGATCATTTAAGCCCCTTGAGTAATGAATATATGATGGAGTCTTCATGTTGATAACTTTCTCAACTTATTCACTTCTTAGTAGATGGACATGCACCTTGGGTGTGTTCCTAGTAAAAATAAATAGAACAGATTGATATAGAGTTGTTCTTCAACATGATATACTAATACTTTTTCTAGTCCATACTCATTATTAACTAGTGTTTTTATGCCAACATTAGGTCGGGGAAAACTATTTTGATTGTTGTAGGGTATATTGTAGGTTTTGATAATTTAATTCTAAATAGAATTCATATTCCCCACAACATTACTTATGAAAGACTTAGCATAATGTACAAGATAGTCAAAGTCACTAGATATATCTCAAACACCACAACTTAGATGACCATTAAAACATTGAGTCTTCTAAAGGTGAGTACACATGATTGGATGACTCTTCAAAATGGCACCTCTTGTTAGGAAATTTTTTTGCCTCATTTATATGGCAATGCAAGTCTACAAGAAGATATTGAATTGTGAATAAATGAGAGTGAATATTGCCTTACTACTTGTACGAATGTTAGTGGATGAGATAATGTTTCAATGGACAAAATCATATCAAGACACAACTACTTTGGACTCTTTTCAAACCTCAATTTGGCTAAGGATTTAGAGCAAAACTTTGTGTGTGTGCATGTGTGTGCGTGTGTGTGTGTCCCTCATCCTCTTAAAAAAAGGTGCAATGTTGTGCCCTCTTTATCATGGAGTCACTTCGTATAAAAATCATTAAGAAATTGTTTGTAAAAGAGTATTTTTAAGTATTTTGGTTGTCCTTAAAGGATGTTCAATGAACTTTATGTAATGAGATAATCAATGAGCTAGTTTTATGCCCGAAGGATTAACCCTGGGTAACTTACAAAATCACATAAGTGTGCGGGAGGGGGGGTTTTCCAAAGGGTGCATAAGTGTATACATTAGGGGTAGGTATCCCATTAATTTCCCCCTCCAACTATAAAAGGAGGGGGGGGTGTGTCCAACCCTTCCTCCTATTGTCTCTTTCCCACCTTGATCCTTGAGTGTTAGAAGAAATCATTTGGTCAATGAGAAGGGTGATTGGGGTAATCAAGCTTATAATTGAAGTAATTTTAGTAGTTGATACTACCATGAATCTTTTAGGCCTTGAGCTCCATTACTTAGTAGAAGTTAGAATCACCCTACCACTTCTCAAGTGTATACAATTGAATGGGAATTGAATAACCCCAAGGTTTTTGTCTAGCTCGCGATTTTCTTTTTGACATTTTGTATAATTGATATGAAAGGATGCATTGTGCTAAAACATGCTTTCCCTACTTTTCTCAAATAGTGTGCCTTTATGCTTAAACAATTCAACAAAGTTGGTTGGTTACCACAATGCCAATGCATTGGTTCTATGCTCATGTAATGCAAGGGTCTTTGTGTCCTAAATGCACCTTAGGATGTAAAAGATAGTGTTTCTCCAAGATGGGTGATTCCCATAATGCCTAGAAAAGAATATTAGATACTCTTAGTTGGAACATAGATTCCCCAATGATGTCTAGAAAAGAGTATTGAACACGCTTAGTTGAAACCTAAATTCCAGCACAAGTTGTGTAGTGTGCACAAAATGGAATGGTGCAAGGGCGAATATTCTAATGTATGCAAAAGATAGCAAGGGTTTAACAATTGTTGCTCATTCCTATATGAAGAAAGGGTTGTGCCTTGAAGGTGAAAGGTTTGTGTCCCTAATGAAAGGTATAAGCACCTTAGATAAGGGAATTGGGATGTGTCATAAGTTGTACTTAATGCACCTAGGAAGTGGTGGTTGTGAGAAAAAAGTTCCTAAAGTATTCTTCTATCATGTGCAAATGACCTAAGTATTCTACATGAATTTTGTGACAGAGGGGTTTATATAAGAGCACAAGGTCTAATATGTGTGTGGTGCCCTATTGTGTTACGAGTGCCCTAAAATGGCTTGTGCAATGTGCCTAGGTTAATATATGGATGTTATGTGTCTTAGTTCTATATTTGCAATGGTAATGTGTGCTAAGGATAAGTGGTGTGTGCCTAGATACTCATGTGCTTGAGTGTCCACCCTAAATGTAAACAAGTGCTCCTACCTAATGTTCGCAAGAGTGCCTATCAATTATGTGTCCTAAGCCACATGTCCTAAATGACCTGGGGTAGTATGCACTTTAGTGCAAAGAGTGCTCTAGTATACCCTAGACCAAGTGCACAAGTTTGTCTTAATTTTAAGTGTCCAATGCTCTTAAGTGGATGGGTGTTTAATTCATGCCCTAGTATACCCTAATGCCTAAGTCAAAATGCACCTAACTAGATGTGCCCTAGGATAGTTGGTGTAGGTGTCCCCTAAATGGAATAAGGCAATGTCATAGAGTGCTTGTAGCTGTGCAAAGGGCTTCTATGTGCCTTATGTGATTATGTGAATGTGTGCAACTGAATTAAGCGTAATATGCTTGAGTTTTAAGTTCTAATGTGCATGAATATCACCTAGGATAAGTGCCTAAGCTAATGCAATTGGGTACAAACTATGATGTGTTCTAATGAGTGTATTTTTACCATAACTAATCTAATGCTTACACTAGTAAACTTGAGTAACTTAAGTGAACATGTGTGAGTGCACCCCAATGACCAATGTGCACAATTGCCTAATGAAACATGCACTAAAACCTACTTCTCGATGTGCATGAGTCGAATTGGACTCTTGTGCACAAGTGCCTTATGCATGAGTGCCTAATCTAGATGTGGGAGGACTAGGGTGCACTTGAGTGCTTTGTGTAGGTTATGCACAAGTATGAGTAGCCAAGTGTGTAAGCAGTGCAACAAAGCACCCCATCATGTGCACAAATGTGTAATGCATTCAAATGTGTAATACTATATGCATATTGTGAGCATGGCATCATAGCATCATGACGTGATAGTAGATTGTCGGGTGCCATAATGTCATCTTAATGAAAACCGCCTCTTCATTATGATAAATATCCTCCCCCCTCTCTCTCTACAAAAATGTACCCATACACTTTGTCTCCTAATTGATAACACATGAAATTAAAAATCTCTTTCTTTTTCTCTCCCCATCTCTCTCTCTCTACATCACTGTCTGGTTGCATGTGTGCCTTGAGTGTGCCTTGCATCCATTGTCTCATGCATTTCATGCCATGCCCATTTCCTTCCCTAGGTGTTTCCTATGTGGCTCCATTGTTCTCCATTGCCTGATGTGTTTCTTACTTTGATCACCTCTATTGCATGCTATGTTTCTTGCTTTGATCACCTCCATTGCCTATTGTGTTTCTTGCTTTGATCACCTCCATTTCCTGCCAAGTCCATTTCCTTGTAGTATCGATTTCTTGTGCTTCTTGCCAATCCATTTCATGTAGTTATATGTGAAAGGTGAGAAGGATCGAAACTTGCTTGGAAGTGAGCTATGATGGAGAGCAAGAGCAAGAAGAGAGAGAGACACAAATGGGAACTCCAACGGTCACAATGTGTGACCGGGCCTTCTTTTATTCAAACTGTCACTAAAAGAATAAATAATAAAGTGATGATGACAGGTGCCTGCCACCTGCAGTGTACAGTGGCGGGTATTGTCAGTGTAGTAATACACGGGTGGCTAGGCAGAGGCACATTTACCCCAACAACTTCCCACTTAAAGGTGAATCTGCCTCAGTGAGGAGGGAAAAGAAAAAGAAAAGACAGTACAATGTACACATGTACAACAGGATGAGGAAAAACGTCATCTCATCCAACGCCCATCAATCTCTTGAGGAAGGCAAAGCGCTCAGTAGTGAGGCTTTTCGTGAGCAAATCTGCAGGATTTTGGTCAATGGAGATCTTGACAAGGTCAATAGACTTGTCCTCCACGACCCCACGTATGAAGTGATACCTCACCTCAATGTGTTTCGTCTTCGCATGGAAGACCAATTTCTTGGCTAGCTGAATAGCACTCGTAGAATCCGAATACAACATAGTTATAGTATCAATCCCAAGGTCATGAACCAAACGGCCCAACTGTTGGTGCTTTTGACCTATTTTGTGCCAAAAATTTGTGTCTAAATGCCTTGTCTCAAGAAAAAGGGTATAGAGTAGTACATGGTTTGGTGTTAATCTTGAGGCACTTGGAGATTTAGTAGCAACATGACCATACCCATGGCACTTATCACATCAAATATTCTATTGAAGTGGATTCATAGTCAAACTACTCAAAGACTATTGTGAATTGGTGGCTTGCATCATTATTGAATAAATTTCTTTTAATGGTTCTTGAATTGCAACCATTATCTTCTCTTTTAATTTTCCTAGAGACTTTGTGAGTATATCCGCTACTTTAGCTTAGTTTAGTGTAGACTGAGTCTGGGGCACAAATGACATTCATGTCTACATCATATAGATTGGAATTCAGGTATAAGGATTTAGAGGTACATTTGGCATGTTCGAATTGGTAGTTGCAGATGGATTGAATGGAATAGTCACATAGGAAAAATTCTTAAATACTCCACTTGAAGTACTAGGATAATACATTTGAGACTCCTTGAATAAATCCTTTAATCATTGTTGACTAAGTTGAACCTCCTCGCATAATTAAGCATGGTCCTTTACTTGTGCTAATGTGGCAAGCCTTTGCAAGCTCACATACTGATGTCTAGGTTGAGACCATCTACAAATTTTTGCTTTTGGGTCGGCTTGTCAAGTGCCTGATTCATCTCTCACCATGGAGCATGGTTCTTTTCTTCTACTGGCATGGTAGACCTTTGCAAGCTCACATATTAATGTACATCCAAGTTGAGACCATCTATAAACTTTTCCCTTTTGGACGGCTCATGAGTGGGGGCCGGATTCATCTTTTGTATGATTGTTTCCATATGTTCAATATAGTGTTCAACACTCTTAGTCACCCCTTGAGATAGATAATCCAATTGAAGAGGTAATCGATCTTGGAACACTTGCAACCAAATTTTTTATAGGAATGCTCTTGATAAGGTAGCATAAGTCCCTTTATATTGAGAGCTAATTTCTTGTAACACCTCGCTGCCCCATCCTTAAATGTCAACCAAAGGATATGAAGCTTTTGATCGTTGTCCACTATCTCATTTACTACATATGTTACTTCAAACCTTTGTACATGTGCATTGGGATCTTCATCTCAAAACCCCCCTGAATTGGGTACAATTAGGTAGGCTTATAGGATTGAGAACCATGGTTTCCTTGAATAAGATCTCTAGCTCGAAGTCTTGAGTAAGGTTAACCCACATAGGTTCCTTGGCCTCCTTAAATAGGCATCTTAACCCCATGTCAGACAAGACTTGCAATGATCTTTTATATGAGGGATTCTAAATAAGGATCATAATCCTAAAGCTGATACTTGATCTATCCATGAAACCTCCACCAGCTCTTTAAATAATTAGTTTAAACCAAAATTAGACTATAAGTCCCAAACAATGGATGGTTCATCATTGCCTAGTGTAGCATTAATCTTGCTTGCTTGAAAACAACCCTTGCTTTGCTCAATCCTTTCTTTAGTTGGGCTGTCTATACTAGAAGCAACCCTATCCCAATAATATGGATCTACCTTGCTTCCTTTTGAGGGTGTCTTGTCTGATTGGATTTCAAGCCCGAGACATTCTTTATTTGAACTAGACATTAGATATATGCCAAAATTCAACAGTGCATTAAATCTTTCAAGTCTCTCTAGTAGGCAAGCTTCTTGTCTAGCTGCTCATCCCCTTACTTATTGATCTATAGCTTCATTATATTTCCTTTGTCTCTATTTAGAATTCATCCACAACCTCACTCCTTACTATCTCAACTTAAATTTGACACAAGCTACTATGATCTCCATAATCTAATTTTACTTGTAGATTGTTCCTTAAGCTTCCAAGCTTAAGTTTTTTGCTAAAGTATGAGCACTCAATAACTTAAGAATGGTTGGAAATTCTGGATCCTCTTCACCATAAGGGAACTTCTCCTCTTGTTTAGGCATTATGCTTAGAATTTCTACAACTTCTCTCACGTCTTTTGTATCAAAGGTTATACTTAGGCCCCTGGATACACATATCCATGGTGATACATTGTCCGAGTTAATTCTCCTAAAAGTTGTATAGGATGATTGATGATATCAATTGAAATGAAATGATATGTTGATTGTATTTAATTGCACCTCATTGGCTATTTTGAAATGTGCTACCAACAATGCAATTGTTTGAGCACAATCATTATAAGCTCAACTCCAAGTCATCAATTTTTTGACAACCACAAATAATTGTGGCTCGAAGTATCTACCACCATCAACAACCATATCACTATCCCTTGCCCAATTTAGTATTCATCGTTGATAATCTTAGGGAAAATTAGGGAAGCAGTCTCTTAGAAAAGAGACTTCGTATTCACTCATTAATCTCAAAAGCATGTAACTAAGATTGGTTTAACCTAAAGATCTCAACCACCTAACAAGTGCATTCGGCTCTCTGCAAACACACAAAAAAATGACTAGCCAAACGTGTTACTTTTGATGACCGCATTTCCAAGCTAACTCGTGTGAGTTGCTGCATCAATTAGATGGATTTTATTACTAAGTTCGGTTACTTTGGCCAACCTTTCAAGCATTGACCACACTCTTTTACAATACTAGTCCAACCAACAATTCATAATTTCTATGGACTAAGTAAACCTACTCAATTGCATCTATATTTATTCATCAATGCTCTACTTTGCTTGATAACACATAGCTAGGTTACTAGACATGCACTAGGATTCTAATCCTAAGTGGACTATGGATTTCTCCATCTTGCAGGGGTGGCTCCTTATAAGTTTTCTCCTTACCGCTTTAGCGGTTGTTTATCCAGGAGTTTGTTTGTTGAGCTTTTGAGGAGTTGTTTTAAGATGTAGATCTACTTAATCTATATTTCCACACCTTTAAATTCTTTTTTAATGTTTCTATCTCCACATGTTATAAATTAATTCCTTTTACACAATTGAAAGCAAAGCATTTGGAAGAATCAATCTAATGTTTAGAAATCCATAATGTTAATCCTCTTTTTAAAGGTAACCCCTCTCCATAGAATATAACTCATTGTTGGGCATTAAGTGTTTAAACAATTAATTTATTTTGAATTTTGATAAGAATGCCATTCTTTCTTTGCATTCACTTAAATGGCAAGAAAAGTAAAATATTTTTCGTCTTGCCTTTGCTTACACGTGCACATATAATGTTCATTTAAAAAAACCCAAATTTCTTCCCCATAAATCAAGAATATAGTCTATTGACCCTCCACTCTTTTTCATCTTACCAAAAGAACAAAGTGATTAACATAAAAATAAATTATTTTATAGAATTTCAACATTAGTGCTAAGGCTTATCCTTATACCATCGTATTGGTTAAACGTAAATATCATGTTTTATGTTTAGAATATCATGTTGAATTTATAAGTGTAAATGATTTCAAATTGTTTTTTCTTACAAATTTTTAAATATCAATCCAAATATTAAGAAAAGATTGTCATACAGTCCCAGCACCCTTGTGTGCCACATATCTGAATAATAGATACGTTTTCATTTGGCAATACATGTGAAACATGAAGATTTTCAATGAGTATTTCTCTTTAAAATTTATTTATAATACTGCAATTATTTATGAAATCTTTAATTTAAAAAATAAAAACGATTTTTTATATATCTATAAATTATCATAATTTTCAAATAAGGATACATAATTTTTATTAGTAAAAATAATAATTATAAATCAAAATGACTAGATTTTAAATTTTTAAATAATCTTAAAAAAAATTTACAAACTTTTAAAGCATACATTTTATCTAAAAATATCAATTATGCCATGTTATAGAACCTCTAAATTAAGTTTTTAGGCGATTTTTAGACTTTTTTATATTTTTATTTTTAAACATTAAATTAAAAATTGATAAATACTAGCAACAAATTAGAGTGAAAAACTAAGCTTTAATGTAGTGATAAAAATTTTTAAACATGAGGAATTGCAAACTTTTCATACTTGTGATTCATAAAATGAGTACCGTACTTACTTAGAATTTGACACACGTAGGTGTTGGAAAGGGCTTGACTCACAATTTGACACAACAAGATAATGATCAATTAGTCCTCTACTCCACAATCACTTCGCTCTTGCTGCGGGTAAAGGTGCCTATGCATAGCTCGTCGTGAGTTACTGCATTAACAGTACCTGCATGCGCACCTATACACTAGAGGGTAGCGGGCACCCATCATTGTCACTTTATTCTTTATTCTTTTAATGAAATTTGAATAAAGGAAAGGCCAGTCACACATTCTTACTGTTGGAGTTCCCACATCTTCTCTCTCTCTCTCTCTCTCTCTCTCTCTCCTCTTTTAGCATAGCTCTTGCTTTCGTTCGCATGCTTCCACTCTAGGCTCACTTCCTTCAATTGGTATCAGAGCTAATTATTTGAGGAGCTTCTTCATCCTTTACTTTAGCCCACATTCAAAGCTTCAACTCAAGGTTTCATGGCATCCAATGTCTCTTTCTCTCTAGGTATGCATTGCATCTTTCCTTCTTTCGGCTTATTCCAACTTGCTCTATACTTGTTGAGGAGCTTCCTAAGGCTTAGCTAATCCTTGTTGAGTGCTTATTGAACTGAGGAATAGCCATTTTATCCATTTTGAGTGGATATAGAAGCATGCTATAGAAGTCATTGACAACTATGGCAACTCGATAGCACTATTATATTTTGGCCATAACTTTGGTATATGATATTAGATTTAGGCGTTCTATAGTTAGAAACAAAGAGCACGATGAGATCTACAAATTTGGCATACATAAAGTTCATTATGTGTAGTTTTTTATTCTCTATTTCACAGAGAACATAATTTTTCTAGTTTGAATAATAAACAATAAATTTCATTATGCATGTTTGATGCTTTGGGGATGCTATTTTGGTGCCGAGATGATATGGTTATGATTTGGGCTGATTTGAGCACATATTTGGCTTAGTTTTCTCATAGGTTTCATCACTGTAATAATAGAACTAAATGCCATTTATCTAGGAAAAGCATATACGTCTTACACTGATGCTTCTGGGCTTGGTATTGATGCCCGAATGTTTGCTTGTCACTTGGGGATGCTTGATACATGTCTTAGAATGCTTTTGGACTTCGATTGAGTTTGCATTCACTCAATTTTGACTATCATATCCCTGTTGTTAATAGTGGACAACAAGCAATTGTTTGATAAAGATTATGCTCATTATGCTTTGAAGCTACTCGGGTACCACATATTGGATGTACCAACACTTTGGATGTCATTCTTGTCCTTAGATGCTACTTGGATGCTATAGTCAGAGTCTTGCAGACTACTTGGATTCAGTGCTTCTGGATGTATGCTCTATGGATCTTAGATACTTGGATATCATTCACATGATGTTTTGAGCTTTGCTTGCTTATTTGGCATTTGACTTTTGCTTCAGTGGGAGATACTTGGATTTATGTACTAAGCCACATTGGCACTTGGATATACTACAAAGCATTTGGTTTATGCAGTTGAGCTTGAGCTTATTACAGTGAGATAGTGGGACTCATTGTGACATATACATGCTCTTTTCATATTTATTGGATGCAGTTACTCTATCGTGGACTGATTTGATATCTTGGCTTGGATTTGGTACTTATGTTTGTCAAGGTGTTGTTAGTGGTATTGATGTGCTTGTGGGTTATGTATTGAGATTTGTTCAATGGGTTATGTATCTGGAAGTTCATTTCATTTACCTTTGAGACCTACCATGTGCATGATATTTATGCCTATTGCATGTATGGTTTCTAACACATTGTAGTTGTGACAGTATTTAGTGCCGGTTGTTCCTAGCTTCTTCTTTCTTGGTTGCTAATTGTTGGTTGTCGGCATATTATTGCAATTTATTGCAACAACCGATCATTTCAGTTCTATGCATTCTATTTGAGGGCAATCACTTGGACTTGATAGTCTTTTGCTTACATTTTGTGGACAACTCATTACTTTGGTAGTATCTCTCCTATCTCATGCTTGATTTAGTAGTGGCTTTGGGGTTGATATACAGGGTATTGTAGTACCCTGGTCTTGCCCTTCTGTGTACTTACTCGGTCTCATTATGGCTAGTGATTCTCACAATAGTTCTATCTTCAATTAAAAAATTGAATGGGACCAATTACAACTATTGGAAGAACCAAACATAGTAGGTTTTAGTGTAGAATTCATAGGTTGGACCATTAAAATATGGGGGCATTTCTACTTGGTACTCTACTTGAGTCATGCATCACTTTCTATACGACTCTCTGTGCTAAGAATGGGCTAAAATTGCAAGATATTAAGAGTGCCCTCTTGACAGAAGAGGTAAATAGAAAGAATATGGATGCTTCCTGTATATCCATGTAATGATTGTGAGAGGCCGGCAGGATGGAAATGGCCATGGTAGAGACTCTAATAGGTCTCAATCTAGGACACATGGATAGTCTCGCAATAAGTCTCATGGCCATATGTCTAGTCTTACTTATCATTGTTGTGGGAAAGCACGTTATATTTGGCCATAGTGCCATAAAATAGGTGAAGACAAGCACACGGAAAAGAGAAATGTTAAAGTGTAGGACAAGAATGTTGATCACAACATTGTGCCTAGCAAGTCTAGTGTCAAGTTTGAGGAGATTAATGTGGTGCAGTTTGATATATCTGATGATCTTATCTTGGCAACTTCTTCTTTGGATGCTTCACAATTGACTAATTCTTTATCAAGATATACTCAGTGTTGGTCGTTGTTGATAGATTCAGGGGCTTCCTTTCATGTGCCCCTCATAGAGAGTGGTTTTAATCCTATCATAGTATGACTGGTTTTGTCTATTTGAGTAATGACTTGGCATTGGAAATCATTGGCATTAGTAATGTCCTATTGCATTTTAGTTTAGGTAGCATATTCACTCTTCATGACGTACGTCATGTACTAGCTCTCATCACAAAGAGCCTTATCTCTATTGGCACCTTGGATGATGCAAGTTATGTTGTCTCTTTTGGTGATTCCTCATGGAAGATTTCCCATGGGAATTTTGTTAGTACACATGGTACTAAGTCTACTACCCTCTATCCTTTGTCTGGGTCAATTGACCATATTTTGGTTATGGCTCTAGTTCCACTTGTATCTCTTTGGCATCGCCACCTTGGGCACATGTCTTTGAAAGGAATGAAAATGCTCACCAGATTGCAATATCTTCTGCCCCTAGACTATAAGTGTTTTGAGTCTTGTAATCATTGTTTATATGGCATGCAAACACATAGTATGCATAAGAAGTCTTGCATGAAGTGCATGGGTGAGCCTTTGGCTCATTTTCATTCGGATATATGTGGTTCCATGTTGTGTCAGCTATGCTAGGTGGTGCGAAGTACTTTGTCACATTCATTGATGATTACTCACATAGATTTGGGCTTATCCTATTAAGAAAAAATTAAATGCCTTGTCTACCTTTCAACGTTGGCTTGCTCTTATTGAGAACTAGTCTGGGTATAGGCTAGAATTCCTAAGGTCAGATAATAGGGATGAATATGTCTCAAAAGATTTTGAGAAATTTTGCGATGCGCAGGATATTAAATATGAGTTGACTCCCCCCTACACACATGTTGCCTAAAATGGTATTTTCAAATGCATGAACATGAAGATTTAGGAGAGAGTTTGCTGTATATTTAGCTAGGCAAGCTTAACCCAACACTTTTGGACTGAGGCAGTTACTACTACTGTACACTTGATTAACATGTCCCCTTGCACTGCCATTGATTTCTAGGTTGTAGAGGAGGTATAGATTGGAAAACCTCAATCATATGATCATTGGCATGTCTTTGGTTGTAGGCATTCTGCCCTCTTCCAAAGACAAGTGCAATAAGTGGGATCATAAGTCCATGAAATGCACCTTTCTTGGTTATGGGAATGTAGGTGAGATGGGCTATCACTTATGGGGTATGTAGGCTCGCAAGATTTCCATAGCCATGACATTATTTTCCATGAGGAAAAGATGCATAAGCATCTTGAGTAAATGGTTGAGGTATGTAGGGTTATCCTTTAGGAGGAGTCTCCTATTCTCATGTAGCCAGCTAGACAACCTATAGCAGTTGATGCTCTAGTGGCCCATGACCCACTTGTTGTTGTGCAAGATCAACCTATTTTGAGATGGTCTAGCTAAGTGCTTTATGCCCTCCATGAATTATGTTATGGTGATAGACGCAAGTGAGCGTCTCTCTTATGATGAGACCATACACAGAGATGATAGTTACTCATGGAACATGGCTATGCAGTCAAAGTTTGACTCTTGTAGACTAACCATATGTGGGATTTGATTCCTTTGTCTAGTAGCAAGAAGGCACTACCATGCAAATGGATATGCAAGCTCAAAAGTATCCCTACATGCCCCAAGCTTTCTTATAAGGCCGAATTGGTAGCTAAGGGTTTCAAGCAAAAATATGGTGTTCATAACTTTGATGAAGTCTTTTCTCCTATGGTCAAAATGACAACCCTATGCTTGGTATTAGCATTGGTTGCTCAGTCGATCTAGACCTTTATTAGATGGATGTAAAGACAATGTTTTTACATGGGGACTTGCATGATGAGATCTATATGCAGCAGCCTAAGGGATTTGAAGAAAAAAAGCAGGGAACGCCTAGTGTGCAAGTTGAGAAATAGCCTTTATGGCATAAAAGCAGACACCTAGAAAATGGTACCACAAGTTTGATGCTTTTATCCATTCATAGGGATGTATCCATAGTGCTATGGATTCATGTTTCTATACGAAGAAGGCTCGTGTGGCAACCTTATGATTTTGGTACTCTATGTGGATGATATACATATTGTTGGGAGAGCTCATGATGAGTTGGATGCCTTGAAAACTCAACTCAAGAAGAGCTTTGAGATAAAGGACATGGGACATGCCTCACATATTCTTGGGATGCACACCATGTGTGATCACTCTAAGGGGCTCCTTTATCAGTTACATAGAAGGAGTATATCCAAAAATTCCTTGAGCAATTTCATATGTAGGATGTCAAGCCTATTGGCTATTCTCTACCTTCTCATGTGAAGGTTAGTCATGCCAATTATTTGTAGTCTGATGAGCAGAAGGCTAAGATTTCCAAGATCCCTTATGCATTCGTCATGGGCAGTTTAATGTATGCAATGATAGCCACTCATCTTGACATAGCATTTGCAGTGGGAGTTCTGGTACACTATATAGCTACACCTGGCATATGGAATTGGGATGTCATCAAGGATATCATAAGATACTTGAAGGGTGTAATAACTATGTGCATATATTATGGTGGTTAGGATGCAGGAGTTATGGGATACACAAACTTTGATTATGCATGATATACAGATAGTAGGAAGTCCACCTCTAGCTATGCCTTCACCTTTACTGGAGGTGTTGTTTCTTGGATGTCTAGGGTGCAAAAATACATGCCCTCTCTACTACTATCAAGGTCGAGTATGTTGCAGCCACTTAGGCTTGCAAGGAGGTTCTCTAGTTAGGCCGTCTAATGGAAGACCTTGATATTAATGATGTGGTCCCTACAATGCATCTAGATTTTATGAGTGCTATCCAGTTAGCTAAGAATCTAGTCTTCCATGCGAAGATGAAACACATTGAGTGCATTATCACTTCATCAGAGAGTCGTTGAGGATAAGTCTATTGACCTTGTCAAGGTCTCAAGTGACCAAAATCTTATAGTTCTGCTCACAAAAAGTCTCAAGGGAGCATTTTGGCATCCTTAGGAAGTTAATGGGCATTGGATGAGATGATGTCTTTTCTCATCCTATTGTATTTATATACATTTGTACTTTGTCACTTTTTTCTTTTTCTCTCCTCACTAGGGCTACATTTTCCTTTAAGTGGGAGGTTGTTGGGGTTAAAGACACATGTGTCTAGCCACCCATATATTACTATGCTGACAGTACTCGCACGTCTGTACACATTGCAAGTGGTCAGGTGTCCATCACTGTCACTTCATTCTTTATTCTTTTAGTGACATTTGAATAAAGGAAATGCCAGTCACACATTATGACTGTTGGAGTTCTCACATATTCTCTCTCTCTCTCTCTCTCTCTCTCTCTCTCTCTCTCTCTCTCTCTCTCTCTCTCTCTCTCTCTCTCCTTCCACCATAGCTTTTTTTTTCAATCGCATGCTTCCACTCTAGGCTCATTCCCTTCATCATCTGTTTCCATCGCGAAGAGTTTAGATTTTTCTCTCAAGTCATTGTACTTTAAAGCGCATGAACTATGCTTTAAATGACTTGTTTAATTAACCTTTTATTACAAAGGTCAATGGAAAAGCTAATGTAATGCTTTTCCTTTCTCTATCGATTCACAAAAATGAATTGCCATCATCATGGATTACCATAGAATGGTATCACCCTCAAAATGATTACGCCTCAGGCATGTAGAAATAGGATGGTAGAGACCAAGAGAGGATTTATGATGGATTGGAGGAGATTATAATGATCATGATGAATGAAAGGGTAGTAATGATCGAAAGGAGAAAAGCATGACAAGAATCATTCAAAAGAGGATATAGTAAAATTAGAATGATGAATCAGTTCAATGCAATGACATTGCTTCTCCTTCTTTCCTCTCTATAGGTGTAGCATAGTCATGCCTTTTCTTCCCTCCTCATAGTTGATGCAATAGCCTCTTCCAAAGTGTCATGCTTTGTTTCTCTTATTTCTTGGTTTCTTTATAAACCTTAATAAAAAAAACCCAAACCCTACCCCCTCTCCCCCACCCTCGCCCCCAACTTCAAAACCAAGGTATCCATAACCTTAGACTTAGCACACACCTCCTCTCATTCGAAGGCTTTAAAACCATTTCATTTTCGAGAAGATCCAGGACAAGACTATTGACATGGTGTTATCACTAGGTGTAGAATACTTAACAACCTTATTTGTGAAAGATATGGGACATGGTCGTCACCAACCCTCTAAGTCATAAAAATCATTCCTAAGATACGACTTTCTGATCTAACTAGGGTAGGACGTACTTTGTATGTAGTGGGAATACTCACACTAGATAAATGCACTAATAAATTATCACAAACTTTCCGTAACCCTACACTATTTCTACCTCTCTCATATGAGAGTTCCCTTGTACCATAATTAACCTGTTGCTGGACTGTGAAGACAAGATTTTCCAAGACATCAACCAAAATGCATTTGTATGAAATTAGTTTGAAAGTATGGTAACAATGTGTCAGATAGATACAATTTTGTTTGAAAATGTTGCAAGTTTGGCATGTTTTTATGGGTTACCATTGAGCATCTATAGGTAGACTATTAGCCCCACAACACTAGTCAAAAAAGAGGCAAATACATTTGCAATCCCATTATCACTAGTGACAATAGATCTACAACTTGAATAATTAGGACTTGTACATGCTTCTGTTTCACTACCTTTAGAAAGTATGGAGACGGGAAATCCTTGAGCTTGAACCACATGTTACGAGCTTGAACTTGCAAGCCCTCAATTCTCTCCTCCTCAATGTGAGATTGCAAGATAGCTTTAGCTTCCAACCAAAATAGTCGCGAGTATCTCATCATTAGGATGCTCTTATACACCATCAATAAGGTGAACCCTAAGCAACCACAATTAGGGAGCTTGAAGATCTTTGACACTCTACATTTTTCCTCCCAAAATCTTGTGACAAAACTATAACTATTGGAATATTTTTATCCTAAATGGCAGAGGGGTCTTTTTTATGATATCATTTGACCAAGCTCTCTCAATCTCACTAACAAATCTTGGATTCTTTAGAAAAGATAGATTCAATTTGAAGGTTGGAGAGCCAAACCTTCTAAAAGAATCATACAAAATCTCCAAAGGTGGCCAAATGGGAAAATAATAAAAAAGATTAATGGAGCTACTCATACAAAAAATAGTACTAAGTTGAACCCACCAAGTACCATTTGAGAAGTAAAACCTATCCAATCGTGTTGCCTCCCACGACTCATTCAAATGCTTATTTCTCCAAGTAAAAAGGCATAAGTCACTTTCTCTAGCTAGCTCATTAGCATCAACAAGATGATGAGATATATATAGCTAATCCCATGAAGAAATCTCCTCAAGTCCCCTTGTTATAGGATCATGTGAGTGGTCATTAGGCAAAATGAACATATTCCAATCACCACGATGAATGGCTATAGTACTAGAATTGATTTGAGCTAAGTGCTTCCACACTTGAGATCTCATTAGTGAAATATTAGGTGCATAAACATAGATAATTGCTATCTCCACTCTCCATACTTCGTTTTGATAGCTATAAAATTATTTTCACCATTATTAGTAATAAGTGTAGGATCTAGAGAGTTCCTACAAAGGAGAATTGTATCACTAGACCCAAAAATAGGAGCATAAGAGAACACTTGAAAATCTTTCACCCTAAAAGGAAAATCTATGCCACATTTCACTTTCTTGTAGAGCAAGTACATCCAATTTTTGACTTCTAATCAGATTTAGTACCCGAAACATTTGAGATTCCTACCTAGACCATGCAATTTCATGATATGATAATTAACTTCCTCATATAAAGATTAAACATTAGAATCCACTTTGCCCAAAGGGGCATACAAATTAACAAAGTTTTGTGTACGTCTTACCCTCTTCTTGAGAGAGAAAGACTCTCCCCCTTTAACCTTAACAAAGCCATCAAAGTGCAGTTGAGTTCTAAAGGCATGGCATTCTCCTTATTGGCAGAAGAATTGATCGGAGAGGGAGTCTCAATTCTTGTTTTTTCTTTAGATATGACCTTCGTCTTAGGCAAGTTACTTGAATGAGTACTAGAGCTAATACTAGAGCCCAATGAAAGGTGGAATGGAAGTGGAAGCACGAGTGAAAGCAAGAGGCAAGTAAGAGTTATGGAGGTTCAAGCAAAGAAGAGAGAGACCATTGTGTGGAAACTTCAACACCACAATCACAATGTGTGACTTGCTTTTCCTTATTCTTTTATCATGGTAAGAATAAAGAATAAAGTGACAATGATGAGTGGCTACCACCTATTTTGTAAATATGTGTAGGTGGTAAGTATAAGTGTATGTGGGTGGCTAGGTACATGTGGCCTTTAACCCCAACAACCTCCCATTTAAAGAAAAATATGCCCAAGTGTGGAGAAAACAAGAAAAAAGTGACAAAGTACAAAGTGTATATAGAAATATAACAGGATGAGGAGTAGACATAATCTCATCCTATGCCCATCATCTTCCTAACGAAGACATAATGTTCCATTGGGAGACTTTTAGTGAGCACATTTATAGGATTCTTATTAGTTAAGATTTTGAAAAGCTCAATCTACTTATCCTCAATTACCTCTCTGATAAACTGATAACGGACCTCAATGTGCTTGGTCTTTGCATGAAAGATCAAATTACGTGTTAATTGAATGCACTCATAGAGTCTGAATGCAAGATAGGAGTCATAGTCATACCAAGGTTTACCACTAGATGGCCTAACTATAGGGCCATCTTACAAGCCTCAATGGATGCAATGTACCCAGCCTTGTTAGTAAGCAATGCATTTTTGCACCCTAGACATCCAAGAAATAGCACCTCCACCAAAGGTGAAAACATAGTCAGAGGTGGGATTCCTAATATTTGCATCTTCTACATAATCAAAGTTCATGTAGACCACAAATGTAGTATCTTGACCACCACAACAATTGCATATATTTATAGTGTCATTTTAGGTATCTCATGATGTCCTTCACAACATCTCAATATTGCATGCCAAATGTTACCATATAATGAGCAACTACTCCCATTGCAAATGCTATGCCAAGTCTAGTGGCTATCATGACATACATCAAGCTGCGCACTGTGGATGCATATGGAATCTTGGCCATCTTGGCCTTCTTATCATTGGACCAAGAACAATCTACCTAACTGACCTTCACATGATAAGATAAGGGGTAGTCAATAGGCTTACCACCCTGCATACGGAACCCCTGAAGGACTTTATGAATATACTCCTTCTGTATAATAAGTAGAGAAGTCTCTTAAATCAATTGTATATATGCAGATACCAAGTATATGAGGGGCATGTTCCATATCCTTCATTTGAAAGCTCTTCTTGAGCTAAGTCTTCAAAGCATCCAATTCATCATGAGAACTCCCAACAATCATCATATCTAGCATCAAAATGATAAGGCTACCATCATGGGCCTTCTTCTTGTAAAGACACAAATCCATATCATCGTAAAAGTAACCCTATGAATGCATAAAGATATCAAACTTATGATACTATTCTCTAGGTGCCTACTTAAGTCCATAAAGACTCTTTCTCAATTTGCACACTAGTAGGTGTTCCTTGCCCTTTTTCTCAAAGCCTTTAGGTTATTGCATATAAATATCCTCATGTAAGTCCCCATGAAGAAAAGCACTTTTTATATCTATCGAGTACAAGTCCAGATTCATCTGTGCAGCCAAGGCCAAGATCAAGCATAGGGTAGTCATCTTGACCTCATGAGATAATATCTCATCAAAATCAACTCGCTTCTCCTACTTAAGATCCTTAGCAACCAATCTGGCCTATTATGTTGGCTTGGGGCGACCAAGGGTGCTCTTCAGCTTGTACATCCATTTACATGGAAATAAATGTTTATCCCATGTATAATTTTTCTACATTAAATCATACTCAGATTGCATGGCCCTCTCCTAAGAGTGACTATCATCTTTTGTGCATAGCCTTGTCATAAGTAAGAGGCTCACTAGCATTTATCACCATGACATAATGCATGATCAAGAGGATATGAGGCTTTAGTGGAGCATCTCAAGACTCTAGCTACAAGTCCTCCCTGTCCAACATCATGATCCTACACAACAAGTGGAACAAGAAAAAAGGAGAAGGGAAATAGAGGAGGAGGCTGATATGGAAACAAAAGACATGATAGAAGAGGTAGGGAAAGAGAAAAGAAAAAAATCATAGTGGTTAAGGCAAGAACAATCTAATCTTTCTCCAACTGTAAGGGAATCTTTTGATGAATTTGCAATGAGAGCAAGTAGCACTCTTAAAAGAACATGAAGATTTCCTTATAGGCACTCATTTATCTTATCAGGAAGATCTTTGTAGGAGAGAAATGGAGCCATATAGAAAGGAGGAAGATCTACACAAGAGGGAAGAACAGCTAGCAAGGAAGACGAGCTACATAGAAAAGAGAAAGATATGCATAGGAGGGAAGAGGAGCTAGCAAGGAAAATTGATATGCAATTGGCAACAAGGGGAGGTAAAACTAGTAGTAAGACAACAAGAGTTACAATTAATGCTAACTACCCTTCAAACAATGCAAGTAGAGTTCCTGGAACTAAAGAAAGGGTGATATGTAGAGGAGGTTGCCTCAAAAAAGAATAGGTAATGACTAGATGACTCCACAATTGGCTCTAATGAGCAAGGTGGTCAATTGGTATATGTAGGAGGAAGCAAGCCAGTGCTAGAGCAACTGTGCAATTAGCTGAAGAAAGAGAAGGTCCAAATGCTTAGAGACAACTTAGAATTATAAGCGAGGTCTGACAAAGTACTAAAAACATACCATGAGCATTTAAAGAAAACTAAAATGTAATAACAAGATCTCCACACTCAACTAGAGGGTAGAAGCAAGGAACTAGAAGAGCCAAAACTACAAGGTCAAAGGATGAAAGAATTGCAAAGTAGGCCGAGATTATAAAACAACTAGCAGAGACTATAGTGTAGATGGAACAAGGTAGTAGGACTTATCAAGGAACTCGCAAGTACTCATCAAGACCACACCCAACTACAAATTACCTATACAAGCTTGCAAGCCATGTTGGAGACCAGCCTCATAAAGGCAATAGAAACAATGATGAAGGAGGAAAATTAGCCTTGCTTGGAGAAATTTAGCGCATGGCTATTGATCTAGGTAGCGCTCTCTTGCATGAGAAGGTCAATATAAAGAGTAAGAAGTTGTGTGCAAGCATGTTATGTTTGCCACCCAATAATGAATGTATCATAAGGCAGTAATGACTACTGTGAAATTCGAGACATAATGTTGAGTAGCTCAAGGTCCAGTTGGGAGGAGCCATTATGGCATTAGAAAAGTATGATTTTGGAGCAAAATTTAGGTTGTTGACCTATGAGTGTACAAAGGAAATATTAATAGCCCATCTTTGCCACATGCAGGGGTATGATGAGCAAAGATTAAAGGACATGGGGTTCTAGGTACCTACCTCTTCATCATTAAAAGTAAAGGAAATCAACACTTGATAGAGGAAACATGGGAGCCACCCTTAGTGATGCCTTTCGAGGATTGGGTAGAGTTGTTAGATTATGATGTGACACTAGAAGGAACTACTAATGAGGTTCCAAATCCACAACAATCCATAGATTCCATCACAAAGCAAAGGGAAGCCTATGAGAGGAGCCTAAAGATATGGAAAGCTCAATGGCAGAAAGTGACAAATACCCCTTTAAACATACAGGAGATAGAAGAGCAAGGGAAGAGCCCATAACAACTTATGTGCATGTATAGTGAGAGGCAGGAACAAAGTGCCGCATTTATATTTGATTTTTAAGTGTATGAAGATTCTAAATTTAGGATATCCCTCCCCTTGAGAACAATGCACCTACTCATTAAGATAGTTGTCCAATGGACTAGTAGGCTATAGAAGCTCTCTACGAAATTTGCAAACTTACAGGCACTTGAAGGAGCATCTAATACATTGAACACTTATAGAAGTATTCTTAGGGCAGATAATTGCAAAACAAGTGCATGTGTTAAAGCATGTTTCAATAAATCAAAAGAATTTTGTTGATTATCAAACCAATGATATACAATACATTTCTTTAATAATTTCGTTAAAGGTAATGTAAACAATGAAAAATTTCTCACAATTTTTTTGTAAAAGCTAGTAATACCTAAGAAAGAACATAACTCATGCATATTTTTAGGGATTGACCAATTCAAAATTGCTTCTATATTTTTAGGATCAACTTTAATACCATCAGAAGAAACAATATGTCATAAGTATTCAATTTGGGTTTGAAAAATTTTACTCTTTTCAGGGTTAGCATATAATTGATTCTCTTTCAACAATTTTAAAACCAAAGATAAATGTTCATAATGCTTATTCTCATTCTTACTGAAAACCAATATGTCATCAAAGAAAATAATTACACAATACTGATGCTTCAAAAATATTCAATTCATCATACGACTAAATGTGACTAGTACGTTAGTCAAACCAAAAGGCATAACAAGGAATTCATAATGACCAAATTGAATTCTAAATGCAATTTTGAAAATGTTAGGTATATCCAATCGTACTTGATGAAATCCAGATTTGAGATCTATTTTGCTAAAAATAGTGGCCCCTTGTAGTTTATCCATGAGGTTGTCTATCCTAGGGATCAGATATCTATTCTTGACAGTGATCTTATTTAGGGCACGATAATCAATGTGCATCCTCTTCTTAACTAATAGGTTAGGTGTACCAAAAGGAGAACTACTGGGCCTAATGAGTATTCTTGTTAATATTTCTTCAACTTGGGCTTGGATTTCTTTCTGTTCAATCTGATTGTGTCTATAAGGTGCTTTACATGGTGGTTGAGAACCATGGATTAAATCTATTTTATGATCTTCAGGACGTGTAGGTGGTAAACCAGGGGGTAAATCAACAACTAAAAAATATTTAAATTGTGAAAGAAATTGTACGTGCCTAGGATGCATCTGATTTTCCTTAGCTTCAATTTCATTCACCCATACTAAGTATGATTTGCTACCTTTTCTCAATGCACATTTAGTATGTGTATGACTAAGTAATGGAAAATTATCAAAGGTGTGCGTATCATGTAATGTGATTTGTTTACTGTTAGAATGAATTTTCATTGAATGTGTGAAAAATCTATATCGGGATTATATTTGTGACGCCAAGGTATTCCTAAAATAATGTCACTAACTTGCAAAGGCAGAAGCAAGAAATTTATGCACTCAACATAATCGCCAATTGTAACATTTCATCGTTAATAATGAATGAGGATTTGGCATATCTAGTAAAGTATCAGAAGTAGTGCCGATATCATCATCATCATCATTCATAAAATCTGGCATTTCTTCATGGTCTTTGTCTTCAATCGCTCCCAAGTAATTGATGTGAACAGTTGGCTTTTTGGATTGACAGTTCACCGCTAGGTGTCTAGGTTGGTAGCACTTGTAGCAAACTATAGGCTTGGCGTTGGAAACATTATTGATAATGGCTAGGAGTTTAGGTATGTTGGGATTTGGCTGAAGAGATGGCTTAAGATTTGAATTTGTGTTTGATGGTAAAGCAGAGGGGTCATGTCCAAGATTTACGAAAAGAAGAAGGAACAAAGTGATTTTGATTGAATCTTTGAAAGTTAGAATTAAATTGCTTTGTACTGAAGTTACTGTTAGTTGAAAATTGTTGTGGTCACTTTTCTCGTCCACGAATTTTGTCTTCAGCATCATGGGCCAAAGAAATCGCATCCTCCAGAGTCGTTGGCTTGAACATGTTCACCTTCACATAGAAGTGACTAAGCAAACTAGACATATACTTGCGCTTGTGGATCGCCTCAGGTACATCTTCAAGCATTCGAAGTTGTAATAAGGCGTTCCAGAAACACTCAATGTATTGCAAAATAGACTCACGATCTCTTTGTTGTAGAAGATCCCATTGTTTGATTGCTTTTTCATGGAATTGAGGTGGTAGAAATTTTTGCAAAATTTTCTTTTAAAAAGCCTCTCAAGTAGTAGGATAATCAATACTCTTGCCGACAACATTCCACCATAACGATACTCTGTCCACTAAATGGTTAGTGGACACATTTGAGTTTATCTTTTTCAACATACTATTCTTCATGGAAATAATCATCAAACTGACTGTTAAAAGCGAGAACAATTTTTCCATCATGTATCCCATTAAAAGTACGGAATTTGAAATTTCTTTTACTTATCTTGGCTTCTTTCCTTATAGATTGTGCTTCGAGTGTCACATCCATCGTATGCCATATAACATCTTCGGGTTGCAGTCCATCTTGATCGACATCAGATCATTGAAGAGTAGCCAGTTGACCTTGCAAAGTTTGATATGCTCTTTGTTCCTCTTGAAGTTGCATCATAATTAGGTCCAATTTTTGCTCCATTGTTGGTTCCAATAGATCACCTTCGACCATAAAAACTTCCATGGTTTGATCGGACATCTTGTAAAATCTCAAACAACCTCACACACTCAAAATCTCATTAGAGGGATGAGCATAGCTCAAGGTTGGGTTTAAAAGGCTTGCTTTTTTTTAAAATTTTACTTTTTGTGATCTTTCTTCTTTGCGGTTACAGTAATTGATGAAGGTTTTCTTCCAAGCGGGCAATAGACTCTGTGTGTCAGTTTGCTTGCTGGAAACTATCTCTGTCAGGGTGCATGTACAAACAGGGGTTTACTGGAGTTGCAAAATCAGTTCGGGATTGGTTTAGTGTGAACAGCTTTGCTAGGCAAGAGATTAAAGAGTAAAATTCTTAAGCTTTAGTCTAAGCTTTAGACTTTAAGCTTAAGCTTTTGAATAAAAAGCTTTGTGAATTCGAATTGCTGCGACAGGGACCGCGGCAGCTTTTCGATGACGTCGATGTCCTGCAGTATGTCCTCTCGCGTCGACGCTGGAACTAGGAAGAATAAACTTTATTATAAAGCTTATTAAGCTTTATAATACCACACTTAAATTTCAACTCTTCTCTCTCAATAAGACTAGTTTGCAAGGAAGCTTGGGAGGTAGTCCTCCACTGGCCAGAGAGTGGTCCTTCTTGATCCAACAGCCCACCAAGGGATTGTTCATTGCTAGGAACACACTGGTATTGATGGTTTATTGTGAGACTGAATGTAGAGCTCGTTCGTTACAAGAGCTTCACCTTCGCACGAGATGATAAGCGATTAGAAGCCCTTGATCTCAGCTTCACTGTAATACCACTGGTGCGCAAATCGGATGTTGGATGCGTACCTAGCGAGTGTTGGAAGGTCCCCAAGAACAAAAGACCTCTACTAGAGCTCATAAAATAAGAACGAAGATTTGCATGACATGAAGAAAAGAGACAAATTGGGTACAATCTCCCCCCATGCCTTGCGTAAGCGCTTCACAAGGCATGTATTTATAAATTTATTCATCTCAAAGCTCAAAAATAGCCCAATTTATAATTAGCATGCTTTTAACTTTTGTGTTTGCTTTCGTTCAAATAAAGAATAAAGCGGTTGGGCGCCCCAAAAGTCGGGCTATGCCCAAATACAATATCCAATAATGAAATATTTAAACCGTGTACCTATGCATATACAAAATAATAAATATTTGTCAAGCGCTTCAATAAATAAGCACATCTAAATAAATATTAGTGCCACACCTTTAATGATAAGGCGCACGCCTGTAAAAATGATAATTTCTTCTAGGTAATTTGAATACACGCTATTGCCAAGTGCTTCCCAACGCCACCGCTGCTTGCTCTACACATCAATTGAAGCATTCACAATTGTTAGAAAATAATAAAATTAAACCGATAAAAGTGAATACATAACATTCTTCAGCTATAATATAAATAAATAGATTGGAACTCTGTCCTAACCTTAATCTAATACGAGTGCACCCTAAATTCATAAACATCCATTAATTTAAATATGTATTTTGCAGAATCGTCTGCTATGGAATCACCCACGTGCACATTAAATTAACATGATGCCCGAAAAGGACCGGCATCCCCATCAACTTCTCACACAAGGAATCCACCTTGTGTACAAGGAATCCACCTTGACGGGCGCACAGTTTAAATATTTCATTATTGGACATTGTGTTTGGGCACAGCCCTGAATTTTGGGATACCCAACCGCTTTATTCTTTATTTGGACAAAGCAAACACAAAAGTTAAAAGCACGCTAATTGTAAATTGGGCTATTTTTGAGCTTTGAGATGAATAAATTTATAAATACATGCCTTGTGAGAAGCACTTACGCAAGGCATGGGGGAGATTGTACCCAATTTGTCTCTTTTCTTCATGTCCTGCAAATCTTCCTTCTTGTTTTATGAGCTTTAGTAGAGTCCTTTTGTTCTTGGGGACCTTCCGGCGCTCGCTACGTATGTATCCAACATTCGATTTGCGCACCACACTGGTGCCATGAGGCATATTCCACAATGGATTCCGTGAGACCACGATGGTTTCCGTGAGGTTTTGCGATGGATTCCATAAAACACAATACTAGTGAGTTTGGGAATCTCCCAATTCCCATTTTTTGAATACTAAAAAGGTGGCACCCGATAACATGCCTGTAAGTTTCTCAAAACAATGTGATGTAACCATTCATTGGAAAGTGCTTGAAAAATGGAATCTATTGAGCTATAAAGCGCTCTATTTGGAGTTATAGTGTTCAAGTTATGAAAAATCCAAAGATTTGACCACGTGTCCCAAACTTATGGAAAATTCCCATATATGTACATATAAAATAATAAATATTTATCAAGTACTTCAATAAATAAGAGTGTCTAAATAAATATTAGTGCCATGCCTTTAATGATAAGGTGCGCGTCCATTAAAAATGATAAAATTTTCTAGGTAATTTGAATACACTCTATCGTCCGATGCTTCCCAATGCCATCGCTACATGCTCTACACATAAACTAAAGCATTCACAATTGTCAGAAAAATAATAAAATTAAATAGACAAAAATGAATACCTAGCAGTCTTTAGCTACAAAATAAATAAATAGGTTGGAACTCTGTCCTAACCTTAATTTAATACGAGTGCACTCTAAACTCATAAACATCCATTAATTTAAATATGTATTTTGCGGAATCACCCACGTGCACATTAAATTAACATGACACCCGAAAAGGACAGGCGTCCTCGTCAACTTCTTGCACAATGAATCCACCTTGTGTAGGAGCCCCGACAATAAATATAGTTTTCCGAAATCCACTACAAAACCTTATGAAATCCACCATGGTCTCACGAAATCCACCGTGGAATATCTCTCCTAGCATCTCTGTGTGTGTGTGTGTGTGTGTGTGTGTGTGTTTCTATATAGTTTGAACGGCGTCTAAAGATTGTGGTTTATTATGTCCCCCTACTAGTCCATGACTATTCTCTTCTCTTAGATGTTGACTATTGCCATGTGGACCTACGAAGACTTCATGTCCTTATAGTTCTCTCCCTGGATCAGAACCTTTGCTACACTTTTCTCTCTACTTATAAAGAGGCAGACTGAGGTGGTCTATGAGAAACATTTTCCACTTTCTCTTGCCAACATTAGCGAGGCATTTTCCTTGCTTATTGATCATTTAGTTCCGAGTTCTGTGTTTATCTCCACTTAGCATATTGTGACAACTCTACATAGAAAGAAACTTTAGATCCCTTGACATCGAGTCACAGCTTTAGCAATTTAGGGGTGTCTGTCTCATTGCCATTTCTATTCTTCTCTCAAAGCAGCTTTGTTGGTTCCTTCAGGATCACTTTATGCATGTCTAGCACCTTGCCAAACTATTTGTCCAAGGACTTATGGGGCATTCTTATAGTGTGGCATTATGTTTTTCCCTCCCCATGTGGATTTTTTGTCTCTGATCTTGCTCCTCTCTCATCATAACCTCCATCTATAGTTCCTCCCCTCTACTGACACAAGATTCCTCTGATGATGATGCTCCACTATTGGTCATCCACAAGAAGAACTCTCATTCACAAGGTCCTTCTCATCTTGCTCTTGTTGCCCCTCTTGTGTCTATTAGCTTCCTTCCCTCACTCCTCTCTTATAGTAATAATCTTTCTATTGCACAAAGAAAAGGCAATTTGATCCTTAGATACCTTCATCTTTGCAAAATTTGGTAGCTAATCATATGCTCTACAAATGGCTTCTAGTATCCAACCTACATTAGAGACAATAGTCACTTCCTATCTCTAGTCATTGTATATAAGGGTCTATACTTCTTTGTAGGCTAAGATGGACTCTTTGACTCTTCAGCTGAGTAAAGCCTTGGAGGATTGGCTTTCAAAAATGCTCCTTTGAGTGACATTCATAAATAGATTACTACATCTATTATTATCATGGATAGAGAGAAGGCTACCATTCAAGATCTTGAAACTAAGTTAGTAGCCTCTCAAGAAAATGATCTTACCCTTACCTAGGAGAAGGATTGCGCTCTTTCTAAGATCATTGTATTGGCCACAAAACTCAATTGTGAGTGTGAGGTTCACTCAGCTTGCAATATTATTGAGTCTTCAAAGACAAAAATTTGGAACTTACAGAGTCGTATTACTACGTTATTATCAAGTCCTCCACCTATTTTTGATGCTTCTATTGAGTTTCCCTCTTCAATTAACCTTGCTAATCTTTAGAGACAAGCTAGGTTATGCATTGAATTTTTTGACAAAGTGGAGCATCTATAGTGCATGGATTTCTTGTATGAGGATTTTCTAAGTTATTTTGATATGGTGACTCCTCTATCTTGATCATAGTTGTTCTTGCACTCAAAATGGTCGAATAGGGTTGTTAGTGGGTTGCAAGGGTGTTTGTAGCAGCACATGCAAAAAACCTTGCCAGATGTGGAATAGGCCATCCCAAGCCCTACAAAATGAGTTGAGTAGAAAACATTGACTTTGAAGACAAATCTACCTAATTACATGTTTTGGGTTAAATTTGACTACTAGTTCAACGCATTTATCGAATAGTGTCATATAATGGTAGGAAAAAGATCAGGACACCATCCTTTCAAACAAAAGTCCTGTAAAAAGGAAAATATATTGAGGTGGGCACCACTGTAGAGCTATAGAAGTGCAAGGTAATGATTTTCAAATGTATCAGTTGCTTTGAATAGGCAACTTGTTAATGGCTTCAACTACTTATTTGCAGCATCTCTTTGCCTCTGGGCAGTCACCCCTGCACCATTGTGGCCAGCATCTCCACTTTTGGAGCCTTGAATGCACTCCCCAAAGCCACTGAGCTAATTATCCTTCCATGTAAGCACATGCCAAAAACGTGTATGACCAACTCCTTCTGTACAAGGATAAACTTGTTTGCATTCGAGGTGATGTTGGACACATATAGCACCTTCAAGAGTGCTTTGAGGATCCTAAGTTGGGCACGAGCATCAGGGGGGAAGTTAGTGTGCACAACAGCAATGTAAATGAGTGGGGATGCATCCTATGTATTGAACTAGGGCAACATGTCTTTCAAAATCCCCTTGACCCCCTCTCTTGCGAACTCATCATCAATATCCAATGTGGCATGCAATCAAAAGAAAACCCATTAGAAAAATTCACTAAATTAAGAAGACACAAGTGAATTTACCTACTAGGATTCATTTGCCTCAACCTCACCCTCTTTGGTTAGGTCTAAGTTAGATTCCATTTCATTGATCGAACCACGGGGGGCGGGGGGGGGGGGGGGGGGGGGGGGGAGGGGGGGGGCATGCCAGTACCTCAAGTGCAAGGGTGGGGTATCTCATGGCATCCACCCTAGCCTAGGTAGCCTCAAATTCTTGGACCCTAATAGCGACTTGCTTAGAGATGTCTATTGTAGCCACCACACGAGGGGATTGACTACACTCTTCATCTCTTCAAGCATGGGGGATGAGGCGGAACCAGCAATGTTTACATGGTGTCCAATGAGAAGTCACATGCTATGGCCATCATGGAGAGTACCTCATCCTGCTATATACGAAACATCTTCTCCACATTGTGGAACGAGATGAACTTTATGAGGCCGACCAAGATCCCGTCCAAGTTGGATACTTTAGCATCCACATCCTCACTCTTGTCCACCTCCTCTCATGAGGTTTGAAGTGGATTTGGAACACTCTTAGAAGGGAGGATCCCCTAAAGAGGCAGCCTCACCATCACCACTACTACCAATTGCCTTTGCAGATGAGGATGCCTCAAATGCAACCACTATGGCAAGCTCCTTGGTTGTAGCATCTGCTTCTTATGCTATCTTTAGTGGCTTGGGCTTTGGGTCTATAGCATCTTTTAATAAGCCACCTATAGGATCCACCTCCTTGATTGGGAAAGCACAGGGATCATCTTGTGCATTCAAAAGGAGGACAAATGCAACAGTCTAGGAGAGGAATTGGTGACCAACAACCTCAATCCCAAATAACCCTAGCCTCTTGAATGGTAAATTTTTTGTACAAGTAGGCATTAGGTTCTTCATGAACCTAGCCAGCTTTTTTCCAAGGCATTATCCCTATTAATATATATCATAAGGTTAATGGGGACACAATCCTCGTGGGATCCCTCGAACAACACCATGTACTCTTGCAAGTGGGTGGTCATGTATTTGGTAGGCCCTTTAAGACCAGCCCCATACCAAAGTACTATGGCGTACAAGAAGATTGGAGGCTTAATAATTCGGGAGAGATCTTCCAGACCTTTGAATTTTGGCCTCGCTAAAAAAGCCATGAACCTACTTAGTTGTAAGTCCATGCTTGTGTACCACAAATTGGAACAACACCAGATACTTTTGCAAGTGGGTGTTTGCGTATTTTATAGGCCCTTTAAGACCGGCACCCCATACCAAAGTACTGTGGTGTAGAAGAAGATCGAAGGCTTAAAATTTGGGAGAGATCTTCTAGACCTTTGAATTTTGTCCTCTCCAAAAAAACCATGAAGCTACTTAATTGGAAGTCCATGCTCATGTACCACAAATGGGAAGGGATTCAAGGCAAGGGTCCTAAGGTGAGAGAAAGGCAAAAAGCAAGTTGTGAAAAATAAAACAAAGAAAGATAATATATCATTCTTCGTTTTCAATTCCATCATCAAATTGCAAATGGATCTCAACTCCATACAAAGCCATAGATACTATGAAGACCTTCTCTATTCTTTTTTCCACCTAGGGGGAAAAAAAAAAGAAAATTGTTATGGAAGCATCAAAATATAGAAGATTATAGACAAACTCAAACAAACACACCTTTCTACGTCCGAATCGAGAGCTAAAACAAGTAATATCCACATTCCCATCAAAGGTAGATATTCACACACATTAAACAAGCTCCAATACTTGTTCACCAAGACTTTTTTCATCAACTCATTTGGTATATGAATTTCAATGTTGAACGTGGATCCACCATATTTGTTAGACTCTAAAGGAATCAAATTGCCTAGCTTTTTCATCCACCATTGACAATGGAAATTCATATATAGTAAAGAATGTGCAATCAAGTACCAAAATGTAATGCCACTGGTGGGCACCCTAAATGAGTGTACATAACATCTATCCATACTATTCACCATCCTAACCTTCTCTAAAAATAGATGCAAAGAACAGTTTACACATATCTTTGTAAATGTACATAGAAGGACAACAATTAGTAACCTTGAAAATATGCATGAAAACATGAATTGCATAGCCAAGAAAGGTCTACAAATCTTGAAGCTTTCAAGGACTTTATGGATATGTGAATATCATTTAACATCTTTGATGCTAGTAGCCACATAGACCACCGATCAAGGATAGGCCACTCAATCAAGTCGAATGGCAAGCAAGGAAGAAGTTCAAAACCACCATATGGATTTATAGATGTAGACACCAAATATTTATACTTGCAAAAGAAAATTTCAAATTTAAGAAGGCTTTGCGATGACTTCCTAGCCATCAATTTTTTGCCTACATCAATTTAAGAAGGCTTTGCTATGACTTCCTAGCCATCAATTTTTTGCCTACATCAACATGCAAAGTTTTATATATTCTGGCATTAGGAAAAATATGGACTCAAAAAGGACCCTTCAGCTTAAGAGTTAATAACTCTACTAATGACAAGATTTGAGGTGGACCAATGAAAGAGGGGATAGCATGCACATTTTCTCCACTCCCTTTTTTCCCTTGGACCCACCACAAGTAGACTTGTCCCCCTATCTCCACTTTTGCCCCCACTCCCACCCCCTAACTTTTACCTTTGAGAATGTTGTCCCCCATCCTAGGTGGGCCCCACAGGGCGTCCAAAAGTGGGAGGAAAAAATTCCCTCCTCTCCCAAAAGGCCCCTTCTCACTCAAAAAACTCATTTCATATTGTATATAGTCCAAAAAAAGATTTTTTGGTGTGTTTCTTTGAGAACTGTTGCTTCTTTTGGAATTCTTGCTCTCCATTCCACTAATCCATCCATCAAATATTTCCACTACCTCCTTCCTTCCACAGCCATAGCCATAGCCACAAGGGCACCATTATCTGTTGGTACTCAAGAGCCACCATTTCTCCCTTTCTTGCAATCTCAACTCCTTGTCTTCCTAACACGAACTACAATTTCCTTCTTGTTGAATTATTCTAATGGCATCCACATGTCATCAACGATGTCCTCAAGATTCCATCGAGGTTGTTTATCTTCATAATACAAAGGATGAGCATAGACAATAGATTGGAACAACGTTCAAGAAAGACTCAAGGGTGCACATGCAACCAAGAGCAACAAACCCTCACCGAGTAAGATGTTGTGATTTACTAAAGAATCACTGGAAAGGTAGATTGCTCAGGTTTAACAAGGTTCAAGAGAGTTCGTGTCATATCTTCCCATCTAGTTGTAAGTTCCCATGATAATACCCTTTTTCTTAGTTTACTTGCTTTGTAGTCATGAATTTCATCTACTTACATGTATACTCTCTCCTTGCATATATTTTTCCATCAAATTTAATAGAGGAATAACCGTTGAGGAGCCTAACTCGAACCTATGAAGCTTTGCATGTTGATATAGGCAAAATCTTGATGGTTTGGGAAGTCTTCGCAAGGCCTTCTCTGCTCAAAAGATCTTTATGAGTATAAATATTTGGTGCCTACATCTCTAAATCCATATG
The DNA here is from genome assembly GCF_053477565.2 of Lygodium microphyllum. NCBI lineage: Eukaryota > Viridiplantae > Streptophyta > Polypodiopsida > Schizaeales > Lygodiaceae > Lygodium > Lygodium microphyllum. Next base: position 151,979,844 of record NC_141146.1, on the reverse strand, counting down.
GTTCTCTTGAACTTCTTTCTTTCCCACCATTCGATTCAATTGAGTGGCGGATCCCTAATCAATGGTCCATGTAGCTTCTGGCAACAAAAATGCTAAATGATATTCATAGATCCATGAAGTTCTCTAAAGCATCAAGATCTGTCCACGAGACTCCCTTGGTTTCTGCCAATTCATGTTTTCATGCATATTTTTAGGGCTAATAATCCACATCATTGTCCTTCTATGTACATTTGCAAAGGTATAGATGAAACATTACTTGCATCTATGTTCGAAGAAGATTGGGATTAGGTGGACATTATGCATAAGAGGTGATGTGTGCTCATGTCGGGTCAATAGCAATAGCATTACATTTTTGTAATTGATTGCGTGTTCTTTCTTGTATATGCACTTCCATTATCAATGGTGGATGAAAAAAGTGGGCAAAACTAATTCCCTCTAGAGTCCAACAAAGATGATGGACCAACCTTGACACTGAAATTTATATGCCAAATGGACTGGTGGAGAAAGCCTTGATGAACAAGTATTGGCTTATTTAATATCCATGAACATTTAGCTCTGAGGGGATTGTGGATATTGATCGTTTTAGCTTTCAAGTTGGACGTAGGAAGGTATGTTTGTTTGAGTTTATCTAGGATCTTCTATGTTTTGATGCATGCAAGCATAAGAGTTTTAACTTTTTTGTAGATCGGAAAGAGAATCGAAAAATCTTTCATGTTATCTATCGCTTTGAATGGAGTTGAGATCCATGTTCAATTTGATGATGGAAATAAACAAATAATTATATATTTTGCTTGCTCATTACATTGGTTTTACTTTGAGTGTAAATCTTGCTCTTCTCTAGATTTTATTTTTTTAATTCTTGTTTTTAAATTTATTTTATTTCTAAATTTTAATGATCTTATCTGTGACCCGATATATATGAGTTTGTTGGGCTCTCATTCTCACATTTCACAGCTTGCTTCTTGCCTCTCTCTCTCTCACCCAAGCATTCCTACTTTGAATCCCTTCAACACAATATTAGTGAGTTTGGGAATCTCCCAATTCCCATTTTTTTGAATACTAAAAAGGTGGCACCCAGATAACATGCCCATAAGTTTCTCAAAACCATATGATGTGACCTATCATTGAAAAGCACTTAAAAAATAGAATCTATTGAGCTATAGAGCACTCAAATTGGAGTTATAGTGTTCAACTTATGACAAATCCAAAGATTTGACCACGTGCCCCAAACTTATGGAAAATTCCCATATTCCCCAATATGGTGTTCTTCCAATCCACTGTGCACAAGCATGGACTCCCAGCTAAGAAACTTCATGGCCTTCTTGGACAAGACAGAATTTAGAGGTCATGAAGATCTCTTTCAAATTGTCAACCCTCCCAGCTCTTACTAACACGCAGTGCTATAGCATGGGTCTAGTCTCAAAGGGATTGTCAAATACATGAATACCCACTTTCACGAGTTTATGGTATCATTGGAGGGATCCCAAGAGGATTGGGTTCCCATTAATCTTTTGAAGTACATCAATGCAGATAATGCCTTCAAAAAGTGCCTCATTAGGTTTGTGAAGAACCTAACCCCTACCTTTTACAGAAAGATTACTAGCTAAGAGGCCAAGGCACTTAGGATTGTGCCATTTGGTCAGCGATTCCTCTCTTGGACTACCACATTTCTCCTATTCCTATCCCCCTATCGTGTCAATCAACTTAGGTAAAATCGATGGGTTATTAAAAGATGCCAAGGACCCTAAGCTCGAGGAGCCACTCACTAAAGCATAAGAAGAACAGGCCATAGCTAAAGAGCTTACCATTGTGGTTATTCCCATCAAGGACTCATGTACAAAGGCCACTAGCAATGGTGGTGATGGAGAGGGAGTCTCTAGGGGATCCGCTCTTGTAAGAGTGGCCCAAGTCCACTCTAATGTCCACAAGGAGGTGGATGAGAGCCAGTATGCCTACACAAAGGTGTCCCATATGGTTGAGGTTTTTGTTGGCCTCACAGAGTGGACAAGATGTTTGGTTTGTGGACAAGATGTTTGGTTTGTGGGAGGAGGCACTCTCCATGCTTGTGATAGCATGTGGCTTCCCTTTCAACACCATGACACACTTATCGACTCCTTATCATCCCTTTGAAAATATTGAGGATGCAATTGATGCCCTTGTGGTGGCTGCAATCAGTACTAAATAATTCAAGGCCACCCATGCTAGGGTGGATACCATGAGATGCCCCACACTTGCACTCAAGGTGTCAACCCCCCTAGCAATTGATGAAGAAAAATCTAGCTTGGACCTAACAAGGGAGGTTGAGGTTGAGGCTCATGAAGCCTAAGAGATAAATCTAATAGTTCATGTGTATCTTTTTTTAGTTTAGTGTATTTATCTAATGAATTTTCTTATGGTTTCGATCCATGCTAGATATTGATGAGTTTGCTAGTAGATAGGGGGGAGGGGCTTTTGGAAGAGATGTCGCCCTAGCTCAGTACATCGGGTGCATCCCCCCTCATTATATTATTGTGGTGCATGTTGGCTTTACCCCTACTGCTCATGCCCATCTTACCATCCTCAAAGTGCTTTCAAAGGTGCTCTATGTCTATAGTATCATTGCAAATGCAAACAAGATCATTCTTGTGGAGAAGAAGCTAGTGAGACTGGTTAGCTTAGTCACATTGGGGAGCACATTCAAGACTTATTTCCTTATACTTCTTGTGCTTATACACTGGTGCCCGACTCAAAATTTACTCATTGTAGAAATAAGTTATATATTAATACATTTTCATTTTCATATGACTTGTGTCGAAAATGTGGTGTCCTAATTCAATTTTGTACAGTGTGCACTATGGTAAAAAATTATTCATACATGATCGATGAGTGTAGAATTTTTTTAGCAAGATCTAGACTTTTCAGGGACCATATCCCTACTATTAGTTTCTATTGTCCTATCAAGCATTGAGTCTCTATTTCCCTAATAAATATCTTAAAAGCTACCTAAATCGCTTAAGCCATGTACACTTAGCTTGCAACTATGCTTAGCCTAGGCTTGTAGTGAAGCCTAGCCTAGCTTACCTACCCCTACCCTAGACAAACCAAGTATATGCTTACACTTATCCAATGCTTATACTTGCCCAAGCTTAGTCTACACTATTCCATATTGAGCTATACTATGATATGGTGTGTAGACTAGGGGTACATAAGCTAGGCCCTAGACTTTGCTAACCCTACACCAAGCATAGGTGTGGGCTAAGTATAGGCTAGGCTATGCTACCAAGCTAAGCCTTAGTTGCAAACCATAAAATGTGCTTTATCGTCAACTACCTACTATATCATCAACTACTTACCAAATCATATGTTACAATGTTGTTGTCAAAACTACTTAAATGAAAAATATGGCAATCGATTGATGGCACACTAGGCTTAGCCAAGGTAAAGGCAAGCTAGGCTAGGCTTTGTTAAGCTTTCAAAACAAGGCATAGTTGTAGGCTAATTATAGGCACACTATACTAAGCCATGTTAGGCTTGGTATATATAAACCAAACTATACGAACATGCCAAACTATGCCAAGCCATGTGAGGCTTATGCAAAGTATAGACATGTGCTAAGTGTAGGCTAGGCTATGCCAAGCCATGCTAGGCTTGGCTACGCTCTGGGTAAGTTAGGCTAGGCTATACTTGGGGTAAGTTAGAATTCTGCCTCTCTCTCTCTCTCTCTCTCTCTCTCTCTCTCTCTCTCTCTCTCTCTCTCTCTCTCTCTCTCTCTCTCTCTCTCTCTCTCTCTCTCTCTCTCTCTCTCTCTCTCTCTCTCTCTCTCTCTCTCTCTCTCTCTCTCTCTCTCTCTCTCTCTCTCTCTCTCTCTCTCTCTCTCTCTCTCTCTCTCTCTCTCTCTCTCTCTCTCCGTGCATTCCATAACATCCAAACAAGTAGTACGTTATGAACAATTAAGCTTGTGCCACATATATATTTTCAGCTAGCTATTACTTTTGAGGCTCAGAAGAGGATGGCTTTTATTACTCCATTGGATTGTCATTACTACATGCTTTTGCATTTTAGTCTGCCCAATGGGCCATCATCATCCCAAAAGAGGGTAAATGTAATGTTGGCTCTCAAAGCAAGCAAGGAATTTTATAAGAGTATTTATTGATTACTTTGTACCTACAATTTAAAAGTTAGCATTATGATTTTGATAAATTATTTGTCTAACCCTGTGAATCTCAATTGCTTGACATTGAGAATGCAAACAACTATATTATCCAAGCAAATTGCCATTTCCATCTCTTGTAAACCAAATTGTGGCATGATGTGTGTGAATCTCATCATGACCCTTATCTTTTAACAAGTATACTAGATATAACCCCAATTTATATCAATGTGTTTTTTGTCTTCATCTCTTACCTTTGTTCTTTTACACAACTATGTAAATATGACTCCTTTTATTGAATCTTCATCATGCCTACAACATTCAAGCATCACTTTGTTTTGTAACACTTTTTAAATCTTCAAACAGTAGTTGCCTAGATTTGGAAAGAAAGTGAATTGCTTGGTAATCCAAATAAGAACTTTAAGTATCTCCTAATTGTGTATTCAAGCAGTCGATAACCTTCTCAAGGTTGAGAGTGAGAGAGGGCAATGTTTATATCAATCAAATATAATTTTATTATGGCTTTTAAATTAACTATTACAAATGCAAATATAAAGACTCGAATATTCTAAACAATACATTGAAGAGTTTCTTGCTCATTGCAATTCAAATGATATCTCAAGCCTCTTCCAATGCTGCACATGAATACATACATAGAGGGAGAACAAGAAATAGTAAGAACAAGTATGAGGCAAAAAAAAAAAAAAACCACACACACACATACAAAAGAGCAAAATTGGATACCTTTTAAAAACTCAAATCCAAAATGAAAATAACTCAAAATTTTATTATTTAAGGTCATAATCCTAATTTTTAAGAATGTGACTATTAAAGAAGGAAAAGAAATAAAATTGAGAGAGGAGAGGTGATGCTATTATGTAATGTTAATCAGCCCTAAAGTTAGAGAAAAATGAGTAACTTATAAGATGGGCTTCTCTCCCCAATTTCATTAGGTTAGGATGTGATTAAAAAGTTCACCAAATCCCATTTGGCCCCAGTTGCTATGCGAATGGATTCTAACTTTAACATCCTAAAGGAAATCTTGAGAAATTTAACAACAAAAATCCAACATTTCCCAGCAGCACTTTTATCCTATCGAAACTTCTCTTGAATTTGCTCAATGCCTTCTTTAAACTAATCACATTTGAATGCACTTTTTATATCCATTGATATATTATCATGTTTGTTTTGACATTGATTCATGAGAGGAGTGTTCATGGAAAACATTGTTGAAAGTGGATAGCAAAAACCTTCAACTTAAACTTTTGTCGATGGTTAGAAAGATTTGAAAGCATAACTAGTATCGATTATAAAACCTTATTTGTAAAGATTTAGAAGGTTTGGGGAATTCCATCAACATGAAACATACAATATTGGACTGAAGGTCTATTCCTTATTTCGCTAGTTTTCCCTTTCCCATGGTGATAAAAGGGATGCAGCTCCATCCTTCCTATATATAAATTGGAAGCATATTCTCACACACACACACACACTCTCTCTCTCTCTCTGTGTGTCTGTCGGATCAGGATTCGGATGGGACCATATACGACCCTTCGCCAAGATTTTTTAGTGCCAGGGCAGCGAAGATGCGCTCGTCAATGGCCCAGCCTCCTGCTGCTGCTGCTGCTCCTACTCCTCCTCGGCGATGGTCGTGATTTACGTTGGCCGTGACAGCATGCAACTGCGAGGCCACGGCCTCCCTCATCGCCGACGCCGCATGAGCTGCTGACTTCGACACGGAATCATTCCGCGGCTTAGCACGACGTCCTGCAGGAGGCGCGTCGCCAAATGATATGCGCGTGCAGGGTTGATCTTCTGTAGTACCCAGGTAGCAGCTCAGCCATGCGACCAGCACCAAGCACGTCTTCCTAAGCTCATGACCAGCCGCTACCGTTGATGACGATGATGATAATGGCGATGATTCGGGCAAGTGCACAGCTCGTACATGCTTGGCCAAAGCCAAGAACAGTGGCCTTCCATGGTCTAGCAGCGAAACCGCTAGTTTGCCGTCCCACTGCGAGCTCACCTCGTCCGCTGCAACTTCCTGTAACCAATTTACACACCAAATTAATGACCCTCATCACCAAATTAATGACCCTCATCAAGTCTGTTAACCAGGGCTCACATGAGACCTGTATTAAGCGACAGACATGGACGATTATGCAGCTGTCTACCTTCGCTAACGGTCGGTCTTGTTCTCCGCTTACTTCAATAATTGTGGGAAGATCCTGATTATAGAGTTCATGATTTGTCGAGGTGGCGGAGAGTGACGGCCATTGACCGTATGATATTGCAGATTTGCTGTTGTTCCTGTGCATCTTACTGTTAGGATAAGCATTGCTGTCGCCACTGTATTGTCCTGCTGCAAGGCCGGCTTTTTTCAGCAACCACGCTTCCAATACTCCTTGCTGATGGCAATGAGTTATGTCATGGCTAGCCACTAGTGCTGACACGGATCTTTCAGAGTGGACAAGCGCTGAGCCTGCAATCCTTGCGAGGGTCCGAGCGGCACTCAAGCTGGCCTCCATGTCAATGGTTCTATCGGAGTCCAAAGCAGCTACCAACGAGTCCAACGCCTCTTCACTGAAGACACTATCACGATGCTGCCCGTCCTTAACCTGCCGGAGGCCGCCCATCATAAGTGAACGAAGAGATCGATGCAGACGACGACGATTTTCACAGACAGAATCAAGTGGATTACCGGATTAAGAAACCAAAATTATGTGTGTGTTGTTGTAAGCTTAGACATACCGCTAGTAGATCCATTTGCAGCAGCAGCCCTGCAGCCGGGGGTTGTTCATCCAAGGAAGCGCTCTGTAGATACGCCATTAACGCATGCATGCAATGGAGCAGGCCATCGTGTCGTATTCGACCCAAGATGTCAATCCAATAAGCTCTTCTAGTTGCAAAATATTTAGGACGTTGCCATCAGATCAGGTCACATGACATATTCGACATGAAATACAAATACTATTCTGCAGTATTGAATACCTGCTGCAGTAGAGCACCTCGGTCACAAATCCGACGGCGGCCTTGAATGCAGCAACAGTGCCAGCGGTGCGCTGCAGCAGGGCCACGAGGGAGCTGGCCTCGACTTCCGCAAGGATGCGATGGCGGGACGGAGCATCCGAGGAGCACTGGATGCAGGCGGTGAGGATGGAGGCAGCTGCGACGCACTCGTCAAGGGAGGCGGCGATGGAGGAGCGGCAGGAGCGATGGAGGCATTGGAGGAGGCAAGGCAGGGCGCGAGGGGAGGAGAGGAGGTGGTGCCTGCAGCAGCGGAGGCGGGAGGCGGGGTCGGCGGCCGAGAGGAGGTGGGAGAGGAGCTTCAGGGCGAGGGAACGAGGGGGAAGCTGAGCGTCGAGGGATACCAAGGTACTCCGGTGGCAGGCAGAGCTATCGATAGATGAATATGCGAGTGCTGCAGGATCATGGCCGGAACGAGGAGAACTCGTACAGGAGCTTGGTTTGCTGCACTCGGAGATGATGATGTCCAGGAGGAGGGGGAGAAGGAGAGGGAGATGGCGCGAGGCGGCGGACGGGTGGAAGAGGTTCAGGAGCAGGGCGGCCTCCGGGAGGCGGCCGGGCTGCTGCAGGAGGTGAGATAGGGCCACAGACAAGATCTCATGAGTCGAGTTGTTATAATATTGAGGGGACCCAGCAGCTGTCTTCGTTACTGCACCTGTACTTCTACCAACAAAATCGTTATGATGGCTGTGGCGCCCCTCAGTGCTCAGAGTGGTGCGGGTGCAGCTGGTGCAGGTGGAGAGGAGGCACAAAGAGAGGCGCTGCGCCTCGGGGAGTTTGGAAGTGGCCAATATGTACAGAAGCTCGTCTACGACTTGCCCTAATTGACGCAGCACAACATGCGCTGCATCTGATTCATGGTGTTCTTCTTCCCCGTCGTACTTCAATGCCGGCTTCTTCTTCTTCTTCTTCTTGCACTCTAACCAAGCTTGAGAAAGGTGCAGCAGCACCTCCTCGCACTTCTCCACGCTGCCCTCTCCCTGGCGAGCCGCCATTACTTCCTTCCGCAGCTCCTGCACCAGCTCCGTCATGCACAGCGCACCCTCTCCCGCAGTATCAATCCTATTGTACTTACCTTGAACTCGCAGCTCCCGCTCCCCGTTACGAGCTGCATTCAAAGACTAGAAGTTTTTGATATTTTTCCAAGGCTCGAGGAAAGGGGCTTTTTTCCTTGGTTTTTACCTATTATAGTGTTCCATATAAGGTGCGTCTACTGGGAAGGCACCGCCTACCTAGCAAGGTGCAGATTGAGGACAGAGGCCCGTTGGGTGCCGGCAAGCCCTTACCCCCAACCTTACCTATCCAGGTATGCGATCCCTTCCTCGGAGAAATTCATATATGTTGTCATAATTCACAAATTATGTGGGAATCATCATGGAAACCTGTCTAAAATCTATCGGTGAATATACCTCTCAGACGAATTATATCCTGGCCTTCCTTCTTCGTCTTACTATCCTGGGATGCGTTATCAACCACTGCCTTCTCCACCACCTCTTCTTCATGGACCTCCTCTTCTTTCGTACCTGATCCTCGTCTCGCTGCAGTACTATACTGTAGCTGCCTTGGCTGCAACCTTCTCGTCCTACCGCCGGCCGCATAGTTCCATTGGCGCACAGTACCATCGCTCCTTTGGTCAGCCGACCTGCAGCTGCTCTTATTCAGTGATCCGGCCTCCTCGCCTTTCTTAACTCGTGAAGATGATCGACTATGGTGATCCGCTGGCTGCAATAGCACAATGTGCTTGCCCTCACGTGCGAGCCGCGCCGTCTCCGCCAGATTCTTCCTAACATCACAGCTACCCCTTCTATACTGATCGCCGGCATTATAAAGGCAGCGCCTTGGCTGGCTAGTAGTCAATAACGCATCCCTCTCTCTCGTGGGCCCTTCAACTGAGCTAAAAGAGCTCCTTCTTGAGCTGCCCCTCTCATCGACGTTTGCCGCGGGTGTTCTTTGATCTGCGCCACCATCCAGCCCCTTCGATATCTGCAATCACAACCAATAGCAGGTTCATGCCTACAAGATCACATGAGATCTAACTCATCGTTGGGGTCTCATCAACCCACTCATAATTCGTGATTCGAACGGAATGTTCCGATCAGCTGATGATTTGAATACCTTCTTCGAATTGCTGGCGTGTCGCTGGGTGTGAACCGTAGCTGCTGATGACTGATGCAGGGCAGTTAACTGCTGAGGCCGGATAGGGTGATCAGTGCGGCTGATCTCTGGTTCTGAATCCACAATCAAATCGATCAAGCGATGAGAGTTCCTGGCCGCGCCCGCCAATCTTGCTGGTGGCTCAATGCCGCCATTGTTAATCGCCGAAGTCGCACGATGTTGATCCGGCACTAGTGTCGATGGTGCGGGAGGGCACCTGGGTGCCGCGTGATAGGATGACGGTTCTCGCAGGGAGCTACTACTACTGCTCTTCGTACTGGAACATCGCATTGCTAATCCTGCCGCTACACAATGCCTAGGGTCGTCCTCGCCCTTGGAGTTAACATCATCCAATGCATCGCTAAGACGCACACGATCGACATCCAGCTCCGTGTCCCCAGGAATTATGGCTGCGGGGCGACGCCCCTCGAAACCACTGCCGCTAGCTTGTAACTGAGACAGAATGTTGTACATAACCCTCAATTAGCAGCTGGCTATTAAGCTAATAACCATCCCTCCCTCCCATAAAGGCCCTACTTAGGCTGATAAGCATCATAACAATGCAGCTGAACATTTGTGCGAATTAGTTATCGTTACCTTGGATAAAGAAACTGGAGTCGAAGAGGCATCAATGCAGCTGCTCTGGTTCACATGAAGGTGCACTTGTGGTAGCTCCTTATGGCAGAGCCGCAAGAAGCTGCCAGGAGTAGAAGCAGCGGACGTACTACTGTAAGTATTTGGCCTCCCCGCTGACTTATTGTTGCTCGATTTCCCGACACTGCTGTGGAAGACTGCTCCAAAGATGGCCTCGTATCTAGTGACGCCAACGTCATTTAAATACAAGCAACAGTACAACAGATCATATAAAGCTCTTAGTAATGCTACAGACAACACATCATGAATGCAACTCGATAAAGGTCACCACTGCGTTAACACAGACTGGAATGAAATTATGGCTTACAAGCTCCTCCTCAGCTGTAAAGGCTTTCCTGATCCGAACGTCCAAATCGACGTCGACGATGCTGCTGCGCCAGGGATCCATTCGTCTCCATCAAAGCTCTGTTTCTGCCCTTCACTATCTGGTAAAGTTTCAGTCATCACCGTACAATCTTCCTGTGTTCGAGATTTGGACCCCATGACAATATTGGATGTTCTCCTGGACTCATTAACATTAATTGTAAGGCCCCGCCTGTTGGATTGCTGATTAGCTGCACGGTTATATAAACCTTTGCCCCCGGCTTCGTTCCCCAGGCTGACCTTAGAGATGAGCTCTTGATAATGCAAAGCATATTGCTGCGTGCCTTCGTCTAGCGTCTCCTCATACAGCTCGTACAGGAGATTAATCTGCATCTTGATCTTGTCTGCACGCTTCTTCTCTACGGATGCCAGAAACTGCCTGGAATTAAATATCTCAGCACTGGTCCTCCTAGCGTCTTCATGTGGATGGTTATAGCCTTCGTCATCTTCAACCTGCGCATTGATGGGGCTGCAGGGAGATGAGCGCACGAAAGCAGACAAAGATTTGGAGTAGCCAGTGACAGCGTTGTATTCCTTCCTGTACCAAGCTTCCACTTCGGCAAGAGAGGGCTTGAAGAGCTGCTGCCACAGCTCAGGTGCAAAGCTGAGGCGGGCATATTTGGGACAGACGATGAAGACCTGGAGAATGTGTGCAGCGACACGCGTGACGGCATTGAGTCTGAGCTTCCAGATGAGGGCAAGATACAGATGCGCCAAACCCAGCAGGACTGCGTTGGGGACATGGCGGCTGCTGCTGCATCCGCCAGTCCAGCCCTGGGCATCCATGGATCTGGTCAAGCTGCTCAGCATGGGCTCTGCCTTGCCTAACAGCTCCACCCTCGCCTCCTTGCTGCGACAAGCAGCTGCCTTCTCAAAATGCTCCATTCCCCAGCTCATATAGGCTAGCACAGAGCTGCCGCTGTTATCAAGGATAGATGGACCCTTGCTATCAGAATAAATCAGCTCTTCATTTTCACCATTCACAAACTGCTTGCGCAGACATTTTGCCCTGAGAAGGGCACGCTTCTCGCTATCGATCAGAAGGGTATAAGCGAATCCATCTAGCAGGGACAGCACTAGGTCTACTGGCAGCCATTGATGGTTAACAGCTGCTCCCCTCAAATCAGTCGGGGAGCCTTGATTAGGCCTATTTGCAACATCATGCTCGTAACCATGATCAACATATGATTTCTCTTTTGCTCCAGTTGGCGTAGACTGGTGTTGTGCCGATCTTGGGGTGGCGGGTACTGATCGACCGCCTAACTTCCTTAACATGCCTACACTCATATAGTATCAGGTATATTGATCTCATGTGGTTGGTTATCGGAATGTTTTGTTACTAGATTTTGGGCACCAGGTTGCAGCTACATGACCCCGTTCATGGACTGCGTGTATTGAATGTGGGTCGATGGATAAAAGCCTGATGCTAACAAAGGGTGTGCCAAAAATCCAGCAGGGTTACCACAATATACAGGGAGTATACCCCCATTATTCGGCATGAGAGTGGTAAAAAAGGAAAGCAACGTTTGTCTTCCTTCTCTGAAACAAAGCAACAAATGTCGTATCGGCGAAAAGAGAAAAGGACGTTCTTGTCAAACCCACCCATACAAATCGCAACACGGGTGGTGGCTGAGCTTCTGGTCCTGTAAAGACGTGCAGAACGAAGAGAAAGAGATGCTGTCCTCGCGTGCGAAGGCCGCGTCTTGTTCATTTTCTGCGTCAAGAAAAGGCTGCCATCCAATACATTGCCGTTCGTGCTGTTACGACAGCATTATAACGCACATCATGCCACCTTCATTCACAGCTGTTATATAACATGTTACGCTGCTCAACGCTTGCTACTAGCCGTCACACAGTAAAGTTTCATCTGCCTCTCACAACGACGAGGAAAAGCTGAGCGTACGGGAGAAAAAGTTAATCGTGCCAGGAACCCGGTAAGCAAATTCGTTTTACGCAGAGGTGCCGGTTGATATTCACCACATGAAACTGCGAACAAGCATGATGAAGTACATCGACAGATTGAACGTGTAGTCATGGGGCTAGTACGCACACACATCTCCATATGGGCCGTGGTCGAGGCCCGTGCACGCTCCTCTCTCTCTCTCTCTCTCTCGGACAATTGACATCAGTACCAGATAGCCTTAGATACATGGTCATCAAGTCACCCTGGGGATGGCTTGCCACATACATGTTAACTTCTCACCCACAATGTAAATGCTACATACATATATTTATACGCTCAACAGAACTCTGTTCGATTCCAAAGGGCCTGACCATGCAGACAACCCTGCTTAGCAACGCCTACAAATATGGATTTTTCTTCCTTCTAAATATGTTAATTATCACATTGTGCGAGGGAAGGTGAAGCCGACGTGATAAGCCATCCCCATTCATGAAAAGCCTAATCCGGATTATCTTTGTAAGGAAAATTTTGACGTATTCCCACTCGTGACGAGAGAGAGAGAGAGAGATGCTTAGCCTGCTTTTCTCGTTTCACCTCTGCCGCAAGAAATTGCCCTGTACATAACAGAATGCGAACTTACCAATAGCTGCAGTAACACTACTACTATTTGATGCCAGAATTAAATAGAGAACGGACGATGGGTAAAGATCATCACGTTATGCATATCTGAATCTGCTACAGGATAACAATGTCTCAGCCAAACCCATTGTTACTAGCTTCATAAAATCGTCACTATGGAAGTAGGCGCCAGATTCAAGTTTTCCAGAACACAGAGAGCAAGTCCAGCACTTAATAGGAGTGATCTTAAAGCACTGCAACAAGGAAAGCTTCAAAACTGACCATTGTATTCATAGATAAAACAGGGTTATTTGGCTCACATATAGTACACACAAAAAAATCATTTTTAACATCATCCCAAACTCCGCCTTTGAGCAGAGAGATAGGGATCAAGGTGCATGCGTCTTCCTTTAACAGCAGTAAAGCCCTAACCACCGAACGGACATTAGTGACTTGAAAACACCACAAAGGTGTTAAAACTAATCACGGTACACGGAACCCTCCAGCCCAAACCAAATAATGCATCTCTTATCCACATCCTGCAGATTCAACTGCCATTGGATTTTTGAGGATCCACTCTTGTGCCACACGAGAACCTTAAAAGTAGCACAAAGCCAAATTTGTGTATGACATTAATTTTCTGCCATCTTCATGATCCGGCTGGGGAGGATGTCATCGGGTCTGCCTCACTTCTAGTCTCAATGTCAAACTGACTGCCAGGCCAATCTGCTGACTGCAAGGGCATAACATGGGAGACATGGTGCTGTTCTCCACAGTCAACAGCTCCAGGACCTGTGAGATGATCTTGCATGGAGCCTGTAGGATCTGGGTGTGTCAGAGGCATTGGTGAGTTCATTCCAGCTGCGGAACCACCAGCTAGCATACTTGATGTGCCTTCTCCAAAGCCTGTACGTACTTGACCTTTGCGGCTCTCAGAAAAGAAAGTCCCTACTATGACCTGCAACATGAGATAAGCGACAACTCAGGAAAAAGCTCCAAAAACGTGCATGCACAAGGATTGCAATAATCAGCCACACCTGAACTGGGGTTGCTGCCATAAGGAATCCTGCCACTCCCCCGCCCACAACTCGACCATCTGGTCCAGCTAATGACACACTTAAGCCTCCGGTCCTGCTGCGCACCCCTCCACTTTCAGTCAGCAGAAATAGACCAGACAAAGAAAGAATCTCAAAGCGTCCCTGTCAAAGCACGAAGTCAGTTCAGTTTAATATTTTATGGCGAAAAGTAGTCAAAGCACAGTGTAAGATCAGTTAAATATTCTATGGCGACATTTATGGGTACCCTCTCAACAATTTACATTACATACACCTGGCGAAAGGTAGTCAAAGCACGGTGTAAGATCAGTTAAATATTCTATGGCGACATTTATGGGTACCCTCTCAACAATTTACATTACATACACCTGGCGAAAGGTAGTCAAAGCACGGTGTAAGATCAGTTAAATATTCTATGGCGACATTTATGGGTACCCTCTCAACAATTTACATTACATACACCTCTTTTAACAGTTGCATGCATTGAGGTTGTGATACTAAGCAAAGAGACTGACAATCCAAAAGGTATGCTTCTTTCTAAAAGTGTCTAGACTACAAATTAATTGATCACATAAAGACAGTCATTAGCATTGGTCCCAATAAAGAAAGATTATGGTTATTACCAAGAATAGTCACAAATTGAAAGATAATGGTCATTACCAAGAATAGAGACAAATTACAAAGCAATCAACCAGCTCCTCAGTCACATTACCAACATGCATACATATTACGGTATTACCACAACTATTCTGCAGACAAAGAAGACCAGGACAGCATGGGAGTTCCCAGGGGCAACAACTGAGCAGCCAGAGATTCCAGACATCAACTGGTCAGTCACCCAACAACCAGATAGTTGGCAAATTCATAAGAAGTAATCACGATGCTAACAACAATGTACAAGCCTTTCTCAAAGACTGACAGCAGAACCGGATCCATGATATGCAAAGAGACATCAAGTACATATTAAGCGCGGCTGGGGTCTTTCCAGAAGTGACCAAAGTGAATGCCCAAACCCAAGCCCAAGTACAAGACCATACAAGCCCCATGATATCCACAATTGTCAATGCCAAATACTAACGCCCTCTATCAGACCATGGGCAATCACTACACCAAGATAAACAATGATACGGTACCCAAACTCAGCCACCGAGGGTATCTAGAATGTTCACCACATCGAAAAACGATGGGGTACCTCACGATAGAAAAGCATGGAGCTCACGAATAAGTTACCTTAAAGTGACCTAAGTGAATGCCCAAAGCCACCCAAGGCCACATAAGCCCACAATATGCACAAAAATACAACTAAAACCCTCTCTCAGATCATGGGCAGTTAGCACAACAAAATAAAGAATCACATACCTGCTGAGCCACTAAATTTAGGGTTCCCTTTAACCCATAATTAAGTCTCATTAAAGCAGACCCAGAAGCACATTATGGCTGAATTATTTAAATTAAATGGCTTATTTTTTAGAGTAGATGCAACCCCAATCCTCTCTAAATAGAAGCCTAGTGAGTGCATCCCTTATCCCACAATTATTATTCCAGCTTACTATCAGCCATCATCTCGCCAACTGCTGCTCACACCCCTCCATTGGCAGACATTTCAGTTCATGGTGCTGTCCCAGCTGTTTGTACAGTCCACCAGCCATGTGACCTGATCTATGAGTGCTTCCCATAAATCTTCATCACCCAAAACACCTTGCCCAGCTGTCCCACACCTGTTCCCAGCCTGATGACCTGATTCAGCACCCTTTCCAGCTTGTGTTTTCAGTATCCGACCTGCTGCCACACTTTCAGGGCCTTCCAGCAGCTGTCACCATAGATTGGGCTGAGTCTCCAACTGTTCCAGGCCACCCAGCAATACTCCACTCTCCTCTGACAGTCGCCCATCAGCAAACAGCTGCATTCTGCATTTGGAGGTCGTTTTCAGGCTGCTGTCCACTAGGTTTTGATGCCAGGCAAGTCACCTTGCTGTCACCCATTATCCTCTTGCTTATCCAATCAGCTGACATCAACATTAACTCAAGTTATTTGCCTCAATTTCTTTATTGCAGTGCCCAAGTTGGCTGCCAAAGATTTCTATGTTTTTGTCGTGCAATTTGAGTTCTTTATCTCTGTTCACACACTTCTTTACAGTAGTGCCCGCACCCCACCATCAAAGTCTCCAAAACGTCCATGTCCCATACCACCACATCACATCAAGTACGCTCGAACCACCAAATACGCATGGATACCCTAGCACTTTCCATTAAGTAAAGATCCATTGCTGCCAACCATCCTGGCACAGTGTCCTTACATGCTAATACAAGACGAGTAAACACGCTCAATGCCGCCAAATCTATCATGGACCTAAAGTCAAACAAACTCCAAGCTTTCATAACCACCAGAAAGTCATACCTGCATGATCCACAGACATGGCCCACCACTGCATCATATAATCCAGTGGAATTCCAAGCTAGCAAGTATGCTTTTGTTCTATAACAGTGAAGTGATACTCCTCACATGTTTCAGGCCAACGAGGGACAGTCAAAGATGATGCTTGCCAAACCACCATTCTGTCCTTGTCCCTCTGGCCCAAAAACAGATGGGAGTGTCCACTCCACTATATAGGATAAAAGTCATAGAGGAGACCAGCCAAAAACATAGCTGCAGTAGCACCAAGCCACTTTGACATGAGATGCAGGTAAGGAATAGGACGCATCCAATCAAAACAAGAATTCATGGCTCAATGTAGCAGGAACATGTCAATCATCTAAATAGGACTAGTTGTACCAAAAGAGAAACCAATGGCCCTCTCTAAAATGATCACTAGACCCAAGTGTATGATTATCACCAAGTAAGCAAGGCAGCAACTTATCAGCATAGCATAGGCCACCCCTAGCACCATCCATGAAATGTCATCAAGGATCTTCAAAGACAGCACCAAAAACCATCAGGCTCAAAAAGTACAAGATGCAAAAGATATCTACCACATCAAAGCCATGGTCCAAGTATAAGGAATGAAAGCTAAAGACCACAATCTCGAGCAAACTCACTCTCAACCCTCAAAGAAAACCTGAAAGGAAGGACATAGGCCGTGGGAAGTGATACTCCAAAGCCATTGAATAAAAGTGCCACAAGTAAAGTTGCTATGCAAGAAGATAGTGTACCAAGTTACCTTACACCCTAGAGACCTTGGAAGTTGGGAGCCAACAACAATGTCAGCACACGACACTTTTACAAACTAATCTTAGTGAAAAGAGCAAGACACACGATGAGAGATCCTGCAAACATCATAACACACATATACAATAAGAACAAGATCAACAGTATACTGAGTTTCGTGGAAACACTAAATCAATGGTGTAAATTTTCCTCTTCAGGTATAACAGGGAAGGGAACCAACGTGTAGATCAAAACACAAATGAACACAGGGATATGAAGTGTCCAAACTAAGCATGAAAATAGCTGCACAAAAATCCACAAGAACAAATCCCCAACCAAAAATGAAAAACACACATGATGTATGGAGATGCCAACAATGAACACTGTAATTAAAGCACATGCCAAGTGCAAATACATCACCAAAAAGAAACACGTTGCCAAGAGGGAACATATTGCTAGTAACAAACATGCAATGTGGACGCACCAAGCGGAGTCATTTAATCAACTGCCAAGAGTTAACATAGCAAACACTTGACAAGAGATATTGTCTTTTACTACTCGCCATTCAGCCCCTTCCTCCCTCTCTCATGCCCCAAACACCCCCCACCCCCTCTCTCTGTCCCTCTCTACACACACACACACACACATATATAGAGGATATATGGAGAAGTCATGATGCAAATATCCAATACAAAGTGCAGCAAAACACAAAGGTCTTTTCAACAAAAACACTCGGAACACGTCCTGATTCCCTGGCAAAAGGTCTACACCACTTGTGAAGATACAGTACGGTTTGTAGAGAAAAGATGAAGGCTGGTACAAACACACAATGAAGTCTGATAAGAACACAAAAGGAAAGATGAAGAAATTAATGAATCTGGTATAGATGAAGGAAGCAGACTAGGTGGAAAGTGTTGAAGAGTTGCACCCCTCATGTATGGATCCCAAGTGCAGCAAACCAACAATCTTAGTAAAAGGTTGATCCAGAGAACTTATGCCAGCAAGATAGCAAGCTCAATGCCCAAGTGCAGCGATCTTTGGGGCTGGAATGACCAAACATAGTAAAATAATGCCTAGGAACAATCTCTATCTGAGGAAGGACAGCTGGCTGAGAACACCACTGTCAGGGATTTGAAAGAACAGAGTCAAATTATTGACTATGCATGTCTACTCTCCAAAATCATGTGGTAGGTTATTTTCCACATCCATCTTCATGTCTTGGCTTGTAAATTGGCCTTATTACAAAAGTTTGTTGAAGGACAACCATGGATACAAACATGCAAGGTGGATGCACCAAGGGAAGTCATTTAATCAGCCACCAGAGTCAACATAGCAAACACTTGATAAGAGGTATTGTCTTTCACTTCTTGCCATTCAACCCCTCCCTCCCTCCGCCCGCCCCCCCCCCCCTCTCTCTCTCTCTCTCTCTCTCTCTCTCTCTCTCTCTCTCTCTCTCTCTCATAAAGAGTATGCACCATGTATATTAGTCACAAAGAAGTACAAAAGTCAGGCAAGGTCATTGAAGAGACCACCCGATGCGAAGAAACCAAATCATCTCTACTCAAGATATCAGCATGTTGAGTAAGATCAAGCTGCCACTGAAGAAGTCCATTAAGCTTCACAACGATGTTGGATGCCTAAGGCAACATAAAAAATGAATGCATTGTAAGTGACCCCAATATGCCAACAACCCCAGAATCTAAGAAAGTGAAACAGAACATTCATATGAGGTTGTGTTGGACCATGATATTTAGCTTTTCCAAAGACTCAATCAAAAGGATGCAGCCTAGCCCCCACCACAACATGCCAAATGTCAAAAAGAAGGGCCCAAACCTTCCAAGCAAAAGGGCACAAGATGAATCTGTGACGAGAAGACTCAACCGTAGTGGTACAAAAGAAACAATTCCATTGTAAAAATATATCTCTCTCTCTCTCTCTCTCTCTCTCTCTCTCTCTCTCTCTCTCTCTCTCTCTCTCTCAAGATATACGAAAAAGGCATAATGTAAATATCCGACACAGGGCGAAAAACACAAAATTCTTTGCAATAAAAACATAAAACAAATGTCCTAGGTCCCGTGGCAAAAGGTCTATGCCGCTTATAAAAATATGGCACAGAGACTGCACACACACACACACACACAATGAACTCAGATAAGAACACAGAAGGAAAGATGAAGAAATCAATGAATGTGATATAGATGAAGGAAGCTCAAGGAACAAGACTGTTCAATAACCATTGTCTCTTCTAGAAGCAAACTAAGTGGAAAGCATTGAAGAGTTTCGCCCTCCATGTATGGATCCCAAGTGCAGCAAACCACCAATTGAAGTAAAAGGCTGATGCAAAGAACTTAAGACAGCAAAATAGCAGGCTAGATGCCGAAGCGGAGTAATCTTGGGGGCTGGAATGATCGAACATAGTAATATAATGCCTAGCAACAATCTCTATCTGAGGAAGGACAGCTGGCTGAGAACACCACTGTCATGGACTGACAGAACAAAGCCAGATTATCGACAATGCATGCATGTCTGGTCTCCAAAATCACATGGTGAATCAAATATTCGCAGGTCCATCTTCATGCGTTGGCTTGCTAGTACCCTTCCCTCCCACCCCAAAATGCCACCTCTTGTAGTTCCCTATTCAACATGAACTCCAATCCTAGATTCCTTCTACGGCACTCTTGGAGAACAATCCCCAATCTCTAGAGGCATGGATTCCATATCCCCTTCAAAGGGGAATCTCTTGGTATTCATTTCTGAGTCTCCTCCACGTTCATGAGGCTCTTCCAACTTATAACATTCTTCAGAGAGGGTCACAATCCATTACAACCATCCATCCGCTTTGAGCACCATGGTGAAGACCCTTGACCTTAGTCCTCCATCCTTCCACCATTGACCCAAAGAACTAGAATTCAGCCATGCCTTGGTGGCTACACCTTTGAATCTTCTCAAGAATGTAATTTACTAATTGGGGATAGCAACAAGCATCCTCTCTCTCAAAGCCCAAGCTTCCAACTGCCTTCAAATTCTTACGAATATGGAGACAAAGCACAGCTAGTGCTTTGCTTCTCTCTTGAGGTTGAGTTTTGGGCAGCTTCATATATCACCTAGGCTATCATCACCCTTCCAAGTTTCGAGTTATGGAAAGTGTGCTTCTTTCTTTTTCTGTTCTCCAACTTTGTTTTACTCCAATCTTAGCTAACGATGATCTTTAGTCACCAACACCCTTGCCACAAAACTATTCTTTATGGGGGATCTTCTTCTCTATTGGTTAACACCTGCTTGGATGAATGTTCATTCCAAAAAGAACAAAAGCGTGTATGTTCAGCCATCACAAGCTCAACACTTGAGTCTCCCAAACTCCTTGCGCTATGCGCGAAGGAAGGGTGTATCCGCTTTTGATCATGTTTCTTCCCCTCCACCAAGTAGAGCAAGAGGCGCTATTGTTTCTACTGAACATCTCAAGGACCTGCTAGCACGCCTTGCCTTTGATTGAATGGGTAGGGCCATCACCCCATTGGATCGTAGATACCCTTGTTCAGCCCAGACAAATGGATCCAGCCCTTAGAGGGGCTTTTACTATGCTTCCACTTCTCAACTAACATGTCTCCATCCCCCACAGGCTCAGCCTTTCTATCCACTATTTCCCGACACTCCGACCTAAAGTGACCCAACTATCCACAAGAGCCCCATTTGAGCTGAAAAAGTGATGGATGCATACCAGAGCAATTTATGCGCAACCAATTACGCCTCTTGCGGCCGATGTTCCACAACATACATAATCTGTTCCGATTAGGAGCACGCAAGGTTGGTGGCACCAAGACTATGCCAATTGTAGCCATCACATCCTTCAACAAAGGCCAATATACTGTTGGGCAGGCTTCAACCTCAACCCAAATGGGACACTCACGTTGAAGCAGAGAGTGAAAATCTGCCATGGCCTCCAAAGCACAACGTCTGTGTATCTCCACCTGCTGTACACCTCGAAGTCTACTGCAATCTCCACGATCTCAGACTGGAAATCTGCATCTGAAGTGACTTGAGTGTGTGCAGGTAGGCAGATATAAATATGCACAAAATATGGTACAGGTCGGCTGCATTAAATGCAGCGGGCAGCAGAAATATGGCCAACTGCAAGGAAACCTGTCTGACTGCTGACATGGCAATCCTGCACTTGTCCCGACTGCTCACACACCAAACAACAATCAAAAAACAAAGGTAACTTTGCCAATAGAGCATCCTGCATCTGAGAAGAATGCAAAAGCACCTCATAAAAGCTCCTAGGGCATACAAAGATTTCATCCACACATTCAGCTTGCATCAAATAGAACATCAATTGATGAATCCAAGCAAGCATCGTAATTTTGCCCATAAAAAACAATGACACCCTTTTCATAAAAGCCAGAAAAAGAGTGCAACACAACCTTAGTATTCACATTAGTATCCACGACATCCTCCTCAGCATTGTCCGATGCACTAGAGAGGTTTTGGTGAACATAATCACCCAATAGAGTGTTCGCAAATTCAAGCAGGTGCTGTCAATCCAACTCTTGGGAATCTTCATGAATGGTGGCCACTTGTGCATAAGATCAAAGGTGAGTATGGACCGGAGTAGAAGCCTCCATGGATACCATAGGTTCCTCGGAGGCATGTTTAGGACGTTTGCCTACCAGCTGATTATCCAAACAGGGTACCATTTCTTCTGAACAGGAACCATTTCCTCTTCATTGTCAGCCACAAGAACCAAAGCAAGGGTGGCCTCCATTTGATCCAGAAACACAGTATCAGAGCCATCCATATGTGCTGATTTCCTCTCTCCGTATCAGCTTGCAGAATTAAATCTGTCGGCCTGCAAAGTCAACCCTGCCTGTAGGGAAGCACAGACAGGGCTACTGCCTCTGTATGCAGGTGCTGCAACTACAGCACCCACGCCCCCCCCCCCCCCCTCTCTCTCTCTCTCTCTCTCTCTCTCTCTCTCTGTATGTGTGTGTGTGTGTGTGTGTGTGTGTTTGTTTTTACTGCAGATGGGCAAATGGTGTGTGGTTTGAAGAAGAAATGTAGACTGCGCACACAACAGCTTACAGCAGCACTGTAGAGGTCACAGAAAGGGCACCCCCAGGCTGGACAAAATAATACAAACGCAGTTGCTTGTTTGCCCTTTCTCTGGAGACCCTATTTCTGCAACTGTGCAGGAACAAAGCAGCGAGCACCACAAGATAAAACGCAAGGCGCACCAGGCAGGAGGGAGGTCAAAGCCTTTCTGTCTCACTGTCTGCGTCTCTCTGACAACCTGCAGAAAGGGGGTATCAACAGGTAGAACAGTAGACATGAAGGTTGCAGATCCACATGTCTGTGTGCAGGTGGCTGGGTAGCCCACAGGGTGGCTGCATTGCTCCTTATTTCAAGACCTTTCCAGACCAAGCAAGATAGGCGCATGAGCAATGCAACCAGCAAGGTTGTTTATTGCATGCAACAAAGCTGCAATATTGACACTATGTAGACAACAGCCATTTTGTAGCTCATTGGCATTGCCCTTGCACAATCCTTTGAGTTTACATATGTTCATTGTCATTGATCAGTAAGTGTTAATGTTTATAGTGGGTTGAGACTTGAAGGCTTGAGTTACAGCATCCAACTCACTAAAACAATGATGAATGACTAAGGTTTACCTATGCGGTATAGAGTCCTGTGCTTTAAACTCATGTTACTGTTCAAGTTTATACACCCTTAATATTTTATACATCCACAAATGCTTGAATATTTTGCAATTTGGCATGCTGACGTTTCACTTGTTACTGACTGAACTTTTGTTTGACAACTTCACAGCTGTTTCTATTTTATAATTCAGGAACTCCAACCAGCTACAGAGCAGGTTCACAGGAACCTCCTTCAGCTGCCTCTGCCTATCTCTTCTTGGCAAAACATCAAGGTCATCTCTTCCAATATTTGGTTTCACCAGAAAAACAGGAATTAGTTAACACAGAAAAGATCAAATATTTCTGAAACTAGTGACTGCAGGATTTCTATTTAAGAAGAAGCCATTGCTTAATTACAAATTCTACATGATACTAAGCACCTGAATTCATGATGCCACACTAAAACAGACATTTTGAAGGCTACGGCATCAAACAATCAGCCCTGAGAATCTCCTTACACAATATCAAACCCTCAACTGCAACAGCAATTATAAACATGGCATCAAACATGTAATAAAAATGAACAAAGGGGAAGGAGGGGGACAGAAGGGTAGTGAGGATCAAAACCAAGCTATACATTGAGAGGACCAAGCACACTCAAGGGAGAGAGACCTCATATGTCACAGCACCACCAGCATGCCGAAGTGTTGCATTTGAAATAGCACCATTTGCAGAAAGGATACACACAGCCCAAGGTCCATGCTGGGAAAAAGTTATTATTTTTGATGCTACATCCTGAAATGAAATAACACACGTAGACTTGTTGAAACCTGAACACCAGTTCATCACAATTAAACAAAGCATGAATTTAAAAGACTAAGAATGCAACAAAAGAGACTAAAGCAAATGATGTTTCATAAATTTTATTTAAGAGCTTCAGAGATTCTTTTTGTCATCAGCATCTCATAGGCATATATAGGTATGTGATCCGGAGAAATATAAACCAAAAAAAACACTCTTCTGATGCACATCTTTACAAGAGGGAAAACAAAAGCTCAACTGGCATAATAAGGCTTTTTCATCAGAGTTCTACATTAAATGATTAGATTTCAGCACACCTCTTTTTGCCTCTGTGAGTTGATTTTCTGGCACTAGTTAGGGTTGAGTGCTACATTCAATATGCCATCAGAGCTGAAGGCTCCAACAGAGCACACTTCTAAGGTCAAAAAACTGAAAATATATTATGAAAATAGCACCACTAAATAACATCTCTTTTGGCTAAAGAAGTCTCCAAAACTATCCTGAAAAATCTTTGTTGACATATGAAACTTGTGGATCACTCTGCTCTGATAGTGCTAGCAATACTAAAAGTAAGTAACAAGTACCCCAACAGAGACATATCCAGATATTAAAATTTGATCACTATGCTTCCTTGGAATCCTCGATAAATCTCCTCTAAGAAAACCCAAAAATTTGGAAAAACTACAAATTATTTCTGCATCAAGAACGAACCAGAGAGGATATGTTATAAAGAAAAACCTAGAAGATCAATTACAGGTAAAGGGTTTAGTTCAAAGGGAAATAGGAATTAATTGAGGCTATCGAAGGAAACCCTTCAACCTTCGGATTTAAGGAGTGAGGATAAACAAAAGTGGTATCTATCTTGGAGAATATGTTATTGATTGAATCGTTTCTGAATCTCTTTCTGAATCTCGATGCTAGTTTTTGCAACAAGTAAGAGATAGCACTGTCTATACGATTCGCCATTCTTTCTCCGATTCTGGGGGGGGTACAACCTAGAATGGGATCCCCTGTAGCAAGTGATTGATAAAACCATAAACGCAATAAAGAAACAAATTAGCAAGGAGCTAATATTTGCTATTTGCTACAGCACATTCCACAAATTAGATGGATAAAATTGTTTGTGCATACACTCTAATTGATGCGGACACTGAATTTTATCTAAATGATGAAAAGATTATTCAGAGAAAAAGGGCCCCACTGCCTATGTTAACAATGTATAATAAAACTGAAGTATTTCTAAGCCTCCAAACTCAGAAACAACTTGAGTATCTAAGTCAAAAGTCTTCACCGTCCAGACTAGGAAAGATCATATCTACCCTTTCTAACCCAAAAGTTTCTCTTTCAAACCACGAAAGCTCAACCAAATCCCAAAAGTCAACCACCAAACACAAAGAACTTTTACCTTGAAGAAACTTTAGAACCTTTGCATAGATTTCACTCAAAAAGGGTTTTCCAGATGTTAAAGTGCCTAGAATTCTAATTATCAGAGGTTCCTGAATGTTAAAGTGCCTAGAATTCGCCTAAAAATGCTATTCATAAAAAGTAGGGATGATATTCTAAAAATAGAAAGTTGTCCTGATAATTTTTTATAAGACCCCTAAGGAAAGTGTAAAATAGCTCTTAGACACACTCTCCAAAATGCCAATGTCGGGTCAAAATGAAGAATTGCAAATATTCAAACAGCCATGAAAACATCCACTGAACACTTTTTCAGCCATTTGTTCTACCACATTTAGAATATCTTTTATTTTTGAAACGACACATTATTTGAGCTTTTTCAGAGTTAATTTAGGCTAGAAAATTATGACAAATTAAGATAATTTAGGCCTTAAATTTATTTGTTCAACTATTAGGTTAGGGTTCAGCACACACACACACACAAACACACTCGACGGCAAGAGAGGAGTGTTGGAATGTCACATCCACTATGTGAGAATGATGTGAAAGCATAATCCCTAAGGTACTAAGTACCACACCTGCTGACAGGTATTCACACATTAAAAAACTTTTCTCCAACTAGAAGGTAAAAAGTGTTTGTGGATAAGTGAGCATTCACACCAGAACTTAGGAGAAACACTAATGTATACAAGGAATAGGCAGATCAATCGCTGAATGGTACCAAGCCTAGAGCCTTGAAAACGGCTTCAAACTTCTCTCTAGAGAAAGCTTTTGTAAATACATCTGCCAAATTGTCCTTTGTAGGGACATAAACCAAGTCAATCTCCCCTACATGGAACCTCTCTCCCTAGCATAATGATAATGCACCTCAATGTGCTTAGTGCGAACACGAAAAATTGGATTCCTTGCAGCTGCCATGGCACTTTGACTTTCAATATACATAGGAGTGGGTGACTATTGTCCCATACTAAGATCGACCAAAAGGCGTCTCAGCAATACATATTCCAATGTAGTTGTAAATGCTGCACTATATTTAGCTTCACAACTAGATGTGGCCGTTGCAAACTACTTGCTCAACCAAGAAATACATGAATCACCTAGCATGAAACAATTACCACTAGTGGACACCATCGTATCAAAACAACTAGCCCAATCACTATCTATGAAAGCATGCAAGCAAAGAGAAGTGCTCTTAGGATTAAAAAAAGACCAATATCTGAGTGCCTTTGAGTTAGCGAAAGACATGTTTAACTGCTTGCTAATGTGTAGTACTAGGGCTGTGCATAAAGCATGCGCACTAAGAGACCCCAAATTGAAGATCCAACCATATATTACACAAGTACAATAGACAACTGACATCTACTGATAAAGAAAGCATCAAATGGATCTCCTGCATCCTCAAGTGTAAACCTATGGCCTGTCTCAACTAGAGTAGAGATAGGCTTGCAGTCTTGGATCTGAAAATGCTCAAGAAGCTGAGCACTGTACTTAGACTATTGTGAAATAATGCCCCTCTCAACTACAATTAATTGTATGCCAAGATAGTAGTGGAAGTGGCCAAAATCTGTCACATCAAAAGCATGCTGCAATTCAATTATTAAGGCTGAGATCACTCTCTCATGAGGTCTAGTCAACAGCATGTCATCCACATAAAGAATGAGCGAGTGGCTTCGCAAGTTCTACTGAGTAGTGGAACCGACTCTTTGCTATCCCGTAATGTATCTAACAGCCATCTAGGGACTGTTTTAGCTTCCCAAATAGCAAACCTCTCCTCCACCACTTCATCATCAGCAATGCCTTGATCAATGGGCTGAAATTAGGCTACTGTTCAGCATGTGTTTGCCACTGATTTGCTACTGTGAACCCTCAATAGGTTGCTGAAATTGACCAAAATCAGGTGCACTTAGCTGAAACCATAGTCACCAAAAAACGTATTTTGTCCCTATGAAACGCAAAACCCCCGAAACCCTAAAATGTTTTATTTTGTTTCGCAAAACGGAGTAGGTCACCAGCCCATTCAAAGTGCAACCGTCTCCTCCTCTTCCTCCATCATTTTCTACGCCTCCATCTCTTTCAACTCCTGTATCTACTCTTCTTTCTTCTCTTTCCCCTCATTTATCTACTCTACTCCTCTTTCTTCTCTTTCTCATCCATCTCTCTCTCCTCTTCCATCCACCTTAAGGCTTGAGCCTTGAACCTGAACCTCCATGGCTCATCACAAAGATTATTCTCAAGATGTTTGGGAAGATACCGTGTTTGTCCATCGTTATGAAACATCTCAATCCAAAATTGTAGTTTGCAAGTTTTATGGAGACATATTGCAAGGGAGTTCCACCCAAACAAGGGTGCATTTCAAATGGACTATAAGCAAGGTGGATATAGTTGTAGGAGAGTACCCGAGGGTATTTTCTTGGCACATGTTGGTACACAAGAAAAATTGGCCAAGATGCGGTCACTCCTAAGAAGGCCACTAACCTCACAACAAATTGAAGAAGACTGGGAACAAGCAAAGAGAAATCACATAAGTGAAGTTGGAAACTCAAGTCAAGCAAAGCATAATGATGAGGACGATGGTCCAAGTGCTTCGAATGTGCCTACAAGTACACAAGCATCACAACCATTGGATAACACAGTTGGTGTGCCTTCAACAACAGATTCCACCACAATAGATCATGAGGTAGCATTTATATATGGTACCGGTTCTGCTCTTGGTGGTGAGGACACATCTCTACTCACTACGTCCTCACAAGGCTTGGCAAGCAAATCAAGAAAGAGAGGTAGAGAAGGCAATCAAAGCACATTGCAAGCGCGCTTTGCTCCAAGACTCAAGCAACAAGCTCAAGTCATGGAGCGTAGATTCTTCTATCAATGCAACCTTGCATTCAACATTGCTCGAGTAGCGGCTTATATCAAGTTCTACAATGCATTGGTTGCCATAGCTACAGCAAGAGCTACTAGCTTACATCTGGTTAGCTCAGATTCTCTAAGAACCATTCACTTAGATGCTCAAGTAACTTACATTCAAAATGAGCTAACTGGATTCAAGTCATGTTGGCATCAATATGGCTACAGAATTGTGTCAAATGGATAGAGTGATAGAGTAAGTTAGAAATTATACTTACTTAATGTTTTTTCCGATAATTTAAATAATGCATCATATATGGTTTTTCTATTTTTAATTTTTAAATACACGAACTTGATATCTTGCAGTTAGTAGTTACTACTGACAATTATTGTCTCTTAATACTTACAAAGACGTCGATACATGATTAATATGCTAATACTACATTGTTGCATGTAGTGGATGCTTCAATCCCTAGCTTAAGCATTACTAGGGAGTCGATTTACTTCCATATCAAGAGAACCGTAGATGAAATTGGGGCATAATATGTAGTCCAAGTCATGACAAATAATTGCTCAAATTGTGTCAAGATGAGTGAGCATGTTGAGAGGGACTATCCCACTATTGTGTGGACTCCATGTGACTCACACTCACTCAATCTTATGATGGAGGATGTGGCAACACTTCTTGGATAGAGCCAACATTGAAAAAAGCCTTGCGTATAATCAATTTTATTACTCGCAAGTCCTTGACTTTGACTCTATTCAAAAGTGTTTGTCATTACCACCTTGTGAAGCCATCAAAGACATGTTTCGGCTATTTATTTCTTATGCTTCATCGATAAGTAATCATTTATTGTTTTCATTATAAATTATAATTATGTTGCATGATACATGATACATCTACCATCAATATGCACACTAAAATTTGACATAAAACAAATATTCCAACTTTTCAAGAGTTTTCAGTCCTATTTTTTTATTTATATGCTTAGGATGATGCAAACAAAAGATTATTTTTATCGACTCGTATGTAATGAGAAGTAAAATGCATGAAGTGGAAGTTGAAATGTTAAAGCATGAGAAATAACAACTTACATCTTGAGTAATGGGTTTTGTAATAAGGTGAAGACTATCAAAGAAGCCATTGCATCTCTCTATTTTATGTGGCTCTTTGATCATGAGGGATGTACCATGACCTTACATTATTATTATATGCAAGAGCTTTATAAGGTCATGTCATCTTGATGTGCTTTCTCTATGGAGAGGTAAATACTAAACATTAATTTATACATTTATTTTGTAAATTGCTAATGAAAGCTACTAATGAGAGTTTTTATGTAACTTGTTAAGTTAGTGATCCCATCCATATATGGAATGAGAGATGAGATTGGTTTCATAAACCAATCCACATTATTTCATACCTCCTCCATCCTTTCTATAAGGATACGAATCATTTAAGTGATAGAAAGCTTATATCCAGATAGTCTCAGTAAATTAATTAAGTCTTTGAGTCGGAAAAAAAAATAAGTACGCACTCTCTCTAGCTTATAACTTTTAATTTATTGCTATTTGTGTAACTTTGATTGTATTAGGATTCAACCAAGAGCTTTAACCCTTATGTCTTTCACTCATGAGATTTTCCTCACATTTTCTAGTTTAAACTTTAAGTTATATTCTACCATCTATCATGTATGTCGATATTATCATGAGTCACGATTTATTAATCTTACTTTGATCTTTTCAGTTTTATTTTGAAATTTACATTATGTTAAAGGGATTGTACATGTGCCAATATATACAAATTATAATGATTTTTTCAAAAAGATGTGTTATTTGTGATTTGTGATTCTTGAAACATGATTGCTAATCTTTAAACGAGTATAATCTAAAATCTTGATAAAAGTTGAAATGGATATTCATATTCTAGCCTTTGAGCTTTTAACTCTAGAGTCTAGGATATAAAACTTACATTATACGTACTTATAATTTATATAGAATAATTAATCATTTTAATATTATAATTAATATTTTTAAAAACCTTGAAATCTCAAGATGGCTAGCAAAACGAAACGTGAAACAAAACCTTGAAACCCCAAAACACGAAACAAGACGAAACGTTTCTAGTGACTATAGCTAAAACAATGACAAGAAACTTTCAAACATACCTATGGACCCCTCATTGGACTGATTTTTACAGTCCATGAAGAGCTGACCAGTATGTTCAACAAATACCACATCCCTACTAATAAAAATCTTATAGATGGAGGATTGGTACAAGCAATATCCTTTACTTGTCTTGCAACTTATAATTAGTGCCTGTGGCACCAAAGCATATGCCAAACAACCAAAGACACAAATATGTGACACCACTAGTTTCCAACCATTTCAAGCGTCATAAGGCATACATTCAACCAATACTTTAGTGGGGCTGTGATTCGACACATACACTACACACATATAGCATGAAGTAAAAACTTTGTGAACAGCTTATTGTGTGATAGTATACAATGTGCTATTTCCATCAAAATGTGATTTTTCATTTCAACCATACCATTTTGTTGAGGTGTGTAAAGCGTAGTACACTAATGTATAATCCCCCTTTAGGCCAAAAAGGAGTTCAATTCCCATGACATCTATTCCCCCATCGATCAGTACAGAGTATAATCAGCTTGCATCCATTGTCGTTTTCAGCCAAGGTCACCAAGGTTTAAAGCATGCAAAGACTTTTGATTTGTGTCCCAACTCTCAAAGCACATGCCCAACAATGACAAGTCATATAATCAATGAAGGTAACAAAGTACAAGTATCCTTTGACGGCATAGGTCCACAAACATCACTATGTATAAGTCATAATTTTTTATCAGCATGCATTGTGTTCTACCTTTGGGAAACAAAGCATGATGCATTTTGCCAAGTACACAACTTTCACATGCATTGTGAGTAGGCATTATGTGCTTGGAAGCTCCACTGTCAAAATGTTATGTGCTGCAATTTTCAGCCACTAAAAGACCATGTTCATGTGGAGAAGAATCATATGAACAACCCATAACACAAGCATAAGGCCTATCAATGTCCAAGCTTGCTAAATGTGCTACTGCATCCTCTTTTCATTTGCCATTCTCTTTCTACATTCTTCAATAATATGCCCATTTTTTCTGCAATAGTTTCATCTCTTTTTCTTAGCACTGTCATTATTGGTGCTTGAGGAGTCCCTGGAACAAGCTGGTTTACCTTTACCCTTTGAGTTTGAGGGCTGCAATGGCTTCCCTTTGTTCCTATAGTTGGCTGCAAATGCTTGATTGTTCATACTTACATTAGAGCAATTCACCCTTGATTGCTCTTCTTGCAATGGCAATAACACCAATGCATCAAATGTGTATGCACTGGCATCTCCTTTTAAAGTAAGTAAAGTATAGTGGCAAAGCTCCAATAAGTATGATGTATCAGGTAGGCTAACCGAGACTAAGACTATAGATAATAGAGGCATCAGGAATTATTTCATGCATATTAGCAAGCTCCTCCATGATGTCCTTGACACGTACAAGGCATTCATCCACAGAATCACCCTCTATCATGTGCTCCATCTCAAGCTACTTGCACAAATAGGCTACACAAGCCTCATTGCACACCTAATATAACGAAGCAAACTTATCCCAAGCATCCTTGGCCATTGTGCACGACCGAATATGTGGAATAACCTGTCTCTTACATGAGAGTGCAATTAAACATGAGCTTGAGTATCACGCCTATTCCATCTCAAGTGATCTATAGTGGGAGGTGCAACACGAGTTGGAGCAAAAGACCGACTCGTGACAGTAAATGAGCTAGATGAACCTATAGCATTCTGTATAGACAGGCTTGCAGACCTAATCTCTAAACAGCATACATAACCCCAAAGCTACTTGGCAACCAAGATATGCTTCATCATGTATGCCCACATGGGATAATTAGTGCCATCCAATTTACTGGAGTCTCTAAATATATTAAGAAAATCATTTTGCCCTACCATTTATCACTACAAATTGTTGGTAGTTGTGACTAGCTGCTATCCAAAGTAGAAATGCAAGGACAGCACACAAACAAAGCAAAAAAAACGCCAAAAAACTTACAATATTTCACAAAATTAATGATGGCAAGAAGAATTTGTAGCTAAAAAGGCTCCGATGTCCACGAATCTCAATATAGGTGTAATTAGCCTCAATGTCAATGAATTTGGAAAAATTTTAGAAAAGCCCTAAATTTAGCTATTGAAATTTGGGCTCACTGTGAAAAGCCCCAAATTTTTGGCAAGAAATTGGGTAGTTTTGGACACTAGACACAAAAATCCCTAAAATTTTGGTTAGATTTGGTGGTTTTAGACAAAAGCCCCAATTTTTTTTTAAGAAATTGGGCTGCACGTGAACAATGGTTTAATCTTGATTAAGGCTGAGTATTATCAAGGTTATCATGTATCATTAATGTTATAATGTCGAAGAGAAGTGAATCCCAGTGTGACACGGTGAACTATCGAAGCCTATCAGTGAAACAAGCCTTCCTTCTTAGAAGGGTGGTAAAACCTAACCAAGCACTTAATTACAAAAATTACTAATCAAACATAAACTAAAATGCACACATTACCATGATAATCTTGGACATTAAACACCATGTTGGCTCCAAAACTAGCCCCCCTTGTGGTATTTCTTTAACTTGAATTGCTAATGAATGGAGTACAATCTGAGATTTCACAATCTCCCACACTAATCCAAAAGCCCTTTGATGTACAACCAATCAGCAAACAATTCGGGCTGATTGCCCCTTAACTTTCGCCCAAGACTTTAGACCACAAACTAGCCAAATGCTGCTCCAATTTACAAGGGCCAAGCTGGCATCTAAAATCCCCGGTAATTCCCTGAATTTCAGATCTAATCTCAGTATAAAATGCCTCTGACTAATGGCACGGATCCCAAAGTGCCTTTGACTAAAGTGCAGTCAGAGAATGCTGAGGTGAGAGAGAGAGAGAGAGAGAGAGAGAGAGATCTCGGATTCTTTGCAAGAAACTCCAAACTCTGCCTGTTGTCCTATCCTAGACAGCATCAAATGATGTTGCCACCTACCTAGAGTTAATTAAATGCAGCCACCAACCTCCTCCTGCTGTTGCCAATACCTAAGCATCTCAAATCTGCCGTCACCTACTCCTTAGCACCTCCAAAAGGTTGTCAACTCTTGCCAATGGTTTTCCCTAGGCCTAGTTTACCTGTGCCTCCCGAATTTTTAATCCGTGTTCCCCAAGGTCTATTTCCCGTGCCGCAAGGGAGATCTCGAGCAGTAGGAAATTTTTGAAATCGAAAAAGGGAATGAAGGAGAGTTTGCTAAGTTGAAATCTATTTCGTCAATGGCTCCTAAGCAAAAGGCGAGAGGAGCACACGCAGGAGCTTCCACACAAAGTACGAGAGTGGACAATGCCCCGGTATTGAATGCCCAGGTTCCGAAAATTAGCCCCACATGGAAAGGATGCATTAAGCATGTTTTAATTCTCGTAGGGAAATTTAAATGCATCTAAAATCCCCGGTAATTCCCTGAATTTCAGATCTAATCTCAGTATACAATGCCTCTGACTAATGGCACGGATCCCAAAGTGCCTTTGACTAAAGTGCAGTCAGAGAATGCTGAGGTGAGAGAGAGAGAGAGAGATCTGGGATTCTTTGCAAGAAACTCCAAACTCTGCCTGTTGTCCTATCCTAGACAGCATCAAATGATGTTGCCACCTACCTAGAGTTAATTAAATGCAGCCACCAACCTCCTCCTGTTGTTGCCAATACCTAAGCATCTCAAATCTGCCGTCACCTACTCCTTAGCACCTCCAAAAGGTTGTCAACTCTTGCCAATGGTTTTCTTCACCCCTTTAACCAAGTGGTAGCCTTCTAATCCCATTTTCCAACCATTTTCAGCCAATTAATTCAAAATTAATTAATTTTAATATTTAACTTCAACCATTCTGACCCTGTCCAAAAATAAATGTGCCCATCCACAATTAAATTGGCTAGACCATTTGCAACCCCAAGTGATTTCCAGCACACTTAATGACCAAATAATTGTCCTAAGGTCAAAACAAACACCAATTAACACCTAAAACCCAATTGGCATAACTAGTCACAACTTCTATGTTAGAATTTGCCAATTCTATGGGCAATGCCCAATGTTTGTCTTTAGTTCTTTTTCAATTCTTAGTGTGAACAGAACTAAAGTTACAAGTTGTGTCACCACTCTTAGAGTTAGAGTTAGAGTCAGTTAACTCTAGTTGAGTTAGATCTAGGTCTATCTTAGACCTATCTTGTACCTTTCATTCTCATTCTTTCAATTCAGTAAGTACAAAAGCACTTAATTATAAAATGAAATTCGGGGCTTTTGTCCGACACGCATTCCAAGGTAGCAAACAAGTGGTACAAAAGCACTTAATTGGTGTTATAGTTAGATTGAGTAAAAAATTTTGGAAAAATGAAAAAACTTTGGTAAGAATCTGCTTAAATTTTTGTATTTTGTACTTTTGAGGGCACGCAATACGAGGCAGGTGTGGTACCGCAATGCATTGCTGTTATTTCTTGGCTGAGTGCTGATCTGGGTCAAATTGGGACAGTTTGGTACTTATTGCATAATCTCGATGGGATTTTTGGTACTCCAAGGAGTACAATCTATACTTCAACATAGAAGTATTTGGCTACAGATTTTTATCCATTACTGACAACATGGCACATCAGGGGACTAATGATCTAAGTAACATCCTTGGTCTCCTCACTCAAGAGGACAAACTTGATGGATCAAACTACCCATTGTGGACTTGTGGAACTATGTTAGAGGACAAGCTGCCCGGTGATGCTGCCTTTCCTCCCCCTCCTACCAAGGATCAGAGAAGATGGGACTCAAAAGATACACCAGCACTTTCTTTGATTGCCTTGTCAATAAAAAGATCGATCATTCGACACATCTAGTCATGTAGGATCTCAAAATCAACATGGGATGTACTTGAGCGTATGTTTGCAACACATAACGAGGCTAGAATATCTTATCTCTGTAGAGAGTTGGCCAATGTGAACATGCATGAGGGTGACATATCACCTTACTCACATATAGGATTTGCCTGAGTACCTACTCAATGTGGATGAAATCATTCATGATGCTGAATTGATAAACATCACACTAAACTCTCTTCTCGAGTCATATCTTGGCTTCCACACCTCTTTGATGTTGTCTTTGAGGAGGGGGCAGCAACCCCTCACATTTGTGGAGTTGAAAGGCCTTTTATTGCAAGAGAAACAAACTCAGAAGAATGTTGCATTGCGTTTAGGAGATGTGGCTATACGTTCCAAGTTCGAAGGCAAAGGAAAACTCAAGCAAAATGCAAAAAACCAACAAAAGGGTAATGCTGAACAGCCATTAAATAAGGTTGTCCAACACATTGAAAAGTCTAAAAAGAAGGAGAAATGTCATTATTGCAAGAAGCCATGTCACTATATTGATGAATGCCATAAGAGATTAGTCAAAGAGAAGAAAAAGAACTCCAGTTTGGCTGTCCAAGAGACATCAGCCAGCAAATCTACTAATGGTGATGCTTCAACCAACTTTGTGGAGAAGAACTATACATTTCTGACTTGAAGTTATGATTCTACAATGGCTGATTCAGCATTTAAAGCTGCTAAAATGCAGCAAACATGGTATTTTGACAGTGGAGCTTCAAAGCACATCACTTCTAAGAAGTGTTTGTTTTCCTCTTTGCATCTAGCCCCTGCTGGAAAGCATGCTACATATGCGAAGAGCAGCAATTATGATGTTTGTGGCATTGGGACAATCACTATTACTTTTACAAATTGTTCTAACTTCATGCTTCTAGATGTCCTGTTTGTGCTTGGCATTACAAAGAACAACTTGTCTATCTCTGATTTTAACAAGTATGGCTTTCAGGTCATCTTTGAGGATGACAAATGCATTTTCAGAGACAAGGAGATGGATTATGCACTCAAGTTGTCTAGAATCCTATATAAGGGTTTGTTTTTGTTGGATACCTATGATGCATAATCTCATGATGCTCTAGCAATCACTACTCTATCACCCACTAGGTAGAACGCAAAGCTATGGCATGCCAACTATGGACATATGAGTTTTGGGAGTTTGACGACCCTTCAAAGGTGTGTCATATGGTAGATGCATTTCCTCCAATAGACGCTCCACCTCCTTGTGCATGCAAGGGATGTATTTTGGGCAAGATGCACAGATTTGCCTTCTTGTGCTTTTGAGACATATTTGCTTGATCATGGCATTATGCATCAAGCCACTATTAGAATTGTTGGATGTAAAGGCCCTTTTATTCGCTGTCCCGTATATATATTACTTCACACATGCGAATCCACCCTAACGGGTGTAAGTGTACCATATCCCAAGTATAAATACATTCTTTTATTCTTTGTGTACCACACTGGTACACACCTATCCGACGACTCACTCTCACTCTATCACTGTCAAACACTCTTCAGCTCTGGGTCATTGAACTCCTTGATCACCGTGTTTAGCTCACAGCTCTCTTTCTCTATCTGCTTCCGCTTCGCCTCTGCAAACACGTATCAGAGCATATGGCTCACGCAAGCTATTAAGGAGTAGAAGAGCAGGCATCAGGTCGAGTAACGTGCAGGTATAACGAGCATCAGATGGACTCACGACTGATAGGCGGTTGCACAATGTTACTGATCGACGCAGGGCTACTACACGAGGTTACTGCCCGACAGGCCTAGAGACGAAGTTGTTGCGCAACGCGGCTGCACGATAACCGCTGCGTGACGGGAATGGAAAGCTTCCACATGACGAGCGACAAGGCTTTTTGGCCACACGAACAATGGGCAGAGACAGAGGGTCAACGACCTATTTTTTCTTTGATTTACTTCATCTTATTTTTCCCCCTCTACGGGGGGTTCACAGATACAAGCACAGTGTGCAAATCTGTGTCTTAAAATTTTGGGCTTTTCCCAAATTTGGTGCCTAACACATATTGCAGTGACCTCTGGACCATAAATTGCAAACATTGAGTGCACATGCCTCAGAAATTTTTGGGAATTCTCAAATGCAAGTGAAAGTTTTGCTTGGATGAGCCAATTTCTTGGAAATTGTACACTGTTGGACCTTGAAATTTGGGACTTTTGCAGAAGTCGTGAAATTTCTGCAACAATAATGAGGAAAAGTGTATATCTAAAAATTTCAATAAGTTTTGTGATGACGATGGGATTAAACGAGAGCTTACAACATCTTACAATCCATTTTCTAATGGTATGGCTGAGTGTATGAATCGCACATTATGTAAGAAGATTCGGTGCATGTTGTCTACAGCTAATCTCTCGCAATTCCAAAGCGTTGTATGCCTGGCTAAGAATGCCATGTTTCATGCACGTACCAAACATATTGATGTTTGGTAACATTTTATCAGACAGGTTCTGGATGATGGTCTAGTCATCCGAACTAAGATCAAATCATAGGATAGCCCTGCAAATGTTCTCACTAAAAGTCTTGCAAAGGCTCAACATGAGCATTGTATTAGACTTGTGGAAGTTGGTTAAAGATTCGCTTAAGACCTTTAAGTGGGAGGTTGTTGGGTGTAAAGGCCCTTTTATTTGCTCTCTCATGTATATATTACTTCACATGTGAACCTAACGGGTGTAAGTGTACCATACCCTAAGTATAAATACATTCTTTTATTCTTTGTGTGTACCACACTGGTACACACCTATCCGATGACCCGACTCACTCTATCACTGTCAAACACTCTTCAGCTCTGGGTCATTGAACTCCTCGATCACCGTGCTTGCTCTCAACTCACAACTCTCTTTCTCTATTTGCTTCCGCTTCACCTCTGTAAGAAGGACTCCTCAACACAATACCATTGCTGAAAGGAAGAATCACACTCTTATAGAGATGACTCGTTGTAATCTCAAAAGCAAGGAATTGCCTCATAAATTTTGGTTAGAAGGCCTTTAGTGTGCAAATCATGTGTTGAATTGTGCACCCACTAAGGCACTAAAGACGATCACCCCATTTGAAGCTTGACATGGCAAGAAACCCAAGGTTGACTACTTTTGGGTGTTTATTTGCATAGCCTATGCACATGTTCTGAAAGAGCTTCATGGGAAGCTTGATGACAAGACTATAAAATGCATATTTACTGACTATAGTTTAGAAAGCAAGGGTTTTTATTTGTATGACCCACACACAAAGACAATTTTTGTCGACAGGGATTTCATATTTGCTGAAAATGCTACATTTTCACATGATCGGTTTCAAATCCCAGTCACCCATGACATTGGTGATGCCTTTAAGGGTCTCTTGCCACTTTCTTTGGAGTCCGTGCCTACTGTAAATGGCCGGACAAACATAATACAGCAAGCTGTTGCTGCACCATATGCACCTGAACAATAGGGTATTGATGACTGTTTGCCACATGCAATGGAAGATGCAATACAATGTGAAAGGACTGATGTAAATGCAGTAAAAACAGTCCCGAGACGGCTGTTACAAACTCTCCAAGAGAATAAAATGGATGCTCCTTTAGCTCAATGCGCTATAAGGGCTGCTAGACACGTAACACATGATGCAGGGGGAGCCCATTGAGCTGATTTTACGAAAGTAGATGATTGTGATTAGCATGTATTTATGAGCTCACTGTTGGATGATGATGAGCCTACTTCCTTGGACAAAGCTTAACAAGATATATATTGGATGCAGGCCATGCAAGATAAGTTAGACTCTATTGCCACTAACTCTACATGGGATCTTGTGGATTTACCAATTAGCAAGAAGACTGATGGTACCATAAACAAATACAAAGCACGGTTGGTAGCAAAAGGCTATGCACAGAAGAAGGGCATAGATTATAAAGAGACTTTTGCTCCTACATCCCATATGAGCACAATGAGATGTGTAATTGCTATGGCTGCCTATTATGGTTGAAAGGTACATCAGTTGGACATTAAGACAGCATTCTTGAATGGGGATTTGCATGAGGATGTTTATGTGTCACAACCTCCAGGGTTTGTGGTTAAGTGGAAAGAGCACATAGTATGCAAGCTCAACAAAGCTCTTTATGGTCTCAAACAAGCTCCTCATGCGTGGTACCCTAAAATTGATGTATATTTGGCCAGCAAAGGTTTCAAAAACAGTCCAATTGCTACCATACATTAAGAATGAAGGGGGAAAACTTGCTCATTATTATTCTTTATGTAGATGACATCTGCTCACTGGACCTTCAAAAGCAAAAATTGCAGATTTCAAGGTTGTATTGAAACATGCATTTGCTACGTTATTATTTAGAGATTGAGTTCACCCAAAATCAGCATGGTATCATCATGTCACAGTCACAATATGTGGATAAGTTGTTACACAGGTTTAATATGCAAGATTGCAAACATGTGTGCACTCCTATGGAACCTGTCTATGCATGATGGTGAAGAGATATCTAATGTTGCAATTTACTGCCAGGCTATTCGTTGTCTTACTTATCTTTGCAACACATGCCTTGACATTCAGTATGCAATATCTCACGTGAGTAAGTATATGCGTAGCCCATGGACTATACATTGGCAAGCTATCAAGTAGATCTTCAGATACCGGCAAGGTGCCCAGTCACATGCATTATTATTTCCCAAGGGGGAGACTTGCAATCACAAGCTTACAATGATTCAAATTGGGCTCGTGATGCAAATACTAGGTAGTTACTAGTGAACATTGTCTCTTTTAGAGTCGTTCATGCATTTCATGGCTAAGCAAGAAACAACTTGTATTGGCTACCTCGTCCTGTAGGGCTAAGTACAAGGTAGCCTTCATGGCAACAATGGGATGTACAAGTATGGTTACGCAGATTATTGACTGACCTACATTTACCATTGGAGGGTCCACCCACCCATTCTTTCTGACAGTTAGAGTGCTATTGCAGTGGCATGAAATCCTGTGTTTTGTGCT
Organism: Lygodium microphyllum; assembly: GCF_053477565.2. Classification (NCBI taxonomy): domain Eukaryota; kingdom Viridiplantae; phylum Streptophyta; class Polypodiopsida; order Schizaeales; family Lygodiaceae; genus Lygodium; species Lygodium microphyllum. Next base: position 151,940,148 of record NC_141146.1, on the reverse strand, counting down.
CACACGAAACATATTGAGGTGCATTACCATTATATCAAAGAGAGATGCTATGTAGGAGAGATCAACTTGACGTATGTTCCTAAACAAGAAAATATTGCTGACATTTTCACCAAGGCACTACCTCATGAGAAGTTTGAGGCTTTTCACAAGTCCTTAAACTTGCTACCCTTTGATGATTAATCATTCGTGTACTTTACCACATTGGCAATACAAGGGACTATTAGAATTTGCCAATCCAACTGGTAAACTAGCCATCTCCTACGGTTGGCAAGAGCAAGCATGGCCATGCAAGCTGTGAAGGTAAAAGTATCATTATCATGGAAGTCAACACTTGGCCTTTGTGCAAAATCCTTAGCAATCAACCTTACCTTCTGCTTGCCAAGTGTGCCATCAGTGAGATACTTGGTCTTAAAGACCCACTTGATTCCAATCACCTTACAATGAGTGGGCCAAGGCACAAGGCACCAAGTGCCATTCCACTCTATAGACTCCAACTCATGCTCCATGGCCTTCTATTGATGATCAAAATGTAGCCCCTTCTTTATCGGCATCGACTCCCTATCTTGCATGGCACAAGTCATCAAACCACAATTAGTACAAACAAGCTCAGTGGAATGTGTTTGGTTCCTTTGAGATCACCGCAAGCCATCCTACAGCTGTCACTCCTTCAGAAGCCCCTCAATCCTTGCATCATGGAGTGTCTCACAAGCCCAATGAGAAGGTCAATATTCCTCTTGCTGCTATACCTCTACCGAAGTCTTTTGAACATCCTCTGGTGGGAAATCCAATGGAGAGGTAATCTCCTCCCCTACAATTGGTGTCTCAAGAGGCATAGGCTCCATGTGAATTGGCTCAAGTGCCCAACTATCACTTGATCTCCAAGAATAGGGTGCTCTTCACCCCCCTTTGCAGCTAGAAACTCCACAAACCGAACATCTCAACTAGTATAGAGATCCTGTGAGATGGGATCAAAAATCCTGTATCTTGAGACTGAGTTATAGCCAACAAATGCTTGTCTCTTGGAAGCTATCTCGAACTTATCCCTTTACTTCTTTGGAATATTAACATAGGCATCACATCCAAAGACCACAAAATAGAAAACATTTAGCTTTAGTCCAAAATATACCTCTACAGAAGTCATATCAATAACAACAAATTTACAATGTGGATGATCTATTTAGAATATAAACTACAATGGCCACTACTTTAGCCAAAAGACATTGAGGTGTCTGCACATGCTCCATCATAGTTCGAGCCATCTCGATCACACTCATGTTCTTATACTCCAAAATGTCATTCTTATTACCTCCCTAGACATCCGAATGGCACTACTAGCATTGGTCACAATAGTGCGAATGCACTAAGGACATCTTTTTCTTCCATCCCTCTTCTGCAAAGCATGCAATGGAGATGTAATTTCAGCAAACCGCGTATGTACTTGCTATAGTAAGAACATAAACCCAAGAAGCTACGGATCTCATGCACATTTCTCAAAGGTGGCCATGATCGTATTGCCTCAACCTTTGCAAGGTCCATGCGAATACCATCAGCCGATACAGTATGCCCCAAAAAGTGGATTTCATGCGAAAAGAATTCACTTTTCTTGTCATTGATAACCAGCCTCTACTTATGCAGTTCATTGAACACAATCTCCAAGTGTCTTCTATGCTCTACCTCATTCTTTGAATAAACAATCATGTCATCAAAGAAGGTGTCCACAAATCCTCTATGTGGCCTAAAAATGCGATATATCATCCGATTGAAAGTGGCAAGAGCATTCATAAGGCCAAAAGGCATGACAAGGAACTCATATAGCCCAAAAGATGTTCTGAAAGCTATCTTAGACACATCCTCCCATCTAATGCGCATCTGATAATACCCACTTTTTAAATCTGTACACTTAAATATGGCTACCCCTTGGAATCTATCCATAACATCATCAATTCGAGGAATCACAAAGCAATTCTTTACCACGATCTTGTTCAGAGCATGATAATCAATGCATGTACACCATGAACCATCCTTTTTCTGCACCAAAAGCACTGGAAAACAAAAGGGAGATGAGCTGGGCTGAATCAGCCCTTTTTTCAACAACTCATTCACCTAATTTGTAATCTCCTCTTGTTGGGCTGCACCAACTCTGTAGGGTGGCTTATTAGATGGGCTACTTCCAGGGATAAGATCTATGCCATAATCTTCTGGCATTCACGCAGTAGCTGCCCTTGAAGTAATTGAGAAAAGCAATCGACATACATTTTCAGAAATGGCATACCATCCTTTTGTAACTTAGACATGTTCCCAACATTCTCACCATCATCTTTATCCTTAGTAAAAACCAAGTACACTGAAATATGATTTTTCATTACTTTAGAAGTAGCCACTACGGATACAAAAGGGACAAATCCACCTTTCAACTTCACAACAAGTGTGAGTGTCTTTCCCTTTTGCTGAATAGTGATTTTTTTCGCACAAAAATCAATGACTTCATGCATACATTGATACCATAACATACCAAGCAATATATCACAACCCTCGAGTGAAGCAATGAAGAACTCTTTGCTGTCCACATATCCCTATATATACAACCGAAGCTTTCCAATGAGTAGGGTGACATGCTCTGCATGGCTTTTATATACCATTCCAACTTCTCCCATGGGTCCCATCTCATCCCCTCTAATGCCTAGACAAGCTGCCATGTCAACATAGATGAAGTTGACACATGCATCATTATCAAAGAAAATCAATGCATATTGATCTTTAGTTTGCCCCATGCTTTGCACAACTCACTAGTATCATCATTGGGCCAATCATTAATAACATCGAGCACCAATTCCATTGATGTCTTAGACTTCTTTCCTTTAGAATCTCCCTGATTTTCCGATTTTCTAGCTTGCTACCTATTGGGACAATCCCTTGCAATGTGACTCTCCAATTCACAAATAAACATTTATTTGCAGCCATCAATTCCCGCTGTTGTGCCAATGTTTTGCTCTTTTGGCCTCTTTTCAAGCTAAATTTCATAATGCCCCTTTTCTCAACCTTAAACAACTTTTTATTCGTTTCTCCCCACTTTCCAGGAAGCTTGAATCCTTCCCACGCATCAAAGTATCGGCTATAGTAGCAATCCCTATGAGTTGAGACATGCTAGACACAGTGGATTTAATGCAAAAATCCCTAATTCTTTTGGATAGCCCACAAATATATTTTTCCACATGCTCATGAAGGGATACAGGGTGATAAGAAGTAATAGGCAGCAATGCATCCCAAAACTTCTTATTATATTTCTCCAAATTCTTACATTCCTTAGCATCCAGCTTATTCCAAGCTATCATGATGTCCACCTTAAAGGTACTTCTCGACCAATTCGATACAAACATTTGCTTGAATTGTGTCCACGTTGACGGTGCTCTACCTTGCATAAGAAGAGTGGATCACCACTGCAATGCATTTCCTTTCAAGAAAGTGGCTGCCTTTCAAACCTTCGAGGACTCGTTGAAGTTTCCCCCTGAATAGACTACATCAAATAGCTGAATGAAAGTCAAAGCTTTCAACCTAGCTTGTGCACCACTAATGGACTCAAACTTCATTGCTTTTCTACCCTCATCAATCTTTTGCTGCCCCTTTGGGTATCAAGTTGTCATACACTGGCTGCTGCAAAAAGGGTGCATTTGCTGAATTTACATCAAAACCAACACCAAATAGAGCATTTGCATGGCCAGCACTCATTCATTGAGCCACATAAGCATTCAGGGGTGCAAATGCATTACCAAACATGCAATTTTATGCCCCAGGTATCAAACCAATGCTGCCATACATAGGGTTTTGCACATTTCCAATCATACCTGAATACATTGGGCCTTGCACACCATACATTGGCTGCTGCATACCATAGAGATTTATGCCATACATTCCCGTATGCGGTCCCTATCCAACCATAGCATGAAAAATCGTACTTTCACCAAAATATCTTGGCTACCCCATCATAGCATGCATAACCAACTATCCAAAATCCATTGGATTGGCACTTCCATGATGGCCTTGCATTTGCATTCCTTGCCCCATAGGTACCAATTGTTTCACTTTGTTAGCATCTTTGGGAGCTTCAAATGAAGGTTTTGGCATTATCTTCAATGCACCTAGCTGTCCCGAAGGTGTGGAAGACATCTTCTTCTTCTTGCCTTTGCTGTACTTCTTCGAAGCATTCAAAAATCGAGTAAATTGAGGATCCTTTGCCAGTTCAGTAAAGAGATTTGCTACTGTTCTCATCCAATTCTTAAACTGGTCATCAAATTCCTCTTCACTATGCTCGTCATCAACCTCATTATGCCTTGAAGGCCCTACATCTTGCCCAATAGCAACATTTTCAACTTGTTGTCCATGGTTTGAGCCTTGTCCAAGGTCAAGCATTGCATTTTCTTCATTCGCTTGAGAATATTTATACTAAGAGGCATCCTCACTGCTTGATTGCATCTCACTGTATGAAGACATATTCCTATAATTTCTCAACTAAGAGCAAAAATCAGCACCAGCACAAAGCTTTGGTTTGCAATCAAGTGCCTCAAGCCCACCAAATCAAGGGATTGAGTAGTATCCGACAATGGAACTATGAAACCAGCCTTCCTTCGTGGAAAGGGCAATAGTTTCCTGATTAAGCACTTACTACAGCAATCAACAAATGAATATAACTTGAAATTTTCTTCATGGAAAGGATGATAGTTCCTTGATTGAGCACTTACCTACAGCAATTAACAAATGAATATAGCTTCGGTATTTCTTTAATTTGATTACTAATGGAATGAATACAAGCTAAAGATTCACAATCTCCTTTGCTATTCCAAAAAGCCTCTTTGTTGAAGTAATGATCAACAATCAATTTGGGCCAATTGCCCCTTGATTTTTCACCCAAGACTTGCACAAATGGAACCACCAACTGGCCAAATGCTACCCCAAATTAAAATGTATGGGCTGGCATCTAAATTCCTTGACAATTACACAAATTTCAAGTCCTAAATTCAATGTACGATGCCTTCACCAATTGACACGAGTCCCAAGGTGGCTTAAAAACCCTAATTTCACTAGAAATATAGGGTTTACAATGAAGATCTCTCTATTGTCCACCCAATTTGGTTGAGGTCTACTCAAAATGACTGAGAAATGCTGAGATTTCCTAAGAATGGGTTGGAGAAGGTGAGAGGAAGCCAAGATGGGAGATAAACCTAATTTTCTTCGCGAGAAAACCCTAAATTCTGCTTGTTGCCTACTCCCACCTAAATTTAATGTAATCACCTACTACAAGCACCTTCAAAATGTTGTCATCTAATCAACAATGCTGTTGCCAGCCCTTGAAAGGTGACTCCTTGCTGTCCCCTGCATACTAAGGCCCCCAGATGGTTGTCTTCTGCAGCAAATTGTTGTTCTCTGATCAAAAAATAGACCAACTCTCTCTCTCTCTCTCTCTCTCTCTCTCTCTCTCTCTCTCTCTCTCTCTCTCTCTCTCAAGTTGTAAACTAACTGAATGGCTGAGACCTAACCCTCAAAAACCTTTTCTCAATTTGCATGGGCATTTTTGCCAAGTGACAACCTTCTAAATCTATTTTTCAGCATTATTCGGCCATTTAATTAATTTTCAAAATTAAATAATCCTAAAAATTAATTTCAACCCTTCTGACCCTCCCAAAATTAAATATGCCTATCCATAATTAAATTGGCTAGGCCATTTGCAACCTAGAGTGGTTCCCAATCTCTGTTGACCCTTAGACTGGCATTAGTTAATTAATTAATGCTAGTCCCTAGTGTTACCACCAACACTTATTGGCTAAATAATTGTCCTAAGGTCAAAACTAACACCAACTGACCCCCAAAGCCCAACTGGCATAACTTATCACAACTTTTGCCTTTGATACCCATTGCATCCTCGGGGTCCTTGGCCTGTTACCATGAAATAACTACCATGTGCATCACATGTGCTAAACAACCTTGCACATTTGATTGATAACTTAATCAAATGTTATCAACAAGATTAAAGCATCTCAAAATTTCACATCTCTATGAAATTATTTACCAATGGATGTTGAATGGATGGAAGAGGGTAACTTGGCAAACCATCTCTAGTGCAACTTTACCTAAATGACTCTCAGCCGACTTTGATTGAGCTCAGTCACATTCAACAAAGCAAGGCTCCAAAGCAGTGCCCAATGCTCAAGGGGAAGATAGCACTACTAATACAATTGTGGACAGCTCTCGTATGCAGTGAATCTCAGATGTGTTCAGCATACATCCAATGTATTGTGCTAACAGTATGTCTACCATGAGATCTCTATATAATATACTAGTCATAGTGAGATATATGTAGACAAGTATGGTTATTACCGTGGCTCTACGAGTATACAATTACATCAATTTATAATCAGTTTTACATCACTTTCTCGTCAGTTTTTGCATTCAATTTGTGATCGATTTGGGGTCACATTTACAACAGTTTGTGATCAGTTTTCGTTTCTACAAACAGTTTTGGACTATTTTTCAGTCTTATACTATGTTAATATTTGCTGGAAATTTTCAATAAGTGTTGGGCATATGGCATGGTTAGACAGCAATAACCTATATTATGACCATGATGCCCTGTGGAAATTCCCACGTGGTATCTTTTTGCTTTGGTACATTGTTGTGCAATCGAGGACGATTGCACATATTTCAAGGGGGGATCTCTCACAAGGACGTGAAATTTTTGAGATGCTTTGCTTTTGCTAGTAACATTTGATTGATTTAAGAAAGTAGTGGATGTCAAAGACAAAAGTTGTGACAAGTTATGCCACCTCGGTTTTGGATGACAGTTGGTGCCAATTTAGCCCCAAGTCGATTGGCCAATAAGTGTCATCACTTGATAGTTGGTGCCAATTTAGCCCTAAGACAATTGATTGGCCAATAAGTGATAGTGATGACACTAAGAACTAGGCACTAATTAATTAATTTGCGCATGTCCAAGGGTCAATTAAGGTAGGGAACCACTTAAGGTTGCAAATGGCCTAGCCAATTAAATTGTGGATGGGCACACCTAATTTTGGGCGTAAGGGTCGAAAGGGCTAAGATTATTTTTCAGAATTAATTAATTCTAAAATTTAGTTAAATGGCTGAAAATTGGGATTAGAAGGTTGCCACTTGGCAAAAATACCCAAGCAATAGAGGAGAAGGCTATTTGGGAGCTATAGAGATGCATTCAATTCATGCTAGCTCAGAGAGAGAGAGGGGGGGACTCAAGGCCTGGGCGGGGCCAGGGGGAGCTGCTAATCAGATTTTGGAGTTTTGCACAGCATTCTAGAGCAAGCAACAGTAGCCAAAGGCCTTCAAGAGGCAAGTGACAACAAGGATGCACTCAACTGGGGCTGGCAACAGCATTTTGGAGGCTCCACGCAACAAGCGACTGCATTAAATCCTGATTAGAGTAGGCAACAAGCAGTTTAGAGGTATTCCACATGAAAACTCAAAATTTTCTCCCTCCTCAACATTCTCTTATCTTCTTCAACATTCTCTAATTATCTCAACAAATCTCAGCCATTCTCAACAATTCATAGTCAAATTTGGTGGAGAGCAAAGGAATTTCTATTGTTAACTCTAATTCACAATAAAAATTAGGGTTTAGTCAACCACATTAGGACCCGTGTGCCAGCAACTAAAGGCATTGTACACTAAAATCGCCAACTTGAATTCAAGGAACTACCAAGGATTTCAGATGCCAACCCATCCCATTTAAATGGGGCAGCATTTAGTCAATCAAGGGTCCAATTTGTACAAGTCCTGGGTAAAGATCAAGGGGCCAATTGCCCAAAAGGCTTGCTAATCGTTTGTGACAGCAAGGGGCTTTTGGATCAGCAAAGGAGATTAAGAAATCTCATTTGTACTCCATCCAATAGCAATACAAATTAAAGAAATACCGGAAGGGCACCAATTTTGCAGCCAATAGGGTGACCAATGTCCAAGAATGGTATGATAAAGAGTGCATTTCAGTTTATGTTTATTTGTTAATCGTTGTAATTAAGTGCTTAATCAAGTCTTACCACCCTCTCCAAGAAGGAAGGTTGGTTTCAATTGCACTATATATTGATGAGTTTTGGTTGGAGCTAATAGTGGATCAAGCTCTTTCAGCTTCAACACAGCATAGACGGTCCAGAGTATTGCTTGATGCTCAATGCTCAAGGGGGGGGGTTGCACCTCCACTCCGCAATAATGGATACCTCAATTATATAGTGGAACTTGGATGTACTTGGTTTTCATCCAAGGTACTGTGTACTCACAATATTTTTGCCATTATAATCACTATCCAATATACTAGTCACTGTGAGTTGATATGCAAATATGTAAGGCTTGCACCGAGGCTCTCAAACTATACATTTACAAGGTTGTTGGCACATATAGAGCACATGGGATATATGGAATGTACATTTGCAAGGCATGTATTGGATACATGGATGTTGTACAATGTACATTTGTAGGTCATGTAAGAGAAGTACATTTGCCTAAGTTAATATATATGGCTTACACTACACTCTCAAACTATACATTTGCAAGGTTGTTGGCACATATAGAGTACATGGGATATATGGAATGTACATTCGCAAGGCATGTATTGGATACATGGATGTTGTACTATGTACATTTGTAGGTCATGTAAGAGAAATACATTTGCCGAAGTTTTATATAATGCCTAAGTTATATATGGTTTGCAATTGGTGTATGCTTTACATGAGTATCATGTGGTACATCATTTCTATGAGGCATTATTTTATGTGCAATTTATGCATTACTTTGCCTTGGTGTTCAAAACAATGTTGGGTTTTGACACAAGGATGCATCCCTTATGATTTTGACAAATGTTATAATTCACTATGTGGATTATTACTAGTTTAAGTCAATAGAATTTCAGACATGTAGAGGACATTGGCATGATTAAGCAACAAGTATACATGATGTTTAACCATATGCTGCTAGCATGTATTCCCAATAATGACAATGGATGCTTTTGACAAATTGTAGTGTAATCAAGGGCGATTACAAGGATTTCAAGGGGGAGGTCTAATGTTGACATGAAATTTTCATGTTGTGCTTGGTGTTTTGGCTTAGGCATTAATGAAATGTGCAAATGTGAAGACGAAGTGGCCAATGAGATCAAAGGAGCCAAGGAACCTTTGTTTTGGATAGGGGTGCTACCTAAAGATGTAATGAGGGCTCGATCAGTAGGTAATGTTAACAACTAGTATGTTTGATTTATGGAGTGTCATTGGAGGGGATGCAATGGTCTATGTGCGGCAAGTAGCTATTCATGTATTCGTTGATGATTAGTAGCCAGAGTATGCAGCAACAGTCATCATACCCTTGCACTTCAAGAAGGGCCTTTGGACTCAATTTCCTAGCACGAGGCCCGAGTTGGTTGCTAAACCCTAATTTCAGTTGTGAATTAGGATTCACAACAGCAAATGCTCTATTGTCCACCTTCTATGGCTAAGAAACACTAAGAAAACGACTGTAGATGAGCAAGAAAGCTACAGAGAGAGAAATTTCTAATTTTTATCACGAGGAAGTGCTCAAATTTGTTGCTGCCCTGCTGGAAATATTTGAATGACTGCGGTCCACCATCAAGAGGAGCCCCACATGCAATCGCCTGCCTCTAATGGCCTCCTGATCAACTGGCATAATAGCTCCTTGATAGTCTACAATGGCTAGGCTGATCACCAATGGCTGGAAACTTGCAACAGCAGCTCTCTCTCTTCCTCTCCCAACCTCCACCATGCTAGAATGAGGCTCAACCAACCATTTGATTACTTTTCAGAATTAATAATTCTGAAAATTAATTTCAGCCTTTGTCCCCATCCCAAAAAATTTTAATGTGCCCATCCACAATTAAATTGACTAGGCTGCTTTGCCTCCCAAGCTGTCTTGGGAATTAATTGACCTTTGAACTATCATTAGTTACCCATGGGTTGTGTGTGTAGATAAACGAGTACCCTCAAGTACATAGGGGTAGAGAATCGATGAGAAAAAGGATGGTAGATTAGACTAACAGAAGATAAGAATGAGAGAAGTGGGTGGGATCCATGGGTTTGGAATTCAAATTGATGGTACACCAAAAGTAAACTCTTAAGAAAAAAATTGTGAATTTCAAGACTTACATGTCCTTCCACCTCTAAAACCTCCTCTTCTCATTCTAGGATGAGTTGAGAGTCTCCATAGTAACTTGTGCCCAATGAAGGAAGAAAAAACAAAATATGAACCATATAACATTAGATAGCCATTGTAGCCGTATCAATGTGTGCTCCTCTCAACCGGGAACTCCAAATTCTCTCCAACATTTAGTTTTGATCATTGTGCACACTACACCTCCCTTCAACTTGTAGATTAAGCAGTGGTGGATATCAATGTGTGCTCTTCCAACTCGGAACTCCGAATTCTCTCCAACATTTAGTTTTGATCATTGTGCACACTACACCGCCCTTCAACTTGTAGATTAAGTAGTGGCGGATATGGCAAAGATATTGGAGTATTAATAGGAGAATTCAGGTTGAAAGGATGGCAAAGATATTGGAGTATTAATAGGAGAATTCTGGTTGAAAGGATTGCATTAAATATGGATGGGCAAAGGCCAATTAATGGGCACAGACAAGAGAATAATTGATTTCCAGTAATAAATAGCTCAGAATCAGGTCTAGAGGCTAAGTCTTGCATAAGAAGTTCCAGATGGCAGCCAAGGAGAGAACCTACCATGCGAGAGAGAGCCCATCCCAGCCTCGGCAACAGCTGAGGGAGAGGTTTCCAGCAGCCAAATCACGCAACAGCCATCAAGAAGAGGGAAAACACCAGGCGACAGCAGATCACATGTGTGTGATGGCAGCCAAGGAGGGAACCTACCATGCAAGCTGATCTAGGGCAGTTTAGGGGTGGCTAAGGCAGAGAAGAACCCATTCCAGTCTCAGCAACAGCTGAGTCAGAGATTTCCAGCAGGGAGCAGGCTGCCAAATCAGGTAACAGCCATCACGAAGAGAGAAAACAACATGCAACAGCAGATCACGTGTGAGTGACAAGACAGGCAACAAATTCCTTCTCCACCTCGATGAGAGGTGACAATAGAAGAGAAGGGCTCACCAAAGCTATGCTAGTGTTTTACCCGCTTTTAAAATTATTGACGCCATCAAAGTTATTGTTTGAAAAATTCTCTCTCCAGCTGATTCTTTTCTCTCCTCCGATAAATTCTCAGCAGCTTTCAGCTGATTGGAGGTGGACAACAGTGCATTTGTTGTCAAAACCCTAGTTTACTATAGAACTTAGGGTTTCTCAGCCATCTTGTGAAACGTGTCCATTGCCTCAAGGCCCAATGGTCAAAGTAGCAATGGCAATTGAAGAAATTATAGCTGCTCTGATGGGGTTAGCACATCCTCATTCATCCTAATCACCATGCAAGTATTCACAATTCATTTTGTGTCTTAACTGTGTCAAAATCAAGGGGCAAATTGGATCATTATGCTGGTGGTCATTTGGGACAGCCCAAAGTATTGGAATTCTGAGAGATCAGACTACATCACAGTGTACTACATGTTCAAGCAACACATTTAAAGAAATACAAGAAAGGGCCACCAATTTTGGAGCCAATGGAGTGTCAGTACTCCAAGATTATTGTGGTAAAATATTTATCTCAGATTTATGACGTATTTGCTTGCTGTAATTAGTGTTGAATCAGGTCCATCTACCACCCCATCCAAGAAGGAAGACTGGTTTCAGCCTCCATGTCTAGAGGACTGAGGTTGAGATCAGCTAATGAAAGAGCCAAGGACACCAAAGACAAATCCAAAACTATGTCATACCCAAGACGGATCTAGAGCAACACAACAAGAGGCCACCAATGATGGCATGGCAGACTACCAAGGCTGGAAATGATAGCAGCAATCTTCTTGGAGTGAAAACACAGGACACACGAGGAGGTCATTGAGGGGCAAGTGCAGAAAACACAAGCTAGATGATGGTGATGACCAGTAAGGAATGGAGTAGGCAACAATAGCAATGAAAAGCTGGGTAATAGGAATGGAGTGATCAGCCCACAACTGCCTAGTTATAGGACTTTTTGACCCATTTGTCCTACCACATTTAAAGCATTTTCCATTCTTAAATAATTATTTTTGAGGGCTATTTTTGAAGTTTATTCAAACTAGAGAACTAAAATAAATTAAAATTTTCATTCAGGCCTTAATTTTACTTGTTCAACACCTCTTCTCAGGCCCAGCAAGATGCACAAGGGAGGAGAAACATAGCTCCATCCTCATTTAAAAGTCAAGGCATCATTCCAAGGGAGTCACTCCAATCGACAAAAGGACCTCCCAAGTAGTATCTTCATTTAAGTAGCTCAGCAAATATGTTTCCAAACTTTGCTAAGATTACCTTTTCGCAATCATAAAGGCTTGGACATGCGCCTTAATGCATTTGCATCCTAGTCTAATCATCATATTGAACATGCTTGTAAGTCCAAATCATAGACATACTATACAATGAAGAACACAACCACCACAAGTTATTTCTTAATCTTCCCATCTTTGAGTTTATCCAATTGGTTGGATCAATAAACAAGTCCAAAAATGCTCTTAGCTTGCCCTAGATTGACCAATGATGCATGTAAAGCCCAGATCTTCCATAAGCCTACGCATTAAATTAGTTTTAAATCTTCCAATCTTTGAGTTTGTTGTATTGGTTGGGTCAATGCAAAATTCCAAAAACGTGCTCTTAGTTTGCCTTATATTGATCAATGATACATGCAAAGCCCATATCTTCTATGAGCCTGAGCAAATCTGCATGATTCTAATATAGGCAAAAAGTAAGGCTTTCAAGGCTCTTGATTAAGCATAAGGTCCTCGAGAAATGAACCCTTCCAAGCTCATTGTGTTGCCCATCACCCAATATTGGATCAAACAAGTCAAACAAGAACACCTAAAACTTTATATTTTCATACATTGGAGACAAAATCATCAATTCCTCAAAAAGTGAATCTTACACCCAAAAAAATTGCTTGGTAGTGTAAGAGAAGGCCATCTTTTCAAAACTCTCAAACAATCAACTCCTCCTCAATGAGTGAATCCTTCCAAGCTCATTGGATTGTCGATCACCCAATCTTGGATCCAATAAGTTGAATAAGGACACCCAAAAACTTTGCCATAGAACAACAATCTTGGATGACATAGGTTGAATAAGACACCTAGAACCATTAGCATAGAACAACTTCAAACGAATACTAGCCAACACACCACAAGCGGTTGTTTTCATCTCAACAAATGTCACTACTAACACAATTAAAATGACTAGTATTGAGTTAAAGAATTCAATGAGTAAGGTTCTCTTTCTTTGTTAAATAGTACTATACCCTTGGTATCATAATGGACTACACTATCCTCAACCAATATCACATACCACTGGATTAATGATAAATGACAAATTTGCATAAGCAAAGCCAAGTTCACTATAACCTAAGAGATGAAATTTCATTGCACTACAACCACCACTTTCATTGCATCAATCTACAATATTATGGCATCCGATATTCGTCTACTTCACGTCTATTAAAGTCTTATTCAATAGCAATTTGATAGCAACAGCCATCATTAAGCGTTGCGCAAAATTCCCAAGCATCATGCAAAGCAATGGATCTTGAATATAGGACAAGGATTGACTTTAAGTATCACAAGCAACATTTCATAGGAATATTTGCTGCTCTTCTATTCAATGACTTTGTTACCTGGACTATGAATCCTCAAGTAGCCCAAAGCCTTCCATAGAAGTAAATTGGAAGGATGCTTGTTAGCTTTGAAAGATGGAAATCCCATGAGTGGGACAGCCTTACAACAAACTTTCCCATGCTGTTCATCTTGACAGTAATTACTTTATATGTGAGCCTAATTATATCACTTTTCTTTTCAACAAGCACTTTTCCATATGTGCAAAAATAGGCACTGCCCTTCCTTTAGCTCACCCTAGCATTCATCTCATTACGTGTTATTAGTTGCGATTTCTAGCCCAAGAGCCCTTCTATCTTTCGTCTCACAAATACCTGATTCCATAATCTTAATCATGGCCTGCATTTTCAGCTAAACCTACCTAATAGTACGTTCAAAAGTCCTATGGCAAAAGCTAAATGTTGACTCTGAACTTAATGTGCAGCCATGCCTCATTCATGAATGCATCTCGAAGGCAGAGAGATCACAGAGATTTGTAAGCATTCACATAAGTGAACGTTTACAGTGTACCATTTAAAAAGCACTGCCACACAAGCAGGATTATGACTTAGAATGGTGCATGCACGCCTCCTTCATGTGTAGAGACGCCTCAGATAAGATGCAATTGTAAATGTCCGGATGAAAATCTAGGTGCCTCTCTTCAGGTCTGTTTGGGATGACACGGGCTCATTGCTAAATCAAGATAGAAGCATGTTTGAACTTGGGCAAGCATATCTCTTCCATGTCTATTGTAGCTTTCAAGCAGAAATTGCATTTACCAAATTGTGCAAATCATCATTTATTCTTATTGCAACTTCACACAGCTGATGTGCATAAAGGTCTTTAAAGATTTCTAAATTTATTTAAAAGAACAGTTAAAGTCTTGCACCTCTCCTGCTGCAACTGGTAGGACATGAGGGGTGAAACCTTGACCAGTTGCACCTGCACAAGTTAAAGACAACCTTGTTATGCACATTGCAGAACTCCATTAGAAATCTGAAACTGCAAGTGCTTAAGCATGAATTTCCCTGCATATCAAGTTATACAAGTACAGCCAACGTTATTTTTCAATGACAGGAATAGCATATACTACTCACTAGTTACAGTGAACAAACTCCCACTTCTACAATGCAGACTCACTTTCAAATGTGCAAAGGTAAAGGATTCCTAGCTAGTCCTGTCTTCCCTGAGAACTAATTTTCAACAGTGCTGCAACATGTTTAAGATTCTTGATGCCACAAAAAAGTACTGCAACACCTCTAGTTCCAATTCCATAAACAGGCGTCGAACAGCGGAATTAGCTGATGTGGCTGTGCCCAGATCTTTCACAAAAATCTGTACATGTCAATCTCAGATTCAGCTTGCAACTGCATCTATACCTTCTTACAAGCTGCTCCAATGCATTTCAAGTCATAAAGGTCTTACTTCATAGAATTACCTCTGACTTAAAGACAAATAATTAAGACATCAAATTGCACTAATGCTATCCACCAATCAGTTCATAGCATGCGCATGCACAAGGATTGCTGTTTTGCTAACTCCAATGTGACACAATGACCTGCACGAATTACTAGCACCTTTCTACAATTCAGTTTCACGAGAAATGGTGGCACCAACCAAGGGTGGGCAATTGTGCTCTCTTGCCAGATCCTGATCCCCGTCCTCGCTTCTCACGAGGAGAGGCAACACACAGTGGCATTGGCGACAGTCCCAACGAGACCCCATTAGAATCATTGCCATACTTTCTTGGCCTCCCTCTCTTCCTCTTGACTGGATCCGATCGAGGGATACCCGGTCCTACACCCATCCCAGTGCTCATACCAGGGGAAGGATTTGGTGCCAATGGCATCTGATGCTGGATCATGTGCACGGGACTTTCTGCTGTTGAAGGGTAGCCAATGTTAGGGTTAGGGTTAGCCAAGGTCTGAGAGCCAGAAGCCGAGGGGTATCGCATTGCAGCGGGTACATGGATAATGGATGCAGGACTAGACATCAACGGATTGCTGGTTTGAGAGAAGGCTCCTGCAGCTCCAGCGCGATGCTGGTGATGCTGATGCTGTTGTTGTTGTTGCTGCTGCTGCTGCTGCTGCTGCTGTTGCTGTTGCTGTTGCTGTTGCTGTTGCTGTTGCTGCTGGTGATGATGGAAATAAGCGCCGAAGGACCCCGCAGCCCCCTGCATCCCCAAGGGTCGAGAGCCACCTGAGTCTCTCGCATCCATGCATGCCAAAAGACAGCGCCGGGAACCCTAGGACGTTGAATTAAGGAGCCGTTCGGCGTAGCACGCTTCAGACGGGGGAGGGAATTGCCGCAGCATTCAGGGAAAACCGCTAGGTTTGAAGGGCAGGAGGGCCGCCGAAGGCACAATGCGGAGGGCAGCGGGACGCCATGAAGAGGGACAGGGGGAGGAGGGCAGGGGAGGGGAGGCCGAGAGAGGGAGGGGCCAAGAAACGGATTCTCGAAGGCGGGGAGGCATGTACGAACGACCAAACGCGGATATGGCGAAGCGAGGAAGGGAAGGAGAAGATGGATGGATGGATGGATGGCGAGCGATGACGACGACGAGGATGTGATGAGGGATGGGAAGAGAGAGAGAGAGAAGGTGCTTTTGATGATGATGATGATGTTGTTGTTGTTGTTGCTGCGGCAGTTTGGCTTTGCTTTGTATGTTTGTTTGTTGCAGCTTCGTGTGTGTTCGCTTAATGTCGTTGGTTGAGAGCGAGAGATGTCGTTTGGTTCCCTTCAAAAATTAGTAGCCTAACCACCTTCTATTCCTTTTCTTTTCTAAGGACCAATATTAGGTTCCCCTTATGTGTCTCTTAGGAAAATAGCTTCTTGTAAGAGTGCTTTGGGAACACAATTTCCCCCTTTTCCCTTTGCTAGGATGCCCTTAGGACGTACCCGCGGTTTTACACGCATTTTTTCTATGCCAATCACAATCCATATGCCTCTTCCACATTACAAAATGTATAATGTATATATAGCTATTCCGTAAATTATATTTGTTGCCGTGAAACATGTAGCTTTTGTTAAGGATATTGCTTGTATTTACTACTCTACATCATAATAGTACAAGCGTAGAAGAAAGCGACATCAAGAGCTTAGATTCAGCTTATTCTTTTATTTGCGGGTAATCATTTGTTTTTGGCATGAGAGAAGATTTGTCGAAACGACCTAATTGATCAAAGGTTTATAAATTAGAAAACGCTTTCTCGAAAAATTCCAAGAACTTTTTGAGCAAACAATTTGCTTGACATTGAACATCATATTTCTATGATTTGCTCTTCTCAAGGTGAATCATAAAACATTTGTACCCCTCTGAAAGTGCACTTTAAGTCGACAATTCATTCCTTTTGAGGTGATTTGGAGCCACCATTTCTTTGTATACCATGCTCAAACAATAATTATTGTGACTAATGTTAGATCCTACAATAAATAATGTTAGATCTACATCTCAAAAACTATTTCACCACTTCATTCCCTCCTTTCTAGACATTCCTTGTCCTTGCTTTGTCAATTTTCCACATAAGAGATTCCATTGAGGCATGTCGATATGCGAAGCATTCTCTATTTTGTCGAGTTCCATTACAAGAATAAACTTTATCCAGTTCCTTGCATTACAAGGATGAACTTTTCACAAACCATTTTTTTATTGTCTTGACTTTTGTAGGATCAAATCTCATTTGTAATTTTTCTTAGCCTTCATAACATGGAACTTTATGGAATCTACCATCTCATCATTCTTCATGATTACTTTTTGTACAAATGATATACAAATAAGTCACATAATAGGTTTGCATGATAAAATAAGCAAAACTTATCCACTTCACATGCCCAATGAATTAAGTGCTTCAACATGGTATTTAGCTTGTACCCTAACCTACTTACTTGACCTGTATCATTAAAATGCTTCTTAATGTGAGCTTGTGTGATCATCACAACCTTGTTGCATGCATCAATAATTGTTATCTTTATTGGCAACCAAAGCTAAACCCAAGCAATATAAAGTAGATATATGGAAGGGTGAGAAAGAAATCTAAGTGCACTCACCTATTGAAGTGACCAAGAAACTTGATTGATTAATTGATAATAATTGAGCTATTGCATGTGCCATTCTTTAAAATGCGAAATGTTATATAGGATGGTCTTTATAAGTTCCAAAGTGTGGACCATCAACGTAAGAGGGATACACTTAGCTTGAATGACTTACACTTTTACATGCTCACCAATACATAGACAAATATACCAAGCAATGCTAAGATAGTAAATACATACCATTAACTCGCTAACATCACATTAGTCTCATAAATGAGCTATTTATGCATGTGTATCTCCCATGCCTAGATTGTATAGAGCTAAGAACACAAAACACCATAAATAAGCAACAATAAACAGATCAATATAAAAGTGCTACAATATAACATTAAAAACAATCTCTATACTACCAAAATACATGCAAAAATAATATAACGATAAACCCTCAAACACCAAAAGTGGGTGCTCTACTATGAGTATGGGAACATCCTATTGCTATAATGAGAAAGGTAATACATTCTTGCATTCACAATGAAATGAGGAAGTTAGCATCATCTGTTTATAAATCGTAAATAAAGATAGACCTAATTTTATGTATTGGTTCACTAAAGTAGAGATAGACCTAATTTTATGTATTGGTTCACTAAAGTAGAGAGAGACTTATATTGCAAACATTAACAAACTATTTACAAGCAAGTGTGCTTTAATTTATACAATTGAATAATAAATTCAATCTATGATGTAAATTTGTAGAAAATGCAACTCTCTACATCAATACTCTAAACAAATGCAACCTCACAAGATGAATGCGCAAATTAAGCCTCTCAAAGGCCAAGAATCTTATGATCAACCTTCAAGAGTCAAATGCTACCATCTCAAGATTTTGGAAGCACTAGTAGTAGACGTGCACTATTTTATTAAGGTGGTCATATGTCATCATGATATGACACCCTCTAACATTGTATGTCACACATACATGATAAGGTGTTGCCCTTCTACCCACCTATGGATTAATGCCCCCAAGAATGATGCATGCCTCTATTGCCTATCCCCCCAAAACACCATGTCATATTCCTCTTGACCATGATACAATGTTATCATCAATGGCATGGCATACCCATTATGACAATGAAAAGTCCCTTTAGTTTTAGAATGAAAGGTGGAGCAGGAGTGGAGGCAGAAGCGAAAGCAAGAGAGATGCAAGTGCTAGCTCAAGCAAGATAGAGCAAGATGGTGTGTGGAAACTCCAACAATCACATTGTGTGACCTACCTTCCCTTATTCTATTTTCATATAAAGAATAAAGAATAAAGTGACAATGACGTACGGCCCTTACTTACAGTGTACAAGTGTATGAATAGTAAGTACAAGTAAATGTAGACAACTAGGTACATGTGGCCTTTAATTCCCAACAACCTCCCACTTAAGGGCAAAGATACCTAAGTGTGGAAAAAATAAGAAAAAAGCGACAAAGTACAATGTATACATAGAAGTACAATAGGATGAGAAATAAACATCATCTTCCTAAGGAAGGGATAACATTCCATTTGATGACTTCTAGTGAGCAAATCTACAGGATTCTTGTCAGTCGATATCTTAATAAGCTCTATTTGCTTGCCCTACCCCCATCTCTGTAATAAAGTGGTAACAAAATTCAATATGCTTGGTCTTTGCGTGAAAGATCAGATTACATGCTAAATGAATGGCACTCATAGAGTCCAAATGCAATATCTAGGAGTCATAGTTATACCAAGGTCCTGGAGGTCTTTGTCAACCCGATACACACTCCTATAGCCTGTTTTGCTGCCCGCCTGCTCCAAATTGTGGTTACAGGGGGAATAAGAGTAGCTTGGGATCATATAGAGATGGGAAGAGCCATCCTTAGTTGTCAAGAAGAATGTAGAGCAAATGTCACATAAGAGTAGAACAATGCAAGATGGATCAAGGAAGACACAATTGGTCATCCTATATGTTTACAAGCAGGTAGATATATGGGTAGAAGTAAACGCAACATTGAATGGGCATCCACAAGGTTACTCGCGTAGTGATATGAATCTATGTATTTACATAAAGAAGGCTTGTGGTAGTAGTGTTATCATTTTAATGCTATATATTGATGACATGCTGATTGTTGGGAGAAGTATCAAGTTTCATTGAAAAGAAAAAAGCACTCAAACATTAGATATAATGAGCCCAACCTCCATAATACTAAGTATTATTGGAAACATCTTATAAAAAGGGGATAGATTTGACCATGTGGCTAAAAATAGACTTTCTTATGAACTATATCCTAAACTAAATAAGAAAATTCTTCTATTATTTTTAGTTGCCCTTGATTTTACTTTATTGTATTAGCTACTCTTTGTGTAAGCAAAAACTTCTTTGTGTGTTCTCATTGGGAAAATATATAATAGATGGTCAAAACTTGTATTATATTTATTCAACATGAGAACAAGGATTAAAATATTTTATAATGTATATAGGAAAAGATTTAGCCACCTGGTCAAAAATCTATTGTATATATTTCACACCATAGCAAAAATAAAAATTCTTTGTGATCCCCATAGGAAAAGACATATTCAAATGATGGAAACCTTTGTTGCATGTATTCCATATAACAAAAGGATAAAAGTTCATTATGGTCTCCATAGAGAAATATTTAGCCAAATGGTCAAAACCTCAAGTAAAATACATACAACAAGTATAAAAATTCATTGTGATTTTTATGGGAAAAGATTTTCCGAATGATTAAAACCTCTATTGCAAGTATTTTACACAAGACTTAGGATTAAAAATCTTTGTGATATTCACAAGAAAAGATATAGCCATATGGTCAAAATATATATTGTATGTAACCTAGATGGTAGCAAGGATAATAATTTTTTGTGATGTCCATTGAATAAGATTTAGCCAAATGGTCAAAGACTCTATTATATGTATTTGTGATCTCCATAAGCAAACATTTGGTCAAATGATCAAAACTTTTATTTCATGTATTCCACATGACAACAAGTATAAAGATATTTTATGAAAAACATTGATCTCATGCTTAAATGTTGAAACCACAAGGATCTCCAAAGAATACGAGATTTCATTCCCTATGACATGAAGCTATAAAGATTGAGGAAATTTCACCATCAATTAGAAGCTATTTAAGAATGAAAGATAATTTGTATCAAGGTTAAATATTTATAATAAATTGTATCATATTGCATTTTATTTTTATGTTATACTATTTTAGTCTAAATCATGTTATATTAATATGTATCGTACTACGTGCATATCATGGAATATAGTATCAAAATATCATGGAATATATATCCTACGATGTGCATGTCATAGAATATAGTATTAAAATATATATAAAAATTCTTTTAAAATACACTTTAATGTGATCTTATTACTAATTAATAAATATAATTAAAATATATTAAATCATATTTTATAAGATTATGTATATTTAATGTGTCTAATGTATAATGTGTAATGTCATTGAGAATTTTGAAGCCACCATAGTGATAGTTCGAGAGTAGAATCTCTAGTAGGGTAGGATAGGGAGTGTGTAGGTGATATCTCTGGTTGTGGAAATAGGAGGCAATATCCTAATGGGGGATTTAAAAAAGCAAGCTCCCAATTTGAAGTTTTTTCACAAGATTTTCCAAAACTTGGAGTTTTTCAATGTATTTGCCAAAACTTGGAGTTTTTTCATAAAATTTGTAACTTTATGAGGGATAATCTTGTTACCCATATTGAAAATTTGTATTAAACAAGCTATTCAAGGGACAATTTTTTTCAAACTCTCAAAATATACCGAAGAGAGAAAAATGAACAAAATTGGGTTTCTACCACACATCTCAAAAAGTACCCTTATCAATCAGACTAATCTCTAAAATTATGAGTCAATCTAAACAAAACACAAAAAGAACTCAATATAGGAAAATATAATTATTTCTCTTGCAACTATTTAGGCAAATTATGAAAGCCACTTATATATAATTATTATATAGTATCGACATGTGGACTTGATAGCAATAAATGTCAATATCTTCCTAATCTTTTTTACTAATCATTCCAAAGCTTCTCATATATGCAATGGTTGTAGGGAGCTTTAACTCTAACATATCTACAAGGGATATATCATTTTCATCCTCTTGTTGAAAAATTTGGCCAAGTATTTGTTCAACCTTTCCAATGGCAAAGGTTGCATCATTTATTGACCACTTCTCATCATAGTTTGTAGCTTTTGACAACGAATCTAGTTTACCATTTGCGGTTCTGAAGGTCTTTCTCATGTCTAACTCCTCCTGTGTAGGTTTAGGCATGATTTGACTCATGTAGAATTTAAAGAAAACCTTGTGCTAAAAATAAAAATTAGTAGAATTGACTATGGAAAGTGGAAGGAAGAGCAATATGCAAAAGAGAAGCAAAGAGTAGAGTTGTTGCATAAGGACGGGAAGCAACCATATCATGGTTTGGTTCAACATCAAACTTGGCCATGGTTTATATCAATAGCAGACTTGCCAATCAAAGGTTAGATGAAACATGATTTAGATAAAAAATACCCAATTAACAAATGAAAATTAGAAATTAGAACATGGTTTAGATTAAAAAACACCTTGATAACGTGATAAGGGGAAGCAAACAATTGAGAAGGTGTAATATGGGAAGGAGAAGCAACCATAATATATATTAGAAATGTGACTAGAGTAGATGATACATGATTAGATTCTATGTAACCATGCTTTCCATAATAGGAGTAAAGGACAAAGATCAAGATTACCTTAAGAAAAAAGTATCACAATCAACAAAAACGAACTTGGAACATCAATACCAGGAAAAATGAAAATGCTTTACACACAAAACAAGAATGATTTATAAAGAGATATTTCACATATAAATAGACAATCCTCTGAGGGGAATTAAAATGAAGTGATCAACAAGCTTTATGAAACAAAATCGAGATTACCTTGAGAAAAAAATTGTCACAACTAGCAAAAATGAACTTGGAGCATTAAAATTAAGAAAAATAAAATTTCTTTGCACACAAAATAAGCATGATTTATAATGAGATCCATCAACTACAAATAGGTACCCCCCTCAGTGAATACCAAGCTTTATGGATGTATTCATCATAGCAAAAGGCAAACAATAAACTTGCATACTTTTCATAATAGGAGAAGAGGAGCAAGATCTAGATTACCTTGAAAAAAAATTGGCTCAACAAAAATGAAGTTGGAGCATCAAATCAGGAAAAATGAAATTACTTTGCATACTAAATAAGCATAGTTTATAAAAAGATCCCTAACCTATAAATAGATGGCCCCCTCAATGAATTAAAAAAGCATGATCAATAATTCCACTTTTAGATCCTCGTCCAATCATGTCCACAAATGGATAACTAGTCCATGATTAATAATGTTTACTTTTACTAGAGTTTTCATTATGCTCAAAAAGAAAAATACCAAATATGTGGTCCCTTCACATCATGTATCTAAAATGAACGTCCACCTCACTTCTTCATATGCCTTTTAAATCTTTCATTCAGTACTGCATGGTCCCCATCTCATTGAACAATAGCCAACATAAAACTCTCAAGTCTTTGATTTGCATTTTATGCATCGCGGAAGGGTAAGCATAAAATTTAAATCAGTTTGCTTAAGGGAAGGTTGATGCATCATCATATGTTGATTTTTGTCCATCACAAGCACACAAATGCAGACATAATACATGTGCTTGCAGGCCAGGAAGGGTTTACTTTCCAACTCTCTCTTTTGAAAGTTAGGACACGTGTAGAAGGGCTCGGGATTGACATGCACCTCATACAAATGCTCTGACATAACATAAAATATGACTTTCTCATTTGCCACCACTACTTTCTCTTCCATGAAAACTACATCCAATGTCTCAGCCAATGCAAATTTTCTTTCTGCATCCTTAGAAATACCATGTCTCCATTTTTTTCTTCGCTTGCCACTTGAAGAGGTAAGTGGTTCTGTCCCATGGGTCGTAGTATTTTTGGGGGTAGGTGGAATGCCATCATGCTTGAATACAAAACCTCCTTTTATAAGAATTGAAATCTCCTCTGCAGAAGCATTGGTGCCCTTGTCAATAGACCAAATCCTTGGTCGCAAGGGCACATGCTTAACTTGTTTATCAACATCCCATGTATGCTCCACATCATGATTGCAAAACCAGAACCATTGTGCAATAGACTTACCTTGAAATTCCCTCTCTGACCAAAATGAAGGGCAAAGTAACCCAGGTGATCTACTTTCTATCACGTTGCAGCACTTCTTTCTATTTATAATACCAAAACATTTTCTTTTGCAATGAACATGCATTCTCCGAATGGCCCACAAACTTCTATGCATTTCCTCCTCTGAGACAATATTAGTTGGGAGATCCATTTCAATCGGCACTGCATGCACCTCATGGTCCAAGCCCACTTCTGTAAGTTGGTCATTTCTATTTTGAAAATTTATCTTGTGTGGTCGTCCTTTTTGTTTTCTATCCCTTGACTCCATTACATAGCCAGGTTTATGAGAGCTACAACCATCTAGAGTTCTTCTTTTCCTTTGAACTGTTTCTTTGTTTCCAGAAATGAAAGGCTCTCCATACATGGGGGTGCCAAGAACTGCTCCTTGAACTGTTTGAGCTATGAATGCATGTGAAGGGGTATTTCTTGCAACCACCCTATTAATAAGAGCATCCATGTTGGGACCACTTCCAGAGTATCTTCCAGTTGTGAAGGCCAGTTGCCTTGAACATTGAATATATGAGTTGATCAAGTCAGTGACGCATGCATCATACAAACCAATTTTCTTCTTTCCATCCTCCCCTGCCAACCAACTTGCATGCACGCTCTCAGAAAGATTTTTGTTGGGAATACAAGCCCTCTCCCAAGGACTCAAGGAAGCCTGCAACCCAATAAAAAACTCAGCAATTCCTCTTACATGTCTATTTTGTTCTCATACTTGGGTATTCCCACCCCAATGATATTAGTACATGTGTATGTAACAAATAGAAACAAAAAAAAAACATTTACATGTGTAGTACTACCCCAACGGTCTATCCTATTCTCCCACCATTTGATCCATCTCTTCAATGGTACGGTACTATCTCGAGATAGTCCTACTTGCTGCCACCAATTTTGTATAGCTATGGCATTCCTCTTGCCCTCTTCAATGGATTTTGAAAGGCGCCACCTCTCACATAAATTCAAGTGATGCTTCCAAAGGTTTGAAGGCACGTATTTTGTTGTGTGCTTTTGTAAGCTTTGTTCCCAGTGAAACAAACACGATCGCTCTCTTCCTTCCAAAACATTGTCAGGTCCTGCATTGAAAATAGTGCGGATCGCCATCCAATTTGCACCGGCTTCGTCCGCCATAAAACCTGCAAAGTCTGCAAGAGGGTGTCCATACTCGAGCATCACATTATTAAGGCATCTCCAAAAAAGAATTTGTGTTTCTGTATCCTCTTCCTTTGTATCACAAATAGCAATCACCATGATCCCCTTCAAGCTACAATAAGAAATACAGTGATTAGCAACTAGAATATGTCAACAAAAATTGATAACAAGTAAGGTTCCCGAACAAACCATGGATTGTGCACAGAACAAGACATTGTTGCCCAGTCATCTATTCTGTGTGTAAAGTCAAAGTGAACCTAAGACTTGCAAAGGTCTCCATTTCCTAAGCGTCGCATTCGATTAACCAATTCCACTCCAGAGCCGGGTCCTTTAGTAGACATCTTGAAAATGTAACTTTTTTCACCCACCCCTCCTTGCCCTAGAAATCTACTACCATGAAAAAAAGGAAACATGCATCTTTTTTTCAACTCCAAAATGTTATCAAAGCCATCTCCAACAACACATGTTTCTTTTTTTTCTGGCATATCACGATACTATTGGACCTGCAACCTCAACAAACGAAAGTTTGTTAAACTAATAACAATGCTACAAACCATAGTTTGCAGACTTGAATAATCGAAACTAACCTCTGATTTTGAACCAATGGCATCAACTCCTCCAAAAAGTTTGTCAGCTCTTGTTCTCCCTCCACCATTGAACCATTAGTTGTCAAAGATTCAGTGATAATTTGTTTTGCTACAATCATTTGAATCTTCCAAGCACCACAATGTTGATTCACTTGCAAAACTGAGTGAACTAGAGATCTAATTTTTTTAATTGCAGCCATTGAAGTCCCTGGTTGCACATTGTGTGTGTGAGTGCCTACATGAAGCATCAATCTCTCCATGCTTGTGTCCTTTGGTAAAATGTAATAAACTTTGCAATCACAAGTTGCATAACAAGTGACAGCTTTACTACAATAGTGACACGTGATTGAATGTTTTTCTTCACTTGCAAGTAGCCCCTTGCTCACTGTGCTATTGAGGTAACCATGAAAATACATTTTATTATGTTGATTGTGCTCTCATAGTAAGGACAATTGACTCGATGACATTGTAAGTCTCCAAGGCAATGGCTAATTCTCGAAGTAGCATCAGGGAAAATATTAGTTGGATGGGGTCTTGTCCAGACATGACCATCATATTATTGCTGCATCCCATCCATGTTTGAAGATGTGCCATATGTCGGCAGAAGAACAAAAGCAATAGAACCATTGTACTCTCTTGGAATCTCACTAACAAAAAAAGGGCCTTCGCTCATCCGCAATAAAGCCTTCAACTTCTTTCCTCTAGGGCTATTAGCAATCCAAGGTAAAATCTCTTTCTTTATTTGTGGAAATGAATGAGGACTATCAAGTCCATCATCCGACTCTAAGTCAATAGTCGGAGTTGAGACGGGTGCATAAAAAGCATTTGTTATAAGTGGCGAAGAAGTTTGAGACGACGTCTCTGCAAAGGAATCGGATGTAATGTCTACAACAGGTCTTGAAAGTGAATGAGCTTGTTTGCTATTTTCTATAGTGTGTAGTCCTTCATCTTGGTCCATGGTGAAAGTGGTATCACAATGTACTATTTTATACCGACATGAAAGAGAAGAATCGAGCAAAAATTGCTCCGCACCATTGATATCCGCTTGGCCATAAACCGCGATCTCTTCACTGTAAGCATCAAGTTGGAAAATAGCATACAAACCTACCAGCTTCCGGTCAGGGGGTAGAAGTGATTGAAGAAAATAAGAGCTCGTAAGAATCTTTCCATCCCTCAGGGGCACAACACGTTCCAGTGATTCGGAGCGAATTGACCATTGAAGAGTAACTTCTGCCATCGTCTCTCACAAAAGCCGGTTTGAAACTCAGCAAACAATGGAGCTATGAAGGCGAAATATTATATCTAATAGCATGCCTATTGTTTATCAATTTCTTTGAACGTAGAAATAATAGTCCGTTACCCCCACCAAATATGGATTAAATGAGCTCTTACTCCATGGGCAAGTTCTTAGTGACGGTTGAAGTTGCGAATCAGTCCATTAATGAACCAAATCATTAAAAAAAGTCTACATATTGAAAAATCACAAAACTTAGTTAAATAAATTTTTTTAAAAAACATGTCTTTTCGAAAATCATGTCGTGTTGTAGCACATATTTTTATAAGCATGTTTTATTTTGTCAGAT
Organism: Lygodium microphyllum; assembly: GCF_053477565.2. Lineage (NCBI taxonomy): Eukaryota > Viridiplantae > Streptophyta > Polypodiopsida > Schizaeales > Lygodiaceae > Lygodium > Lygodium microphyllum. Next base: position 151,912,797 of record NC_141146.1, on the reverse strand, counting down.
GTCAGGCGCCATCAACATTTATATTTTTTAGTAAATAAATTTTCGGTGTTCGAGAGAAACATTCTCTCATGATGGATGTTCAATATGCACGTACCGCTTGCCATTGAAAGTTGTGTGTAACGGTTTAAACATATCTTCTTATTTGTCCTTCTTCTTCTTCTTCTTCTTTTTCTTCTTTTTCTTCTTCTTTTTCTTCTTCTTCCTTTTCTCTTTTGTTTCCCTCTTCTTCTCTCCCATTGCAAGTTGGAAGGCATAAAGAAGAAGCAAGAAGGAGAGCAGCCCCTGCAACAAGCTCAAACAAGATCAACATTCTCCATCAAACTCACCGGGTAAGCTCCACACTCCATCCTTATGGCTGAAAATCTATATTTCAAGTTTCATTTTTCATCCATGGCTGAAAGAAATGGAAGAGCAGGTAGACAATGAGAGGACAACAATGGGAGGGGAGAGAAGGAAAGGGGAGGTAGAGAAGGAGACGATAAACTGGAAAAATGGGAGAGGAGGAGACCTTTGGGACACCCGGGGCTGTCTGCATCAATGCAGATAACTCTCGAGGGTTGGGCACAACCCCCTTTTGAGGGAGGAGGAGGAGAGGGAGAAGGCGAGGAGGGGGAACCCTCAGTACCCGCCGCCCGTTGTCTACGTCAACATAGACGACCTGGTGGGGGGGCGGGGTACCTTATGAAATGGGGCGGGTAGTGCACAGCCGCCCCCCTCTCAGCCCCTCCTCCTTAAACCACTCCCCTCTCAGTCCCTGCTCCCTAAACCACTCCCCTCTCAGCCCCTCATCCTTAAACCACTGCGCCTCCCTAAACCGCCCCTTAAACCTCTTCTATAGCCAAGTTACCTACAATTTTTGGCTTCAGGGGCGCTGCCCCCGAACCCCCGCCATCCCCAGGCGACAGTAGTAGGGGGGGCTGATGCCCCCCCTACACCCCCCTCCATATAGAGTGGGTGTAAATCGCGCGAGTCCAAGGCATGAAAAATTAAACCATTTTTAAATCGTACGCAAATCATCCTAAAGAAATAAGTGTGACATGATTTGATTTTTTTGGATTGGGAATTGTCAAGCACTCAGCATTGTCTGCGTCAACGCAGACAGGAACAAGGGGTTGGGAGTATCCCCCCTTTGGGGGTGCGGGGGTGAAAATGTGGTCAGGAGATTCAAATGATTAAGAAAATTTAATACATTTATTAAAACCAAATAACAAATGATATTAAAGTGTGCCGTCTGCGTCAAATGGTCATATTTTGGTGGAGATTAATTAATAGAACATGTGATTTAGTTGAGTTGTCTTCATTTTTAAAATGATTTGTGGTTTGTTTTAGTACTTCTGAGCATGGCTAGAGGTCGGCGTGGTGGTGGTAGGAGAGGTCAAAGCAGAAGGGGCCTTCCAAGTAAGTCATTCAATCACTCTTGTAAATTTACATATTCCATTCTTAATGATTAAGCAACTCTTTTAAAGTTCCATATAAATGTTATATTCTATTTTCAAATTATTTTTGTAGATACTCCAATTACAAGGTTAAGTTCCGGTCTATGCAATAGACTAGTAAGTATCGATCAAGAAGCATCCTCCCGTGCATTCTCTGAATCTCCAAATAACAAGGGTGGAAAACCAATGAAAAAATGTTCTTTCATTGATGATGAAGCACTTGAGGATAGCATGGATGAAGCAAGCAATGACATTCATGCTGATCCTATGAGCACCCACACTACCACCACGGAGTGTGGTGAAACAACACAAGGGAGGTCTTTAGATTTGCAAACTGTACATGAGGAAAATGAAGAGGTGAATGAGGATGTTGCTTATGAAGAAAAGAAAGAGGTCAGTGAGCATGATAGACACATTGGAGAGAATGTCAAGTTTGGGCTTATGTCAGATGTGTTGGCCTCATTTTTTGTAACGATGTCTACTTCTCCTCCTCCTATCCCTTTGTGTAGACTTGTGCCTTATGAGGCTATAAGGCTTGTATCTAGTTCTGCTACATGGTTGATTTTATCTTTCGATAATGCTTCGTATATGGAAACAATGGGGAAATTTTTGGTTTCTTTGAGAAGGCCCACTAGTGAGCTAATGGATGTATCTCCCCAAAATTTGGAAGAGTGGGGCCCTCTTTGGAGATAAGTTAACCAAAGGTTTGAAGATGAATTGACTGATGACTGGGCTGATTTAAGAGGGCGCAAGTTTTTGGTATGGGATGGTAATCATAGGTTGAAGACATGGATGAAGAGGATAAAGGAAGGTAACTATGCATTGTCTTGCTTTCTCTTATTTATTGTGATGATACTTCCTTCTTTGACTAATTATTTATTTTATTATTTGATGTATGTAGTTTATAATGAATATATTTCGCGACATGTTAGAGTTCTATGTCAATTCATTCAAGTGGAGAAGAAGAAAGAAGGAGAACTATTGTTAGCATTGGATACATAAAATGCGTAAGTATACTTATCACTATTAACTTTTTCAAATGGGTTAATAAATCATCAATTGTGTGTGAATATTGCCAATAGTTTTTATTTATGTGTGAATCTCAAAATATAAAGATAATTTATGTGTGAATGTTAAGATATTTTATTTATAACAATAGGTTTCATTTGCGTGTGAATGCCAATAGGTTTCATTTATTAGTTATGTGAATGTGAATAGGTTTTATTTATGTGTGAATCTTAAAATTTAAAGACAATTTTCAATGTTGTAGTGTAACAAGAGCACATGTCAAACCCAACCTAGGCCATGAAATTTTCATGTTCCAAAAGTTTGGCATCGCTGATAAACAAACCATTTTGGAAAGGATGAGCCCTTCTCAAAGACGGTGGGCTGAAATAGAGTATGAAATTGAGGGGAAAAGTAACCATGGCAATGATCCATGGTACAAGAACCCATGTTTGCTAATATCACTTTTGGTGTGGAAGGTAAAAAGTTTGGTATAGTATTTTAGTTTTCAGCATAACAAATTGTGGTATCTTGAATTTAACCATAACTAAGAATAGTGTATTGGTTCTTCTATTTAGGATGACTATAACTCTGCCATACTCAAAGAGGAGGCCCACCTCAAGGAGCTTGCATTGCCAGAGGCAAATTATGAGGCAAAAAGAAAACAATTCATAAACAAAGAGCAAGATGAATGGAGGGACAAAGGATACAAGTACCTTGGAATAGCTAATCCTGCGCATGGAGAGGATTTCTTTTCTGTTTTGTTTGCATTGAATTGGGATGAAAAGAACATGATGGCTATTACCAAGGACAAACTGTATGCCATTTGTAGTGCTAATATTGCTGCGGAGAGGTATGTTTTCCTCATGGACTAATGTTCTCTTATTTTTTGGAATTGAATATAATTTGGTTCAACAATATTGAAGTTATGTTTTGTTCAATAACCAATATATTAGAAAAAGGGAGATTTTACTTCTCATGACTGTCACAAAGGCAAAGGACTCCACTATGTCACACCTTGCGGATGTAAGGAGATTTCGTAGCTAGATGAAGTAAGAGGTGTATTGGTTTCATATGATTGGAGAATGCTCCTTATTGATCAGGAGCTTACAAGTTGATGGCACTGAGATTCCAGGAGGCTTTAATGTTTTTTTAAAAAGGCCAAAGACGTTTACATATTTTAAAGGCATTTGCAAATATTTTTGGTGAAATGAAGAATGTTGGAGACTCTGAGAAGGTTCCAGAGCTCACACAATCAAGCAAGAGGGTGGTATACATGTATTTCTAGTATAAAGAAACCATATTTTCTAAATACCATATGTACAAATGTATTCTAACTTAAGAGTGCTTTTGTTGTTTGTTCTTATGTTTTTGGAAAAGATGGTTGCGTAGTCTACATGAAAGTGGAGTGCTAGAAAGCCTCCCTCCTCTAGTGGAGGAGTGGATGGACTTGGGATGTGAAAATTGTATGTTCTCAAAAGCATTGCTTGAGAGGGGTCTATCGGAATGGGAAATGCGTATTTGTCCATGGTGGATAGACTATCCATTGGATGACATTCCACGGCAAGAGATTGAATTAAGAGAGAGTAAGTACTTTGAGAGCCAAACATGGTAAATATGTGGTAACTCTTGCTCTTAGCTATTTGTTTTAGTAATACTTGCCTTATATGCAGGATTTCTGGAACAAAATAGAGTAATTTCTATGCACAAAGAAGAGGATGAAGGAAATGGTACTTTCTAAAAATGTATTTGTTTAACATGAAACTTATCATAACTTTTTAGACTTTTGTGTTTTCTTAACTTTGTTGTTTTTGCAAATTAGAAATGTCCAATACAATAGACATGGTCCCTTATATTGTGGGGATAAAGGGGACTTGTGGTGGTAGCATGGCAAAGGGTATATTGGATGGAATGTAAATTTTTAGTTTGATCCAAGTAGCCTTGCTTCTAATTTGCATGAATATGATATTATATTGTGTTGACTTCACACTACTTAGGTGCCATTAGTGATGCAACTATTGATACTACAATGAAGAAAAAGTCCATGGGAAAACATAAGAATATCCCCACGATAGATGATGCGTTGAAGCATAGCAAGGGTAAGCAAATTTGCATGAATGATAGAGTTTAGGATTTTCATTTGACGAGTCAATTTATTAAAGTATTATTTTGTTGTCTTTATATTGCGTAGGTAATATAAGTGAATCAAATGAGATTGGTACAACAAAGCGAAGGTCTAAACACAAAGAGAAAGTTGTTTAATTGGATGAAGAATTAGAAGGTGAATCAAGTATCATTTTTTGGATTATTGGAGTCATGTTAAAAGTACATTTTTATATATTTTTGAAGATAATATAAAATCTAAACATTAAACACTAAATAATTTGCTTTCCTTCATATTTTTCTTTACAACTTTAGGTAAAAAAGATGGTTTTGACATGCATAGCATTTGGAAAGAAAAGGAAAAAAGTGAGGGTCACTTTGAGGGATCTTTGCAACATACTACACCTTCTCGGGCTATGTTGTTCATGACTCAATCATCAAAGCCTATACAAGAGTCTTGTAGACGTCCCGCTATACGCAAGACAGGTATGTAGATTTCTAGCTTTACATTCTGAGTCTTAACATTTAGCCAACATCAATATTTGTAAGTAAACTTTATTTTGATGATAGGATTTCAATACCAAACTATCGTAGATGCTCTGTTGGTAGACGTGATATCGATCGATGATTTTGCATTGGATGGGTATATTTTATCACCATTCTCTATATACACATCTATTGTAATGGTTACTTATGCTTTGTTATTGTGTTTTCAATTTTAGCATTAAACGCTTCATGGAGGGAAATACCATCAACTCTTACCAGTGTAATGGTGTCCCATCATATGAGGTTGCTAAGTTGTTGTTTGCAGATTTTCCTACATCTTTGCTTGTTGTTGGCCTTGAGGCAGAAGGTATATGTGCTTGCATTAGTTTAGTTTATAAACTCATGTGATATTGCATGGTCTTATACATCTTTACATTTGAAAGGGATTCCTGAATGGAATACATTTTCTAGTGCACTTGTCAAAGGTGTCATGGACCTAGCCCATAGATTCTTGGCAGATGAGGGGTTCTTGGTGACTTTGGGACTTGCACAACACTTTGGAAAAGTGCTTAGAGGAGCTCATGCCATTGGATTGAAGCTCCATTGCACATGGACTCTCGTGTGTGAGGGTGGATATAGACACCCTGATACTCGAGAGGAGGTAAGTGTGTTGAAGACAAACTTGTAACTTTTTAAAATAAAAGTTTAAGTAGCTAACAAGATGATTCTGCATTGCTAGGTCATGGACCTTACTATTGGCTTGTTTTATCGAGGGATGCATGTCCCTTCATATGATAGAGAGGCTGGCGAGAGGGTTAGCCCATACAGGTTTCCTGCCTCTCGTAGCTTCCTTTTCGAGACAGACCTCCAGGGCACATCATTTGAGCACACTTATGTGGATGGTATAGAGGTTCGAGGGGGTGCAGAAAGATCACTAGTTTTTTATAGGTGCGTTATATACTCTTAGACTGGTTTATACTTTGCATTGAGATATGTCATGCTTTTGTTATGGATGTTACTAAATGGTTTCTTTTGTAGGTGGCCCCTTGCTACGTTCACAGAGGATCTCGACTATGTGCTGGATATTTTTTCAGGTTGTGGCGGCCTTGGTAGAGCATGTATAGAGATGCATCGTTTTTGCATGTGCCTTGAGGGTGATTTTAGCCTCTACAACCAGTGCTTGGTTGATGTGGCATGCGGACAGCCTAGTGACGATGATGATTTCACATGATTTGTAGTTGCATTATTTTTAATATGATGCCTTGTATTGGTAGTGCATGCCATGGGACTTGATGATGCTTGGGAATTATGTATGACTCTATGGATTTTGGATCTCACTTAAATTGGGATTACTTCATAAACTTATAAAATTATGCTAAAACTTCATGCTTTAGAAGTAGTTGCATACCTATTTTTTGTTAGAGATCAAAGCATTCAATAGTTTGCGATTAGTTTGCAATTCAACATCCTAATATAATTGATCTAATTAGTTTGCAATTGCAAAATAATTAAATTCAAAGCAATAACATAATCAAACAAAAAGCTCCATAAAATAACCAAAAAAATCCAAGTGATGACCAAAAAGCTTCAAGAAGCACTTAAAAAGCTCCAAATGAAGAGCTTGCTAAATAATAGCACTCTATCCTAATTGTGGGTTCTTAGGGGGGGCCGTCTAGGGGAAATGCCCCTAGGTGGGGTCTAGGGGCAACACACTTAGGGGGTAATGCCCTCTAGTGGGAATCTTGAGGCAATGCCCCTAGTGAGGGTCCAGAAGTAGCGTGATGATGGTATAGCCATTACATGATTTTTAAAAAAATCGCGACTTAAAATCTTTAAAGAAATAAAAAATAGTAACAAAAATAAGATCTAAATCTGCTCGTATTTCGTAATAAGTTATGGTAATTTGAATAGCATGATACATTAAATAATTCTTTTTATGAGTTCAGTCTTTACAACTAATCATGGCATTTTTCAAAACGAGTTTCTCTTTCCCTCCCTCTCTCTTTCACACAACTTTCTAACCTAAGTGTTTTCTCTGTTGCATTTTTACAATTGTAAGTTTTGCATCCCTAATCCTCTGCGTTTTTTTCTCTACTCCTATCTCCCCTCTCTTACTGCAAGTTTTGCGGCCCTAATCTTTGGTGGTTTTGTCCCCCTACTTTTCTTTGAGTACTCTCTATTGTTTCATTTTCTCAACTAAAACAAATTGTGTAGTGCAAATTTTGATTCGAATCTAGTGCTACGACCAAAACTGCTTGTCTCTTCAAATAAAAAATCTTGCTCCAAGGGTTCAGCAATTCTATAGGGCAGCAGTGAATGATCACCACTCCCCAACATGTTTGCTCTGCTTCATGAGTGATTTCTATTATGTTCCGAATGGTACAGATTGCTTACTTCTACTAACTACAACATATTTTAAACTCTTCTCTACCTTATTTATGATTTTAAGTTAAATTACACTTATTTAGTACTAGTGATTCTGTCACTAAATTGATTGCTTATTACGCATTCTCTATTTAATAAATTCATGTCAATAAATTAATGACTCGCTTTTCTTTAAGTATTCATGATGATCTAGCATGGCCATGAGACCGTTTAGAGACCAATATTCCTAGTACATCACTTAATGGGGTGATCAGAGCACTGCGACGGGGATATCTGGTACAGGCAGTACAAGTTATGAAGGGGAAAAGAAGTGTCTGCCAAGTGTAAGAGTATACACAAGAACCAAGGAGTTACACATAAATGAAGATGGATTGAGTTCTAGGAAGAGGAAGTGCATTAGCATTGTGTATATGTATTTATGTATGCATCCACGAACGCCTAGGAATGTTTTACTTGTATGTAATGAGCATTGCATTCATTTGGGGTCATCCTCTCCCTTACAAGTCAAGGTTTAAGGTCTTTTCTTTCATTAAGAAAGACGAGAGAGGGAATTCTCTCACTAAGAAAGATAAGAGATGTGATCCTCTAGAAGTGAGGAGAGAAGTGATTTTCTCTTTCTAAGGTCTAAAATGACACAAGCTTTTGTGTGGAATTCAATCTTAAGATTGAGGCCCAATGCAATCTAATAAAATCTCCTTATCTATGACTCAAGGTGGTTGCATAGACCACAAGTTAAGAGTACAGTTTAAAAAGCTATTTTTTGAAAAATCCATTTTAAAAATATCTCGCAATAGAAAAACGATCTCTAAAAACGGGCCAATACGGTTATCGAAAACAGCGAGATCTATAAGTTTTGTGTTGGACGTTTTTTCATCCAAACAACGCACAAAGAGATATCTCAAAATTAGTGTTGCAGAGTGGAACAACCACATCTTGCATGAAGATCAACTCAACTCTCTCTCCAAGAAGAGAACCTCTTGAAAGTCTATAAAAGAGGAGGCTCTCCTTGGGTGTAAGGGAGAGGTGAAGTGGTGCATAGATTGGATGCCGTAAGTGCACGTAGTGAGCATCAGAAGGTCCACAAGAACAAAAGAACTCTACTTTTTGCACACAAATCAATGTAGAAAGCTTGCAGACATGAACAAGAGACCAATTGGGTGCAATCTCCCCCCATGCCTTGCGTGAGCGCTCCACAAAGTATGTATTTCATATATTAATCATCTTCAAGCTCAAATAATAGCCCAAATTACAAAATAGCACGCTTTAGCTTTTGAGTTTGCTTTTGTGCCAAATAGAAATAAAGCTAATGGGCGCCTAAGAAGTTAGGCATACCCAAATACAATGTCCAATACAAATATCTAAATCGTGCGCCCATGCGCATACAAAAATAATAAATAAATATCAAGCGCCTTGATAAATAAGCACGACAAAATATAGGCGCCATGCCTAAGGTATGTGCCCATCAAAATATTGACGATAAATTTGAATACACGCTATCCTCCAATGCTTTCCACTCTGCCACCGCTGCTATCTCTACACATCAACTGAAGCATTCACAATTGTTAGTAAAATAATACAATTAAACCGACAAAAGTGAATACCTAGTAGTCTTCGGCTACATAAATAAATTAATTGGTTAGAAATCAATCCTAACCTTAATTTATCACGAGTGCGCACTCTAAACTCATAAACATTTATTAATTTAAATATGTATTTTGCGGAATCACCCGCTATGGAATCACCCATGTACACACTAAATTAATAAAACGCCCGAAAAGGATAGGTGTCCCCATCGACTTCTCGCACAAAGAATCCACTTTGTGTATGAGCCCCGGTAATAAAAGTTTATGGAATCCACCGTGGCACGGAATCCACCGTGAAATATGCCTCCTGGCATCATACCCCCGGGGTGGGATAGCAATTGTCCTCAATTGCTATTAGCTCAATGTGGAGCTAACAGAGTGGGGAAAGCATTTAAGTCTCTAGTGTGCATCCATTGGGCCTCTTCAATAGGATGGTTTTTAAACTTGACCAAATATCTAGAATATCTACGGCCAGTTCTAGTGGTCATAAAGTCAGTATCTATAATAGTTTCAGGTTCAAGGATTTCAGTCTCTTCATCTAACAAAGGTGGGTTTTCATAGACAGGGTGTACAGGTAATTGGTCTCTAAAGAGTCGTAATAAACTAATATGGAAGGTGTTATGGATTTTCCAATGTTGTGGTAGTTCTAGTTTAAATGCATTGTCATTGATTTTATGTATGATCTTGAATGGTCCATAGAATCTAGGTGCCAATTTCACTACTGAGTGTTTATCTACACTTTGTAATCTACGTTTTTCTATACGTAACCAAATATAATCATCAACTTTGAAATTCATGGCTTGTCTTTTCTTATTTGCTTGTTTTGTATATCATTGCTGGGCTTTGGTAATCATATCTTTAACTTCCTAAAAAATAGTAGCGTGCATGTTAGCAATATCATCAACAGTCTGAATTTTATTTAATAATGATGCAACATGTGTAGGCAATCTATAACCATAAATAACTTCAAATGGTGCTTTCTTTGTAGCTGTGTGTGGTGTATTGTTATATGCAAACTGAAGTAAATGTAGATGTGTATCCCATGTGTGTGGTTTTGAAATGGTGTAAGCACGTAAAAGATCTAAAATAGTACTGTTAGTAGCTTCTGTTTGACCATTTGTTTCAGGATGAAATGCAGATGAAAAATCAATCTTTGTTCCTAAGTTAGCAAACAAAGTAATCCAAAAATTATTACAGAATCTAGAATCACGATCAGAAATAATGACTTTTGGTAAACCATGATTAGTAAACACAGTTTTCAAAAACAATTGAGCAGCTTGAGATGCAGTTAAAGTTTTCTTGCATGGAATGAAATATGCTTGTTTACTAAACCTGTATACAACAATCCAAATCATATCATGGTTAGCTTTAGTGTTAGGTAAACCAGTGATAAAATCCATTGAAATTTGTTCCCATGGTCGTGATGGAATAGATAATGGCATTAGTAAACCATATTGTTTACCATGGTGTCTTTTAACTCGTTGACAAACTAAACATTCAGAAACAAAGTTAGATACATCAGTGTCCATATGTGGCCAATAAAAATCTTCAGTCAATGTACGCAAAGTAGATATAATACCTCTATGACCTTGATATGGAGGACAATGAATCTCATTCAAAACAAAAGATCTAAATGGAACTGTCACACATAATCTCTTTTCATAAAACATGAATCCATTATTGTAAAGCAGTGAATCAATAGGAATCCAATTATTTGCACCTAATTTATTCCAATCAGCTTGAAAAGTAAGATCCCGATGATAAATATCTTTCATAGGGATAAGGGAATCAAATGATATCACAGAAATATTATGAATTGTTGGTCTTCTACTTAAAGCGTCGGCTACAACATTCTCTTTTCCTGGTTGATATTGTATAAGGGGATGAAAACTTTGAATGAAAGCTGCCCATTTAATATGTTGGTCGGATATTTGGGATTGACTAAGGAGATGTCTAATGCTTTGTTGGTCAGTTTTAATCATAAATTCAGAACCCATTAAGTAATGTTTCCATTGAATATATGTTTCCATTAAGTAATTGTGTTCTAAATGTAGTTTTGAATATATCAGATTTATCCAATCTTACTTGATGATAACCAAATTTAAGATCTATATTATTGAATATGGCAGAACCTTGTAGTTTATCCATAAGATAATCTACCCTAGGAATTGGATATCTATTCTTAACAGTAATTTTATTTAGGGCACGATAATCAATGCACATGCGATAAGTATTATTATTCTTATTTACCAATAAGACAGGTGCACCAAATGGAGAACTACTAGGTCTAATTAATCCTCTGTTAAGCAATTCTTCTATTTGATTTTGAATTTCTTTCTATTCAATTTGGTTATGCCTATATGGTGCTTTACATGGTGGTTGTGTACCAGGAATTAAATCTATTTTGTGATCTTCAGGACATGAGGGTGGTAGTCCAAGTGGTAAATCATCAGCAAAACAATCTTTAAATTGAGCAAGAAATTGTGTATGCCTAGGATGCATATGTTTTTCTTTAGCTTGAAGTTCATTCACCCAAATTAAATAAGATTTACTACTTTTATGTAATGCACGTTTAGCTTGAGTATGAGTAAGCAATGAAAAATTATTGGAGGCATGCATACCATGCAATATGATTTGTTTTGCTTGAAAATAAATTTTAATTGAATGCGTAGAATAATCTATGTCAGGATTATACTGATGACACCAAGGCATACCTAAGATAATATCACTAGACTGTAAAGGTACAACTAGGAAATTCCTTCGTTCAGTATATTCTCCAATTTTAATTTCTAAGTTATGCACTTCTTATGTTTCATTATATATTGTACCTAAGAATGCTGCTTTAATGCGATAATGTGTAGAAACAGTTTGTAATTTCAATTCTTTCACTAACTTTACAGAAATAAAATCATGTGTGCTACCATTATCATGTAAAATAATCTTTTCTTTACCATGCACTAAACATTTCATTGTCAACAAAGAATGTGGAGTTGGCATACCTGGTAAAGTATCCGAAGTAGTACCAATGTCGTCATCATCTTCTGTAAAGTTGGGCATTTCCTCATGTTCTTCTTCTTCCATTGCTCCAAGATAATTGATATGGACAGGTGGCTTTTTGGTTTGGCAATTGGCTGCTAGATGTCTAGGTTGATGGCATTTGTAACAAACTATTGGTTTGGCTTTAGATACATTGTTGGTAATGGTAGGAAGTTTAGGAATATTGGGATTTGGCTGTGAGGATGGCTTAGGGTTTGGATTGGTATTTGATGGCAAAGCAGGTGGTCGTGTCCAAGACTTACGGAATGAAGATGGAAGAAAACAACTTTGATTGAATCTTCTAAAATTTGAATTGAATTGTTTGAAACCATAGTTACCATTAGTTTGAAATTGTTGTGGACGCTTGTCTCTTCCTCGAATCTTGTCTTCAGTGTCATGAGCCAAAGAAATTGCATCTTCAAGGGTTGTTGGCTTGAACATATTGACTTCAACATAGTAATGTCCAAGTAAGCCAGACATAAACTTGCGTTTGTGAGTCGCTTCAGGTACATCTTCAAGCATGCGTAGTTGTAGTAGTGCATTCCAAAAACGTTCAGTGTATTGGGAAATAGGTTTGCAATCTCTTTGCTGTAGAAGATCACATTGCTTTATGGATTTTTCATGGAATTGAGGAGGAAGGAAATTCTGCAAAAAAAAATTTTGGAAACTCTCCCAGGAAGTGGGACAATCAATGCTCTTGTGAACCATAGTCCACCATAGAGATGCTCGATCGACTAAATGATTAGTGACATATTTAATTTTGTCTTTCTTAGCATATGTCTCTTAATGAAAGTAATCATCAAATTGGCTGATAAATGCAAGTACAGTCTTTTCATCTCGAGATCCATTGAAAGTACGAAATTTGAAGTTTCTTTTACTTATCTTTGTTTCTTTGCGGATGGATTGGGCTTTGAGTGTCGTATCAATGATACGTCGTATAAGATATTCGAGTTGCAGTCCATCTTTGTTGGTGGTAGATCGTTGCAAATTGGCCAATTGAACTTGTAAAGCTTGTCGGGCTCTTCGTTCTTCATCAAGCTGCATCATAATCAAATCCAATTTTTGTTCCATAGTTGGTTCGAGTAAATCATCTTCAGCCATAAGATCGTCCATATTTTGTTCCGTCATCCTATAAAATCCAAAAGACCTCACACTCTCGAAATCTGATTAGCGGGATGAGCGTAGCTCAAAGTCGGGTATACAAGGCTTATAAAATTTGTTTGGCTTTTGTAGTCTTTGTCTTTTGCAGTTGCGGTATTCATTGTCTTCGTAGAAGTGGCGTATAATCTTCGTATGACCTGCGTATGACCTTCTGCGTTTGCTGAAACTAGTTCAGTAAGTCTGCAAATAGAAACATAGTCTTCCAGAGAGCAATAAACAAATTTTGTGCTTCTGCGTATGAACAGTCTTTATGGAGTAGTTGGATAAGTCAATAATGACCTCTGTGACTTAAGTAACTTGCAGGAGTAAAGTAACTTGGAAGACTTAGTGGATTTAGTAGTTTAAAGCTTATGTGATTAAGCTTGGAGATTCTGCACTGGCAACGAATTCGATTTTAAGAGGGGAGGCTGTTTTTTGCTGCCGTTTCTGACGTCGAGATGCCGCGATATCAGTTCGTTGAATTTCATAGTTGAAGCTTTTTTAAAGCTTCTTATAAAGCTTATCACTTAAGCTTAATAAACTTTAATATAAAGCTTTTAAGCTTTGTAGCTATGGAAGCTTACTGTCTCTGGTTCAAAAAAACTTGAAGAAGGAGATGTACAAGTGGTCCTCCGCCTCCTCAGGCCGGTCCTTCGCAATCAGAGGATGCAGATAGGGGTTCTTGATCGTCAGGAATACACCAGTATCGATCGTTCACGACGAAATTGACTGTAGAGCTCGATTGTTCCAGGAGCTTCGCCTTCGTGCAAGATTGTAAGTGATTGGAAGTTCTTGATCTCAGCTTCGCTCTGATACCACTGCTGCACAGATCGGATGCCGTAAGCGCGCGTAGTGAGTGTCAGAAAGTCCCCAAGAACAAAAGAACTCTACTTTTTGCACAAAAATCAATGTAGAAAGCTTGCATGACATGAACAAGAGACCAATTGGATGCAATCTCTCCCCATGCCTTGTGTGAGCACTCCACAAAGCATGTATTTCATATATTAATCATCTTCAAGCTCAAATAATAGCCCAATTTACAAAATAGCACGCTTTAGCTTTTGAGTTTGCTTTTGTGCCAAATAGAAATAAAGCTAATGGACACCCAAGAAGTCAAGCGTACCCAAATACAATGTCCAATATAAATATCTAAATTGTGCGCCCATGTGTATATAAAAATAATAAATAAATATCAAGCGCCTTGATAAATAAGTGTGACAAAATATAGGCGCCATGCCTAAGGTATGCGCCCATCAAAATATTGACGATAAATTTGAATACACGCTATCCTCCAATGCTTTCCACTCTGCCACCACTGCTATCTCTACACATCAACTGAAGCATTCACAATCGTTAGTAAAATAATACAATTAAACCGACAAAAGTGAATACCTAGCAGTCTTCAGCTACATAAATAAATTAATTGGTTAGAAATAAATCATAACCTTAATTTATCACGAGTGCGCACTCTAAACTCATAAACGTTTATTAATTTAAATATGTATTTTGCAGAATCACCCATGTACACACTAAATTAACAAAACACCCGAAAAGGATAGGCATCCCCATCGACTTCTCGCACAAAGAATCCACTTTGTGTATGAGCCCCAGTAATAAAAGTTTACGGAATCCACTGTAAAACCTCACGGAATCCATCGTGGCACGGAATCCACCGTGAAATATGCATCCTAACATCATGAAGGAAGCATCACTTTGCATGTATCAAAGAGGAGAAGAGAAGGTGCAAGTTCTGTGAAAGCCCTGCTGAAATTAAGTGTTGTGGAAGCTCTACTGAAATCAAGTTCCAAGAGGAGAAGAGAAGGTGCAAGTGCTGCGGGAGCTCTACCGAAATTAAGTTCCAAGAGGAGAAGAGAAGGTGCAAGTGTTGTGGAAGCTCTGCTGAAATCAAGCACCAAGAGGAGAGCCCTACACATATTGTATAGGAGAGAAGGAGACTTAAGAAGGATCAAAAGGTGCCAACTTCCAAGTTGTGCAAGTGTTAGCCGGTTGTATATCGTGCAAGGAACCGTGATCTTGTTTCCAAGATCTATAAGTAAGAACTGACTTATGTGTAACGGAGGAGCTTACTCCTTGTCAATAATATAACTCCACAAGGGGGGGGGGGGGGGACTTGCCCATCTTCCAGTCCCTAGTGTGTTGCTAATTTTTCTACCTCTCTCTCTACATCTTTCTTTTCTCTCATCTATTCTCCCTCTATGCCAACATAATATTCGCCATATATATTTTAAGTATATAAGAAAGTGGAGCGTGTATCTCGGATTCTATAACAGATTCTCCACTTCTTTTCTAATCTCTACTAATACATACTCTCTCTTGATCAATTCAATCCATGCAATTACTACAAATCACACAACTAATCTTTCATATGATTAGTATAGAATGATATTAAGATTAGGCATCACAAGCATTATCTAAAGAAGAATCACGTATGAAAATTAAATGTAATCTTTACTTTTGTAGCAATGAGATTAGGCACTTACTCTTGGAAATTCAATGTCTTCTTCTTCTTCTTCTTCTTCTCAATTGCTTGATTGATCTCTTAGAGTGCTTGTCTTTTTTTATGCTCACTACCCTGCAACAAATGATATCTTTTTTATTGTGAATATGAAAAATATGATTTTGTGCAATGTTGAAAATGTTGATAAGTAAGCATGCGAACTCTCCTTATACTAGAGAGGATAAGGGTATCTAGGTGTAAATGAACTGGAGGACAGGGGAGCAAGGGGAAACCCTAACCCTAACTCCTCCAGAGGCTATATAAACTACCTAAAGTACACCCCCACAGTTGAGGAGAGTGTACTAGTTGTACCTTGAACAACTTACTAAGCAAGATCTTCTTCTTGTACTTAAGCTCTCTCTCTCTCTCCCTCTTGTGCACACTCTCTCATGCTTCCAACTCTTATTTTCCACATGGTATGAGAGCCATCTCTGATCCCTTTAGGTTTCCTAAACCTCAGCTCAACCTAAGTGCACAAGAAAAGCTCCACTTTCTCATCTTGATCTTTCAACCTCCAGCTAGTATCTATCTCCATTGGAGGAGCTTGTGTGAGCAAAAGAGGGCATATTGGCCTCTAATTTCTTCTAAATAACTCCTCCCCAGCTCAAGGCGTAGCAACATAGCACGAGACACCCCAACATCGTGGACGCAAAAGGACGACATTACAGCAAACATAGATTCGGCGCGGTTTTTGACAATGACATGCCTTGAGTTGAATCATGACCAGTAGAAGGCGCAATGATGGTGGTCACCATAGGGCTTTTATAGCGCCCCTAGTGGGCCATCTCCCTCTAAGAGGGTTTGGAGAAATTCCTCCTCTGCTGGCTGCTATCAGCAAAACCCTAAATGTGGGTTTCTAGTAGCCATAGCCAAGAAGCTTCAAGCTCACTCATTTTCATTTATTTTTTCAATCTAGGCATTATCAACAGTGAATTTAATAATTGAAAAACCCTTGTCAAGATTTGTTACTACCCTGTGGAGCTTAAATGCAGAGGTTCTTCTCATTTCATGGGCAATATTAAGTTTGTAAAGATCAACCTACATTATGAGTATAAGAATGAAAGTTGGTAAGAATGCTTCTTAGCACTACCGATGCATTCAATTGATGCTTCTTATTGTTTGCTGGCTGGTAAATCAGAGAAGTGAGTGTTATTGTACTCTCATCTAATTCATCCCATAGCATAGAGTTGATTGATAAGCCATGTTCCACCAAGAACTCCTCAAATAGGCCACATTATCAGGAGGAGCCTGAAGTCCAGACAAAGTTCACCTCATTGAAACCTAGGAAAATAGTAAAACTTAAATCAAGGGTTGTTCGCAGAATAGAACCACCATCTTGAGATATTACATATGTATGATTTCCAACCTTTTTTATCTTTACAGTTTTAAAGTTGGTTATCATTTGTAGGGCTTTCAATTCTGCTATTTGGTTTGTACTTAGCCATCTGTAAAGGACTAGACATTGTCATTACTTAAAGCAATAGGTAAGATCTTTCTATAATGGCCATGGCCTATGCAAATGTAAGGCCTCAAATTCACAAGTTCAATGGAAAAGATTTCCATCCCTGGCAAGTTCTCATAAAATATAAAATGATGGAATGAGGCTACTGGTCCTTCATAAAAGGGACCAAAGTTATTGACCCATCCAATCCCCTTGATGTAGAAGATGATGAAAGAGCTCCATCATCATGCTTCATTTGGATGAATCTTGAATTCATCATATTGACCAACTCTCCACTGCCAAGGAGAAGTGGGATGAGCTTGAAAGGCTCTATGGTGCTATAGGGAAGAACTCCAAGATCTTTCTAAAGATTGAGTTTTTTAGCTTGGAGTATAAATAGAGAGAAGATCTAAGCAAGTTTATTTCACATATGAAGGGACTCATGGCACAGCTGGTCTCTGTTCAAGCACCCATTCATGATGAAGATGCCATTGCCATCCTTTTGAAGTCTGTGAAGGTCTTTGCAACCCTTGTTACTACCCTTACTAATATCTCAAACCCAACCTTGGCAAGTACCATCTAGTCATGCCTGGATGAAGAGAAGAGGAACCATGATGAAGGGATTTCAACATTTACTTCCCGTGAGAAAGTGTTAGTCCATACAACTTCTACTAAGTGCTCCTTCTGTCACAAAAAAGGGCATATTGTAAGCAATTGTTGGAAGAAATATCCTGACAAAATTAAATGCAATAAATGCAAAAAGACCGGGGCATATCACCAGTAAGTGTCCGAGTGTTCCAAAAGTACCTAAGGAATTAGAGGCCAATTTTGCCTTCCAATCTACAGATGATCGATTTTTTTGAGTCTTGTAACACTCTCTACCTATAACCATCTTTTGTAGCTTGATTTATAAAGACATCTCATTGTGGATTAAGGGGAGGCATCCTATCATGCTTTATCCAATGCCACTTGGCATTGAGGGGGGTGTTGAGAAGTAAGCATGTGAACTCTCCTTATACTGGAGAGGATAAGGGTAGCTAGGTGTAAATGAACTGGAGGACATGGGAGCAAGGGGAAACCCTAACCCTAACTCCTCTAGAGGCTATATAAACTACCTAAAGTATACCCTCACAATTGAGGAGAGTGTACTAGTTGTACCTTGAACAACTTACTAAGCAATATCTTCTTCTTATACTTGAGCTCTCTCTCTCCCTCTTGTGCACACTCTTTCATGCTTCCAACTCTGATTTTCCACAGAATATACTTCCTTTGCTGTGAATATGAAATATATGATTCATGTAATGCCGAATAAACTCTCTTGGATATGAATATGAAATAAATGATTTGTGTAATGCTTTCATCAACGAGTGCTTTTAAAGTACTAACATTTTTTTCTATTGTGTGATGGTATATAACTTAAGGTTTTACCCTAAGG
The DNA here is from genome assembly GCF_053477565.2 of Lygodium microphyllum. Lineage (NCBI taxonomy): Eukaryota > Viridiplantae > Streptophyta > Polypodiopsida > Schizaeales > Lygodiaceae > Lygodium > Lygodium microphyllum. The sequence continues at coordinate 151,894,229 of NC_141146.1, read as the reverse complement.
CTAAATCTAGCCTTATATCAGTTGTATAGTTCACTAATATTAGAGCATTTTATGAAGTTCTTATGCATCGTATGATACTTTACTATATAACACTCTCTATTATACTATATTTTCATAGTAAAATCATTTTTTTAATATTTGATCGTTATATTCTTTATAATTTTACAATAAGCATATGGCCATACAATACTTACCAATACTCAATAGAGCATATTACATGGAATGCAATATATGATTTTGCCATAGGATGAAATGTGATCTTCTAATAACACATATCATGATTTTTCATCAATCTATAGATTAGACCATATGGTTAAAATTTTTCTTATAATATAAGAAGTACCTTTTGTTATCTTATCCAATACAATTTGAGATTTGCCCATGTGGTCAAATTTTTTCTTACAATATAAGATGCGATTTCTATTATTTTCTCCAATATACTGTGAGATTTGGCCATGTTCTTCTTAAGCTATCTCTTGGCCAAAACAAGGACTCTTGCAATATCACAATATCTTGCAATAAATCGACCACTTTGTTCATTCTACTACAAGAACGACATTTCGCCATTTGGTCAGATGCTTTCTTACATTATCAACCTTTACTTACTTCCAACAGGGAAGACTATTTTCTACTTAGAATTCCTTACTTTCTATAATTTGGCCATGTGGTCAAATATTGTCTTGCAACAAACAAACCACTTTTTTGGAAATTAATCCTGAAAAAGTAAAACTAAATCTATGGTGGTTTCGATTACACAAATTTTGGATATGCCAAATTTGGCCATATGGCAAAATCTTCTAGGACAAACATACTCTATATTATCTCCAAAACGGAAGACTATATTTCTACTTGGAACTCCTTAATTACCTACTATATTTATATGAAGTTTGGCCATGTGGTCAAAACTTATCATGTAGCAACAGCGAACCACTTTGTTTCCATAAACCATTTGTTTCGTTTCAAATTTTCATAACTTCCTATCTATATGGTCATATACAAATATCATGTCATTTTGCCACAAATTTGCCACTTTGTCCATTCCACTACAAAACAAAAATTGGCCATATGGTCAAATTTTTCATTTTGTTATCAATGCTGTTAGCATCCAAGAACCCCCCATTCTTGTTTCATTTGACCCTATGATCAAATCTAATCTCATACATCTTGCAAACCATGAGACCACTTTTTTCATTCCACTACAAAACCATATTTAACTATATAGTCAAATCCAATTTCACAACATGTTGCAACAAATAAACCACTTTCTTATGGTTATGAAACTAGATTTGGCCATATGGTTAAAACTACTTTATAAAAATATAGATATCTTGTAAGTTTCACCATGAGGTCAAATCTCCACATTTTAAGTGTTTTTCACATTATCTTATGTTGATATCTATGGGATTTGCTACAAAGCCACATTTGTTTATATATGAATCTCATATCACAATAAACCCCGTCCTTTGTTTAGCTAGCCTTTAAAAACCATATGGTAAAAATCATGGCAAAGTTTCCAATCTCATAGATAAGTCTTATAACTAAATGGAATTTGACCACATGGCTAAAACCAATGACAATGTTTCTACAATATGACTCTTTCCAAGGGAAACTTACATGTACAACAATCAAAATGTTCACTTTGGGCCAAATAGAGTCGTGAGATTGCTACATAACCACATTGATATATGGGTGGATCTCATATTGGACTAAATATCATTCTTTGATTAAATGGGATGATTCGACCACATGGCCAAAAACCTTAGCAAAGTTCCTAGAGTATGATCCTTGCAACTTACATGGAGAAGAAATCCAATGTTAACTTAGGGACAAAATCATCCATGAGATTTTCTACATAACCACAATGATTTTTCACTATATCTCATACCACAATGACAATCAACATTTCATTATTGCTTGATCATTTAGTTAAGCCCATAGCCAAGTCTCACTATTAATAGAATTTGATCTTCTGACCAGAGTCCATGGCAACGGTTCTACTATATGATTCTTGCAAGAAAAACATAATTAATGCTAACTTAGAGCCAAAATAATCCATGAGATTTGATACATAAGCACATCTATTTATGGTTAGATCTCATACTACATTTAGTCTCAAATTTTAATATTTCATTTTATGAAAGAGTTCCTTTGGAGTATATTTATCTTGTATTTTGTAAAATCTTGTGGTGTTGTGTTTTCAATTTTCAACCTAGAAATCTTATACATTTATTTAGGTTTTGTGAATTTTGATTATTTGTAAATCTATTTTTGTTTGATAACTTTTTCTCTTTGTAGAACTTTTCAATGGCAAAGAAAAATAGTACATCAAAAAAGGAGACCCAAGCCATTGATGGAGTTAGTGGTAATTTTGTGTATCCATGGTATGTGGATGTTTATGATAGTATAGGAAAAAGGGCCAACAATGTTCTCTTATTTACTTTAAAGAGTGATATTGCATTTTTTTAACAAGATGGTATCATAGAGAAGATAATAGATGGATATGCTAGGAAAGAGAGAATACCATGTAATCTTGTTAAGATCAAGAGGAAAGATGTAGTATACAAACTTGATTTTTTATCATTTCACTTTGCACGTATTAAAGAGGACGAAGAATACTCTTTGAAAAAATGGATGGACCTAATTTGAGGAGGTAAAGGGTGTAAAAGACATTATATCAGCATTCCAAGATGTCCAAAATAGTGAGCTACTTTCTTTATCAAGAAAAGGTGATTACCCCAACAAAAGAATGAAGCTCCAAGATAAACAAACAAACTTGAGATCTTCACTACTCCTCAAGAAGAAAATAAAATACCAAATCCCACAAGCTCAAAGTCAAAATCACCGCAATAAAGTTCATTGTCATAGGTTCTAGTTGTTAGTATGGCTGCTAACACTAGTGAGAATAATGCCACTTTACCTTCCATGCTAGAAGTTACACCTGCAAAGCCAATATTAAGAAGAAGGAAAGAAGGAAGAATCTAGATTTCACATGTTTGAAAAAATATTCCCATTTGATTCAACAACACAATTTTTTATTCTTGTTGATAGGTGTTATGAGGCACCACCTTTGTATGCTTATATGTCACTATGTTGGGATTATGTGGAGAAGCTAACCACGTCTTTCATAAACAATCCCATGTATCCAACAATGGTAGCATATCTTATGCCTTTTGTACAAGATAACAATGAGAAGAGACCCATGCATCGGGATGAGGTGGATGCTAATAAGTTGGACACTTATAGTTATTGGATTATATCAGGGTGTCACTCATTTCATGTAGCAAAGATATATATTCAAAGTAATACTACACATTTTCTAGCAACCAAGCATTTATACACCGTGAGAAATGCTAGAATATTAGTTGAGTGTCCTGCCGAAATGTGCATTGAGCTTTCACAAATGACAAATATGGAATCACATAATGTTATGGAGAATGCCCCTTATGTTGAGCAACTTTAACAATTAAGAGATCATCATTGGCTAGCATTTGGTTCACCACCAAAACCCCAACAAGGGCTTTCTAAGACAAGGTCTCAAAGAGTACTATGGCAGGTAATCACATATAAGCTTACATTCTCTTTTTGTGAAGATTAATGTGATGCTCTTTATTTTGTTCTATGCTTACTATTTTGATCATTTTTTTGTAGAGTTTTGTGGCATACATTGGAGAAATTGTATATCTAGAGATTGCCATATGATTATTAGCTCCCAGGAAATATTTGATAGTTGAATCAAAATTCATGAAGAGATACTCTAGAGGTAAGCTTATATCCTAGGAGGAGAGTTCGAGAAAGAAGGGAAGGCAACCTTCTCCTATTGCATTTTGTTCCCTTATGGGTCTAAAGTATGGAGACATTCTACTATAAGAGGAGATCAATGAAATTTGTATCCTTTTTCTTAGAAACAGATGGGATAAGGAAGATATGATTGATATGGAAACAAGGGCTAAGCAAATCAAGCAAGATAGGGTCCTAAAGGAGGAATTAATCACTCTTTTCAATGCCTCGGTTCCAAAAAGTAGCACTGTGATAAAGACTTGGGAAGAGTTTGTTGATGACTATGATATCAATTATGAAGTCTACACAAAGATTTTAGGCATTCGCAATGATTGGCTATCAAAGAAGCTCACATATGGAGCTGATGTAGGGTCCCTACCAAATGGAGCAAAAGATATTGTGAACTTTCTAATTAGAAAAAAGTAAAATCCTCTTCAGTCCTCCACTAGTTTGCCTTGGCGTATAAATGTTGTCAGATGCAATCTAGAAACCTTTGAACTTATACATAATGTTTACAAAGATCCAAGTACCATGGGGGTTGTTGTTCTGAATGTAGCATATGGAGTTGAAGGAATGAAATGGGACTCTATAAAGTTTGGAAAGGTTGTATCCACTCTACTACAAATGACACTTGAACCTAAACAATTCATGTTGTTATCATTTCTTGATTGAAAGTAAATGGTAGCTTTGAAAAATGCTATTAAAAAAGCATTTCTTGCAAGTATCACATGCTAGTTGGTAGCATTGACTTCCTACCAATGGTTAGAACCTTTGCTTTTGGATCTATAGATTCCTTTGTGGTTTTGACATTAGTGAGCATGGAAAAAAGCTTCATCAATTTTGAGTGATATATAAACAATGTCAACAAGCCTTCCATTTTGGACTTTGAAGGCTTGGACAAGGAGTGCAATGATGGAGACCTTCAAGAAGACTAGAGGATTGCAAAGGCTGTTTTGAGAAAGAAAAGGAAAGTTAGGCGGACTACAATCAAAGCATTCAATGATGCTCATGAGGTTGTATTTGATGTATATGCAAGTGGACTTGCATCTAAGGTGGCATTGGTAAATCACATGAATACTATTGCAGTGGTTTGCAACAGTCAAGAGCAAAGAGAAGTTGAAGCACAATTGTGGAGAGTCCATGAGAGTTGACAAATAAAATTCAAATGCCTAAGAGGTTCCTCCTACTGAAGTTCAAGTTCTTGAAGTACCATCCGAGGGCATAGAAGAATCAAGCCAAGATATAGCAAGTCTAATTATGAAAGATAAATTAAAGGCTACTTTAGGTGTTTAAACTTTGTTCCTTCTCCTTTCATTAAGGAAGACACATTGATATAATTTTGGTTTTTTTCTTGAAAAGTTACCTCCATTAGCATTTGCGATCTTTTCTTTCTTTGGTGATATTGCTTTTTTTTTTCTATTTTGCAAAAGGTACCAAGCATGTTTTATTTAAAAAAATCTATTTAAGTAAATATTTTGCTAAAATAGTATTAAAGAGCTCATTAAAAATTATCATCCTTTGTAAGGATAACCATTTAAAGGAGATATTGTAATCTAGTGTGTAAGAACACTTATCATAATGAAAAGTTTGAGCTAGCTATGTAAAATTTACTTAGTTTTATTTTAGATTTTATTTCAAATTCTCATATGTGTTGTGTAATGATCTTGTCATGTTAGTTTTGGTTAGATTTGTCCACATTGTAAAATCTCTTATCTCTTATAATCTCTTTTACTACATCACTAGTGTATGTCTATGCATGTACCTTAGGATAAGAGAGCCAACAATATATTACACACCCCAAAAAAGTTTCATTGCATCTCCCAAAGGAGTTTTACCTCACTAGCAAATATTACAACAAAGATTTCACCTCCAATGTATCTTTTGAGATATGTATATGGAATATTAAAATAAAATGCTTATTACAATTCATAAGTTTAAATATCTATGGGATACAACTAGTTTAAAAAAAGAATGGTTAGTCCTTAAGAAGAAACTATGAAAACTTTATCCAAATAGAGTATACCTTATCTCAATTAAATTATTATGTGTCACTTATACGTGATAGTAGTTTTGGTCACATGGTCAAATGTATCATATTTAAATTTTCCTTTAATAATTAGAATTAATAAACACCTTCTTTGTACATACCATTTTGAAGGCCTTTTTAGAATCCAAGTATGTTTAATACTATAATGATAATATAATTTTTGTAACTAATAACAATAATAATCTATTGATAGTAGCCCAAGTATACTTATAACTAGTGATAAAAGTTAGGTATGGAAAAATAACTTTATTAGAATAGATTTTACCTCAAAGAAATCATCATATATATTTTTTCATCTCATGATATTACTCTTGGTTAGATTTGTCCACATGGTCAAATGTCTCTTTAATTAAGATATCATTTATTAACTAGTACCTATCCATGTATTTGTCTATATGAAGTTAAATTGCTTTAGTGTTCTATGCTAGTTTATAGCTCAAACATTAAGTAGAATGATGAGGAAATAAATGAATCTAACATGCTTCTTTTTCTTCTCTGTAACTTCAACTAAGACATCTATGGTTGGATATCTAATAGATTCAATAACAATAGAGCATAATGGTGTGATTGATGTGTCCTTGACAAGAAATGCAATACAATTATGTGTAATACTTGATCTCAATGGTCTTCTTTTACAAGAATGCTTTGCTAAGTCTAAAAAGTTTAAAAGTTTTGAAATGGGAAAGTAATGGCTTGTTCTTTGACTAGGATGTATGGAGTTTCTTAAAGCCTTATTTGCAAGATTCCAAGTGGCAGTTATTAAGTGCTTGGAGATCCATGTAAAAAGGAGGTATCCTTTCTTCATGGTTTGGGGCCAAGAACAATGTCATAGACATCCACTCAAAATCATATATAGGCTAGATAAGATGGGAGTAGAAGCAATGTTCAAGCCTTTGAAGTATATATGGGATCAATATGGAGATGTTTGTCAGTATACCAAGACTATTCTCATAGAAAATAGTCCTTACAAAGGATGTCCAAATCCTATTGAGAGCTAAATTTATCCAAAAACATTTGATATTGATTGTGGAGACTCTATCTTGATCAAAGAACTTCTATCATACTTGACTTGCTTAAGCAAATACCATGATGAAGTCATCAAGTTTGATCAATATGGAGATGAGCCAGTTCAATATGGACATGAATTGTATACACAATTCAAGGTTGTCATTGATGAATGGACTAGAGAGCAGAGAATGATGATATTTCATCTTCATCATTAGGACCGCACGAGACCATGATTGATAAAGATGGAAGATATATTCAACCTTCAATCACTTTTTGCTTCAAGAGACCATCTAATATACAAACATCCTCAACAAATGCCTCATGCCATCCGTCTCTTACATTGAATAGCTCACAATTATCCAAGTTAAAGTAGACTCCTTTAGTCTTTACTTTGAAAGTTATGGAAGCAATACAACTTGCTCATCAATTAGGATATCACAAACATTTCATAAATGATAGTGCACCTAAACATTTTATACAAAATCTACAAAAGTTGTATTTTTTCAATATACATGATGTAACAAGGCAGTGACTTTATATGGACTAATTTTCACTCTCATAATAAATATATCACTTATATTAAGGGCTTTTGCATGGCTATGAAATATATGCTTGTTAGAAATTTAAAGTATTTTATCTAGTTACCTTAGTGTTTTAAACACCACAAATATTAACGAGAGAATCTACTTAACGTTTTTTATTCTTTCAATAACATTAGTTAATTGTGTTGAAATTTCTTGTAAAGTGGTTTAAGTCCAATTTTGTACTTTATATCTTAGCTGATAAATAAGTCTTAAATAATAATAAAATTTATGTCTATTTTTTTGAAAACACAAACCATTGGTCAAAGGTTAAATCTTTGGTCTTAGAGAAATCATAAACTTCTAGCTTTGTATATAAATTTTCATTTTATGATATGAAAGTTCATTTAGTTATTCAAAGTGTTAAGCTAGTTGATTTTGGCTAAAGCCAATATCCATCTAGATAGATGGAACTTTTGAACAAAATACATTTATATATGTAACATATACATACAAAAAATGCAAATGGAGTGAGCAATTATTTAACATACATGTGTATGTTGGTTTACACACAAAAAAAGAACCATCACATCATAGGTTATCCAAACTTATTACTATATGGTATCAAATCAAGTTATTAAACCACACCTAGTTTAGTAGTGACTCTTTTAAGGCCTTAGTTCATGAAACTTATACATGTCACTTTAAATGATGCTATATCTAAAAGAAGAAACTCATATTATAATATCTTCAAATCCATAATATTATAAATTTTGGCCATGATAACATATCGTCATATAATGTTTGAGGCTCTTGTATTCTAAATTCTCTCTACACTCCTTCAAACGTTTGTATTCTTATATCAAACTTTGAAATTTATTAGGTATATTCTAGCTAAGCCTCCTTAATGTCACCACCATACAACATCGTATTTTGTTAATATGCTGGAAAAGATAGAGTGAAATCCAAATCTCCTAATAGCCACATAGCTTACACTTAAGCTCTCAAGATGTGTAATCTCACATTTGTAACATACAAAGTGCCTTTTAAAGATAAAAGTAAAGATAGTGCTCTCTTTCATTCACAAAAATAAGACATTAATTAAAAGTGGGACTTAAAATCTCTAATATGGTGTTGAATTGGTTCTCAATCGTAGCAAGAAAGCACTAAAAAGTGGGTTACACCTTTGACTTCTCCTCAATAAGATAGACCTAGATCTTGTGCGAATAATCATCAATAAAGGTGACAAAATACTTAGAACCACCTAGGACTGATAGGGCATGGAACCATAGACATTTGAATACACAAGAGTTAAACAACTCATCCATACAATGTGCATAGAACTAGACTTTTTGTGCAAGTTACAAGTTTACCTACCATATAAACAATGATCATAAGAGTCAAAACATGAGTAATCATATTGCTAGTAAGTGAGTGCTTTCATTTCTTTAAGGGATATATGCCCAAAATGGCAATGCCAAAGAGAGAGATACACAAGATCAGTCATGACCATAACATGATCAGTAGATTCAAATACAAGCAAGGGATACAGGCCACCAACCTTAGCATCTCTAGCAAAAATGAGGTTGCCATGTGCAATCTTCCATGCAAAATCACCAAAAGAGACATGGTACCTATCATCGTCCAACTATCCACTGGCTAAAATAAGGCTTTTACTCAAAGCTAAAACATGACATACATCATGAAGCATAAATGGAGCACTAATATCAAATTGCAATCTCACATCACTTATATCAATAATATTGCATACATGATTATCATTGAGAGTGACTAGATATGTAATAGTGTAGTAGGTATAAAACCAATGATGATGTGGGGTAACATGGAAAGAAGCTCTCCAATCAAGAAGCGAACACTAAGAATAAGCAAATTGAACATCGAGTAGCTAAGTAGAATCAAGTGATGAAGTAGCAAGTATGTAATCATCTTAATTATATTTCAAGGCGTTTATCTCTTCTATTTTAACACACCACTTAGGAACAGTGGTGCAATCATTAGAAGACTTTATATTGTTCTATGATTTCCCTTTGTGTCTTTCATCCATATCATTCCATATCTTATGGAATTGGGGCCTAATGCAACCCACAATAATGACATGTAAGAGAGGGCTTAGGACAACAAGACTTATTGCCTGATTACCCACAACTTTGACAAGCCCCTGTTTGGTTATGAGTCTCTACTACAAGTATTGTTTTCTTTTCCATCATGTTAGCCTCTAACTGTAAGTAGATGAGAACTTCCTATTCACTTTTTTAATAAACAATGCACTCTCTACATTGTAACATTTAAAACCATCTTTAGGAGGATTAGCACTCATAGTAGTATGGAATGTACCCCAAGACTCGAGTAGTGTGACAAGCAAGAACAAATACTTTATATTATCCTCACATTGGCTAAAAATAAACACATTGAAATGAGTGGGCATAAGCATGCCCTCCATTATGTAAATATTCATAAGCTTCTTCAACCAATACAGTTGTGATGCAGGACTTTGCTTGTCATAAAAATCACATATATTTTTTCATGAACCATAGGTACCATCTTCAATCAAAATAACATTGATGTGCACTTTCTTACACATATAATATAATGGTGGACTTGTATAGCTCATTAAGCTCATCCCAGTTATCTCTATCCCAATTTTCTAGCTTTATTTCCTTGGCTTTTAATGGCCTAACTTATTTCTTTTGCACCAATAGCTGGTAAATCAGAGTCTTCTAATATTGGAAGTTATTGCCATCCAACTTCTCAATGTTAAAGATGGCACTATCACTAGAAGCATTTGAAACACTTGCCATGGTGTTTGCAAACCAAAGAGAATGTGGACTACTGTAATAATTGCAAATCAGCCCAAAAACTCAACCAAAAAGCATATGACAAGGAGAGACTAAGCCAGTACATTGTTGTCCACAAGCAAGAAGCATTGGGGTGCACAATTGAAGTGTTCTCTCTCTCAAAGAACTGTTCAAAATTGAATTTTCAACGTCGTTCAATGTCGATGGTCATAAAACTGTAGTAAATGAATGCACAATTATAGGAAAATGAGCAAGATATAAAAATTGCACACTGCCAAGAATATAGCGAGTAACAATTGGGATATATAATGTGACTAGCAATACAATACAAAGCATAAACCACCAGGGTGCCAAATATTGTTAGAGACCCAAAGATATCAAAGACATAGATGTAATACCAACCAAGAATGTAGCATGTACATAAGCCAACCGTGCATGCTAGATCTCCCAAAAGTAGTGAATATTTACCAATCTACAACTAACTCACTACATATCAAACTATCCAAATAGTAAATAACAAACCTATTCTGAACTTAGGTCAATGGTTGACCTCAAACCTTGCAAACAAAACTCAAGACAGAGTTAGAGAAGTTGGGAAGAACCCCCAAATGTTGAGTAATAAGTGGAAGGAGTGCTAGGAGCAAGAGCTTGATGCTATGAGTGCAAGGATAGCCCCTAAAATTATGCCATAATTTTTGGGTTGTTGTCTTGGGGGATGCCCTATTGTGTTTGACCCCCTGGGTCATTTGGGTCTCTTATCTTGTCTCTCAATAGCTTACAAATTTTCTTTATGAGGGAGACCTAGGGGGCTTCAGCCCTAGTCTCAATGTACATCCAAGAGGAGCAATTACAAGACTCTAACATAGCCATAACCTACAACAACATGAGGGACACTAATTGATTGAGAGCTCCAACTTAGCCGATCCAAACATTTTAAACCCCCACACATGTGGCACCAACATACGCATGTGAGGATACATGAGATCATTGCACATGCTAAATCCAAGCCCCATATACTTGCATGATATTACCACTCTTGATCCATGTACATTAGGCTTTACCACTCATGGTTGTATTGCTAGAACTCTCTATTAATTGTTAGCTCTATAGTGTTTAGCTTCCTTTTACTCTTCATTTACATTTACTATTCTTTGTTAGATGATTGTATCATCACACAAATTGTTGTAACTTATGCCTCCATCATTGCTCCATATATCTTTGCCAACATGTGGTTCGCCATGATAGTTATGTACTTACTTGGATCTAGGGGGTCTCCAGATGTGGATGGGCATGATTGTATGCATGGTCCACTCATTTGGGAAGCCTTCTACTAGGCCCCTATTGAACATAAAAGCAAGGAGTGAAGTCGAAATTTCAATTGCATAAAATGAAATGCTCACCATGTATACCCATGTGATCCATCAACCATCCATGTTGTAGGTGCTATATTTCTCAAGAGTGCAATGTCTTTGAGTCATTGTTGAGTGTGGGGTTACGTGACTCTCACAATGACTAGATGGTACAGATCCCAATATTATGCCTCCTTGTATGCTTGTCATTTACGATGATTCAAAATTTGCATTTGCCTATGGGCCCCTCTCTCTGTGATTGACCCTAGTCCCCTCTAGATGGTGTTTGTATAGCTCTTTGCACCCACCATCATACCACCTATTTTGAGGCATGGTCCCAACTTGGGTGGGTTTGCTAGTGCGTGTGGAGTGTGGGAAGATGTGGAGAGTAGCCGAGTGGAGGATGGACATGAGCTAGGAGGCGAGTGTCCCTAAGGGGGCAATATGCTCAAATTGTGTGAGCCCATCATATATGTGATGGCTATTTATGTAAACTAACTCATGGCTAAGATAGAAAGTGGTGGAATGGGTATGGGTAGTGGTTGGCATTGGTGGATGTGGGGAGGAGGATATGGTGAGGGACAAGTAGGTATGATTTGCTCCAATCAAGTAGGGGTGGTGGTCAATGATCTAACTAGTTCTATCATCTCGATGGAACCTAGTACATAGTCTACCATGTTGGAGCCCATGGGCTAGAAGCAAGTTAGTGCTCTAGGTCTAACATACGCTTTTATTTAGCATATGCTAAATTTATAGGGGCTATGTTGTGCTCTTTGTAGGTTCCATTTTGTCGAATATTGTTGTTTTCAATTGCTAGCATGGTTCAACCAATTGGCGGTGTGCTAGATCGATGCATACATTTTCAGGCACGTTGAAGTTTTAATTGTTAATTGTTATATGTTTATTATGTAACTTGATAATGGTTTAAACATATTGAACTTTTAATGGTTATATGTTATATGTTTAATATGTTTAGCAGATGAAATAGCCTAATAATTATTTCATGTCATTCATGTGTATTCACCTTATGACTTTTCCTAAAACGTTGGCTTTATATTAATATTTTTTATCTTATAACTTTAAATAGTTTGATATGCATGCACATAAGAAATGCATACTTTTGTTCTAATAGTACTCTAAGTGAGATATAGTTGTAAATATTATTGAGAGAGAGAGAGAGAGAGAGAGAGAGAGAGAGAGAGAGAGAGAGAGAGAGAGAGAGAGAGAGAGAGAGAGAGAGAGAGAGAGAGAGAGAGAGAGAGAGAGAGAGAGAGAGAGAGAGAGAGAGAGAGAGAGAGAGAGAGAGAGAGAGAGTATGTGTGTGTGTGCGAACGTGCACTATCGATTGTAGGACTTTGCATGAAATAAAATTGTAGCCCTAAACTAGTCTCCTCCCAAATACTTTTTCATCATAGTTTTAATAATAATTTTATTCTAACAATACTCTTAAGTGAGAAAAGTTTTTTTTTTTTTTTTTGAGAGAGAGAGAGAGAGAGAGAGAGAGAGAGAGAGAGAGAGAATGTGTGTGTGTGTGTGCGCACGCGCGCTATCGATTGTAGGACTTTGCATGAAATAAAATTGTAGCCCTAAACTACTCTCCTCCCAAATACTTTTTCATCATAGTTTTAATAATAATTTTATTCTAACAATACTCTTAAGTGAGAAAAGTGTTTTTTTTTAGAGAGAGAGAGAGAGAGAGAGAGAGAGAGAGAGAGAGAGAGAGAGAGAGAGAGAGAGAGAGAGAGAGAGAGAGAGAGAGAGAGAGAGAGAGAGAGAGAGAGAGAGAGAGAGAGAGAGGACCCTATCCTCTTAGGGTTTAGAGTTACCTCATACATATAAACACACACACACACACACACAAATATGCACACATTTCATACTTATTAATATAAATTACTATTTGCATTGTTAAATATACTTTAATTGTGACATGTTGTGGGATGAGCACTTTAGAAAATGCTTTTATCATTTGGAAATATACCTATTAATGCAAAAGCACTCAGTACTTGATCCCCATATCCTAAACTTGCTCATGCAAAAAGACTCAGCTACTCGATTCCCACACTGTAAACCGATTAATGCAAAACCCTTCCATTAAATTGGCTCTGCACACATTTGACCATTTTCTTACTCTCACATTTGTCTGATCCGCTATTCTAACTCTCACCTTGCCAACCGTTTGTCGAGCCTTTGTGCCCTTCATTGGGCTCGTCAACACTACAAATATGCCACCAAAAGAAGCAACTTTGTGTGATGATAGCGCCAATCCTATTGTGACATATTCCTTGGTAAAGCCTTGTTTTGTTTCCAAAAAATCCCTGACCACTACATGTTCAGTGTTCTTGCCTTCAGGGCTACCAAGGGTAGCCTCCTCTATCGCTTAGTGGTGATCTTCATCCAATGTTCTTATGTGTTTGTATGTCTTTGCACATAAGGATGCATGCAGATAGGGAATGTTGGGGTAAAAGGTCTCTGGGTAAAAGGCCTTTGGGCCTACCCGTGTATACTGTGATCGCCCATTATTTATTCATATATAATATGATAGTGCAATAAGGCTGTCAGTTCAGTTGGACATCACCTACATTGTGTGTGCTCTTCTCTCCTGCATCTTCCTCTTCTCCTTCTCCACTGCCATTGCATCCCCTTCAACTGGTATTAGAGCGGGTCTTCAAGAGCTCATCCTAGCCTTCCACATGAGGTATAAGATCTTCATTCTCACTTAGTTTTCAGCTCAATGGGGTTTTCACAGGTTGTGGGCAGCCATAGCTCACACCTCTTGGAGCTTCCTTCACCCGGATCTTGCTTCCAGCCTATCAAGGCTTGCTGAGGCTTGATGTAGGCCTTCTTTGGTCCCCTTTGGGCCCCATTGTTGACACGTGGGACAGCATACCCCCCAGCCAGCTCACGTTTTTTTTGCGACTATTTCAAAATCTGGCCCAAAAATCACTCTTTTTGTCATATCTCGGGCATTCGGAACTAGATTCAGGCAAGGTAAGAGTCTAAGTTGGGGTTTTGGCACACTTCAGATGCGATGGTGATGTCAGATTTGCCAAATCTCGTCTCGACATTCATTTGAGTATTCCCTTGAGTAGTTGGACATTGACTTGGCTTTTTCCGTTACAACTTGGCTTTTTCCATTACGACCTTGGATGCTATATGGGATTTGATGCTCCAATTATGGATCTTGGCTATTACTTGGATGCACTTACAGGTATTGAGCAGTGAACTGCTCCTTGTTTTGGCAGTTGCCTATTGAGCTGTGATTGCTTGTTTGCATTTGATATGCGGGATACTTACTGATTAGTGGACTTAGATAGTGCTTGGGATTTACAGTTATGGCTTTCTTGCTCCTCTGTTGTCTAGCTTCTATGCTAGTTGGGCTCCTGTTGCCCGTCCATGTTAGAGAGCAGATGCTATGTATGCTTACCCGTCTATGCACATGGTCTACTGTTGTATACCTTATAGAGCCACTTATTTGGATGTTGTTGTATAGATGTTTGGGCTTTACCTGGAGCTTGACTCTTGTAGGATGCTTTGCCACTTATCGGTCTTTACTTGACTTGGATGTTCCTTGGTGGCATGATGTATTGCAGAGCTATGAGTATGCATATGGTTATGGGCTGATCATGGCTGAATATCATATGCTCTTATGACAGATGTCTTATGCTTTACTGTATTGTGGTTGGTTATGTCATGCAGTTGGCTACAACTCTTCTTCATGTGGGAGCTTTTGCATCCCTGATTGATGCCTTTATGTCCTCCCATCCATTGAGGTTTCATGAGCATGTGTAGCATGCTTCTACCACTGATGTACTAGTAGATAATTGTCTTAATGAGCAGGTTCCCTATGTTGGGACAGCCCTCGACTGCTTGAGCTCCGTGGATGCTATGGATAGCCCTATTCATGATGACTTTGATTCCTTGTAATCTTCTACAGGTTCTTCTACTTCAGATGTTGTTTGCTTCCATTGTGGGAATCTTGGGCATGTTTAAAGAAAATGCTTTAGATGGATTAGAGAGCAGCAGAGACAAAGACAGACTTGACATGAGTAGAGAGTCAGCGATACAATAGGTATTACCACTCTTTCTAGTGGTGAGGTACATGCAGTTACCCATGATGATGTAGTTGAGCATGTCCTCCTGTCATCTAGTTTCCCTACAACTTACTTGCTCAATGATCACGCCCATGCCTTTGATTGGCTTTTTGACTCTGTGGCATCTTGTCATGTTACCCCTCATAGAGCATGGTTCTCTTCTTACAGGGAGGTTGATGGATGTATTGATCTGGGCCTTGAGCAGACTTATGCTATTGTTGGTACATGGAACATACACCTAGCTTTGCCTAATGGGACTTCTCTTATGCTCAGGGATGTTCTACATGTTCCTATGCTCAGTAAGAGCCCGATTTCTGTCAGTCAGCTACATGATGCAGGTTACTCTGTTTCTCTTCAGGATAGGTCATGGAAGATCTATCATGGTTGCTTGGTTTTGGCCAGAGGTTCTCGAGTTGGTTCTCATTACCCAGTGCATGTCTTTCGTGTGGGAGATTCTATGGTTGTAGTTATCCTGATACCACATGCATTGTTATGGCATTATCACCTAGGCCATATGCACCACAGAGAGATGGAGATCTTGTCTCGTTCAGACTCATTGATGCCTCCTATGCTACTTACAAATCTTGATGCTTGCCCTGATTGTACTCTTGGTCCTTGCAGAGCCCCCTTGGCTTATGGTGATCGTATGAGGCATGCTCCTCTAGATCTTTAGATTGTGTAGTATATGGACCTATGCCTTCCTAGTCACTTGGTGGAGCGTCGTACTTTGTGACCTTTGTTGATCATGCTACCCATTGTGTTTGGGCTTTTCCCTTGGTGCAGATTGAGGATGCTGTAGTTATGCTTGACAGGTTTATGGATTCTGCTGGTAGCAGGCCTAGGTGCTTGCAAATGGATTATGAGAGTCATGCTCTCTCTCCTAGCTTTCGGACCTCTTGTCAACAGCATGGCATTGATTTCTTGTGCCCATGGTATTATGGGATTGCTCATGGCATGTGTTTGACCTTAAAAGCAAAGGTTGCTTCTATGCTTACCACAGCTGGGTTGTCTTATGGCTTTTGGGTTGAGGCCCTTATGACAACAATCTATTTGGTTAACAGGATGTCGTGCTTGACCTTGGATGGTATTACACCCCATGAGGCATGGAGTGGCATGCAACCCTCCTATGATTACTTGAGGATGTTTGGTTGCCAAGTATCTGTACGTATGCCACATGAGCCTATGTCACATAGATGTATCCTCCTTGGTTATAGAGATGGTGACTTTAAGGCCTACAGATTATGGGATTTGGATGCCCAGCAAGTCATACACAACCATCATGCTGTCTTCTATGAGACGCAGACACCTCTTAGCCCTCTTGATTGAGCATTCAGTACGCTTTAGGCTGATTTTACAGTAGCTACAGTGCCATTACAGCAAGATGCTGAAAATAAGGCACTTATTGGCCCAGATGACATAGCTATGCATAGCAATCAGGGCCAAGATGTTGGTGGTCAGTTGCTAGACCCCTTGCAGGCTCATGAGAGTCGTTTTCTTGTAGTCTTGCAGGCTAGACAGCCAGCCATATGTTAGTCTTCCGCTTCGCTGAGGCCACATGTAGTCTTGAGACCCCGTTGGATGAGTGTCCGGGATATTGGCCCTCTTTCAGTGATTGACTCTGGAGAGTTTGACTACTCTCTGCTATCTTATATGCACGACTCTGATGCTTTATAGCCATGCACTGATGAGTTGTGCTTGCTTCATGAGAAGCATTCTTGGATTGCTCCGTTGTATGGAGCTGCGGGATCGCTTATCTCCTGGATGTCATGGACTCGGGGATGCTTGACTCTTTTTCTGCAGAGGTTCCCGTTCTTGCATAGCTCACTTTCCGATTGGGCATTGGGTGAGATCTTATGATTCCCCACCTTGTCTTTTTTTTTTCTTTTCTTTGTTTTCACTCCCTAGCCACATTGGCCTTTTAGTGGGAGGTTGCTGGGGTAAAAGGCCTTTGGGCCTACCCGTGTATACTGTGACTGCCCATTCTTTATTCATATATAATATGATAGTGCAATAAGGCTGTGAGTTCAATTGGAGAGCACCTACATTGTGTGTGCTCTTCTCTCGCGCATCTTCCTCTTCTCCTTCTCCAATGCCATTGCATCCCCTTCAGAGAAAGGCAAAGCACACTTTACATATGTCTAATACTGATGTGTATGCATGTAGATAAGATATAAGCCCACACATATACTTTGATACTCATATATGTAGATAGATATGGTAGATATAATGTACATAAGGACACACACACACACACACACACATAGGACCTTGAACCCTAAGAGGATAGTCATCTTTGTGGGTTCAAGGTCCTGTGTGTGTGTGTGTGTGCGCGCGCGCGTGCGTGCGTCCACGTACGCATAAGCATACATATTTAGGCACATTATATCAAGTTCTGGAATGACACATTGTACACACTAGGATACATGTGGGAAGATAGAGAGAGGACGCTATCATAGTATGATGCTAATTTATAACCCTCTCAAAAAACATAGCATCAGATGAGAATATAGGGTCACTAAAAGATATCTATTGTTTAGTTTAAGGTATAATTAATTTAGTACATTAATGTTAAAGATTTTAAGATACAAATTATTCAAGTTCAATGATAGTTTAATATTTAATTTTCCTTTTTCTCTCGAGCCATTTTAGCCTACCCCCCTCACACACACAAAGTGTGTGTGTATGTGTGTTTATAATCTCTCTCAAACCCTAAACCCTAAGAGTTTAGAGTCCTCTCTCTCTACCTCTCTCACACCTACACATCAGGATATATATAGATAGGGTAAGGTAAAGTAACACATTGCTGTGTGTAAGACACGAATAACCCTATACCCTCTAGGAATCCTTACATGTTACTATGCATATTCTTTATATGAGTGATGAAGTTTTCTCTTTTAGTGTGACACCTCCACACCTAAATGTTAACCCTTCTTATTGTCTAAAACCCTTCAAGGTAGATACTCACCCATGTTTTAATTCACAAAATGGAGTCATACATTACAAAATGCAAATGGGATTCTCTTTAAATTAAAGTTTTTTAGATTTAATGCATGAGAAGGCCATCCATGCACACTTATATAAGGTTAACTTACAATCTTGTCATGAGAATATAAGGTTTCCAAATGACATCTTGCTTAATTTAAGGTAGAAAAGATTTAGTACATTTAGGTTAAAGATAGTAATAGTTAATGAAGCTCAATGATAGTTTAATATTCTCTCTCTCTCTATCTCTCTAGCCATTTTAGCCTACCCCTAAGAGAGACAGAGCTCTCAAACCTAAACCCCAAGAGTCTAGAGTCCCCTCTCTCTATCTCTCTCACACATACACATTGAGAATATATGTAAGGTAAAGTAACAAATTTCTAACCCTCTGAGATTTTGTGCTTAGTTATGTGGGTATGTGCAGTTGCTTTGTTAGGCTCCTTTTGGTCTATATATCATAGGATTATCTTGTCTACATAACCTTACAATTACCCTATGCCCTCCTACACACACACACACACACACACACACACACACACACACACACACACACACACACACACACACACACACACACACACACACACACACACACACACACACACACACACACACACACACACACACACACACACACACACACACACACACACACACACACACACACACACACACACACACACACACACACACACACACACACACACACACACACACACACACACACACACACACACACAGAGAGAGAGAGAGATGAAATGAAATGAAATATTAATGTTTGCAAAAGGCCAAAATGACCTATGATACCATGAATTACAATCATGTGTATGATGGTACAAGTGTCTAAGCAAAACAAGTAGCATAAAGCAAATAAGAAGGAAACTAACCAAGGCTATGTGTAGAATATAGAACTCTATCTAGTAACAATGAGCTCCAAATGATACAATCTCATATGGATATGGAGGGCCTAGCTCTGAGTGATAATCTCCTGTATCCACATAGAGAGAGCAAGATAGAGAGTCTAGACTCCTCTCTCTCAAACCCTAAACTCAAAGAGTTTAGATTCATCTCTCTCTACCTTCTTGCCCCCATATGGTATGTTTAACCTTCTAGAAAAAGCAAGGGAACCCTAAGCTCTTCATATACACAGTTGGTTTGGTAGGCTATAACCTTGTGGGTATCATATGCTAGGAATGCTAGCTCCTTTTGGTTTACATATCCTATAATTATCTTAGTCTACGTGACCTTATGGGTATCACTAAGTTCTATGTGTATTCTTTATGTAGTTGATGAAGCTTTCTCTTTTAATGTATAAGCTTATATTAATGGTATGAAGTGAAGGCAATATTGCAAATGATATGATAGACCTACCAAAAGTAGTACTTTCCACTCCTTCTAGCAATTTAAAATCTAGCGAGATAACAATGTTAACCTTTGTTGATTGGTGTGAGTTGTGGTAAAATGAAAGAAGTAACAAGGAGACAAGAAATGTTTCTTAGGAAATGTGCAAGAAGTATAAAAAATGGGAGGAAAGCCAATCCAACTCTAGTAGATTGTAAATCCCTTGAAAGTAAGATGAAAAAGTTGTTTGAGATACATACAAGTTTGTGTGCATGTGTTGATGGTGCACTTAGGATGTTTTCAATAGAATCGAATGAACAAGCCAAAGGTTTGCATTGAAACAAAGCACACACAAAATGTACTTCAATAGGTCCCAATGGAATTAAGGGTTGAACTAAATACTCTTTTGGGAGTTGTTTGCAAAACAAGTAGGTTAACCAATGTGCTAGTAAGTTGTGGATTGTGTTTTGGGGGCATGGACATGATCAATGACTTGTAATTTGCAACAAAGGTTGTCGATACTTGCAGATACAAGAGCAAGTTTGTCTGCTCCAATAGGAATGCACTCATTAAAAATGAGTACTTATAGGTTTTGTGCTTTATTACAACAAATGAATCATCATCTCAATGATTGCAATTGGGGGGAAAAATATATTTTAGACAAAACCTTAAGTTAATTTCCATATGTTGTAGCTTAGATCATTTGGACTAATCTATTTTGATGTGCTATCCTTATCTTGTTTGATGTAAAAGCAATAGCTATGTCAATGAAGTGATAAAAAGGCACTTTGGATGCAACAAAAAGTATTATAACTTAAACTTTTTTTAAAAGACTACAAATAGTTGGACTAATGTGATGCTTTACCCTTGATCTTCAATGTCTACAATCTTTTTTTTTTGGCTTTCTAGAACACTTACTTTATGTCTTATTCTTTTGATGATTAGGTTGTGTTTTCTTTTTTTATTCACAAATAGAAAATTCCAAGAACAATGAGAATGTGAAATACATGTGTAACATTTCAATTTTCGGTACATATCTAGGAAAAAAATAGAGAGAGAGAATCTTAGGTTCCTATCCCCTTAATAACCTTAGGAAAATCCCCATCTTCATTTGCACCTAAACCCTAATCTTAAGCCTTTTGATGCACATAACTCTATGGTCCCATCATTGCTTAACCCATGTATCATCTTAGTTAAGGTTTGCTAAGAAATTGATCATTCTCATATATATATATATATATATATATATATATATATAGAGAGAGAGAGAGAGAGAGAGAGAGAGAGAGAGAGAGAGAGAGAGAGAGAACCCTACGGCTCCTCTCACCTCTCATAACTGTAGGATGATCCCCACCTTGTCACTCCTAAAATTGTATTGCCAAGCCTTTACACCACATGACTTTTAAGTTTCCAAATTGCATATTAGATCTCCTACATTTTGGGTTCCTAATCATTAAAGTCTTGTCAAGGAGAGGAACTGGGAGAGAGAAAGAGGAGAGAGAAGATTGCATAGAAGAAGAAGAAGAGCAGAAGAGAGAGAAAGACAGTTACGAGGAGAGAGAAAGGCTAGAAATAGAGAGAGAAAGACTAGAAGAGAGGGAAAGAAGACATGGAAGCTTGGAGAGCAAGGTGAACGAGAAAGAAGACTTGTATATTTATCTGATAATGAAAAATTAAGTCTCTCTCACCTTATGTACCGGCCAGTGTAGCTAGTAAGGTTTTTGCCCTAAAAAGCAATTTGGGCACGTGTGGTAACTGGGAGGGGCCGATTAGAGTACTACTCTTATTACAAGGGTATACTGATGAATGAAGAGGTATTATTGTGTATGATGGGCCCTGGGGTATGTATGATACATGGGCCTTATTGGGGAGTTATAAACACGAGTTTTTGACCCAAATATCTGGAGTAAATGTGGGCTGCAGACAGTGGATAGCATGTTGTTTACTACAGGACCCTGCTGTAGTAAATTTGTCATAACTTTCTATGGGAGACTCCGAATGGGATGTGCTATACATCAAAACAGAGCTCTCAAGAAGTACTTTCAGCCCATGTATGGTGTGCATTGCTGTTCGTAGTGCTGAAAAAAAACTGCTTCAAACCAGAGTGCTATCTGTAGTCTGTCCGGGGGAAAATAGGGCCATAGTTAGCTAAATTTCAGCCAAATCTGCTTCTAAAAGGTATGGGAACTCTTCCAAAATTGAAGCTGGCCTCCAAGAAGCTTCCTCAAGTGGTAAACCTTGCCACTTAATCAAGTATTCCATGATCGAGTGAGAGCGAAGCCTTTTTTCCCTTTGTCCTATGACTTTTTTGGGTATGTATTGAATGATGCCTTCTTCATCTATTGGTGGGAGTTCCTCAACATAGTCCACTGCTGAGCCAATGAAGGGCTTCAACTGACTCACATGGAAGACATTATGGATCTTTGTAGATGGGGGTAATGCCAATCGATATGCCAAGTCTCCCACTCTCTTGATAATCCGGTATGGTCCATAGAACCTGTGTGCCAACTTATTGCTGGACCCATCTTTTTGGGAGGCATATCGTGACTTAGGCACTTTCAAGAGTACCAAATCCCCTTCTTGGAACTCCACATCCCGTCTTTTGTCATCAGCATAAAGCTTCATTTGATCTTGGGCTCTCTTCAAGTTAGCTTTACACTGCTAAAGTAAGGCTTGCATTCTCTCCAATTCTTCCTTGCTTTGTGGATTTATTTTATCATTGAAGATAACCACAGGAAGGGGCACCTTGTAGCCATACAAGGCCTCCAAAGGTGAAACTCCAATGCTAGCATGTGTAGAGTTATTATACGCAAACTCAGCCAAGTGCAACCATGAGTCCCAAGCATGCTGCACATCATGACAGAAATGCCTCAAGTAAGTTTCCAGCCATTTGTTGACCCTTTCTGTTTGACCATCTGTCTTTGGATGGTAAGCAGTGGAAGGGGCTAACTGAGTGCCCATAGAGCTGAAAACTGCCCGCCAAAAGTTACTCATAAACTTAGCATCTCGGTCATGCACAATGACCTGTGGTAAGCCATGCAATTTGAAAACATACTCCATGAATTGGCTGGCTACTTGAGAAGCATTATACTGAGTCTTTGTGGGAATGAAATGGGCTGCCTTTGTGAGTCTGTCCACAACTACATAGATGCTGTCCCAACCTTTCTTGGTCACTGGTAGGCTGATAATGATGTCCATAGTGATGTGTGTCCACTTTCCTTCAGGCATAGGCAATGGCTAAAGTAAACCAGTTGGTTTTAAGGTGCTGTCCTTGTTTTGCTGACAATGCATGCAGCCCAAGACAAAGTCTTTCACATCTTTCCAAAGGCCCTTCCAGTAAAAGCTTTTAGCAATTTTGTCATAGGTCTTAAAGACTCCCAAATGACTAGCTATAGGGGTTGAATGCATCTCCTGCATGATTTTCTGCTTGAATGGGGAGGTATGAGGGATGGTAATTCGGCCATTATACTATAAAAGCCCATTTTTTAGCTGATACGAAGAGTTTTCCACACATTGTCCTTGCTATAATTTCTGAAATGCATTGCCGAAATCAGCGTCTAGTAGGTAAGCCTCTTGAAGCTCATGTATCCAATCATTGTGTAATTCCATGATAGCAGAGACTTTACATGCCCACATCCTAGACAGGGAATCAACCACTACATTGTCCTTCCCACGAGTGTGGGTGGTGTCAAAGTCATAGTTCTGTAAGGTGGCTACCCATCTCCTTTGCTTCGGAGTTAGATTCGACTGAGACAAGAAGTACTTGAGTACTCTATGGTCGCTTTTCACTCTAAATTGGCTGCCATACAAATAATGGTGCCATTTCTTGATGGCATGAAGGATGGCCAGCCTTTCCTGATCATAGACATTCATAACCCTCTCATTTTCAGCCAGCTTTTGGCTCTCAAACGCTATGACCCCATGTTCTTGCAGCAAGACTGCACCAATTCCTCTCCCACTGGCATCACACTGAATGGTGAATTCCCTAGAAAAATCAGGGCATACCAAGATAGGGGATGAAGTAAGCAAATATTTTAGCTAATTAAAGCTTCTATTTGCCAATGCATCCCAGAAAAATGCTTCTTTCTTCAGCCTATCAATGAGAGGGGCTGTAATAGTGGCATAGTGCCGAATGAATCTGCGGTAAAATGAGGAGAGACCCAAGAATCCTTTCAAGGAGGTAGTATTTGCAGGTGTGTGTGCCAATCTCTAACACACTGCACTTTCTTTGGGTCAGCTCTAATGCCTGCTTCATTGAGAATGTGTCCCAAGTACTCAACCTCAGTCTGCATGAATGAACACTTTGTCTCCTTAGCAAAGAGTTTATGCTGTCTAAGTATATCAAATCCTCATGTGCATAAGGTGAGCTTCCTTTGAGTGACTATAAATGAGGATGCCATCGAAAAATACCAATACAAATTTGAATAAGTAAGGATGAAGTATTTTGTTCATGAGGCTCTGAAACGTGGTTGGTGCATTAGTCAAGCCAAAGGGCATGACTAAGAAGTGGTAGAGCCCACGATCAGTCCTGAATGCAGTCTTTATCTCATCCCCTTCACGCATGCGTATCTGATGGTAGCCGGATCTCAAATCAATCTTTGTGAAATACTTAGCTCCCTTCACTCATCTAACAGGTCATCCACCCTAGGAATAGGGTATCTATTCTTGATAGTGATCTTATTCAGATCTCTGTAATCAATGCACATCCTGAAAGTGCCATCTTTCTTTTTGACCAGCAAGATAGGTGATGCAAAAGGGGATGAGCTAGGCTCAATGAATCCCATATCTACTAAATCTTTGACTTGCTTGGCCACTTCTTCTCTTTCACATTTGGACAGCCTGTAAGGGGGTTTATTGATTGGCTTGGAATGGGGCTCCAAATCAATGGGATGATCAACTGCTCTCTTGGGAGGTAATGTTGTAGGTAACTGAAACAAGTCACCATACTTCGCAAGTAGAGCCTTAAGGGCTGAATTATCATGCATTTTTTGGGACTGATCTGCATTTTCCTTGTTTAATTGCAGCACAAAAATCTGGGAGTGTTTCTTGAACTCTTTCTTGAGCTACTTAGCTGTAATAAGCTGAAATTCACTGTTGATTTTAAATCCCTGTAGGTGAACAAGTTGTCCAGCCCTGAAAAACTGCATGTACAGCAATGAAAAATCCATGGAAATGGTGCCCAGAGTTTTCAGCCAATCGCAGCCCAACACAATGTCTATCGGCCCCATATTGAGTGCAATCAAATCCACTTTTTGATCATAATTTTCAGTAAGCTTAATAGGTACAGCTGGGCATACATGAGTACTAATTTCCTCACTCCCATTGGCCACTTGCACCCTCATTGGTTGTTGTAAATAAGAGACAAAACATTTCAGCCTATCCATGATTGCTCTATTTATGAAACTGTGTGTGCTACCACTATCTACCAAGACAAATACATCTTTCCCATGAATCTTGCCTTGAAGACGAAGAGTGTTGGGGCTCTTAGATCTTGTCCAAGCATCCAGGGAGATAGTACAAACAGTGTGGCAGCAGCATGTGAATCATTCTTATCACCCATATTAACATCCACATGACCGCCGGGGTTAAATGGAAAGGTGTCAGCCGGGTCAAAGAATTCTTCTTGCCCACATTCCTCTTCAACCTCATCATTTTTAGCCGTGATTGCAAAGGCACTAGTATCCTCATGATCCTCGTCCGATTCATCAAAGACTAACATGCTATGTACCCTTGCTTTTGCATTCCTGTAAGCATATTTAGATGCATGCTCGGATGTATACTTTTCCCCGCATTTAAAGCAAAGTCCTTTTTCTTTCCTCTCTTTGTAGAGGTCCATTGGGATAGAGCGTTGACCACCAAAAGCTGAGACATTTTTCCCCTTGCTGTCCCCTTGTCTATTTTCAGCTCTTCGTTGGTTTGCAGTCCTGAAATTACTGTTTTGCCTAGAGGCATTAAAGGTGGGGTATGTGGGGATCTTCGGGGTGCTGAATGGCATATTTCCACCACGATAACCTACTCCAAACTGCCCGGGTCTTACAATGCTTCTTTGCTGCCCAAAATGTGACTGCATAGGTTCTCTTTGCTACCCAAACGGTGGCTAAGATGCCCCTCTTTGTTGCCCATGTTAAAATGAAGCATCTCGGTGGTACTTACGAGAGTACCTCTCAGCCAACTCAATAGTTTTGAACAAATCTGATGGGCTTTGGGTTGAAACATCAGCTGAGAGTTGGGGATCCAAACCATAAATGTATTTGTGAAGCTTTGCATCATCACTAATGGACTCAACATAACATTGTGAGATTGAGGAATTGGTTTGTGTAGTCATGCACCGTCATCCCACGTTGCTCTAAACCATACCATTGCCTTGCAAGCTTCTCCTTCTCAACCGGAGATACAAAGACTTGAATCATAAGGGCTTTGAATGCATCCCAAGTGTCAACAAGCTGCTGATTTTCCCTCTTTATGTACCGCCACCACGTGTGGGCAAAGTCCTCTAAGTGTATCGTGGCAAAGTGTATCTTTTGATTGTCATTTCTTGGCATTATGTCAAAGTAGTCTTCAAGCTTCGAGAGCCATTCTTCTAATTCAGCCAGGGAGGACGATTGGCCATTGAACTTTGAGAAAATGATCTTGTCTCTCAACTCCCTTTCATGGTTGGGGGGCTGTCCCATATACCCAAAATGGGGCTGTCCCATATACCCAAAATGGGGCTGATCCATTGGGCTGCCAAGAAATGACCCATTGTTTGAGTGATTCCTTCCAAAAGATGACTGAGCACACATAGGTGGCATGGACGCGGTTGGTGGCTGAGAATTACTTCTTATCCCATTGTTTGTGGGCTCTTCATGCCTTTGTGAGGGCTCTCCTTGTTCAAAGCTGATGTTGGGAATGCCCATTCTTCCCTGAATACCTTGGGTACTTGCATAGGCTGCATTCACGGATGGGATGGTCACTCTTTCAGCTTGCATGCTTGGTCTATCCTCTTTTTCCTTGCCTTTCATTTGGAAATCCATCCACATTGAGAACTTGCCTGCAAGTGCTTCCATGGTAGAGGTCATTTGGCGCATCTCCATCACCATTTGAGCTTGACCTTCCATTATTTCTCTATGCCTCTCCGCATGTCTAGTCTCGTGTGAGCTGAGGGTATGATTGAGTGCATTAAGACTTCCCATGGAGTGAGAGAGGTCTTCCTCTTCAACCTCAAAGTTGGTGTCATCCCTCGGGGTGCACGCATCCCTTATCTATTGTGCTGAACATCTTCATTTGCTTTGTTTTCCCCCCTGTTACCAACCATGTCTAGGTGCAGTCCTGTGAGACCACTTGTCACTGTTTTGGCTATAACTAGAGCTAGACAACTCCGATTGACTTAATTTTTTTGTTCAAAATGGAGGCAGCGATGCCCTCTTCAAGATGAGCATATGTAGGTATTCCCAAGTTTTATACAAAAATTTTTGTAATAAAAAATGTGGGACTGTTCTGTGCAGTCCAACACCCTGTCCACACCTAGGAAAGGCCTATTGTGGGCTGTAGGTACTTGGTATGCTCCAAGTGGGTATCCAAAACTGAATGGGGTTCTTGGCAAGGCTTGAAGGTACTCTCCAAGGTCAGCACCTCAATTCTTGGGAGTGGCAACACTTCTGCAAATGCAAGCAATTTCTCCAGCACTCTGAAACAGTCACAAGAGGGCTAAAATTGGGTTCTCCTTCTATTGCATTGTGGGATTCACTGTTTGCTTGGTATCATGCATCACTTGAGCACCCCTTAGCATGTTTGGGATCACTTCATCATTACTGAGTACGAGAATAAGCATTTCCATGACCGTATCAACAAGGTAGACTCTCATACATGCATAATCACTGCCATTACTCTATATATGACTGCATAGGTGTATCCAATGATACATACATCCATCTTCAACCCAAGTAAGGCAATGCATTCCCATACATCACTACATACATGGTTGCATGCATATCTAAGGATACATTTGCTGAGGTACATCCATACATCCCATGCACACAAGAGTGTGTCATGTCATAGTCATCAAAATTCCATCATGCCAAGTCAATTTCTCAATTTCCCCAAGAAGTACCTACACC
Organism: Lygodium microphyllum; assembly: GCF_053477565.2. Classification (NCBI taxonomy): domain Eukaryota; kingdom Viridiplantae; phylum Streptophyta; class Polypodiopsida; order Schizaeales; family Lygodiaceae; genus Lygodium; species Lygodium microphyllum. The sequence continues at coordinate 151,866,198 of NC_141146.1, read as the reverse complement.
TACAAACGAGTTTTGGGCTCCGGATCACTGGGTGGTGGGCAAAGTTCCCCCCAGGCCAGGTTGTGTACCCCTTCAGGGTCCTTGATGGCAAGGGGAGGTCACCCCTCTTTTGTCTTGCCACCTCGCTTGGCATCGGGCTTTTCCTCACTCGAAATATACATGGTAGACATTTATTAATTAAACACCTAGCATGAGATGCATTTTAGGAATGGAAATTTGGGCTTTTCATGAAGTGCATAGAATTGGAATGGGGAATAGGGATAGAGAGCTTACCGGCAGTGACTTACTGCCTACTTACCCTTATACAATGGATTTCTTAATCAATTCTTGTCTCAGCTAATTCACAAGAAGCCAAACAGGTTATGGGTAAGCAAAATATAATCTCAATGAAGCTTCAGCATGAGTAAAATCCATTCCAATGCCATAAGATCAAATGAGAATGACTGAGATTAATATTCAGAACGCATACAATGTCTGGGACTCCTATTACCTACTTGGACTCATGCATTCTCTCAAACAAGTGGATAGGATTCAACAAGAGGTTTAATGGGAGAGAATGAGAGCCAAGAATCGATTACCTTGAGTTGTTTGATGAAGAAGGTAGCCACTAATGCCACTTTAGTCCTTCATGAGAGCTCCAATTTGATCCTGCATGCTCCATAGCTCCAAAATGGTTGTGCTTCGTCAAGAAAGGATGAAGTCAAGCTTGGGGAAGAAGGATTCTTCCATGGGGAAAGGGCATTGCTTGCATAGACTGATCAAGGGGGCGTTTCCTTCCAAATGAGCACTCCATAATGCCTTCTTCTTTCCAAGAAGCCTTCAAATCTTGAGAATGAGCTCCAATGTGACTGTAGCTTGGGGATAGGATGGCTCAGGACGTTCCCATGAAGAGCTCTTGCTGAAATTGAAGCTCTACTTCCATAGCCATGGCTGCCCACAAGTGCATGTCTTCAAATCTTGCTTCTAATCTTCTTCCCGTGCTTCTTGATGGCTAAAATCTTGAGCTAGGCTTGAAGAGGGACTCCCGGGACCAAGAAAATACCAAAATCTTCAAGATTTCTGAGCTTGATGCCAAGCTTTCATGGCTGCCATGGACTGTACATGATCATGGTTTCTTAAAGTGGAAGAGGAGTCCAAGAAGCTGAGAAGGAAGGCTTCAATCTTGCCCAAGGGACCTGCAATGAGCTGGGAGTGAGAGATAGGAAGGAGAGGAGGGCTGGGTGAGAGACAGGAAGGAGAGGAGGGGACCTGCAATGAGCTAGGAGTGAGAGACAGGAAGGAGAGGAGGACTGGGGTGCTGTCAAATAGGCCAGGAAGCAGCCCGCATTTTGCGCTGCATTTTACGGGGCTGCTCCTGGAGGGTTGGAGATGGCCACCACAGCTTAACCCGGCTTGGTTTGCGGCTCTTGAGCTTCAGAATTGAAAGGGGAAGGGTTGATGCTTCATGGAAGAGAGGGGGGGCAAGATTTGGGCCTGATAGCTTGTAGGAAGCTTGAGAAATGAGGAGAGAGAAGACCCTCCCTGAAAAGTAACCCCAGCTAGACTTTCTTCTAACTCATGTGACCACGGTTACTAAGAGTTTACCTTTAAAATGGGCCAAAAATGATCCACGAGCTGCCAAAGTCAGTCTTCCTCCCTCCAAACTTGGTCCAAGCCGCCATTAATGCTCCTGCATGTAGTCCTTGTGGTCCAAAAATCTTTGGGAACTCCCCTACTGCTCCATGTACCTGTGTACCTGTGACTCAAAATTCCAAGTGACTAGAAAGTTGTAACTGGGTAAAATGAGGGACTAACTGGGACCAAGAACCTAGGCTCTGATGCCAATTGTCAAGGAGAGGAACTGGGAGAGAGAAAGAGGAGAGAGAAGAATGCAGAGAAGAAGAAAAAGAGTAGAAGAGAGAGAAACACAGTTACGAGGAGAGAGAAAGACTAGAAATAGAGAGAGAAAGACTAGAAGAGAGGGAAAGAAGACATGGAAGCTTGTGGAGCAAGGTGAAGGAGAAAGAAGACTTGTATATTTATCTGATAATGAAAAATTAAGTCTCTCTCACCTTATATACCAGCCAGTGTAGCTAGTATTTCCCTGTTATTAAATCCCCCTCTCTTACAAGTCTAAAGTCCCCCCCCCCCCCCACACACACAGAGCATTATAATTTAAACTTTTTTTAAATGTCTCACAACTACAAGCACTTGGACTAATGAGATATTATTCCCATGGTCTTCAATGTATATTATAATAATAATAATAATAATAATAATAAAATTATCATATTTCTAGAAAACTTATTTTTTGTTATATTTTTTGAACATTATATTGTGTTTTCTATTTCTATCCACAAATAGAAAATTCCAAGAACAATGAAGATGTAAAACATCGATATAACATTTTAATTTTGAAGTACATATTTATGAAAATTTTTCAATCTTCCTTGCATTGCTTCGTAATAAAGACTAATGCCATAAAGAGAGAGAGAGAGAGAGAGAGAGAGAGAGAGAGAGAGAGAGAGAGAGAGAGAGAGAGAGAGAGAGAGAGAGAGAGAGAGAGAGAGAGAGAGAGAGAGAGAGAGAGAGAGAGAGAGAGAGAGAGAGAGAGAGAGAGAGAGAGAGAGAGAGAGAGAGAGAGAGAGAGAGAGAGAGAGAGAGAGAGAGAGAGAGAGAGAGAGAGAGAGAGAGCACTTCCACCTGAGGATCTCCAACAATACTTGCCTCCAATCACTTCTAGTTCTTCCACAAAGAACAAATGTACCTTGTATAGTTCCCAAGCAATACTAGCCCTCACTGTTGTGCTACCATCTCAACTACAAGGACAAATCAAAGGTAAATGAGAATAGGGTGAGCCCAATCCATTGATGACCAAAAATGATCACCATGTGCACCATGTATATGCTAGTAACTCCTAATGTCCTAGTATTTCAAATCTAATTTAAAAAAAATCTATTATTGAAATACTAAAGGAGCTTTAGTCAGGCAGCCACATTAGTTGTAACATGGGAAGAGCATGAACATATCTTTAGCATGAACCATGTGATCATTAATGAGCTTAGATAAACTTCATTAGAATATCGAGCTAAGACCACTAGACTCATAAGATCCTATCCAACTAGCCTATTGCAATCTAGTGAAGAGTAGAGTCTAGAGTTAGACCATTCCCAAAGGAGTGGTATATAATTACAGCTCCTATTGAGCATAATGAGAGTTGATTGTTGACCAATGCCAAGTAATGAAGGGTCATCAAGACTTTCAAGTGTGATACAACATATGTTCCACCCACATCCTTTAGTGATGGCTAGCACACTCAAAATCTCATGAACTAAGGAATTAGGGAAAATGGTGAACTTTCATATGAAAGCATTGAAAGATACTAGCAAGTCCTCTAGTTGATAATTATTTTCTTCTCCCCCTTGGCATTGATAATGAATATATCAAGGAAATCATTGTTGGGGAGCTACGGAGCTCTGCCACGAGACCTATGGACCGCTTATTGATCAAGCATTTCAAGCCGAGCGGCCATGGCTACCTCTCACATAGTCGACGCGTAATGCCTACCTTGCGGGTGTAGTGAGCTTACCTTGATGTTCGATCGAGTCCCCTCCTCTCTCTCACACTCCGGTAGCTCCACAATCCTCGTGGCAATTTCAAGTAACCTCAAGCCCCCTCTGTCAAGCTTCATCCATAGCCACGCAAGACAAGAGAAGAGAAGAAGGGAAGGAATGATGAAGAGAGAAGATGGGGAGCTTCTTCTCCACGATCCCTCACTCTCACACACTCACTCCCTCACTCCCTCACACTCCCTCAATCCCTCACTCAAGCACAAGCATGAAGGTAAGAAGCAAGAGAAGAGGAAGAAGAAGCTTTAGCAACACCCAAGAATGAGAGTTCTCATTCACTTTTGAACTTTATATACATGCACTACCTTTTGGGCGGTCATCCACACTTTTTTACATGGCCAGCCATTAGCCTAGGCCCTCTTTTCCTATTTCCCACTGTTCTAACTCATCCCGTTCCCACTAATGCCTACAATTTGCATAGGAGTGAGCCCAGCGATCTTTTTACAAAGATTCGAGAGTGCCTTCATATTTTATGGCGCGCTTTTACTCATTTCTTTTCTCGAGGCGACACCGTCGTTTAAATCATTCAAATTTCCAGGCTTCCATTTTTTTTGCTCTTCTACTCCATTTTTCGTTCCTCTGTGCTGTGGTAAACATTACCCCCTCCTAGCGGAATGCTAGTCCCATGGCACTGGGGTGGGGAGCAGCAGCAAAGTTGGGATGGGTGCTAAGTGGAATTGGCGGGCAGATGACCACGATTTAAAAAAAAAGATGCTGCTGTGAAGGAGACATGATGTGGTGTTGATTCCGGATGATTTGGAGAGGTTCCGGCTTGCTTTGATCTTCATGAAGGTGCTCGGCCTTTGTTACCCGGTTGGAATTTGTCGTTGGTGATGATTGTCACAACCGGGGCTCCGCAAGCCGTGGAAAAACACGTGGTTCCAAAATTTATGCCAATGGCAGGCCCTGATTGAGTTACAAACAACCTGCAAGAGAAGGATGTGCACTCCCTAAGGGGTGTGTCTGCCTCCCGGTGAGGTGTAAGTGCATATGCAGTGGAACTAGGAGATGGGTCTATGTTGAGAATAGCAAATGATGTATGCCCATAGAGGCTAAATGTGTGCCCAAAAGAGGCTTGTCCATAAGTGGCTTTGTATGAGAGATATGACAAAGATGTATGCTCTAGAAGCTCTAAGAAGAGATGTCCAAAATCCCATATGCACAGTGAGGTACAATGGTAGTATCCAAAAAGCTATAAAGGCATGTACTTGGTTGACACTTTTTTTAATGAGAATGGTACTTTCAGTTTGAGTCACTCAAGATTGTGTTTATGAGTCCAAGCTAATCTATCTTGGAACCTAATTCACTTGAGTTACAATCTCTTCTCTCTATCATGTATCGGTTCTATGATTTGCATCCACCATAGCCAACTAACTCTAGATCCGTGTTTCTCAACATGGTATCAGAGCCATGGCCGAGCTAGTTGGCTAATGTATGTGCACTTTCTCAATCTTCCTCTCTTCCATTCTCTCATTCTCTCCATTTCTTAAAGTCATCATCTTTGAAGCATAGCTGTTCATTTTGAGTGTTACCTTTTTCAATCTCATTTCATTGAGCTCCATGAGAAGGAATATTATTCGCAGATTGATCTGACAAATAGCAAGAGGAACATTACAGCACACAGATCGTGTACAATGTCAGGCCACATCTCATGCCACTCTAGGGTTCTAGTAGATCACAGCGAGCTTCTTGCGCTCGTTTAATGAGGGGCTCTGTGTCAGAGATCCACCTCTATGAGACAGCGTGCAGGATCTGATCCATGTCAGTTCAATTTCTATATTGCTCTTTTGGAGCTGTCCTGTCTCGTTTATGCACACTCCATGTGCCTTGTTGTTAAAAAGTTCAGGCAGGAAGAAAGGAGAGACTTGGCGAGAGAAGATGTGGATCACTCGTCCTTCGTGGCGCTGGGGCTTCTGATTGCTCCCATCAGCAACAACAGCAATCGCTCTAGCAATCATGGAGGCCCGAGCTCTTTCGTTGCTTCTAAAGTAGCCCTTTGCCTTGCTTATCTCCTCAGTTTCGCAAAAGCTTGGGGTGCTTCTTTATGGGTCACCTTCATAGGCGGAATCATCATGTTCAAACATCTTTCTCGACATCAGTTTGGCAATCTACAATAAAAAATGTTTCCAGTGTACTTCAACATGGTTGCGGTTTGTGCTACAGTTTGTGTAACAGGTTTCTCCTGGCTACATCCTTGGAAAACGTCGTCTTCAAACGAAAAGCTTTAGCTCGTTGATCAAGCACACTGTTTTTTTGAGGAATTGAAGGCCAGGGGCATAAAACAAGGATGTTATGCATACTGCATATTGATCTCAGCATACTCAAAGCTGGGGAGAGCTGACATTATTGAGTCATTGGTACAAGAAATCTATCGTTTGCCAAAAGCATCCTTGGATCTGCCATTGTTCAACAACCTTCTTTGAACGTATGCTAAGTTGGGCCAAATGGATGGCATGTCAAACACACTAAAGATGATGGAAGAAGAAAATGTGGCACCAGATCGTGCAACTTACAACATCCTGATTAGTTTTTTCAGTAAAGAGGAGCTATTTGATGTAGCAAAAGAGACCCTCCAGGATTTACTCGTCATAAAATTGTGCCCAGTCTTGAATTGTCTGCACCACGCTCAAATGATGTACCCCACAAATCATGTACCCGAAAATCTAAATAGACCATGAGACCAAGCTAAATAGACCATGTACGCCATGAGACCAAGCTAAATAGACCCCACAAATCATGTACCCGAAAATCTATGTCACGTATGACAAAAGAGAACTTGTCGAGACAAGGATATGTACCCATCAGTAAAAGCATGTACCACACATCAACAAAAGGGATAAAGAGCACAACAAAAGTTCAAAAAGATGAAGAAGATCAAAGGTTGCCAAAGAAGCAACAAAACAAAAAGAATGAAGAAAATATTTTCTACTGCTACAAACCAACAAAATGTTTTACAAAAATTTCCCATAGAGGATCTCGAATTCCCTAAGTGGATCTGCATCCCATAGTGGATATAAAAACCCTACCAAGATGTAAAGTTTCAAGCCTTAACTTGACTAGGCTGCCAAAGAGCTAGTCTCCTGGTCCATGTTCACATGAAGGGGGGGCAAAAGCCAGCAAGGGTAGAGACTCATCATTTGAGGGGGGGTGTTGAGAATAGCAAATGATGTATGCCCATAGAGGCTAAATGTGTGCCCAAAAGAGGCTTGTCCATAAGTGGCTTTGTATGAGAGATATGACAAAGATGTATGCTCTAGAAGCTCTAAGAAGAGATGTCCAAAATCCCATATGCACAGTGAGGTACAGTGGTAGTATCCAAAAAGCTATAAAGGCATGTACTTGGTTGACACTTTTTTTTAATGAGAATGGTACTTTCAGTTTGAGTCACTCAAGATTGTGTTTATGAGTCCAAGCTAATCTATCTTGGAACCTAATTCACTTGAGTTACAATCTCTTCTCTCTATCATGTATCAGTTCTATGATTTGCGTCCACCATAGCCAACTAACTCTAGATTCGTGTTTCTCAACAGTCTAGCCCTCAGTAATGTCCCACACTTGAGGACCCAGTTTGTGTGTTGTTGGAGGTGTGGTGCATAGCTTACGGTGACAGGTCTGGAAGTCCTGCCCTTGATGTACCCTAAGCATGAAGTGGGGAGAGGGGCTAGGGGTGAACCCTAGGTGCGGTGAGCAAAGTGAGTATTTTCTTTTTTCTTTTCTTAAAAAAAAAAGAGACAGTATACATAGAAGGCATTTGGCCAGTGGCGATCACCGTCAGCCGAAGCGCGGGGTGGTCACAGGCATTGGGATAGAAAGGCACAGCTTTGGAGGTATTCTTTAATAGCAGCCCGGGCCTTTAGAGGTGTGGATGACAAAAAGTGATGGTTACACCTTGTGAAGCGGGTGTCATTCATGTTTTCTAAGAGTTCTAAGCAAAAAGAGGGAAGGAGGGTTGCCCTCATCATTAATCTAGTCATAGCTCTACTATCTATTCCTAGATTGATGTCAAAAAAGAGGGGGGAAAGGTGAGCTTCCTCAATGGTAGGCTTTTGTATTAATAGGAATTTGATCAACCTAAGGTAATTGCGGGTGGTTAGGAAGGCGAGATTCGGGCAGGAGGAGAAGTCTGCGAGGAAATGGTTGATGGATGGAAGGATATCCTCTACTCTAAAAACTAAGCATTCCTCGGGAGTTCGGGCATTTACATTATATATTCTAGGAAAATCAAAATCCCCATGAATAGTGCAGTCATAATCCACTCCATGCCGGCAGGGGTAGGGCATGTAGGTGGGGTCATTTCGTTCCTCGGGGAGTGAGCTGCAGAAGGCAGTCTAGGTGTCAAAATTGGCATTCCAAATCCTCCTCCACCACTTCAGCTGCGCCTCATAGTCTTGGACAGATTTGGGAATCCGGTTCACCTTGTCCTGCCAGTAATCTGCGGGCTCTTGCCTCCACCTGGTTATAATTAGGCTCCTCTCTTCAATCCATCTGTTTGCCAGGTCATTGGCTAGATCCTTGATCTTGAATAGGATACTTAGTGGCAATGCCTGGTCCAGCGAGTGTGGATAGGAAAATGACAGCTCAAAAGGTCTCGTCGTTTGGAACTCCCAGTCACGCCAGATGATCAATTCCTGAGGCCAATCGATAGGGTTGGGGTCCCCTCGTAGTGGTACCGGCTCGTCAGAGAATTGTCTGGGTAGTGATCGTGCTCTGCGTTGTGCATCCTCTACCAGCTCCTACCTCCTTCTTTTGGCTGCCATGATGCGCTCTGGTATGTGGGCATCTTTAGGCTCGTCTAGCGGGAGGTCTGGTAGAGGGGGACTAGGCGCTTTTCGTTGTTCTTCGTCGGCCTCCTGCTCCAAATCTGGGCCCTCCTCGGTATCTTGTTCGGCCACGACTAGGGTCATTTGTGGTGGTGATGCCGGCTGCTCCTATTCTTCGAACCCCAGTTCCTTGAGCTCAACAGTGGAGAGGCCGACACTGCGCAGGTAGTGGAATTGCTGCTCCTTGGTGAGTCCCATGCCGGTGGGGAGCTCCCGTTCTTGAAGGCCATACCTTAGTGCCCAAGTAGTCAATTCCAGTTTCCTTCTCACCCTCTCCACTGAATCATCGCCCTGTGCTTGGGTGACATGTAGCACGGTGCTGAGAAAGGCTTGCCTCTATGCGTGGGTGCATACATCGGCTGCTTCAGCTTTGGATTTGGCAAGCGCTCTCTCGCACTCTGCCACCGCCAAGTGCTCCGTTAATTGCCTACTTCTTTCAAAGTTGTTCGCTTCCCAAGCATTGGCCCTTTCATCTATCTTTCTTCTTTCTTCTTCCAGCGCACTTGCCAGTGTGGTTACCACCTGTTGCTGTTCATTCGTTAAGGCCCAGAGTTGGTGCCACTCCCTGGACTTCTGTTCCAGCTGTTCTTCGATGATTTCTTTCGCTTGATTTGCGATACTGAATTTCTGTTCTGCCTCAATGATTAGTTCTGATCTTTCCTGTGCTAGCTGCTCGTGTCTCTGGATCTCTGGAAGGTGCACTCTTCGTTACATGAAGGCCATGGCCATGAGGGCCTCTGTGTCTTCCTTGGCAACTTCCAATGCACCTTGCAGCCGTTGTGCCTCCTGTTGTTGTTCTTGTGCTTCTGTTGCGAGGGTTGCCGGTCATTCCCGTGCTAGGAACTCTATCTCTCTATTTTGTTCCTCGAGCTCATATTGAAGCTTTGCCATGGTATTCCCCTGCCACTCCCTCGGATCACCTTCTTGAGTTGCCAATGCTCCATACCCCTCTAGTCTGGCCGTTCTCTGCTCTAGGTCAGCATATTGCTGCACTAGCAACTTTAAGCTCCATTGCTCGGCCACCAGGTTTTGTTCTTTGTCCTCTAGCCTCTGTCTCAGGCAGTTTTCGTTATCCTGGGCCTCTTTCTCTTTTGCCTCCAGCTGATCTTGTAACGCCTTGACCTCCCTTTGCGGATTAGCCCCTTGCCTTGAAACTTCGAGCCTCATGGCTGCCGAGGTTTCCCTTTCCTTTTCCAGCTCTAGCAGGGCCACCTTCTTTTCCTCCTTTTCCTTATCCAACTGTGCTAGGAGTTCGGCCATGTAGGCATCGTAGTCTACACCAGATGACATGGGGATAGGAGATGTGGTGGTTGATGCTTCGAGTTTTTGCTGTTTCGGGTCTTTCTTGGACTCAGCATCAGCAGTGGTAGGTCTTTTTGCTCTAGGTTCTGGGACAATCTCCGCCACCTTACTGACGAGCATCTGCATCATGCTCATCAGCTAGGTCGTGTCCAGAGAGGGCATGGGCTGTGGGGCATTTGGAGTGTCTGTTGGTGCCGGCACGAAGGAGGGAGGCAGGAGGTGTAACAATGACTTTTCCTTGCCTGCGATTATCGGGGCTGCCCTCGTGCTACCGCTTGCTTCGGCCTCATGGTGAGGACCATAGGGGTTAATTTCTCCTCTTCCATGAGTTTCTTCAACAGACCTGCAAGTGGCCTCAGCCAACTCAGCCAGTTCCTTTATGCTCAACTCGTGGGCTTCCTCTTCCGTCCTTCTTTGTCGTTCCTTTTCTGCCTTTCTTGACTCCTCTTTAACTCTTTCGAGTTCTTCCTCCTCCTCCTGAAGTTATTCTTCCAACCTACCTGACTCTTTTCTAGTTCTCTTCACCTCGGCCCGCTCTGCTTTGCTCAGTCTCTTCCCCTTCTTTTGGCTCTTGCCATTCTTCATTTGCTTATGAGGTTCGACCGTTTGCGTTGGCGGAACTTTAGGTTCTCCCTCATCGCTAGCCGTCCTTTCACTCGAGCCTCCTCCTCACGATGTGGTGAGCCTTGGTGCTCAATTTTCTCTCCCTCCATGCCAGCATCCTTGATAGCCTCATCAATGATTGCTGTAAGGATTCCGCCGTATCTGATCGTAGAGGCTTTGATGGCAGGTTTCTTCCTCGTGGATTATGCGGTGGAGGCCAGAGATTCCCCACTGGCTGGGGGTGCGGCTGGAGCTAGAAGGGCGGCTGAACTCTTTATAGTCTTTTGGACAAAGCCGTTCCAGTCCACCTCCTCTGGGACTCTTGCCACAATGCTTTCTAGCAGGTGGCACGCTGATTCTATTCATGAGTGCGTTGTATTTGTGGCTGGAGAAGAGAGAATGGATCATCTTAGCCTGCATCCTCGTCACCGCGAGTCTGGAATGTTAGCTAGACTAATTCCATCGACCGTGTGCACATCTTCTTTTTTGACTCCCAGCATGGCGTACAAAATCTCTTTTTGGGCGTCTTTCTTTTTTGGGCACGAGTCCAGGGCTCTTTCGACAGTGACTGCGTTAAGGGGCACCTATACCCGTCTTTCTTGATCACCTGCCCTTACCGTGACTGTGCCACAGCTTCGTTCTTCATCGAAATTTCTTAAGAAATCTGTGCACATGCTGTAGTCTACAACCTACCCGACTTTCTCTTTGTACTTTTGGAGGCTGCATTTGTCCACCAGCTCTCTTACAGCTGGCTCCTCCGAGATGGGCTCATCCAGGTTCATGGTATGCTTGAATGTGAATTGGCTGAATCCCCACGTCTTGATGCTGATTCCATATTTCGTCATCTCTGCTTCCGTAAACGAAAGTCTACCCTGTCCTGCCATGGTAGGTGCCTGTCATAACCCCAGTCAATGTTAGAGTTACAATTTGATTGATTCCTAGCATACCCCAAGAAAAAATGTGTGTGACAGTTTGCCGGGCGGATTTAAGGGGATGAAACTTTTTAGAAATAATTCACAACCAACATCTACTTCCTCGTTTTCTTTCCTATTTGAATTTAGTTGAGCACTGTTAGCCTTTACACTTCTTGCTACATCACTTGGTTAGTCCCTTGGTTGTCACTCGCTCTTCCTCCCTCTTCCTAAGTGGTACGGGGATCCTTTTCAGGATTTGTGGGGGAGGGGGAAAGGCTCACATGGGCTGTGCGGGGTGAGCTACTTGGCCATAAGCCATGTATAAAGGTTAGGGTTGTATTCAAACTGGGCATGACGATCAAGTTCTCATGGCTATAGGGAAGCTTGAGTGATGTAGGTTAAGACGTGATGAAAGATGTCCCCCGAGTTGAGGTGACTAGCAATGTGCAACTCCTCCTCTGTGAGGAACTGGTCAATGTATGGATGGGCCAATACCTGATCATCTAAGTGTAAGTTGCATGTAATGGTCAAAACTCTGAATGAAAGAGGTGCCACATACGTAGGGTCGCGTTCAATTGTTTTGATTGCCCTCTTTTGCTCAGCATTGGTCATGATCCAGCGGCCTTTTTTCTCCCATTGGAGTCGAAAGGCGTACCATAGTTGCAGGAATGGAGAAGTAGAGTTGGCAAGCTACACGAGCTCCTCTAATTCTCGTTCAAGAGTAGAGCGAGCAGGTTTGCAGTACAAGGTGACTAGTTGTCTGAGAACAGCTTGTTCCTTAGAGATTTCTCCATTAGCGATTAGCTCGGCCACAACTTTGGGAAATTTGATGGTCATGAACTCGTAGTCTTCCCAAGTGCATGGCAATGAGCAAACATCAGAAGCGAGGGGTTTGTCAAGAAGTCCTAGGTCAAGCCTCTCGTAGCTTCTAGCGAATGTAGTGAAGGTGTCGTCCAACTCCTTGATGCATGTCACTATGTCATTCCTTGAGGTCTTAGCAAGATCCTTGGCCACTGAAAGGAAGGATCTCGTTCTTTCGTGCGAAGGCTTAAGACATGCTGGTGGCGATGACGCAGTTGGGCTGGACAATGGTGGCTCCCTTGCAGGCACCGTCAATGGGACTTTGCACTCGCGATCATTTGGAAACGCTGCAGCGGGCTCTTGTGCCATAGGAGGCGTGCTGCAATCCATTCGAGTGGGTATGGGGGTGTGCACCTCCTCTGACTTGGATGGTGCTGGATCATCCGGTTTGGGATACTGAATGTGTTGGGTGGCCTTAATCATCACCGTTGCTAGTTCGATATTCTTTGCGACTCGTGCTTTGCCAGTGCTGCCAGTCTGTCCAGCTGGAGTGGGGTTGTTGCCCAAAGTTGATCTTCTTGGGTGTCTGCCCTTAGGCACCCATATCCAGGGGTTGCCCTCATAGTATCCTTGTGCTTGCAGGAGATCTTTCGATATCCATCGTGGCATGGCGGTGCGCCCATGTCGATGGCACTTGGGCTGCCTCTTAGGCTATGACTGATAGTTTTTGCATTTAGGAGAGTGCTTCTACGATCTACTAGGAGGTGGCGCTAGCCGTTTTGGCACCCATATGTGTGTGGGCTCCCTGGCCATGTGAATGGCTTGGGTGGTTTACTTCTGGCGGTTGGGGCACGGGGTAAGATATCCATGCCCTTCTCCTTAGGTTTGGCCGTGGGGGTCTCTATCGGTGGCTCTGCAGTTGTAGAAGGCTCAAGATGGCCCTTGTTGAAAGTAGTTATTATGCGCACATTGCCCACGGTTAGGTGAATGCGATCTAGGTTGTAGTCCACATTGCAGTTTGTCTGCTTTTTGAAAGTGCGCCCTAGTAGTGATTTATCACTAGCCCCTTTAGTGTTTGGTAACACATAAAAGACGACTGGGATACTTCCAGACTCGACGGAGACAGCCACTTGGCATTTTCCTAAGAGAGAGTAAGTGTTGCCCCAAAATGGGCTAAGTTTCACGTTTATGGGATGTAATTTAGGCTGACCAATGCGTGTCCAATGGTCATGTGTCAAGACATTACGATCGGCCCCTTCGTCGATCAGGGCATCAAAGGAATATGTCCGTTCTGCAGTGACCGTGATTCGGAGGTAGGCGGGTGCTATTGCTTCTTCATCTTGATTTGTTAGTTCAGTAATTGTGGCCACGCAGACAGTGACAAGAGCTTCGTGCATCGGTGGCTCGTGCAACGGATGGGAAGGAGGATAGTACTTTTTCATGCAACTGCCATTGAAGAAGCCTATTCCTTCCCCTTCGAGCGTCTCCAACTCGACATTGCCCGTTCTGCTAATTGCACGCACTCGGAAAGGTCCCAGTCCTCGAAATTTTATTTTTTGTTTGTGCCCTTTCACCAAGTAGAGTAAGACAAGGTCCCCTTGATCAAAGTTGCGCTGGTTGACATGCTTGTCAAACCACAGCTTTCGTCGTGCCTTTTCACAGATTAGAGCATGGGTGGCTAAAAGTCGAGTCTTTGTGAAACGCTCTAGCTCCACTAAGCGGTTAGTCCAAGCCTCTCTTCCCTCCCAATGCTCCTGCGCTACTATTCTTAAGCTAGGGACAAAGAACTCTAAAGGTGGAATGGCATCTGTCCCGTAGGTCAGCCTAAAAGGCGTTTGTCCGACAGCCGTCTTATAAGCTGTCCGATAAGCCCACAAGGTTGCCATCAGTTTATTATCCTAGTCTCTTCGTGACATGGATACTACCTTAGTAAGAACGTTGACTAGGATTTTATTTGTGGACTCCGCTTGGCCATTTGCCTGAGGGTAGTAGGGAGAGGACCTTCTATGAATGATTAGGAAGGTTGAGAGCAGGTGGGATATTACTTCATTAACGAAGTGAGCCCCTTGATCACTTACTAGTTCGATTGGACAACCAAACCGTGAAAAGACCTGTTCCCACAGGAACTTTGCAGTGGTCCTAGCGTCGTTCCTTCTAGTGGCTCTTGCCTCCGCCCACTTCATCAAGTAATCCGTTGCCACAATGATGTAGCGTGCCTGGGAGTATTGAGCTATAGGACTGATAGGTCCGATGAAGTCAATGCCCCATTTTTCGAAGGGCTATCGTGCTATCACGGGGGTTAACTCCATCTTATCTTTGTGCATGGGCACCTTAGTCCTCTGGCACTCGTTGCAGTGTTTGATGAACTTAGCAGCGTCACGGAACAGGGTGGGCCACCAGAGTTGGGATTGTAATACCTTACAGGCGGTCGTGTCCCTACTAAAGTGCCCGCCAGCTATCTTGCAATGCGCCTCTCTCAATACATCTTGCATCTCGTGCTCGCACACACATCTACGTAACAACCCGTCTACCCCAACCTACCCCCAACCTATAGAATTGGCCAGCGATCAGTTGGTATGGCTGGATTTTTAAGATAAGTCTCCTTAGCCTGGCTTTCTCAATAGGTCTCTCTGGTAGGCCGTTTTCTAACTCTTGGACAACATCGTCTGCCCAATAAGACATCAAATCAACTCTAAACAAGTCCCCTTCACTAGACATGCCAAAGAGGTGCGCGTTCGGTAAGTCGTCAGGTATGGCTTGACCAGCAGCTTCCCCTATGGGTATGCGAGACATGTGATCCGCCATGTAGTGCTTCTTTCCCTTATGCACAATCACTGAGAAAATCAAACTCCAGCAGAAGAAGTAACCATCTTGCTATGCGACCTGTGGCGCATGGCTTGTTCACAAGATACAGAGATTGGTTAGCACTTCATGATCTCCCGCAACTCTCTCTCTCTCGCTCTCTCCCTGGCTCTCAGGCTCATAGTCTTCCCAAAAGGTAGGGTGTTAAACGTGGCCTCCCCTGGTCCCCTGGTCCCTTGGGCCCCTTATTACCTCATCTCAGTTTACTGTAGACTCAGAGATTAATCTCATACACTCCTCCAAACAGATGTCTAAATCTGCGCCCCAACTTCCGTGTCTCCAGCAGCAGTAGAACCCTTCTGTTCCCTTCTTTTTATATCCTACCCTTAACCTATTGCAACAGAAACCAAAACCAGAAATAAAGACAAATGGTCCTACTCTAACATTCAGCAGCAAATCAAAATACTTACTTGCTCTAGGGATTAAAACCTCCTAATCCTCCTAACTATCTCGAGCACCGGTTCAGGCTGCAAACCCTACTGCCATGCTTGATTTGACACGTGTGGCACTCAAGGCTCGATTCCGTCGGTCCCGGCAATGGAACCAAAATGTTGGGGAGCTATGGAGCTCTACCCCGAGACCTAAGGACCGCTTATTGATCAAGTGTTTCAAGCCGAGCGGCCATGGCTACCTCTCACATAGCCGTTGTGTAATGCCTACCTTGCGGGTGTAGTGAGCTTACCTTGATGTTCGATCGAGTCCCCTCCTCTCTCTCACACTCCGGTAGCTCCATGATCCTTGTGGCAAGTTCAAGCAACCTCAAGCCCCCTCCGTCAAGCTCCATCCCCCATAGCCGTGCGAGACAAGAGAAGAGAAGAAGGGAAGGAACGATGAAGAGAGAAGATGGGGAGCTTCTTCTCCACGATCC
Source organism: Lygodium microphyllum (assembly GCF_053477565.2). NCBI lineage: Eukaryota > Viridiplantae > Streptophyta > Polypodiopsida > Schizaeales > Lygodiaceae > Lygodium > Lygodium microphyllum. Next base: position 151,850,420 of record NC_141146.1, on the reverse strand, counting down.
CTCACTCTCACACACTCACTCCCTCACTCCCTCACACTCCCTCAATCCCTCACTCAAGCACAAGCATGAAGGTAAGAAGCAAGAGAAGAGAAAGAAGAAGCTTTAGCCACACCCAAGAATCAGTTTCTCATTCACTTTTAAACTTTATATACATGCCCTACCTTTTGGGCGGTCATCCACACTTTTTTACATGGTCAGCCATTAGTCTAGGCCCTCTTTTCCTATTTCCCACCATTCCAACTCATCCCGTTCCCACTAATGCCTACAATTTGCGCAGGAGTGAGCCCGGCGCTCTTTTTACAAAGATTTGAGAGTGCTTTCATATTTAATGGCGCACTTTTACTCATTTCTTTTCTCAAGGCGACACCGTCGTTTAAATCATTCAAATTTCTAGGCTTCCATTTTTTCCGCACTTTTGCTCCATTTTTCGTTCCTTTGTGCTGCAGTAAACAAACATACCTCCGTTTAAATCATTCAAATTTCTAGGCTTCCATTTTTTCCGCACTTTTGCTCCATTTTCCGTTCCTTTGTGCTGTAGTAAACAAACATACCTCCCATGCTTTTTTGGATCATTGGAATATCCATGCTTTGAGGATAGGGGTAACATGTTGAATCCTCTCTTTCCTTGGTAGGTTCATAGCAGAAGGCATGCTCACATATTGAATGGTACCAAGGATGTCATCTCTCCAAATCAATTGCAAATCTGTAGGCCTCATTTGGCTTCATGTGAAACTTGGTTCTCTAAGCTATGGTATCCATACAATGGTTGGTGAAAGCTCCTTTGTGTATTTTTTTCAACCATCTCCCATGAACTTACTTTAATTGAGAGGTTAATGATTGAAAGAGGAATATTTTTTTAAAAATTTTAGAGGGACAAAAAGTCAAAACACGACTAGATGCCAGGTTTACCATGTGTAGATGCAAAAATATTTTGCTTGGGACTCCAAATCTTATCTTCTATAGGTCAAAGGAGCCAAAGTGGGATTTTTGTGATGACAACCAAGCACTTGATTTGGATGTCTTTCCAATACCATTTAACTTCTCTAGATTATGTTGTGAAAGTGGAGATGGTGTTGATGATGATGAAGCTTCACTACTAGTTAATTCCTTTGGTTGTCAAGGACTTTGGGGTTCCTTGAACATCCACATCATTTGCTCATGTCATTGCTCAACCTCCTCTTGTAAATTTGATATTGACCTAAGAAGTCTATGCATTTATTCAATTTGCACATGAACATTGATAATGTTTTCCAAACTTTCTCATTATAAAAGAAGCCCACAAAAACATGTAACAGTATGAAGACTGTGATATTCATCTATTGACTCAATACATTAGGTCATAAATATCTTTGAATATCTTCATAAATCTTTAATCTAAAAGACTCACATGACTTCGGGTTCAAAATTGGCCACTCTATGCTATCTAGAGTTGGGAGTGAAAGAGGCCTAAGAGATCCATATCCTACCATCTTGATGGTGCATTGGAATTTTATCATAAAAGAAAACATCTTTCTCAACCAATGACCTGTCTGAGGGGACTTTGTATAAGTGCTCTCACCAATAGAGCCATGAAATACATCAATGATTCCAATTATGGTTTCGATAGGTTGCCACTTTTCGAGGTTTGATGAATATATATCTCAAACATAGATAAATTTCGGCAAAATTTTGAAATAGAAAATCATGTTTGAAGCCTATTGAAATATTCTAATAAACTTAAAATTTGATCTATGGCATGTCCATGGGCTAGTTTTGTAAGCAGAATTCCAAGTGCATACATGCATGTTGTATAAGCACCTCCTTGATTTTTTTCCTTAATCCTTTGAGCTTGAAATCCTTATCTCGTCCCTTGTAAGTGTCAATGAATTCATTTTCACATTTGCTTCTCTTATTTGTTTATAACATGACCCAAAAACCAACGAAGATGGTAGTAGGAATTCACCTATTGTTCTCAAAGTCGAATTTATTGTATATTGTGATTGCTTTAATAGAAGATGAAGGTCATCAAGGATGTGAAGCAGAGTAGAAGAGGATGCTAAGTGAAAAGAGAGAATAGCAAGTCCTATGTAAAAATGAAGGAAGGGCATTCTTTTTTCTCGAATTATTTGAGATTTTCGAGAAAAAGAGAGGAATACTACAATGGAGGGGATAAGTTTGGGCGTATTATTCAAGAATTTTGAAAAAAAGACTGAGAGATTGCAAGGTTATACAAGATTGATAAGAAATGTCTCTATCGAGCATCTTTAATTGTACCAATACCTCTTGTAGTTTGTGTCTCCATGAACTTTTGCTTCAAAAATTCCTCAAAATGCTTTATTTAAAAAATATTTAAGTATGAGATAAAGGACTTCAAATTTAAAAAAACCCTATTCTATTGTAATGATAGCTCTTGCCCTATTGGTTGATAGGCTTTATCTCTCTAAAAACTAATAGGCCCAAAGTTGAGTCCAAATCTACCATAATGACCACCAAACACAGAGAGAGATAAGAGGCACTAACTACCTAGGAGGGGTGGAAAAAAAAACAAAGCATAGACCTAAGAGGAGAGTAGCAAAGAATAAGAAAAGCAACACCATAGCACCTAACCTTAGGGTACTGGCTATATTAGCAAAAACTCTAAACCTAGACATCCATATTTGCTAAAGTTAGTAAGAGTCATAACTGCAAGATGCCCATAGAGACAATCATAGTAGGCAAGAATAGGGTCATAAAAATGCACAAATATAGTAGGAAACCTACTGAAGAGATGTAGAAATGTGTTGCAATGAAAATAGACAATAAATAACCTTCCACTTCTATAAGATTTGGATATCTCAAAAACACCAGATACATCTCTGTAGAGTAAGAAAATATTCAAAATCAAAATAAGAGTCATAATCCTCAGAACAAAGAAGATGTGACACCAATACTATTATAGCCAAGGTAAGCACAATAAACTCCAATGATGATGAATTTATTAATTTCATTGTCTTACTTACATGCAAGTTTAATTGCTAAAGTGAGTTTACGATAGATGCATAAATAAAGACATGTGTGGACTATGATATAATACTTTATGATGCTTGAACCAAATTGGAACAATTGGAGCTTGTGACCCTAAAAATATGATATAGACCCTCAAGGTAGAGAGAAGATGTAAGAATTACAAAGGTAAGAACAATTACCTTAACTTAACTTAAAGCCATAGTCATTGTCAAGTTCAATACCCAATTGGCTAGAAAGAAATGCCAATAGAGCAAGAAACCTCCACAAGGAGGAGTTAACCAACTACAAGACTCGAGAGTTGGTTGTATCATTGTTGAAGGCTCAATAATAGCATCTAGAACTTGTAAGTCAAGTCACATAACTATCTTTAGAAGATTCTAAACTTCCTTAGGTACAAGGTTACCTAAAGCTTTAAAAAGGTGTATCTGGATACAAAAAGTGGAAAAATGAAAAGTATTCACAAAATAGATAAAAGAAAAGAAGATGGTATCATCAAAGATGGATCAAAGGGAAACAATACCCTCTACATGCCCAAGGTTACTATAATGAAAATTGTGCCATCAAGTTGCCTAAACCAAATTCAATACAACCTACACCACCCACTTTCACTATAAGTATAGCAATGGTTAGAGAAAAAGGCCAATAGGACCCACCATCCACAACCAACAAAACCTCTCTTACATGGTGGTAGCACAAGGGTCAATGTAGAAAGTAATTGCTAAAGGACTCCTCCAAGCTAGTGGTTGTGCACAAGGATCATTAGTCAACTCCCCTTAAAATAGAGAATATGTCACATGTAACAAGTCATAAAGGCAAGGAACCAAACCTCAAAGAGGGAGAACATTAGTCAAATCCCCTTAAAATAGAGAATATGTCACATGTAACAAGTCATAAAGGCAAGGAACCAAACCTCAAAGAGGGAGAACATGTAAAAACCAAGAAGGTAGATGTCAAAGGTTCATAGAAAGGAACTAATTCTTGCTTACATGATGAAAGAATTTTACCCCTTTAATGGTAGTCACAATGGCACAACCATGTCTAATCTACAAATCAAATGTTCCAATGACCCCAATGCCAAATGTTTCAAATGGTACTTGCAATGGCACAACCATGTCTAATAAACAAACCAAAGAGAAAGAACATGTAACAACCAATACGATAAATGTCAAAGGCTCATAGAAAGGAACTAAGGCTTGCTTACACGATGAAAGTGTTTTACCCCCTTAATGGTAGTTGCAATGGTACAACTATGTCTAATCTACAAATTAAAGGTTCTAGGGACCCCAATGCCAAATGTTGAGTCTCATAGTAAGCTCAAGCCCCTGAAGAAATACCAAAATTTAAAGCAAAGGACTAGCTAGAGTCAAACGATCACCTCAATTCCAAGGTTATCCCTAACATGAATCAAGATACCCAAGAGTGCAAAATATTCCAATCTCTTTAATATCAAACTGAGATGAAGTATTATGATATACTCTTGGATCAACTTAAGGAGGATGTTGCCATGAGCAAGAGAGCATGTAAAAACATAGAGGGAACTCTTTGAGGATAAGGAAAGTGTTGGCTTCTTGCTTATTAAGAAGTTGGATTGCTACTTATGGTTAAGCCTAAAATTAGTGACTTCATTCAGGGGCATAGAGCACAAGCTGTAGCGAGGAAAAGCAACATTTTTTCCATAGAACAGGTCCAAGTTCTATGAATCACACCCACCTAGGTTCTCAATTTACCAGAGATAAAGCCTATAAACTTTGACAACTCATTTGCAATAGCTTACAAGTATTTACCCACCTCTGATCTTACAAATGGTACAAAAGATGACTTGATGATAGTAGTTGTAGATACTGGATCCTGTCCTTAACCAAACATAATTGAGTAGAGCAACCCTCACTAAGGAAGGCAAATTATTATCGTTGTACCTCATACTTGAAGTCCAAGGGATTAGCTTTATTTAGTCAAACATGAACCTTTGCCAAAGAGGTTAATATGATAGAATTGAAGATTGGTCTACTAAGGGCCAACAAAGACAAGTGAACATTAGTTGATTGAGTCAAACAAACATTAGAAATATCTACAACCCTTCATAAGTAATGCCTTCTCTATTCTATACTCTTGTGTAACGTGCATTTTTGTGATACTATAGAATATAATAAGAGATAGATAACTAACAATACACTAGCTAGAACTTATAAAATGGATGGGTGACTTCTTTAAAATTGTTATATTGTGTTGTCACTACCATACAAAGAAACAACCCACAACTATAAGAGTAGAAACAAAACAACAAAATAGTTATTGAAAGCAAGTCAAGAAGTCGACAGTAAATAACTAAACCACACTAAAAGCAAAGCTAGAAGAAGTGGTGGAGTGAAATGAAATTTGATTGTTTGTTAATATATGATTGCATCATGAAATTTTATTTTGAAATTTCTATTACAAGAGATGGCATTATGTGGATGGAAAGCTTATAGCAATTGAACAAAATTTACAAAATCACATTGAAAATCCTATGACGATGTAAGAGGTTTGGTTAGAGGATGAGCTCTTAACAATGTCAAGTGTAAGGGCAAACCTTATGTCAAGTGCGAATGGGCATAGCAAATGAGGATATAAGTATCCCTAATGCTTATTCGTTCAAGTGTAGAAGTTACAAGGTAAATAATGTCTTTCATAGGGCTCTTCTTGCTTTGATTTTTTGATCCACTGGTACTCATTATATTTTAAAAGACCTTGACATGTACTTACTTTGCTCAAGATCTTCTCTTGGACAAAACTGAATTTTACTTACTCCACATACATTATATGTTCCCATTAAGCATTTGTGACAATGGAAACTATGGTCAAAAGGAATAGGTCAGAGGATAGACTCCCAAAGTAAAGTGATACTATTAATTGTATTCTTGGATACAAGACATCCATTGCTAACAATTCCATGATAATTGCATAAAAAGAAGTTACATGTGCAACAAAAACCATGAAGACCAAAACTTTGACCGCATGTGACTTACAACTTCTTTAAGGAAAATCATTTGTACATGCACAATACAACAACACGTGTAGTGATCTCTCAAATTTTGGACAAAGAATGGTTTGAGAGACTCAAAAGAATGTTTGGAAAATTTGGATATATGTATACTTTGCCTTGAATCTAATATAGAGTTCAACTTGTAATATATAAGTATAAATGTAATCAATAAATATGTGGCATTGTTTAAGATACATATTTATTCGTTCAAGTGTAGAAGTTACAAGGTAAATAATGTCTTTCATAGGGCTCTTCTTGCTTTGATTTTTTGATCCACTGGTACTCATTATATTTTAAAAGACCTTGACATGTACTTACTTTGCTCAAGATCTTCTCTTGGACAAAACTGAATTTTACTTACTCCACATACATTATATGTTCCCATTAAGCATTTGTGACAATGGAAACTATGGTCAAAAGGAATAGGTCAGAGGATAGACTCCCAAAGTAAAGTGATACTATTAATTGTATTCTTGGATACAAGACATCCATTGCTAACAATTCCATGATAATTGCATAAAAAGAAGTTACATGTGCAACAAAAACCATGAAGACCAAAACTTTGACCGCATGTGACTTACAGCTTCTTTAAGGAAAATCATTTGTACATGCACAATACAACAACACGTGTAGTGATCTCTCAAATTTTGGACAAAGAATGGTTTGAGAGACTCAAAAGAATGTTTGGAAAATTTGGATATATGTATACTTTGCCTTGAATCTAATATAGAGTTCAACTTGTAATATATAAGTATAAATGTAATCAATAAATATGTGGCATTGTTTAAGATACATATTTATTCGTTCAAGTGTAGAAGTTACAAGGTAAATAATGTCTTTCATAGGGCTCTTCTTGCTTTGATTTTTTGATCCACTGGTACTCATTATATTTTAAAAGACCTTGACATGTACTTACTTTGCTCAAGATCTTCTCTTGGACAAAACTGAATTTTACTTACTCCACATACATTATATGTTCCCATTAAGCATTTGTGACAATGGAAACTATGGTCAAAAGGAATAGGTCAGAGGATAGACTCCCAAAGTAAAGTGATACTATTAATTGTATTCTTGGATACAAGACATCCATTGCTAACAATTCCATGATAATTGCATAAAAAGAAGTTACATGTGCAACAAAAACCATGAAGACCAAAACTTTGACCGCATGTGACTTACAGCTTCTTTAAGGAAAATCATTTGTACATGCACAATACAACAACACGTGTAGTGATCTCTCAAATTTTGGACAAAGAATGGTTTGAGAGACTCAAAAGAATGTTTGGAAAATTTGGATATATGTATACTTTGCCTTGAATCTAATATAGAGTTCAACTTGTAATATATAAGTATAAATGTAATCAATAAATATGTGGCATTGTTTAAGATACATATTTTTTAATTTTCTTATAATGTTGATCATGGTGAACCTTATGTGTAGATGTCCCAAAGAAAAGAGAGAAATACTTTATGTGGGGATGTTATCACAAAACAAGTTTTCTTCTTGCCACAATCTATCTAATAGAAATATGCAATAGTTGTAACAAGGACAAAATGCAATACAAAAATAATTTGATTATTATTATTATTTTTTGCATTTAATCACAAGGCTAAGTTTTATATACAACAAGGCAACTTTTGATGTGTATATAAATTTGTGGCATATTTATAGTCTTTGCACTCTTTCTACATCTCTCTCAAAAATGTCATGTTGTCCTCTTGTAACTAGGCTCCACATCATCAAAATGTATGGTATTCAAATGGGATTTAGTCCTTCTAACTTGTCTGGGAGGTGGGCGAGGTGGTGGAGGTGCATAGTCAGGTGATATGGAGACATTTTGAGGCATTGCATAGTTGATTAGATTCTCAACCATCTCTACTCTAAACAAAAGGAGATCGTCACCCATGTAGTCTTGCTTTGCATAAAATTGTACAAAATGAGGTGGCTAACTATAAGTTGTTAGCACTATACTAAGCTAATTTAAGAAAAATTAAACTTGCATTGCTAGTTTGAATCTCAAATACATGCTTTAAGAGTATTTTGGTATTGTAGCAAACTCTCCATCTACAGCCATGGCCATCACCTTGCTCTAGCAGTATGCAATTGACTATACATATATTCTATAGTATATCATTGTCTTGGATGATGGCCTCAAAGCCTTTGATAAGTTTCTCAATGGATTTGTTTTGATAAAGGAAGAGACCATTAGTATCTCTCTCTCTTTCTCCCCTCCTCATTCTCATGGGCTTAAGGAGTTTACGTCTTCATATTATCACTGTCAAGAATCGCGTGGTGGAGGGGATTGCTCAAGATGCTGCGCCGAACACACACAGAATGCACAAGGAGAAGCTCACTCAAGAGACAAGAAGAGAGATGGAGGCCAAAACGTTTTCTTGCTGATTTCTTCTTCTTCTTTCACACACTTCACAATGTACACAAAGTATAGATAAGATACAACATAAAAGGAAAGTGGCCTACTAAGTCAAACAATGCATAACCGACTACACTAGTCGAATGGCGCTATAACTATGCCAGCTGTAAATAGGTGTAACAACCTGAATATAATAAGTAATGAGTCAGTGGCCATGTGAGAGTCATAATGACCACCGACGTGCTAAGTGTAGACGTGTGGACCCATCTAACCAGGCGGTCCATCATCCATGTCCACATGTGTTGAGCTTGCCATCTCAACACTCCCCCTCAAGTTCAACTGCATCTCTGCAACTCCAAGTAAGCTTCGAAACTTTTGAAGCTTCTCTGTACCCAATGCCTTCGTGAAGATATCAGCTATCTGATCCTGTGTGCTGACATACACCAAGTCAATCTCACCTGCTAGTACCTTCTCTCTCACAAAGTGGTAGTGTATCTCAATATGTTTTGTCCTGGCGTGGAACACAGGGTTCCTAGCCAACTGTATACTGCTCATGTTGTCACAATAAATGACAACTGGACCTTCCACCTGCACATCCAAATCAGCCAATAACTTTTGCAGCCATACTACCTCACATGCTGCAACAGCAGCACCTCTATACTCAGCCTCTGTACTCGACAAAGCAACTGTAGATTGCTTTTTGCTGCTCCAAGCAACTGCTGCACTACCAAGAGAGAACATGTATCCGCTGGTAGATCTTCTATCCGACATACTACCAGCCCAATCTGCATCTGTGTATCCAAACACATGTACGTCTGTACCTGCCTCATAGAAAAGTCCATAATGTAATGTGGACTTGACATATCTCAATATGCGTCTCACTGCATCCAAATGTGGCTTTCTAGGTACTTGCATAAACTGACTCACAAGACCAACAGCATAGCTCAAGTCTGGCCTTGTAATGGTCATGTAGATCAAACTCCCCACTATCCTCCTGAACATAGTAGGGTCTTCTATCTCATCCCCAACATCAGCACTCAGCTTTACATTTTGCTCCAACGGGACTGAAAGTGGTTTGCATGCAGTCATACCATACTTGGACAACATATCCAAGCCATACTGTCTTTGGGACAGCCATATACCATCATCACATCTGATCACCTCAATGCCAAGGAAGTACCTTAGCTCACCTAAATCCTTCATCTCAAACTTCATCTTCAAACAACCCTTGACTTCAGCAATCCCACTATCACTATCACCTGTAATAATCAAGTCATCCACATAGATGACTATGATGACCAAACCTGTATCTCCCTTTCTCACATAAAGTGAGTGATCAACATCAGAAACATAAAAGCCAATATTGACAAGATACTCTCTGATCTTGTCAGACCATGCTCTAGGTGCTTGCTTGAGCCCATAGAGTGCCTTCTTCAACCTGCACACATACGTGGGATGCTCTAAATCTTCATAACCTGCTGGCTGATCCATATACACTTCTTCCTGCAAATCACCATGCAAGAAGGCATTCTTTACATCCATTTGCTGCAACCTCCAACCTTTGGCTGCTGCCAAAGCAATCACACATCTGACAGTTGCCATCCTAGCAACTGGACTGAAGGTTTCATCATAATCTATGCCATATGTCTGGGCATAGCCTGTTGCAACCAGCCTAGCTTTGTACCTGCTAATAGAACCATTTGCATTGTGCTTAATCTTATAAACCCACTTACATCCAATAGCTTTCTTTCCCTTTGGCAATGATACTAGATCCCAAGTCTTATTGGCCTCTAGTGCAGCCATCTCCTCATCCATTGCTGCATCCCAATGAGCATGACCAACAGCCTCCTCAAAACATGTGGGCTCAACATCCTCAACTAGTTTCACCATATAAGCATAATGGTGAGCTGCATAACCCTCAAAACCAAATCTTTTAACAGGGTATCTCACCCTGCTAGACCTGCGTACCACTGGATCACTCAATGGAGTCTTTGCATTAACACGTGCTCTCTACACACCTGGAGTTCTCACTGAAGGAATGCCAAGCTCATCATCTAAGCTCTCTGAGCCACTGGAGTCTCCATCAAGAACTGCATCAATGCCTTCTGACACTTTATTCTTTCCTTTGTCTTTACCTGTAGTGCTACTAGATGCACCTGAAGATGTAGAGGTACTCCTTAGTCTCCCAGACCAAGGACTACTAGATGATGTCTCTGGTCCACTAAGAGTCCGTGATTCTTGCTTTTCAGCCTGCACATGAGTGTCATGATCATCATCAACATCCAATGCATCACCACTAGATGCATACCAGCTGCTCATTTCATCAAAGATGACATCCCTGCTCACTCTGAACTTACATGTGACAGGGTTGTAACAGCGATACCCTTTCTGCTCTAAAGAGTATCCAATAAAGACACACTTTTCAGCCTTTGGATCCAGTTTCTTTCGCAACTCATCTGGCACATGAACATACGCAATGCAGCCAAATACTTTCAAGTGTGAAACATCAGGCTTCTTACCTGTAAAACATTCTTCGGGGGTCATACCATGAACTGCAGCTGTGGGAGTTCTGTTCATAATATAAACAGCAGTATGAACAGCCTCAGACCAAAAATGCTTAGGCATATTCTTTTCAGCCATCAAGGCGCGTGCAACTTCTGCAATATGCCTGTTTTTCCTTTCTGCAACCCCATTTTGCTGTGGGGTATACCTGCATGTGAACTGTCTCTTTATCCCATGAGACCTCAGAAAATCACTGAACTCATTTGAGAGGTACTCTCCCCCTCCATCTGACCTCAGGCACTTTACTTTCAAGCCTGTTTCTCTTTCAACTGCAGCCTTGAAAGTTCTAAAGTGCTCAAAAGCTTCACTCTTTTCCTTCATAAAATGTACCCACAGCTTTCTAGAGCAATCATCAATGAATGTGACAAAGTATGAACTGCCTCCAAGAGATACATTTTGTGTAGGCCCCCAAATGTCTGTATGCACAACATCAACGATATTTCTGCTTACATCTCTGTCATGTGAAAAGGGTTGTCTTGCCTGCTTACCAAACTGACATGCTTCACATACCTTCTGAAATTCTGCAACTTTAAATGTAGGCAAACCTGTAACCAACCCTTTGGACTGCATTAATTTCAGCCTTTGTACATTTGCATGTCCAATGCGTTTGTGCCAAATTTCAATGTCTGCAACAACACCTTTTCCTTTGGCATACATAGCCGCATTCATAGTAGGAATTCTAGCATCTAGAGTGAACATACGTCCAACTCTACTTCCCTTTGCTACCAACCTGCACTTGTCATTGAAGTCTTCTACAAAGCAGCCCTTTGCATTAAATCTGACTTGCAGCCCTTGCTCTACCATTTGACCGACTGACACCAAATTCTTTGTAATAGATGGCACATGTAATACATCTGAAAGACTCTTTGTCTTACCATCATGCAAGGACAAGGGAACTTTTCCAATGTGTGAAATTGGGTGGCATGAGTCATCACCCGTCTGCACATAACCTGCATTCTGCAAATCCTGCATCTCTCCAAACCATTCTGCATGGCTGGTCATATGATTGGATGCACTTGAATCAACATACCAAACATCTTCATGTGTTCCCTTTCCTGTAACAGCATTCAGCATATGCTGCATAACGAACAAACGTTCATTTTTGTCTTCATTCTGTCGTGAAGACGATGCATAGTTTCCTTGCTGCAACTTACCACTGCGGATATCATCTCTCTTAGCATAACATTGGGCTGCAATATGACCTGTTTTGCCACAGTAGTGGCACACAATACCAGAGTTGTTAGAACCTCTATTCTGCCATCCACCTCTTCCTCTAAAGCTCCCCCTGCCTCTAAAGTTACCACGACCTCCTGAAACCTGCATATCGCCAAATTGCTGATTCAATCTGTTTTGCTGGTTATCACTACCACGTCCTGCACCACGGCCTCTTGAAGAGAACCTGCCACGTCCCCTTCCAGAACTGGAGTAGAAATCTTGGACCTGTTCACCACTTCTTTCAGATGTCTCACTCTGCATGTTGATCTCTTCAGTGATCATAAGAGAGACCAATTCATCGAAATCTGGAAATGGCTTTCTGACATATACGGAAATTACAAAAGACTTCCAAGCCTTTTCATTGTTAAGTCCACCCAAGGTAGACGACACCAAATCATCATCATCGGGCATTGCATCAATCGCTGCCAATGCATCTGCAATGCTTCTTACCTTCAGTGCATACTCATTGATAGACATCTTCCCTTTCTTTAATGTATTCAACTCTTGCTTGAGTTGAATCTTTCGTGCCTTTGTATTTACAGAAAACATACTTTCAAGTATGGTCCAAGTTGCATATGCATTCTCTGCATTTCTAATGTGTCCCAGCATGTTATTGTCAATTACTGCAGACAACCAATACATGACCTTCTTGTCTTTTGCATTCCATTCCTTTCGTGCCTTTGTCTCTTCTGCAGTTGGAGGATCACTCACCTCCGGCTCCTTTTCTTCACCTGAAACAAACTCGTAGAGGCCTTTTCCAATAAGAAAGTTCGTGACACGGAACTTCCATGAAGGGTAGTTGTTCTTGTCGAGCTTCTCAATGATGGGGCTTCCACTATTCTCTGCCATTATCACAATAATAATACCAAACAGCAAGCAAATCTTCTGCAACCCTCGACCTGTAGTACACAGCAATTCACCAGACAGCCTTTTCCACTGTCTGCTCAACAATACATGCAATCTGCAACCAGTTTGCAGATAAACCTTGTGTTTACTCACTGGTAAACACCTTTGAACTTACAGATCTTAAATCTGTAACCTGCGCACCCACGTTCGGTCAATACAGTCGAAGTCACAGTGTACCCCGAAACTGCTGTCCGCAACCTTGCGGCTCTAAAACGGGCCCTGAAACGGCCTCAAATGCCCAAAATCTCTGCGGATAAGCCCTAAAGGGCTTGTCTGGAGAATATACAACGCTCTTCGCGCACACCAAATCTCACTGCAATCTGAGATTTTTGCTCTGCCCTGCTTCCGGTGCCTCCACAGGCACTATCCAAGAGGAGTGGAAGAATGGGAGAGATTCTTACCCGTAGCTTGCTTGCTCGAACCTTGCTTCTTCTCCTTCACTTCAACCTTTGAAATCAGCCTCTCTCAATGGCGCGGCTCTGATACCATGTCAAGAATCGCGTGGTGGAGGGGATTGCTCAAGATGCTGCGCCGAACACACACAGAATGCACAAGGAGAAGCTCACTCAAGAGACAAGAAGAGAGATGGAGGCCAAAACGTTTTCTTGCTGATTTCTTCTTCTTCTTTCACACACTTCACAATGTACACAAAGTATAGATAAGATACAACATAAAAGGAAAGTGGCCTACTAAGTCAAACAATGCATAACCGACTACACTAGTCGAATGGCGCTATAACTATGCCAGCTGTAAATAGGTGTAACAACCTGAATATAATAAGTAATGAGTCAGTGGCCATGTGAGAGTCATAATGACCACCGACGTGCTAAGTGTAGACGTGTGGACCCATCTAACCAGGCGGTCCATCATCCATGTCCACATGTGTTGAGCTTGCCATCTCAACAATCACGATATCCATATATCGACTTAGCTAGAAAGCATAATTTTGTCATGATATCAAATATTATTAAGCTCCAATGAGATCTACAAGACAAGGAGAACAACAAAAGTACAAAAAAATAGACTTGAGATATTTTAGAAAAAACATACCAAATAGTTCCTTACCTTTTGTATATGCCATCACAAGCTATTGTATATGAGATCTAAGTTGCAATCTCTGTACCATGGTGGGCATACATCCACCAAGGACGTCCTCTCATGAATCAAGTTTGTAGATAGTAGGGATGTAGGATGACAAACACCTTATCTTATTGATCAAATGATAGATTTACAAGAAGTAAGCTACAAAACTAAACAAACAATAAGTTTCAAACCATTTGATACTAAGAAAAGTATGCAAAGATTTTTTAATATTATGACTTAATAAATAAACCTTAAGATAACATTCATTGCACAATCCTTGACCTCCTTATGGAGGTCTGCAAAGCACCAAAATGTCCTCCTCTCTGAAGAACTAGATGGCACTCAATTCTTGGTGTTGGTGCAGTCTTTGTAAAGGCAATAGGACATCAAAAGATGGACCAAGCCTATTAAGCACCGCATGGTCCAACTCATGCAAATTAATGTGCCTCTCATGAATCTCATTGATAAAATTAATAGTATTGGTCTCCCTAGCCTTTGTCTCACACATCTCCCTTCCTTCTTAGGTTGTCACCCTCTGAGCATTTAGCCTTGTTTGGTGGGAGTGTGAGGGTTCTCCTAAGATGTCGATCACCTTCACCTTCATGCTCCTTCTAAGGGGAGGATTTCCAAAATTCCCTTTGTTTTTCTATTGAAAATGCCATCCAAGCTCAACAATTTTCCATATTGAACCTCAAAAGCCCAAGCGATGTGAAGTCTCTTGGTATAAGTGCTCGAATCCCTTTTTTCAGTATAGACGCCACTGTAACTCTGTGTACATGAGCTACAAGAATGTATGAATCTTGAAAAAACACTACCATTAAGTCTTCCACATCTTCATGTAGGCAGTGTTAAGGCATGCCATTGATAGTCTAGATTGCTTCTTTCATATATATCTTCAAAAATCCTTGTGAATGGAAGATTGGGATGCTAGGATTATGGTGGTCCCTAATTCTCTTGAGTTCCTTGAGGACGGGACCCGTGTTCTTGATATCTCTTTCATTGAGCTCTAGCTTGTAGTGCTAGCATGCTCTTTCTAAAGCTGCTAGCCGCTCATTGATGCATGCTCGCCACAAAGGTAGATCCTTGTCACGTATAATGTGAGGGTCTTGTGGCGACGATATCATTATGGCAGTTTGCTTTCTCTTAGCCATATGTATGAGAAAGTAAAAATATAGTGTTAGAACTTCATAAGGTGAAAAGAGCAAAAAATTCGAAAATTTGGATAAAAGAGGCCAAACCCACACTATGTAAGAAAAGGAGGGAAGGGCTCAAACAACATGGAGAGGGGTCTTCAAGATGTTAGGCCCCTCTCCCCTCGCATTGTGTGATGCACCCCATAGAGTCGAACAATACGAGGGGGTTCATCAAGAATTTGGATCCCCCCTTGCATTGTGCAGTAATTGGACTCGAACAATGAAAGGGGGGAACCTCAAGATTTTGTTCCCCCTCCCCTCACATTGTGTTGTACATCCCTTTTGGAGCCAAACAACATGACAGCGGAGGGGGGACCTTGAGATTTCAGTCCCCCTCCACTTGCATTTTATGATATACCCTTGGACCCAAATCACATGGGGGGGGGGGGGTCCTCAAGATTTGAGACCCCCCCTTGCCCCCCCCCCCCCCCCCCCTCACATTGTGTGGCATCTCTTGGAGACCTAAAAAATACGAGGGAGGATCCTAACGATTTGAAACCCCCTCTCTTCCTCACATTGTTTGGTATCTCCTCGGGACCCAAATAATTCAAGGGGTAATCCTTGAGATTTTGAAAATCCCCCCTCTTACATTGCGCAGTAGCACCCCAGGACTTGAACAATGAAAGGGGGTCCTTGAGATTTCAGACTCCCCTTCTTGCATTGTGTATGTGAGGGGAGGTCTTGGAGATTTTTGATCCCCTCTCCCTCTCGCATTAGGCAGTATCCCTCAAGATGACCTGAACACTATGAGGGGGGGTTCTCAAGATTTCTGACCCTCCACACCCCCCCCCTTTGCATTGTGTGATACTCCCTAGATCCAAACAATGCGATGGGGGGGGGGGGGAATCCTTGAGATTTTGGAAACAACCCCCTTGTGTGATATTCCCTTGGATCCAAACAACATAAGGGAGGGTTTAGGGCATTTTGGATCCCCCTTTGCGCACAATGTGAACAATGCAAGAGGGAGTCATAACATTTTTTACTCCCACCGATTTGACTTGTGCAATGCTTGATCTAGCACAATGTGAGGAGAGGAGAGGGTGCTCTTTGAGATTCTATGGGTATTATCGTGTTATGGGAGTTTTGTAGATGGGAAGACTCACTGTGCAAGAGCTAGGGATGAGAAAGCTATGTAGTTCAACAAGCATTCAATGTATGAAATGAAAATTTTAATTTCTATATAAGGTAATTATATATGTTGACATCACCTAATGCCACCTCATTTACCTCATTGATAAGTGTGAAATTTAATCAAGATGCATATTTTTGATTTTGTATGTTTCTGCACATGTCAAATACTTGAGACTATAAATGGCTAAGCCAGTGGCTAATTTGCTCGCTATTTTTGTGATCTCTCTTTATCTCTCTCCCCTCGGTTCATGTTGTGTGTCCACACACACTCTCTCTCAAGTGGTGAAAGGTCTTCCTCTCCTAAAGTGCAACCCTTATCCTAATAATTTTTCATTGAGTTTCTTGCAGTACAATGGAGGGGGTGCTCAAGATTTTGTGCTCCCCCTCCTTGCTCTCATTATTCGGGTCCTTGGGGTAAACTGCACAATGTAAGGAGGGGGGGGGGGGGGCTCAAGATCTTTGCATCCCCCTCTTTGCATTATGTGGGTCCCGAGGGGGTTGATTCACACAATGTGAGAGGGGACCTTGAAATTTTTACACCCCCCTCTTTGCATTGGGTAGATCCCAAGGGGCGACCCACACAATATGAGAGGGGGTGCACATTAGGTAGGTCCCGAGGGTGACTGCACAATATGAGAGGGGAGCCTTAAGATTTTTACAATCTCTCCTTTGTGTTGTGTGGGTCTTGAGGAGTGGCCCGCACAACATGGGGGGAGGGGGCCCTTGAGATTTTTGTAGCCCCTCCTTCACATTGCAGGTCCCAAAGGGGGGTGGTGGCCCACACAACATGGGGGGGGATGAGGGGTCTTGAGATTTTGTAGCCCCCCCTTTGCATTATGTGGGTCTCGAGGGTGGCTCGCACGATGTGAGGGGGCCTCAATTATTTTCCATTCTCTGCTCCCCCTCCCCATGTTGTGTGAGTCCCAAGGGTGACTCACATCATGCGAGGATGAATATCAAGATTTTTGCACCTCTCCCTTCACATTATGTGGGTCCTGGGTGTGGCCTGCACAATGTGAGGGAGGGGGGGTCAAGATTTTTGCACCCCCTCCCCTCCCCCACTTGCATTGTGTAGATCCTCAAGGGTTGACTAGCACAATGGAAGGGCGGGGGGGGGGGGGGACTCGAGATTTTTGTACTCCATCCCTTTGTGTTGTGTGGGTGTGTCAAGGATGACCTGCACAACGTAAGGGGGAGTCTCAAGATTTTTGCACCCCCCCCACCCCCATCATTCTACAGGTGCACCTTCAATACCTAATGCCTATAGGAGTTTCTTATGTAGTTATGTGTTTGCAAATGGAAGCTATCAAGTTGCAACATGTGGAGGAGCCTCAAGAGCATATGAGAAGTGAAGGTACTTCTAATGCTCCTCCAAAAGAGCTTAGGATAAGTGAGGGTATACTAACAATATGCTTTTAGATCTCCTTTCTCAAGTGGGACAAGAACAATTGCTACCACAAGTGTCCTAGGTGTTTTCTATTATTGTCACACTAGAGAAAATGGATCAGGACCTCATGAGTATACTTAGAAGAGCAAGAGGCCACTTTTGTGGAGCAGACATCTTCTAGAGAAGTTTATATTGAGGGCTTCAGTATGTTCATATGAAGAATGTCTTTCTCAAAGAGCCTTTGAGGAGAAGGTTCAATAGAATGGATTTGAGGGTTCTCGAGAGCATGAAGAAGGTAAATTTACAATGCCTGATACACAATTTGAATTGTTGTGTTATCGAATACTTTTACAAGTTTGTTTTCTTTCTATATGTCTTACTAGGGGATGAAGGGAAAGAGCTTGTCCCAAGACCCAAAAGATGCACCAAGACTTGTTGAAGTAGAGATTGTTGATGTATAAGAGGTTTTGTAGCCAACAAAGCAGTCAACTGGATAGCGAAGCTTTGAGAAGGGGGAACATAGAGATGGGTCTAATTAATAAGCAAGAAGAGGTTGAGGAGGATGATAGTAACATTCCTACATCTAGCCCTTTTCTAACAATTGGAAGAACTACTACTTGGCTATCATTGCATAAAATCTTGAAACAAATTCTAACTTTATTGTTCCAAATTGGGATAAGTATCTGCTTGTTTATTCAAATATCAAGGATATAGAATACTACTCCACAGCAGAGTCATTGACCATGATCTACAAGGATGTGCTCTGATATGAGTCAACTCTTTCTTGAAAGGAAGAGTTTGAAGAAACACATGCAATATATTTTCCTACCTAATATCCAAGCCCTTTTTAAAATTGGGAGGACTACTACCTAACTATCATTGCATAGAATACTGAAACAAATTCTAACTTTATTGTTCTAGACTAGTACAAGTATCTACTTGTGGATTGAAATATCAAGGCTATATAATACTAATCCACAACAGAGACATTGACCATGATCTACAAGGATGCGCTACGATATGAGTCAACTCTTCCTTGAAATGAAGAGTTCAAAGAAAAATGGGAAAAATTGAATGTATCTCACTTGGGCAAATCAAATAAGGACTTGACTCCCAAGTTCTTGCAGATTGGCCAATCAAGCATCTAAATATGAAGAGAGGAATTGTTAGTTTTAGGTGAAAATCAAAAGGTTTGTTTCACAAGCTATGTTTATTTGGGTACCATATTGATTTTCAGAAGAATTTCACTATAATTCACTAGGGGTATTTGCTATTTTTTAGCTCTTTGTATATGAGAATGAATATTTTTTGGTCATGCGGTTGACAAATGGAAGGGAGGTTTAGGCAAGGACTCTGCCTTGGGCCACCACATTAAAGGCCTCATCTTTTTAAAGTTCATTGTTTTTTATCATATGTTTTCAAGGGACAATTTAGAATTCTCTCTTCTTACATTGAAGACCCTCTCAAGATATCTTGGAGGGTATATCCTATTAGGTGGAATATAGAGAAGGTAACATTTTTGGAGAAATAGGAAGCTTTACAAATAGGTGGAATGTAGAGAAGGTAATGTTTTTGGAGAAATAGGAAGCTTTACAAATAAGTGGAATATAGAAAAGGTAATGTTTTTGGAGAAATAGGAAGCTTTACAAAATTTTGGCCAAAGCCCTAGTTGCCACATCATACTACTTAGTATATGCAATATTTTGCCCGACGAATGGTATCAAGGATCCAAGAATACTTGTAGAATATGAAAAAATATACCTACTTAGAAATAGACATTTCCAGAAATTTATGAGCAACCTTTAAAAGAACTAGAGCAAGAATTACATGATGAAGCTAGGCTATCTTGAAAGAGGCCATGAGTAGAGAAGTAAAATTGAGCATTGTATTGCTATTTATCAAGAAACAATGTTTTTAAACAAAAAATGAGATGCATTTTATTATGTAAAAGATCATTACAAAGATTGATAAGTGTTACTTTGTATCAATATTTCTCCACAACACCTCAAGTATTTATTCTATTGTATATGGACTTATAAGGAATTGTTGTTTATGGGTATCCAAGCTTTTCCTTGTCTTTGTCTAGTTTGTCACCACTTACTATGTCTAAATACTACATTAGAATTCTCCCATGATTCCTTTCTATTTTATCTCTCCAAATTTTGCATTACTTTATTGATTTCATATGTCTTAGAGCTTCTTTTCTATTCGCTTGTTGAGGAATAAAAGTTCTATAGGTCCATTGGTATAATTATTGCAAAATGTTGGCTTTCTCCACTTCTCCATCATGACTTATGTGGTTGAAATAGCTAGTACGAGCTTGATAATGTATTTTCTCTATACCTTGAGTTGACCGCACTGATTGACTATCATATTCCTTGGTAAACAAGGGGGTGTGATTATATATAATGTGTTGTCAAACAATAAAAAGGATGCCATATTAGTGCTACACTCTTAATTAATTGATTATACTCTATTAAGCATTACGAGGACAACATACCATGTAGTGGATGTAATGTGTTTATCTATCCATGAGCTAATCATTGAGACTTTAAATTCCTCCAATGCTCTTTCAAATACCTCATAGTCGTGTGAGTTCCATATCCACATATCACAAAACTTAAAGGTTATATCTAAGGACTTCCAAAGGTTTGCCTTATGTGATCGTGCTCCACCACTATTAACATGGTCAACAATCACATTGTTGTTAGAAATATAGCATGGAAACCCTATGTAAATAAGGGTGCACGAGAGAAGGTAAGGCGAATGGACTAAAGGGCAAGGGAAACCCTAACCATAGCCCACAATAAGGCTATATAAATAGCCTAAAGGTCACTCTCAAATATATGAGAGAGTGTACCTCAATGTTGTACTTGAGCAACTTACTAAGCAAGATCTCTTTCTTGTACTCTCAATTATATGAGAGAGTGTACCTCAGTGTTGTACTTGAGCAACTTACTAAGCAAGATCTCTTGAGCAACTTACTAAGCAAGATCTCTTTCTTGTACTCTCAAATATATGAGAGAGTGTACCTCAGTGTTGTACTTGAGCAACTTACTAAGCAAGATCTCTTTCTTGTACTTGAGTTCTCTTCTCCATCTTGTGCATACATTTTCATGCTCCCACTTTGATATTTCAACATGGTATTGGAGCATCGATGATTCAACAAGCTTTCTCCAACTTCATCTTGACCTAAGTGCACATGAGTGTGTGGTTTCTCACTTGAACCTCTCAACCTCCATAGACAAAACTAGACCAACACTTAGTGGAGGACTTGGTGAGAGCAAATGAGGCCATTTTAGCTCATATTATCTTCTAGATACCTCTTCTCCATTTCAAAGAGCACTGGCCTAGCACCTGAAACCTCAACATTGCATATTCTAGAGCTTGGCATTGTAGCAAGACTAGAAAAAGCATTGTTTTGGACAGCCTGACACTCAGTGTGGTCCTATGTGCTATGAATAGTGCAATGATGGTGGACTTCATGAGCCTTTGTTAGCTCCCCAAGTGGGCTATCGGACCTTAAAAGGGTTTCCCAAAGTTCCTTCTATGCTAGCCACTGTGAGAGCAAAACCCTAACTATGGGTTTGGCAGGTAGCCATAGCTAGCAGGAAGCTCAAGCTTTCTTCATGTCCATTTTAATCATCCTAGAAGTCACTAATAGTGATTCTAATCATTGTTTAATGACCTTTGGAACTCATTGCAGATCTAAAATCTCAAAAATCAAAGCTTCTTGCCCCAAAGATGACTCTCAAGCCAAGACTCCAACACAAGCACTTCATTAAGCTTGGATATTAGTATGTTTAAACACTACCAATCAAACTATAGATCATTGCTTATCGGTTAATCTTAGCAATCTAAAGGTTTTTAGGCCCTAAGCATATTTGTTGGTGCTTACCTTTCATCATCTTACTTGACTATTGCAAGGCTATGTGTCAGATAGAAACACATAGACCATTTTCATATCTTCATCTAATCTTATTTATCTAATTACACATCAGCCTGCTATTTACTTGGTTTAAAACATTATTTTAGCATGTCTATTGCCCACCTTGTAAAGGATTAGATTCTACTATTGCTTTGTGCAATTGGTAAGAATTTCCTATCATGGCATATGTTGATGTAAAGCCTCAAACTTGCAAGTCGGATGGAAGAGACTTTCACCCATGGTAGGTATTAGTGAAATAGATGATGAACGAGCCCAAGCCATAATAATATTGCACCTAGATAAATCCTTAATCCACCACATTGATCAACTTGCAACTCTGCAAAGGAGAAGTGGGATGAGTGTAATATTCCCAGGCAATAAAAGTTAGTTGGTTAGTTCAAAAGTTAGTTAGTCAATTAATAAGTTAGTAAGGTTACTAACTAAAGAAAAAAATTAACTAACATTAATAACTAACAAAAATAAATAAATAAATAAATAAATAAATAAATAAATAAATAAAGTTGAGAGTTGTAACTCGATAATTCTTATGAATTAACAAGGACCGTAGCCACCCTTCATGGAAGTTATAACGTGAACAAGAGATATGAGCTATATTAATCACTAATGTTAATGTGCGTAATAAGGATGGTTTAAGAATATTAAACTTTTGGACAAGACTAGAATATTTTAGATATTTTAGAGATTATCTTAAATTTTTTTAAAAAAAGACATGGAGATTTCTAGAACTAGATGTCATTTAAAAGGAAAAAACAAGTGCTGTGTAATTTAGTTTGAAGATTTTATAAAAAGAAAAATAAAGAAAAGTGACTGGCGAAATCGCACGCGCCACGATCGCACTCTACAGGCAGTAGACATCAGTTCGAATAGAGAAAAGAAGAAGGAATGAACTGAGAGCTTTCTAAGCAAGTGTCTTGGAGTTTTACCCCCCTTTCGAAGCCAATGGAACCATCAGATTTATGATCTGAGCATCAGATCACTGATCTTTCCAAGATCCCCCTCCACAAAGAGCTCCACTTCTCAACCACAAGCCCTCTTCTTCAATTCACTATAAATAAGAGGCATGGGGGGCACTTAGGGAGACATAAGGAGACCCCGAGAGGCTACGAGAGAGAAGAAGAGAGAAAGAAGAATGCTCCAAGAGGCTACGAGAAGCTAGAGAGAGAGAGAGAGAGAGAGAGAGAGAGAGAGAGAGAGAGAGAGAGAGAGAGAGAGAGAGAGAGAGAGAGAGAGAGAGAGAGAGAGAGAGAGAGAGAGAGAGAGGAAGAGAGTTAGCTCAAATCCCTTGTCTCGATCTTTAACTAAGCCATATTCTCTTACGCTCTCTCATCTCAAATCTATCCCACCTTCCCTATCTCTCAAACCACTCGTAGACAATGGCTCCAAAGCGACGAAGTGGAAAAACCATGGATATCAATGCAACCGGTCAAGCAACGGGTATTGCCAATGATACGGGAGTGCCCAAGGTTGCGGGAGTTGCCACTACCAATGGAACATCGGGTGTGGCTAATGCGAGCGCGAGTAAAGATGAAGTTCCTAATGTCGTCCTGCTGCCAAACCACGTTATTCATTACTAGATTATTTTTTTGCAATATAAGATAATTACATAAGATATTAGCTTCCATATTCTTCACTTACACATTAAATTGATAACTCATTTAGAAAACATATTAGTACAAGCATAAAACTATTAATAACTATGATTTGTAGCTAGAATAGTTGAGATTCTAAGGCATAGAGTCAGGATAGAATTAATTGCCAAAGGTTATTGTACATATGTCTTTAGGTGCATTCAATATAGTTATGATAAAATGCGACGAGGTTAAGAGTTGATTAGTGATGGTTATAGAAACTGATTGTCTATTTAGGAATCCTATAGGTCATCTCGTTGAGTTATTGACACAATATATTTCCTTAAGGGATTTTGCTTATGTTGGATAAGTGAATCCAAATGGAAAACTCATGCCTTGCTTAACATGTTATAAGAGGTGTACTCAACACTTCTTTATGGGGAGAAGAATCCTCATTAGAATGTAAGGTTACCTTAGGATAAGGTCTACCTTGGCTATGTGAAGCTGTGAATTACATGTTGGGATGATTGTCATTGCATCATTTGATACACATTTGAAAGGACTGTTTGTGTTTGCTAGAATCTAGATTTTTGATTGAAATTATTGTCAAATAGAATAAAAGGAAGGCTCACGCTAGGCTACCCCCAAGCTAGTGGTGAGACCCTACTCCAAGAGGGTCATGATTATCGCTACGAGAGGCTTGGACCGGCTCCGTAGGCGAAAGGTCTGTCAGTAGGGATAGTCTTGGGCAGTAGGAATTGTAGGTGCCAGAGGGGGCTCTGGCTGTAAATCCTGCATTGTTCCAAGAATCTGACGAGCCCCTTCGTGACCCAGGATGGGATCTTGGAACCCTAAATACTAGTTATGAGGGTGGAATCTTGGTGGACAGAATATCCCTATGGAATTCTGTGTATCTTCTGCTGGGACAGAATGATGGAAATTGTAATAAACTTCCAATATAATAAAGAAGTTTGCTTTACTGTTTGAATTGTATGCGTGTTGGTGAGATAAATTATGTGAAGGAACATGTGACTTAATGGACTAATTAAGGAAGCTGGTTGTATATGTTCCAATAAATGTGTTGTAGGTAATTAAAAAACTAAAGATGACCCATCATCAAAGGAAAGCGGGTGGGCGTAACCCCTGACGGGTCCGTCCAATGGTAGGGTGGTCCCGGTTAGTTGGGAGCTTTTCTAAATCAAAAATAGAAATAGGAAGACGATAAATTGACCAAGTAGTCATTAGGTAGAATTGACTTGCATTGTTTTAGGGAGCTGGAATGGGATTTTGCCTTATGGGCAAGAGGGTTGACGTACCGCACTCCCCTCCATCTCCCATTCTCTTTGAACCAAGTGCAATGGCAAGTCTGCTTCAGATCGAGTAATCCTCTAAAAAGTGGAACTCGAAATTACTGATACTAGTTGGCTGCTAGGAGACCTATCCGATTTTAGGAACCCAAATCTTTAGGTCGATCCTAATGGGTTCGGCCGGAACTCTCCCATTGCGAAGTAGACTCGGTAGGGCCTAAGTGACAACCTCGTGATGTTCCAAGGGAGCACCGGGCGGCATCATTTACAGGAAAACCTACTGATGGACTACTAAAAGGTGTGCCGTGGATTGAGACTAGCGGACACCTCACAGTTGGTATCAGAGTGCACGTTAGTATAGATTACAATGTAAGCTTAAGAAAAATAATTTTTTTTTCTAAGCATAGCCTAGGACATGTTTTCTTCTCTTTATTAGTGTATGTTTTTGAATTATGGCAGAGTAACGAATCTTGGAAGCGATTCTTGATCTTTCAAGTAATTTTTATGTCAGCTATGCATTCATCTAGTTTTGCCTGGAGAATTCAGATGATGCGGGTACTAGATCAGTTGTACAACCCCTCGCCTCTATATCGTGAAAGACGGTGGATGATTAGTGGAGGATATTGCTATATCGATGCAAGCCGTCTAGCTTATCTTCAAAATAATTTGAAAAGGGTAAAATGGATGGAAGATCTTAAAGTTGTTAAGATCTATCTATTTCATGAGGCCAGTGTAAACTCAACCCTATATACTAAAGGCAAGAAGATCAAACTAAACCAATATATCTATGGGGAAGTTACGAAGATCCTTCCAGCTGACAGAATAAAAGTCATAGGTCGCTCTAGCTGCCGCAACTACAAAAAAGACGGATTTCCTGAACTCCCTCAAAAATATAGATTCCTAGATATTTACTCTCCGGATCCAAGTTACTTCATAAAGGATGTATCAGAGTGTCATACTTAGATTGTAGTAGGGAATCTTTTCCTGAGAGAAAATAAGATGAGCCTGTGAGCCATCTGAATAACGTATTTCCTTCCATCTGATTACCTTATACATCCGTAGTAATAAAAGATTGATTGACACTTTATCAATCAGAGAAATAATGCAATCTTTTTTTTTCTTGAAACCTCTGAAATTGCAATTTAACTTTAGCATGGGAAGAGAGTTTATTTGAGAGTTGTTTCAATAAACTAAGCGAGAGATATTTTGAGTATTGAACTCTATTATTGACGCTATATAGATTTGTAAAATTTAACTTACGAATTGCTAAAAATTTCCCAGAATCTCGCACCCACAATAATTCCCAATGAAGCTCAAGAGAAAATGAATCTTTTGAAGAAAGTCAAACCTCCAGAGTTTGACGGGAAAGGCGAAAATGTGGAAGCTGATGTAGAAATTTGGATCGAATCGATGGAAGATTATTTTACTACTGCTGGAACTATCCCAGCCAACCAAGCCATGATAGCTAAGCTAAAATTAATTGGCGAAGCTCGACTTTGGTGGAAGCAGTGGTGCCGAGATCAAGCTGTCCCTGAAAATACCATTACTTGGGATTTGCTGAAAGAAGCTGTAAGAGGAAGGTATTTACCTCTAGCTTATCGGACCCAAAAGATGAATGAGTTCTTCAATTTGAAGCAAATGGGACTTACCTTAGAAGCATACTACTCCAAGTTTGTTTCTCTTCTTAAATATGCACCCCCCATGGATACTGTTCAACAAGTGTCCAAGTTTTGCAATGGGCTAAATTATCCTCTGAATACTCGTTTAGAATCAATGCGCCCCATAGACCTCCAGGATGCTTTGATTCGAGCTGCTCCTATTGTGCGGGAAGTACAATCAAAGCCTAATAACAATAAGTTTTGAAGCTACAATAACCATAACAAAGGAGGATTCAAAGGTCAAGCAAAAAGAACCCAAGGACAATTTTTCCAAGGACAAAAGAAGAAGGCAAAATCCAACGCAATTGGAAATTCTGTTCCTACCCAGGGAAACAGGGATGGTCTTAGGTGCTTCCACTATAATGAGATAGGACATTTCAGGAGAGATTTTCCAAAGCTTGGTAGAAACCATCACCAAGGCCAATTTCGAGGTCAAGACAGAGCTACCCAAGGTCGTGGTCATGTAGCTATGGCAAGAGGAAGAACGTCAAATATTACCCTAAAAGAGACTAATAAGGAGGAAGACCCTACTATGGAAGAAGATATTGAAAGAGCAACTGTTCATGCTGCATTCCACAGGAAAGGACCAAATCGTCAATATTCAGTAATACAGACACCAGCTAGTCACCAAGGTAAATCATTTAAAGTTTTAATTGACTGTGGAAGTACACACTCATTTATTTCACCCAAGTGTGCTAAGAAGATAGGTATAGATACAGTAAATGCATCAAAGCTGCTTGTGGAATTAGCAAATGGAAAGGAAGTACTTTCTACATAGCAAATTGCCAAGGTAGAGTTTAACCTAGGAGAAAACCTTTCAAGTATGAGGTTCAGAGTAATGAACCTAGGAGCCTATGAATGTTTACTAGGAATGGATTGGCTGATTTCCAATGATGCTCATATGCATTGTGGAAAAGGTCAAGTCACATTTTAGGATTTGAATGGTGAAATAGCAACTACACAAGGTGAAACAGGGAAACCTAAAGTTCAGTTAGCAAAAGCTTCTCGAATTGTGAAAGGCTTAAAGAAAGGATTACATGTTTACTTGATCAAGCTTAACAAGATAAATCAAGATGGTCATGCAGAAGAAGAACCATCCTGGTTAAAAGAGTATGCTGACATATTTCCTGAAGAGCTAATTGAGTTACCTCCGGAAAAGTTGATCATGAGATCAAACTTGTTCCAGGAGCCGCTCTAGTGGCAAAAAGACCTTACAAAATGTCTATTCCTGAAGCCATGAAACTAAAAGAGCAACTCAAGCAACTGCTAGAACAAGGGTATATCCGGCCAAGTAGTTCACCATGGGGAGCCCCAGTACTATTCCAAAAAAAGAAAGATGGAACTCTCCGTCTTTGTATCAACTACTGAGGGCTAAACCAGGTGACAGTAAAGAATAAGTACCCAATCCCAAGAATTGATGAGCTTCTTGATCGTCTACAAGGAGCAAATATCTTTTCTAAGATTGATCTTCGGTCAGGATATTATCAGATTAGAGTCAAGAATGAAGATATTCCAAAGACCGCCTTCAACACAAGATACGGCCATTTCAAATTCATCGTGATGTCATTTGGGTTGACAAATGCTCCAGCTACCTTCAACAGGTTAATGCTAGACATTTTTAGACCCCATCTTGATGATTTTGTTCTTGTATTCTTTGATGACGTCCTAACTTATTATAAGGAGGAAGAAGATCATGAACCACATCTTCGCATTGTCCTAGAGACAATGAGAACACACAAGTTGTATGCCAAGAAGAAGAAGTGTGCGTTCTTCAAAAGGAAGATTAAATACTTGGGATTCATAGTGTCTATTGAGGGTATATCAGTAGATCCTGCCAAGGTCAAGGATGTTCAAGATTGGCCACCCCCAACCATTATCAAGGAAGTGAGAAGTTTTCTAGGTCTAACAGGATGGTATAGGGTATTCATTAGAAACTATGCTCAAATTGCAGCACCTCTTACAAATTTACTTAAGAAGCAAGTTGCCATTAATTGGACGCCAATCGAACAGTCTAGCTTTGAGCAACTAAAGCATAGTTTGGTAATTGATCCTATCTTAAGGCTACATGACTTAAGCAAGGAATTTGAAGTTGTCACAGATGCCAGCTCTCTTGCATTGGGATGTGTACTAATGCAAGAAGGACATCCTATAGCTTACTCTTCAAGAAAATTGAAAATCCATGAGCAGAAATATGCTATTCACGACCTGCAGTTATTAGATGTGATTCATGCTCTCAAATTATGGAGACATTACTTGCTTGGAAAATAGTTTTCCTTAGTTATAGATCATAAAAGTCTTAAGTGGATTTTTACTCAGCCTGATCTTAATATGAGGCAACGACGTTGGATCGAGGTTCTACAGGAATATGACTTTGAAATTAAGTTCAGACCCGGTAAAGAAAATGTAGTAGCAGATGCCCTTAGCGTAAAGCCTTCCTTAATGCTCTTATCACTAAAGAACCATCTAGGTCAGAAACTCTAGCTACAATGATATCAATGCCGACTAATCCTATAATTGAGTTGACCAAGGATGAAGAAAATAAGGACCGAGACTATCAACAATTGTTTTGAAAAGTTCAGAATAAGGAACAAGATCCCAAACTCAAGACTAAGTATCAGGAATTCTCTATAGATGAAGATGAAGGACTTGTTTATTTTAGAATGAGACTATGCATTCCTTCAAGTCAGACTCTCAAGAGAGGATACTTTGGGAAGCACATGATTTTCCTCTTTTAGGACACCCAGGATATGCAAAAACTCTTAATGCTGTCAGGAAAAGTTATTACTGGCAAAAACTCAAGGGTGATGTACTTAAGTATGTCACTAAATGTCTAAATTGCCAAAGGGTAAAATCTGAACGTGTCAAGTTACCAGGAAAACTCTAGCCACTTGACATTCCCCAGATGAAATGGGAATTTATTAGCATGGACTTTGTAGCTGGGTTACCTTCTGTACAAGGAGGATATAACTCAATAATGGTGATAGTAGACATGCTAACAAAGGTCGCTCATCTTTTCCCAACAAAAACCAATTACAAAGCTTCAGATATTGCTGGAATTTTTGTAAAAGAGATTTTTAGGTTACATGGGTTACCTAAAAGGATCATCAGTGATTGTGATTCTCTTTTCACATCACACTTCTGGAAGAGTTTATTTGAAGCCATTGGAACCCAACTTTGTTTCAGTACTGCTTATCATCCACAAACTGATGGACAAACAGAACGAGTTAATCAAGTACTTGAGGATATTCTGCGTGCATATTGCAGCAAAGAACCTAAAAGGTGGATTCAGTATCTATCCTTAGTGGAATTTTCCTATAATGCCTCCTATAATCGAAGTATTCAAATGACTCCATTTCAGTCACTATATGGTCAATATTGTCGTATGCCACTTAATTTTTTCGATCCTACTCTAAGGGTAGAAGCCTCGAGAAAAATGTTAGAAGAAATGTATGATCAAATCAAGATCATCAGATAGGATATTCAAGCTGCCATGGATCGACAAAAGGCGTATGTTGATCTAAAAAGACAAGAATGAATCTTCAAAGAGGGAGACATGGTCTTCATCCGTGTCCATCCAAAGAAGAGTTCTTTGTCTTTAGGAGAGTTTAAGAAGCTAAGTCCAAGATATTGTGGATCCTATAAGATTCTCAAGTGCCTAGGACCAAGCACTTACAAGATACAACTCCCTGAGAATATAAAAATCCACAATGTATTTCATGTTAGCTTATTGAAAGCATACGTAGCTAACCCTAACCATATCCTTGATTATGAACAAGTTGTAATACCTAGCCAAGGAGTCCTTGAGCTACAACCTGACAGAGTAATTGATGTAAGGGAGAGAAAATTGAGGAGTAGAACCCTTAGATAATACCTTGTCCAATGGAAGGATTATCCTGAAGAAGATGCTTCATGGATAGAAGAGGATGCTCTTCATCAACAATACCCACGGTTTCTCTCGAGATGAGGACATCTCGATTTCTCTAAGGGGAGAAGGATGTAATATTTCCAGGCAAAAAAAGTTAGTTGGTTAGTTCAAAAGTTAGTTAGTCAATTAATAAGTTAGTAAGGTTACTAACTAAAGAAAAAAATTAACTAACATTAATAACTAACTAATAAAAATAAATAAATAAATAAATAAAACCGAGAGTTGTAACTCGATAATTTTTATGAATTAACAAGGATCGTAGCCACCCTTCATGGAAGTTATAACGTGAACAAGAGATATGAGCTATATTAATCACTAATGTTAATGTGCGTAATAAGGATGGTCTAAGAATATTAAACTTTTGGACACGACTAGAATATTTTAGATATTTTAGAGATTATCTTAATTTTAAAAAAAAGATATGGAGATTTCTAGAACTAGATGTCATTTAAAAGAAAAAAACAAGTGATGTGTTAGTTAGTTTGAAGATTTTATAAAACGAAAAATAAAGAAAAGTGACTGGCGAAATCGCGCGCACCGCGATTGCAGTCTATAGGCAGTAGACAACACTTCAAATAGAGAAAAGAAGAAGGAGTGAACTGAGAGCTTTCTAACCAAGTGTCTTGGCGTTTTACCCCCCTTTCGGAGCCAATGGAACCATCAGATTTATGATCTGAGCATCAGATCACTGATCTTTCCAAGATCCCCCTCCACAAAGAGCTCCACTTCTCAACCACAAGCCCTCTTCTCCAATTCACTATAAATAAGAGGCATGGGGGGCACTTAGGGAGACATAAGGAGACCCTGAGAGGTTGTGAGAGAGAAGAAGAGAGAAAGAAGAATACTCCTTCAAGAGGCTGCGAGAAGCTGAGAGAGAGAGAGAGAGAGAGAGAGAGAGAGAGAGAGAGAGAGAGAGAGAGAGAGAGAGAGAGAGAGAGAGAGAGAGAGAGAGAGAGAGAGAGAGAGAGAGAGAGAGAGAGAGAGAGGAAGAGAGTTAGCTCAAATCCCTTGTCTCGATCTTTAACTAAGCCATATTCTCTTACGCTCTCTCATCTCAAATCTATCCCACCTTCCCTATCTCTCAAACCACTTGTGGACGATGGCTCCAAAGCGACGAAGTGGAAAAACCATGGATATCAATGCAACCGGTCAAGCAACAGGTATTGCCAATGATACGGGAGTGCCCAAGGTTGCGGGAGTTGCCACTACCAATGGAACATCGGGTGTGGCTAATGCGAGCGCGAGTAAAGATGAAGTTCCTAATGTCGTCCTACTGCCAAACCACGTTATTCATTACTAGATTTTTTTTTGCAATATAAGATAATTACATAAGATATTAGCTTCCATATTCTTCACTTACACATTAAATTGATAACTCATTTAGAAAACATATTAGTACAAGCATAAAACTATTAATCACTATGATTTGTAGCTAGAATAGTTGAGATTCTAAGGCATAGAATCAGGATAGAATTAATTGCCAAAGGTTATTATACATATGTCTTTAGGCGCATTCAATATAGTTATGATCAAATGCGACGAGGTTAAGAGTTGAGTAGTGATGGTTATAGAAACTGATTGTCTATTTAGAAATCCTATAGGTCATCTCGTTGAGTTATTGACACAATATATTTCCTTAAGGGATTTTGCTTATGTTGGATAAGTGAATCCAAATGGAAAACTCATGCCTTGCTTAACATGTTATAAGAGGTGTACTCAACACTTCTTTGTGGGGAGAAGAATCCTCATTAGAATGTAAGGTTACCTTAGGATAAGGTCTACCTTGGCTATGTGAAGCCGTGAATTACATGTTGGGATGATTGTCATTGCATCATTTGATACACATTTGAAAGGACTGTTTGTGTTTGCTAGAATCTAGATTTTTGATTGAAATTATTATCAAATAGAATAAAAGGAAGGATCGTGCTAGGCTATCCCCAAGCTAGCAGCGAGACCCTACTCCAAGGGGGTCATGATTATCGCTACGAGAGGCTTGGACTAGCTCCGTAGGTGAAAGGTCTATCAGTAGGGATAGTCTCGGGCAGTAGGAATTGTAGGTGCCAGAGGGGGCTCTGGCTGTAAATCCTGCATTGTTCCAAGAATCTGACGAGCCCCTTCGTGACCCAGGATGGGATCTTGGAACCCTAAATACTAGTTATGAGGGTGGAATCTTGGTGGACAGAATATCCCTATGGAATTCTGTGTATCTTCTGCTGGGATAGAATGATGGAAATTGTAATAAACTTCCAATATAATAAAGAAGTTTGCTTTACTGTTTGAATTGTATGCGTGTTGGTGAGATAAATTATGTGAAGGAACATGTGACTTAATGGACTAATTAAGGAAGCTGGTTGTATATGTTCCAATAAATGTGTTGTAGGTAATTAAAAAACTAAAGATGACCCATCATCAGAGGAAAGCGGGTGGGCGTAACCCCCGACGGGTCCGTCCAATGGTAGGGTGGTCCCGGTTAGCTGGGAGCTTTTCTAAATCGGAAATAGAAATAGGAAGACGATAAATTGACCAAGTAGTCATTAGGTAGAATTGACTTGCATTGTTTTAGGGGGCTGGAATGGGATTTTGCCTTATGGGTAAGAGGGTTGACGTACTGCACTCCCCTCCGTCTCCCATTCTCTTTGAACCAAGTGCAATGGCAAGTCCGCTTCAGATCGAGTAATCCTCTAAAAAGTGGAACTCGAATTTACTGACGCTAGCTGGCTGCTAGGAGACCTATCCGATTTTAGGAACCCAAATCTTTAGGTCGATCCTAGTGGGTTCGGCCGAAACTCTCCCGTTGCGAAGTAGACTCGGTAGGGCCTAGGTGACAACCCCGTGATGTTCCAAGGGAGCACCGGGCGGCATCATTTATGGGAAAACCTACTGATGGACTACTAAAAGGTGTGTCATGGATTGAGACTAGCGGACACCTCACAATGAGCTCGAGAAATTGTATGGTGCAAGAGGAAATAACTCCAAAATCTTTCCCAAAATAGAGTTCTTCAGCTTAGAATATAAGCAAGGAGAAGACTTGGGAAAGTTTATTTAAAAGCTAGAAGAAAATTCTTTTCAACTCTTGTCACTATCCAAACAAATATACCACATCGTGCACTTGAAGGTGTAATTTAGTTTTGCTTGGATGAGGAGAAAAGATATCAAAAGGAAGGTAGCACTAGCTTAGCATCCACCTTAGCAACCCGTGATCAACTCTTAGTTCATATTGTTACTACTAAATCTTTCTTTTGCAATAAAAAGGGACATATTGTAAGCAACTACTAGAAAAAATATCCCAACAAGATGAAGTGCAACAAATTTAAGCAAATGGGTCATATTACCAGTAAATCTCCTACCTCCCTTGAAGCACCAAAATAATTGGAGGCCAACTATATCTCCAAAGCATTTGATAACTATCTTTTTTAGTCTTTACTGTATCATCTTTCCCTAAACATCCTTGTAGCCTACCTTACAAAGGCATCCCACTAATTCATCAGAGGAGGGAACCCTTTACATGCTATGTAATCCAATGCCACCATGGCATTGAGGGGGGTATTAGAAATATAGCATGGGAACCTTATGTAAATAAGGGTGCATGAAGAAAGGTAAGGTATGAATGGACTGAAGGGTAGAGAAACCCTAGCCCATAGTGAGGCTATATAAATAGCCCAAAGGTCACTTTCAAGTAGATGAGAGAGTGTGACTTGGTTGTACTTGAGCAACTTACTAAGCAAGATCTCTTTCTTGTACTTGAGCTCTCTTCTCCCTCTTGTACTCACATTTCCATACTCCCACTCTGATATTTCAACAATTATGGATGTAGTTCAACCTATTCAATTGAAATATTTGAGTGAACTATATTACTTAACAAGGATTATTAGACGGTGGTGCAGATAAAAATCTTCTTGCTTTTACACCTCCAAAATGGAAAGTTTCTTTGGCATGTCTCAACCATCTTTAGACCTTTTCTCTCATCGTTTTCAATCTTCACATTTCCACGATGTACAAGCATGTTTGACAATGCCTTCTCAAGCACTACAATAGCCTTGACTTGCATAAACCTAGGTTGCATTGTTGTGGCAAAATATATAAAACAGAAAGTTAATTTCCCAACCATTCTGCACAAACCATGCATTTGTACAAAAATGGACTTTAGACAAGGAAATATAAAAAAATGCTCTAAAATCAAGATCTTTAAGGTGTCTTTTTCCAATCCTTTTTATCAAGTCTCTTGTAGCACACATGCGATATATATATGGACTCTTTCAATTGGCTCCTTTTGAGGCATTGTACATGCACTTCAAGGTCTTCAAATCACCTTTAGATGCCACTCTACATTGAATCTTTCCCTTTTTTGTCCAATATTTTCTTGTTCCTTTGATTACTAATGATTTGGGGTATACTTGTCTTATAGAAAATGCAATGCAGGGTTTCGAAATTCTACCTAGAATATGCACATATTATTACAAACATGTGACACAACCACAACATTATCATAAGTAAACTTTCAATATAAGTATATTTCTTATCTCAAAGGACCCTAGACATAATATATTGTTCTCAAATTGGACACTAAACCATTTTGGATTTTGTATTAAAAGTGTTGGATCAAATGCCTTGATAATTAGGGTGATGGCAATTTGTTCTAATTTTGTGTCCTTCACAATCTAGCACTTATTGAGCTTGAGTACAAATTTTAGAATACCATTGTATTTATTTGGATTCACCTCAAATAATGACATGGAGTATGATTGTAAGGCCTCCAAGCTGTAAAATATAATGTTGTATTTGTTATAAACCATTGTCTCTCTTCTTGCTCCATAGTACGTATCCTTGATGTGGAATGGAGCTCCTAGGACTTGTAAACCTTTATCATTCACTTATTTTCACATTCTTTTGAGTGATATTGAGTCTCACTCAATCTCAACGTGAAGGTGATATACATCTCTCTTGTACCTCTTTAATGATAAGCAGGGCACTACCTTGTCCATTTGTGATGTTGATTCGGCCCTTGCCATCCCTATTGATTCTACCCCAAATATCTCCATTTGTGTATTTGTGCTAGTTGTGAAGTTGCTTTCAAAAATGAGAGAGTAAACATGGAATGTTTCAAAACATGACTTGGTGAATATAACTCAATGCTTGATGTAGTCTTTTGGCTCATCTTTTGATAAAAAGAACTTGTGCCATTAATCCCAATCAATTTAGATATGAGCTATCAAATTTTGAGCATCAAGCACTTAATTCCAAGTTCTAATCTTCAAACTCTTATTTAAGGCTAATTGAAAACTTAAAGGCTACAAGTTAATTTTTATATTTAAAAATCTAGTAAAGATTTAAAATTTTGATTTTTTTTGGTTATTTTTAATGATTTTTGAATTACCTCTTTCTATGTTGAGGTGAAATTTCTTAAAAGACCTAGAATTGAGTCCAAAACTCCCCTAATGGGGGTATTAAGAAAGGTAGAACAAGGGTTCTCATTGAGCTATTTTTCATGGAGAAAAAGGGCTCTCATTGAGCTCTTTTCTCTATGTAGAGAAAGGGTAGCACTACTATGAATGTCTCATCAATCAAAGACTTATATTTAGGACAATCTATGAACCTATGCATAATACCACAACATGAACAAGTGGATGTACAGATCCTAGCAGGTCTAGCCAACATGCCTTCCTACAAAGGAAATTTTTGTTCCATGAGAGGGTGTGCTCTAAGCAATTTATTCTATAGTCACTTATGGTGTGCAAGAATCACTTCTATCTTTAGATGGTTGAGCCTAGTATTCTATGGATGTATTAGAAGTACACATATATTGCTTGATCCATATAATTGGAATGAGGGACTCATAACTTGTTAGATATAATTAAACTCTCATTATTGTGGTAGAAAAGCAAGCAATACAATGGAAGACAATTCTTTTGTAGAAATAAGATTTTTACACATTGCTATTAATTTTCTAGTATTCATGCACTCTTAGAGAATTCTCAAGCTAGAGATTGAATGGATGTGTCCTTGAGTGAAATTTGCAACAATAAGGAAGGTCTTAAGCTCCAATAATAGTAAAGAAAAGGTTGAAGGGGAAAAGGAGTAGGGTAGCATCCCTTACCATTATGGTGGTAATTGGTTTAGTGGGTGTTTTTGAGCCCTAGTATTTCTACTTTCTCTATTACATGGTTATAATGTGATCCTCCACTTTTCCTATACAATGTGATTCACTTTTCTTTGTAATGTGCAAGTTTGAACTCCTTGTGATTTGCAAATATTCATGTCCTTCCATGCAACTCTTTCTTTACAATGTGACTTATCTGATGCAACTTTGCCTAGTATGACCACTTCATTATCATCTAAATGTTAGAAATCAAGCTCATCGTCAGTGTGTCTTCATCTATGACCGACATCTATGACAGCTAGTGTGTACAGCTGTCTACATGTGACTACATTAAATAAGTCGGGTTAGTAGTCAGTCAGTGACCTGACTAGAGTTAGTCAGTCTAGTCTACATTTACACTAGGTCACTTTATCTTGTAGTGGGTGTGTGCTTTTCAGTGGAGTGTGTGGAAATGAAGGAATGAGCTTGAGAGCTTGAAGGCTCATGGATATGGAGTCTTTCCCTTTCTCTCTCTCTCTACTCTTTGAACATGGTATCAGAGCTTCATCCATGAGGCTGTGGGAGAATGGGCATGACAACTTGCAGTGCAAAGGAGATGGAAGTAAGGAATGATCAGAGTAGAGATACTGTGTTGTACTCTAGCCAGCATGGCAGAGGATCTAGAGGTCGTGGTTCATTTCGAGGTCGTGGTGACACTCGTAATACTTATGGACAGCAGCAGCAGGCAGAGTAATTGGCATGGTGCAAATACACAAGGCCAGCGTGGATCTGGTGGGTTTAGAGGCAGGGGGAGATCACCCCGAGGTAGAGGTGGTGGTTCTGGTTCATGGCAGTCGTCTGATCAGTCCAACAGGGACAAGGACTGCCATTATTGTGGCCGGTATGGGCATATTGCAAAGGATTGTTACAAGAAGCAAGGAGATATGAACGCAAAGGGCAGACAGCATGGGCACTATGCATCTTCC
The DNA here is from genome assembly GCF_053477565.2 of Lygodium microphyllum. NCBI lineage: Eukaryota > Viridiplantae > Streptophyta > Polypodiopsida > Schizaeales > Lygodiaceae > Lygodium > Lygodium microphyllum. The sequence continues at coordinate 151,813,095 of NC_141146.1, read as the reverse complement.
AGTGGTGCTCATGATTAGTCAGTTGATAGACTCTTTGCCATGTAGCATGTATCTAAAAATGCATCGAGACATGATAGAGATGACAGATGGTACATTGACTCTGGAGCGTCAAACCACATGACCCCACATGGAGAGTGGTTTGATGAGATGGTTGCAGGTACACATGGTCATGTATGTACTGGGGATGATACCCAACATGACATAAAGCATAAAGGGATTGTTCCATTGATGATGCCCGATGGCAAGAAGAAAGGCCTGCATGATGTCTTACATGTACCGACCATAACAAAGAATTTGTTGTCTGTGGGTCAAATGGCAGAACAGAATCTGCAAGTGAGGTTTAACAAGGATGGATGTTTCATTGAGGAGTATGGAAATGGCTGCAAGCTAATTGCCAAGGGTAGAAGGGATGGCAGGATGTTTACTTTGGAAGCGACAATTCATGAACTTAAAGCAGCTATGTTTGCTCATGATGAGAGTGCCATCACAGATGTAGAGATCTGGCACAAGAGAATCGGACATGTCAATGTACAAAAGCTGAAATCTATGCAGCAGAAAGAAGTAGTACTTGGATTACCTAAATTCAAGTATAATGATTTTGGTCATGTATGCCCTGCATGTCAGTTAGGGAAGCAGGCATGGTTTCCTTTCATGAGACATGTAAAAAACAGCACTAGGCCTTTATAGTTGGTACACTCTGATGTCTGGGGTCCTTCACATAATGCTTCCTTTGGCGGTGCACGATATTATGTCTCATTTATTGATGATTTTAGCACGTACACTTGGCTTTATATCTTGAAACATAAGGATGATGTGTTTGATGCATTCAAAGACTTCAAGAAACATGCTGAAAATGAATTGGGCTGTTACATATCATGTTTGAGATCGGATGGAGGAGGTGAATATGTCTCAAACTACTTTGACAGGTATCTTGCTAAACATGGAATCAGAAGACAGCTCACATGCAGTTATACATCGCAGCAAAATGGTGTTGTAGAGAGGAAAAACAGGGTTTTGATGGAGTCAGCTAGAGCTATGCTGAATGAAAAATGTCTGCCAAATGGTTATTGGGCTGAAGCAGTGGTGACTGCTATATATGTGCTGAATCGAACCCCTACAGCAGGGATTCATGAGGTCACTCCGTATGAACGGCTGTATGGTCATAAACCTGATATTTCACACTTGAAGGTATTTGGCAGCATTGCATATGTGCATATACCGGATGAGAAGAGGAAGAAATTGGATCCTAAGGCAGTGAAAAGTGTGTTTATTGGATATGCACAGGAACGGAAAGCTTATAAGTGTTATGTACCTTCTACGCATGAGACACTCATAAGCAGAGATGTGGTATTTGATGAGTTAGCATCTTGGTATGGGAATCCTATTGCAGTGCCTACTGAAGGCTCACCCAGCATGAGTCATGCTGAAAATACTCCTGCAGAGAGTACTTCCATGACTGGTCAGACAGGTGATGTATCATCTACAGTGAGTCCTTGGACAGGACGATTACGGAGTCGCACTACTGCATCCACTGACACGGATATGTCAGTGAGGGGGAGAACAGATAAGGGAAAAGAAAAAGTTTTTGAAGATGTAACAGGTCCACTCATTGCAGGTTATGATTCATCTAGCAGTGACAGCTTAGATAGTGAATTGGGGATTCCATCTGTTATGACGCTAGGTGCTAGACAGAGCCGTTATGTGCCGCCTCATGAGAGGCAAGCTCACAGTGAGCCACAGCTCAGGAGATCAGAGAGGGTCAGATGACCTGTTGACAGGTATACTTACACTGGATATTCAGCCCGTCATTATGCTTATATGACGAAAGTAACAGGTTTTAGAGAACTAAGTAAGTTTGATGAGGCAGTTTCAGATGAGAATTGGCGTGCTGCTATGGATGAGGAATATTCAGTGTTGGCTGAAAATTGTACATGGGATTTGGTACAGTTGCCTGAGGGCAAAACACCTATTGGATGCAAGTGGGTGTATAAGGTAAAATGTAAATCAGATGGATCATTGGAAAGATATAAGGCCAGGCTAGTTGCAAAAGGGTATGCGCAGCAGTATGGTCTTGATTATGAGGAGACTTTCAGCCCTGTAGCAAAGATGGCTACAATTAGAACTGTGATTGCTTTGGCAGCAGCTAGAGGCTGGAAACTATGGCAGATGGATGTAAAGAATGCATTTCTCAATGGAGAATTATAGGAAGAGGTTTACATGGAACAGTTTGAAGGCTATGTACATCCAGAATTTCCAGCACATGTATGTCGGCTGAAAAAAGGTTTCCGATTGGGAGATGCTGATCATAGTTTATTTGTGAAAAAGATAGATAATGGCTATGTTTTTCTAGTTGTCTATGTTGATGACTTAATCATTACAAGAGATGATGAAAATGGGATTGCAGAAACAAAGACATGTTTACAGGCTGAGTTTAATGTCAAGGATCTTGGAGAGTTGAAATACTTTTTGGGGATTGAGGTTGTCTCTACACCTCGAGGCATATGGCTGCTACAGAAGCAGTATGCTCATGACATGTTACAAAAATATGGTATGGCTGATTGCAAGCCTATGGATACGCCTTTGGAGCAGAATGTCAAGCTGCAGATTGATGTTGGGACAGAGATTGAGAATGTTACTATGTACAGACAGATGGTAGGCAGCTTGATCTATCTCACGATCACTAGATCTAACTTGAGTTATGCTGTGGGGCTGATCAGTCAGTTCATGCAGAAGGCCTCGCAAACCACACTTGGATGTAGTCAAAAGAATTCTGAGATATGTAAAGGGTACCACAGATCATGGGCTGTTTAATGCATATGGGAAAACCCTTGACTTGATGGGGTACACTGATGCTGACTGGGCTGGTTGCACATATGACAGGAGGTCAACCAGTGGCTATGCATTTGGATTGGGTAGTAGCATGATCAGTTGGCAGAGTAAGAAATAGCCTACAGTTGCATTGTCCAGTACGGAAGCAGAGTATCGTGGTGCGGCCTTAGCGGCATGTGAAGCTAAGTGGTTACAGAAGTTACTGAATGACTTGGGAGTACACTTGGACAGCAAAGTTAAGCTGTACTGTGACAATTTGAGCAGTGTTATGTTAGCAAGCAATCCTGTTTATCATGCAAGATCAAAACACATTGAGGTTCACTACCATTTCATCAGGGAAATGGTTTTAGCAGATCAGATTGACTTGGAGCATGTGAAGACTGAAGATCAGGTAGTAGACATCTTTACCAAATCACTTGGTAAAGATAAGTTCATTCACTTTAGACAGCTACTTGGAGTGATGCAGATGATCTGAGCTTTGTTTTTTGAGCTTGAGGGGAGTGTTAGAAATCAAGCTCACCGTCAATGTGTCTTCATCTATGATCGACATTTATGACAGCTAGTGTGTACAGCTGTCTACATGTGACTACATTAAATAAGTCGGGTTAGTAGTCAGTCAGTGACCTGACTAGAGTTAGTCAGTCTAGTCTACATTTACACTAGGTCACTTTATCTTGTAGTGGGTGTGTGCTTTTCAGTGGAGTGTGTGGAAATGAAGGAATGAGCTTGAGAGCCTGAAGGCTCATGGATATGGAGTCTTTCCCTTTCTCTCTCTCTCTACTCTTTGAACACTAAGATTGCAATGTGATTCTACAATGCACCATGTGATTTATCCCTTCGTTTGGAGTATTTAAATTTCAAGATTGCTTTCTTGTTAGAATGTAAGTACTCCCATCACTCACATGTACAACTGAGGAATCACACTTGCATTAGTGTGACTTGTGGCAATTTAGGTGTTAGCACGCAATTCCTTATTTTCAATGCAACTCTTATGCCTCCTTTGCAATGGGTGCATTCCAATGTGGTGCAATTGAGCTGATTCAAAGAAAGCCTATGTTGTGCATATGATATGAGTTTGTGGCATGCAAGGGATCTCCTATGATATGAGTAGGTGTTTTTTTGGGTTGTCACTAATGCTCTCCCTTCATATGCAATTGTAATGTGATTTTCTTTCTATGTAGTATGGTTTAATTTTTCATCTGCAATGTAGTCCAAGTACCTTGGCATAACTTATGATTGTTCATGTGCTCGCATGAAATATAACACGATTCACTTTCCTTCTTTTCAATGTAAACATCCCTATGTGGTGGGACTTAGCTCATGTGATGAAAATCTTCATGTGATGTGACTTTGTCCCATGCGTGTGCATGATACACCCTCCATAGTCCTTAGAGGGGTCTTCGAGTAGTTGATCAAACCTATAGATTCCACATACATAATCATAGAGTCCCCCTTCTAAGAATGTTGGATTTAAATGGGCATGGGAGTTCTAGCTCTACTTCACAGGGTAAATGTTGTGGTCACCCTTATGACAACTTATGCCCATTTTAGAAAGTTCACATCACAATCAATCAAAGATGAGAGAATCTAACACTACACTTGGCTATTTTATTTTTTAAGTATATCCATACTCAAATAACCCAAACTCACTTATATAAGCCGTATTTTTACATGAAACAATTCAAAGGCAATCAAGGTGACTAAAGGGCATTGAAACAAACCATAAAAGTTTGGAGTATACTATCAAAGCTCTTCTTTGCCCTTGCAATAATAGATTGATGTTTGGAGGCCATTCCTTACATGCATACAAAAGATGTCTTAAAAACTAGCTTCTATGGGCCCAAAGCAGCATATAGAGAGATAATCTATGAACCCATCATCAACAAAGCTTTGGCTAAAGCTAAGGCATGATGTGAGACTAAAAAGCATAACCAAGGAAGCCATGGAAGCCCCACAATCCAAAAAATTGCAGTGGTAATGTGTCAATTGGAGGTTGTGGTGATTCCATATAAGAACAATTGGCCAACTTGCCATTCACTTACATTATTGTTGGCCATGCAAATCCCTATCTCTTTTGCCTATCCTCTCTCTCTCTCTCTAAGTGCATACAAGAAGCGAGCTTTTAGAAGAGCTTTTTTTGGCAACCTCCAATTTTATTCAACATAGTCCACTTGGTCCTCTTTTTCTTATGGATATATATTAAGCACCAATGGTGCTCCTCTACTCCCACCACCACTACCACAACACATCTTACTCTCCCCCTTCTCATTAGTACCACAACTAATAGCACTACCAACAATTATTAGTCACTTTCTCCCCCCTTTTTGCTATCTCAAGAATCAACTCTCTCTCTCTCTCTCTCTCTCTCTCTCTCTCTCTCTCTCTATGTTGTGGACCCATGACATGCATCTCCCTCTCCTTATCCCCCTCAATAACACACACTTCCTCTTTCTCTTTTTCACCCCCAACTCTCTTGTTTAACCTCTCTCTCTCTCTCTCTAATAGTAACATTAGTAGTTCTCTCTCCAAAACTTCTTTATATCACTAAAGTAAGCTTGTGTGATAATTTTTTATAATATTATCACAATGTTAGTGATTCAATTGGGTAGACTTGAAAGCTTTCACATCATATGATTATGACACATTCAACCTTACCAACTCATTTTCAAGGGTTCATGGTAGAGGTAGGTGCCAATTGGAGAGTAGTTTGCACAATGTTCAATGATAGTTCGAATAACATAATGCAATGAAGGGAGAGATCTTGCATGTTTCATTGGGAACAAAGTCTCCAAATATGCACATTATAGTATGTGCACAAGAATTTTCAAAAGAAACACAAGCATTTGTGCTGCATGTGGAGATGTGCATCCATAGAAAATAATGCAACTACACATTATTAATTCATTCGAGCTTAGTGAGTCTCAAGAAAAGTTGTGGATTGCAATATTCCAACAATGGATTTTTGGCTTAGTTGGTGACATATTAGATATTCACGTTGGAGGTGACACTTTACTAGGGTAAGTCTAATCCATAGGGGTAGGTAATGGGATATGTAGCAGCCAACATGGAATGTGGCATTGGTTTACATGGTTTTGCAATGATACTATGGATCATACATGGAACATATGTTTTTCCATTTAACATGCACCACCTAGAGTTCCACAAGTATGGCCAATGGCCTATGGCATAAATTTGACTACAAAAGAAATCAACATGTTAAAGAGTGGTGCATTTGTTTTACAAAAGTAGCACAACAAGTGGAAACTAATGAGGGCTCACACACATATCAGAAGGTGTCTCACAAGTTGCAAGGAAAATGACAAATTTGACATTAGCTGTAGATACAAGTGTAAAGGGCCACACATTGGTGAAGGCCCTAAAACATGAGCTTTTTGGACTAGAGATACCTAACTCCAGTGTGTGTAGGAGTGTTACGATGTGTACATTACAAAGAACCCAAGATGTAATCTTATTAATATGAGATTGTTTACATTTGTGGTTTTGGTCACTCGGGGCTAGCCAAGTGAATATGAAAACATTGAATGTACCTTACATGTGAGATCTCAATAAATAGGGAATATGTGTGTGTGTGTGTGTGTGTGTGTGTGTGTGTGTGTGTAAATCCATGCACTCTATGAATCTAGTTAGAGTCCTTATAATAGCATGGTTAGTAACTATCCACAAAGTACATTGTAGATGCTTTTGATACTACTCAAAAGCTGGATAATAACCATAGCTTGGAGTAGGCATTTGCAAGAGTCGTGCAAAAACTTAAGAAAAAGAGAGATCCACAATCAAAAAATGACATTTCTTAAAGAATATCACAATCATACTTGAGGCAACTGATTGCAAGGGGATATCACCAAAATAAACTCACAGAAAAAGCATTTCATATCAATGTACTTTTTGAAGGATATCCTTATATGGATGATGTTTGTAGTGACATTAGTAGCATCTATACTTTCTCCCAGCAAGACTTTCACACCAAATGACAATTTTACCCTCGAGAATGCTACATATAATTATCTATGAGTAAAGATTAGTGCTTTTAAATAAAGGCCAACTATAAACAAAGTTTGGCCTTATGACTTATTGATTGCCATAGCAAATGATAGTCATTCAAAAAATAGCCTTCATTTCATAATAAATGGAAAATGCAAATTGTTATAAAGAAAAGTCTTTCTAGACCCATTAGGACCCAGTCCAAAAAGAATACATCCCTAAAGTCTAAATTCACAACATCCATAACTATATAATATGCAACTCTCTATCTATCATTATATATATATATATGTGAATGGATATGCAATAAGTATTTGGATTATGACGATTTGGCAATTCATAAAAGTCAAACAATCTTCATCCATGCTGACGGAGAAAGTTGTGGAGATATAATAATGCCTATTAAATACCCCATGTTGTAGAAGATAATGGGTACACACCCATACTCTTGTTGCAAGTTATATAAAATCTCCTTTGTCATTGGTACTAAAACCTTTTTCAAAGCAAGTAGCCATGTTGAATAGCCTCACCAAAAACCAAAAAAGTAGCAAATAACAATCAAAGTTGAATTGCAATTTATATAGATGCAGCTTCTTTTAAGCACAAAGTCCACTTATCCTCACTTTTAAGCATTCCTTTTGTAATGCAAGATTCCTTAAAAAGTATTATATACCAGATTATCAACAGTATGCAAATCCTCAAAGTACATCCTCTAGATACTATCAAAAGCATTTGTAAGTAGTAATATTCATGAGAGATAGTTGCCACAAAGTATATTTAACCAATAGTATTTCCATGTTTTCTCTTAGTCCAAATCTTTTTTTGTCCATTACATACCCAAAACATTGGAAAGTCTTGATAAATAATAATTCTACCCTCTAGATAAATTCTATTACACACAAACAATTTGATGAGAGCACTATTTTTTATAATTTCATTTTACATAGCATCATACATATTATAGATATCTCAAAAGACCACAAAATTCTCACTTGACAAATGTACATGTAGCATTGTACATCTAGCTTATCATTATGTAGTGGAAAATCCAATATTCGTGATAGAAGCTTATATATATCGTGCATCTAAGTTGCTTTGGATCTCATCCACCCATGGACATTTGTAAGATTAGGTGCTGAACCAATCCCAATAGAGAGTTTAATTGTTGCCAATCATTTCCCTCACACACACACACACACACACACACACACACACACACACACACACACACACACACACACACACACACACACACACACACACACACACACACACACACACACACACACACACACACACACACACACACACACACACACACACACACACACACACACACACACACACACACACACACACACACACACACACACACACCAACAAAATCCACAATTGAACATATCTCCACATTTATATGTGCATTGTATTTTTTACTCAAATAAGAATTATATGGAACTACTCATCGATTATCAAGAGCATTACCCTTGATGGCCATTTTGTTTCCATCATTTTGCCTTCTATAGACAAGGTAGCTAGTATCATCAACAACTGTCATATACATAAACTTTTGAGGAAATATTTTTAGTACACTAACCATCACATATAAAGGACTCCTCAAATTCATTGGACCATAAGGACCATGAATATTACCTTTTTCATTTGTCTCAGATAAATTTGGATATTTTAACTTGTTAAACAACTCATCAAAACCAATCTATCATAATGACACACTTCAAAGGGTTTGAAGAATGTCCAAAATCAGCAAAGTATAGGAATGTGACAACCCTCACTTTTGAAACTCAATCACAATAACATAACATATGATCCTTCCGAACAATTTCTTATTTAGAACGATATCCATCATATCAGCATACTTTTTATGGAACACTCGAGTTGTCAAATCTAGATGATGATGAGCACTTTGTCTAAGGAAACAAAGCATCAATGATCTTAAATCACTTGGGATTTCATGTCATCATTATAAAAAGATTATATTTTTCCTTTGCATTATGGCCATATTGACTTAATACAATTGATACATATGTGTCTTAGCCCACTAGTAAAAGAAGATAGTAAAATTGTCCCTCTACCCATACAAATACCAATGAGTTGTGTTGAAGCATTATCCATTGCTCCAACCATATCTACAAAAATTTTAAAAACTTCTAAATGTGGAACTGATTGATTCTAAACAACGTCGAGCCAATCTACATTGCTCTATTCTATAATGAGCATCAACAATAAATTGTTGCAATAGTCGATTGGCATGCAACATGTATGCTTTGGTATCTTCCAACTTTTGGGGCCAAAACGTATTAATTGAATTTGAGTAATGTAATCCTTATTGAGTAATTCATATGCATTGATTGGAACAATGATATTACTATAAGGTGCTTTTATATGGCAGCCATCATCAGTTGTGGAAAAAAGGACATATAACATTGGCATATAAGCTCCGTGCAAGTTTGAAATAGCAACACAATGACCATCTCAAGTATAAACATATCTCAAATGATCAAGAGTATCCTAATCAACTTGACCTTGCATGATACTTGTAAAATTAGTTCCTATTGGAGCCAAAATTGTCTATTACTCTATTGAATACCAAAAAATAGTCATCCTTAACTCCATTAGACGATTATGTTGCAATTTTCTACCCACATATCTAAAAGCTTGTGCATACACATTGTGAATGCATCATAGATTGCAACTCTCTGATGAGTAAATGTGGTTAGAGATCTAGCATAACCCCTAGTTGATTAGACATCTTGTGCACAATATCATAAATATTACTTAGTACATCTTGGTCTTTCTTGATGTTGCATATTAGGGAAGTGGGCATCGATAAATGATAAACTGAGCCACGTACTCTAAAAATATAAGCATTGCCACCACCATATAAAAGCTCATCAACATTTGCACTAAGTGATATAAATGTAAGAGCACTATTATAAGCTCTTATATTATTTTTATTATTTTTAAACTCTCAACTCTTAGAATGTAATAGATCATGCAATAGTTGCGATGCACATTGCAATGGTACTAATGCCACTTTTTTGTTTTGACAACAATGTTTACCAAATTTAATTGAATGTTAAATTTGCATTTTGCATCTCCCTAGTTTTGCTCACATATCTCAAAAAAACTCCCAATTGAATGCATATATGGATCTTGAAATATCAATATTGTGGTTGTAGTATGAATATATATTGTGAGTAGAGTATGTAGGATGGAGCAAAATCCTCCATTTTGGGGAGTAAAAATGGGAACATTATTGATATGTTATTCACCTATCATTGGATTTTCTAGACTTTGATCATTTCAAGCATTAGAGTTCATATGTAAGAATAGTTTGTTCATTATTTCCCATAAGAACTTTGACATGGGAAGTCGTATTTTGAACAACAAAAGGCATCATATTGACCAATGTATGTCTCATTATAGAGGCTTCTCTTCTTTACCGAATGTGATCGCAACCAACTTCTAGGTGAGAAAACATATTTTGAACAACCAAATGCATTGTATTTAACAACTTATTATGTCTCATCAAAGAGATTGCTTTGCTATGTGGTAGATTAAGAAATATATGCTCTATTTGCAATAAAATCATTTGAACCCTAAGTCTAGTAGTTTGTCTTCGTTTATACCTACTAGAGTTTACTAGATGCTATGAACATGTAGTGCATTGTCTCTACTAGTTGTTCGGTATGGCTATCCCATAGTGATTGCAATTTAATAGAATTTAGTATCAAGATATAATTACATAATCGATTAAATTTCTATTGGTCACATCAAGAAATAATAATTCTATGATTTTCTTTAAAGAGATAAGCTTATGATCTCTCTCCCTCCATATGTGTATGTGTGTGTACTTTTGTGTCTATGTGCATGTGTTAGGGGTTAATTATTAGGAACCCAAAAGATAGCGCAACTAATAAGAAATTTAGAAACCCAAAATTAATGTGGTGCAAAGGCCTAGTGCTACAATTTTAGGGGTGAGCAAAGTGGGGATCATCCTATGATTATGTGAGAGAAGCTACAATGCTCTCTCTCTCTCTCTCTCTCTCTCTCTCTCTCTCTCTCTCTCTCTCTCTCTCTCTCTCTCTCTCTCTCTCTCTCTCTCTCTCTCTCTCTGGGAGCTTTCGCTCGATCGCCAAGACCCACGGACCGCTTATTGTTTCAAGCGTTCCAAGCGAGCTCTAATGGCTACCTCTCACCTAGCCGACGCGCCGTCGATCCTACGAGTGTAGTGAGCTTACCTTGATGCTCGATTGAGTACCCTCCTCTCTCTTGCACTCCGGTAGCTCCACGATTCTTGATGCTAGCTCAAGCATCCTCAAACCTCCTCCATCTCCAAGCTCCATCCTCCATAGCCACGCGCACAAGAGAAGAGAAGAGAAGAGAAGAAGAGAAGAGGAGATGGTGAAGAGCTTCACCCTCTTGATCCCTCACTCTCACACACACTCACTCCCTCACACTCTCACACTCCCTCTCTCAAGAGCACACACAAGCAAGAAGGAGAGAAGAAGAGAGGAAGAAGAAGACTCTTTTTGCCACACACAAAAAGAATGAGCTTCTCATTCACTTTTCAACTTTATATACAAAGCCCTAAATCCTTTTTGGGCGGTCATCTCCTTTTCCCCCTTTTACATGGCTGGCCGTAGCCTAGGCCCTTTTTCCCATTTCCCACCATTCTAATTTATCATATTCCCAACTAATGCATACACTTTGCACAAGAGAAAGCCTAGCACTCTTTTACAAAAATTCAGGGGCGCTCCCACATTTTAATGGTGCGCCCTTTTTCTCTTTTGTTGTCCCGGGCCAACACCGAGGCTTTCTGAGGGTCGTGCCCGAACATTTAAATTTTTCAGGGACTGGTTACCGGTCAAGGCACCTTTTTCTGCTTTTATCCTACGCCTTTTTTGCTATTTTTATTTTTTCCATTTTCCGCTCCTCTGTGCTACGGGAAACACGGTAACATTACCCCCCTCCTAGCCAAGTGCCAGTCCCATGGCACTGCAGTGGGACGTAGTGGCTAGTTAGGTCGGCTGCTAGGTGGAACAAGTAGGTGGGTGACACTGCTTCCAATGTGGTTGGGTAAATGATAAGTGATGGGGTTTAAGGACGATGACCAGGAAAGATTCTAGCGTGCTTTAGGCTCCATGAAGATACTCGGCATCTTTCACACTGTTGTGGCGCCCCTTATGTAGCCAGTCGTCTTTTGAGTATCCAAAACACTTGAAGCAATAAGCAATCCCTTAGGAGGATGGTATTGGAGGGATTTATTCTAGAGAAACCCCCCGAACGCTGTTTGCCTTGAAAATTCGTGGCCTTGATTGAAGATCCTTGTCTTTGAGTAGAAGGTCTTCAGTTTTGAGTTGAAGGTCTTCACGCTTGTGGAATCAATAAGCGATCCGTAGATCTTGAGGCATTAGGCATGGATCACTGGACGATGAGGTTCCAAGATCTATGCCAATGGCAGTTCTACCTTGACTTGGTTTAATCAGGGTAGCCATCAGATGGCAGATGGCTGGATGCGGACACATGAAAAGAAGTTTTGATCATTAAAGGATGCCATGGGCGATCCTCTTCCGCGGGTAGCTATTTCTTGAAACGTGAACATAACCTGCAAGAAAAGTTGTGCACTCCCTAAGGGGTGTGTCTGTCTCGCCGTGTAGTGTGTGGTGCTCGTGGCAGTGGAACTGGGAGGTGGGTCTAACCTTGGGCAAGCCCTTGGTAACGTCCCACACTTGAGGACCCACTTCGTGCTTCGTTGGAGGTGTGGTGCAAGTCTTAGGGTGACAGGCCTGAAAGTCCTACCCTTGATGTGCCCTAAGTGTGAAGTGGAGAGGGGGCTAGGGAGATGTTGAGTGTTGAAATGACTTGTTTTTTGGCTGATTTTTGTTGTTTTTGAGAGCTGAATGGTTGATTTTATGAGATGATTGGTTGATTTAGAAGTGGTTTGAGAATGTTTTGGATGATAATGATTGTGTTTTGGAAGATCATGATGTTTGTTGGTGGTTCTGTGATGTTCTGATAGGTTCTGTATACCTTCTGTTTTGTTCTGTTTTGCTCTGTTTTGGTCTGCTTTGTTCTGATTGTCTTCTGTAAGGGGGGATGGAGTATTGATTGATGAAGATTGAGATCTTGTGAAATTTTATTGAATGGTTTGTGAAAGTTTGGAATGATTTGAGAATGAGTTATGTGGTTTTGATAACCTTCTATAGGTCTTCTGTAGAGCTTCTGTCTCTGTTCTGTACTGTAGTTGTTCTGGTACTGTTCTGTAGACTGTTCTGTATGCTTCTGTATGTGTTCTGGTGGATGAGAGTGTAGCTTGGGAAAGTTTTCTAGCCTTGGAAAGAGGTGAATACAAGTGCAAAAGAGCTGGAGGAAGTGGAAGAAGTAGCTGCTGAAGACTCAAGTAAAGACTAGAGTGAAGTGACAGTAGTGAGCTATGAAAAGACACTGTAGTGGCTCTGGTGACTCTTTATATCAGACATACCTCTTGGGAGGGGTATCCACGACCTAAGAGGGATTATTGAGAGTGATTTTAGAGAGATTGTAGTGAGGACATGATGTATTATTGATGGAGAGAGAGAGAGAGAGTCAGAGATAACCAATTCTACTCAAACAGAGTGATTGTATATGAAAGATTGAGAGAAAATACTATGAAGATATTGAAGATGAATACTATGTGATGTATTTCCATTCAAAGATGGTGTATTCCTTTGCTTTCTTTGTTCTATTGATGGATTTTTTGAAGATATTGAAGAATATGGTTGATTCTATTAAAAACCGTGGGAGATTTACATGATGCTGCATGAAGATTTGTTGTGCCTGGTGTTCTTTTCTTCATGGTGATCATATGAAACATGATAAACAAGCTTGTTGATGTTACAAGATAGATTTTCTTGCAAGAGAATTCCCTTTTCTGTGGTGTTCCTCTTGGGGCTCCATATTTTTGGTGCGCAGCCGGGGAAACTTGCCATCAACAAGCACCAGAAGAGGCTGAAAATGAAGGAAATGGCATTGCCAAGAAGAGAAGAATTCAATGGATGTTCGTAAAGTTCCTTCTTCCACTGAAGAGTTGGAATTTCTCATAATCAAAGCCACTTTCCACAAGAAGTTCATCCCACAATGGCGGAAACACATCACCATCATGATGCATGCTCTATGTGGTGTACAGTTTCCTCTTCCTATTGAAGCAGCAGAAACTTGCATCTTGGTGGCAAACTGTTTGGGAACAAACTGAAGAGCAGAAACAGAGAGAATGACCATCCATGGAAGATTTGGCATTCATTGAGAAGTTTCCAGACAACATCAAGTGGGAGATTGTGAAGAAGCTTCAGGAGTCTTGGTCTGTAGAGGTTCACAGGGACAAGAAGGAAAAGAGTTGGAATTTGTTCGTGGATGCTCAATAGCAAGATACATGGGATGCTTGGTGTACTGATAATCTTCTGTTTGTTCAATTAGCAACCCACTGGAAGTTGGTAGACATAGTGTTTTTCACAACATATACTGTTGAAACCATCAGAAGCTGGCATTACTATGATGATGGCACCACCACAATGCTCAGACGTATGCATTTTGACACCTTCAGAACCGAATACCTTCCTCTGTGCAGTGGCATGAAAGCAGAATTCAGGGACGTTGAAAAGAAAGAAGTAGAAGAAATGTTGGCAAGAGAGTCCTCCAGAGACTGAAGCCTTCTGTAAACCCTCTGTGGAGCACTAACAACATAGTGGAGCCACACCCCTGATGAATGACGCAATAAAGAGGCAAGCATTAGAACGAGTCTAGAGGTACGTGAGAAGAGAGAAAGCAAAAATCAAGGCTGAGAACGAGCTAGCAGCAGAAGCCGCCTTTGACGCCCTTGCGGAACTCTTTACAGAAGTCCCAATGGTACATCAAGCCCTTCCTCCTCCTGCTGGAGGTCCACTGCCAAGCCAGATCCGTCCTGGAAATATTGATGACAGGCCAGCGAATGTAGTTCCATTGCCAGTTTTTAAGGGAGAGTACAATGAAGACCCCGATCTTCATGTAGCAGAGTTTATGGTAGCGTATGTGGCTAACAATGCCAGAACCCCTGAGCATTGGTTAGCGATATTCCCCGCCACTTTCAAGGGCACGGCGTTTCAATGGTATGAGAGACAAGCAGCAGGAACTTTTGGCACATGGGACGACCTGAAGTTGGCCTTCCTCACTAAATTCAGGCGTGAAGGTTTTGAAGAGCGGATGAGAGAGGAATTTATGAACTTAAGTCAATCCTCTGGAGAAAGAGTGGAAGCTTATGTCTCACGAATGGAATCCATCCTGAAGAGATGGACTAACCATAATCTAGATGATGGCATTCAAAAGGGGGTGTTTCTCAGAGGATTACAACCAGAAGTCCGTAAGTTTGTGGAGCTGCAAAGACCAGCCACCCTGCAAGCTGCAACAGAAGGTGCAAGACTGTACGATGAAGTGGAAGCTAGATTAGCGATGAATTCAGGAAGAGGAGTCCTACCTCCTCTGATGCCAGGAATGATGTACCCACCAAATGCAGTTCCAGGGACTGTTCCCTATCCCTACCAATAGATGCCCCCAGTATCACAATACAGTGCACCAAATCCACAGTGGCCACAATCCATGCCTCAAATGATGGCTCAACCACAACAACAATGGTCCCAACCAATTTCCTCAATGCCAAATCAGCAACAACAGTGGAATCCTACCAACTGGAGCCAACAGGCAACAGTTCAAACAAGAGCTCTAAATCAGAACCAGAACAGAGACCCCTCTGCACCAGCCCAACCTGTTTATGCAGTGATTACAGAGACTCCTCAAAACCCTCCTGTCAGTACGTCCGGAGGAGAAAGCTTGAAGGACTACTTATCCAACTCAGTTGCCAACATCAAAAAGGAGTTGATGGATGTGATTACAGAACAACTACAGACATTGAAAGTGAATACCGCTAGCATATCCAACGTTGCAGGAGTAGGAAGAGATGTGATGCGGTCAAATACTTGGTGTGGTAAGTGTCATCAAGCAGGCCATTTAGCCACTGAATGTACACGAAAACCAACTATTCCTGGGGCCTTCTGTTCCTACTGTTTGTGGAAGAACCATACAGAGGACATTTGCTCTCTGAAGGAGATGCATGATAGGAGAAGGAAGGAAGAAGATGCAAGATTCAACTTGCTGGAATCCAAAATGACAACACAAGATATTAGACCCAAGCCTAGAGAGTTTGGTCCTAATTTCGGACCCAGAAGATTTCCTTCCCAAAGTTATAGAGGAAGACAGCCTGGCGGTGGTCAGAGATCAGAAGTGGAATGTTACAGATGTGGAGAAAAGGGACACATCTCACCAAATTGTCCAAATCCTCGAAGGTCAGTGGATTACAAGCCCTTATGCAGTCGATGCAAAGGAGAAGGCCACACTGCAAAAGACTGTCCAAGCCCAGCCCCAGTGAAACATAGTGCTACTGATAGTCCGGCCAAGGCCCAAGAGCCTACCTCCAATTTGGTGGAATTGGAAGTTGCTGCCATCACGCGTGCAAAGCAGAAGGAACCACTTGTCCAGAAAGAAAATAACCTTCCAGCCAGAACAGTGAAATTCAATCTTCCACCAGAAGAACAGAACAGAACAGAGCCTAACAGTGCCGTACAAAGCCCTACAGTGCCACAGAGAGTTACAGAGACAGTTACAGAGACAGGACCAGAGGTCTAGGATACAGAAGAAGAGGAAGTGCCACAAGTGGCAGAAGAAGTTTATGTAATTCCTCTGTTGGAAGAAAGAGGGAAAATGAAAATGGGTGTTGTCCCATTCCCTAACCGGTTAGAGAAGCCAATGGATCCTATTAAGGAATACGATCTAGTCAGAGATCTAGATACCTTTAGACCAAATCTCACATTCCGACAATTATTGATGTTGTCTCCTAGTTGCCGAAAAAGGTTCAAAAGTATACTGACAAGAAGACGTGGTTTAAGGATTGCTCCCTCAACAGCAACAAAGCCCAACAAGGCTCCAGAGCCTGTAAAAGAAGTGGATGTGGCTAATGCTTTCCTAGATCCGGGTACTCCAGAGACTGGCGTGTGGATAGAAGGCTGCTTCATTGCAAATGCACTGATTGATGGTGGTTCATCAGTAAACATTATGACGGATGTTACAATGAAGGATCTAGGCTTACAAGGTGTGCAACCCACCCAATGGCTCATCAGACTGGCAAATCAGAGTAGGATCAAGCCTTTGGGCATTCTCCCATATGTGAAGACTACAGTGGCTGGAAAGGATTATTGGCTAACCTATTTGGCGGTGAAGCCAAATTCTTATGGTACATCCTACCCTCTGTTACTAGGCAGACCATCGCTTTTTGAAGCCTGAGCAAGGACAGATTGGTTCAAAGGAACCTTGACCTTGGGTAGAGGACCCAACAAAGTGGTGCTGAAACTATATGGTTCTCAAAAAGGACATGGATCCACCTCCTTGGAATTATCTTCTGACTCCCCTAATGAGGCTACGGACGGAACATCAGCAGACGAAGATGCTGTCAAACAGATCCTTCCCAAGAAAACATTGGCACATTCCTTAATAGTGGATACTGTAAGCCGACTTCCAAAAGATGCAAAGCCATTATCAATGGGTGAATACTTCCTGCCTGAACCAGGAATGACTTCGGAAATCACTTCTGACAGTGAGATAGAAGCATGGATGTACTGCTCTCCCTGTTATATGGCCATAGCAGAGACAGAGACAGAGACAGGAGAGGAAACAAAGAATCTGTTCTTCTGTTACAGAGCACCTACAGAGACAGAAGCAGAAGCAGAAGCAAAAGCAGAGACAGAAACAGAAGAGGATGGATATGATATGGACGAAGAAGATTATGAAAGTGAGACAGAAGAGTCTATCCCACCTGAAGAGGATGCATTTGAGGAAGAAGTTCCAGAAGTATCAGAAGCCGATGAGCTCATGCTATGGGACAGAATGGTGATGGTACCATTTGGTCTAGTAAATGGATCTTCTCATATGCAAAACCTTTATAAGAAATGGATTAAGAAGAACAAGCCGTCTTTCAGCAGTGGCTCATGCCGTCTTAACTCATCTTTGCTAAAGAAAGATGATGATGATGCACCGTGCCAACAAACACCAGTCCCACAAACCCAACAGGCATTAGAGTGTCCCTGTTATGTGACATTCTTGGATGTGTCATCTTCAGAAGAGGAGTCTTCAAGCCAAGAGGTAATTAATTTTGAAACCAAACCCAAAACGGCTCTAATCCCATTTCAACATCTTAAGGAGCAACCTAAGTCTCCACCAAAAGAAGAAGTTGGTTCTAGTGGGACATCAGACGAGGACACCACTCCCTTGAAGGAGTCGGATCTCTACCCAGAAGCAGTCCGTGGGACCTTCATCCGTGAAGTAGAAGGTGAAAGGCAGTTAACCTTTGTGGATGCAGAAGGCACTGAACGCCACTTGAAGGTGGGTAGCAGTCTCCCAGAAGAGGAGTTGTCAACCTTGTACAACTTGTTGAAAGAAAATTTGGACGTGTTTGCATGGTCCTACAAAGACCTAAAGGGGATTGATCCCACAATATGTCAACATCATATTGACTTGGAGCCTGATGCCAAGCCAGTACGGCAACGACAGAGGCGAATGAACCCGAATTATTCCACATTGGTGAAAGCGGAGCTGCTGAAGCTTCTGGAAGCCAAGTTCATCTATCCAGTGGCAAATAGTGAATGGGTTTCACACATCGTGGTTGTACCCAAGAAGAATGGCAAGCTTCGTATATGTGTGGATTTCCGAAAGCTCAATTCCAAGACGAAGAAGGATCACTTTCCTATCCCTTTCACAGACCAACTGTTGGACACAGTGGTAGGACATGAGCTTTATTCTCTTCTGGATGGATTCAGCGGATACAACCAAGTCCAAATAGCAGAAGAAGACCAATCCAAAACAACCTTCACCACAGAATGGGGGACCTACGCTTACCGAGTGATGCCGTTTGGACTCTGCAATGCCCCTGCTACTTTCCAACGAGTCATGATGGCTGCATTCCAAAATCATCTGCACGACTTTATTGAGGTATATTTGGATGACTTTTGTGTCTATAGTTTGATCCGTGAACACTGGGAACACCTAGAACAATGCTTTGACCGATGCCGGGAGTATGGGATTTCCCTCAACCCTGACAAATGCATCTTTGGGGTTTCTTCTGGAGTTCTGTTGGGCCACATTGTCTCTGCACAAGGGATATCAGCAGACCCTGCAAAGATCGAAAAGATCGCAACTCTGGCAGCACCCACCAACCTCAAACAATTGAGGGGATTCCTAGGCCATGTGGGTTACTACAGAAGGTTTATAGCCCATTTTGCGACAAAGGCAACTTCTTTGCACAAGCTTCTGAGGAAAGATGCAGAGTTTACTTGGACGGAAGAATGTGACAAAGCCTTCCATACTCTGAAGCACTGTCTGATAGAGGCACCCATTCTGCAACCTCCTGATTGGATGAAAGAGTTCCATGTATACACGGATGCATCAATTGAAGGTTTAGGTGCTGTCCTCTGCCAAAAGGGCTCTTCGAAGTTGGATCAACCAATCTATTACGCAAGCCGAAAAGTCATTGATAGGGAACGGAACTATACAGTGACAGAGCTGGAGTGCTTGGCAATGGTGTTTGCCTTGGAAAAGTTTCGCCATTACCTCCTATCTACCCACTTTAAATTTTATGTGGATCATGAGGCCCTGTCCTTCCTGATGAACAAAGCAGATGTGAAAGGACGAATGATGAGATGGCTCCTTTTATTCCAGGAGTTCGACTTTGAGGTGATTACTAAGCGTGGCCGTTCCCATGTTCTGGCTGATCATCTGTCGCATATCCCACAAACTGCAGACGAGGAGCAGGATGATCCAGACCTCCCTGATGCTTCCCTATTCTTGGTAGAAACTGTAACTCCCTGGTATGCAAACATTGCCAATCTGCTGGCAGCCCAACAGTATCCTCCTGGCATTTCTAGTCGGGAAAGGAAGAAGCTCATGCTAGAATCAGCCCCCTACACCTTGCTAGGCAGTGCACTGTACAAGAAAGGCAAAGATGAAGTGCTCAGAAGATGTGTTGCAGGAGATGAGATTGGGATTGTTCTGAAGGCTTGCCATGACAAGCCATGTGGAGGTCACTTTGCAGGAGAAGCTACAGCTAGGAAGGCTCTGCTAGCAGGATATTGGTGGCCTACCATTCACAAGGATGCCTATGATTACTGTAAAAGATGTGATGCTTGTCAAAGAATGGGAAAACCCACGAAGACAAGTGCCATGCCACTGCAACCTATCCTTCCATTGAAGCCGTTTGAGAAGTGGGGCATCGACTTCGTAGGTCCGATCGATCCTCCTACCAGAAGGAAACAGAACCGATACATCCTCGTATGTACGGATTATGTTACAAAGTGGTGTGAAGCTAAAGTCCTAAAGCGGGACGATGGTAACAGCGTGGCCCTGTTCATGTATGAGAATATCATCACTCGTTTTGGCAGTCCCTTAGAGCTGGTAAGTGATAGAGGCACACATTTTCTCAACAAAGTCATGGAAGAGTTGACAGAGTTGTATAAGATCCGCCATCGCAAGTCCACTTCTTATTATCCCAGAGCCAACGGCCAAGTCGAAGTCACCAATCGCATCCTCTGCTCGATTCTGACAAGAACAATTGCCGCACATCGTTGTGATTGGGATGATCGACTTACAGAGGCCCTCTGGGCGTACAGAACCTCCCATAAAGTCGCAACAGGACAGACACCCTTCCAGTTGGTGTATGGTACAGAAGCTGTTTTTCCTGTTGAATTGGAACTACCCTCTTTGAGAGTGGCTATCAAAGAGCGTTTGGGGGATGATGATTCACTGCAATGCCGTCTCTTGCACTTGGAATGTTTGGATGAAATTCGTAGGATGGCTCTACAGTGCATGGAAGCCACGCAAGCTCGACGCAAGGCTTATCATGATAGCTTCATCAAGCACAAGGAGTTCAAAGAAGGTGATTTGGTCCTAGCCTATGATTCATGATTTGACAAGTTTCCTGGCAAGCTCCAGCAGCGGTGGATGGGCCCCTATAAGGTACTTGCCATCAACCCTAATGGCTCTGTCCAAGTACAGACCCTGGATGCCTCTGATGATCCCTTTCTGATCAATGGATATCGCCTGAAGAAGTACTTCCCTCCTTGGGGATCTTGACAATTATGGACACTTGATCCTTTCCCTCGTTGGCGCGGCACTGTACTTCTTATGATGTTACTTCTGATAGCCGTTCTTCAATCACTCCTGATGAAGTGGACGCAACCCTCTGTCCCCTCAAACCCCCCTTCCAGCCTTGATCTCTTATCCTCTATTTTCCACCAGCATCAGTGGCGAGGTTGGTTCTGACAAATGGTCTTTCTACCATTCCCTTGCTCAATTCGAAAAAAAAAAGAAAAAAAAAACATATCGGTTATGGGAGAAAATGACTTAGGTCCCTGTCATGCCGACCTATTCTTCGAGAAAATGTGAAAACACCCTCGGGAATAGGGGAAAACAAGAAAAAGAAAAGAAAAAAAAAAACAAATCTGTTATGAGAGAAAAGGAAGCAATTCCATGTCATAGCAGGCCTTGTTCCAGGAAAAGGTGGTAAACACCCTTGGGCGAGAAGCTGGCTGTGGAAAAGGTGGTAACACCCAGCAGTCCAGAAAGTGGATTCATCAATTGATATCCTTAGGATCCAATTCCGAAGCTACCTCCCTTGGTACGCTGTGTCCTGGGTCTCTCTGCAAAGCGTCTACCTGTCCTCTAGCAGACAACATGTTCCTATCCAATACAATATTCGATTTGATGGCTACCTCCCTGGGTACGCCTCTTCAACAATTGACGAAGCGGTCTTCATCGACAACCCCTTGAGTGATGTGAGCTTTCATCCTAACCGGATGGGGAAGTGAGTATGGTTGCCCTCTGTATTTATCAACAGAGAGTGAGATAGAGGGTGGGGCGAGAGACCAGTCTTTTTCCCTTCAAATCAAATGAGAGGTGAGAAGTGTGAATGAAGTGTTGCACCCACGGGATGGGGCTCTCAATGCACAAAGCACAATTTGTTTCTGTGCACTGCACCATAAGACTCCCTGGCCTTCCTTCTTGCACCGTATGCCGGCACAAGGCGGGATGCACCGTTGCACCATCAAATGCGCACAAGGCATACAACCTTTGCACACGTGACTGTGAGGATTACATCAATGGATTTCAGGAAAAGGCTGCCCTCCTGTATCTATCAACAGAGAGTGAGACAGAGGGTGGGCTGAGTGTGACTGAAGTTTCTTCAATCAATTACCGAGAGGTGAGATTGAGGGACGTTACGACACTTGGAGTCAGGTATGTTCCCGCTTCCCTGTGCACCCACGGGATAGGTTTTTACCGTCAACACAAGACACGTCACCCTGTTCTGTACACTGCACTCTAAGGCTCCCTTGCCTTCCTCCTTGCACTTATGCCATACGGGTTGGACGCACTACTGCACCATCAACTGTGCACCCTGGCATACTCCTTCTGCACCATTCCCCCTTGTTGATTCCTCAACCGGGTATGAGATATGGGTTTTAATCATTCTTCCTCGAGTGATATTAGTCATGGGGCGAATGACTATTCTTTCATTCCAATTGAGTGACTGTGAGTTGAGTGCAATATCCCTCATCATCGATAAATTTCCTGTGATTCCTTCCATCAGCTACCTCCCTGGGTGCTGCCGCATGGTCCCTGCCATGACGAACGTGTGCCGAGAAGATGCCTTAGTCCCTCCAGCGCCGACAACCACACTGGACGTGCCATCGACACTCAACCTTGATTCTTGACGAAACGGGCCAAGTTTTTCTAACCCTACACTTTGGTTTCTTCGTGACAGTCATGTTTTAAGTGTGGGGACGTTAGTGGATGATCCGTGGCATGGTCCTAGGTCCATGTTGCTCGGTTAACCCTATCCGTTAAGGTCTTAAGTGTGGGGACGCGTCCCTGCGCGTCTATATTGCATACCCTTCTGCATATGCCTTACCCTATTCATGCATGTATGCCATGCCTTGCTTTTACCCTCATGGGGTCCCTTCCCATCCACCCAGTTATGTTCCACCCACCCTTGGGGCTGTTCCCTTATAGTTTTTCTTCATTCCTTGATTCTGAGGTCCTACTCTGTGACTGCATCCTACGTTCACCAAAGTCCAAATCCAACCTCATAGCCCTGTTCCTCCCTTTGCCCTGACCATTTTTCCTTTTCACCTACCCCTGTTCCGGTGCACGGTTTTTTAGTTATTAATTTTCGAAGCATTTTGTGCAATTTAGCCGGTTTTCCATGTGAACGCGCTTTTCTTGCTTCCGAACCATGATCTGACATCATAGCTCTGATAACCACTTTTCCCCTAACATTTTTTCTTTTTTATTCCGCATCCTTCCGATACACGGTTTGTCCGTTGTTAATTTTCCGGTTTTTTACGACCTTTTTCGTGCGTATTTTTGACATTTTTCCATGTGAACCTGCCCTATTTGCATCAGAATTCCAATTTGATTTGACATTCGTGTCCCCTGTGCCTTCCCCCACCCTTTTCCTTTTTCCTTCACTCTCTTTCGCCTTCTGGATTTTTTATTATTAATTTTTAAATGTGTTTTCGGGAGTATTTTTGGAGTTTTTCGCATGTGAACCCCTTCTACTTCCACCGGAACTGCACTTTACCGTGATAACCCTGTGTCACTCCTTCTTGCGGACATTTTTCCTTCTTACTGCATGTCATTCCAGTGTACGGTTCGCCCGATATTAATTTTCGATCCCATTTTCGGGTTTATTTTTTGGGTTTTTCCCATGTGAACGCGTCTTATCTCCGTCGGAATTATGTTTTGATGAGATAGGATTGCCGGGCACATCTTTTTGCACAGTTTTCCTTTTTTTTGCACCTCATTCCGATGCACAGATTTTTCGATATTAATTTTTAATTGCGTTTTCGTTTTTTGTGTTTTTTGCACGTGACCACCCTTTACCCCTCCCGGCATCTCCGTCATATATTTTTCTTATTTTTCCCCTGTCGTCCTGTCCACTTTTTGTTTTTACGCTATTTCATTTCGACGTCCGGATTGGGAGTTATTAATTTTCCTTTATTTTTATGTGTATTTGCGCGCCCGTTTTGCGCGTGAACGCGCCCTTTTTCGATTTTACGCATCCCCACGCACCCTGGTCGTGTCCGCATGACCCGTACCGTCATCCTAGCGCCATTTCAATCCCGTCACGGCAAATTTTTTTACCCCGCCCCGCGCACGTGCGCGGGACGGGGGTACGCGCCCATTTCTCCCCCCCCACCCCCCTATTCCCCTTGACCCTGCCCACCCCTACCCCACCCCTCTTGTCCCTGCCCACTCCTATTCCCCTACCCTACCCTTGTCCCCACCCACCCCTCTTGCCCCTGCCCACCCACCCTGCCCGCCCACCCTGCCTGCCGACCCCTTCCCCCAACCACCTCCCTCTCCCTGCGTCCCTCCCCTCCTCTCCCTCCCCATCCTCCTTTCCCTTCTCCTCCCTCTTCCTCCTCCCCTCCTCCTACGCCTCCCTCTCATCTTCTTCTCCATCCATCTTCTCCTCCTTCCCCCCTTCTCCTCTTTCCCCTCTCTCTTCCTCTTCGTCCCTCCTGCCGGTCGACGCCCTGTTACCCCGTCGCCGCCCGCTGCTGGGAACGTCGCCTCCCACCTGGAAACACCCCCGCCCCTGGTTGCAGCCCGCCTCGCCGTGGAGCACCCCGTCGCCGTGGACCACCCCGTCGCCATGGAACGCCCGCTACGCCGCCGCCTCTGCGGACCGCTGCCGCGACTCTTTGCGGATTGCTGCCCCCCTCTGCGTCAGCCGTCGCCGCCACGGACGTTGCCCGGAGCCCGCTGCCACATCCGCCGTCGGCTGCCTCGTCAGCCCCTGCCCGGCATCGTCAGCCGCTCTGACGCCCGCCATGCTGTCGCCAGCCTGCCAGTCGCCTGCAGGCCGGATCGACGACGCCGCCTCCGGCCCGAAACGCCCGCCGCCGCCGCTCCCTGGCCGTGCCACCGTCCTCTCCTCCTCCCTCTCTCTCCTCCCTCCTCCAGCTCCAACCACCTCCTCCTCCTCTAACTACACCTAGGTTAGTTACTAACCTTGGTTTAGTTAATACTAACCTAAGTTCAGTTAGGTTAACAACTAACTTAACTCAAGTTAAAAATTAACTCTAATCTAGTTAACTCACATTAACCCTAATCTGGTTACCTAACTAACCCCAGTTAGTTGGTTACTAACCCCAGTTAGTTGGTTACTAACCCTAGTTAGTTGGTTCTACTAACCCTAGTTAGTTCCCACTAACCTTAGTTAGGTTAGCTAACCTAACCCATCCCACTACCACTAACCCTAACCCTAACCCTAACTAGAACCCTAACCCTAACCCTAACTAGAACCCTAACCCTAACCCTAACTAGGAACCCTAACCCTAACTAGGATCTCACTAACCCTAACCCTAACCCTAACCCACCTTAGGTCACCTAACCCCCTTTAGGTTAGTTTCTACTAATTGGACTTATCTGACTTATCCAACCTGACTAACCTAACTTGATTTGACTTCCTGTGACTAACATGACTTACCCACACTAACCAGACTTCACTGATTTATTTCTAACTGACTTATCTGATTAACATGATTTATGTGATTTAATTAATTTCTAAATTAATTTTTCATAAAAAAATCAAAAAATTTTCTAAAAAATTCACTGTGCTTTTTGCCAATTTTTGGGAGTTTGTTCGCTGGAAATTACCTACCCTAAAATTTCTGAAAATTACATATTTCCTAATTTTACCCCTCAATTGCCAATAAATGTAGAAAATTCATTTAAAAATAGTAAAAAATTCTTTAAAAAAATTCTAAACAATTTCCCTCACCTCCCTTGCTCATTTTCCATTTATTCAACCATAAATAATCACAACTTAACACAACAAAAAAATAAACATAAAAATAAAAATCAAAATAAAAAACCAACAAAAACCAAATTAACCCATCCGCTAAGGTGTTGTGTTTGTTGTTTCATCAGTGGTCTTTACTTTTCCTTTACTGGATTCACTTCTTTTGGGAGACTCTTTCGTGCGCATTTTTGCATTACATACACACCCCTTCCAGGTATTTATTTTATGTGCTTAATTTATTTTTCTTTCCCCCTTAATCATAAATTAATTGTTAAAATGAACTCTTTTATTCACTCACAGTTTCCACGCGCATTCGCGCTCAACACACATTCTTTTTAATTAAAATAAACCCGCAGTTTACTTAGCACACGCTACGTGCGCTAAAGAGACACTTTAATTTTTAATTAAAATAAACCAGCCGTCACATGAGCACGCGCTGGCAAAAAAGCGCTCCACATCACCTTAAATTATAATCAATGAACTTGCATTTAGAGACCCAGTCGGGTATCGAAGTCCGGGATTCGAATAAAAGCACCGTTTTCACCTAATAATTGGTAATTTAATTTATAATAAGGAACCGCCGTTTTCTTGCTAAGGTTTATCACCTAATAAAACTTCACCCATTTCTTAATAATTTATTAAAATAAACCCTTCATTAAAATACTTCCCCTTCACTGCACTTATTTTCCCTTTTTAATGAATCGGTTTCGTGGGATGGGTATGCGCAGTCATTAGAGTTATTTTCCATGGTTCAGTCTTGGTTTATCAACGATGTAGTCTTGATATGTGTCGGATATGGTATTGTTTTGGTTTCCTATTTTTGTTACGGTTAAAGGTACGGTATGCAGTTTTTTCTTTTATTGCCTGATACGGGGTTCTGGGTATTTGTCTGATGCATCGCATGAAGCTTTCAGTCGCATTTGTCTCAAGGTCATGTCAAATTTTTTCTAGGATGTGGTTTGCTTGGGGTTAGTTGGTCGAGTCACGTTTTCTTGTTTGGTTATTCTCTTATCCTTGTTTTTTTGTCTGTTGCTTTGCAGGCATTCTCCTTGATTGTCTGTGTTTGTGGTGTGTGTGTAACCATCTGAATGGCGCCTTCTCATGCTCCTCCCCCTATCCAGTACGTCCCACTAGTTAGTAGGGATTACTCTTTCCTACTTACTTTTGAGCCTCTCACGAAGGCGGGCCTTGCTGCTTTTGTGGCTACTTATTTTCCGTTGCTTCCAGAGGATTCGTCATTATGTGATGAGTTCCTGGCCTCTTACAGCAAGAAGACAGGCATAGTCCAGGGCATTTCTATGACTTTGACACCTCGAGGCTTAGGGAAGGCTCTGTCTCTACCCTTCAAAGGTGAACCTTTTGTGACCACTCGTCAGCTCTTCTCTAATGAAGAGATTCTCAAGCTGTTGCAAAAGCAGACAAGGGAAATCCTCGATGTTAAGAAGGTGATAAACTCTTCAGGAGTTTCTTTTTCTATGATCACTGATCCCGTATGGACGACGATCTGTCAGTTTCTTCAGGACAGGTTTATGCCTGCCAAAACGCCATCCCACTATTTGTCCAAAGAGCTTTTTACAGCTTCCCGGATGGTGTTGAAAGGAGTTGCTATTGATTGGAGCACTTACCTCCTCACTAAACTGGATCAGCATTTCGTTAAAGTCACCAGGGGTAATGTTACCAATGTCACATATGGATCCTATTTGTCTGCCTTCTTGACCTATTCAGGTTTACAGAAGACTATGCCTCCACCTCCTCCATCAGATCCAGTACCTCCTCCTCCACCTTCAGAAGAGTCAGACCCTATTGACATAGAGGATGATGATTCTCCGCCTCCCCTGGTCATACAGCGCAAACGCTTGAAGAGGGTAGCGGATAAAGCTCCTTCCGTACTTCCTTCAGTACATATCCCTGCTACCTCTGGCAGTGAACTCCCTGGGTATCTCACTTGTAATAACCTGTTCAGAGCACATCGAGAAGGATCCTTGGAGATCTCAGTTCCTTCCCTGAACAGTCTCGTCTCAGGAGATGCCATTCCTTTCCTCTGCAAGGATATTCAAAGTTCCATTGAGTTGTCAGTGACAGCCTGTGTTCAACAGCTGTACGCGTCTTTTTATGAAGAGCTCATGCAGTCTAAGGACCAGTTGCATAAGGCAACATCTGAGTTAGCTTCTGCTAAGGATACCCTAGCAGATTTATTTAAGCAAATGGAACAACAAACCCAACTAGTTGCCACCCAAAGCGATGAGATTTCTTCTTTGAAGACCCAGTTACTCGAGGCTCAATCCCAGGTTACTAGCCTTTCAGAGGAAAACGAGAAAATGTCCAGAGAAGCGAAGGAATTCCAAGCTATCTTGGATGAAAAACTTTCAGCTTTACAGACTGCTAATGACACAGTGGCCAACCAAGCCTCCCAAATCCAGCAGTTGCAAAATCAGCTTGCAAAGTCCCGCCCTGTTCCTCCAAGCCCTAATGTTCCTTTGATTCCTTCTCTTTCACAACAGGACTTGGCTGCTCTTCAGAGACAGGCTACTTTGTGCCCTCTATTTCAAGATAAAGTGGAAAGATTGCAGTCCAGAATGGACTTATTATGGTCTACTTTTGAGCAGTTTCAGGAATATCTCTTACCAGACCATTCTTTCTTTGTCCACTACCACTTACAGAAGTTGGTCTTCTACATGAAGCTTTCCACGATGGATTTACATTTTCCAGAGGATGGCTGGAGTGGGGATTGGTCCGCTAAGTTGTTGACAGAGGTAGTCAGGATGGTCTTTGAAGATTCTGTCACGCCAAACACCATGTTGATGTCATACATGTATCTACGAGGAGACTTGTTAATTCCAGATGAGGTAGATATGGCATGGTATGTGGGGGATGTGGTCTTACAGGCTATTTTGTATGTCAATCATTTGGAGTTGCGCATAGCTGACATGTTCCAGAGTTATTTCTCCAAAGTGGCTGATTGTCATGATAATTCGTGGCATCCCATGATTGATTCGGTGGTCCTAAATCAAAGACAAAACACAGCTCCTACCTTTGCCCAGAGTACTAATCAACTGAGGATGGATCTCTTAACCTATCTTTCAAAACATAATCCATTTGATGCTCCCTTCTTTGATGCCTATCATAGACGATCTCTTCTGGAACCTTCTGTTCCTACCCTCCTCTATTACCAACAATTGGCTCACCGCTATGCTATATATTTTTCCCTTTGTCAATCTAATTCCACCACTATTTTACCCCTTCTTTTCCAACCTTCATCTTTTCCTCAAATTCCCATTTTTACTTATTGTTCCTTTATTGAGGATAGGGTATTTTCCCCTTCTCCACCCTGTCCTTCTCCCTCCATTAATGTACCCTCCACATTTCCTATTTATCAGTTAACACCCTTCCTTAGTGATTCCTTACAAATTTCTGCCACTCCTTCTTTAACCTTTTCTTCCTTTTATGATTTTTCCTATCCTTCCCTTCATCCACTTTTCCTTATTCCATTACCCTCTCCTAACACTTCCATATCTCAACCACCTCAGTTGGTTAGTGACTGTGACGGGTTTGATAATCAGATTTCCAGAAGAAGGGGATGGAGTTCGGATGATTGCCTTACAGGACCTCAGATTAATTGGCCAGTAATTCCAGGAGAATGGACAGCTTCCAGTCAAGCTTATCAGAACTATGTTCATTTTGCCCAGCAATATTCACAGTCTGCAGATCCCTCAGTGAGATTAACTGCTCACTTTGCTTGGTACCTGGCGTATATGCATATGCACTCTCATAATGATTCCAAGCCTATTCCAAAGTTGTGCATGAATGTCAATGTTAGCATTGATTCCCAACAGCTGGAGATATTGTATTTTCATGCCCTCTGTTTGCCTAGCAGATACTTAGTCCTGTTGGAAAGGATGTGCTGTCTCCAATTTTTTCAAAATCCTCCCAAAAACTTTGTAGATGAATCCTTATCTATGGATCGTTTCCGACAACATCAATCTTTTAAGAGGGATCATCTTCATTGATACCTTTCCAATGTATGTTGGATGCTTTTTAATGAAAAACTCTCTTTTTGAAGGAGTCATTTAGATGGTTGTGTTGTGTATTAGTGTTTGTGTTGTGAGTTTATTTATGTAATACGAATGTGGTGGTTTCCTATTGGATTTCATGTACGAGCTACGTTTTGGAGATTTGTGGTGCTGGGGTCGTGGATTGAGAGTTGAAGTTGATGCAGATGAAGAAGAAGCAAATTTTATATCCTTTACAAATTTGTTGTGATTTTTAGTTTGATAAGAAGTGTTAATGTATAAAGAGTTTTCCTTTCTTTGTATTTTTATATCAGAAACAGGTTATAAGTTGGGGTCGTGGTGGATGGATTCTTTTTTAGGAGATATTGACGATCAAAGTTGAGCTTTTCCCTGAACTTGTATTCCCTTTTTCTTGGGTCGCGAGGACGCTTCCTTATTAAGTGTGGGGATATGTTGAGTGTTGAAATGACTTGTTTTTTGGCTGATTTTTGTTGTTTTTGAGAGCTGAATGGTTGATTTTATGAGATGATTGGTTGATTTAGAAGTGGTTTGAGAATGTTTTAGATGATAATGATTGTGTTTTGGAAGATCATGATGTTTGTTGGTGGTTCTGTGATGTTCTGATAGGTTCTGTATACCTTCTGTTTTGTTCTGTTTTGCTCTGTTTTGTTCTGACTGTCTTCTGTAAGGAGGGATGGAGTATTGATTGATGAAGATTGAGATCTTGTGAAAGTTTATTTAATGGTTTGTGAAAGTTTGGAATGATTTGAGAATGAGTTATGTGGTTTTGATAACCTTCTATAGGTCTTCTGTAGAGCTTCTGTCTCTGTTCTGTACTGTAGCTGTTCTGGTACTGTTCTGTAGACTGTTCTGTATGCTTCTGTATGTGTTCTGGTGGATGAGAGTGTAGCTTGGGAAAGTTTTCTAGCCTTGGAAAGAGGTGAATACAAGTGCAAAAGAGCTGGAGGAAGTGGAAGAAGTAGCTGCTGAAGACTCAAGTAAAGACTAGAGTGAAGTGACAGTAGTGAGCTATGAAAAGACACTGTAGTGGCTCTGGTGACTCTTCATATCAAACATACCTCTTGGGAGGGGTATCCACGGCCTAAGAGGGATTATTGAGAGTGATTTTAGAGAGATTGTAGTGAGGACATGATGTATTATTGATGGAGAGAGAGAGAGAGAGTCAGAGATAACCAATTCTACTCAAACAGAGTGATTGTATATGAAAGATTGAGAGAAAATACTATGAAGATATTGAAGATGAATACTATGTGATGTATTTCCATTCAAAGATGGTGTATTCCTTTGCTTTCTTTGTTCTATTGATGGATTTTGTGAAGATATTGAAGAATATGGTTGATTCTATTAAAAACCGTGGGAGATTTACATGATGCTGCATGAAGATTTGTTGTGCCTGGTGTTCTTTTCTTCATGGTGATCATATGAAACATGATAAACAAGCTTGTTGATGTTACAAGATAGATTTTCTTGCAAGAGAATTCCCTTTTCCGTGGTGTTCCTCTTGGGGCTCCAGGAGAACCCTAGGTGCGGTGATTGTGGTGCTTCTTTCTTCTTCTTCTTCTTCTTCTTTTTGTTTTTTTTCTTTTTTCTTTTTCTTTTTCTTTTAAATTTAATAACATAAAGAGGCGTATACATGGAGACAAGCGATACAAGGGCATGACGGGAGTTTATTCCTTGTCATCTGAATGGAGGGAAGGGGATGGCAGAGGGCGGGGGGCCTTGTTAAGGAATCTTTGACTCAACAAGTAGCCCTTGAGGTTGAGGCGGGTTTTGAGAGCGGTGGTAGAAAGGAAGGGGTGATTGCACTGGGTGAATTTGATGTCGCTCATATCTTCGAGCAGTGCAACACAGAAAGATGGAAAAAGAGAAGTGCGCATCATGAGGCGAGTCATGGTGCTGTTGTCTATGGCGTTGGGGTCGAAATAGTGGGTTGGGAGGTGGCGTTCTTGGGATACAAGCTCTTGGTGGACTAGGATCCTAATTAGTCTAAGATAATTACAAGTGGTTATGAAGGCGAGGTCAGGACAGGAGGTGAACTCGCTAAGAAATCTATCTATAGAGCTGTACAAATCAGGGAGGGTGAAGAGAAGGGCATCCCTATGGGAGGTGCTATTGGTGTTATAGATAATGGGGAAGTCGAACCTGCCATGGATGGACGGATTAAAGTCGACGCCTACCCTTCGAGGATACGGCATAAAAGTAGGGTCGTTTCTCTCAGAAGGGAGGGTGTTGCAAAATGCCATCCACGCGTCAAGGTTGACGTAAAAAATACGTCTCCTCCAGGTGGGTTGGCAATTATAGCCTTCCACTTATCTGGGCACCTGGAGGACTTTATCCTGCCAAAATTCGCGGTCCTCGGCTCCCCAAGCAGTTGGGTAGGCCTCGCGCTCCGCTAACCACTTGGCCTTAAGCCTTGCACCCATAGTGATGACGTCCTCTACAAGTTGAATGGACAGTACTCTGTTCAAGGTAGCGGGAAACTCAAAGCGCAAGTTGAAGGGGTCGCGGTTATATTCCTGTTGTTCCTAGATAATCAATTCGACATGGAAATCAGCAGGGGATCTTGATGGCGCGGTATGAGAGGGGCAAGCTGTCTTAGAATAGGTCTAACATTCAGCTTTTTCCTTGCCTTCTCTACCATTTCTTTCCTGCGGTTAGCCTGAGCTGCTCTTCTCTCAGTAGATGTATCAGGGGGCTGCACTTTCGCTTGTTGTGGCTGAGGGGGTGGTGGGATGTATTCCTCCTCCTGAGGTCCCAAATCGAACTCCAGTTCACCCCCTTCTGCTTGCTCATCTTCTTGTGCCTTTGCCTTTGTGAAAAAGAGTTCATCTATTTCCTGTGCCGTCAGGCCTACCTGTGCAAGATATCTTCTTTGCTCCTCTAGGCTCTACGGCGACGGGCCTCCTAGCTGCAGCAGCACGTGCAGGCCTGCTATTAGCGCTCTGCGTGCAATGGTTAATTTCTTTTGCAGCTGATCATTGGCTTCATTTCCTTCCGGTCTGGTGGAGTGGAGCAGTGTATTGAGGAAGGTGTGCTGCTGGGCTATCATGGAGAGTTGGGCCACCTCTGCCTAATTCTCAGCCAGTACCCTGTCTCCTTTGGCTTTGGCTAGCCGGCGTGCTAAGTCCCATTTTCTCCCCTCATTGTAATCCCATTCTTTTGCTCTTTTTTCCATATCTTCCAGGCTTTCCCCCTGATGGAGGGTCATTGCCATGAGTTGTTGCTACTGGGCCTCGAGCTCACGGTGCAGGCGAGACTGCTCCTGGTGTTCATCGACGATTTGTGCATTGAGCTGGTCCAGCTTCACATGCATCCTTCGCACTTGCTCTTCCCTTAATTGGTCCAGCTCCGCAGCCTCCTCTCTGATCTTGTCAAGCTGGCTCTATGCTTCCAGGTTGACTGCAGATAGCTGATCATTCTTGTGCCGAAGGTGAGCATTGGTTTCCCTCTCCCCGTTGAGACGCTCCATCAAGATTTTTCTCCTTCCTTCCCAAGCAGCGTCATGTTCCTTCAGGGCCTTTAATTCCTCGGCCTCCTTAGTGCTAGCTTCCTCCCTGAGCGCAGCGATCTCCCTTTGATATTCTGTGATCACCATGATCGCCACCTGCACGTTCAACCATTTTCACTTTTAGTGCTTTTGACAACTAATTTGCTGGAATAATAAAAGCATAGCAGACTTTATTGAACATAGCCTTAACTTTGCCTTTCAGACTTTTACCATCACCTCTTACCCTTGCATTTCAAATTTAATTGATGTTTCACACGGTTTACTTTTTAGATTCTTTTTTTTTTAAAACATTCCATTCCACTACATTCCACCTTATTATCCCTTCCTTCCCCCTTTGGGAAAGAAGAATCCGTCCTAGGATTGGAGGTTGCGAGGCCAAGGGCTTTCAGTAGAAAGGGCGTCGCTCTATTTGTGTAGGATCCAAGCGTAGAAGTTGGGGTTATATTCCAGTTGAGCAGCGTGGTCCAGATCAAAGGGTCGAATCCCTACGTGTGTGATGTATGTGAGGACGTCTGTGAGGAAGTCACTAGAGTCGACTCGACTGGCAATGTGGAGCTCTTCCTTTGTTAAGAAGCGGTCAAGATAGGGATGCCCCGTGATATGCTCATCCATGGGTCGGCCCCAAAGAGTGGTTAACACTCTATACGAGGTAGGCGCGACGTAGGTGGGATCATACTCTGCCATTTTGATGGCTCGGCGTTGTTCGGCATTGGTCATTATGCGACATCCGTCAACCTCCCATTGCAACCTAAGAGCATACCACTGCCTCAAGAAGGGTGATCCAGTATTAGCAAGGTGGGATAACCTTGCGATCTCTTAGTCAATGATAGCAGAAGTGGTACGTGGATCATATGATGTGACGAGGCGTTGCTTAATGGCTTGCTCTTTGGAGACCTCGCTACCGAGCAACTCAGCAGCAGAGCGAGAAGCTTGTGCAAAGGCGAATTCAAAAGTCTCCCAAGAGCAAGGCATATTGCGCACTTCTATTGCAAAGGGTTCCGCTAATAGACCCAAGTCCAAGCGGTCATAGCTAACGGCTAGCGACACAAAGGTGGCATTAAGCCATTTGATGCAGTCCACCACATCATCTCCGGTGTCCTCTGCAAGGTCAGCGGCACTAGAAATGACTTCCATTCATAGGAGGGCATAAGGCTGATGGGTGGTTGAGGTTTGCTAGAACTAGAGGCTCTTATAGTACATAGTTGTGGTTGGGAGTCTCCTTGAGCCTGCAACTGAGTTGTTTGCAAAGTGGGTGGGTTAGGGCCAGTCGTAGCAGCTGGGCTGCTGCAGTCAGCTTTGCTGCGAAGAGTCGGGTTGACTTGGTCGGATGATGCCACCTGTGACGGTGGTTGTTGCTTGGGTCGATAGGTTTGTGTGACTCTCTTGGGCCGAAGTGTAGACGAGTTAGATGGCTGGGGCTCTAGAGAGCACTGCAACCTATGGTCTTGAGGTATTGGGGGACGTGGGCTGATCAAGCTTGAGGGTGGCGTAGGACTAGTGCCTTTGGCCATAGGGGCCTTAGGGATCCACAGTGAGGCATTTCCCTCATAGTAGCCTTGCGCACGCAAGAGGGTTTTAGGGACCCATATTTGCTTAATCACGTGATGCTTCCGATGATTGCGTCTTGGCCTCCTAGGTTTAGAGTTGTGGGTCTTATGCAGACAGGCGCGTCTAGTCCTAGGCGGTTCTCGAGGCTGTTTAGGCACCCATTGAAAGTGAGGCTGTTGGGCCCTTACTTTGGTTGCTGCGGTCTGCGGTTTATGGAAATCGGGGAGCGGCAGATTCGCACTACCCCCTCCTTAATCTCACCTACGAATGTTTCTATCGGTGGCCCTGCGGACGGTGATGGTGTTACGCAGCCCTTGCTGAAGGCTGTGACAATGCGCACGTTGCTGATTGCTAGGTGGATGCACTGCGACTCATAATCAACATTGCAGTGAGTCTGCTTTTTGAAGGTTTTCCCGAGCAGTGACTCCATGCCTGCATTCATAGCACTCGGCAACACGTAAAACAGCATTGGAACAGTCTCAGGCTCGATAGAAACGGCGACTCTGCACTTGCCGAGAAGTGCGTAAGATTGAGCCCCATATGGGCTTAATTTGGCAGTTGTGGATTGAAGTAGTGGTTTGCCAAGTTGGATCCAATGCTTGTGCGTTAAGACATTGAAATCTGCTCCCTCATCAATCAAGGCGTTGAAGGCGCATGTTTGCTTGGCAGTGACCGTGACACGGAGGTAGGCGAGTTCTACAGCTTCCTCATCATCCTCGTTGATTTCAGTGATTGTGACTGCTCCTATTTTGACCAGCAGTTCTAACATTGGTGGCTCATGCAAAGGATGAGCGGGAGGGTAGTACTTCTTGACACGGCTGCCATTGAAGAAGCCTATTCCTTCATCGTCCAAGGTCTCAAGCTCGACATTACTGGTTCGACTGATTGCTCGAACCTTGAAGGGTCCGAGACCTCTGAATTTCATCTTTTGCTTGTCCTTTAACTGAGTAGAGGAGCACTAAGTCACCCTGTTCAAGCTCCCATTGCTTGACATGCTTGTTAAACCAGCTCTTGCGTCGAGCTTTCTCGCAGATAAGTGCGTGGGTGGCTAGAAGACGAGTCTCTGATAGGCGTTCCAGCTCGACCAGGCATTGCATCCATGCTTCCCTCGTTCTTGGAGTGCTATTCTTAGGCTAGGGACGAATAATTCTAATGGTAGAATTGCTTCAGTCCCATAGGTTAGCCTAAAGGGGGTTTGGCCGACGGCTGTTTTATAAGCTGTGCGGTAGGCCCACAAGGCTGCCATCAACTTTTTGTCCCAGTCGCTTCATGAGGCTGAGACTACTTTAGTCAGGACATTGATAGGAATTTTGTTAGTTGATTTTTCCTGGCCATTAGCCTAAGGGTAGTATGGTGAGGATTTGCGATGGATGATAAGAAAGGTGGATAGGAGATGTGCTATCACTTCGTTGATAAAGTGTGTGCCTTGGTCGCTAACCAGTTTGATGGGGCAACCGAAGCGCGAGATCACTTGCTCCCATAAGAACTTGGCAGTCATCCTAGCGTCATTTTTTCATGTGGCTCTCGCCTCTGCCCATTTCGTGAGGTAATTCGTGGCCACCACGATGTACTTGGCTTGTGAGTAGTGCGCCACGGGGCTGATTGGTCCTATGAAGTCAATTCCCCATTTTTCGAAGGGTTGGCAAGCAATAATTGGGGTTAACTCCATTTGATCCTTACGAATCAGGACTTTTGTCCATTGGCACTCGTCACAATGCTTGACAAATCGCTTGGCATCGCAGAAAAGTGTGGGCCACCATAGTTGGGACTGCAGCACCTTCCGTGTTGTCGTGTCTCCACTAAAGTGTCCTCCTGCAATGCTGTTGTGCGCTTTTGAGAGCACATCGTGCATCTCCTGCTCACACACGCACCTACGCAGCAATCCATCTTGCCCCGGCCTATAGAGTTGGCCTGCAATCAGCTGGTAGGGCTGGATCTTCAAGATCAAGCACCTAAGTCATGCCTTTTCTATTGGTCGCTCAGGTAGTCCGTGCTCGAGCACTTGGACTATGTCGTCTGCCCAGTATGGCGTCAGATCAACCTTAAATAGATCTCTCTCACTGGACAGGTGGAATAAGTGGGCGTCAGGTAACTCGTCAATGATGCCTTGTCTAGCGGCTTCTCCTGTGGGTATACGGGACATGTGATCAGCCATGTAATGCTATTTTCCCTTTCGTACCACCACGGAGAAATCGAACTCCAAGAGTAGGAGGAGCCATCGAGCTATGCATCCTGTAGCACAAGGTTTGTTCACCAAATAGAGCAGGGCTTGATGGTCCACGAAGAAGATGAAAGGTGTGGCCAATATGTAATGCCAGAATTTCTTCATGGCGAACACCATGGCTAGTCCCTCCCTTTCTGTTGTCAAATAATTCATCTCCGTCTCAGTGAGTTGTCTGCTAGCAAAGCTCACTGGGTAATCTAAGTTATTCTCACCAGGTTGGCACAACACTACCCCTATGGCAAACTTAGAAGCATCGATGTGCACGTGGAAGATAATGGTCCAATATGAGGCTCGTAGAATTGGTGCTGTTGTTAGAGCCCTTTTCAATTCTTCGTATGCCCGTTGGCATGCCTCGGTCCACTCGAAGACAATCAGCAGCTTGTACAATGGCCTGGCGATCAGGCATAGTTCAGCACAAACCGCTGATAGTATCCTGTGTGACCTAAGAAGCATTGAACTCCCTTGTAATTAATTAGGGGTGGAAGGTTAATAATAACACTGACCTTTGAGAAGTCAGTGGCAATGCCGTTCTTCGACACCACGTGTCGTAAGATGCATCCGTGCTTCACCCAAAACTGACACTTCAAGGGGTTCAACGAGAGACGATATAAGCGGCACCGTTCAAAGATTGCACGGAGTTTGTCTAAGTGTTCAATCCAGGTCGAATGGACACACAGATCATCGACAAAGACCTCTAACTCCTTGTGAAGCATGTCTTT
Source organism: Lygodium microphyllum (assembly GCF_053477565.2). Taxonomy (NCBI): domain Eukaryota; kingdom Viridiplantae; phylum Streptophyta; class Polypodiopsida; order Schizaeales; family Lygodiaceae; genus Lygodium; species Lygodium microphyllum. The sequence continues at coordinate 151,775,297 of NC_141146.1, read as the reverse complement.
AAAGATGGTGCACATGAGGCGTTGGAAAGTGGCAGGGGCATTGGTCAACCCGAAGGGCATGACTATGTATGCAAAGACGCCCCACTCAGTGGCAAAGGCAGTCTTGTGCATGTCTGCAGGATGCACTTACACCTGGTTGTACCCTGAGAAGCCATCCAGAAAACTGTAGGATTCCTTGCCTGCCACCCTCTCAAGCATGTGCTCGGTGTACGGCAAGGGATAGTTGTCTCTCTTCGTAGCAGCGTTCACCTTCTTGTAATTGATATACACTCGAATTTTGCCGTTCTTCTTCATCACAATGACTATGGGGGATACCCAGTCTGTGTGCTCAATTTCATAAGTGAATCGAGCTCTCATCAGCTTGTCAATTTCCTCTTTGACAGCATGAGCGTCATGGGTATGCTGTGAGTCACAACACTCGGATCTACCCCCGTAGCTCTTCTAAGGACCAGGCAAATACGTCTATGTACTCCCGCAAGAGAGCGACAAGACTCAACTCTTCCTCACCAGTCAAGTCATCGGCAATGAACACTGATCGGGGTGTCTCCCCAACCAGGGCTAGGTCTACCTCCTTGACCTTGGCTGGTCCTTCGATTGGTTCGCTCGTATGCCCTTGACTCTTGGCACCTAATAGGACCACTACCCTATCCCCTTTTTTGAATTTAGTAAAGCGTTTAGGGAGGTCCTGCAGTTTCTGTTGTTCTTCTGATAGTGTATCCCTGGGGTGCTTTGCCTTATCTTGCCTTAACCATCTGCGCCTCAAGTGGGCGGGTAAGTCCCCCTTGGTGCATCGGGTCATGGGCGGCCTGGGGATCTCTGGATCACTATCCGAAGTAACTTCCGATTCAAAGTCAAACCCTCCATCTTCGCTAGAAGAGCTGGTCTCCCCTGGTGGCCACAGTTCAAATGGCGATTCGGTTCTAAGTATTGATGTCGTTCCTAGTTGGGCTAGGCCTGCTTGCTCAAGGTCTACGACTCCTATGCATTCCAACCAAGCATGATCACATTTCATGCGCATGACTCCTTGGTCCATTCTAAGGGCCTGCTTTTTCTGCGGCTTGGCGTCTGCTCGTATCTGCTCAATTTCTCGTCCTTCAGTGTCGTATTCTATGGTATCCACTTCACCCTCGCTCTCATCACTGAAGGATTGGCAGTCTTCGTATTCATCGCAGGAATCTTTGTCATTCGACTGCTCATCATCTCCTAGGGCTTGGTATGCCTCGTGTCATTGGTCAGGAACCAGGGCCCAGTTATACATGAGGTTCAGCTCATGCACCCTAGTCCATTGCCACTTGGAATCCTCTAAGAGGTCCTGGAGTGGTTTGAAGTTGGCAGCTGGGTTGCTAGCTAGCTAGACCGTTAGGTATTCCAGTACCCCCTGGAGTTCCCTTTTGTTGGATGGCACTTGGAAGGTAATAGGCTTAGGCCTTCCATGGAGGCTTGCTGCCATCATGTAGACTGGTGTAGAGAGTGCTTCGTTTGTCTTGCCGATCGTTTTGATGGCCTGCTCATATGCCTCATGGTCTGAGAATGGCAGGTCAATTGTAGCAAGGACGTGCATCCAATCCCACTCATCCTCTGGGCATGGGATATACTTGGTCAAGGACCCATAGGGCTCCTTGACCTGAGTGTTCCCTTTGAGCATAGCAGAGATGGCGTCTAGGTCGACTGGTGAGGTCTTCCAAGTGTCCATCTCTATTCTTACAGCGTCAGTTCTATTGCCAAGGAAGATCAAGCCGTTACCCCAATCTTCGATGACTCTAGCGTTGCGCATCCAGGGTCGGCCTAATAGGACATCGTAGTCCACTCCCTTCATGACTATAAAGTCGACATAGAACTGGACACCTGCGATCTTCACTGGCCAATTCTTCAGTACCCTGAATGGCTTCACTCTCATACCATTTGCTAGCGTGACGTTAAACCTAGTAGCTTCGACAGGCGGGTTTCCCCAAGTCTGAAGCACTGCATGGCTAAGCACACTAACCCCGGCTCCCGTGTCTACGATTCCCTTCCTTGTTGTGTCACCCAGGGCTAGGACCGGCAGGACTACGTGCATCTCAGAGCCTTCCCAAAAGGCGTTGACATGCAAAGATTTAGGCACGGAGTGCAGCGTCAAACTTGGCAATTGTGTTTCTGTATCTTGGTCTCGAGGGTCTATCGTGACCTGCTCTTGTGATCCCTCGACCCACTGCTTAAGGTCTTGCCATAGGGCAGGGTGCTGCTTAAGCAGATCTCCCAGGCTAAGTGTTACAGGGGTGGTCACTAGCATGGTCAGGAGATCGTTAGATACTCCTCCTTCCTTTAGCCTAGACTGTCCGGGCCAATGGCCACGGCTGATCTGCGGCTCTATTGCGTCTAGGCTTGGTCTCAGCGGCACTGCTTGTGGCACAGTTGCTTCAGCCGACTTAGGTTGAGGCGGTGACATTGGCATGCTTATGCTGGAGAGATCATCGATCTCGTTCTCTATGATGGGTTCAGCATCTTTGAGATGCTGTTGAGCCTCCCTCACCCATTCCCTCACCTTTTCTATGGCCTCTAATTGTCGCTTTGGATGCGGGTATTCCCCTATCTTAGCGCTTCCCTTTTCGGCTGTCTTAGGGGCTGAAGTCTCTGCATCCGCATCTGAGACTTTCTTCCCACTAGGTAGAGTCGTAGCACTCTCGGTCTTTAATGTAACCTTAGCTTCCGATCTCTTCTTTTTCCGCATGCGACTTTTCTTTCGTATTGAGGTTGCGTTAAGATTGCTAGGTCCTGGCAGAGAGATGCCGGCCTGCTTCATTTGGACTCGGGTCATAACTCGCAAAGGAATAGGTGTGGCCTCCCCATCGGGGTTTTCGACACCAAACAACCCCAATGGGACGGATGGCAAATTAGTTGAGCTAGAGGACAGCTTCCGCTTTGGGCAATCTATGAAAAGATGGGTGATTCCGCACTCTGCATACCTTTGGTCAATGTGGCAGCTTTTCGAGCTTTTGCTCAACTGCCAAGACCCACGGACCGCTTATTGTTTTAAGCGTTCCAAGCCGAGCACTAATGGATACCTCTCACATAACCTACGCACCATCCATATCTACGGTATAGTGAGCTTACCTCCGTGCCGTTCGAGTTACCTCCTCTCCCGCGCACTCCGGTAGCTCCACGATCCAAGTGCAAGCTTCAAGCAAGCTCGATCCTCCCGCTCCAAGCTCCAAGCTCCATCGCCGCGAGCAAGAGAAGAGAAGAGAAGAGAAGAGAAGAAGAGAGGAGAAGATGGAGAGCTTCTCCTCCTCGGTCCCTCACCCTCACACACTCACTCCCTCACACTCTCACACTCCCTCTCTCAAGCACAAGCTCAAGCAAGCAAGAAGAAGAAGAAGAAGAAGAAGAAGAGAGCTACTTTTGGCCACACACAAGAATGAGCTTCTCATTCACTTTTCAACTTTATATACAAAACCCTAAATCCCTTTTGGGCGGTCATCCCCTTTCCCCTTTTTACATGGTCGGCCGTAGCCTAGGCCCTTTTTTCCATTGTCCTTCTATCTTCCTAGCTTCCTGTCCACCGCCCGTCTGCATTTACAAATTGCACGGGTGAGAGCCCGGCACTCTTTTACATGATTTTAGGGTGCGTCTTTTTATTTTAAAATGCGCCTTTCCCCTTTTGCCTTTGCCTTGGACTTTTAAGGTTGCCCTTGCGCTTTTGGCATTTTCTCCTCTTCTTTCTTCAGTCGGGCTACCTTTTTTCCACCTTTGCCCTGCGTCTTTTCCACTTCCTTTTGCTTTCTTCATGTTGGGGTTAACATTACCCCCCTCCTAGACGAGTGCCAGTCCCATGGCACTCACCATCGTAGGTAGCAGGTTGTAGCATGCACCAAAGATGTGGGTGACAAGGACGCATGTGGTTTCCATGGAAGAGTGTTGGTGGTGGTGTGAAAGCAAGTCCTGGGGGCCAGTTGGTAGCCAAGGTGGCTGGTGGAAGGTTGTTGGAGTTGGTGGTAGGGCTATTCTATGTTGGGGATTGCACTGATGGGCCAACACAAGTGTTGGTTTGTTGGGGATCTTGCACATGTCGATTCTTTGCGGGCTTGTCGGATGGTAAGGGATAGGCATTCAGAGTTGGGTGTCGCTGAAGAGCAATTGAAATTTGTTGGAGGCTTCAATACCTGCAATTTGAAAACCTCTCGTGTGGTCTCTCCCTAAGGGGTAGTGCTAGTCTTCTTATCGTGCACAAGACATATTTGATTAGTTTGGGAGACAGGTCAAACTCTAAGCAAGCTGAGAGTATTGTCCTGCACTTGAGGACCCAAACTGTGTATATATTTCGGTGCAGATATTATGTGAGTGCTTGTGTATACTTAGATATCACTTAGTTAGAAGACTGTCGGCCTGGTTCCTTGTATAGCAATGGGTCAGTGAAGCAAGGGCTTAGTTGATGGAAAAATTTGTTGATGAAGACGGGGAGTACACTTGAAGATTGCTTGAGACGTCATTATGGTCTTGTCAAGGCAATGCAGCACAATTAAGCTCTATGATGTCTTAGCTTTTGGTAGCTAGTGGCTACTCGTAGTGCTTGAAAAGTATGGTGTACTTTTTCAGTGTCTTTCATGCCTTGCTTACCACTGTTGATTGTAATGGCATTGAGATGAGTGCAAAAGAATTGTGCAAGTGGTTCAGGGTCTAACCATAGGCGAGGCGAGATCCCGAGGTATGTCCTGCCCTTGATGTGCCCTGAACAATTGTGGGGGATGTACAAAGGGCTAGGGGATTAGGGACGGAGCCAGCCGACCAAGGTCAGTGGACGTACCTAATTTGAGGACCCCTAGGTGCGGTGCTGTGATTGTGTGTGTGTTTTTCTTTTTCTCTTCTTTTCTTTTCTTTTCTTTTCTTTTTTTTTTCTTTTTTTTTGGTGGTGGAAAAATGAATACAATCAATGCCATCTTTGAGGCTGTTAGCCTTTCATTTGGATTTGAGAAATGTTGGGATCCAAAGGCTATGAAGAATGGATATTACAAAGATGATTGTGTCACCAGCCTTGATGCTAGAGGAATTGTTGTTGAGATGAAGAGATACACTTAATATTTTGCAAACCTCTTTGTAACATGTGAGACATCGAACAATTGAGGTAGCACTTGGAGTGAGCTATGCATGGACAAGGGTAGAGCATCTTGCGAATTGAATCATGGATGATGAAGAGACCTTTGCCCTTGTTGAGAGCGTGGCTCCTGCCCAAACATAGAGTTTAGCCAAGAAGGAGGGGGTAATCGACGATTATGCTTTGGCCATGCTCAGTTGCAATATGTTCTTTATCTGCAGAGGTGTACTTGGGTTCTCATCCAGTGGCGTTTCCGTCATGGCTTTTGTTTCTTGGTATTCCTGTCACTTCCTCCATAATGGTTCTTTGTGGGGTTGGTGGTCTTGTGGTGACTTGGATATTAAACGCTTCTAGACCTTGACCTGTGTCATTCTGCATCCACTTGTCACTTTGTGAGAGTATATGCTTGCTTGCGTTAAGTACATCGGACTAATGCAATCATGTTAAGATATAATTTTTTCAAAATGCTATGATGTCTATTGGGATGCCTATTTCATTTCTTGTTAAGGTCGCATACATTAGCGAGAAGTAACGGGAGTGTGTACAACGAGAAGTAACGGAAATGTGTACAAGTGGGGATCTTGCCCCTTTACTCATCAAAAAACAAAATGTTCTAGCATGTTGACTTGTCGAGCTACTTGTACATCATAGGGATCTAGTTGATAGGTACGAGGCGGGGTGAGTTCGGTTGGCTAGGCGACTGGGGAGGTGCTAGTGCGGGGCTCCCGTGAGGCTGGGCAGGGAACATGTCGGCCGGGACATGAATGGTGTAGTCCCGGGCCACGACCGTTTCCAAAATGTCCTTAAACAGCTCATTAAATTCTTCCCTGTCCCGGGCCGCCTTTTCTGCCCTTGAGCGTCTGGTGCTCGAGCGTACGTTGGGGGTTTGTGCCACTGGCATTGCCACCTGCTGCACGTTTCTTTGAGTCTCAACTTTCTTGACTCAAGGATTCTTTGGCCTTCGTCCGGGACGGTGTCGCTTAGGGCCTCGCTTCTTGGCATACCTCTTGAGTGTGGGCACATAGCGCTCCGGTGGAGGGGCGCATGCCACATGCTCCCGTCGTCTGTGAAGAGCATCTTTGCATGCCAGATGTCCATGGTTCTCCACGTGTTCTGTCTGGAAGCCTGCAAGATGCAATCCAAGGGTTAGACCTTGATACATGATAAAATTGTTCGCATGGAAGGGATTTTAGTGTGGTTTATCAAGTGCATATGACAAGAAGGGGAGGGGTGAGACATGCAGTGTTTGTCGTAGAGGAATGGCCCCCATGATGATGTTTGTTTTGCCTCCAGCCATTAGCAAATATTGGCTTATGCTAAGTTGTGTGGACTGGTTGTCATGGAGTGGAATAGGGCACATCCTCGGAAGGATAGACCAAAAAGGGAAGAAGGTGTATAGAAAGGGACTGCACCCTGTCTACATCATCAGTGTTGTTGGTCAAGGCTTCCTATGGTGGTAATGTGGGTTGCATGCCCTTCACTTGGAGGTGGGAATGGTCACACAGCTTCTAAATGTGTGATGAGAGGAGGACTTAAGGAGCTTAGCCTGTCAGACCCAACCCTTGTCCCTGCGCTTGACCATCACTGCTTGTGTGTGTTGATATTGTTTATACAAGGTGACACAAGAATCAGTATTTATTTATATACATATTTATGAATCCATGTCACTTCACGAGGATAAGAACCAAGTGTAGAACTCGGGGTTGTACCGGAGCGTGGCACACGCATCTAGTATTCGTGGCAGCTTACTTAATACCGATAGATATTTTGCCACATCGAGTAGCATGGAACCTTGTCCAAGTCTACTCACTATATGTAACTCCTCCTCACTGAGAACCTTATCAAACAGAGCATTCTCTTGGCTAGTTCCAGCTAAGTCCATACCCCGAATGGTAGTCAGCACACTCGAAGGGAAGTTGGTGCCACATAGGTTGGGTCTCTTTGAGACCGCCATTTGGCCAATCGCTCCTCTGAGACTATCATGATCTGAGCCCCTAGTTCGGCCATTACAACGCGGCTTTCACACCAACACTGCTTAAATTGACTCTGGCCTGCAGACAGTCGTTTTAGTTGCTCTATGTCTACGAGATTCGATCGGCAGAGCACTTCATTGAATGTGACAGTAAAGCGTAGTTTGTCAGCCTCCTCGTCAGAGATGAGTCACCTGCATTCATGTAAGAGCTTGTTATAGTGCTCGTCAAGATGTTCTTGCTCTTCCCAGGATATAGGAAAGGGCAAGTAATCTCCAAGCTGCTCCTTGGGAATTGTGCCCATGTCCACAAGGACATAGATACGTGCGACCACTTTGAGCTTAGCATCCAACTCAGTTAAGCATTCTGTGACACTTCTATGTTCAACGAGGGCTTGCTCAGTTGCTATCTCATGCAAAGTTCTAAGAGTTTCCTTAGGCTTTAGCATGGCTGGGGGCTGAGGCCTAGATGAGCAAGATTGGTCAACGCTAGGATTTCTTATGCTCTTGGGGTTCTCATGTTTCTCCTAAGGTTTGGTTGCTATTTTGTCATGGTTCTTCTCGGATGTGATTGGTATGACCTTGTCACCCTATTGTGACAGCGTTCTATCCACTCTTAATTGATCAATGTAAGTTCTATTATCAGTGGATAGAGTGTTGCAAGCAACTATTGATGGCAACGGTTGCTTTGGTTTTTCAGAGCACACGGATGTGTCTGAGGGTTCACTGATGACCGGGAAATCAGTGCAAATAAAGGCACCAAAATGTGCTAAACATGGAAACATCCTTTGTAAATTAACACTTTGCTTTTGTACCCCCTTGTCAAAAATCAAATATGAAGCAATGTAAAATGTGTAGTCCAAAAGAGACACACTATAAAATATTGTTAGGAAAAGGAAAGGTCAAATCCTTTTGTCTCATGCTAAAAATTGAAGGGTCTTTAGACCTTAGCCAATGTATGTAAATTTGAATTTTATAATTCAAGAAAGGAAAAGGAGGTGGTTGCAGTCGTGGGATTTGGGGAGGTGGGAGGTTGAGGTGGTTACACCCTCTCTCTTCCTTTATCTTCTCTTGTCACGGTTCATTTCTCTTTCTCCCATTTTGGCACAACTCTCATCTTTCTTGTTCTTGTTTCCCTCTCTTGTGCTTCATGCTCATTTCTAATGGAGAGTGAGGAAGAGGAAGAGGGTGAGGATGGAAGAATTGTCAAATTTCTTGTGTGCCTTCCTCTTGTGTGTCTTGAGGACATGGATTCTTGGTGAGAAGAAGGAGAGTTTTGCAGGTTTTGTGTCCAGCAAATGTATTTGCAGCCTCTACCTAGCCGGGTTCGTGGTTCTCTTGGTGCCGTGGCAGGGTGCTCTTCATTTGGTGCACTGGCCGGGAAAAGAGGTGGCTACAAAATCTGCAAGTGAAAGGGTTTGCAGTCTCATTTCTTAAGTTATGGTGTTTTCAAATTTGATAGAGCTTCTGGATTGAAAGAGACTAGAAGAGAAAGGGTCATTCAAGGATGCTTGTGCTCAAAATGAGAAAAGGTCTGAAACAATGCTTGGAGATGGTGGGAAGATCAAGAAGTGTTGCAATTTTTATGGGGCTGAGCATCATTAATCCATCCGTCCATCAACCATTTGGCACCACACAAGCCTCGCCATAATACATACCTCCTTCTGCTTCCTTCCTAAGCACCACCCCTGTTGCTACTATGGTGGTGTCTCAGCACCCTCTATGAGCTTGGGGGCTGATTTCATGCCGGGCTGTGGGAAAGCGAATAATTTTTTCTATCTCCTTCGTCATCTTCCTGCGTGTGCCCTCTTTCTACGGCGTTATGCAGGACTCTCCGAGGAGCTGGAACAAAGGATTAGACATAAACGTGGAGGCCTTAAATCTAGTGCTGCCGTCGAGCAGTTTGGTGGAGAAGAGGTCAAGATCAAAGCGACAAGGAGGGAAGCTCCATGGGGAAAAGCACTTCCACTGTGGCCGCAATGCACGATTAGAGCCAGGCTGCGACGCCATGATTGACAAGCTACTTCAGGCCGGATTTTGTGTGTGGGAAGGATAGAGTAATGTCTTGGTGCAGATTTTGCGGATGCCAAATGTGCGGGCGAGGAGAGACAGACGAGGGGGAAGCGTGTCTTGCCCATGCAAAGCTTCTTGCTGCTGGCTGCATTCATGGACGTTGGAATCCTTTGAGAATGCCACAGAGGTGCAGAGAAAAGCTATACACAGTTGAAATCATTTGCCTTATCTTCCCCTCCTCTTATCTCCACGCGGCAGTTACATGCCGCTCCTTATCCACCTTAAGAAAACCATTTAAAAAATTTAGGCCTTGATTATTCTACTTTTAGATAAATACCTTGTTTGGGGGTTCATATGCTTATCTTCACCTTACCCTTAATTCAACCTTCTTTTACCAAGACTGTCATCCATTACACACATTGAATCTCCTTAAGTTTTCTTTTGGTTAATTTTTCTTTTTTGTTTTTCATAAGACTTACCTTCCTTTTCTTTCTACAATATATTTTTCTGGGTGGAGTGCGTAATTGCCATATCTTTTGTGAGGGATGCTGGATGGTTATATCTTTTTGGGTTTTAATGAGCTTCATGACGTGGTTGTGTTTCAACCTATCTTGGGTGTGATGTTAACTTTGCGTGCAAGTTGAATAAGAGCCCTATGTTTTGTGTGCTTGGTGAAATTTTCTTGTGGAGTGTTTGTTACCTAGGCTAAACGTCCTAGTTATGTGTGTATTTTTGTGTGTTTTTTTCATTTCCTATCCCATGGCAATTTTGAGATCCAATTCAAAGAAGATTGAAGGAAAGCAATGAAGATTGACGACCGAAGATGAAAATGAAGATTTTTTCAAAGAGCTGATTGTGGTTCTTCTTCAAGTTTGTTCGCGGGGACGCTTCACACTTAAGCGTGGGAGGAATGATGACCGGGAAATCAGTGCAAATAAAGGCACCAAAATGTGCTAAACATGGAAACATCCTTTGTAAATTAACACTTTGCTTTTGTACCCCCTTGTCAAAAATCAAATATGAAGCAATGTAAAATGTGTAGTCCAAAAGAGACACACTATAAAATATTGTTAGGAAAAGGAAAGGTCAAATCCTTTTGTCTCATGCTAAAAATTGAAGGGTCTTTAGACCTTAGCCAATGTATGTAAATTTGAATTTTATAATTCAAGAAAGGAAAAGGAGGTGGTTGCAGTCGTGGGATTTGGGGAGGTGGGAGGTTGAGGTGGTTACACCCTCTCTCTTCCTTTATCTTCTCTTGTCACGGTTCATTTCTCTTTCTCCCATTTTGGCACAACTCTCATCTTTCTTGTTCTTGTTTCCCTCTCTTGTGCTTCATGCTCATTTCTAATGGAGAGTGAGGAAGAGGAAGAGGGTGAGGATGGAAGAATTGTCAAATTTCTTGTGTGCCTTCCTCTTGTGTGTCTTGAGGACATGGATTCTTGGTGAGAAGAAGGAGAGTTTTGCAGGTTTTGTGTCCAGCAAATGTATTTGCAGCCTCTACCTAGCCGGGTTCGTGGTTCTCTTGGTGCCGTGGCAGGGTGCTCTTCATTCACCGCTATTAGGAGAGGCATTAATGGGTTCATTGGTGGATGGACTCGATGCTTTATTCATCGGCTCTCCGGCGCTCTTCGTCTCAATGTTCTTGGGGTCCACAGCCACCTGCAATTGCTGTTGTTTTCGCTGTTTTCTCTTTTGTTTCCTGGTCCGTGAAGATGCATCTCTTGTCGACTCAGGATTCTGGACTAGGCCAACCGGTGATGTGCTTGGTTGGGTCTTAGCGTTTCCCTTCTCTAGTGTGTCCTCATGGGACATAGTTATGGCCTGCTGAATAGCCTTGTCCAACTGTGAGGATACAAGTGCCTCCCTTTTTGGAGAGTCTAGCTCTTCAGCCAACTCCCTTGTGTTTAACTCCTCCGGCCTAGGCTTTAGGCACTTTGGAAGTGCTGAAGTTGTCAATGAAGTTAGTTGTGACACCTCCTCCACAGGTAAACCACTAAGGACACGTTTCGCAAAAGGGGTGTTGTCACGGCCAAAGATTGTGACTGCTGTGGTCCCTGATTGAAAGTAGTGGTGGCTAGTTCAGTGGGCTGGCTACCATTGGTAGACTGCGGTGTCAAGTCCTTAGGCAGATCAGAAGTGGTCGTGCCTTTTGTTGCCCTTAGAGCATTCACTTGCGTAGATCGAGTATCCATTGATCTAGCCACGGTGGATTGCACAGGCACATCCTTAGGTTGAGAGCTAAGGGTGGTGTCGTGTCCTGCCTCTTGGACATTTGGAAGCTTTGATGTAGGTCGAGATTGGGATTGAGTAGCCACACTTGACGAGTGTTGTGCTTCCTGTGTCCGTTTAGGGGAAGAGGGTGTAGGAGACTTGGGACTCCTAAGTGGCTTTGACACTGGCTTGGAGATTTGCTCATGGCTGTTAGATGATTTTGCTATTTGCTTTGTTGAGCATTTAACCTTGCCATGAGCAATGTTGTGCCTATGATGCATGCTATCCTCTTGGGGAATCAAAGGCTCCTTGGGCACTAGTGGCTTTTGCGTATACTCAACGATTACATCTGATGTCTGCTTGTCAAGCACACTAGGCTGAGGATCTACCCTCCAATTGGTCCCGTTGGGTTTCTTGATTTCGACCATGAGGGGCTCAGTCACTCCACTGTTTTTGACTTGGGGCTTGGTTTTTCGTTTAGATCTCCTCCTACGCTTCTTTGCTCTTGATACGTCCTGGCCTTCAATCGACAAAGGAGGTTTAACAGGGGGTTTTGGTACCCAAATCCATCGGTTGCCTGCATAATACCCTTGAGCACGTAGCAACGCTTTGGATATCCATCGCAGCGTTGCATTGACTCTCCATCGATGCCTGCGTCCATAAGGCTTGGGCTCCTTTTGGGGTCTTCTATGATATTTGTAAGTCCAGAGCCCATCCTTGGCATTGTCTCTTGACCTTCTTTTTTTAGGCCTGGCCTCACTCACTGGTTCTCGTTGTTCAACCTGTGCTTGTATTAGTTTTTCCAACAAGTCCTTGCTCTCGTTAGTAGGCTTGACTATTTCATCAGCACCTTCCTTGCCTTTCCCTTGAGGTTTGATGAGGTCACCCTTGCTAAAGGTTGTGACTATCCTCACACTCGGTAGTGTCAGGTGTATCCTCTCTGCTACATAGTCAGCCTCACACTTGGTTGCCCTTTTGAAGGGTCTTCCTAGGAGGGTTTCTTTCCCGTAGCTAGCACTATTTGGAGGAACATGAAATAGGATAGGCAAGCTTTCTGTTTCAATTGTCGCAAGGATTTTGCACTTCCCTATGAGTGCTTGTGGGTGTCCCCCATAAGGGCTAAGAGTTGCGCTAGTCGGCGTGAGCTCTGGTTGGCCTAGTAGGGTCCATGATTCATAGGTCAAGATGTTAAAATCTGCTCCTTCATCAATTAGAGCATCGATAATATGCTCTCTTTTCGCGGTGAGTTTGACCCTAAGATAAGCAGGTGGTACGATGTCTTCATCTTCTAGGTCCTGGCTTGTAAATTTAAGCCTTCTGACAGATGCCCTTGAGTCCCCACTTGCATGACCATACGTGGATTCTCCACCAATGTCTTGGGTTATCTGTGCAGTGTCGCTCAAGGTATATCTCTTGTCAAGAGTGTCATGTCTAGTCATCTTGGCATTTGTAGCTTGTTGATGTTGCATTTTGCTCTGACTAGAAATGGTATAAACACAATGTCTTTGTGTTCTCGTGGTGTGGCCTTTTTGCCCTTGATGGCTAGATTGGCCCATTGATGTTCTAGGGTCTCTGTTTCTCTCTGTTCGGGTATGGGCTTTTGGTTGCTCTTTTACAAGTGAGAATCCATGCTCGTGTAGAGCCATTACTTCACTAGGGTCCAATTTGGAGGGCCTGTCACAACACGCGTTTTCCCTCCAACCTACTTGGGGGAGGTGCGGAGGGGGCAGAGCCCCCTCTGCGGGGGTTCGGGGGGGGGTAGCCCCCCCCGGCCCGCAAGGCCGTTACGGTAAAAGCCATGCACAATTTGGAGGACCGTTTATAGTCAAATTTTAAACTACGTGCTCTAAATTTTAGCCCAATGATGGATCTGTGATGTGCCTTTAGCTCTACGTAGCCTTTGGGGTCAATTTCGGGGTTTAGATGCGTCAAAATTTGTGTTCTAGCTACCTGTCTGATTTTGACAGTTTTATGTCCGATTTTCAGATGTCCAATTTTTAGGAGTCCGATTGTCAGAATCCGACGTCCAATTTTGGGTTGGTCCGATTGGCCTAGTGGTCCGATTTTGGTCACGTCCGATTCTAGGAGTCGAAAGAGTGGTTCGATTTTCAAAGTGATCCGATTCTGGGGATCGGATCGAACAGGGTGGTCCGAATTTGGCTGGTCCGATTTCGAACTGGTCCAAGTGTCCGAGTCGGACGGGTTGGTCCGAGCACCACGTAGCACGTCCAATCGGGCTGGTTCGATTCTGGTAATCGGACCAGACTAGTCCGATCAGTCAGACGGTCCGACTCTAGAGCACGAGTGGTCCGATTCTGGGAATCGGACCACTGTAGGTTGGTCCGACTGCGTCGGCGGCGGACGCGATTCCGGCGTGTTTGAACCCTCCTTACTGTCTACTATACACAATCACCACAGACTTCCCATATCTGATTAGAGCACTATTGGAGAACACAGACTCACCTGGAGCAGCACGAATCGCTGGCGCCTAGAATCGGGGTAGCGCTTCCTCGTTCTGTGAACCAGAAGCGCTCTCTCTCTCTCTCTCTCTCTCTCTCTCTCTCTCTCTCTCTCTCTCTCTCTCTCTCTCTCTCTCTCTCTCTCTCTCTCTCTCTCTCTCTCTCTCTCTCTCTCTCTCAAGGCCAACAAAAGAAATGAGGTCTGTCTTGGCTTCCCAAGCCTCTTAAGGTCCTTTCCCAGCACTACAGGACCTTACAGCCAGTTCCCTGTCCCTATCTCACCCAGAAACTTGGATCTAGTCCCCTGTTTCCCTATTTTAGCCTGTTATACAGCAATAGAAAACCCTACTATTTGTTTCTTTTTCTTTGTTTTTTTCATATCCTAACTGCATCCAAATCGCATAGTAAATACCTACACTACTCCATCTCATAACATAAATCTCAAAAAAGCAAAAAACCTACTTGCCAAGGAGATCGAATACCCTCTTCAAACCCCTCGCTCCTACCTATCTACCTCAAGCACCGGTTCGGGGAAAACCCTACTCCAATGCTCGATTCGAAGCGCGCAAGCGCTCAAGGCTTGAATCTGTTGGTCCCGGCAATGGAACCAAAATGTGGGAGCTTTCCGAGCTTTCAGTCAACCGCCAAGACCCACGGACCGCTTATTGTTTCAAGCGTTCCAAGCCGAGCACTAATGACTACCTCTCACATAACCGACGCGCCATCCATATCTACAGGTGTAGTGAGCTTACCTCCGTGCCGTTCGAGTTACCTCCTCTCCCGCGCACTCCGGTAGCTCCACAATCCAAGTGCAAGTTTCAAGCAAGCTTGATCCTCCCGCTCCAAGCTCCAAGCTCCATTGCCGCGAGCAAGAGAAGAGAAGAGAAGAGAAGAGAAGAGAAGAGAAGAGAAGAGAAGAGAAGAAGAGAGGAGAAGATGGAGAGCTTCTCCTCCTCGGTCCCTCACCCTCACACACTCACTCCCTCACACTCTCACACTCCCTCTCTCAAGCACAAGCTCAAGCAAGCAAGCAAGAAGAAGAAGAAGAAGAAGAAGAAGAGAGCTACTTTTGGCCACACACAAGAATGAGCTTCTCATTCACTTTTCAACTTTATATACAAAACCCTAAATCTCTTTTGAACGGTCATCCCCTTTTCCCCTTTTTACATGGCCGGCCGTAGCCTAGGCCCTTTTTCCCATTGTCTTTCTATCTTCCTAGCTTCCTGTCCACCGCCCGTCTACATTTACAAATTGCACGGGTGAGAGCCCGGCGCTCTTTTACAAGATTTCAAGGTGCACCTTTTTATTTTAAAATGTGCCTTTCCCCTTTTGCCTTTGCCTTGGACTTTTAAGGTTGCCCTTGCGCTTTTGGTCTTTTCTCCTCTTCTTTCTTCAGTCGGGCTACCTTTCTTCTGCCTTTGCCATGCGTCTTTTCCACTTCCTTTTGCTTTTTTTGTGTTGGGGTTAACAGTCAGCCTTGTCCCTGTTTTGCTGCTCTCTTTCAGTGCAGCATGATGAGACATGACCGGGTGTCCGCAAGTCCAACAAGTGACTGGATCCTGTGGCTGCCCTCCTAGGCCTCTACCCTGTCCTCGTCCTAACGCCATCACCGACACGGGTCGATAATCCATGAGGACCGCGTTGCCTCATCGTCATGTGAGACGTAAGGGTATATGTAGGTCTCTTCATCATTCGGCTCCTCCATGTAGTGTACTGGAGCGTCGCTCGGTGGGTGGGTCACATAAGGACCAGACAGTCTAGGAATGCCTGTAGGATTTATGTCCATTCTAGGGACAGTTGGTTTCATATCGTTAGGCACGGGTAGAGCCAATGGGGCTCCCCTTCCGAAGAATGGCTGCGGCCTGTTAGCTAGATAAGGCTGGCCATAGAGTTGCGAGTATGGAAGTCTTCTTGGTAGTCTGCAATGTGCAATATCGTGGCCGAACCTACCGCAGTTAGTGCAAGGTCTTGACCTAGGGTCTTGACACTCGGCCGGCAAGTGGTTTCCGTCACAGTACACGCATTGGGTGTGCGGGCGCGTTGGTTGTCTCAACATGTCTTGTATCTCAGCCAACCCTTGGTCTGTCTCGGCCAACCCTTGGTCTGTCTCGGCGACCTTCCCCTTATCTTGGGATGATGGGATTGACCGCTCACTAGAGGCTTACGTTCTCTCTAAGCTTCCCGGGTTGGTCTCTTCTAGATTTGAGCTTCTAGAGCTCCGCTCTTTCAGCTGGTCATCGACTCTGATGGCTTTCTCAAAAACTCTAGCCACCACATCCCGATGCAAGCTTGAATTGCCTGCCAATGCCTTATATAACTCCTCGTCTCTAATTCCGCTGATGAATACAGTTGAAACTGCTCTGTCAATTGGTCGCTCGCCTAGAGGGATTCTCTTAAAGAGACTTCTCACATGGGTCACATAGTCGCGGATGTCCTGTTTCTCTTTCTGCTTGACATTCATCAAGTGCACTAGCAGGTTATCGGAGTATCCGGGCTCGGTGAACCTCTTGACGAAGAGATCCTTGAGATTATTGAAGTTGGCTCATTCCACGGCATCCAGGCTTGTATACCACATCCTACCCTTGTCGCCTAAGCAAAGCCCGAATGCTTGTGAATGTTGAGTCTGGTCGTTGAGGCCGTTGGCTTCGCAGACTTGCTCAAACTGCTCAACAAAGCTGTATGGATCATCATGCGGTTGGTACTTATCGAGTTGCTTGGCAACAATCGGTATTTTGGCCTGGCTCTTTGAGCCTTGGTTTGCCCTTAATCCTGCAAGCAGAGACGTCACTAGTGCGGTGGCACTCTGCTCTACTGCGGTGTTATTGAGTAGCCGTTTCATGAGGAGCTCGCTCAATGTCAGGTCTCCTTCTAGCGCTCTCTCATGGTCTGTTCGGTTTCGGCCAGCCAAGTTCAGCACTCGCTGCACCTCATGCAGCTCTATGCTTTGCCTTTGGCTCCTAGCCTGTTGATCCCTATTATAATCAGCTATGCCCTGCAATGCCTTGCGGGCTAGCCTTCTCTCCTCCTCTAGGTCTGCAATGATTGCGTATGATGTCCTGTCACGGTGCTCGTACTGGGCGTGTGCGTCGTAACTACTCACCATCTGATGTATAGCATCTGGGAATACACTCAAATCGAGCTCCTCATTAGACCGATGGTCTGAGCTTTCTTCCGTCATGGTCGAATTCTTGCGCTCCGCTGCGCTGTCGATCAATTCGAATAGTCTTGACAGATCCTCGTCGTTGGCGCTCCTTACTTGGTCCTACCCTGCGCTTCAATTTTTTGTCTATGTCTTGGGTCCTCTCCTATTGGTGGGTTCCTTGAGTGATTTATCTAAGTGAGTTCCCTTAATTATTGAAATCCTCAATTTATGGTCACTCGGTGAGTGTGTCATTTCACGTGCACTTGTGCCCAATCAGGCTTTCAGCTTTCTTAAGTGTACTTCAAGTGCGGAAATTCAATGTAAGTACTACAAGCAATTCCTCGGCGTCTTACTCACTCTCGCTCGTTTCAAGCCTAATAGGCTTTGTTGCTCAAGTCCTGGCCATTCTAGTGGGTTCCAGGGTCTGCGCTGCTTCTTATCGTGCACTTGGGGGTAGGTCGCTGGGGAGTGCTCCAGCACTGTCCCTTGGTCTTGACTCCTACGTCGGGAACTGCCTACAAGGCCATGTCGTCCTGGAGCGGGTTGCGCTTCCAGTCACTCGTGGGGTTCAAGTTTTGATGTTTTCCCCCCTCTTTTTTTTTTTTGTGGTGTGTCCGACTCTGGGAATCGGACGTCCGATTTACCAGTGGTCCGATTCTAGTGGTCCGATTCTAGTGGTCCGATTTACCAGTGGTTCGATTCTAGGAATCGGACCAAGTGGGTCCGAGATTGAGCAATCCGAGTCTCAGAATCGGACGGGGGTTAGGTGTCCAATTTTAGAAAATCGGACAAGTAGTCCAATCGGACGGGGTTGGTCCGAGTGTCCGATTCTGGGTGGTCCGATTATGGACTGGTCCGATTCTGGGAATTGGACCGGACAAGGTGGTCCGATTGCTGATGTGTCCTAATTCATCCAATCGGACAGGGTTGGTCCGAGTGTCCGAGTGCCTGAGTATCCGAGTCAGACGGATTGGTCCGATCGGACGGCAATCCAAGTGTCGGAGTCCGAGCGTCCGAGTGTCCGAGTCAGACGGGTTGGTCCGATCGGATGGTTGTCTAAGTGTCCGATTCTCAAAATCAGACGTCCGATTCTGCAAATCGGACACTGAGTCGGGTGTTCGATTCCACCGGCCCGACGCACTTTCAAGCACGGATTCGTCCAAAATCTCAAGATATCGATGACTATAGACCACAAAATTCACC
The DNA here is from genome assembly GCF_053477565.2 of Lygodium microphyllum. Taxonomy (NCBI): domain Eukaryota; kingdom Viridiplantae; phylum Streptophyta; class Polypodiopsida; order Schizaeales; family Lygodiaceae; genus Lygodium; species Lygodium microphyllum. Next base: position 151,757,232 of record NC_141146.1, on the reverse strand, counting down.
AGTAATGATGTTGGAGTGGTGGGGGAGAGATCTATGTACCTGGGGATCGCCGAATGCAACGTCACGCCATGCCCTGATCGATCGAACGGTCACCCAAGCTCTCTCTCTCTCTCTCTCTCTCTCTCTCTCTCTCTCTCTCTCTCTCTCTCTCTCTCTCTCTCTCTCTCTCTCTCTCTCTCTCTCAACTGGTTGCAAATGAGAATTCCCTTGCCCTTCCAGAACTTATAACCCTACTGGTCATTCCTCGGATGCTACAGATCACTCTCCCAGAAATTCCTACACATTCAAAAGCGCATTTCCTCCATTTTCCCCCTGTTTTCCCCGATTTTCTCCCTATTTTACAGCAACAAACCCTCTGCCTCTCGGGTGTGATTTCCTACTGTTAACCTACTCTAAATACAACACAAATCGAAAGCAAAATATTGAACTAATTTCTCCATGTTTTCCAATCATCAAACAACCAAAATATCCCAAAATACTTACCTGTTTTGAAGATCAAAAACACCCAACTTCCTATCTATCTCAAGCTCCGTTCAGGGATGAATACCCTACTTCGATGCTCGATATGAGGCGCGCAAGTGCTCAAGCTTGAATCCGTTGGTCCCGGCAACGGAACCAAAATGTGGGAGCTTTCGCTCAACCACCAAGACCCACAGACCGCTTATTGTTTCAAGCATTCCAAGCGAGCTCTAACGGCTATCTCTCACCTAGCTGACGTGCCATCCATCCTACAAGTGTAATGAGCTTACCTTGATGCTCGATCGAGTACCCTCCTCTCTCTTGCACTCCGGTAGCTCCACGATTCTTGATGCTAGATCAAGCATCCTCAAACCTCCTCCATGTCCAAGCTCCATCCTCCATAGCCGCGCGCGCAAGAGAAGAGAAGAGAAGAGAAGAGAAGAGAAGAAGAGAAGAGGAGATGGTGAAGAGCTTCACCCTCTTGATCCCTCACTCTCACGCACACTCACTCCCTCACACTCCCTCTCTCAAGAGCACACACAAGCAAGAAGGAGAGAAGAAGAGAGAAAGAAGAAGACTCTTTTTGCCACACACCAAAAGAATGAGCTTCTCATTCACTTTTCAACTTTATATACAAAGCTCTAAATCCTTTTTGGGCGGTCATCCCCTTTTCCCCCTTTTACATGGCCGACCGTAGCCTAGGCCCTTTTTCCCATTTCCCACCATTCTAATTTATCCTATTCCCAACTAATGCGTACACTTTGCACAGGAGCGAGCCTGGCACTCTTTTACAAAGATTCAGGGGCGCTCCCACATTTTAATGGTGCGCCCTTTTTCTCTTTTGTTGTCTCGGTCCAACACCGAGGCTTTCTAAGGGTCGTGCCCGAACATTAAAATTTTTCAGGGACTGGTTACCGGTCAAGGCGCCTTTTTCTGCTTTTATTCTGCGCCTTTTTTGCTATTTCCATTTTTTCCAGTTTTCGCTCCTCTGTGCTGCGGGAAACACGGTAACACACACACACTCTCTCTCTCTCTCTCTCTCTCTCTCTCTCTCTCTCTCTCTCTCTCTCTCTCTCTCTCTCTCTCTCTCTCTCTCTCGATAATCAATAAGAAATAATTGGAAACTACTACAATTGGATTCTTCCTTATTGCTTTTGGAGTGGACTTTGCAATGTTGGGGAGCTACTACAAGTGTATGTTTGGAGTCTTGGGTGTCTTTCATTGTAGATGACTACATGTTATTTAAGTTCCTTAAAGTTTTTCTTCTTGGATGGCTTGACTCATGGAGCCTTTGAAGCTCTTTTTGATTCATATTCTTTTTTCAACACCACTTGCACCATTTGAGAAAATGAAAGGAGTGGATTAGAAGGGATCATATTTTGAAGCTGGGGTAGCCAAAGACATCATTTCCATTGTGGTCACCTTTAGCTCACTACTGTAGGTTTGAGTCCCTACTTGCCAGATCTAGATAGGAAATGCATATAACTCATGTGCCCTCTCTAACCAAGTTTGCCCATGGTCTCTCACCTTGTGAACTCTCCTTCCATCAAATCTCGCTCACTCAACTAGCTACAATAGCTTGTTGTTGTAGATTTGAGTCCCTACTTGTTGGATCTAGATGGGAAATGCATATAACTCATGTGCCCTCTCTAGCCAAGTTTGTTCATGGTCTCTCACACTATGAACTCTCCTTCCATCAAATCTCACACACTCGACTAGCTACAATAGCTACCCATGCCTCTCCAAGCAAGAAGAATACCAAAAGAGAATAGTCGAAATAAGAGGCTCACCATGTTGTAGTCTATATGAATATTGTGAGATTCAAAGCTTTGACAACTCCATCAATGTTTGCACTCGAGCTCTGTACTTCTCACTCTATTGTCCTTCACATGTGTGAAAAGTGGATTTTATTGCTCATTCATCCAAGCTAAGATGGTTTTGCCTTCTCTCTCTCTCTCTCTCTCTCTCTCTCTCTCTCTCTCTCTCTCTCTCTCTCTCTCTCTCTCTCTCTCTCTCTCTCTCTCTCTCTCTCTCTCTCTCTCTCTCTCTCTCTCTCTCTCTCTCTCTCTCTCTCTCTCTCTCTCTCTCTCTCTCTCTCTCTCTCTCTCTCTCTCTCGGTCCCTTGAGCTCTCTGCACTTGATCCAGCAACTCAATATCTCTACCACTCAATCTGAGAAGGAATCCCAAGAAGGTGAGTAGAAAGGGTAGGGGAGCAAACACAGAAGAAGAACCAATACACAAGCCCTCACAAGATCTCTCTCTCCTCCCTACCTTAGAAATCTTGCATTAGAAAGCTCACATGCATAGAGTACTCAAAGGTAAAGAAATAGAGTAGTGGTAGAGAAGTAGATAAGCCTTTGTTGCATTAGCCATGCATTGGCATCCACTACCCATTTACTTAAAACTTGCTCTCAAGGTCATATGACTCTTCAAGCCATCTATTTTCCACAAAAGGCTGATTCACACACCCACACGTCATTAATTGCGCTTTTGATTTTACAATTTGCATGGACGATGCTTGAAATTTTTTAATTTTACAACTTTTGCTTGTAGGCGGCATGACGTTAAATGTCATCACATTTAATATCAATCCATTGTCTTTTCCCACTGCCCATGCTCTCTTGGACTCTTTTCCAAACTTTCACATGCTTTTCTCTTTTTCATGTCACTTTTTCCTATTGCTCTTGGTTGTTTCCTCTTGCATGCTCCACTTTTGCCCCATTTGTCATGTTTTATTAAACCGGTTAACATTACCCCCCTCATTATTGGAGTGCCAGTCCCATGAAGGGTAGATATTTGTGGATATTCCCAGCTCCTCAACCTACTTGTTGTAAGGAATAGTGTGTGGGCAATGTGGAAAGGTGGGTGGTTGGTGTGATTGGGAGATGGGTCTATGCTAGAGAAGCCATGACTCTCTAAATCTATCCCACACATGAGGACCCAATCATTGAGATGTGGTAATGTGCTATGTAGTGATGTTCAAGAAGCTAGGTCTACCAATTGCTTGGGGAATCTATTGTTAAGGACCTTGTACCTATTGAGGGGGGAAAATGGGCTAACGGGTTGAGGATGCCAACTGACAATACTCACTTAGCACTCTCAAGCTTAAGAACCCCTAGGTGTTGTGGAAGTCTGGGGGATATTTATATGCATTTATGCAATTTTTTGCTCTCTTTTCTTTTTTTCATTTTTTTCATTTTTTTCCCCAAAGATACAAGGATGCATACTATTCCCTTTCTATAGGATGGAGGGGCTTCAACGAGTGCTTAAGATAGGGTTTGCTCATGATGTAAGGCTTTATTGATGGTCAAACTACCAAGAGAGTTGTGGGTAGGAAGGGGTGACTATAACTAGTGAAGCATGTGGTGTTCATGTCTTCTAGTAGGTTCACATAGGTTGGTAGCATGGTGGCATGTAGAATGAGATAGAGGCCATAGCATATTTGTCAATACCTATGTTGAGGTCAAAGAACAAAGGGTGGAGCCCTTCTCCTCTAGTGCTCTCTTTTGGTCTAGTAAGAACAATAGAAGCTTGAGACAGTTGCATGTGGCAATGGAGTTAGGGGGTCTAGGAAATTCTGGAATGTATCCACAACTTGCCAAAAGGTTGGTGCCAAGTCCCTTCCTTGGAACTTAAGATAATTATCCGGCCCTCTAGCTCTTGCATTATAGATCATCAAGTAGTGATATTTCCCATGGATGTCAAGATCATAATCCACTCCATGCCTCCTAGGGTAAGGTAGAAAAGAGGGGTTTCCTCTTTCAATAAATGTAGTATTTCGAAAGCCATCCATGCCATGTTGTTGCATGGGTTCATCACTTCTTATTTCTAGTTGTTCCATCTTCTGCTTGGCTTATCCTAACCCTCTATTCTACCGCTTTGTCAAGGCTTCCAGAGTGGTGGTTTGGTCCCTTATATTTAGATGAAGTTCTTCTTTCTTCTTGCTGAGTTCTTCTATTCTTTGATTAAGGACTTCCTTGTTCCTATTGGGTTTCTCCTATTGCCTTTCCAAATGGAGCATCATGTCCTTCACTTGTATAGTTTCTTCTCTATCCCGTTTGCAATTGGTTGATCTGGTCTTCTTGTTGCTTTGCCTTCTCTTCTAGTTGAGCCATGGTGGCCATGGCCTCCTTGCATTGTGCTTCCCATTTTTCCCTGCTCTTCTTCTCTTGTGTATACAATACTTTTTTGTACTTGTTATTGTCTACTCCTCCCTTTTGTTCCTTTTGATATCATCGAGGCTTGTAAACCATGTTGGCCTTTTCCCCCTAGACACAACCCAAAAGCTTTTGCTTTATTGTCAGCATCCATGAGGTTGTTTTCCTCACATACTTGTTCAAACTATTCAACAAAGCTATAAGGGTCATCTCCTATCCTATACTTGTCGACTTGCTTTGTGATGATTGTTATTTCTGCTTGGCTTCTAACCCTCAATGCTACTCCTAATCCGGTCAAGAGAGTGGTGGCTAATGTAATACTTTCCTTCTCTATGGAGGTCCTATCCAATAACTTCTTGAGAATGAGTTCAGAGGGACTAAGGTTTGCATTGGATGTCTCTACCTCCCCTACCTCTTGTATTGTCGATGCCTCTCTAACTATATTTAGGATGCATTGGACTTGAGCCAACTATGTCTCCTTTCTTTGCTTGTCTAACCAAACATTTACCATAAACCTTGCAACTTGCTTAATGAGATCCATGCTTCCTCTCAGCTTCTAGACCAACTATGATCTCTTCCACATCCTTTCCTCTATGTTCAACATGCATGTGTTGGTTGTAGAGTGATATTAGCTGCTAGATATCCATAGAGAACTCCATAACATCCAATTGTAGACTATCTGTATTAGAGCTCATCCCTACATGATATTTGTTTGCCCTTGACTAACAAGCTCCTCAACGAAACTGATGATTTTTGGTAGTGTCAAGAATGTACCTATTGGTCCCCTTTAGAAGGTTACACTGCTCTTGTCATGTGCCTTAAAGAATTAATGTGCCACATGCTAAGATGTGTTGCCTTCGTGACCCTCGTTAGTCTTATAGGCATGCTCACTTCTTTCTATTATAGTGTGTATCAATATTTTGTTGTTTCTTCACTTATGCCCTTAAGTGAGTCAGGGGACTTCCTTGTTCCCTTCTTTTCATGAGCATTTTGAGCATTTAATTCAATGTAATTGCAAGGGTTCTTCTTCAAGGACCAACCCCCTTCCTTTATGCTAATTGTCCTCTTTCTTTCCCTAGGCTTACAAAGTCTTCAAGAACTATCCAAAATTGTCACTATGGTGCATTCGTGAAGTATCTAATATAGGTTTGTGTTTTGCCTTAAGTGTTATCCCTTCTCTCATAGTTCTCTAGGTGATTTGTGATGCTTTCGGGTTATAAGGTCTTTATTTGATTATTGTGGTTCAAGCTCTCACTTACTGGCTAGCTATGATTACAACTTTTCTAAACCACTTAAAGGTTCATGATAAAAAGAGTTACTTGGAGTCTTCGATTTCAAGAAGGCCTTGGATAGTTGTCTCAACTTTAGTGCAAGTGATTTTCTCTTGTGTGTTCAATAGCACTAGTTGCAATGGAACTTTCCTTCTTGGGAGGTGGTTGCTATAGTACTTCCAAAGTCCTATGGCACCAACAATCTTGCACCAAAGATTTGACTCTCGAGGTTGTGTCTTGGCTAGTAGTGCTAGGTTGCTTGGCAACTTTTGCTGCTGCCAAAGTATGAGGCTATCACTTATGGCCTTCAAATTTCTATGTGGACAAGGTTTTGTGCTTTAGAAAGGCAAGATCTTGGCCCTAAATCCCTAGATTTTTCAAGATGGGTCATTTGTTCCAAGAAACTTCAAGTAAGTGACTAGCATCACAACCCTTGCAACGTGCCCTCAAGGCGACTCTAGTATTTTGCCTCATGGACTTAGCTCGTGACAAGTCATACTTAGTATGGCTTGGCCAAATGCTTGATTATCTTGACTTGCAACCCCCTTTGTGAATGGTTGTTCCTTTGGCAATATTAGAGTGTTGCTTGATAGCTCTTAAGGAAGGTGTAACATTGCCCAAGGGTTTGCACTCTAATTTAAGTTAATGCCCCCTCAAATGATGCAAATCGATTTCCATGATCACTAAGGCAAGGCCTAGCCTTCTATAAGTCCTCATCTAGGGCCTTGATTTATGTAGGATGAGTTACTATTCCTAAAAAAAGTGGTTTATGTCAAATGAGAGTGTTCTTATCTTGCAACGTCCTTCACTTGATTTCAGCCAACCCTTTGGTCTTGGGAACTCACTGGTTATTCTAGAGGCTCATGTGGTTTAAGCAATGTCACATCCACACTTGCAAGTCTTGCATGGATTAAAATTGCAAGGAATGAGGTTCCTCTTGTGTGTGCTTACTTTACTTGGTTAATTCAAATGTTTGATCTTAGGAGAAGTTCCTTGATCTACAAGTTGTAATCCAGTACCAATTCAGACAACCACAATGTCGAACACAAATCTCAACTCGCATTAACACCCTAGATGGTTTTGAGAGGCTTGGCAATGTGTGTGACTTGGAATAGGTTCAAGGTCTCAACACTCGCAACCTCAATGTAAAGAAACTATGCAACAAAGAGGTGTGCTCTTACTTCTAGCATGTGGACATGGAAATTGCAGCTCATGTAACTAAAACTTTCCCTAAGTAAATTAAGTTTTGTGGTAGTTACCTCTTGTCACACTTGTATTTCTTGGTATGACTTGATGTGTCACATGAGTCATAAGGCTTGATATTTTTCCTTCTCACACTTCTTCCTTTGGTGGTGCCCTTGAGTCTTGCTATCTATGCAAGAGGTTCCTCTACTTTGTGTCTGACTTCACCCATTGTGCATCATGCTTTTAAAGCACTCAAGTGTTCTAGTGCTTTCAAAATTCTTTCACACACTCTTAAGCATTTTGGGGGTTAGTGCTTTTCTCTTTCACTTTCCATAAGAAGGTGTTTATGCTTTAGTAGGCACTAAGGCATGATCATGCTAGAGCCACAAAGGTCACCTTTTTATCATCTGATCACATAGGCCTTATTTGACATATAAGTTAGGAACCATACGCTCGAACATGGCTTCTCCTCATAACGAACTATCAATTGGAGATAGTTGCTTTTTAACCCCCATGAAATGTTATGGAATTATATTTATTACAATGTTTTATTTATACTCACAGCGAAAATGAGTTGATTTTATTTTATTTATTGTAGCTTTTGTTTATTTTCCATATGATATATAACTTATCACATGAGATGCACATGTGATATTGGTCACATTATGTTTGGCAAATAGACAAAAGGTTACTAATGTATTTTGTGTTGTAAATGAGCAACTCTTTTGGTCCTATTTTCTTTCTTCTTCAATTTGTGTTTCTTTCAATTTTGGATTAATAATTTATTGTTGTATGGTGAATTGCCTCAACAGTGGAATGTGAGCACATTGATTGGTTAGTTTGTCAACAGCAAGGAAGAAGTCATCATCCATGCTTAGACATCTGCATCATTTTCAACATTACACTGTTGGTTAAAGGCTTTGCACAAAGGTTTTTAGTTGAAAGGTCCTTAATATTTATGGTGTATATCTCTCTCTTCTTTTTTGTTTTTTTGGAAGAAAAGGTCCATTCAAATGCTTGTGTGTGTGTGTGTGTGTGTGTGTGTGTGTGTGTGTGTGTGTGTGTGTGTGTGTGTGTGTGTGTGTGTGTGTGTGTGTGTGTGTGTGTGTGTGTGTGTGTGTGTGTGTGTGTGTGTGTGTGTGTGTGTGTGTGTGTGTGTGTGTGTGTGTGTGTGTGTGTGTGTGTGTGTGTGTGTGTGTGTGTGTGTGTGTGTGTGTGTGTGTGTGTGTGTGTGTGTGTGTGTGTGTGTGTGTGTGTGTGATCCTTCAATCCATGTGGGTTCTTTGAAAACCACCTCTACAGTGGCTTTGGAGGCACCTAGTGATTTTTGTTAAGTAGGGAAGAGAGGCAAATCAAATCTTATAGCCTTGATGTTGTTGATCTTGGGCTCTCAAAATCACCCTTGTTACTAACAAATTGTCTTTGTTCATTCATTCAATCTTGCAATGTAAGAATGTAGGCTATCATGCTATCGGAGTAGGCCATACATTCTCTCATTAGACACTATGAACTTTTTTTTTGGGGGGGGTATTCCAATACTATTAGTCCCCCGTACTCAATATCTCTCTCCTTTTTAAGGTTTCTCAATAACTCACACAAAAGCCTTGTTTTTGTGCATACATTACATTTACCTTTGCAAAGACTTGGTTTAACTGCATAACATTCCAATGAGTGGGTTACAATTTATATATAGGAGAGAATTGTACTTTGCAAAATCTTATAAAAGCTTGTTCATACACAAAGGACCAAATAGTTCCTAGCATATTTACATGGAATTTTATTGTTCCTTGGATTCTAAACCATCCTCATTATTTTACCATCATATTGGCAAGGAGGAAGGGGGGACCTTCTTCATCACCCCCTTAAAAAGTCTACAACAAGTGATGCTATGGGTTCTCTTTCAAAAATTCATATTTTTATGAAAACCTATCTACACACAGACCATGATTATTTTGCACGAATCTTCTACTACTTGTTTCTACATAGGAATTATTATTCTATGGAACTATTATGGGATTACTTAAAAGTTTGTTCTTGCATGAATATTTCTATACTCCAACTTGTTCTGTCTTCAAAAATATGATCTCATGATTCATTCCCAAAGATCTGTGCCCACCACCTAATAATGGTTGTGAGATATCAAGCTTTAGCACCATGTTTATCGAATGAAGGGATTTTTGTTTTTAGATTTTTCTTAAACCTTCTTCTTAAAGTCTCAAGGCTTTAAGTTTTCCAAAAGTGGCTTGACATATTCTTCTCCTTTGATAACCTGAGATCCAATTTTGTAGATGGTGATGTTATTTTATATATATAAGGCTTTAAAAGAAAGCCTTTGGGGCTTGTATTAAGCCATCTTTACATCGCTCCACTGGCCGGTCCCCATCACACAAGTGGTGATGGTCACTTTGTGTCGTATTATGACTTGTACTATTGAGATCAACAATGAAGAATAGACCATAGTTGGGACAAGGCATATTGGTACAACATTGTCTACTACAAGCATTTCAATCTAGCTACAATAAAGTCCAACAAGAAGAATGTCTCTGAGATGGATAAATACTTCAGGACACTTTAGATGCTTCAACAAGTCTCGTAACCAAATCAATACCTCTAGGTTCTCTTAGAAGAAGCTCTAGTATTTCTCATGCAAGTATAGAGATTAGAAGGATAGATGCTTTTGGATAACTTAAACACAAAGGAGTGTATTCACATAACCCATATTTATTTGGAGGTGAGTTCCAACCCCATTGGGTCTTTGGGGATTCATAAATAAAGGAGTTACTACTAGTACATGCGCCTAATTGGACTATACAATAAGAGGTAAAAAGGGAAGCCATCATTAGGTATGTCTCTTTTCTTACATACTTTCATTCTAAAGTTAGCATATTGTATGACAATGGTTTTTAAAGAGATGTGGATAACCTAAGGATCTCACTTACCTAGATTGAAATACTTTTGACCTGGTAACATTGCATCTTTGATGTCTAAGAAGTCTAAAGAACATTTGGATAAATTTAGGGATTAGAAATCACATTATGAATAATCCTTCTCGAGTGATCATATTTTTCTCAATGATATTTTGTTGCCTTATTCAAAAGTTAGGACATGCAAATTGTTGTTGCATTCAATGTTCATCTCTATGTTTTTGTTACTTTGAGACTCCTGAGGATTTGCTTTTTGTAGTGTGTGCTAGCCAATTATTTTTACTATCTTAACATCATAATTCATTCGTTATGAGCATAAACTTTAGGATTATGCATTCCAAGGTTTTACTTCAAATTTTGTTTTTAAAAAGAGTATGTCTATTTTACTTTAAAAAGCATTGTTATTAATGTGTTGAATGGAATTTAGACTAGAGGAGTAATGATTTTTTTAAAATGTTAATATTACTTTTATATCTCTTATTAGAATATAGTAGAAATTATTTTTAAAAACCATGTTAGTTATGAGACAAAAATGTTAAAATTACTTTTGACTCTCTTATTTAGAATTAAATATGTTAGTTTATGACCAAAAGAATGATAAAACAATAAATTTAATAGCCAAAGAAATTTAACATTGTTAGATCTAGAAATAAGTAGTCGAATACATGAAGGAGACTAGGAATAAGGATTGCAAGAAGAAGAAAAAGACTAATAAATAGAACATATTTCAATCTCAAGCTTGTATGTTAGATAGGTATTTGTTTCATGATTTTATTTTAGCATTATTGTGGAGTAGACACCTTAGATACTTTTCAAGCTACCCAAGGACCTAAACCTTTGTAGGCTACCATGTTAATCTCCTTGAAATTCCTTTTAGCCTCATTGAACAAATATCATTTGTGTTTCTTAGTCCAAGCCTAGAATATCATTATTAATTCTGACAAATCATCCACAAGTTCTAGATGATTTACTAGAGTTTCATATTGAAAAGAGGAGACTAATGATATTGAAAAGCATTTAAAGTTTGATTTAATTTCAAAACTCACATTCAAATTAGGCATTTCTACTCATTGGTAGATTTATAATTCATTAGTATTCCATGATGGAGCAAGAGTAAAGCTTCTTTTCCCTTTGTCCTATGATTTGCTCGGGTATGTATTGAATGATGCCTTCTTCATCTATCAGTGGGTAACTCCTCAACGTAATCCACTGATGACCCAATGAAGGGCTTCAATTGACTCACATGGAAGACATTATGAATCTTCGTGGATGGGGGTAATGCTAACCGATATGCCAAGTCTCCCACTCTTTTGACAATCCGGTATGGCCCATAGAACCTGTGAGCCAACTTATTGCTGGACCCATCCTTAAGGGTGGCATATCTAGACTTGGACACCTTCAAAAGAACCAAATCCCCTTCTTGGAATTCAACATCCCTTCTTTTGTCATCAGCATAAAGCTTCATTTGATCTTGAGCTTTCTTCAAGTTGACTTTGCATTGCTGAAGTAAGGCCTGGATTCTATCCAATTCCTCCTTGCTTTGTGGGTTTATTTTATCATTGAAGATAACCGTGGGAAGAGGCATAGCCGTACAATGCCTCAAAGGGTGAAACTCCAATGCTAGACTGTATAGAGTTATTATAGGCCAACTCAGCCAAATGCAACCATGAGTCCCAAGCATTCTACACATCATAACGAAAATGCCTCAAGTAAGTTTCCAGCCACTTGTTAACCCTCTGTGTCTGGCCATCGGTCTGTGGATGGTAAGCAGTGGAAGGGACTAACTGAGTGCCCATAGAGCTAAAAACTGCCTACCAAAAGCTACTCATGAACTTAGCATCCCGGTCATGCACAATAACCTATGCTAAGCCATGTAATCTGAAAACATGTTCCATGAATTGGTTGGCTACTTGAGAAGCATTATATTGAGTCTTTATAGGAATGAAATGGGCTGCCTTGATGAGTCTGTCCACAACTACATAGATGATGTTCCATCCCTTCTTGGTCGACCCTTCCAATGAAAGCTTTTAGTAATCTTGTCATAAGTTTTAAATATGCCCAAGTGACCAACTGTAGGTGAGGAATGCATCTCGTGCATGATCTTGTGCTTGAATGGAGGTGTATGGGATGGCAATCCTGCCCTGAAACCATAAGAGACCATTCTTAAGCTGATATGGAGAGTTTTCTTCTACATGCCCTTGCTATAATTTCTGGAAAATGTGGTTGAAATTAGCATTTAACAAATAGGCCTCCTGAAGCTCTTCTATCCAATCATTACGAAGTTCCATGATGACCAAAACTTTACAAGCCCACATTCTAGATAATGAGTCAGCAACTACACTGTCTTTTCCTCGCATATGTGTAATGTCAAAGTCGTAGATCTACAATGTAGCTACCCATTTGCATTGTTTGGGGGTAAGATTAGACTGAGAGAGGAAGTATTTGAGGACCCTATGGTCGCCCTTGACCCTAAATCTGCTGCCATACAAGTAGTGGTGCCATTTCTTAATGGCATGAAGGATGGCCAGCATTTCTTGGTCATATACATTCATTTCATCTCATTTTCAGCTAGTTTGCGACTCTCAAATGCTATAACCCCATGCTTCTGTAACAATACAGCCCCTATGCCTCTCCCAATGGCATCACACTGAATGGTGAATTCTTTCAAAAAATCTGGGCAAACCAAGATGGATGCTGAGGTAAGCAATTCTTTGAGCTGATTAAAGCTCTTATCAGCTATGGCATCCTAGAAAAAGGCCTCTTTCTTAAGCCTATCCGTCAAGGGAGCTGCAATAGTGGCATAATGTCTAATGAATCTGTGATAGAATGATGAGAGACAAAGAAATCCTCTAAGTGAAGTGGTATTTGCAGGTGTGGGCTAGTCTTTTATACATTGCACTTTCTTATGATTAGTCCCAGTTCCATCTTTACTAACAATGTGCCCCAAGTATTCCCCCTCTCTCTGCATGAAAGAACATTTTGTCTCCTTGGCAAAGAGTCTATGCTGCCTCAATACATCAAACACCTTCCTCATGTGCCAAAGGTGATCCTTCAGTGATCTACTATAGATGAGGATGTCATCAAAGAAGACCAACACAAATCTGAAAAGAAAGGGCTGAAGCATTTTGTTCATTAAGCTCTGAAAGGTGGCCGGTGTATTAGTTAACCCAAAAGGCATAACCAAGAAATGATAAAGCCCTCGATCAGTCCGAAATGCTATTTTGAACTCATCCCCTACCCTCATGCGGATCTAGTGATAGCCTGACCTCAAATCTATCTTCATAAAGTACTTAGCCCCCTTGAGTTCATCCAGCAAGTCATCTATGCATGGAATGGGGTACCTGTTCTTCACGGTGATCTTATTAAGATCCCTAAGTCCATGCACATCTTGAAAGATCCATCCTTCTTTTTTACCAATAACACAGGGGAAGCATATGGATCTTGAAAGATCCATCCTTCTTTTTTTACCAATAACACAAGGGAAGCATATGGTGAAGAGCTGGGCTCAATAAATCCCATGTTTAGTAATTCTTTGACTTGTTTGGCAACTTCTTCTCTTTCACACCTAGACAGTCTGTAAGGTGGCCTGTTTACAGGCTTTGATTGAGGCTCCAGATCTATGGGATGATCAACTGCCCTATTAGGGGGTAGTGCTGTAGGTACCAGGAAGACGTCCTTGTACTCTTCTAAAAGAGTTCTCAATGTTGAATTCTTTACTATTTTAGTGGACTGATCTGAATTTTCTTTATTTAATTGCAATACAAAGATTTGGGACCTTTTTTGAACTCTTTCTTGAGTTTTTTGCTAGTATTGAGCTGAAATTCATGGTTATTTTGAATTCCCTGCAAAAGTGAATGAGCTATCATGCACTGATAAACTCCATATATAGCAAGGAAAATTCCATGGTTATAGTGCCCAAAGTTTTCAGCCAATCACAACCCAAGACAACATCTGTAGGCCCCATTTCCAATGCAATTAAATCCAATTGCTGTCCAAATTTTTCAGCAATCTGAATATGAATAGCAGGGCATACTTGTGTGCTATGTGTGCTAATTTCTTCATCCCCATTGGCAACTTGCACCTTCAATGGCTGTTGTAAATCAATGGGAAAACACTTCAGCCTGTCCATGACTGCTCTGTTAGTGAAACTATGAGTGCTACCACTGTCTACAAGTATAAACACATCCTTCCCATGAATTTGGCCCTTAATACACAATGTATTAGGGCTTCTAGATCCTGTCCAAGCATCCATAGATATGGTATAAACAGTGGCAGCATGTATTTCAGCATGTGGTTTGTTCTTTCTACCCATACCTCGTGATTCATGGCCACCGGGGTCAAAAGGAAAAGAGTTAGTAGGGTCAAAGAACTCTTCTTGACCAAACTCTTCATCAGCATCATCTGTTTTAGTAGTCATCATAAAAGCATGTGCATCCTCAAGGTCCTCAAATACCAACATGCTGTGAACCCGTGCCTTAGCATTTCTAAAAGCACATTTTGAGGCATGATCAGCTGTATACTTTTGGCCACACTTGAAACAAAGCCCTTTTTCCTTTCTTTCTTTATACAAATCCATGGAAATGGACTTTGGACTGCCAAAGGCTGAAGCATTTTTATTTCTGTTGTCCCCTTGCCTATTATCCATTCTTGGGTTTTTTGTTGTCCTTAAATTACCTTGTGGTCTTGAGGCATTAAAAGTGGGGTATGTGGGGATCTTTGGAGTGCTGAATGGCATGTTACCACCACCATAACTTGCTCCAAACTACCCCGGCCTTACAACACCTCTTTGTTTTCCAAAATATGACTGCATATGTCCTCTTTGCTACCCAAACACTGATTGAGATGCCCCTCTTTACTGTCCACGCTGAAATGAAGCATCCTGATGATACTTGCGAAACATTAGTCGAGAGTTGGGGATCCAACCCATACACATGCTTGTGTAACTTGGCATCATCACTAATCGACTCAACATACATGGTAAGGTCAAGGAACTGATTTGTGTATTCTCTAACAGCAAGACCACGCTGTTCAAGGCCATACCATTGGCAGGCAAGCTTTTCTTTCTCCATTGGCGAGACAAATACTTGCACCATGAGTGCCTTGAATGCTTTCTGCGAGTTCACTTGCTGATTTTCTCTTTTAATGTACCTCCACCATGTATGTACAAATCCTTCCAAGTGGATTGTTGCAAAATGGATATTTTGGTCATCATTACAGGGCAAGATGTCAAAATAATCCTCGAGCTTGGAGAGCCACTCTTCAAGTTCAGCTGGAGATGATGATTGACCATTGAATTTTGAGAAAATAATCATCTCTCAGCTCTCTTTCATGATTAGGTGGCTGTCCCATATGTCCAAACTGAGGCTGATCCATGTGGCTGCCCAAAAATGAACCATTGTTAGAGAAATTTCTGCCAAAAGATAGATGAACTCGCATAGATGGCATGGGCCCTTGTGATGACTGAAAATTGCCCCTCATTGCATTGTTCACGGGCTCCTCTTGTCTATGTGAAGGCTCTCCCTGTTCAAAAGTGTTGTTAGGGATACCCACTCTCCCCAAAATGCCTTGGGAGTTCATATTTGCTGCATTCACTGATGGGCCCGTCACTCGTTCTGCATGCATACAGGAACTATCCTCATGTTCCTTCTCTTTCATTTGGAATTCCATCCACTTAGTGAGCTGGGCAGCAAGGGTGTCCATGGTGGTCTTCATTTGACCAATGCCTTCCATCAATTCTCTATGCCTCTCAGCATGCCTTGTCTCATGCAAACTGAGGGTGTTAGTGAGCGCACTGAGGTCCCCCACGTCATGAGAGTAATCTTCATCTTCCACCTCAGGGTTATTTTCAGCCCTCAAGGCACGTGCATCCCTTATTTGTTTGCTAGAGGTCATCATTTGCCTTAGTTTTCCCCTTATTCCCTGCCATGGTTAGATGCAGTCCCGTTAGAGCATGTGCATCCCTTATTTGTTGCTGGAGGTCATCATTTGCCTTAGTTTTCCCCTTATTCCCTGCCATGGTTAGATGCAGTCCCATTAGACCACCTGTCACTGTTTTGCCCGTAACTTGAGCTAGGAAGCTCCGATTGGCCTACTTTTTTGTTCAAGTTGGAGCCAAGGATGCCATCTTCGAAGTGAGGATAAGCACACTTATACATGTTTAATACAAAAAATTCTGTAATAGCAAATTTGTGGCTGTTTTATGCAGTCTTGCACCCTGTTTGAGAGCAGTAGGGGACTGTTTTGGCATGTAAGGGATGGGTAGTGGCCAACTAAAGTGTCAAACCAATAGGGGGCGGGTTTTGAGGTCTACAAACACTCTTTGGGGCATACTCTTTAGTGCTGGTACTCACTTTTTACCTCTGAACTAACTAAAAGATGCCTATAGCACCCTATAGGAATTCAAGAGAGCTGGAATATGGTCCCCTCATCTATTGTATGTCTGCAACTGCTTCTCCCATGGCACCATACATCACTTCAGCATACATATACATGGTCTGCACCATAACATCACTATTGAGCATGAAAATGAGCATTCCCATGATCGTGTCACTCGCATATGAGCATCATACATGCATTGTTTTCGCATTCACTGTCATACATGCATACATGACTGGATGTGGCATTGATTCTCAATCATACATCATTGCAAGTACATCAGTGGTACATCCATATGCCATATACATCAATGGCAGAATACCAAGTACATCTATATGTCATAGACATCAATGGCATCATCATGACATGCCAATTCTCACTGTCCCCAAAATATCCCTGCACCTGCAAACAAGTTCGAGCTCCGAATCACCGGGAGGTGGGCCAAGTGCCCCTTGGGCTGGGTTGTAAACCCCTTCAGGGTCTTTGATGGCAAGGGGGGGTCACCCCTCTTTTGTCTTGCCACTTCGCCTGGCATTGGGCTTTTTCCTCACTCGGAGTATACATGGTAGACATTTATTAATTAAACAATCAGCATGCTATGCATGGGAGCTTGGAAGTAATTATTTTCATGAAGTGCATGGAATTGAGTTGGGAATAGGGAGAGGGCTCAATGAGCAGTGACTCACTGCTATCTCACCTCATTTACAATGGATTTCAGAGATTAATTTGTGCTCAAACATTCATCACAAGTCAAGGGGTTAGGGTGAGGCAATCAGTAAATAGTAGTGAGAATTTTTAACATAGAATGTACCATCTGGATGCAAGGAAGCCTAAGAGAGGACTGAAATTAAATTGGCAGCATGTAAGCATTGAAATCTTCAAGAAAATGCATGATTGACTACTTGAATCTCTTCCAACAATAGGCTTTTAGGCTCAGCAAGAGGATGGAATTAAAAGAGAGTTCAAGAGTTAATTACCTCTTTGATTGGTGAAGACAGGTTGAGGATCAATGGCCAATGTTTCATGATTGCTCTCCAATGCTCCCATTAGCTCCATGATGATAACTTCATCCAAGAATTGAGTCTTCAAGCTCGATTCTTCAATGGGAGAATGAAGGGTTGAACTTCAGTAGTTCTCAACATGCCTTGAAGGTCATAGAAGAAGAATGCCCCAAAATCTCACCCCATAATGCCTTCCCGTGCTCCAAAGCTCTTCCAATTGGGTAGGCAAGCTCCATTGATGGCAAGGAGTCCAATCTTGAAGCCTCGAGACCCAATCTTGAAGAGAACTTGAAGAAATTGAAGGTCATGGTGATCTATGGCTATGGTTGCCCCAAATGTCAAGGTTGCATTCTTGCCTCCATCTTCAAATACGGGCTTCTTGATGCTTGCTTCTTCAAAGATTCCTGTAGGCACAAGTTCTTGGCACCAAGGAAGGCAAAAGCCCTCAAGAATCAGTGAGTTTTGAAGAAGAATCCATGGCTGTCCATGGCCTGCGCCTGTTAGGGTTTCAGAGGTTGAAGGATGTCCAAGAAGATGAGAAGGAGACTTTATCCCTGTCAAAGACCCCTGTTAGAAGCTGTAGAAGCAAGCCAAGATGGAGAAGAAGCTGCAAATGACCCTGGTCTGATTAGGTTTCAACCCCTAAATCTATGCCAAAAGAGTTGTCGAGCAGTGCAACCTCACAAAGTACCTTGAGAAGTTTGCACAAGAGCCTGACCACATGAAGTGTGTGAAGTTTCTCAAGATGTACAACCCAGACCAAGAGTACAACACCATGATGGTGGGAAGGGGAGAAAAGGTGTTGGGGTTGGAGCCAAAGGTAGAGAAAAAGCATAAGAGAGATGTTTATGCCATGCTTAAGATGAAGAGGGAAGAAGTGCTGACCAATGACGGCACTATAGTTGTAAACCACTTGAATAGGGCATCTTCATCACCCAAAGAATGATTGATTGCAAATCTAATGGTTGGCAACTCAATTTCTAAGGGCAAGACACACTCCTCCCCGTAAACTAATTTAAATGGGGTGTGGCGAGTGACTCGTTTGAACATCGTATGATGGTTAGGATCCTTGTGAAGCTCTAGAAGAGTGGTGAAGATCACTGGAGTTGAGGTAGAGAGGATCCATGATGTTTCTCCTCCATGGGAGCTTGGCAAGAGCTTGAGAATGAGGAGAGAGAAGACTCCATGTGAAAAGTAACCAAGATTAAACTCTTTCTAACTCATGTGACCACTGTTTTTAGAGATTTACCTTCAAATTTGGCCCAAAATGATCCACAAGCTTCCAAATCCAGTCTTTCAGCCTCCAAACTTAGTCCAATGACTCCATTAATGCTCCTGACTGCTGTTCTCCTAGTCCTTGACCCCTGGGTCCTTCAGTGCTCCTCCATTTTAGTGCCTATCCCTGTGTACCTGAAGCTTCTTGGATTTTTAAACTGAAAAGGATGGTAACTCAGCATGTAAGGTAACTAAATGGATTAAAACTAGAGCTCTGATACCACTTGTCATGAAGAGGACAAGAGAGAGGGAGAAGAAGAGAGAGAGAGAGAGAGTGCAAAAGAGAGAGAAAGACTGTGACGAGGAGAGAGAAATACTAGAAAATGAGAGAGAAAGATAGAAAGAGAGAGAAAGAAGCCATGAAAGCTGGCAGAGAGAGAGAGAGATGAAGATGAAAGGAGACTTGTATTATAATTTGATGCAAAAATCAAGTCCTTAACACCTTATATACTAGCCCCAGTGTAGCTAGTATTTTCCCATTATTAAATCCCCCTCTCTTACATTAAATATCCCGCGAGCATCACTTGGCTAATTACTCATGTGGTTTTGTTTATTTTTTCAATCGAGAAAATTCGCTTTTTAATTTGCAAGAAATGCTATGAAATTATGGTATTTACAAGAATTCACTATGAAAATAAGATGATTTTTATTTATTATGGATTTTATCTTTTTGTTGCATGATCCAGGACTTGTTGCATGAGGACATGTACATGACATTGTTCGCATTATGCATGGTAGATAGATGAAAAGATACTAAAGTGTTTTTTGTTGTGGTGAGTAGATTATTAGATGGAGTTATGTGGAATAAATATTTTGTGAAAGCATATTCTTTATGCATAGAAATTAATTATGGTTGAGTGCTTCATAACATGGAATTATTGTATTTTTTTGCATCTCTTAGTGTAAGGAAATTGTAGGCACTCATGAGCAATTTATTTGGATGTTATTGTTCTATAAGGCCTAAGAGGCCGCATGGTTATTATAATTTTCTTGTAAATTTAGTGTACGTGTATTTGACAAGAGTTAAAAATATTGGTACAAAAGTATGGAGTTTATGCAACAAAAGAAAAGGTCCAAAAAGGAGATGCTTTTCAATATTATTTTTGAGTACAAAAGCTTAATACAAATTACAAACACATGCATGTGGGAGGTGCTCGCCTATGCATGGGGGAGATTGTATGCAATCTTGTATTGTGTATGCTTTCTCAATTTCTATTTTCTCTTATTTGTATTTTCTTTCTCATTTGTGTTTCTCTCAAATTAGAATTAATAATTTTTTGTTGTATGTTGAAGGGCCTCAATAGATGAGACATGCATCCTTTCAAGTTACATTCATTAAGGGCCAAATTGTTCGTAATAAAGAGACGGGTGCACATGAATATACCCCCATCAAATTCACTTATTATAAGCCATGTTTTTGTGTAACAAGCCCTCAAAGCTCTTGGAAGGCCCAAACAATGTTAAATTAAGCTCAAAAAAATTGTGAGATTGTTGTAGCCTTGCTCTACCTCTTAGCAATAGTAGACTTGGGTTTTAAGGACTGTTCATGTGCATTAATCAAATCCTTGTTCTAAAGAAGACTATTTATTTGGCTCATAAAAGACATAGAGAAACTATGCAAGCTCCTGCCAATAACAAGAAGGTTGTTGATGTTAAATTTCAACCTAAAGTTGAAGCACACTCTAAAGAAGTCTCCAAACCTATGTAATCTGAATAAACGGTTGTTGCACGACAGCAACACAAGATTGTAGTCATATCACACACCAACGATATATGGCTATGTGATGATAATCAAGTTTGGCATTTTGAAATTATTCTTAGAGTTTCATAAAATTTTAAATTATTCTATATGGTTGTTCTATATACTTCATGATAATTAATAAAATGATCCTAGGATGGCAGAAAAAACATATAAACAAGCCTTTCAACTTTTCAAAATTATATGTAGTTACAAATTACTCAAAAAGAAGTTTAACAACATTGAAATATCTTAGAATCTCTTATTTTCTTGGTTAAAAAGAATAAGAGATTGTAAGAAGCCGAGGAAGACTTAAAATTTAGAGAGAAATTATTAATAATACATTGTCACACTGATGATGTATAAAAGGTGCAACTCACCTTCTTGTTTACAACTTCGATGGATTCTCTCTCTTCTCTTCTATTTTTCTAGCCATTCTCTCACCTCATTTCTCATTCACTCCTCTTTTCTCTCTCTTTTTCACTCATTTCTCTCACCTCTTAGTCCTCTTCTTGACAAATGGTATTAGAGCATTGGTCTTTAATTCATTTGATTATAATATTTCTTTAGATTTCATTCTCAAATTAGTTACATTCCAATTTCTTAATGATAAGGTGTCAGCCTTGAAGTGGCTAAGTGTAGAGATCAATGAGCATTTTAGCTTAGTTAGGTAAATGGAATACATGTACACCAAGTTGGAGGCGTCATGGACAAAATGGCACCTTGTGGACAAGAAATAGCCATTCTAGAGACAAAATGATTAAAGAATGGGGAAATAGAGTTAGTCACGATTAGAAGTCTAATAACTTTATAGGCTTTCTCTTCCTCTTTCTTTCAAGATTTTGGAGAAGTTTTCACGGTGGACATCAAGAATCCTCTTCTTGATCATTAGTAGCCACTCCATTTATTTTAGAAACCATGGGGCAATGATTCTTCATCTTCCACTGATCATTCAAATCACTAGTGGTGAAGCATGATATGCAGTAGTCTATAGGAACATACTTGGATTTTGCACCACTTTTTGTGTTGATTTCCAGCTCTTACTCTAACCATTGACCTCTTGTCTACTCCTTGCACACTCTTTGGACAAATGTTTGGCATCATTCTCAGTAGATCTTCATTTTTATCTCTACAACCCCAAAAACTAGTAGGGTAGCTATAGCTTCATGTTTGCAGCTTCAAATTTCTTTAAGGTTTGACTCTTCTTGACCTTCAAGGCTTTTCTATTGCCATTATCAAGCAAGATTGGCTTCAAGATTGAAGGCATTGAAGAGATTTCAGCCTATCAAGCTTCTTAGAGTGCAGTGTGGAGTTCTATTTAGGGGATTTTGGTCAAGGAGCTTGAATCTTTTGCATTCATGTATTCAAGAAGTCTCAATGCAACTATTCTTCAAAGATTTAATGATCTTCAATCAAAGGATGTGCTAATTTCAATGGAATTATGGAGAATGGAGCTTATGGATTGATTTGGGGCAATTTCTTTTACCAATGGCCAAGGCTTTTGATTCCAAGTGAATCTTCCATCTTCTTCAAGCTTACAATAGGTATTTAAATTTTTTTAAATCTCTAAAATCTCTCTACATCCACTTGCTCAAGCTCTTCCATTTGTTGATGAGAGATATTGGTCATTTGAGACCATAGATCAGAGATTAACACCTCTTTAGATAAATCAGATTCTCTACATTAAATTTCAGCATTGATTTCAATCTAGTTTAATCATGATTACTGTTTAGAATGCTTATATGCATAACTTTGATTTGATCTTTTGATTCTCTTACACTCAAGGGATAAATTATGAAGGATAAGTATTGCAATCAGTGAGTCACTGATTTGCAGTGGTAAGACCCTTAGGCAATCTTAATTGTTTGATTCTATTTTCATCGAACAAATCCATATATATCATTGAAGGTTGAAAGAATCATTTTAGAAATGCATATCATCTAGTTTTCTTAGAATAGAATGCTCTTGCCATAGACATTTCCACTGAGGAAAAAGGTGGATGCTAAGGGAGATAGTGGGGAAAAAGAGGTGTGACTCTCCCTATGCTATCAAAGATCTTGAAGGGGCATAACCAATCACCCTGGGGAAACTTTTTCTCCATCTACTAGTGATTCAAATCTTGTGTAAGGAGCCTATCATGTATTTTATCCCTCACATAGGTATCGTGAGTGGAGAAATTAAAGACTCAAAGATTTTAGTTGAAGAGCATTTGATGAGAGCCTCATTGATTAGTTCACATAAATTATATAGGAATTACGGGTTTATTCAGCCTTCATTGGTAGGATATAGGTACATGCAAGAGTAATGAGGCACTTGGGCATTAATTGGGGCTAATATTTAGCCATTTGCACCTACTACAAGTTATTCCAGGCCTATTATAGGTTCCTTATAGGACATTATAGCAAAACAGGGAATTAGGACCCATTTTGGGTTATTATCTACTTGGTTACATGTGTTGCAAAGTAGTTCAAAGTTTATCTAGGGCCTATAAAGGTGTTGCATGTCACATTCAATACCTACAAGTCATATCCAAGGTGTTATAGGGTTTGGAGACCTTAGTTTGGACCTAAGAGTGGTGAAATGTCAAAATGGTGAATTTACAAGGTGGTGTTGTATAGTTATATACAATAGAACATAACATTCTATTTTAATTCTAAAGTCAAGTGCTATAGATCATCCTAAAGATTATTTGTTGGCTTTGTTTCAAGTAAAAAAGTTCTTGATTTTGATATTGTGGTGAGAAGTTATAACCATTTTAGTGACAGGTGGTCTACTTGGACTACACTGTGATAATGAGCAAAAATGGCCAGAAATAAGAATAAGAACAAGGAAAATAAATGAAGGAAGCACATGAGGCAATACCTAAGCCACATCATGATGAGAAAGAATCCCAAGAATATGTCATGTATAGCACTCTCAATGCCACAGTTTACAACCATGAAACTAGGCATTCTATTAGACACATGGAGTTGGTTTCTAAATTGGATCAAGAGGTAGAGCAAATGGTTCAATCAAACATCCACTAGAGAATCTTAGGAAAAAATTAGTGCTTAGATTTCTATGCTTATGATAGTACAAATGAGAGATAAAGAAAGTAGAGATAAACAATCACTTTAGCCCCTTGAATAATAACCCACAGCCATGTATCATTGAAACAAAAGATATATCACATACAACCTATGAGATTGGCAATACTTATTTTAAGACTAGTGAGCCTATTTTCAGCATTCATATGTGACCCTCCTCTAGAGCTAGAAGTCAACCTCTTATTTCTCTAGCGAGATTCCAAACTAATTATCATAGGAGGGCCTCTAATCTCTTAGTCACTATTAGTAGCTATATGGATACGTAGCCTCGAGCATCAAATGGGCAACAAGGTCTTGTTGAAAGGGAGCTCCATGATAAAATTGTGTTGCCTAAATATAGTGGCCATTCATAATCACCACCTGATTTGGAGTGGATCTCAATGTTAGAGTCCTATTTTGATATTTTCCCCAAGTTTGATGACCAAAAGATTCACTTTGTTATACTTCACCTTGAGGGCTTTGCTCATACATGGTGGAGGTACATAAAGAGGAAAAATTAGTAGGTTAATAATTGGAAGGATTTCAAAGAAAAATGACTCAAGTATTTGTCTCTCCTATTGATAAAGAAAAATTGACTAGGAGATGGTATCAATTGGACCAAAGAAGCCTATCAATTAGAGAGTATACCAACTAGTTTTTGAACCTTACTATGTATGCAGAGGGTATGAGTGATGATGCAAACTTGCATAAATATATATATGTTCTAGAGCCTAATTTGTTAGTTGATGTTATGGCCTAGAAACCTGCTACACTATCTAGTCTATCGAGCTAGGAGAGAGGTATGCTCACAAGTATGGGAAGTATATTCCTATGCAATCTTCTTTTGGACAACAAATGGTTGTTTGTAAACATGGCAACTTTAGTAACAATTATGATGGGTCTAGTACTTTTTTTGGCAACCCCAAAGTTTGTGCATACCCTTATTTAATGCTGCAAGCCAACTAAGTGCTTCAAAGCTAGCAATTAGCCATAAAGTTGAGCCTAAGCAAGGTGATAGTAGATCCAAAAATAATTCAGTAACAAACAATAGCAATTATATATATATATATATATATTTAGAGAGTGCAAAGAGAAAGTTCTATGCTTCAAATGTGGTGAAAAGTATATAATTGATCATTCATCCAAGTGAACTTACAAGAATACAAAAGCCAAGAACTACAACATGATAGTACTTGATGATGTTGATGAGGAAGTCATTAAAGAACCAACTATGAGTGCACAAGCTCAATTTAAAGAGTGCGATGAGGATCTTGAGCAAGATCAATCTTATGAGCTAGTTGATGGATTTCCATTTGACTCTAGTGGGAATGTTCCCTTTGATCCTAGTGGGATAATTTTGCATACCACTATCACTATCATTTGTTCTATTTCCATGGATACTTGGACATGTTCTAAGAGCCCTAATACACTCCGTATTATGAAGGATACCATTCATGGAAAAGATGTGTTTATCCTGATAGATAGTGGTAGTACACAGAGTTTAGTGAATAAGCTAGTTGTGGATAGGTTGCATTGTCTCTTCATTGATTTACAACATTCTATAAGAGTCAAGGTAGCCTATGGTGAAGAGGAAACCAACATCCAAATGTGTCCACATGTTGGAGTTTTCCACATTAATGGGTAGCCTATCTATTCGTAAGGAATCCTTAGTAAATCAAAATTTTAGCTTATCACCATTAAGAAACTCAAGGAATATAAGAAGCACTCTCAGATTTTTGTTTTACACCTATATAAAGAGGTTGAGGATCAGTCCAAGGATTTAGTTGATCATCCAGCTTTAAAAGCTCTACTTGAGAAGTACAAGGACTTGTTTGAGGTGCCTACTTCATGACCTCCCAAGAGAGCGGTGGATCACCCTATATATTTAGAGCCACATTCCAAGCCACTCAATAAGTCACCCTACAGATTGTCTAAATGTGGGCGTGAAGAAGTGGCCAAGCAAATTAAGGAGCTTCTAGAGATGGGATTCATTGAGTCTAATTCTTCATCATATGCATTATCGATCTTATTAGTAAAGAAGGAAGATGGATCCTTTAGGATGTATATTGACCAAATAACTAGAGGGATCTAAACAAGATCACATTGAAGAATAGACATTTGATTCCTAGAGTAGATGATTTGCTTGATGAGCTCAAAGTGACTAAGTTGTTTATCAATATGGAATTGAGATTAGAATATCATCAGATCTACATGCGAGAGGGTGATGATGCTAAAAAAACCTTTAGTATTGATCATAGGTTATACCATTTATTGGCGATTCCATTTGGGCTTACAAATACCCCAGATAGCTTCTAGAGTTAGATAAACAAGATTTTGCAACCTTTCCTCTTTTACTTTGTTCTTGTATTCTTTGATGACATAATGATTTACAACAAGACATTAGAGAACCACTTATTACATACAAGGAAGGTTTTTGATGTATTGAGACATTATACACTCTCTGCTAATAAGGAGAAAAAGTGTTCATTCATGTAGACAAAGGCGGAGTACTTAGACCACATTGTTAGTGAGAAAGAGATACATATTGATCCTAAGAAGGTGTAATGTATTAGAGATTGGCCAACACCTACCATTGCTACTTCACTAAGAGGATTTATTGGTCTATTGTCATTCTATTGTAGGTTTATTAATCATTATGTGGTTGTAGCAGCTCCTTTGATTGATAGACTAAAGAAGGAAGCTTTCTTTTGGGATTACCCTTGTAGATTGCAGCTTTAACCAATTAAAGGAACTACTTACTTCTACTCCTATTTTGGTATGCCTGGATTTCTAGAGAGTTTACCATACAATGTGATGCTAGTGGCCATGGCATAGGGGCTATACTGCTACAGGAGCATGGAGTTATTACCTTTGAGAGTTGCAAGCTCATGGATAAGGATATGGCTATGAATGTCTATGACCAAGAAATATGGGCTATTCTTCATGCGATAAAGAAGTGATATTATTATTTGTATGGTAGTTGTTTTAGAGTTTAGAGTGATCACAAGGTCCTAATGTACTTTCTTACCCCAGTCAAATCTCACTCCTAATTAGTGCAGGTAGATGGCTACCCTACCAAATTATGATTTTGACATCACTCATACATGAAGCAAGAAAAATATAGTAGTTGATTCTCTTTCCAGGATGTGGGCATGCAAGGTTTCAACTATGACAGAGCTATCTATTGATTGGATTGAAGAGCTATAAGAGGCCTACCTTGTGGGTGATGAGCTCAATCATATATTTTAGAAATTATAGGAAGGCTTCATGAAGGAAAACTCACATTTTCAACTTAAAAATAGTCTCATGTAGCTTAATGTTAGGATTGTTATTTCCTCTACTTCTCTCTTTCGGTTGAAAATTATAGAGAAGTTACATTCTTAACCTACAACTACACATTTTGGAGTGTTTAGGACCTATTATAAAATCAAAAAAAGCTTTCATGGGAAAGGATTGTGAAGGATTATGTCATGAAGTGTATGCTTTGCCAACAGAATAAGGA
Organism: Lygodium microphyllum; assembly: GCF_053477565.2. Lineage (NCBI taxonomy): Eukaryota > Viridiplantae > Streptophyta > Polypodiopsida > Schizaeales > Lygodiaceae > Lygodium > Lygodium microphyllum. The sequence goes on along the minus strand of NC_141146.1, from coordinate 151,730,279 downwards.
CAACACTCATAAGCTAGGTGGTTTATTATAGCCATTACCTATCTTGAAGGAAAATAAAGATATATAACTATGGATTTCATTACTATATTACCTACAACTAAAAGGGGATGGAACAACATATATTGGTGGTGGATAGACTCACCAAGGTAGTCCATTTTATTCCCACAAAGGCACAGCTTACTCTCTCATAGGTGGCTAGTCAATTCATGGAGCATATCTTTAGACTACATGGATTAATGTAAGTGATTATATATGATAAGGATACAAAGTTCATGAGTAACTTTTGATAGGTAGTATTAAGTTCCATGGATACTAAGTTGGCTCCTTCTATAGCCTATAATCTGTAGGCTGATAGTTAGACAAAAAGGGTAAATAAGTGGTTGGAGACTTACCTTCACCATTTTTATCTCATGATGTGCAACATACATGGGATTCCTGGTTGCATTTGGCTGATTTTTCTTATGAAAAACTCTACCTATGCTAGTATTGGGTTTCACCCTTTGAGGCTATGTATAGTTACAAAGGACTCTTATCCATAGTCATTTTTAGTGGAGAAGATAAACTCTCATGGGAAAGAGAAATTAGAAAGAATGCAGTCCCATTCTTCAACAGTGTAAGATGAATCTTAAAAAAGCCCAAGACCAAATGAAGATCTATGCTATTGAGAAGAGATGACCTTTAGAGTTCCATGAAGGAGAGTTAGTTTTGCTAAATGTACCTAAGTCTCATTACTCTACATTAAAATAGTAATAAACTTGCTCACAAGTTTTATGGATCCTGCAAGATCTTCAAGCGTATTTGAGACTTGGCATATAGATTGGAATTGCCCTCTTCCATTAGGATTCATAATGTGTTTCATGTAAGCCAGCTCAAACCATTCTATGGTACTCATGTGGAAATAATTGATGATTTGTCTCCTATTGATGAAGAATGTCTTTTTCAGTACATCCTTGAGGAGATCATAGGACAATGTGAGAAGAAGCTTTACTCTTGATCTATCATTGAGTATTTAATCAAATGGAGAGGGTTGCTACTCAATGAAGCTTCTTGGAGGACTGATTCTATTTTGAATGAATTTTTATACTTATGGGATGTATTAGTGGTTGAAGCGTAGTTATAGATGAGCTAGTAATTATGGTGCAAATAAGGACTAGATAGCAATATGTTTTAGAATAGTTTTTACTTTGCCTAATTTAAAAAAACCATCTAGATAAGGTTAAATTACTCTTTGATAACTACTTTTTAACATGTGGCATGTCCCATTTGGATTATTTTATTAGGAGTTATGTTAGTTTTTGTTCATCAAGGCATGTTCTTCCAACAAGTTGTTTATTCACTATGTGGATCTTTTCTTGAAGATCTAAAGGCTCAAACTTCCTTCTGAAGACATCCAAATTGTGTATATGGTAGAGTATTATATTTATGTCCTCATTTCAATCAATATATTTTATTTCATTTATTTATTTTGCATCAATTATATAGCTAAATTTAGAGTAGTACTTTGTTTCTCCACCCTTTTTAGCCACTATAATTTTATTTTTATAGGCAAAAACCTTTGGGAAGGGATGGATTGTAATAAGTTGGGAAGACTAAAATTTAAGAGAGATTATATTTTAGAGAGAGATTATTAGTAATACCTTGTCACGTTGATGTAGGTACAAAAGGTGCAATACATGTATTTCTCATCAGTTTTGAAAACAATACAATTACTATCTCTCATCTCACCTTCTTGTTCATAGCTTTCATGGCTTCTCTCTCTTCTCTCTTATCTTTTTAGTCCTTTTCTCTCCTCATCACTCATTCTCTGTCCTCTTTTCTCTCTCATCTACACTTCTTTCTCTCACCTCTCAATCCTCTTCTTGATAGAGATTGAAAAGCATAGTTTTTCTATATCACATATATTAAAAATGCCCTAAAAATAATATTTTTTTGATTATGGTTACTTTTGTTTTGAAAAGTGTTAAAAATATATTATCTTATGCTTTCATGCTTGTAATAGTAAGATAATTTGAGAAATATGATGGCTTAGGATGTTGGGATTGCTAGCACAATGCTCTTTAACATTCTACATAATGATGAAAATCTCACCGAAGGGTGGGGATTATGCACTCTTTAGAGGGAGGTAGATGTTTTGGCTTTTTTTATCACTCAAGCTAGAGCCCCAAGAAGAACACCAAGGAAAAGGGAATTCTCTTGCAAGAAAATCTATCTTGTAACATCAACAAGCTTGTTTATCATGTTTCATATTGTCACAATGAAGAAAAGAACACCAGGCACAACAAATCCTCATGCAGCATCATGTAAATCTCCCACGGATTTAATAGAATCAACTATATTCTTCAACATCTTCACAAAATCCATCAATAGAACAAAGAAAACAAAGAAGTACACCATCTTTGAATGGAAATACATCACATAGTATTCATCTTCAATATCTTCATAGTCTTCTCTCTCAATCTCTCATATACAATCACTTTGTTTCAGTAGAATTGGCTATCTCTGACTCTCTCTCACACTTCATCAATCATACATCATATCCTCACTACAATCTCTCAAAAATTACTCTCAATAATCACTCTTAGGTCGTGGATACCCCTCCCAAGAGGTATGTCTGATATGAAAGGTCACCAGAGCCACTACAGTGTCTCTTCACAGCTCACTACTGTCACTTCACTCTAGTCTTCTCTTGAGTCTTCAGCAGCTACTTCTTCCACTTCCTTCAGCTCTTTTACACTTGTATTCACCTCTTTCCAAGGCTAGAAAACTTTCCTCAAAATCACACATACATTCCACAGAACACTTACAGAACAGTCTACAGAACAGTACCAGAACAGTTACAGTACAGAACAGAACAGAACAGAACAGAACAGAACAGAAGCTCTACAGAAGACCTACAGAAGGTTACAGAAGGTCATCAAAACTACATAATTCATTCTCAAACCATTAAAAACTCTCACAAACCATTCACTAAGCTTTCACAATATCTCATTCTGCATCAATCAATACTCCATCCCTCCTTACAGAAGACAATCAGAACAAAACAGACCAAAACAGAGCAAAACAGAAGGTATACAGAACCAATCAGAACCTATCAGAACATTACAGAACCATCAACAAACATCATAATCTTCCAAAACACAATCAATATCATCCAAAACACTCTCAAACCACTTCCTAATCAACCAATCATCTCATAAAATCAATCATTCAGCTCTCAAAAACAACAAAAATCAGCCAAAAAACAAGTCATTTCAACACTCAACATATCCCCACACTTAATAAGGAAGCGTCCTCGCGACCCAGGAAAAAGGTAATACAAGTTCATTTCAAAGCTTCACTTTTGATCTTCAATATCTTCTTACAAAGAATCCATCCACCACGACCCCATCTTATAACCTGTTTCTGATATAAAAATACAAAGAAAGGAAAACTCTTTTATACATTAACACCTCTTAGCAAACTAAAAATCACCACAAATTTGTAAAGGATATAAGAGTTTGCTTCTTCTTCTTCTGCATCAGCTTCAACTCTCCAACCACGACCCCATCTCGACAAATCTCCAAAACATAGCTCGTACACAAGATTCAATACGTTCGTTTGACATAAATGAACTCAGAACACTAATACGAATACACAACACAACCATCTGAATGACTTTCTCAAAAAGAAGAGTTTGGCATTAAAAAGCTTGCACCATACATTGGAAAGGCATCAATGAAGATGATCCCTCTTAAAAGATTGATGTTGTCTGAATCGATCCATAGATAAGGATTCATCTACAAAGTTTTTAGGAGGATTTTGGAAAAATTGGAGACAACACATCCTTTCCAATAGGACCAAGTATCTGCTAGGCAAACAAAGGGCATGAAAATACAATATCTCCAACTGTTGGGAATCAATGCTAACATTGACATTCATGCACAACTTTGGGATAGGCTTTGAATCAGTATGGGAATGCCTATGCATATACGCCAGGTACCAAGCAAAGTGAGCAGTTAATCTCACTGAGGGATCTGCAGACTGTGAATATTGTTGGGCAAAATGAACATAGTTTTGATAAGCTTGACTTGAAACTGTCCATTCCCCTGGAATTACTGGCCAATTAATCTGCGGTCCTGTAAGGCAATCATCTGAACTCCATCCCCTTCTTCTGGAAATCTGAGTATCAAAACCAGCACAGTCACTAACCAACTGAGGTGGTTGAGATATGGAAGTGCTAGGAGAGGGTAATGGAATAAGAGAAAGTGGATGTAGGGAAGGATAGGAAAAATCATAAAAGGAAGAAAAGGTTAAAGAAGGAGTGGCAGAAATTTGGAAGGAATCACTAAGGAATGGTATTAATTGATAAATAGGAAATGTGGAGGGTACATTTATGAGGGGTGAAGGACAGGGTGGAGAAGGGGAAAATACCCTATCCTCAATAAAGGAACAGTAAGTGAAAATAGGAATTTGAGGAAAATTAGAAGGTTGGAAAAGAAGTGGTAAAATTACTGTGGAATGAGTTTGACAAAGGGAGAAATATATAGCATAGCGGTGAGCCAATTGTTGGTAATAAAGGAGGGTAGGAACAGAAGGTCCCAAGAGAGATCGTCTCTGATAGGCATCAAAGAAAGTAGCATCAAATGGATTATGTTTGGAAAGATAGGTTAAAAGATCCATCCTCAGTTGGTTAGTACTCTGTACAAAGGTAGGAGCTGTGTTTTGTCTTTGATTTAGGACCACTGACTCAATCATGGGATGCCACGAACTATCCTGACAATCAGCCACTTTGGAGGAATAACTTTGAAACATATCAGCTATGCGCAACTCCAAATGATTGACATAGAGAACAGCCTGTAAGACCACATCCCCCACATACCAGGCCAAATCTACTTCATCTGGAATTAACAAATCGCCTCGGAGATACATGTATGACATCAACATGGTGTCTGGCGTGACAGAATCTTCAAAGAGCATTCTAACTACCTCTGTCAACAACTCAGCAGACCAAGCCCCACTCCAGCCATCCTCTGGAAAAGGTAAATCCATCGTGGAAAGCTTCATATAGAAGACCAGCTTCTGTAAGTGGTAGTGGACAAAGAAAGAATGGTCTGGTAAGACATAGTCCTGAAATTGTTCAAAAGTAGACCATAACAAGTCCATTCTGGACTGCAATCTTTCCACTTTGTCTTGGAATAAAGGGCACAAAGTAGCCTGTCTCTGTAAGGCAGCCAAATCCTGCTGTGAAAGAGAGGGAATTAATGGAACAGGAGGGCTTGGAGGAACAGAGCGGGACTTCGCAAGCTGATCTTGCAACTGCTGGATTTGGGAGGCTTGGTTGGCCACTGTGTCATTAACCATTTGTAAAGCTGAAAGCTTGTCATCTAATTGAACTTGGAATTCTTTCGCTTCGGTGGACATCCACTCCTTCTCTACTGAAAGGCTAGTAACCTGTGACTGAGCCTCGAATAACTGGGTTTTCAATGAAGAAATCTCCTCGCTTTGGGTGGCAACCAGTTGGGTTTGCTGTTCCATTTGCTTAAATAGATCTGCTAGGGTATCCTTAGTAGATGCTAATTCAGATGTTGCCTTATGCAACTGGTCTTTGGACTGCATGAGCTCCTCATAGAAAGATGCGTACAGCTGTTGAACACAGGCTGTCACTGACAACTCAATGGAACTTTGAATATCCTTGCAGAGGAAAGGAATGGCATCTCCTGAAACGAGACTGTTCAGGGAAGGAACGGAGATCTCCAAGGATCCTTCTCTATGTGCCCTGAATAGGTTATTGCAAGTGAGAAACCCAGGGAGGTCACTGCCAGAAGTAGCAGGGATAGGCACTGAGGGAAGTACAGCAGGGGCTTTGTCCGCTACCCTCTTCAAGCGTTTGCGCTGTATCACCAGGGGAGGCGGAGAATCATCATCCTCTATGTCAATAGGTGCTGACTCTTCGGAAGGTGGAGGAGGAGGTACTGGATCTGATGGAGGAGGTGGAGGCACTGTCTTCTGTAAACCTGAATAGGTCAAGAAGGCAGACAAATAGGATCCATAGGTAACATTGGTAACATTACCCCTCGTGACTTTAACAAAATGCTGATCCATCTTAGTAAGAAGGTATGTGCTCCAATCAATGGCAACTCCTTTCAGCACCATCCTGGAAGCTGTGAAAAGCTCTTTGGACAAATAGTGGGATGGCGTTTTGGCAGGCATAAACCTGTCCTGAAGGAACTGGCACATGGTCTTCCAGACGGGATCAGTGATCATAGAAAACGAAACTCCTGAAGAGTTTATCACTTTCTTAACATCAAGGACCTCCCTTGTCTGCTTCTGCAACAGTTTGAGAATCTCTTCATTAGAGAAGAGTTGTCGAGTGGTCACAAAAGGTTCCCCTTTGGAGGGTAAGGACAGAGCCCTCCCTAAGCCTCGAGACGTCAATGTCATAGACATGCCTTGGACTACTCCTGTCTTCTTGCTGTAAGAGGCCAGGAACTCATCACAGACGGACGGATCCTCTGGAAGTAATGGAAAAGGAGTGGCCACAAAAGCAGCAAGTCCTGCCTTCGTGAGGGGCTCAAAAGTAAGTAGGGACGAGTAATCCCTACTAACTAGTGGGACGTACTGGATAGGGGGAGGAGCATGAGAAGGCGCCATTCAGATGGTTACACACACACCACAAACACAGACAATCAAGGTGAATGCCTGCAAACCAACAGACAAAAAACCAAGGATAAGAGAATTACCAAATAAAACGTGACACGACCTACTAACCCCAGGCAAACCACATCCTAGAAAAAATTTGACATGACCTCGAGACAAATGCGACCGAAAGCTTCATGCGATGCATCAAACAAACACCCTGAACCCCGTATCAGGCAATAAAAGAAAAAAAACTACATACCGTACCCGTAACCGTAACAAAGACATGAAACCAAAACCATACCATATCCAACACATATCAATACGACATCTATGATAAACCAAGACTGGACCATGGAAAATAACACTAATGACTACGTATACCCATCCCACGAAACGTTTCATTAAAAAGGGAATTAAGTGCAGTGAGGTGGAATTTAATTTAATGAAGGATTGATTTTAATCAATTATTAAAAATTGGGGAAGTTTTATTAGGTGATAAACCTTAATAAGAAAACGGCGGTTCCTTATTACAAATTAGTTACCAATTATTAGGTTAAACGGGTGCAGTTACACGAGTCCCGGACTTCGATTCCCGACTGGGTCTCTAAATGCAATTCATGAATTATAATTAAAGTGATGTGGAGCGCTTTTTTGCCAGCGCGTGCTCATGTGACGGCTGGTTGATTTTAATTAAAAATTTAGAGTGCCTCTGTAGCGCACGTAGCGCGTGCGAAGTGAACGGCTGGTTTATTTTAATTAAAAAAAGATGTGTGTTTAGCGCGAATGCGCGTGCCATGGTGGGTGAATTAAAGAGTTTATTTTAACAATTAATTGTGATTAAGGGGGAAAATAAATAAATAAATAACAGAAAATAAATACCTGGCAGGGTGTGTATGAAATGCAGGAATGCGCACGGAAGAGTCCCAGGAAAGGAAAAGCAAAAAGCACTGATGAAACAACAATGAACACCTTAGCAGATGTGTTAATTTGATTTATGTTGGGTTTTTATTTTTATTTATTTAATTGTATTTTTAGTTGTAATATTTTTTTTTATGTTGGAATAAATGGAAAATGAGCAAGGGAGGTGAGGGAAATTTTTTAGAATGTTTTTAGAATTTTTTACAAATTTTTACAATTTTTAAATGATTTCTCCTATGTTTTTGGCAATTTATGGGTAATTTTAGGAAAGATGGATTTTTCTAAAATTATAGTAAAGGCAATTCCTAGCAGACAAAGATCCAAAAATTAACAAAAGACAGAAGGAATTTTTGAGAAATTTTTTTGAAATTTTTTTATGGAAAAATGAAGGTTGTGATTAAGTAAGTCACATTGATCTCATAAATCACATAAGTCACATTAGTCACAAGTCACGTAAGTCACTTAAGTTACTTAGGTTACTTAGGTTACGTAAGTTAGTTAAGTTACTTAGGTTACGTAGGTTACTCAGGTTACTTAAGTTAGTCATGGAAAGCAACCTAGGTTAGTTCTTAACTAACTAAGTTAGTGAATTAGGTTTTAACTAAGTTAGGTTAGTTATGAACTTAGGTTAGTTAGTGACTAATCTTAGGTTAGGTGGTTACTAACCTAGGTTAGTGGGAGGGTGGAGGTGGAAGGGAGGAGGAAGGGAGCGGTGACGGGCAGGGAGGCGAGGTGGCGGCGGACAGCGCGGAGCCGGGCGAGGTGGCGGCGTTCGAAGGCGATCCGGGCGGCGCGGTCGTGGCGAAGTGGCGCGGGCGCGGTGTCCAGGCGGTCAGTGGCAGCGGCCAACGGCAGGGGGTGGCGACGACCAGGCTGACGGCAGCGTTCGTGGCGACGAGGGCGATCGCGCGAGGCGGCGACGGCGCCCTGGAGGAAGGAGGTGGCCGAAGGCAGTAGAATGGGGGGAGGAGGAGGAGTGAGGGGAGAAGAAGGAGTGGGAGAAAGAGAAGGAGTGGGGGGAGGGGAAGGAGAAGGAGAGGAGAACGCGCTGGGGGGCAGCAGCAGAGGGGGAGGAAGGAGGAGGAGTGAGGGGAGAGGAGAGAAGAAGGGAAGAAAAGGTCGTGGAGGTGGAGGGAGAAGAGGGAGAGGGAGAAGAAGTGGAGATGGAGAGGGAGAAGAAGTGGAGATGGAGAGGGCGTCGTCGGGAGGGAAGAGAGAAGGAGGGAGAAAGAAAGGGAGAGTGAAGGAGGGAGAAAGAAAGGGAGAGTGGGGGAAGGCAGTTGGGATTCGGGGGGGGGGAGGGTGTCCGTTGGGGACATGGGTGGGGTAAAAAATTTGGTTATTTTTTTTCATCTCTTTTTTTTGTTGTTTTTGTTTTTTTTTTGTTTTTAAAGGAGGTAAGGGCAATGGCCGGGGGGCAAGGGTGGATGGGCAGGGGCAATGGCGAACGTATCCCCGTCCCGCGCACGTGCGCGGGGCGGGGTAAAAAAATTTGCCGTGACGGGATTGAAACGACGCTGGGAGGACGGTACGGGGTACGCGGACACGACCGGGGCGCGTGGAGACGCGTTAAATCGAAAACGGGCGCGTTCACGCGCAAAACGAGCGCGAGAGAAAAAACACAAAAATACAGAAAAATTAATAACTCCCAATCCGGATGTCAAAACGAAAGACCGTAAAAACGAAAAGTGGGCAGGACGACAGGGGGGAAACATTAAAAATACGGGACGGGGGTTCCGGGAGGAGTAAAGGGTAGTTACGTGCAAAAAACACAAAAAATGAACCAAAAACGCAATTTAAAAATTAATATCGAAAGATCAGTGCATCGGAATGAGGTGCAGCAAAAAGGAAAACGGTGCAAAAAGATGTGCCCAACAATCCTATCACATCAAAACAGAATTCCGACTGAGGTAAGACGCGTTCACATGGGAAAAACCCAAAAAAAAACCCGAAAATGGGATCGAAAATTAATATCGGACGAACCGTTTACCGGAATGACATGCAGTAAGAAGGAAAAATGTCCGCAGGAAGGAGTGGCACAGAGTGATCACGTTAAAACGTAATTCCGGCGAAAATAGGAGGGGTTCACATGTGAAAAACTCCAAAAATACTCCCGAAAAGGCATTTAAAAATTAAGAAGTAAAAATCCAGAAGTCGAAAAGGGGTAGAGGAAAAAGGAAAAAGGTAGGGGAAGGCACAGCGGACACGACTGTCAAATCAAATTGGAAGTCCGATGCCAATAGGGCAAGTTCACATAGAAAAATGTCAAAAATACGCACGAAAAAGGCTTAAAAACCCGGAAAATTAAGAACGGACAAACCGTGTATCAGAATGATGTGGAATAAAAAGAAAAAATGTCAGGGGAAAAGATTTGGTCAGGGCTATGAGGTCAAATCACGGTTCTGAAGCAAGAAAAGCGCGTTCATATGGAAAACCTGCTAAATTGCGGAAAATGCGTCAAAAATTAATAACTCAAAAACCATGCACCGGAACAGGGGTAGGTAAAAAGGAAAAATGGTCAGTTCAACAGGAGGAACAGGGCTATGAGGTTGGATTTGGACTTTGGTGAACGTAGGATGCATTCACAGGACAGGACCGCAAAATCAGGGAATGAAGGAAAACTGCAAAGGAACAGCCCCAAGGGTGGGTGGAACATAACCGGGTGGGTGGGAAGGGACCCCAAGAAGGTAAAAGCAAGTCAAGGCATTCATGCATGAGCAAGATAAGGCATATGCAGAAGGGTATGCAATGTAGACGCGCAGGGACGCGTCCCCACACTTAAGTCCTTAATGGATAGGGGTAACCGAGCAACAGGGACCTAGGACCATGCCACAGACCATCCACTAACTTCCCCACACTTAAAACATGAACATCACTAAGAAACGGAAGTTGTAGGGTTAGAAAAACTTGGCCCGTTTCGTCAAGAATCAAGGTTGAGTGTCAACGGCACGTCCAGTGTGGTTGTCGGCGCTGGAGGGACCAAGGCATCTTCTCGGCACACGTTCGTCATGGCAGGGACCACGCAGCAGCACCCAGGGAGGTAGCTGATGGAAGGAATCGCAAGAAATCCGTCGATGATGAGGGATATTGCACTCAACTCACAGTCACTCAATTGGAATGAAGGAACAGTCACTCGCCCCATGACTAATATCACTCGAGAAAGAATGATTAAAACCCGTAACGCATACCCGGTTGAGGAATCAACAAGGGGGAAATGGTGTAGAAAGGAGTATGCCAGGGTGCACAGTTGATGGTGCATTAGTGCGTCCAACCCGTCTGGCATAGGTGCAAGGAGGAAGGCAAGGGAGCCTTATGGTGCCGTGTACAGAACAGGGTGATGTGTCTTGTGATGATGGCAAAAACCCATCCCGTGGGTGCATAGGGAAACAGGAACATACCTGACTCCAAATGTCGTAACGTCCCTCAATCTCACCTCTCGGTAATTGATTGAAGAAACTCCAGTCACACTCAACCCACCCTCTGTCTCACTCTCTGTTGATAGATACAGGAGGGCAGCCTTTTCCTGAAACCCATTGATGTAATCCTCACAGTCACTTGTGCAAAAGTGTATGCCTTGTGCGCATTTGATGGTGCAACTGTGCATCCCGCCCTGTGCCGGCATACGGTGCGAGAAGGAAGGCCAGGGAGCCTTATGGTGCAGTGCACAGAAACAAATTGTGCTTTGTGCATTGAGAGGCCCATCCCGTGCGTGCAACACTTCATTCACACTTCTCACCTCTCATTCGATTTGAAGGGAAAAGACTGGTCTCTCGACCCACCCTCTGTCTCACGCTCTGTTGATAGTTACAGGAGGGCAGCCCATACTCACTTCCCCATCCGGTTAGGATGAAAGCTCACATCACTCGATTGTTTGTCGATGAAGATCGCGTCATCAGTTGTTGAAGAGGCGTACCCAGGGAGGTAGCCATCAAATCGAACATTGTGTTGGATAGGAACATGTCGTCTAGTAGAGGACAGGTAGTCACTTTGCAGAAAGACCCCGGACACAGCGTACCAAGGGAGGCAGCTTCGGAATTGGATCCTAGGGATATCAATTAATGAATCCACTTTCTGGACTGCTGGGTGTTACCACCTTTTCCACAGCCAGCTTCCCGCCCAAGGGTGTTTACCACCTTTTCTTGGAACGAGGCCTGCTATGACAGGGAATTGCTTCCTTTTCTCTCATAACAAATTTGTTTTGTTTGTTTTTTTTTTCTTTTTCTCTTCTTTATTTATTTATTTATTTTTTTTCCCCTATTCCCGAGGGTGTTTCCACCTTTTCTCGAAGAATAGGTCGGCATGACAGGGACCTAAGTCCTTTTCCCCCATGACCGATATGTTTTTTTTTTTTCTTTTTCTTTTTTTCTTTTCCTTTCTTTTCTTTTCTTTTTTTTTTCGAATTGAGCAAGGGAATGGTAGAACTACCATCTGTCAGAACCCACCTCGCCACTGATGCTGATGGAAAATAGAGGATAAGAGATCAAGGCTGGAAGGGGGGTTTGAGGGGACAGAGGGTTGCACCCTCTTCATCAGAAGTGGCTGAAGAACAGCTATCAGAAGTAACATCATAAGAAGTACAATGCCGCGCCAACGAGGGAAAGGATCAAGTGTCCGTAATTGTCAAGATCCCCAAGGAGGGAAGTACTTCTTCAGGCGATATCCATTGATCAGAAAGGGATCATCAGAGGCATCCAGGGTCTGTATTTGGACAGAGCCATTAGGGTTGACTGCAAGTACCTTATAGGGGCCCATCCACCGCTGTTGGAGCTTGCCAGGAAACTTGCCAAAGCGTGAATCATAGGCTAGGACCAAATCACCTTCTTTGAACTCCTTGTGCTTGATGAAGCTGTCATGGTAAGCCTTGCGTCGAGCTTGCGTGGCTTCCATGCACTGTAGAGCCATCCTACGAATTTCGTCCAAACATTCCAAGTGCAAGAGACGGCGTTGCAGTGAATCGTCATCCCCCAAACGCTCTTTGATCGCCACTCTCAAAGAGGGTAGTTCCAGTTCAACAGGAAAAACAGCTTCTGTTCCATACACCAACTGGAAAGGTGTTTGTCCCGTTGCTGCTTTATGGGAGGTTCTGTACGCCCAGAGGGCCTCTGTAAGTCGATCATCCCAATCACGACGATGTGCGGCAATTGTTCTTGTCAGAATCGAGCAGAGGATGCGATTGGTGACTTCGACTTGGCCGTTGGCTCTGGGGTAATAAGGAGTGGACTTGCGATGGCGGATCTTATACAATTCTGTCAACTCTTCCATGACTTTGTTAAGGAAATGAGTGCCTCTGTCACTTACCAGCTCTAAGGGACTGCCAAACCGGGTGATGATATTCTCATACATGAACAGGGCCACGCTGTTACCATCGTCCCGCTTGAGGGCTTTAGCTTCACACCACTTTGTGACATAATCCGTACATACGAGGATGTATCTGTTCTGTTTCCTTCTGGTGGGAGGATCGATCGGACCTACGAAGTCAATGCCCCACTTCTCAAACGGCTTCAAAGGAAGGATAGGTTGCAGCGGCATGGCACTTGTCTTGGTGGGTTTCCCCATTCTTTGACAAGCATCACATCTTTTACAGTAATCATAGGAATCTTTGTGAATGGTAGGCCACCAATATCCTACTAGCAGAGCCTTCCTGGTTGTAGCTTCTCCTGCAAAGTGACCTCCACATGGCTCGTCGTGGCAAGCCTTCAAAACAATCCCAATTTCTTCTCCTGCAACACATCTTCTGAGTACTTCATCTTTGCCTTTCTTGTACAGTGCACCACCTAGCAGGGTATATGGGGCTGATTCTAGCATGAGCTTCTTCCTTTCCCGACTAGAAATACCAGGAGGGTATTGTTGGGTTGCCAGCAAATTGGCAATGTCTGCATACCAGGGAGTTACAGTTTCTACCAAGAATAGGGAAGCATCAGGGAGGTCTGGATCATCTCGTTCCTCGTCTGCAGTTTGTGGGATACGCGACAGATGATCAGCCAGGACATGGGAACGACCAGGCTTAGTAACCACCTCAAAGTCGAACTCCTGGAATAGAAGGAGCCATCTCATCATTCGTCCTTTCACATCAGCTTTGTTCATTAAGAAGGACAGGGCCTCATGATCCACATAAAATTTAAAGTGGGTAGATAGGAGGTAATGGCGAAACTTCTCCAGGGCAAACACCATTGCCAAGCACTCCAGCTCTGTCACTGTATAGTTTCGTTCCCTATCAGTGACTTTTCGGCTTGCATAATAAATCGGTTGATCCAGCTTCGAGGATCCCTTCTGGCAGAGGACAGCACCTAAACCTTCAATTGATGCATCAGTGTGTACATGGAACTCTTTCGTCCAATCAGGAGGTTGCAGAATGGGTGCCTCTATCAGACACTGCTTCAGAGTGTGGAAGGCTTTGTCACATTCTTCCGTCCAAGTAAACTCTGCATCTTTCCTTAGGAGCTTATGCAAGGAAGTTGCCTTTGTCGCAAAATGGGCTATGAACCTTCTGTAGTAACCCACATGGCCTAGGAATCCCCTCAACTGTTTGAGGTTGGTAGGTGCTGTCAGAGCTGCAATCTTTTCGATCTTTGCAGGGTCTGTTGATATCCCTTGTGCTGAGACAATGTGGCCCAACAGAACTCCAGAAGAGACCCCAAAGATGCATTTGTCGGGGTTAAGGGAAATCCCATACTCCCGACATCGGTCAAAGCATTGTTCCAAATGTCCCCAGTGTTCACTGATCAAACTATAGACACAGAAGTCATCCAAATATACCTCAATAAAGTCGTGCAGATGATTTTGAAATGCGGCCATCATGACTCGTTGGAAAGTAGCAGGGGCATTGCAGAGCCCAAATGGCATCACTCGGTAAGCGTAGGTCCCCCATTCTGTGGTGAAGGTTGTTTTGGATTGGTCTTCTTCTGCGATTTGCACTTGGTTGTATCCACTGAATCCATCCAGAAGAGAATAAAGTTCATGTCCTGCCACTGTGTCCAACAGTTGGTCTGTGAAAGGGATTGGAAAGTGATCCTTCTTTGTCTTGGAATTAAGCTTTCGGAAATCCACACATATTCGCAATTTGCCATTCTTCTTGGGTACAACCACGATGGGTGAAACCCATTCACTGTTTGCCACTGGATAGATGAACTCGGCCTCCAGAAGCTTCAACAGCTCCGCTTTCACCAATGTGGAATAATTCGGGTTCATTCGCCTCTGTCGTTGCCGTACTGGCTTGGCATCAGGCTCCAAGTCAATATGATGTTGACATATTGTGGGATCAATCCCCTTTAGGTCTTTGTAGGACCACGCAAACACGTCCAAATTTTCTTTCAACAAGTTGTACAAGGTTGACAACTCCTCTTCTGGGAGACTGCTACCCACCTTCAAGTGGCGTTCAGTGCCTTCTGAATCCACAAAGGTTAACTGCTTTTCACCTTCTACTTCACGGATGAAGGTCCCGCGGACTGCTTCTGGATACAGATCCGACTCCTTCAAGGGAGTGGTATCCTCTTCTGATGTCCCACTAGAACCAACTTCGTCTTTTGGTGGAGACTTAGGTTGCTCCTTAAGACGTTGGAATGGGATAAGCGCCGTTTCGGAGTTGGTTTCAAGATTAATTACGTCTTGGCTTGAAGACTCATCTTCTGATGATACATCCAGGAACGTCACATAACAGGGACCCTCTGATGCTTGTTGGGTTAATGGGACTGGTGCTTGTTGGCACGGTGCATCATCATCATCTTTCTTTGGCAAGGATGGGTTAGGACGGCATAAGCCACTGCTGAAAGACGGCTTGTTCTTCTTAATCCACGTCTTATAAAGGTTTTGCATATGAGAAGATCCATTTACCAGACCAAATGGTACCATTGCCATTCTGTCCCATAGCATGAGCTCATCGGCTTCTGATGCTTCTGGAACTTCTTCCTCAAATGTATCCTCTTCAAGTGGGATAGACTCTTTCATTTCACTTGCATAATCCTCTTCGTCCATATCATATTCATCCTCTTCTGTCTCTGTCTCTGCTTCTGCTTCTGCTTCTGTTTCTGCTTCTGTCTCTGCTTCTGCCTCTGCTTCTGCCTCTGCTTCTGTAGGAGCTCTGTAACAGAAGAACAGATTCTCTGTTTCCTCTCCTGCCTCTGTCTCTGCTTCTGTAGGAGCTCTGTAACAGAAGAACAGATTCTCTGTTTCCTCTCCTGCCTCTGTCTCTGGCTCTGCTGTGGCCATATAACAGGGAGAGCAGTACATCCATGCCTCTATCTCACTATCAGAAGTGATTTCAGAAGTCATTCCTGGTTCAGGCAGGAAGTATTCACCCATTGATAATGGCTTTGCATCTTTTGGAAGTCGGCTTACTGTATCTACTGTTAAGGAATGTGCCACTGTTTTCTTAGGAAGGATCTGTTTGACAGCATCTTCGTCTGCTGATGTTCCATCTGTAGCCTCGTTAGGGGAGTCAGAAGATAATTCCAAGGAGGTGGATCCATGTCCTTTTTGAGAACCATACAGTTTCAGCACCACTTTGTTGGGTCCTCTGCCCAAGGTCAAAGTTCCTTTAAACCAATCCGTCCTTGCTCGGGCTTCAAAAAGCCATGGTCTGCCTAGTAACAGAGGATAGGATGTACCATAAGAGTTTGGCTTCACCACCAGATAGGTTAGCCAATAATCTTTTCCAGCCACTGTAGTCTTCACATATGGGAGAATGCCCAAAGGCTTGATTCTGCTCTGATCCGCCAGTCTGATGAGCCATTGGGTTGGTTGCACACCTTGTAAGCCTAAATCCTTCATCGTCACATCCGTCATAATGTTTACTGATGAACCACCATCAATCAGTGCATTTGCAATGAAGCAGCCTTCTATCCATACGCCAGTCTCTGGGGTACCCGGATCTAAAAAAGCATTAGCCACATCCACTTCTTTTACAGGCTCTGGAACCTTGTTGGACTTTGTCACTGTTGAGGGAGCAATCCTTAAACCACGTCTTTTCGTCAGTATACTTTTGAATCTTTTCCGGCAACTGGGAGACAACATCAATAATTGTCGGAATGTGAGGTTTGGTTTAAAGGTATCTAGATCTCTGACCAGATCGTATTCCTTAATAGGATCCACTGGCTTCTCTAACCGGTTAGGGAATGGGGCAACACCCATTTTCATTTTCCCTCTTTCTTCCAACAAAGGAATTACAGGAGCTTCTTCTACCACTTGTGGCACTTCCTCCTCTTCTGTATCCTGGACCTCTGGTCCTGCCTCTGTAACTGTCTCTGTAACTCTCTGTGGCTCTGTAGGGCTCTGTACGGCACTGTTAGGCTCTGTTCTGTTCTGTTCTTTTGGTGGAAGATTAAACTTCACTGTTCTGGCAGGAGGATTATTTGCTTTCTAGATAGGTGGTTCCTTCTGCTTTGCACGCGTGATGGCAGCAACTTCCAATTCCACTAAATTGGAGGTAGGCTCTTGGGCCTTGGACGGACTATCAGTAGCACTGTTTTTCACTGGGGCTGGGCTTGGACAGTCTTTTGCAGTGTGGCCTTCTCCTTTGCATCGACTGCATAAGGGCTTGTAATCCACCGACCTTCGAGGATTTGGACAATTTGGTGAGATGTGTCCCTTTTCTCCGCATCTGTAACACTCCACTTCTGATCTCTGACCACCGCCAGACTGTCTTCCTCTGTAACTTTGAGAGGGAAATCTTCTGGGTCCGAAATTAGGACCAAACTCTCTAGGCTTGGGTCCAATATCTTGTGTGGTCATTTTGGATTCCAGCAGGTTGAATCTTGCGTCTTCTTCCTTCCTTCTCCTATCATGCATCTCCTTCAGAGAGCAAATGTCCTCTGTATGATTCTTCCGCAAACAGTAGGAACAGAAGGCTCCAGGGATGGTTGGTTTCCGTGTACATTCAGTGGCTAAATGGCCTGCTTGATGACACTTACCACACCAAGTATTTGACCGCGTCACATCTCTTCCTGCTCCTGCAACGTTGGATATGCTCGCTGTGTTCACTTTCAGCGTCTGTAGTTGCTCTGTAATCACATCCATCAACTCCTTTTTGATGTTTGCAACTGAGTTGGATAAATAATCCTTCAAGCTTTCTCCTCCGGACGTACTGGCAGGAGGGTTTTGAGGAGTCTCTGTAATCACTGCATAAACGGGTTGGGCTGGCACAGAGGGGTCTCTGTTCTGGTTCTGATTCAGAGCTCCTGTTTGAACTGTTGGCTGTTGGCTCCAGTTGGTAGGATTCCACTGTTGCTGCTGATTTTGCATTGAGGAGATTGGTTGGGACCATTGTTGTTGTGGTTGAACCACCATTTGAGGCATGGATTGTGGCCACTGTGGATTTGGTGCACTGTACTGTGAGACCGGGGGCATCTGTTGGTATGGATAAGGAACAGTCCCTGGGACTGCATTTGGTGGGTACATCATTCCTGGCACCAGAGGAGGTAGGACTCCTCTTCCTGTATTCATTGCTAATCTAGCTTCCACTTCATCGTACAGTCTTGCACCTTCTGTTGCAGCTTGCAGGGTGGCTGGTCTTTGTAGCTCCACAAACTTACGGACTTCTGGTTGTAAT
The DNA here is from genome assembly GCF_053477565.2 of Lygodium microphyllum. NCBI lineage: Eukaryota > Viridiplantae > Streptophyta > Polypodiopsida > Schizaeales > Lygodiaceae > Lygodium > Lygodium microphyllum. The sequence continues at coordinate 151,712,200 of NC_141146.1, read as the reverse complement.
CCTCTGAGAAACACTCCCTTCTGAATGCCATCATCTAGATTATGGTTAGTCCATCTCTTCAGGATGGATTCCATTCGTGAGACATAAGCTTCTACTCTTTCTCCAGAGGACTGACTTAGGTTCATGAATTCCTCTCGCATCCGCTCTTCAAAACCTTCACGCCTGAATTTAGTGAGGAAGGCCAACTTCAGGTCGTCCCATGTGCCAAAAGTTCCTGCTGCTTGTCTCTCATACCACTGAAACGCCGCGCCCTTGAAAGTGGCGGGGAATATTGCTAACCAATGCTCAGGGTTTCTGGCATTGTTAGCCACACACGCTACCATAAACTCTGCTACATGAAGATCGGGGTCTTCATTGTACTCTCCCTTAAAAACTGGCAATGGGACTACATTTGCTGGTCTGTCATCAATATTTCCAGGACGGATCTGGCTTGGAAGTGGACCTCCAGCAGGAGGAGGAAGGGCTTGATGTGCCATTGGGACTTCTGTAAAGAGTTCCGCAAGGGCGTCCAAGGCGGCTTCTGCTGCTAGCTCGCTCTCGGCTCTGATTCTTGCTTTCTCTCTTCTCACGTACCTCTGAACTCGTTCCAACGCTTGCCTTTTTATTGCGTCATTCATCAGGGGGTTGACTCCACTATGTTGTTAGTGCTCCACAGAGGGTTAACAGAAGGCTTCAGTCTCTGGAGGACTCTCTTGCCAACATTTCTTCTACTTCTTTCCTCTCAACGTCCCTGAATTCTGCTTTCATGCCACTACACAGGGGAAGGTATTCGGTTCTAAAGGTGTCAAAATGCATACGTCTGAGCATTGTGGTAGTGCCATCATCATAGTAATGCCAGCTTCTGATAGTTTCAATAGTGTATGTTGTGAAAAACACTCTGTCTACCAACTTCCAATGGGTTGCTAATTGAACAAACAGAAGATTATCAGTACACCAAGCATCCCATGTATCTTGCTGTTGAGCATCCACGAACAAATTCCAACTCTTTTCCTTCTTGTCTTTGTGAACCTCTACAGACCAAGACTCCTGTAGCTTCTTCACAATTTCCCACTTGATGTTGTCTGGAAACTTCTCAATGAATGCCAAATCTTCCATGGATGGTCATTCTCTCTGTTTTTGCTCTTCAGTTTGTTCCCAAACAATTTGCCACCAAGATGCAAGTTTCTGCTGCTTCAACAGGAAGAGGAAACTGTCCACCACATAGAGCATGCATCATGATGGTGATGTGTTTCCGCCATTGTGGGATGAACTTCTTGTGGAAAGTGGCTTTTATTATGAGAAATTCCAACTCTTCAGTGGAAGAAGGAATTTTACAAACATCCATTGAATTCTTCTCTTCTTGGCAATGCCAATTCCTTCATTTTCAGCCTCTTTTGGTGCTTGTTGATGGCAAGTTTCCCCGGCTGCGCACCAAAAACATGGAGCCCCAAGAAGAACACCAAGGAAAAGGGAATTCTCTTGCAAGAAAATCTATCTTGTAACATCAACAAGCTTGTTTATCATGTTTCATATTGTCACAATGAAGAAAAGAACACCAGGCACAACAAATCCTCATGCAGCATCATGTAAATCTCCCACGGATTTAATAGAATCAACTATATTCTTCAACATCTTCACAAAATCCATCAATAGAACAAAGAAAACAAAGAAGTACACCATCTTTGAATGGAAATACATCACATAGTATTCATCTTCAATATCTTCATAGTCTTCTCTCTCAATCTCTCATATACAATCACTTTGTTTCAGTAGAATTGGCTATCTCTGACTCTCTCTCACACTTCATCAATCATACATCATATCCTCACTACAATCTCTCAAAAATTACTCTCAATAATCACTCTTAGGTCGTGGATACCCCTCCCAAGAGGTATGTCTGATATGAAAGGTCACCAGAGCCACTACAGTGTCTCTTCACAGCTCACTACTGTCACTTCACTCTAGTCTTCTCTTGAGTCTTCAGCAGCTACTTCTTCCACTTCCTTCAGCTCTTTTACACTTGTATTCACCTCTTTCCAAGGCTAGAAAACTTTCCTCAAAATCACACATACATTCCACAGAACAGTCTACAGAACAGTACCAGAACAGTTACAGTACAGAACAGAACAGAACAGAACAGAAGCTCTACAGAAGACCTACAGAAGGTTACAGAAGGTCATCAAAACTACATAATTCATTCTCAAACCATTAAAAACTCTCACAAACCATTCACTAAGCTTTCACAATATCTCATTCTGCATCAATCAATACTCCATCCCTCCTTACAGAAGACAATCAGAACAAAACAGACCAAAACAGAGCAAAACAGAAGGTATACAGAACCAATCAGAACCTATCAGAACATTACAGAACCATCAACAAACATCATAATCTTCCAAAACACAATCAATATCATCCAAAACACTCTCAAACCACTTCCTAATCAACCAATCATCTCATAAAATCAATCATTCAGCTCTCAAAAACAACAAAAATCAGCCAAAAAACAAGTCATTTCAACACTCAACACAAGCACTTGAGAGGGCAAAGGGCCAAGTGATGTTAAAGATGCGGATCTAGAGCATGGCTATGGCAGAAAGAAGATGAATATTAAGTTCATGATGACATAAACTGAAGACTTGACCAACTATTACTCAGGTGAATTAGGTTCCAAGATGAAAGCTTAGACTCATAAACACAATCTTGAGTTGAGACTGACAATGACCAAGACACTAACTGAGATGGAAAAGCATCATGATATTGTATTCATCATATATAAAAAAGTGATAGTCAAGTGCAATGCTTTACATTGCTGGATGGGAAACGGTTTTCCCTCTTTTACATATGGGATTCCTACAGCCTGCATGTCTTCAGCCCAAATTGCCTCATACAAAGAGGCTACATTAGGTGTGATTGCAAATATCTCAACACCCCTCCTCAATCACAACTAGAAAGTACAAAGTGTGTAGAGGCTTTAGTGAGAGCAGCACCTGCAAAGTGTGGGCACACCATAAATAGGGCAAAACACTAGAGGCATCGCAGAAAAGGCTAAGTGTGGGTACCACAAACATGATGGTCATCTAGAGGCTATAACAGGGGTATCACAAAGTGTACAAAGACTGTAATACAAGGCTACATGAGGATTTTACAAGCTTATGACAAGAGCATTAGGGCTAGGCAATACAAGGCTAAAAAAGTCTAGTAAAAATTTGGGTCAAGGACTGGAAGGTCCTTGCAGTTTTCAACATTTCTTTTAGCATAGTTCTTCAATTTATTGTAGGTCTTCTTTTCGGTGTATTCCAACTTGCTCTTTGTGATATTTTACTTTTTTTTCACTTTGCTTGTAGCTTCAATGTCCACCGCTTTGATCTTTTGGTCCTCTTCTTCTAGGTTCTCCTAGTCTTTTGCTTTATTGACTTTGCTTGCATTAGTTGTATTAGTCTTCATGTTCATGTCCCCCTCAAGCAAAGGTATCATCTTTGAGACAGTGGAAATGACTTCAAAATTTTCTAATAGATTCATTGATAGCTCTTTAGAACAAGGAAATCCATCCATCCCTATAGGTAGAACAAACAAATCTTCCATATAGTGTTGATAATCAACACGAGTCATGCTACTCTTCATGAAGTGTATCCACATAGAAATCTTCTTGCTTGTCATTGACATGACCATAAATCAGTACCCACAAACTAAGAATAACCAACAATAAGTTGATATTTGTATGTGTCAAAAGACACAAGCAATGGCAGTGTAGTATCAAAAGATACTAGTTTGAAATTTGATGTTTGTTGCTTGAGTTTGACTTGATTCTTGATGCTTGTCTTGTCCTTCAACTTGAGTTTCCTCCTTGCTGATGGAGAAATTTTACTTGAATCCTTGCTAGAAAGTGAGCTTCGAGCTCAGATCAGAGTGGCAGCAGCTTTGTTGATTCAAGAGGCGTGAGAGAAATGAAGTGGGAGAAGAGCTTGAGCTTGATGTTGAATGCTTGGTCTTCCAATCTTCACAAATCTTCCAAAAATCTCCAAAGATCTCCAAAGATCTCCAAGAACTTCCCCTCCTTGATGTGTGGCATTGACTAAATCAGTGAATCAGGATGTCAATAGGGTGATCCTAGTGGTAGGAGTGAGAAAAAGAAGTGGTTTATGAGCTTGAAGCTCAAAGGCTATGGAGTCCCTATTTAGGTTTTTGACAGACGACTGTTAAACCAGCTCGTGCAGACGATGGGCACAACAATTCAATGCAATACTTAACAGGGAGAGAGCTTATATTAGGAGCTTCAGATGCCCTATATGCACAGGGTAAGGCATAGCACAGGCAGGCTCCACAAACTGTACGACCAGATTGCATTTCTGAAATGGTAGCAATTGACGAATTGCACAATGCCAGGCTCAAGGCACACCAATGTTGGGGTCTATGGTAATAGCCACATACACCCTGGGTTAGAGAAAATTTTTGTAGAAGAATGCATGAGGAAATATAGCCTGTAGAAGGAGATCAAGAAGCTCCAAGATAAGTGGATGTATGCTGGCTATGGTTGTCAGGTAGAGAGAGAGTGATTCAAGTGAGGAGATGAAGTTAGATACTGGACCTGAGCTTGGATTAAGTTGGAGAGAGACTGAGAGAGCAAAGAATGACAGTGCCATGCTTAGCTGAGAGCTCTGGTACCATGTTAAAGATGTAGATTTAGAGCATGGCTATGGCGAATGGAAGATGAAGATTAAGTTCATGATGACATAGACTCAAGACTTGACCAACTGTTACTCAAGTGAATTAGGTTCCAAGATGAAAGCTTGGACTCATAAACACAATCTTGAGTTGAGACTAACAATGACCGATACACTAATTGAGATGGAAAAGCATCATGATATTGTATTCGTCATATGTAAAAAAGTGGCAGTCAAGTACAATGCTTTATAGTTGCTGGATGGGTAGCAGTTTTCCCTCTCTGTGCATATGGGATTCCTGCCTGCATGTCTTTAGCCCAAATTGCCTCATACAAAGAGGCTACATTAGGTGTGATTACAAATATCTCAACAAGTGATAAGTGTCCCTATTAAGTAGGATATCTCAACAAGTGATAAGTGCCCCTATTAGGTGTGATTACAAATATCTCAACAAGTGATAAGTGCCCCTATTAAGTAGGGTTCCTCTAGAGACTCAAAAAAGCTTAGCAAAGCTCTGAGCTAGTAAATGCCATGTTGTTAGTATAAGGAGTGTATTCACAAATAACCCACACATGTGGGATTGGAAGGTCCTATTTTAGGAGGTTGGACAATGTCTTCTCTAGTTTTTGTACTACTCTATAGAATGATGATTTTGGTCATTTTATTATGAAATAAAATATGAATTTTAGAATTATTTTTCAAAAAGTCCATTTAATGAGATAATAAAAGAAAAATGCATTAACTTTTACTTTGCTAGAAAATTAAATCTCTAGATAGGTTTGAACTTGGAAATTTGACTAATTCTAGGTCAATTTAAAGGCCTACTTTGGAGAGGAATAACTCTCTCCAAGTGTTTGAAATATATTAAGATGATAATTAGACAACTATAACTAATATAAAGTTCTATAAATGATTTTATAATGATGGATTTCTAAGTCTTGAAATATGGGTTTAGGGCCACCTTAGGACTAAAATATCTCATTAAATATTTAGAATAGATAGAAATCGCATTTAGGAGACATAGTAGATCTTACTAGCTAAAATATTCCTTTTAATAGTATTGAATTCTGAATAGGAAAAAGCTTATAGTATCTAGAAAAGTGATATATAATCAAATTTTAAACTAGCTATAGACAACATATTGGGAAACTTTGTAATTTGGACTTCGACATTAATAAAAAAAATAAGAGTTGGGCTATCAATAACTATCTTACAATTTAAGAAGGTTTTAACTTTTTATTTAAAGCTTTGCTTTTTGAGCTTAAGCTTAGGCTTAAGCTTTGTAGTCTGGTTCTACAGACAAAAAATATGGTTGCCTCATGAACATAAAGAGGAAGAGTTGAAAACTAAATTTTAGGCTATGAACTTAGCCCATAGCAATTTAAGACCATGCTCTCCACGATGATGATGGTTTATGATGACTTTAAGCATAGGGTCCATTCAATATAGGGAGGTTCTAGGGTGCTCATCTTTGCACAAGAAGCTAGGCGATTGAAAGCTTGGAGTTTAGCCAAGCCCTAGAATCCAAGATGAAAATCATGCATGTAGCGAATATCTAAAGCCCAAGCTTAGTCTTTCTATCACCTCTTTCTACCTTCGTGAGAAGGTTTGCAGGGTTATCATCAATGTGCACCTTGACCATCTCAATGCTCTCACTGTCAAGTACCTCTCTGATGAAATGATATTTCACCTGTATGTGTTTTGTGTTTGCATGAAAGACAGGGTTCCGTGCTAACATGATGGCACTCTAACTATCATAGTGGAGGACATGAACCTCAATAATCCCAAGCTAAATGTGACAGCTATAAGGCCTCTTTGCATGCCTTAGTGGCAGCTACATACTCTGCCTCCATAATAAACAGTGCAACACACTTCTGCAACTGTCAGATCCCCCTGTGAAGTTAAAACACATACCCTGTAGTGGACTTCTTGTAGTTTGCATGTCCAGCATAGTCTACATCCGTAAAGCCAACAACAAATGTCTTCTGCTTACCAAAGTAGATGCAAAAATCCATTGTGCCCTTGAGGTATCTCATAATACCTTTCATTGCTTCCCAATGCTTCTTGCCAAGGTTTGCCATGTACCTACTAACCACTTCCACTGCAAAGGCAATGTCAGGATGTATAGCAACCATCGTATACATCAAACTGCCAACAGTTGAAGCATACGGAATCTTGGCCATTTCAACCTTCTAATCATTAGATGTAGGGTTGTCCTCTACACTGAGTTTCACATATGGAGGAAATGGAATTCCAATTGCTTTCCCCGCCTTCATATTGAAATGCTGCAAAATCTTGGATACATACTCCTATTGAGATAGATAGAGTAACCCCTTTGATCTATCTCTAAGTACTCACATCCCAAGAATGTGATTGGCATCACCAAGATCCTTCATCTCAAAGTTGCTATGAAGATTTTGCTTCAATGTATCCAAGGCATGAGTATCCCTGCCAACAATCAGCATGTCATCAACATACAAAACCAAGATAATCAGACTACCATTTGCTGCCTTCTTTGTGTACAAGCAATGATAAACTTGACTTATCTAAAAGCCTTGAGACTGCATGAAAGTATCAAACTTATGATACCATTCCCTTGGAGCCCATACAAACTCCGTTTGAGCTTACAAACCATCTTCTCTTTGCCCTTAGCAACAAAACCCTCAAGTTGCTGCATATATATGTCATCATGCAAATCAACATGTAAGAATGCAGTCTTTACATCCATCTGTATGAGCTCCATATCTTCAGTTGCAACCAAGCCCAAAATGGTCCTTAGAGTAGTTATCCTAACTATGGGAGAGAAGATCTCATCAAATTCAATTCCATGTAATTGCTTGTACCCCTTTGCAACCAACCGTGCTTTGTACTTTGGCGAAGAACCACAAGTGACCTTCATCTTGTAAACCCACTTGCACCGAAGAGTTTTCTATCCTTTAGGTAGTTGCACCAAGTCTCAAGTACCATTCTTATCAAGTGATTCCATTTCCGATAGCATGGCCTTGAACCACTTCTTGCTATTTGGTCTAGTCATTGCTTCCTTGAAGCATGATAGCTCACTGTAGTCAGTAACCATGACATAATCTGTAGCAGCATGCTGCGCACTGGGATTTGGATGCCTTGAAGGTCAGGTTGACCTATGCAGCAAAGGTTCTGCATTTGCTAGCTACTACTGGGCCTGCAAATCTGCATTTACAGGTTGCGGTCCTAAAATAGGGCTTGTAATTCTGCATTTACATGTTGCTGTCTTGAAATACGGGCCTAGATTTTGCATGTACAAGTTGTGAAATTCTAGCATGTTGTCTTGACAGTTCAGGCTGTCCTAACTGCATGTTTTTAGGCTGAAACTGTGGTGTATCATGGGCAATACCTTGGTAGTCATTTCTAATACCATTTCTTGCATTTTTAGGAGTATTTACAACATGTATACAATGTTGTCCACTGCGCATAAACTACTATCCAACAAGTACATTCTCCCTGGAAACAACCCTCTTGACTTCCTCAGTCTTCTTGGGTTGCTTGTGCATGCGATCTTCACACGAAAGATGATGTCATTGCTGCATACTATCTTTCTTTTCTTGGGATCCCAAAGTCTATACCCCATCTCACACTCATCACCGTATCCTAGGAATATGCATTTATAGGACTTTGGTTCCAGTTTGATGTGTTCTTCTTTCCATATGTGCACAAAAGTTTCACAGTCAAATACTTGCAAATGAGCATATGAATGTGGCTTGCCCGTCCTCTCTTCCTAAGGGACTCTCCCCCCCAAAGACCTGTTCGGTGACCTATTAATCAGATGAGTGGCTATCATAATAGCCTCTGAACAAAAGCCATGGGATAATGTAGCATGAGATAGCATTGTATAGACCTTATCCTGTATGGTCCGATTCATGTGCTCTGCAACTCCGTTTTGGGATGGATTATGAGGGGCAGTGAGCTCCCTCTTTATCGCCTTACTATCACAAAATGCGTGAAAGGCCTTGGACATGTACTCCCCACCGTTGTCAGAGTGAAGACACTTAAGTGTCTTATCAGTCTGGTTCCCAACCAATGCCAAGAATTTTTGAAACCTGTCAAGCACTTCGTCCTTGCTATGAATAGGATAAACCCATACCTTTTGTGTAGCATCATTGATAAATGTGACAAAGTATTTCTTTCCTCCTAGAGATAACCCTAGCATCTGACATACATCAAAATGTACTAACTCTAGAGGCAAAGATTTCAGTGAAAGAGACTTTTTATAAGATGTTTGCACATGCTTACCATAAATACAATGATCACAATGCTCAAAATTAGCATAACGAAGACAAGGCAAGTGACCCAAACGAGAAAGTACTTTCATTCCTATTTGACTCATGTGTCCCAACCGGCCATGCCACAAGGAAACACTTGGCTGCTCAATCACGACAACAACATGATCACGCATACTAGATACATGGAGAGGATACAAAGTATCACTCTTTGAGCCTCTAGCAATAACCCTAGATCCTTTGCAGATCTTCCATTTCCCATCACCAAAGGTGGTATGAAAACCATCATCATCTAGCTGACCCCAGCACTAATCAAGCTCTTCTTAAGTTGCGGTACATGCCTTACATTTTGAAGAGTGAAGATGGATCCATGCTTGAAACTGGAGTTGCACACTACCAATGCTTGCAATGTCACATGCATAATTGTCCCCAAGGTGGACAACATCATGTCGACCTCCTATATAGTTTGTAAACCACTCATGGTGAGGTGTGACATGAAAATTGGCACCTGAATCCAAAATCCAAGCATGCATGTCATCATCCGTATCAGCTATAAAAGCATGTGCACTGAAACATGAAGAGACAAAGAGTACATCATTCCCACTGTCGCTCTCATGGCTAACTACTTTCACCTCTTCAATCTTTACATTGCTCTTCTTAGCAAGCTGACTCTCTTTCTTCTCCTCCTTGTTGTCATCCCTCTTCTTACCCTTCCCTTTCTCTTTCTTCCATTTATAGCAGTCACATTTGAAGTGACCCTTCTTGCCACACTGATGGCATTCAACATTCTTATTATGTGATTTATTGTGTCCCTTGCTATCAGATTTGCCTTTCTGCTGTGATCTGCCTCTAGTATGCAAGCACTGGAAGACAAACTGGATGCATTGTTCTGCCGATTTATTTCTTCCATGAGTAGAGCACTCTCTACATCAGCATATAAAAGCACAACATTAGAATTGCTCATAGTAGTTCTGAAGGTATCCCAACTCTCTGGCCAGAGTGCAAAGCAAGAATGTAGCTTTGAACTCATCATCAATATTGAACTTCAGAGTGGCAAGCTGGTTGAAAATGGAGTTAAACTCACTAAGGTGAGTAGACATTGTAGTACCCTCTTTCATACACAAATCCATGAGCTTTTTTAGCCAGTAGACTTTGCTTGCATCACTCTTTTGGGCATACAATTCTTCTAGTCACTTCTAAATGTCATAAGCAAAATCCAACCCTTCAATGTTAAACAATAAGGCATCAAAAATTGATAGCTCAATGGTCGAGTGTGCAAGCTCATTCAGCTCATCCCAGTCATCTTGCTCTTCATCAGCTCGTTTTGTTTCCTTTACTTTAATCATCTTTGCTTGCTTCTTCTGCAACAAGATATTATAGCATTGCTTTTGCCAAACTGCAAAGTTGTGTGCTCCTTCAAGCTTCTTGATATGCATAAGATGATTGTTACTATTGCTAGCCATGATTCATAGCCAAATACATGTATGATAGTAAATGACAGCTAATGCCAAGCAACGGAAGCTCCAAAATCCACTCGGTAGTATGTGAGGAATATCCCCAAGTATGTAGCAGCAAGAATATACATCAGATCATTGCCCAAAAGGCCTCAAAAGCATTCAATGACAATAAACATACCAATTTCTTGACAAATATAGAGCGGAATCCTGAAATTCTTGACAATACAGGTGGATATCTTGCAATTCAGGAGTATAGTCTTGAAATCCGTGACAATATAGGTGGCTGTCCTTCAATTCAGGAGTGCAGTCCTAAAATTTTTTATAATACATGTGGTTATCTTGCAATTCAGGAGTGCAGTCCTGACATTCAGGAAAAATCTATCATGAAAATTTAGAACTGAAATAATCTCTTAGATTGATTGAGACTGAGCTCTAAAGATCATGCAAAGTTGCTCAAAACATCATCATAATGTTCTTGCATAGAAACATATCAAATTTCCTGACAATGAGGTATGCTATCCTAAATATGCAAGAAACAGTCCTGAATGTATAGCAATAGACATGTAGGTAAAGCTGATCCAAAAAATGAGCTTTAATCACTGCTCAAATGCATTCTAGAATCAAATCCAAGCATGTAACATCAACCATAAGCATGAATACATGGTATAGAATGCTCGAGACCAAGTCTAGAAGCAAGACATGATGCATACGCAGTCAAAATGTCATTCATCCCTATTATTCCAGAAGCCAAATCTCTATCAAAACCAAGCAAAATGATGACTCTAATCACCCCAAAATAATCTCTAATCATGGATATAACATCTCCAAGTCGTGTAGCACCGAATGGGCATCAAATAGTCATCACATAAGTGAATCATAAGCATTATTCACTCAAGAAATAGTTGTTGCTGTGTTTCTAGCTACAAATATGTCTGCAAAATGAGCCAAATCCTTGCCAAGATTAGCTCAAAATGGCCTCAAGACAATGACACATGGTTCCCAAAGCATCCAACATCAAGATACATCCAATTAGCTATCAATGAGCATCAATCTCAAGAGAGCAGGTGCTGCCCTGTTTATTATATATCTGAATATTGTGTATTTCTAACCTGAAGCTAAATGTATATCAATCCTGAGTGTAATACTACACTTCAATGGTCAATGCTAAGCATTAGATGCAAAGTCTAGAGCTCAGCCATGATGCCAAATGAAGAGGAGTAGCTGTTGTAGGTCTTGAGCATGCTGAAACCAGATCTGCATACCCATGCTGATGGCACCTTCAACCTTAAAGAGATTGGAATGCTGGTCCAAGTGTTGGAGATGATGGGGAGGGTCCCCAAGTGACCAATGATGGCTGCCAACAAGCTCAAATGATGAGGGAAGCTTCAAGCTTCAAGAAGAAGCTTCAAACCTTGCTGCCTTACCTATAGACTCTTCATAGTGAACTCTTCTTCAACTTCAAGCTCCTGCACCTGAGAAATGCCAAGCTCTTGATTGCATGGACCAAGCTGTCATACCACTTTGTTGAGTTAGCTGCAATGGAGCTTCTGTGTAGAGATGCAGGTTGAGAGAGAGAAGAGATAGAGACACATGATTTGTGGTATTGTGAAGAGTATACCTCAATAATGATTTTAGATAGGTATATGTACCATGTACAACCTAGCCCTTATGGGCGGACACGGGCACTTCCCTTTATCCCAACAGAAAGAAGAGCACAAGATGCTATAATCTCCCCACTATTTTTATTGCTAGAGGGATAATGGTCTCAAATGGTTCTCCTCTATGTATCAAGACATGTTCTTCAAGGGGATGATGATCTTAGATGATTCTCCCTTAGGTGAACAATTGATGAAGATATCTATCCTTTTTGAGTGCAATGCTCGCTCTTATGTAGTGGATGATTCCACTAGCATGTAATATTATACACATTCGCCAGTATTAGGATTTGTGTTTTAAGAGTTCTTTTTGGTATTATTTTTCATAGGTGATTACTTGTGGAGTATCCCTTGGCCATTTAATTTTGTGATCAACCTTGACTTATAAGCCTCTCCTTAACATAATGATATTTCATCTCAATGTGCTTAGTATATTCATGGAGCACTGGGTTTAATGTAATTGCCAACACACTCTACTTGTCAGTGAAGATGGTGGTAATAGATGATTGTCCAACCACCCAAATTAGCTAAGAGACAATTGAGACAAACACATTCAACTATAGTTGTGAAAGGTGCCCTAGACTCATTTCATAACTAGAAGTGGCCATAGTGCATTGTTTCTTGCTTGACCATAATATGTGTGAGCTGCTGCCAAGCATGATGCAAAAAACCACTTGTGGATTCATGAGTATCGTAACAACCAACCTAGTTAGAATTTGAAAAAGCATGTAAAACTGGTAATAATGATCCCCTCTTAGGCTAAAACAACCCAAGCTGTGAGTACCACTCATGTGGCAAAAGATCCGTTTCACTACATGTGAATGCTTAATGATTGGGTTATGCATAAATTTGCTCATCTATGAGATTGGAAACTAAATATTAGGAATCATAATGCATGCATGAATCAAACATCCAATGGCCTATTGATAGAGGAACACATCAAAGCTATGTTTGGCATCATGATGCCTCAACTTCAAACCTGTCTCCATAAGAGTACCAAGAAGCTTGTAGTTTTTAGACCAAATCTCTATAATAATGTCTTCACATACTTTGTTTGACACAAAGCAATACCTCCATCATATTGCTTAAAATAGATACCCAAATAATGATGCAATAGGTCCAAATCCAACATGTCAAAAGTCGAATCCAACTCAATCTTAAACTCAGCAATATATGGCTAATTAGGACTAGCACATATCATCGACATAAAACCACAATGATGAGAGGCACATCACCATCATGTGTGATATATAAGGTGCTTCTAGTTAGAGTATATTGAAAATCATATGTAGTTAAGTATGCAGGCATCTTCTCGTACTAAGCCCTAGCTTCTTGCTTTAGACCATACAAAGCCTTCTTCAATCTAGACACTTTGTTTTCTTGCCCCTTCTACACAAATCCATGAGGTGTACACTTCCTCATGTAAATCACCATTTAGAAATGTAGTTTTGACTTCCAACTAATGTATATTCCAACCATAATGATATGCTAATGCACAAATGCTATGAATAGTTGTCATTTGGTAAAGAGCAAAGTTCTCATCAAAATCAATGTTCTTTTGCTTAGGGTAACCCTTTGCCATAAGTACACAAAGTAGATGGTTGGAACACCATAGTATTGCTGTTTCACTAGAAGCAATCATAAGCTAAGCAACAAAAAACATGCAAGTGAGTTACATAAGGTTTTTAACCATTCCAAGCCTCATATGTAGTGATAGATTGCAAAGCCTTAGTGGAACCCCTATTAAGTACATATGTTGCACATAAAATAGCTTTGAGCTAGAAACTATGTGGAAAAGCTTTACTCTTAATCAAGCATCATGCCATCTGCACCATAAGTGATTTGTGTTTCCTCTTGACTATACCATTTTGTTGTGGTGTATATGACACTATACATTGGTGTCTTACCCCGCGTTTGGCCAGATATGCATCAAATTCCTTAGACATATACTCCCTCCCTCAATTAGAATGGAGAGTGCCCACTTTATATCTTGATAAATTTTTAGACATGCTAACAAAAGAAATTTCCACTTAGCTTTTAAACCATATACCAATGAATGTTTGGAGTAGTCATCAATGAAAGTCGTAAACTATAGGTAGTTGCCAAAAGATGCTATTTGCATTGGATTACAACTTACACTATGTATAAGCTATAGTTTACAAACAAATCACACTAACTTTTAAAAACGAACCACATTGCATTTTATCCAATACATAGCCTTTACAAATGTATTTTCCACATGCCTCAAGACTAGGCAATCATGACATCATATCAAATTTTCATAGACGCAACAAACTTGAAAATTCAAATGACTAAAATTATGCATACCAAAGTTTTGTATCTAGAATTGCGTGCGAATCTGCAATAGCATATGCCATGTCTTCCACATATTTTCCATAGTTATTGAGATTATACAACCCATGACTTAGTGAACTTTATGCAACACTCTATCACCATAAGAAAGATCATGAACTGTACATCATTGATAAACTTTACAATCAAGCCAAACTTCACAAGTGCAAGTATTGACAATAAATTCTTTTTTATCTCTAGTATATATAAAACATTCATAAGTGTAGAGTACTACCATTAATAGTAATCAACATGATTTTTCTAACTCCTTTAATAGGATAAGAAAAGTTATTGGCATATGCCATAGTACTGCCTTTAGAGGCAAGCTCAAGACAAGTGCATAGGCTGCATAGAGAAGTAATATTATATTAGCACCATTGTCAAAGTAGCATACATCTAATCCATAATAAACATGTAAGAATCATGTATAGAAGGATAATAAATACATTGCACACTAATGTCCATTTTGTATTTGACACAATATTTATAGATTTTGACTTGGAAGGAGAGGCATTTGCAACATCCATACTAGCCTCTTTTGTCTTAGCCTCTTTTGTAGCACTATCACTTTATTCCTTATTCTTACTATGAAAATAGAATAAGGAAAGGCAAGTCACACGCTGTCGGAGGGGTTTTTGTTGAAAGGTTGAATCCACCGGGGATCAGAAGTAGAAGGAAGTAGAGATAGGAGATGGAAGAGAATACCTAAGTGGTAAACACGACCAAAACAAATCACAATGAATTGAATCAATATGTATTGAAAGAACCTAGAATCTTTGCACTACTTAGAAGCAATCTCCAGGCATTAGTTCTCTTGGAGCTCCTTCGTAGACCAAAATCGTGGATCAGAGAAATCAGCTCATTCTCTGCTGTCCGGAACCCAAATCTGATGGCTTCGTTGGCTGCGAAAGGGGGGTAGATCACTCCTTCTTCTTCTTTCAGTTCAATCTGCAATTTTCAACCTGTTTACAGCGATCGTGACGCG
Organism: Lygodium microphyllum; assembly: GCF_053477565.2. Lineage (NCBI taxonomy): Eukaryota > Viridiplantae > Streptophyta > Polypodiopsida > Schizaeales > Lygodiaceae > Lygodium > Lygodium microphyllum. The sequence goes on along the minus strand of NC_141146.1, from coordinate 151,696,855 downwards.
CGCGATTTTGTCAATCTATCTTTTTTTATGAAAAATCTCCCAATTGGCTGAAAAAGCAACTAGCTTTTTGCATGCCATCCTAATCTAGATGCTTTTTCTAACTTTTTCAAATTTTTACAATAAATAATATAAAAAATAGACTAAAATTATCCAAAAATCTAGTATTTTCGGATAATCCATGCAACTCACACTAGTACTAATGGCTTAGATCACATTGACTCTCTAGATCAATAGAGAAGTCGGATGATGATGCATTCCATACTTTTTCACACTGTGTCCTTATTACATCACGACATCCACTCCCTCTGAACCTGCACATCCTCCAGTATGTGCCAAAATCCTAGTTGTCATTGGATTCTGAGTCCTCCTCATCCTCTGCAACCATATCCATTACTTCTTCATCTTCCATATCTTCCTGGCTAGCCCCTGTATCATGGCCACTATTTTCTTCCAATTCTGGCAACTCATAGGCAGTAGATTCCCGCCTTTTGAATAATTTGATTCTTTTTCCTGCTATCGAAAGTTTTATGGTTGTCCCATCCAGCTCATTTAATGCATAAGTAGCATTATCAAACACCTGTCTTACCACATAGGGTCCAAACCACCTTTTGGAAACTTTACGCATGGCACTATGCTGGTTATCTAAACTGCTATCATAAACCAATATCCAATCCCCATCTTGTATGGTTCTTGGTCTCAGTCTATGTCTTTTGTCAAACCATTTCTTGTTATGTATCCTTGCTGCTCTTAACTTTGTAGTTGTTGCCTCTATGTCTTCTGACTTTCTTTCCAACTGTCTAATGCGTAAGGTCAACAACTCCTCTCAATTCAACTCCTCCTCCCAAGGTAACACACTCCATGTGACTGTCATCTCTTCTATCGGCATGATAGGTTTTTGACCATACATCAATTCTGTAGGCATATATCTTGTAACAGCACTATGAGTTGTTTTGTCAGCCCACAGCATAAGGGAGCAATCGTGGCCACTCTTTTATCTTCTCTCTACATGCTTTTGCCAATGCCTTCACAGTAGGTGGATGACCTCTTTCACTTTTGCCATTTCCTTCAGGGTTATAGGCTGAAGTTAAAGCAAGCTTTATCCCCAACCGTGCAAAGAAATCATGAGCTTCATTTGCATCCAGCTCACCCCTATCTGCTGTAATTTTTCCCACACAGCCATATTGACAAAAGATCTCTTCTAAGAGAAAAGTACATACGGCATTTGTCATCTTAGTACATAGAGCTCTCCCTTCCAATTGATTAGTCAAGTCTTCACGAGCAAGCACAAGATACCTCATTTTCCAAAGACCTGTAGGCATTGTGACCAAATCCACCACCCACTTAAAATGAAGAGACAATGGATATGTGGGTTGCAATCCATCCCGATGTCTCACAGTTGAATACATTTGACATGTTGTACATGTTTCCACAAAGTGAGCAACATCCTTATACATACCTTGCCATCAATATCTTTCTTTGATCTTTGTAAAAGTACCCCAAACACCTCTATGACCAGTCCACAAGCTTTCATGAAATTCTTGCATTACTTTTACTTGTGAAGCTCTGTCACCCGAAACTCGCAATGGCATACCCTGTTTCTTTTTAGCATGTTTCTATAAGTTAGATTTAATGTATGCAATCCACCAGAGCATAGCAATGTTTGAGGTAGCACAACTAGTAATCATACCCAATACCGGCAAACAATCAGTATCAATGACTACATGAGCACCCATAAAATACTCCTTATCACATTTAAGGGCTGTCACAATTCCCCATAATTCTCTTTTAACCTGTGGATATCTTCTCTATCGTTTAGTCAATACTTTAGCAGCAAAGCGTATTGCATACCTTTCCCCTTCCTCATTATCTTGCCCAATTGCCCATCCAATCCCGATTGGGCTTGTATCAACAGTAATAATGATAAGCTTTCCATGTGAATAGTCAGCCTTTCTCAACGTAGGAGCAGATTTTAAGAGTTGCTTCAATTTCTTCATTGCTTTCTGATGCTTCCTTTCCCAATGAAAATTTTGACCTTTCCTTAGAAGCTGATAAAGAGCATCGGCTACATGTGCAAAGTGAGGAATCCATATCAAATAGAACACACATGCACCCAAGAATCTACGCACCTCTGATACATTCGTGCATACATCTCGCATTCTATCAATCCCATCTATTTTTCCTGGTGATGGCCTTTGCCCATAAGGCCCACACATATGCCCAACAATCAAAACCTCTTCAGCTCCAAAGACACACTTTTATCCAGAAAGAGTTAAATGCACCTCTTCTAGACGTGTCAAAATCCTCTCACAATCCACAATATGGTCTGCAACAAACTGTCTACATCCATGAGCATCCATCTCTTCATTCTTTTCATCCAATGCACACCCTTTGATTGCAACATCATCCAAGAAGGGCATAGTCAATTGTGGTATAAAATCCTTGAGTGCCCTATTCATAGCATTTGTCATGTGTGCCACTGAGTTTGTTGCACCTTGTGGGAGAGTACACATCCGTACTAACCCCAAAGGAGTCTTCATGGTTGTGATATCCCTACTTTCAATTGCAAGCTGAAACTGATCATACCCCGAGTAAAGATCAACCAAAGAAAGAATGGATCGCTCTACCTGCAAAAGCCTCTGCAAATTCATCAACCACAGGACCTGCACCCACATTTCTTATGGTCACTTTATTGACTGGTTGCATGTCTTGAATAAATCTCAAAGCCCCATTCTTTTTGGGCACAGTTAACCAACGATTTGAGTACGGGGCTAAAGAAGGCTCCAAGATTTTCATGCGAATCTTTTCATTTAGCAAATCCATCAGCTTTGGCAAGTAAGCTTTAGGCACTGGAATAGGCCTCAAGTTCCATGGTACATGTGGCATAGTAAATATGACCATAGGAGAGACAACATTTGGATCCACACAACCTATTTCACTTGGTTGAAATGCAAATGCCTTCCCATGTCTAGCCAACATCTGCATAAAACAGTTTCTCTCAGTAGGCAAAAGAAACCCTTATGCACCAACTTTCAATTCTTATAATATTTCAAATGTAAACTGATGACCTATATCTTTAGGATCCTGTGAGCTTGGCTGCCTTGACACTTTTTCATACATACCCTCACTCTCCGGTGGAAGTGGCAAACAATTGGTTTCACCTTTTTGTCAACTGTCTTATACTTTGTCTCCACAAGTGCTTCAGCCCATTGTAATCCTTCCTGTTGAGAAAACAATGCTATAACATCATACATATCCAAAGAACATACTGACAACACTCTGTTTTCAGCCTCATTTTCTACATGTATAGTTGCTGAAATTTCAACCATAGTGTCAGTAATATTCAGCCCATAAAAGATGCCTGAAATGCCATCATTTTCAACTAACATACCCAATGATCTCAGTTTCTTAATAGCCCGTTTCATAGATATGCGTTCATCCCTACACATAGCTTCCATAGGCTTAAATCAACATGAACTACTTGCTATAAACTGAGAATTACCAATAGTAAATACATGCTTCATTTCATCAAGAGACGAGTACACCCTCTGAACAGCACTACTGTAGCCCCGCATTACAGCACTGTTAATGAAAATCTAGGTCTTTGAATTCCCTTGCATTTGGAACCAAAGGAGACTCTCGAAGCGTATCACGATTTCTAGGATGATTAACACAAACAATAAGAAATTGGATTGCTTTTCTCACGTCTTTGCTTCTAACTCTTGCATAAGCAGAACCATCATCAAGTACCTTTGTTTCCATACACACACCGGTAATATAGGGATGTCCCAAAATCACTGCATATGAGGAATTATCTTGCACAAAGAAGTGTTGCTCTTCATGTACATCACCAGTTGTCACTTTTACATTAGGACATGCAGCATAGAGCTCCCCTGAAGAATTATTTGCAGCCCTCATTCACCAACCATGATCAGTGTCTATAGGCCATGCACCATTTTCATACAATCCCCGTTCAATGACATTTATCTCAGACCCATGGTCAAGTAAAACAACACACGGAGTTTTATGCTTTCCTATTTTCACTATCGTTTCAGTGGTAGCTCTAGCCCAATGATTTCTTGTGTAGTGACTGCGAGGAATAAATCCTAGAGTCTCTTCTCCATATTGTTGCATTTGCCTTACTCCACCATGCATATTGCTACAAGACAATGCATTTTTAGCCACTTTCTTCTCTTTTCCACATGATGTCCACTGATTAATAGCATCCTGTATAGATAATCCAGTACTTCATGCTCATATTCAGCCCAAATACCCAACAAACCAATTTGCTCTTTAAATTGTCGCAATGCACTAGTGGTATTACCAAGAAACTGATGCTTCCTTTTAATTATGTCAATGATCTCATCATGAAATTCTCGCTTGGCAATGCCAAGCACCTCTCCCAAGGTAAATTCCACCCGACTGTTTAAGATCCGTTCTTCAAGAACCTTCTTAAGATCTGTGGCTGCCTCAATGTCAAATTGCAACCTATATCCTGGCTACTTGCCCTTCTTTTTGCCCTCTTGTTTGTTATCCTATTTTTGCTCTTGACTGATCTCTTCCATAACATGCTCAGAAGGTGGCTGATTTGCAGCTTTAGGCTGATCCACACTTCTTCTTGTCATTCTTTTAGATGTTCCTACAATATCTTCATCTCTTTTTCATTTTTCTTCCACAAGTACATCCGTGTTTTGTACCTTTGCTAAATATGCATACACTGAATATGCAACTACCAGTGATTCCCAACCAGTTATGCCACGAATGTCTTGCCCTGCATGAGTCATTTCACTATCAGTGACCTTTCTCTTTTCAGCTGCATGTAAAGCATGTGTCCATATTTCAGCCTTTGGACCAACCATCACTTGGCCATGCATTCTATCCAACTGTAGACCAAAAGTAGAAGCATGTACCGCCGCATAAGCATTTCGGACAGCCAAGTCTTCCAACAACTTCTGCATACCTCCCTTTCCAAAATTCAAAGCAAGAGGTAATCCCGTTTCTTGTGCATGGATCTTGCCATCTTTCCAAAAGATAAGCTGTCGTGCCAAGGCCTCCTGATAGATAGCACAATCTTTTCTCTCATGCTGTAAACTATCACACCACATACATCTTTTTCTAGGCTTAGGGGATGCTTCCCATTCCCTTTCCTCTTGTCCTTTTTCATCCAATTTTGCAACCTTCAATTGAAGATCGCGCATCCCTTTGACCAATTCATCCAAGACATCTTCCCTAATGAAAGGGAGTGACATATCGAAGGTTGGACTCGAGAGCTATGGCGGGAGAGCAAGACCAAGAAAGGGAGAGACTAGAAATGGGAACTCCAACAGTCACAATGTGTGAGCGGGCCTTCCTTTATTCAAACTGTCACTAAAAGAATAAAGAATAAAGTGACGGTGACGGGTGCCCGCCACCTGCAGTGTGCAGTGACGGTGACTGCCAGTGTAGTAATACATGGGCAGCTAGGTAGAGGCGCCTTTACCCCCAACAACCTCCCACTTAAAGGTGAATCTGCCCTAGTAAGGAGTGAAAAGAAAAAGGAAAAGAAAAATAGTACAACATGTACACATGTACAATAGGATGAGGAAAGACGTCATCTCATCCCACGCCCATCAACCTCTTGAGGAAGGCAAAGCGCTCTGTAGAGAGGCTTTTCATGAGCAAATCTACAAGATTCTGGTCAGTTGAGATCTTGTCAAGATCAACAAACTTGTCCTCAACGACCCCACGTATGAAGTGATACAGCACCTCAATGTGTTTCGTCTTCGCATGGAAGACCAGATTCTTGGCTAACTGAATAGCACTCATAGAATCCGAATGCAGTGTAGGGATAGCATCAATGCCAAGGTCAACAACTAAATGACCCAACCAAATGGCCTCCTCGCAAGCCTCAGTGGCTACAACATACTCGGCCTCTGTAGTAGACACGGCCGTGCATTTCTGCACCCTGGACATCCAAGAAACAACACCTCCAGCATAGGTGAATACATAGCCGAAAGTGGACTTCCTACTATCTGCATGTCATGCATAATCAGAGTCAGTGTACCCCATGACTTCTGTATCCTGGCTACCATAGCATATGCACATATCTGCAGTGCCCTTCAGGTACCTCATAATACCCTTCACGGCATCCCAATGCTTCTTGCCAGGTGTAGCCATATAGCGTGCCACAACGCCAACTGCAAAGGCAATATCTGGACTAGTGGCTATCATGGCATACATAGGACTGCCCACTGTGGATGCATAGGGAATCTTGGCCATCTCGGCCCTCTGCTCCATCTATCTGCGGACAATCAACCTGTGATACCTTCACATAAGAAGGCAATGGATAGCGAATAGGCTTTATGTCCTGCATGTGAAAGCGCTCAAGGACTTTATGAATGCACTCCCTCTGTGACAAGTAGAGGAGTCCTTGATGCCTGTCGCGTCTAATGTGCATATCAAGTATGTGAGCGGCCTGTCCCAAATCTTTCATCTCAAAGCTCTTCTTAAGCTGAGCCTTAAGAGCATCTAGCTCATCATGAGCTTTCCCTGCTATCAGCATATCATCCACATAGAGTACCAAAATCAATAAAGAACCATCACGGGCTTTCTTCGTGTAAAGACACGGATCCATAGCACTCCGACTGTAGCTCTGTGACTGCATAAAGGCATCAAACTTATGATACCACTCCCCAAGTGCATGTTTCAAGCCATAAAGACTTTTCTTCAATTTGCACACTAAGTGCTGCCTGCTAGGTTCTGCAAAGCCCTTAGGCTGCTCCATATAAATCTCATCATGCAAGTCCCCATGTAAGAAAGATGTCTTGACATCCATTTGGTATAAATCCAAGTCAAACTGAGCAACCAAAGCCAAGACTAAGCGCAAGGTGGTCATCTTAACCACAGAAGAAAAGACCTCGTCAAAGTCCACACCATGCTCCTGCTTAAAACCCTTTGCTACCAATCTAGCCTTGTATGCCGACTTGGGGTGTCTAGGGGTACTTTTTAGCTTGTACACCCACTTGCATGGCAAAGCCTTCTTGCCCGTAGACAAGGAAACCAAATCCCAAGTGTCATTCTTATGCAGGGAGTCTATCTCAGACTACATAGCCCTCTCCCAGGAGTGATTGTCACCCCTGCGCATAGCCTCATCATAGGTAAAAGGCTCTCCTGCATCTGTAACCAAGACATAATGCATCGAGGGCTAAAATCTATCAGGTGGACGTCTGTCTCTAGTAGACCGTCTCACGGCAGGCTCTGTTGCCTACCCAACTACCTATCCAACACCCTGACCATGAGCATCTGTTGCAGCTGTAGGCTATCCAACTAGATGTGCGGGAGCTCTCGACTCCTCCGGAAATATGACCCTATGGATCTCAACAACTCTCTCAGGCTGCCTATGCATTTTGTCTTCATGGAAGGCTACATCATGACTGCGGATGACTTTCTGCGCCTGCGGATCCTAGAGACGGTAACCCATCTTGCCTGCATCCCCATAACCAAGGAAAATGCATTTGACACTCTTGGGATCTAGCTTACTTTTCTTGTCCCTGGGCACATGGCAAAATGCCTCACATCCAAAGACACGTAGATGTGCATAAGAGGGAGGTTTTCCAATCCATACCTCCTCTGCAACTTGGAAATCCAAACCACTAGAGGGTGATCTATTTATGACATGCACAGCTGTACTAATTGCCTCAACCCAAAAGCTCTGTGGTAGGCCTGCATGGCTAAGCATACTGCGTACACACTCCTGGATGGTTCTATTCATCCGCTCAGCCAAACCATTCTGGGGGGGTGTAGGGGCAGTCAACTGATGCTTAATACCCCTCTCATCACATAACTGCTCAAAAGCACATGAGACATACTCACCTCCATTATCAGTCCTTAGGCATTTTAGCCTATACCCAGACTGGTTCTCAACCAATGCAAGCCATCTCTGAAACACAGCCAAGACATCGGATTTCAACTTAATAGGATAAGCCCAAACTTTTCGTGAAAAATCATCTACGAACGTAACAAAATAATTTGCACCACCCATAGACTGATAAGGCATGGGCCACAGACATTCGAATGTACCAATGCCAAGGGCTCACTCATGCGTGGCCTACGAGACTTATTATGCGTAGACCTAGTCTGCCTGCCATAAAGACAATGCTCACATGAATCAAAACATGCATAATTAAGGGGCGATAAGTATTGCAAACCAGAAAGCATTTTCATTCCCTTCAAAGACATATGGCCCAAACGAGCATGCCAAAGAGATACATGTGGGACTGACAAAACATGATCAAGGGAAGAAGCGGATACAATCAAGGGGTAGAGACTGCCAGCCTTGGCACCTCTCGCAATCACAAGTTTGCCATGAGTGATCTTCCATGCAAAGTCTCCAAAACATACATGATATCCTGCATCATCAAGCTGTCCAGCTAACATAAGACTGCATGTCAAAGCAGGTACATGATGTACATCCTGCATAACAAAATTGTTGCCAGAAGGAAACTGCAGCCTAACATCACCAATGCCCACTATATCAAGAGAGCTGTCATCACCCAAGCCCACAGAACCCGAAACAGTACGGTATGAATGAAACTACTCTCGGCAAGGTGTCACATGAAAGGACGCACCTGAGTCCAAGAGCCAACACTGTGCATACATAGAGTGTATCTTTGTCATCTGTGAAGCACTAGAAGAAGCTGCTAGGATATAATCATCATCATCAACATTCTCAGGCTGCATAACATTGATCTCTTCGATTTTAACACTGGACTTTGCAGGTACTATGCTGCGATCAGAAGACTTATCCTGCACTTTGTCTTTCCCCTTATCTTTGCATCTTTCATTGCACAATTCATGGCATTGTGGCCTAATATGGCCCTTTTTTCCACAATGGTGACAAGTATAACATTCTTGCCACGGGATTTGCTACGTGACTTCCCATGAGACTTGGACTGAGATTTCTGAGAATCCCGTCCACGGTCACTACCACTGCCGTGCTTTCCATATCCATCATTCCTGCCTCTAACTGTCATAGCATGAGACACACGAGAGGCATCCAAATTCTTACGGTTAATCTCTTCCTGCAGAAGAGCACTCTCAACATCATATAATTTCAAGGTAGCAATAGAGGCACATAATGCAGTGCGGAATACATCCCATGACTCATTAAGAGTATCAAGCAAGAAAATAGGAGTGACATCCTCTGCAAAAGTGATGTCCTACGAAGTCAAGTTCTTGAGTATAGCATGGAACTGGCTCAAGTGAGCAGACATAGTCACATTCTCCTTCATGCGCAGATCCATAAGTTGCTTCAGCCAATATATCTGACTCGCTGGACTTTTCTTGTCATAGAGATTTTTGATCTTTTCCCACAGTTGCCATGCACTCTGTTTTTTCTCAAAGACATTATAGTGAACCTGTTCTACGAGAGACAATACAATAGTGGACTTGCATAACTCATCAAGCTCAAGCCATTCCTCATCTGGCATAGTTGCAGGCGGATGCCCGCTTAACCTCAAAGGTTTGATCTGTGATTTCTACACCAACACCTGCCAAATTTGGCTCTTCCAATAGGAGTAATTCATACCATCAAGCTTAGTGATGTTGAAAATAGCATGATCAGTGGACGAACTCGCCATAATGCAGGCTGGAAGACTATAGAAAGTTCAAAACTGCTTGCTATTTACTGTAGAAAATGACCAAAAAATCACCAAAATCGAGGAAAAATAGCAAAGAAAGTGGAATCAAAGTTGCTGCCCACCAAGTACTAGTGAAAGTACATCATTTCAGAGTGTTTCAGCATGAAAAATCCATGTCAGTCCATACATATATGCTTGTTGTAATAAATTTCAGATTTTAGTAAAAGAGAGCTAACAGTGCCAAAATCAGATCCCAAGGCAATCAGATACTGCCAAGACCAAAGCCGGCATCATGCGAGCATAGCATAAGCATATGACGATCGATAAGCATGAATCCAATACCCAAGTATGTCATACAGACATCTGCCAGTGAGTAGGCACACCCCCCAGGCAACGGGGCAAAGTGTTCCTGCCACTACCAAAACTTGACACAAGTAGGTGTCAATTCACAAAGATACGGATCCAAAACTGAGACTTAGCTCATAAGCATACAGTCAACCAACACATATGATGTATCATCCCAAAAGGGAAGAAGTCCCAAAGTCTCAAGTGTCTGTAACTACTCAATAGCATGTAACAGCTCAATGCATAAAAGTACCACCTGCTCAATGTCTGATAAGCATTCAAGAATGCTCCCACTGGCAAAAAAGCCGTATGTACGAGCTCAAGAGCTCAAGACAAGGCAAGACATAGTGCCAATGACATAAGTCCAAGACAATACATCAATAGTACATCCCGAACATGTAGGCGGTAGAGCATCTGTATGTAGCATCCATAAGCATGTAAGACATCAAGTACATCCCAAGATACAACTCTGGCAAGCCAATAAATAGCTCAAGTAAGCTCCGAGAATCCAAGGTCAAGCCAAGACCGAGCTCCAGTAGCAATAGGCTCCAAACAATGTAACTAGCATTTAGTAATGGCATAGGCTAAGCATGTCAAGACCGGTCAGACATAAGCAACATACATGCCATAAGTACATCCAAGACGGAGCATCCAAATGCTTTACAAAGTGAGCTCAAGCTCAACCAACAATCCCGAATCAAAACCAAGCTCTATGTCGAGCCCCAAGTGTCAATACATCACCATATATGTTCGAAACATAACTCGAAAAGCATAGGCATAAGTATACATGAGTAAAATGACTTCAGCCCAACTATGTACAGTAGTTATTTATTGTTCAAAACTGAGAATTTCAGCACCAAAATCAGCTCCAAATGGTTGCCAAACAATAGACATACATTCCCCTAACATCCGGGCATCAAACAGGACCAACCGAGCATCAAATGACAATGCCAAACAAGCTCTACCATCAAATGTCAGTGTAACACTGTCATAAACTGCATGTGGACTGTTATGACAATCCCAAAACAGTGTTAAATCAGTCCAAATGCTATGCCAACACATCAACCATCAAAACCAAGCATCAAAGCATGTTCATATGCCCGAAATGGAGCATTTCCAAGTGCCAATGGAGGGGGAGAGCTGCTGTTGTGACTCTCAATGCTGAAGACACATATGGGAGGGCTGCGTGATTCCGCCAACTGTAAATGTTGGTCTTGGGGCTACAAAAAATGGTGGCCAAGCTTCGGAGGGGTCTGATTAAAGCCAAGGAAGGCCTCAAACAAGCTCCACCAAGTCTTGTTCAAAGGCAAGTGAGATACGAAGTAAGGGAGCTTCAATGGTGGCTGCCCCAATCTTGTTTACAGCCAGTGAGACCTGAGAACTGAAGTAAACCCTGAAGAAAATGATCAAATACCTCTGATGTAATGCCCTGAAGGTGCCCAACAATGTCGAGAAGGTGCTCGAGAAGCCAGGGAGTGACGGGAGCTCGAAGGAGTCGGATATGGCTGCCGGGAAGGAGACACAATGCAAGTAGGGAGTTGATGGGATGCTGAGAATGCCACAAACCAAGCTCAAGAGTCGGAAAGCAAAGCTCTGATACCAGTTGAAAGGGAGCGACGGATCGAAGGTTGGACTCGAGAGCTATGGCGGGAGAGCAAGAGCAAGAAAGGGAGAGACTAGAAATGGGAACTCCAACAGTCACAATGTGTGACCAGGCCTTCCTTTATTCAAACTTTCACTAAAAGAATAAAGAATAAAGTGACGGTGACGGGTGCCCGCCACCTACAGTGTGCAGTGGCGTTGATTGTCAATGTAATAATACACGGGCAGCTAGGTAGAGGCGCCTTTACCCCCAACACCTAATAGAGGGAACAATAGTAGGTACATCCATAGGGTTAGCCATAGAAGCAGGTGGCTTACTGGATACATCAACTGTCTTGCCCGTGACAATGGGCAAGCTAGAGACATGCAATTTTTATCTTCTTCTATGCTTCTGCACAAGTGCAGTAACAGCTTCCTTGACATGTCTCCACTCTGTTTTCAAACCCGTCTCTGTAGTCTGATCCTCCAGCAAATCGTCAAGCTTCTCTTGAAGCTCAGGATCAGCTGCCTATAGAAACAATTCAATTTTTTGACTTGTAAGAGCTTGTTGTTTTGCGAGATCCAACTGCTCAAATCGACTTTCAAATTCTCTTAACAATTCTGTAGCCACAAGACCCTTATTGGGTTGTATAACCCACTCCTGAAAAGTCTTGTGCGTAATCAAACTGGTGTCCTCAATGTAAAATTCTTCCCTGAGTGTCTTCTTGAAGGCTACCCAATCAGCATCCTGCAAGTATAATTCAGTAATCCGTGCTTTCAGTTCATGAACAGTAACACGTACAAAATACCGGCTCCATGCAGATTGAGCCACTCCAAAGAATTCCATCTTTTGAGCATAGGTATGTACATATGCAGATACATTCCTGCCATTGAATAACTTCATCTCACGCTCAACTGCTTGCAAAGCATTCATCACAACACTTTCTGTTTAAGCTGAAGCTTGCATCACTTGTTGTTGTTGTTGTACCTGCATAAGCATATTCATATTTTGCACCAACTGTTGCAAAACATCACTAGAGAATGTATTCGAAGATTCTCCCATCTTGTCTTTCTTCTTTTAACGACCTTTTACGTTGGGTTCACCAATGTCGAAGGGGTTTTTGTCGAAAGGTCGAATCCATCGGGGATCAGAAGTAGAAGAAAGTAGAGATAGGAGATGGAAGAGAAGATAGAGAATACCCAAGTGGTAAACATGACAAAAACAAACCACAATGAATTGAATCAATATGTATTGAAAGAACCTGGAATCAATGCACTACTCAAAAGCAATCTCCAGGCATTAGTTCTCTTGGAGCTCCTTCGTAGACCAAAAACGTGGATCAGAGAAATCAGCTCTTTCTCTGCTGTCCGGAACCCAAATCTGATGGCTCCGTTGGCTCCGAGAGGGGGGTAAAACTCCAGGACACCTCACCTGCTCACGGATCTTCCAGATCACTCCTTCTTCTTTCAGTTCAATTTGCAGTTTTCAGCTTGTTTACAGTGACCGCGACACGCGCAATTTCGTCAATCTGTCTTTTTATGAAAAATCTCCTAATTGGCTGAAAAAGCAACTAGCTTTTTGCATGCCATCCTAATCTAGAACCTTTTTCTAACTTTTTTAGATTTTTACAATAAATAATATAAAAAATAGACTAAAATTATCCAAAAATCTAGTATTTTTGGATAATCCATGCAACTCACACTAGTACTAATGGCTCAAATCACATTGACTCTCTAGATCAATAGAGAAGTCAGATGATGATGCATTCCATACTTTTTCACACTGTGTCCTCATAACATCACGACAACGTTGTGACAATTGGAGTTTCCACATATGAGATTGCTCTCTTTTCTTACTCCAACCTCCATAACTCTTGCTTGCTTCTTTTGCTTTTGCTCTCACTCTTGCTCATCCTTTCCACCTTTTAACTAGTATCAGATTGGGTAGTCAAGGCGCTTCATCGACCTTCACTTTATCCCCAAGAAGAGAGCTTGATTCATAGCTTTCATGGCAGCCACTCATTAAAGCATGCATCAGACTCATTGCTTCTCAGATCGATCACATAACTTTGATCCTTGATATGGCCCTTTCTTGGGGTGCTTTGACAAGTGTCCATTTAGCATCAAGGCAACTAGCACCACCTCTTGGACAACTCATCTAATCAGGCTTGCTATCTACACTCATCCCCTTCAATTATTTCTAGCTCCATTTCAGCTTTAGATATTGTTCAAGATTTGGTAAACCTTAGCACTTTCTCTCGAGTACTTTTGACTTAATCTCGAGCATATTTTAGAGAGATTGGAGTCACTCATTGCTTCAATGTTCAACATGACCGTCGTTCACTATTTGGGGTAGTAAATATTTGATGGTTTAATATTGTACTAATGCTTACGGGGCAAGTTTATGATACATTAATGATGCATTGATGCTCATGAAAGGTTCTTGGATCGATTAGAGATTTTTTAGGTCAATATTGGAAGGTTATTTATGATAACACCCTATGGGTAGCAAGCATACAAAATGAATGCTAATGTATTTGGTGCCTACATGCTACTTGGGGATGCTATATGGACTTATAGATGCTTGCCATTGCCACTAATGTACATACTTGGATATGCTCTCATTGAGATTTGAGCTTTGATCTTGAGCTCGAATATTTACATATTCCTAGTGGCTACTTGCTTTGGAACTTTATTAGTTATGGGCTTGGTCACTTTGTTATGTATATGCTCCTGGATATATATTTGATGCTTCTTGATTTCATGGATGTTACAACAATTACGTCTTGAGCTTACATTGCTCTTTGCCATTTTAGATTTCGTTCCACTAAGAGTAGCTTGACATTTATAATTGTAGAGCTTGGCTTATTAGAGATAGTGGGAGTCTCTTGTTCATGTATACATGCTAAGTTGGTTTATGCATACACCATCCTTGTAAACTTTGATCATTGTGGAGTGATTCATAATTTGATTTGTACACCTTGGTACTTCCTCTTATCAGACGGGTTTGTCAGCTTTGGATGCATACTATGTTTATGTACATGAGCTTCACTGTTCATATGCAGTGAGTTTGGTTGCAATTTCTTGGATCTCCTTGTTACTTGAGAGATCCCATATGCATAGTCAACTTATGTGTATGGTTACCATATTGGTTGGGATGCATTTATGTATTAGCATCTTTGGGAGTTTGATAGTATTTGGTACCTTGGTGGGTTATGTTGCTTCCTGACACTGCTACTTGCATTGTATATCCCAATTGCTACCCAATTTTCCACACCACTGCAAGCTTGTTACTTTGGTCTTTTACATATAGTTACATACTCTTTTACTATAGTTTATGGACAACAATGCTGAAATTCAATTATGAGAAAGTCTATTGAGAGCAAACACTTGGTTTAGTGCATTTTATTTAGTGGATAGCCATACACTGTATTACACCTTGCTTCTTGCATTCAGTTTTGGGTTGATTTTGGGGGTGATTTATTGTTATTAAAATAGCTTGTTCACTCTTTGCTTTGCAATCATAATGGTATCTGTCTCAAGTGCTTCTCGACATAGTGCCATTTTCAACATAGATAAGTTGGATGGCAATAACTTCAATTATTGGAAGGTTCATGTGATCATAGTTTATATGACATACATTAGACTGATAACATGCATAGAAAGACTAGCATTATGCAGACAAGTGAGCCTTTAGCTCTTATTCATTTGGATGTTTGTGGTTGAATGCCTTGTTAGTCCTTGGGTGATGCAAAGTATTTCATTACATTCATTGATGATTTTACTCACATAAGTTTTGGGCCTATCCTATAAAGCAAAGGTCAAAAGTTTTGCCTACTTTTCAGTGTTTTCTTGCAATGGTGGAAAACTAGACCAAAATACCCAAGGTTTGATAATGGAGGTGAATGTCTCCAAGGCATTTGAGTAGTTTTGTGGTGAGAGGGATACTAAGTGTTAGTTGACCGCCATCCTAGAATGGTATTGTAGAATGCATGAATAGCTCTATTCAAGAAAGAGTCCGAAGTATATTTAGTTAGATAGGCTTACCACATATATTTTAGATTGAGGTAGTTATTATTTCCATTCACTTGATTAATAGATCCTTGTGCACTACTATTGGTAGTAGAGTCATAGAGGAGGTATGGTTTGGTAAACCTCCCTCACGTGCCCATTTGTGAGTCTTTGGATGTGAGATATTCTACTGTATTTTCAAGACAAACACAACAAGCTAGATTAAAAGTTCATCAAATGTATCTTTCTTGGATATAGTGATGAAGGTGAGATGGGCTATCATCTTTGGGATCCATCGACTCAAAAGGTTATTCGCAACCATGATATTATATTTCACAAGAGTATGTTGCATGAGTAGCCAAAGCCAGTGATTGAGGTATGCAAGGTGATATTTCAAGAGGAGCCTCCTATTACTGCACAACTAGTCCTAGCTAGATAGCTTGCACAAATTTGCTGATGATGTAGTAGCCTTGGATCCACCTGTTGTGTAGGAACATGATGTTAAATAGAGAGGATAGGGTGTATATGCCTCCCAAATAGCTTTGAGATGCTCTATTAGAGGCTTGTATCATCTTGATTATTATGAGCACTCTATGAATTATGTCACATGACAGATTCTAGTGAGTCCCTTACTTATGAGGACTCTATGTGTGTTTAAAACCCTTAGCAACAACTCTTGCCTTATAAGCCAAGTTGGGATGCCCAAGGGTACTTTTTAGCTTGTACACCCATTTGCATGGCAAAGCCTTCTTGCTGTTAGGCAATACAACCAAATCCCAAGTCATATTCTTATGTAGGGAGTCCATCTCAAACTGAATAGCCCTCTCCTAGGAGTGACTGTCACCCCTCCACATAGCCTCATCACAGATGAGAGGCTCTCCTGCATCTATAACCAAGACATAATGCATCGAGGGCTCAAATGGATTAGGTGGACATCTAGCTCTAGTAGACCGTCTCACTGTAGGCTCTACTGCATGTCTAGCATCTTGTCAAACACCCTGGCCATGTGTACCCACTATTGTTGCAGGCTGTCCGACTAGCTGTCTAAGAGCACGTGGCTCCTCCTGGAATATAACCCTGCGTATCTCTACCATCTTCTCAAGCTACCTATGCATCTTGTCTTCGTGGAAGACTACATCATGGCTGCGGATGACTTTCCGCGCCTGCGGATCCCAAAGGTGATAACCCATCTCACTTGCATCTCCATAGCCAAGGAAAATGCATTTGACACTCTTAGGATCCAACTTAGTCCGCTTGTCCTTGGGCACATGGCAGAATGCCTCACATCCAAAGACACGTAGATGCGCATAAGACGTCCATATCTCCTCTGCAATTTGAAAATCCAAACCACTGGAAGGTGATCTATTGATGACATGCACATCTGTATTGACTGCCTCAACCCAAAAGCTCTATGGTAGGCTTGCATGGCTAAGCATACCGCGTACACGCTCCTGGAAGGTTCTATTCATCCGCTCAACCAAACCATTCTGGGGTGGGATATAAGGGGCGGTCAACTGACTCTTAATACCCCTCTTGTCACATAGCTGCTCAAAGGCACATGACACATATTCTTCCCCATTGTTAGTCCTAAGGCATTTCATTCTATGCTCAGTCTGGTTCTCAACCAATGCAAGCCATCTCTGAAACACAGCCAAGACATTTGACTTAAGCTTAATGGGGTAAGCCCGGACTTTACGCAAAAAATTGTCAATGAACATCACACAATACTTTGCACTACCCATGGACTAACAAGGCATGGGCCCACAAACATCCGAATGTACCAATGCCACGAGCTTACTCATGCATGTGCTACCAGACTTCTTCTGCGTATTCCTAGTATGACTGCATAAAGACAATGCTCACATGAATCAAAACATGCATAGTCAAGGGGTGGCAAGTACTGCTGCAAACTAGAAAGCTTTTTCATTCCCTTCAAGAACATATGGCCCAAATGGGCATGCCAAAAGATACATGTGGGATGGAACTGACTGACAAAACATGGTCAACAAAGGACCCATTAACTACAAGAGGATAGAAGTTGCCAACCTTGGCACCTCTAGCAAGCAAAAGTCTGCCACGGGTGATCTTCCAGGCAGAATCCCCAAATGAAACATGAAACCCAGCATCATCAAGCTTCTCTACAAACATAAGACTATATGTAAGCATATGTAGATGATGTACATCCTATAACAAAAAAATTACTACCAGTAGAGAACTACAGTCGTACATCCCCAATGCCAACAATAGCAAGTGACCTCTCATCACCCAAGCGAACTGAACTAAAGATAGTACGGTAGGAATGGAACCACTCACAGCATGGTGTAACATGAAATGAAGCACCAGAATCCAAAAGACATCACTGCGCATACATAGAGTGAACCTCAATCAACTGCATTACATCACAAAAACTAGCTGCAAATATGTACTCCCCATCGAAGTCATCAGTCTGCATGACATTTATCTCCTCGATTTTGACACTGGATTTTATAGCCATAATGCTACGATCAGAGGACTTTTCATGTACTTTGTCTTTCCCCTTCTCTTTGCGCTTCTCATTGCACAACTCATGACACTATGGGCATGTATGACCCTTCTTGTGCAATGATGACATGTCACATTAGTATTTCTCCCTCGATACTTGCTATACGACTTACCATGTGACTTAGACCTAGACTTATGCGAGTCTCTATCACGACCATACCCATGGTCATTCTTTCCATTACCATCTTGTGGGAGCTTTCACTCAACCGCCAAGACCCACGGACCGCTTATTGTTCAAGCGTTCCAAGCTGAGCACTAATGGCTACCTCTCGCATAACCGACGCGCCATCCATATCTATGGGTGTAGTGAGCTTACCTCTGTGCCGTTTGAGTTACCTCCTCTCCCGCACACTCCGGTAGCTCCACGATCTAAGTGCAAGCTTCAAGCAAGCTCCATCCTCAAGCTCCATGCTCCAAGCTCCATTGCCGCGAGCAAGATAAGAGAAGACAAGAGAAGAGAAGAAGAGAGGAGAAGATGGAGAGCTTCTCCTCCTCGGTCCCTCACCCTCACACACTCACTCCCTCACACTCTCACACTCCCTCTCTCAAGCACAAGCTCAAGCAAGCAAGAACAAGAAGAAGAAGAAGAAGAGGAGAGCTACTTTTGGCCACACACAAGAATGAGCTTCTCATTCACTTTTCAACTTTATATACAAAACCCTAAATCCCTTTTGGGCGGTCATCCCCTTTTCCCCTTTTTTACATTCAAGCTACCAATGAGTGCCAAGGGAGGGTTGAAGTAAAAAACGAATTTTTTGCAGGTCTTCAAGCTGGCCCAAAATAATCTGGGGCCTATGGAAGGGCTGGGCAAGGCCAAGGCAAGGTTGGGGGAGTAGTCAAGGACCCCCAGGAGCTCCCTCTTGAAGGGCAAAGTCACTGGTAGAGAGTAGGCTTCACAAGAAGCAAGAGGACATGACTGCCTTGCTTCACAAAACCTATGGACTGAAGTAAATTAACAAAAGAAAGCTCCAATACCTCTAAAGGAACGCCCTGAGGGTGCCCAAATGGGTTGGGTAGGTGCTCGAGAAGCCAGGAACTAATGGGAGCTCGAGAGAGTCGGCTATGGCTGCTAGGAAGGAGACCCAATGAGTGTAGGTAATCAATAGGAAGTTGAAGGGGTCACAAACCAAGTCGGAATTCTTGAGCAAGCACGCTCTGGTACCAATTGAAAGGTGAGAAGGATCGAAGCTTGCTTGGAAGAGCTATGGTGAGAGAGCAAGAGCAAGAAAGAGAGAGAGACCAAATGGGAACTCTAGCAGTCACAATGTGTAACCAGGCCTTCCTTTATTCAAACTGTCACTGAAAGAATAAAGAATAAAGTGACGGTGACGGGCACTTGCCACCTGCAATATGCAGTAGTGGGTAGTGTCAGAGCAGTAACACATGGGCAGCTAGATAGAGGCACCTTTACCCCCCAACAATATCTTCAAAGCATCCGTAGCATTAACAATCCCAGCAATCAATGTGTCATTAACATATAGTACCAAAATGGTAAGGTTGCCATCAAGGGCCTTTTTCATCTAAAGACATAGATCCATATCACTATGGGAATAACAATGTGAATACATAAATGCATCAAAATTGTGATATCACTTCCTACATGCCTACTTAAGTCCATAGAGACTCTTCCTTGACTTGCACACTATATGTTACTTGATCTTTTTTACAAAGCCCTTAGGCTACTACATATAGATATCCTCATGCAGATCCCTATGTAAGAAAGCTGTTTTCACATCCATATAGTACAAGTCTAGAGCTATTTGTGCAATCACTCAAGGCCAAAACTAAGCGAAGGGTAGTCATCTTGACCACAATAGAGAATTTCTCGTTAAAATCAACTCTCTTTTCTTGTTTAAATCCTTAGCAACCAAACATGCCTTACATACTATCTTAAGGCAACTAGTGATGCTCTTTAACTCGTATATCCACTTGCATGAAAATACATGTTTTCGACTAGGCAATGCAATTAAATCCTACATATGATTCATATGCAGTGAATCAAACTCAAACTACATGGCCCTCTCCCAAGAGTGACCATCAGCGTGTTTGCCTTCTAAAGAAAAACATATTAAATGCTTTTTGTGCATGACACTTTTAGCGGGTTTTCTAGAATCTTCTAGCTCTCAAGGGAAAATTCTTATGGTGACATGATGGCAATGCTTCAGGTAGCAACGCTAAGGCTCCGAGTGATCTACGCTATGCCTCGAGTGGTCCAAGTAATATGTGTGATGGTCCAAATGCTCCCTGGTCCATGTGACAATGTGTTCCAAGTCTATGGTGGTGATGCAATGGTCTGAGTGACCAATGAATGGTCTAAGTGTTGATCCAAGAAATATTGTTTCTCAATTCAATCTGATAGTGGTCTTGCTTAGATCAATGTATCGAGATGTTGCTCGTGTTAATACTACGGAATCATAGTTGTTCCTTGCTCGAATCAACACAGATGTTACTACTCAGGTTAATGTGATGTTTTGAGCTGAGTCAAGAATGGTGACTTATGCTCTATTTGGTGCTTTCAACATACTACAGTGATCTTTTCTTCGAGTGGGGTGGAAATTCTTTCCACATGGTGCTATGCAACATCCATTATGCAACAATTATTTGGTGATGATGTTGCTACCTACTCTAGGCAATTGGAGCTATTGTTGTGCTTGGGATCCCAGGGACTTTGATGTAGCGCACAATGATGGCTAGCTCTTGAGGCTATTGAAAAATGGTAATGGATTTTGGGACAATCCTCATGGTAATGGTATTGATGATACTCTAAGCCTTGCCCACACACATTGTTGATAGTGTGCTCATGGCAGGATGAGCCTCAACTCTTTGGCTCAATGCATAGTGTACTCAATTCTTTGTTAAGGAAAGAGGGTAGTGTCTCTACTAGGACAAGAGGATATTCTTCACTAGAGTCAAAGGATTGTCTCTAGTAGAGACACATAAGGTAGTACTTTGTGTCCATGTCAAGCTCGAGTTGCAATAGTTATGTGGTGCCTCATAAGGTCATAAGCAAGATCATACAAGTTTTCAACCAAGATGTAATCAAGATTGGGTCAAAGCACTCTAGCTTTCCTCAAGGGGGGGAATCTCGAAAGGTGAACAAGGCAAGTGCTTAACCTCTATGAAGAGCCTCATGGTGATGTACCACTTGGTCAATACTTGCAATGGATAGAGAGCTTGCCTCAAGTCAACACTTGAGTTGATGAACTACACATGTACACCTTGTGCTCAAGAAAAATGGGAAATCCCTTCTCCTATTAAGTTTAGAAGATCTTAAAGCACTATCTAAGATGCACTTAGTTCTTCTCATAAGGTCATGAAACTAAGTTTAAGTGATTTACCAACCCATCTTAGTAGTCTACAAAGTGTCATAGCTCAAGGTTGCAATGACCTTGCAATTTTGCAAGGTCGCAAGATACCCCTTTTGGTTTTAAAATACAATCCATATAAATGGCTTAGTGACTTTCAACATAAAGAGATAGATCACTAAACCAAATGCAAATCATCCCTTCTAGACCGGAAAAGGCAAGCTTGCTATGTCTAGTTGCCCGATTCCTAGATGCTAATCAACTCACAATGGGTAGGTGAGTATGGAAGGGTCATGGCTGGTGCAAAACCTAAAATTCAGCTATAAAAACCTACAATTGTTTATAAGTCATGAGTTCACAAACTTAGAAGGATTAATCAACCCAAACTATGCTCACTGGGAGCCCCAAACTAGCTTTTTGAGCCCCTAATTGGCCTATCAAGTGCTTGTAATAGCTCCCTTGACTCTAAGTGGCTCAACCCTCCTTCATTGCTGTAAATATTAGTGAATTCTATGGTATGGAAGTAGAACCCAAGGCATCTCACACATCAGTCCTTACCTTGTCAAACTATGCACTCTTTTGTTCCCATAGGAAAGAGCTAGTCAACCCTATAAAGAGGACTTTCTCGACAAATCATGCAACCCTTGCAACACATGTGGTTAGTACTCAAAAAGAATCAAAGAATTTTCAGGTTTGCATCCTTCTTGGGCTGATCACATTAAGATTTTAAATATTTCCAATAGTTTCAGCACACTCATAGCTAGTCATTCTAGCCTAGTGATGTTATGGTAGCTAGTCTATCTATCTATTCATCCCAATCGGTTTTAATGCCTAATGATTTCATGTTCAGCCCAAGATCAAAAAAATTTATTTAAAAAATAATAAATTATAAAAAAAATGCTAACTTGAATGTGTCATCAATAAAAACACCCACAAACAGCCTACCGTACAATTACCATTGACTAGCTAATCCTCATTCGACTAGCTTCAAAGCAACCTTTTGATCCCAACCAATGAATATTCAAAAAATTCACAAAGATTTTATAGTGAAACTTTAGCAAATTCAATTCCAAAACAAGTCCACACAATAGTCTCAAACTAGCTCTCGTAAGTCGTGATTATGCCCACTTATAGTATGTAGTTGGTATATATCTTGTGCAAGTCTAGTCGACTATTATAAGATCACCAACATTCCATGCAAGTTCAAGTCAAAAATTGAATTTTAGGCTGAATTACTAATACTAAATGACTAGTGCTCTTCTTTCCCTTCATGCGCTTATATTCTAGCCTTTGCAAGCTACCCGTGGGAATTGTGACTAGCAATTTGTTAATCTATTGGCACTATTCTTTGCTCATTTTTTCAAAGCATTAATTCTCATAAAAATTTATCATAAATCTCAAAAAACTCAAAAAAATATCTAGCATCATCCACATTACTTTACCCTTTCAAAATATGCTCCAAAACACACAGTTAGCAAATAGTGTACCTAGTTATTACAAGTACCACCACCTCTAAGAGCCCCTTTCTTAATTCATCAAAATTGGAAAATCCAAAGTTATTACAAAAAATTCATCCTATTTTTATGCTCCTTATGAGTATCTTTTTGTCCTGCAAAAAATTCGTGATGATATCCACACTCAATGCTCTTTGCAAATACTCAATCATTGATTGTAACTAGCTAGTTACCATCAAACTCCCTACCCATGATATGACAATGTATCCCATGATAAAATTGATGAAAATTAGTAAAATCAAGGGAAAAACTTGCAATTTATATGGCTTTCTAGCCTACAAAGCTCATCCAACTATCTAAGAACATGTCGTTGCCTCTATTGTATGATATGAGATTTACGACAAGTGAAATTATTTTATTTTATGTTTTTCCCAAAGAAATTATGACCAAAATGATTTTTTCATAATCTAGAAAATTTTTTCCACAATCCAACCTATCCTATGAAAAGAAAAATACATGCACAATCCACGAATCAGTATCCTTCCAATCCGTCAGTGTTGTCCTAACTAAGACATGTAAGGTTTCCCCCATCAAGTGTGTCATGGCAAGAAAACCCATCTCGCTCAAACTCGGTGTATTCCACTTGCCATCTATGGTTGGAGGCTTGAAAGAGAGATTCCCTCATGTCTTGGCAAATGGAATCAAAATGTAGATTCGAGTTCCTACTTGTCGGATCTAGACATGAAATGCATATCACTCATGTGCCCTCTCTAACCGAGTTTGCTCATGGTCTCTCACCCCACTAACTCTACTTCCATCAAATCTCACTCATTCAGCTAGCTATGATAGCTATCCATAGCTTGCTAAGCAAGAAGAATACCAAAAAAGAATAGTCAAAATAGGAGACTCACCATGTTCTAGTTTAGACGAGTGTTGTGAGCTTCAAAGCTCTGACAACTCCACCAACATCTGCACCCAAGCACAATAAGCGAAAGAAATCTAGTGATAACACTTCAAAGGATGCATAGGGATGTGCAACCCATGGGAGTTGCACGCTTGTGAAGGTGTAGTTTTGGAATTGCAGAGGGTTTCCATGGCGTAAAGGTGAAAGCATTAATGATATGGTTGGTGATGCTGACATTGTGTTTCTTGCTGAGACATGGGAGCGGGAGACATGTAGAATTCTGGATATCCCAGGGTACATAATTCATAGCCCATATCAACTACATGTAGGAAAAAGAGGGCAAGGAGGAGTTGCATGCATATACAAATGTCATTTGGAAGGAATGATTGATGTATGCAAAGTAGACTGACATAAGCGATACATATGGATTATGCTCAAGCACACTACACCAATGTACATTTCCGGATGTTACATTCCACATAAGGAGTCCCCCTTCTATGTACGACATGAAGTGGATTCGCAAGAACCTCTTGAAGATTTGAGTATGGATATACGCACATATATGCAACAAGGACATGTGATGGTCTTAGGTGACTTAAATGCGCGTATTGGAAGTATGCAATTTCAACCCATAGCACATGATGAGCTAGATAGGGAAGAGGTTGTGGATGTAGATTCACATTGGTGTAGACAGTCTGAGGATATAGACATTAACGCTCATGGACGTGCTTTGATGGATATGGTTAATGGTTTGCAGATGCCGATATTGAATGGTATAAATTGTTTCCCCGATACTGAAGGATATACCTGCTACTCAGCTAGTGGAGGTTCTAGTGTGGTAGACTATGCAATGATACACATGAATGATCAGAGAGTTCTAGTTAGGTGAAAAACATCCAAAACCGGATCATATAGCTTTGGGCTTGACACTTGATATTTGCTACCATGTAGGACATGTAGGGGACACTATAGGTACTGGTGCATTCTGTATTGATGTGGACAAGAAACAAGCATATGTTGGTCACCAGGATAGTCTTATGAGCAATCTTACTAGGAGCACATGGGTTGATCTGAGAAATGCAATGTTAAATACGACTATATAGGTTTTTGGGAAACCAAAGAGTAGTCACAAAAATGTCAAAGGATTGCCATGGAAGAAATGGTTTGATGATGAATGTGAGGCTACATGTAGAAAGCTAAAAATCCTCCCTAAGGAACAAGAACGAAGTGAGGCGAAAAAACGATATAATGCTCTCGCGTGTAAAAAGTGACGACGATACGTAGTGAAGATGCTAGGGAGTTTGAGAAATGTCCAAGGCAAGCATGGGGAAAATTGCAAACCAAACGGTCAAATGTTATGGGGGATTTTACAGATGCTGACATGCTATCGTATATGTTATAGAACTTTACATGCATAAAGGGTACAACCCATCAAATGTGATGTACATATGCAGTCATTTAGTGCTCTGTTCACTTCAGAAACATTGGAGGCAACCCTCAACAAAATGGCTAATGGAAAAGCATGTGATACTTTGCAGTTGAACGCGGAGATGTTGAAATGGACAACAAAGGAGACGAGATTGTTTATGTTGCATGTGATACATCATGCTTTTGCATATCGCTTTCCCCAAGAATGGCAGGAGAATTGGATACAACCGTTGCATAAGGGGGAAGATCGCAATTTTCTCACAAACTACCGCACTATTATGGTCAATTCAGCCATAGCAAAGCTATTCAGCACTATCCTGGAAATGCAATTGAGTAAATGGGCAGAAAGTAATACCAAATGAGCTTATGGACAAGCATGTTTTTGCCTTGGTCATAACACCATAGACCATTTGGTTACTTTACGTGTGCTTATGGATGAGACTCAGCTTGAGGGAGCAACCTTGTATTGATGTTTTGTGGATTTTAAGAAGGTTTTTGACACCGTACCAAGAGTTGGCTTATGGCAACGAATGCAAGAATTAGGGGTCCCAAATTATCTATGCATGGGAATTTACAGGATATATCAACGTGGTGCGCCGCCTCAGAGGTCGCAGCTGGCTGTCGCAAGTATTTTGAGAGTAATATGGGAGTCAAACAAGGTTGCCCACTCTCCCCTACATTATTTGGTTTATGCATTGATAAGCTAGAGGAAATACTTCTCACGGCTATGAATGAAGAGGAAGCCAAAAGCCCGCATACTGGTATGTTTGCCATCTTGCTCCTACTTTATGCAAATGATGTGGTCTTCTTTACATATACTATGGAACGGATGCAGCAATTCATGGGGATTCTTGAACGATTTTGTCAAGATAGTGGTTTGACGGTGAATGGATAAAAAACAAAGCTAATGGCTATGCAAACCAAGCAATCAAAGACCCCACCAAGAGTACATTATGTGGGATAGTCTATAGAGGTAGTATCTACTTTCAAATACTTGGGGATTGAGATACCTATACAGAGACCACAGATGGCATACATGTGTGGAGTGATGGTTAGCGGCAGGGAAAAGCAAGTATTATCACTTTGAAAATGAACACAACCGTACAGATACTAAATGCTGGAAAATACGTTGTATGATTTTTTATACATATGTTCTACAGACTGTATTATATGAAGTGGAAGTGTGCGGGGGGGGAGCATCTCCTCATCTGCATGGAACGACATTGAGAAGCTACAAAAAGCTTTTATTTGTAGACATTTGGGCATCAAAAGCACCACACCATATGTAATTATGCTTTTGGAAAGTCACCGTTAGCAAATTGAGGTACATGCTATGATCTGAGTACTGAGATATGCCACCCGAGTATGTCAAATGGATGACATTAGGCTCCCCAAACGAGCATGGGATGCTAGCACATGCCTACAAAAAACGTGGAAAAGTAAAGTGCTTTCAACAGGATGGGTGCTAGATATGTGAAAATGGTTTAAAGGGTGGGGAGTGGATAGATGTGTAGATATGGCGTCCGAAGATATATGCATGGACACGTTTCAATCAGACCTCTTACAAGCATATCAAGCAAAACATCAAAGCAAGGGAGCAAATGGCAAACTTGCTTATTATAGTATACATATCTATCCTTCATGTTGGGAATCCTTCGTGCAAGTAGAGGCACACACATAGCCATATATAGCCAACCTGCTCTCAGTGGTATTTAGATAGAGTATTGCATGACTTTGAACTCGATCACACACTTTATTGATTGAGACAAGTGCATAGAGTGGACAGGCAAGAGAGACGAGGTTATGCAAGCTGTGTGGACTACAGAGTGTAGAATCAAAGGAGCACATGATTATGACATGCCCAACATATGCACACATACGAGCTGACATTGATATCCCTTTACAGGGGCCACTTCACCAGTTTTTGACCACTACTCTATTAAAGATGTGGGATCTAGAGCATGGCAAAGGCGAAAGCTATGGAGGATGGAAGATAAAGACACAACTCATGTTGACATGACAATGTAGACAACTGTTACACAAGTGAATTAGGTTTCAAGATTGAGACTTGAACTACACAATCTTGTGTATGGACAACAGTGACACAAACACTTGACAGAAGAGACAAGTACTATTGCATTATCATCATATGAAAGTGATAGTTCAAGTACATCATTATATAGAGTTCTTTGGTAGCACTTAACATCCATTGTGCATATGGGATTTTGTTTCTCTTCCTAGAATGGACTGCATCTTCCTAGCCTAGCTATCCTATACAAAGGGACTAAAGTAGATGTGACTGCAAATATCTCAATACCCCTCCTCAATCACAACCAAAAGTACAAAGTGTGTAGAGGATTTAGTGAAAGTAACACCTTCAAAGTGTGGGCACACCATAAACATGGCAAAACACCAGAGGCTGTCGTAGAAAAGGCTAAGTGTGGGTACCACAAACATGATGGACATCCAGAGGCTGTAGCAGGGGCCTTACAAAGTGTACAAAGGCTGTAGTACAAGGATAACTGAGGAGTTTTACAAGTTTATGTTTGAGACATTAGAGCTAGGAAACACAAAACTAAAAAAGTATATCTGAATAGAAGGATTGATGAGGTGTGTCCTTCTCCTGGTGGTCTTCTTCTTCTTCTTCCTTTGCTCCATTTTCTTCTTCTTCTTAGACTGCAACTAGATAGGCCTTTGGGACCTCTTTCTTGCATGACAGAACTTCTCAGTATGTCTGGTCCTTTTGAAGAAGTCACAGAAGAGCTAATCCTTCTTGCCATTGTACCTGGTTCCAACATATAATGCATGCTCATCTCTAGAGGTACTTGGTTCTTCCTTAGTTTTTAGCTTCTTTTCCTCCTCTAAAAATGATGCTTGGATATCAACAAGTTCAAGATTTGGCATGTTGATTAAAGTTGTTGATACATTATTATATTCAGGAGGCAAACTCTTAAGTAGAACACCAATGCAAACATCTTCTTCCACTTTAATGTTGATTCCTGCAAGTTGGGTTAGAAGTCCTTCCATGTAATTTAGATGTGTGGCAAGTGATATGCTGGACTTCATTTCAAGCCTGAAAAACTCAATCAGGAGACCATACTTTGATGATTTAGACTGTGCACCGAACAAGGTGTCAAGTCTCTTCCATGTATCCTGTGAGGTCTCACAATTATCCACATGGTGGATATAGCTGTCGTCTAGCTCTAGTTTGATAATGGCATGGGACTTATCATCGTTCTTTTGCCAAGTTACAGCAAGATCCGCATCACGAGGCTTCTTTTCTTTTCCAGTGGTAATGGCCCAGAGGCCCTTCTTCATCAGGATGAGTTTGATTCGGGTCTGCCAGGTGTGAAACCCGATTCCTTTGAAACGAGCAGTTGGAGAGTCTTTGCCCATGTTAGACTTACGGAAACAATAGCAAATCAACTTCAGAAATATGAGATTTATCAGTGGAAGAGTTGATTACAATGTGTCAAGAGACACAAGTAATGACAATGTGAAAACACACTATGCGGAGACTATGTCTGTGTTGATGTTGAGCTTGAATCTTCTTTATTTCGGGTCATCAATCCTTCTTCAATCTTTCCAAGTTCTTCCCCTCCTTGATTTGATGCTAGGACAATAGATCAGAGTGGCAATGTGTTGCTCCAGGTGGCAAGAGAGAGAAAATAATGAGATTTTTAAGCTTGAGTGGAAAATTGGCTATGGTGGATTTTAGGGTTTCAGGACAGGGGCCTGGTTTTTTGCTGATTGCAAGAGTTATGGTTGATCATTTTCAAATTTTTTTTAATGGAAATGTAGCTCTTTTCAAGGCCTATCAAAGCCCTATGATCCTCATCCAGATCGCGGCCTTTAGCGATAGCGGCAACAGCTCGAACGTCAGTAGGTGCAGTCTTGACAGCAGTGACGAATTTCAGCAATGCCGTTGCATACAGTGGCCAATGTCGAGCTGTGTTGTGCCACAATGATTTGCCTGAAGTTGGGGAACAACTTTGTAGAAGACATCGGGGAGAGTTATGCCCTCTATTGCAAGATCCAACTCCTTAAAGTTGGCAGGGTCTATCTGGCTATGGCAGACACACAGGGTAGCAACTGTGTAAACTCACAATGCTGAGCTATGGAGTGGCCAATGTCAGGCTCTTATGTGATATAGAGAAGCCTTGGGAGTCAAGGAACAAATTTCTAGAAGAGAGCAGGTTCAGATATGATCTATGGAGAGAGATCCAAGAGCTTCAAGTTGACAGGGTGCTGCTGGCTATGGCTACCAAGGAAGGTCAAGTAGAGATGGAGGTGAGAAATGGAACCATGAGCTGAACTTGAGCTGACATGAGGTTAAGAGGGACCGAGAGAGCAAAGAAGTGAGTTATGCCATGCTCGACTAGGCTCTGATACCATGTTAAAGATGCGGGATCTAGAGCATGGCAAAGGCGGAAGCTATGGAGGATGGAAGATAAAGACACAACTCATGTTGACATGACAATGTAGACAACTGTTACACAAGTGAACTAGGTTTCAAGATTGAGACTTGAACTCATAAACGCAATCTTGTGTATGGACAACAGTGATACAGACACTTGATAGAAGAGACAAGTACTGTTTCATTATCATCATATGAAAGTGATAGTTCAAGTACATCATTATATAGAGTTCTTTGGTAGCACTTAACATCCACTGTGCATATGGGATTTTGTTTCTCTTTCTAGAATGGACTGCATCTTCCTAGCCTAGATGTCCTATACAAAGGGACTAAAGTAGATGTGATTGAAAATATCTCATCATACCCCTATATCGAAGTTAGGGGCTCTCATCACCCGCATGCTACGCTTTCGGGCAAACCAAGCTGCATAGATCATTCTTTCACTGTAGCTACCCCTTTCCTACCATGGGGGAGGAGAATCATTGTATATCTGGAAAGATCCCATGGGTCATAATTTGGCCTTCCGTGGATGATAATAAACTACTCTATCTCTCTCTCTCTCTCTCTCTCTCTCTCTCTCTCTCTCTCTCTCTCTCTCTCTCTCTCTCTCTCTCTCTCTCTCTCTCTCTCTCTCTCTCTCTCTCTCTCTCTCTCTCTCTCTCTCTCTCTCTCTCTCTCTCTCTCTCTCTCTCTCTCTCTCTCTCTCTCTCTCTCTCTCTCTCTCTCTCTCTCTCTCGGTCCCTCAAGCCCGTTTGGACTTGGATACCATGAGGCAGACCCAAGAAGGTTTTCAAATAAGCAGGGGGGGATTGATAACACCCGAAATCCCAGATAGTTTAGTTGTACGGAATGTACGTAAAGATTTTATAGCTATATCTGAAGCTCTTTCCACCTGATGCAACAACTCAATCTCTCTACCTCTCAACTTGGGAAGGAATCCCACGAAGGTGAGGAGAAATGGTAGAGGAGCAAATCCAAAGCAAGAACCAATACACAAGCCCTCAAAAAACCTCTCTCTCCCTACGTCAGAAAGCTTGTATGGATAGAGTACTCAAAGGTGAAGAAACTGAGTAGTGGTAGAGAAGCAGACAAGCCTTTGTTGCATTGGTCATGGAATGAGTTACGACTAAGGTTTCCCACCTTATATATGAAGTTTTAATTTGTTGAAGCTTGGACAAGGCCATGTTTTCTATCAGTGCCTCTATTGCCCATTCACTTAAAGCCTACCCTTAGGGTCTTGCGACCCTTCGAGCTATCTATTTTCTACAAGAGGCTGACTCACGCACCTATGCATCATTAATTGCACTTTTGATTTTAGAAGTTGCACAGGAGTGAGCCCATCGCTCAAAAAATTTTAATTTTACAACTTTTACCCAAGCAATGTGGCATTAAATGTCAATACATTTAATGTTGGTTCATCATCAATTCCCATTGCATGTGCTCTCTTTGACTCTTTTCCAATCTTTCACATACTTTTCTCTTTTTCCTGTTGCCCTTGGTTGTTTTCTCTTGCATGCTCCACTTTTGCCCCATTTTTTCATTTTTTACCAAATGGTTAACAATTGTATGGCTTTTGAAACTCACTCAACTTCCTCTTTGTCCTTCTTGTAGCTTTAATAATTAGGCTTACTAATCAAATTAAGATTTGAGACCTTCACATACTAAACACCTATCAATAATAATGGTAATGATCCACTACTAGAGAGTTCATACAAATCAATAATCAATGATTATGCAAAAATGAACTCATTGATATGCATATAAAACAAGTAATCCTAATGGCACTTAGAATTATAACTAAATAAAACATAACCAAAGATATAATAAATGCTCAATCTAACACCATGAACATATCCTTCGCCTATCTCTACACATCTCTGAGTCTAACAAATAAAGATACTATGAGAATTAGCAAGATAAATCATTTTCACTATTACTATATTTTAATTGTGATTATATGTGTGAATACATTTAGGACTGTCAATGCACTTTTCTCATTCTTTAAAAGGTATTTTTTCATCAAACTTTTGTATATGCCTATTCACTTTTAGGACATACTTAGTCTTGTAAATATTCTCTATTAATATCTCTCAATATACTTTGAGTTATGGTCTCTCAAGCTTCTCCTTCTCCAAGTTGTGTATTTACATTCTTGCAACTCTAAACCTAATAATTGATATCAAAGTAGACTTCAATCTCTTGAATAGATTTGTCAACACCTTTTGCTTGACTTCCTCAAATTGGTACTAGATTTGACAAGCATTTGCAAGTCAAAAAAGACAATGGAACAACCATAAGTGCTTTACATCATCAAATTTTTTATTTAGTTTCATTTTGGCCTTCGTTTGCACTACTACTAGTATTCCACATGATATTTTGTATAGAAATTTTGACATCATCCATTTCTATAAATAAGAGCCCTTACAGTCTCCTTCATATTGTGTTGCATAGCACATGTTAGTTTTGTGCATATTTTTCTCTATAGAAGCAACTTTTGCACCAAGTACAATCAATGGCCACGACTAGAAATAATGATGTATTTTGTATATTGGATGTTGAGAACAAGTTGGATGGAACCAACTATCCATTGTGGGCTTATATGATGCATAATGTATTGGTTGCAAAAGGGATTTGGAATATTATAGATGGAATTAAAATATGTCATTGTGCTATTTTAGAAGTTGCAATGTAGTAGAAGCAACAGAAACATGTGACATTGAGGATGCTGCAAGTTTAGATTTTGCTCTAACTAATGCTAGAGCACTGTCGTCAACTACTCCTAAGCAGATTCATTGGGATGGCAGAGATGCAAAGGCTTATGATTTGATTAGATTGTTTATCAAACATACCATGATCGCATATATTCAATCATATAAGATAGCTAAGGAGGATGCTTGGGATATTCATGCTCATTTGTAAAAATGAGACTCTTGTTGCTTACCTATGTAAGCAATTAGAAAGCAAACATATGGATAAAGTTAACTCCATTGGCAATTTTTGAACAAACGATTGTTACAAATGAGATTTTTCTAGACAGTTCACTCCTACAAATTATTCTCAACGGACTTCTTGATTTTTATTAGAGTTTTCTATTTGCTCTTCATTTAATTATGAAAGGCGATCCAAAAGCTTTGATATTTGATGAGCTGATATCTATTTTTCTATAAGAAGAAAAATCTAGATAAAATAGGTCCATTATGCATGTTGCAGACCAAGCTTTTGTGGATAGTCAGAAAGCTAAATTAAAAGCTTCATTTTCTACTAGTAAGAAGAACTGTGCAAATGCTGCTCAAGCAAAGAAGGCTAATTAAGGATGAGAAGAAAAAAGAGAGTCAAATATTTTACAAGTATTATAAGGCAAAAGATTATATTGAAAGATGGAATGGCTAAGCAAGAATGATAGAACAAGCTAAAGAAGCAAGCAAGAGCTATGGAGGTTAGAGCAAGGCCACACATAGAAACTCCAACAATCACAATGTGTGACTTGCCTTCCTTTATTCTGTTGTCATAGTAAGAATAAAGAATAAAGTGTTAATGATGGGTGGCTAGTACCTACACTATACAAGTGTGCAAATAGTAAATATAAACACTAGGCACATGTAGTCTTTAACCCCCAATAACCTTCTACTTATTGCAGTGAATGTGCCTGAGTGAGGAGAAAATAAGAAAAAATGTGACAAAGTACAAAGTGTACAAATAAGTACAATCGAATGAGTAATAGATGTCATCTCATCCTTCATCTATCATCTTCCTAAGGAAGGTATAAAATTCCATTGGGAGACTTTTAGTGAGTAGATTTGCACGATTCTTGTCTATAGAGATCTTGACAAGTCTATCTACTTGTTCTCAACCACCTCTCTGATGAAGTGATATAACAAACCTCAATCTGCTTGGTTTTCACATGATATATTGGATTATATATCAACTATATAGCACTCATAGAGTATACAATGCAGGAATCATATTTGTGATACCAAGGTCTATAACTAAGCGGCCTCTAACCATAGGGCCTCCCTGCAAGCCTCACTAGCTACAATATACTCACCCTTGGTAGTAGATAAGGTAGTGCATTTTTGCACCCTAGATATCTAAGAAATAGCATCTCTAGCAAATATAAAGATATAGATAAAGGTAGACTTCCTAATATATACACGTCTTACATAATCAAAGTCTATGTAATGACTACTGTATCCTAATAGCTGCCATAGCAAAGGCACAAATCTAGAGTGCCCTTAAGGTATCTCATGATACCCTTCACAACATCCCAATGTCACATGCCAGGTGTCATTACATAATGAGCCACAACTTCCACTACAAATATTATGTTAGATCTAGTGGCTATCATGGCATATATTAAGTTGCCCACTATAGGTACATATGGGATATTGGCCATCTCAACCCTCTCATCATCTATAACTCACCTTCACATGAGAAGGTGAAGAGATGCCAATCGTCTTACCACCTTACATATGGAAGCACTCGAGTACTTTGTGAATGTAATCATTTTATAAAGGCAGAGATGTCCCTTGAGTGATTGCATGTGATGTGCATACCAAATATGTGAGAAGCATGCCCCATGTCCATCATCTTAAAGCTCTTCTTAAGCTATGTCTAAAAGATGAGAAGGATCGAAGCTTGCTTGGAAGAGCTATGGCAAGAGAGCAAGAGCAAGAAAGAGAGAGAAGAACAAATGGAAACTCCAATAGTCACAATGTGTGATCAGACCTTCCTTTATTCAATTGTCACAAAAAGAATAAAGAATAAATGGATGGTGACGGGCACCACCTGTAGTGTGTAGTGGTGGGTACTATCAGTGTAGTAATAGGCGGGCGGCTAGGCAGAGGCACCTTTACCCCCAACAACCTCCCACTTAAAGGAAAATCTGTCCCAGTGAGGAGTGAAAAGAAAAAGAAAAGAAAGTACAATGTACACATGTACAACAGGATGAGGAAAAACGTCATGATAGCCAACTGAATAGCACTCATAGAATCCGAATGCAGCATAGGTATAGAATCAATCCCAAGGTCATGAACCAAATGGCCCAACAATAGAATCAATCCCAAGGTCATGAACCAAATGGCCCAACCATATGGCCTCCTTACAAGCCTCAGTAGAGCTGAAATATACTTGGCCTCAGTGGTAGAGAGAGTCGTACACTTCTGAACCCTGGACATCCAAGAGACAGCACCTCCAGCATAGGTGAATACATAGCCAGAAGTGGACTTTCTACTATATGCATGTCCTGTATAATCGGAGTCTGTGTACCCCACAACTCCAACATCCTGGTTGCCATAGCAAATAAACATATATGTTGTGCCTTTTAGGTATCTCATGATACCCTTCATGGCATCCCAATGTTTCTTGCCACAGGTAGCCATATAGCATGCCACAACACCAACTGCAAAGGCAATATCTGGACAAGTGGCTATCATGGCATACATCAAACTACCCACTTGGCCCTCTACTCATCTGTTTGCAGACGTCTACGGACAATCGGCCTGTGAGACCTTCACATAAAAAGGTAACGGACAGCCAATAGGCTTCACTTCCTGCATGCGGAAACGCTCAAGGATTTTATGAATGTACTCTCTCTATGAGAGGTAAAGTAGTCCTTGATGCCTATCGTAGTTAATGCACATACCAATAATGTGAGAGGCCTATCCTAAATCCTTCATCTCAAAGCTCTTCTTTAGTTGATATTTAAGAGCATCCAAATCATCATGAGCTTTCCTTGCTATTAGCATATCATCCACATAAAATATCAAAATAAGAAATGAGCCATCACAGGTTGTCTTAGTGTAAAGACATGGATCCATAGCGCTCCTGTTGTAGCCTTGTGACTGCATAAAGGCATCAAACTTATGATACCACTCTCTAGGTACTTGCTTCAAGCCATAGAGACTTATCTTCAACTTGCACACTAGGTGCTCCTCCCTGCTAGGTTCTGCAAAGCCCTTGGGCTACTCCATGTAAATCTTATCATGCAAATCCCCATTCAAGAATGCAATCTTAACATCCATTTGATACATATCCAAGTCAAGCTGCGCGAGTAAGGCCAAAACCAAGCATAGGGTGGTCATCTTGACCACATAGATGAGAATGGAGCATATATCTTCACTAAAGCTGTTGCAAAGAATCTACTTGGAGTTCACCTTTAGAAACTCAAGATTGGAATGAAGATGTGGTTTGCCTATAAATGGATATTGAGGGTGGATATTTGATATGCTCAACACCCCACCCTCGTAAGGTACAACCAATTATCTATGATAGTAAAAGTTACAAGGCCCTCCTTGCGACTGAGTGCATCGGCAACTACATTCTCCTTCCCTGGTCGGTACTTGATTTCAAAATCATATTCCTCCAATACTTCAATCCACCGACGTTGCCTCATGTTGAGCTCGTTCCAGGTAAAAATCCATTTGAGACTCTTATGATCGGTTACTAGAGTAAACTTGTTACCCAATAGGTAGTGTCTCCAAAGCTTTAGAGCATGGATGACAGCTAGTAATTCCAGATCATGCGTGGCATAATTCTTTTCATGACTCTTCAATTTCCTTGAAGAGTATACTACTGGATGACCTTCCTGCATAAGTACACACCCCAAGGCAAGAATGCTAGCAGCAGTTACTACCTCGAACTCCTTATTGAGGTCAGGAAGTTTTAGAATAGGTGCTGATACCAAACTTTGCTTCAATTTGTCGAAGCTATTTTGTTCGGAAGTTGACCATGTAATGGAAGTACAAGGATGGCTAACTCATGCTAGTGCTATCTCATGTGGTGAATCTTTACCTTCCTATGGAATAAGGTTCCATGGATTTTATATGAAACACTAACTCATGTGGCAAATCTGTGCTCATGGGATATTTAATATGACTATGAGTGGTAGACATTTATTAGATTGTCATAGATTAGAGTTAGTACTAATTTTTTGAAGTGAGAAGGATCAAAGCTTGCACTTGAGAGCTATGGCGGGAGAGCAAGAGTAAGAAAGAGAGAGACAAGAAATGGGAACTCCAACAGTCACAATGTGTGACCGGACCTTCCTTTATTCAAACTATCACTAAAAGAATAAAGAATAAAGTGACGGTGTGACGGGCGGCTGCCACCTGCAGTGTGCAGTGGCGGTGACTGTCAGTGTAGTAATACACGGGCGGCTAAGTGAAGGTGCCTTTACCCCCAACAACTTCCCACTTAAAGGCGAATCTGCCCTACTGAGGAGTGAAAAGAAAAGGAAAAACAACAGGATAAGGAAAGACGTCATCTCATCCCACACCTATCAACCTCTTGAGGAAGGCAAAGCACTCTGTAGAGAGGCTTTTCATGAGCAGATTTGTAGGATTCTGGCCAGTCAAGATCTTGACAAGATCAACAAACTTGTCCTCAACGACCCCACGTATGAAGTGATACCTCACCTCAATGTGTTTCGTCTTCGCATGGAAGACGGCTTGGCTAATTGAATAGCACTCATAGAATCCGAATGCAATGTAGGGGTAGCATCAATACCAAGGTCAGCAAACCAAACGACCCAACCAAATGGCCTCCTTGCAAGCCTCAATGGCTGCAACATATTCGGCCTCTATAGTAGAAAGGGCCCTGCATTTTTGCACCCTGGACATCCAAGAAACAGCACCTCCAGCATAGGTGAATACATAGCCGGAAGTGGACTTTCTACTATCTGCATGTCCTGCATAATCAGAGTCAGTGTACCCCACGACTCCTGTATCCTGGCTGCCATAGCATATGCACATATATGCAGTGCCCTTCAGGTACCTCATGATACCCTTCATGGCATCCCAATGCTTATTGCCAGGTGTAGCCATATAGCGTGCCACAACACCAACTGCAAAGGCAATATCTAGACGAGTGGCAATCATGGCATACATAAGACTGTCCACTGCGGTTGCATAGGGAATCTTGGCCATCTCGACATCTGTCTGCAGACAATCAGCCTGTGATACCTTCACATAAGAAGGCAATGGATAGCAAATAGGCTTTACGTCCTGCATGTGGAAGCGCTCAAGGACTTTATGAATGTACTCCATCTGTGACAAGTAGAGGAGTCTTTGATGCCTATCACGTCTAATGCGCATACCAAGTATGTGAGCGGCCTGTCCCAAATCTTTCATCTCAAAGCTCTTCTTGAGCTGAGCCTTAAGAGCATCTAGCTCATCATGAGCTTTCCCTGCTCTATCAGCATATCATCCACATAGAGTACCAAAATCAATAAAGAACCATCACGGGCTTTCTTTGTGTAAAGACACGGATCCATAGCACTCCTGCTGTAGCCCTGTGACTGCATAAAGGCATCAAACTTATGATACCACTCCCTAGGTGCTTGCTTCAAGCCATAAAGACTTTTCTTCAATTTGCACACTAGGTGCTCCCTACCAGGTTCTGCAAAGCCCTTAGGCTGCTCCATATAAATCTCATCATGCAAGTCCCCATGTAAGAAAGCCGTCTTGACATCCATCTGGTATAAATCCAAGTCAAGCTGAGCAACCAAAGCCAAGACTAAGGCATAGGGTGGTCATCTTAACCATAGGAGAAAAGACCTCATCAAAGTCCACACCATGCTCCTGCCTACCAATCTAGCCTTGTATGTCGGCTTGGGGTGTCCAGGGGTACTTTTTAGCTTGTACACCTACTTGCATGGCAAAGCCTTCTTGCCCTTAGGCAAGAAGGCAAGGAAACCAAATCCCAAGTCTCATTCTTATGCAAGGAGTCTATCTCAGACTGCATAGCCCTCTCCCAGGAGTGACTGTCACCCCTGCGCATAGCCTCATCATAAGTGAAAGGCTCTCCTGCATCTGTAACCAAGATATAATGCATCGAGGGCTAAAATCTATCACGTGGACGTCTGTCTCTAGTAGACCATCTCACGGCAGGCTCTGTTGCCTGCCCAGCTGCCTATCCAACACCCTAACCATGAGCATCTATTGTAACTATAGGTTGTCCAACTAGCTGTGTGGGAGCTCTCGACTCCTCCTGAAATATGACCCTGCGGATCTCAACAACTCTCTCAGGCTGCCTATACATCTTGTCTTCATGGAAGACTACATCATGACTGCGGATGACTTTTCGCGCCTGCGGATCCCAGAGATGGTAACCCATCTCGCCTACATCTCCATAACCAAGGAAAATGTGTTTGACACTCTTAGGATCCAGCTTACTTTTCTTGTCCCTGGGCACATGGCAAAATGCCGCACATCTAAAGACACGAAGATGCGCATAAGAGGGAGGTTTTCCAGTCCATACCTCCTCAGCAACCTGGAAATCCAAACCACTAGAAGGTGATCTGTTTATGATATGCACAGCTGTACTAACTGCCTCAATCCAAAAGCTCTATGGTAGGCCTGCATGGCTAAGTATATTGCGTACATGCTCCTGGATGGTTCTATTCATCCGCTTAGCCAAACCATTCTGCGGGGGGGTGTAGGGGGCAGTCAACTGACGATTAATACCCCTCTCATCACATAACTGCTCAAAAGCACGTGAGACATACTCACCCCCATTATCTGTCCTTAGGCATTTTAGCCGATACCCAGACTGGTTCTAAACCAATGCAAGCCATCTCTGAAACACAACCAAGTGATTCGATTTCAGCTTAATGGGATAAGCCCAAACTTTCATTGAAAAATCATCTATGAACGTAACAAAATACTTTGCACCACCCATAGGCTGACAAGGCATGGGCCCACAGACATCCGAATGTACCAATGCCAAGGGCTCACTCATGCGTGGCCTACCAGACTTCTTATGCGTAGACCTAGTGTGCCTGCCATAAAGACAATGCTCACATGAATCAAAACATGCATAATCAAGGGGCGGTAAGTACTACAAGCCAGAAAGCATTTTCATTCCCTTCAAAGACATATGGCCCAAACAGGCATGCCAAAGAGATACATGTGGAATAGAACCCACTAACAAAACATGATTAAGGGAAGAAGCAGATACAATTAAGTGATAGAGGCTGCCAGCCTTGGCACCTCTCACAATCACAAGTCTGCCACGAGTGATCTTCCATGCAGAGTCTCCAAAAGGTACATGATAACCTGCGTCATCAAGTTGTCCAGCTGACATGAGACTTTGTGTCAAAGCAGGTACATGACGTATATCCTGCATAACAAAATTGCAGCTTAACATCACCAATGCCCACAATGTTAAGAGAGTTTTCATCACCCAATCGCACAGAACCCGAAATAGTACGGTATGAATGAAACCACTCTCGGCAAGGTGTCACATGAAAGGATGCACCTGAGTCCAAGAGCCAACACTGTGCATACATGGAGTGTATCTCGGTTATCTGTGAAGCACTAGAAGAAGCTGCAAGGATATAATCATTATCATCAACATCCTCAGGCTGCATAACATTGATCTCTTCAATTTTAACACTGGACTTTGCAGTCACTATGCTGCAATCAGAAGACTTATCCTGCACTTTGTCTTTCCCCTTATCTTTGCGCCTTTCATTGTGCAGTTTGTGGCTTTGTGACCTAATATGGCCCTTTTTCCCACAATGGTGACAAGTAACATCTGCATTCCTGCCACGGGATTTATTGCATGACTTCCCACGAGACTTGGACCGAGATTTCTGAGAATCCCGTCCATGGCCACTGCCACTGCCATGCTTTCCATATCCATCATTCTTGCCTCTAACTGTCATAGCATGCGACACACGAGAGGCATCCAA
This sequence comes from Lygodium microphyllum, assembly GCF_053477565.2. Taxonomy (NCBI): domain Eukaryota; kingdom Viridiplantae; phylum Streptophyta; class Polypodiopsida; order Schizaeales; family Lygodiaceae; genus Lygodium; species Lygodium microphyllum. The sequence continues at coordinate 151,656,565 of NC_141146.1, read as the reverse complement.
ATTCTTACGGTTAACCTCTTCCTGTAGAAGAGCACTCTCAACATCATATAATTTCAAGGTAGTAGCAGAGGCACATAATGCAGTACGAAATACATCCCATGACTCATTAAGAGTACCAAGCAAGAAAAGAGGAGTGACATCCTCTGCAAAAGTGATGTCTTGCGAAGTCAAGTTATTGAGTATAGCATGGAACTAGCTCAAGTGAGCAGACATGGTCACATTCTCCTTCATGTGCAAATCCATAAGCTGCTTCAGCCAATACATCTGACTAGCTGGACTTTTCTTGTCATAGAGATTCTTGATTTTATCCCATAACTGCCATGCACTCGCTTCCTCAAATACATTGTAATGAATCTATTTTGTGAGAGATAATACAATAGTGGACTTGCATAACTCATCAAGCTCAAACCATTCCTCATTTGGCATAGTTGCAGGCGGCTACCCGTTGAACCTCAATGGTTTAATCTGTGATTTCTACACCAATACCTGCCAAATCTGGCTCTTCCAATAAGAGTAATTCATACCATCAAGCTTAGTGATGTTGAAAATAGCATGATTAGTGGACGAACTTGCCATAATGCAGGCTGGAAGACTGTAGACAGTTCAAAATTACTTGCTGTTTACTACAGAAAATGACCAAAAAATCACCAAAATTAAGAGAAAGTAGCGAGAAAAGTGTAACAAAGGCTGCTACCCACTAAGTACTAGTGAAAGTACAGCATTTTAAAATATTTCAGCACGAAAAATCCATGTCAGTCTAGAGTTATATGATTGCTGTAATAAATGACAGCATGGTATTGAGAGAGGCAATTGCTGACCAAATCACTGCACCAAGTCAATAAATGATAGCCAAGACATGACCAGCCATAAATGGGCATAAATCAGCACCAAACAGTCATCAAGACCCTGAGCAAACACCCAAACATGTTACCAAAGCATCCGTCAATGTGAATAGGCATACCCCCTGGACAGTAGGGCAAAGTATACATAACACTAGCAAGACCTGACACTAATAGGTGTATGCTCACTAGAGTGCAAAGCCCAAGCTCAGGTCAAAAGCAATTCAAAGGTATCAGTGCATGAACCATGCAACATGTAAGTGTAAGAGATCCCAAAGTCTCAAGTATATGCAAAATGCTCGAATAGCATAAACCTCCTACTCAATGTCAGTCAAGCATACAAGATGCTCCCACTGGCTCAAAAGGCGGATAAACGAGCTCAACAGCTCAAGCAAACCAAGTCAAAGTACCAAAGACAGGTAACCAAGACAATGCCTCAATAGCATCCAAGGTCGTAATGGAAAAAGCCAAGTCATAACAAAAAAATCCAAGTCAATGTCCAACTGCTCAAGAGAATACTCAAATGAATGTCGAGACAAGCTCAAACAACTGCCATCCACAGCCAAAGCATAAAGCATTCACCAAAACATCATAACCCGTACTAGGTAGCCTAGGCATAAACCATGTCATAGATGAAATGCCAACTACAAAGAAATGACAGTCAAACCCAAATCGAGCTCTAATCTCAGCTCAAAAGAATTCTGGAGCATAAACAAGACATGTGGCATAGTCCAAATACATCATGACATCATACCAAGTAGCCGGGAGCACCTCGTGACCAATAGGCATAACCCAACTGTAGCATAAATAGCTTCAGCCCTAAAGTTTCCGGCAGTGTCTAACCTCTATAAATTGAGCAAATCAATTCTCAATCCAAGCTCAAATCTATAAGCATACATTCCCGTATGTAAGGGCACCAACCAGGCATAATTGGACATCAAATGCCAAGACACTTGTAAGCATAAAATTGAAGTAACAGGTGGCTGCTCTGTTTGGACAGATCTAGGATTGTTCAAAATAGTCAATGGCTAAGCTAAATGGGCTCCAAATGTGTCTCACATAAGAGGCATAACATCCACAAGTGATCCGGTATCAATAGACATCAGTAGAAGCATCACATAAGCCATAGGCATACAAATACATGCTGTCTCAAACCTAAAATCTATTGTAGAATATTCTATCATCAGAATTTGGCAAATCCAACATCACCATCGCGTCCGGAGCGTGTCAAAATCCCAATTTAGACTCTTATCTTGCCTGAATCGGGTTCCGAATGCCCGAGATATGACAAAAAGAGTGATTTTTTGGGCCAGATTTTGAAACATGCGCAAAAAAAACGTGAGCTAGCTGGGGGGTCTGCTGTCCCACATGTCAACAATGGGGCCCAAAAGGGGCACAAATGGGGGGCCAAAGAAGGCCTACACCAAGCCTCATCAAGCCTTGATAGGCTGGAAGCAAGATCCAGGTGAAGGAAGCTCCAAGAGGTGTGAGCTATGGTTGCCCACAACCTGTGAAAACCGTGTTTACCTAGACCTGTGGACTGAGATAAATCTCTGAAATAATGAAGCAATACTTCAATGTCAATGCCCTGATGGTGCCTCAATAGGCTGGGAAGAAGCTCGAGAAGCCGGGAAGTGACGAGAGCTCAAGAGAATGAGCTATGGCTACCGGGAAGGAGACCCAATGCAAGTGGGGAGTCAATGGAAAGCTGAGAATGCCACGAGCCAAGCTCAAGAGTCGGGAAGTCGTACTCTGATACCAATTGAAAGGTGAGAAGGATCGAAGCTTGTACTCGAGAGCTATGGCGGGAGAGCAAGAGCAAGAAAGAGAGAGAGACAAGAAATGGGAACTCCAACAGTCACAATGTGTGACCTAGCCTTCCTTTGTTCAAATTGTCACTAAAAGAATAAATAATAAAGTGACGGTGACGAGTGCCCGCCACACCTGCAATGTGCAGTGGCGGTGACTGTCAGTGTCGTAATACACGGGCGGCTAGGCGGAGGCGCCTTTACCCCCAACATTTTTTAATCAATTGAGATTCTTCCACAAAAATATTTTTGTACTTGACAAGATACCTATGATACTAATTTTCAAATCTAGCTGTGGTCTGATCATGGTCAAGAATTACGTCAGGAACTAAAATTTTAGTATTTTCCTCTAACAAAGGAGGGTCACCAACAATAGCAATAACCAGGTGTGTTCCCTTAAATGGTTTCAACAAACTAATGTGAAAAGAATTATATTTGCTAGTAAGAAGAAATACCTAATCTAAACGCATTTTCATTAATCTTGTAGAAAATATGGAGGTATCTTAAAACCTAAATTTCTAAATAATGCTATCCAAAAATAATTAGAAAATTAGCCATCACGATTAGAAAGTACAAACTTAGGAAACCTGCGAGATTAAAAAATATGATGTTAATGAAAATTTTAGTAGCTTGTAAGACACGCATAGTCTTTTTTGCAAGGAATAAAATGTGATTGTTCTTATTAAATCTATTGACTACTAAATTATATCCATGGAAATGTGTTGCTATGGGCCATTAGGTATAGGTAGGGGCATAAGCAAACCATATGATTTTCTATGATAATGTTTTATATGTTGATGCACAATGCATTCAAACATAAATTCTCCTATATCATGCTTCATTGCGTGCTAGTAAAAATATTATTTGCATACAACTACGTAGATTGAATACCTCTCTATTGCATATAAGCAAGTGCATGCATTTTAGTCATGGCAATATTTCAAAAAGTTACATTAACATGGAGCTTTCTTTGATGGTATAAAAATTCATTCACTAGATTATAAAAAACTTTGGTATTATTATTCTAAAATCTTTGCCAAATAAAAGAAAAATCTGGATTTGAAACATAAATAAGAATCATAGCATCAAAAGTTTAAACTTCAACACTAAAAATATGATTTAAATACACACTTTTGATTCTATCAAAGCCAAGTAAATGATATGCGGTAATATTTTCCATTGCCTTACAACCCAATGTATTGACAACTACATTTATATGACCTAGCTTATATTGAATCATTAAATGTAAAATTTTAATAAAGAAGCACATTTAATGTGTTGGCAAAAATTTAAAGATTGATTCAATAAATATTTTATAGCTTGTTAATCAGTTTTTATGAGAACTTCAATCCCATAAGGTAATGTTTCCAAACATCCAAAGCATGAACTACATCAAATAATTCTTTACCATAAGCATTGTAATTTTGTTTAGAGGACTTTAGTTTACAACTCTTGTAGGTAATTAGATGTTCATTTTATATTAAAACTACACCTACACTTGAACCATTAGCATTGTGACAATAACAAAGAAAGGTTGTGAAAAATTAGACAATTGAAGAACAAGTGCATCGCTCAATTGAGATTTCAAAGTGTCAAATGATTTTTGTTGACTAGGATTCCAACAAAAAATAATATTCTTATGCAGCAATATAGTCAAGGGCCAAAACAATCAACGAAAAATTTCTGACAATTTTTTGCAAAACACAACTAATCCTTGAAAAGATTAGACTTCATATGCAATCCGAGGATAAGGCTTATCATTTATGGTTTGAAATTTCTTAGTGTCAATTGTGATACTTTCAACACAAACTACGTGTCCCAAATATTCAATTTGATTTTGACATAATGAGCTCTTATTAGGATTCATATACAAATGAATTTTATACAATAATCAAACACAATGCAAAGACATTTCTTATGCTCCTCTTCCAATTTACTAAAAAAATGTATATCATCAAAGAAAATAATTATAGAACCTTAATAATCTTAAAATTTTATATTCATCATCCGTGCAAATGTAGTTGGAACATTAGTGAGAGCAAATGGCATAACATTAAATTCATAGTGTCCAAACTATGTCCTAATGTAGTCTTAAATATATCATCTAAATTGATATGAATTTAATGATATTTTGATTTGAGATCTATCTTGCTAAAATTTTTGGCTCCCTTAAGTTTATCAAGCAAATCATCGACTCTTGAAACACATATCCAATTTTTTACAATCACTTTATTTAGAGCTCTATAATTAATGCACATTTGGTATGTTTTATTTTTATTTTTGACCAACAAGACATGTGCACCAAAAGGAGAAGAACTAGAATGAATCAAACCCTTGTTTAACAATTCAATTACTTGTCTTTGGATTTTTTTTTGTGTGTAAAGAAGTGTGCTTATATGGAGCTTTGTGTAGTGGAAAAATAGTGGAAAAAAGTTCAATTTTGAGGTCTAATTTTCCTCAAAATGGTGACAATTTGCGGGGAACCAGAAAATCCTGGAAACAACGAGACATCTTCCCTATATTGAGGTTTGGATATATTACGTTTTGGTAATCATCCTCAAAACAACATTATATGAATCTAAAAACGTTTTTTATATGTGGTAATATAGAAGCTTCAAACTTTTCTACTTCACTCACAAAAAGCATGCATATTTTTTGTTGTTTCCTATGTGCTCTCTTAGCTTGCATATGACTAATTAGTGAAAACAATTCAATTTTAGGGTCACTAGTTAAAAAATTTATTTATCCTTGGAATTCAAAAGTTATTGTGTGAATATGATCATCAATGGAAGAATTAAATTAATGTTTAAAAGGCGTACTAAGGATAATGTCAGATGATTAAAGAGGTGCAACTAGGAAATCACATTTTTCTTTATATGTGCTTATAGAAACTTCTAACCTTTTGATTTTTCGTGTTCTATTGTATCTAACCCCTTGAAATGCATATTTAGCTTTGGGTGAAGGACTAGTCTCTCTATTTGCAACCTCCTAAAACCAGGTTTTTTGAAATAAAATCATGGGAACTACCATTGTCATGCAAAATTTCACATTTGATTTATACACATAACCTTTCGTCTTCAATAAAGCATGTAAGGAAATAGGTGTACCTAGTTTTTCTTCAGTCATTGCTTCTTCTACAATGTATCTACGATCCAATCAAGAGTGTAGTCAGGTATCTCCTCAATGTTGTGCAACTACCAATTGTTGTTGGGTGGAAATTGAACCCAACAATTTGATTGAAAATGTCCAGATTTTCCACAACAACAACAAGTAAACGTGGGCCTTTTATCTTAAATATTGAGATTTGCAATTTGAGGCTTTACCTAATTGTTCAAATTATTGTTTGCATACCTTTGTGTATTGTTGCTTTATTATTGGAAGTTTGATGATGAATTAAGATGATAAGGCACAAAAGGTTTCTTTGGGTTGCGGTTGTTGTTTAAAGGACGGGATGGATGAGATTGTTGACTGTGAAGCATCTGGGCAATGGATGGAAATTTATTTTCAAGATCATGAGAATAGAAAATAGGTTCATGAAGGAAAGTGAGCTTAGGATAGCTTAATTCAACTTGGATATCGAATTGAAGAGACTATCTTTATATTTGCATTGCAACATGTTCTTGGAAACTTCCTCAAGCATGGATAATAGCAAAAGTGTTTGCCATGATCTTTCCATTAGGTAGACACATTATCGCCTTCTTGCCAATATAAAATTGACCAATTACACCCTACTTGAAGATAAAACTGAAGCGAAAGAAAATATTATTTAATCTTTTCTTAAAAATCGAACCACATTTCGGCTGGTTGGTGCAATGGCAAAGAATGTTCCACCAAAGCAATGCCTTATTTTTCAAATAATTAGTTGTGTACTTGATTTTATCTTCCTATGGAAAAGCTTCTTCATTGAAACATTAAACTAACTCAACCAAGATAAAACAATTTTCCATCCTTTTTCCCATAAAATTTACAAAACTGAAAAAGACTCTTTGCCACTGAATAAGAGCATTGGCATATAGTTTAAAAGCTCTCAATGCCCACACTTTAATCTGCACAATTGCAAACAAGGTAAAGCTATTTCAAGCACCACCATTCCCATCAATACATTTCACTAGAAATATGTCAAAGAGAGAACTAGAGAGAGAGAAAAAGGAGAGAGAAGACTGCAAGAAGAGAGAAAGAGAGTGACGAGGAGAGAGAAATACTAAAATTGGAGAGAGAAAGACATGAAAGAAAGAGAAGCCATGGAAGCTGTGAGCAAGATGGGAGAGAAGGACAGTAATTGTATTAATGTGTCAAAAGATGTTAAAAATTACATATCCTCTCCTTATATACCAATGTTAATGTGACATGGCATAATATCAATATTCTTTTTTATACTAAATCCTTATTCCTAGCTTCTTACAATCCATCCCTTCCCAAAAGTTTTTGTCCTCAAAAACAAACTATAAAAGACTAGAAAAGAATGGATAAAACGTACTACTCTGTTTTTACAGCTTTACAAATGGGAAAATAAATGAAGAATGACTAATATATGGACTAAAATTGAAGAACAAGAGTAGGCCTCAGCTATATACATGATCTAGAATACTTCAAGAGTATATGGAGCCGTAAAATCTTCAACAGATAATCTCAAAATGAAGTAGACAGCTTGCTCTGTAAACAGACCCTGTTGTTGGATCAAATCTACCATAACTTCTAATAGAAGTGTCCAAATGAGGCATGCCATACATCAAAACGGAGCTCTTGAAGAGTACTTTAAGCCCATGTAGATAACTTAATTCTAAAAAATAGGTACGATAAAAACTGTTCTAAAACAATGTGCTGTCATGATCCTGTCTGCACCATAACTAGCTCTATAATCAATCGGCTTCAGCCACTAATGTATCCCTTAAGAAAAGAAACTCATCCAATATAAAATCGTGCCTCCAAGAAGCTTCCTCGGGTGGTAAACCTCTCCATTTAATCAAATATTCCATGATAGAACGAGATCAAAGCTTCTTCTCACGCTAACCTATAACAGCCTCTGGGATGTATTGAATAAGACCTTCTTCATCAATAGGTGGCAACTCATCAATTATATCCACTAGATCACCATAAAAAGGCTTGAGCTGACTAACATGAAAGACATTGTGAATCTTTGTAGAAGAGGGAAGCTCTATTCTGTATGCCAAATCTCCAATGCGCTTAAGGATCCGGTAGGGGCCATAAAACCTGTGAGCAAGCTTATTACTAGATCCATCTTTTAATGTAAAGTACCTAGACTTGGGCACCTTCAATATGACCAACTCTCCTTCTTGGAACTCTAAAGGCCGTCTCTTCTCATCAGCATACATCTTCATTTGGTCTTGAGCTTTCCTAAGATTCATCTTGCATTGTTGAAGAAGGGTTTGAATTCTTTCTGACTCTTCCTTCCCATGAGGATTGATCCTTTAATAAAAGATGATTGTGGGTAAGGGCACCTTGTAACCATACAGAGCCTCAAAGGGTGAAACTCCAATACTAGCGTGGATAGAGTTGTTATAAGCAAACTCAGCCAAGTGTAACCAAGAATCCCAAGAAGTTTGGATATCATAGTAGAAATGGCGAAGATAAGTCTCCAACCATTTATCAACTATTTCTGTTTGTCCATCAGTTTGTGGATGATAGGTCGTAGATGGAGCCAATTTAGTCCCCATAGATGTAAATATGGCCTGCCAAAAGTTACTCATAAACTTTGAGTCTCTATCATGAACAATCACTTGCGGTAATCCATGTAGTCTAAAAATCTGCTCCATAAACTAACTGGCCACTTGAGAGACAGTAAACTGTATCTTGATTGGAAGAAAATGAGCTGCCTTGGTGAGTCTATCTACCACCACATATATACTATTCCATCCCTTCTTGGTAGTAGGCAAGCCAATAATGAAATCCATGGTAATATGAGTCCATTTACTTGTAGAAATAGGTAATGGCTATAACAAACCTCCTAGCTTATGGGTGTTGTCCTTATTCTGTTGAAAATGCATACACTTCATGACAAAGTCCTTGACATCTTTCCACAGTCCTTTCCAATAGAAGCTTTTACTAATTATGTCATAGGTCTTGAAAACTCCCAGATGTCCAACTAAAGGTGAAAATTGTAGTTCAGGAATGACAATCTTGCCTTTCAACCAAATAAGGCCATTTTTGAACTGATAATGCGAGTTTTCTTCCATAAGACCTTGCTGTAATTTCTATAAAATATGGTTGAATTCTTCATCCAAAAGATAAGCCTCGTGTAGTTCTTCAATCCAATCATTATGCAATTCAGTCATAGCTGAAACTTTGCAAGCCCACATACGAGAAAGAGAATTAGCCACTATATTGTATTTGCCCCTCATATGAGTGATGTCAAAATCATAATCTGTAGTGTAGCTACCCACCGACGCTGCTTAGGAGTAAGATTGGACTAAGTAAGGAAACACTTAAGAACCTTGTGATCACTATGTACTCTGAATCGGCTGCCATACAAGTTTGGTGCCATTTCTTAATTGCATGCAAGATAGCCAACATCTCCTGGTCATAAACATTCATGGCCATTCCTTTATCTGCAAGCTTACGGCTCTCAAAGGCAATCACTCCATGCTCTTGTAACAAAGCAGTCCCAATGCCATGGCCACTAGCATTACACTATATGGTAAATTCTTTAGAGAAGTCCGGGCATACTAAGATAGGAGCAGAGGTAAGGAGTCCCTTTAACTAGTTGGAGCTACTATCTGCAAGAGCATCCCAAAAGAAAGCCTCCTTCTTCAACCTATCAGTCAAAGGAGCTCCGATAGCTGCATAATGCTTGATAAATCGGCAATAGAATGAAGATAAACCAAGGAATCCTTTAAGAGAGGTAGTAGTAGTGGGTGTTGGTCAATCTTTTATACACAGCACCTTCTTGGAATCAGCCTCTATTCCTTTTTCACTGACAATATGTCCCAAGTATTCCACTTCAGTCTGCACGAAAGAACATTTCTTCTCCTTAGCAAAAAGCCTTTGCTGTCTCAATACATCAAAAACCCTCCTCATATGTGCCAAGTGATCCTGTAAAGTCTTACTGTAGATCAGAACATCATCAAAGAACACCAAGACAAATTGAAAGAGGAAAGGCTACAAAATCTTATTCATCAGGCTCTAGAAAGTAGTTAGAGCAGTTCTAAGTCCAAACGGCATCACTAAGAAATGATAGAGCCCTCGATCAGTCTAGAAAGCAGTCTTAACTTCATCACCCACTCACATGCAAATCTGATGATATCCTAACCTCAAATCAATCTTCGTAAAGAATCGATCCCCCTTGAGCTCATCAAGCAAATCATCAATGCTGGGTATCAGATACATGTTCTTCACTGTGATCTTATTAAGGTCCCTGTAGTCAATGCACATTCTGAAAGATCCATCTTTCTTTTTGACTAATAGAAGTGGAGATGCATACGATGAAGAACTTGGTTCAATGAATCCCATCTCAAGAAGTTCCTTGATTTGCTTAGTTATTTCCTCTCGCTCGCACTTAGATAATTTGTAAGGTGTCTTATTGATTGTCTTTGAGTTGGGCTCCAAATCAATAGGGTAATCTACCGCTCTCTTGGGAGGCAATGAAGTAGGCACCTCAAACAAATCCCTATACTCCTCAAGAAGAGCTGTCAAGGCTGGATGGTTTGCTGAATTATTGGGTTGATCTTGCATCTCTTTATTCAAATGCACAACAAATATTTGTGAGTGCCTCTTGTACTTCCTTTTGAGTTGTTGAATGGTAATAAGCTGAAAATATGATCTACTAGGAATTCCCTGTAAATGGATGAGTTGTCCATTGAAGATAAACTCCATATACAGCTGTGAGAAATCCAGAGTGATCATGCCTAATGTCATCAACCAATCACAACCAAGTACAATGTCTATAGGCCCCATTTCCAAAGTAATCAGGTTTACTTTTGCTTCAAATTTTTCAGTCAAGTAAAGAAGCCTGTGGGCATATCTGTGTGCTGATTTCTTCTTCACCATTGGCCACTTGAACTCTAATGGGCTACTGTAAATTTGTAGGAATACAATTCAGCTTGTCCATGATGGACTTATTCACAAAACTACGAGTATTATCACTGTCTATCAGAATGAACACTACCTTTCCATGAATGTTACCCTTCATACGGAGTGTATTAGGGCTCTTAGATCCTATCCAAGCATCCATGGAAATAGAACAACTAGTGGCAGCAAGTGTGTCATTACAAGTCCCATCTGGATCAAAAGGAACACTTCCACTTGGATCAAAAGGAAAGGAGTCAGCTGGATCATAGAAATACTCTTGCCCAACTTCTTCCTCAAGGTCTTCATTTTCAGTATTGAGTGTAATTGCATTGGCTTTATCCATCTCATCTTCAAGATCCTCAAAGACTAACATACTCTGAAGCTTGGGTTTGACATTTTTATATACGCACTTTGAGGCATGATCAGGTGTATACTTTTCCCCACACTTGAAACATAAGCCTTTCTCCTTTCTTTGTTTGTAAAGATCCATAGGAATGGACTTAGGATTCATGTTGCTTGAAATGGATTTAGGCTTGTTGTGCCCTTGTTTGAAGTCAACTCTAGGAATGTTTGCTGTCTTGAAATTACTTTGAGGTCTAGAAGCATTGAATGGTGGAAAATTTGGCATCCTTAAGCTCCCATTTGGCACATGATTGTTACCATAAGTGTTACCAACTTGCCCCTGCTTAAAAACAGTCCTTGGCTGTCCAAAGCTAGGCTGAAATGAAGATTCTCTTCTATATTTTTTTTCATAGCGCTCCACAAGCTCAATAGCCATAAAGAGAGAAGTAGGGTTTTGTGCCATGACATCAACTGATAAAGATGGCTCTAAACCATACATGTACTTGTGGAGCTTAGCCTCATCACTTATGCTTTCTACATACATGGTTAGGTTGAGAAATTGGTTAGTGTACTCTCTTACACTTAGGCCTCTTTGTTCCAAACCATACCATCTCTGTGCCAATTTCTATTTTTCAAGAGGGGAGACAAATACTTTAGCCATAAGTTCCTTGAAAGCTTCCCAATTCTCTACAAGTATGTTTTCCTTTTTGACATACCTCCACCAAGTATGGGCAAATCCTTCCAAATGCAAAGAAACAAAATGAATCTTCATGTCATCAGGTTTGGGGAATATGTCTAAGTAAGATTCCATCTTAGAGGTCCACTCCTCTAAATCAAATGGTGAAGATGATTGACCATTAAACTTGGCTAAAACGATCTTATCATTTAGCTCTCTTTCATGGAATGGTTGCTATCCCAAAATAGACTGATCATGAGTACCATGCATTGAGCCCCCAAATTGAGATGAAAATCTCCCAATAGGTGGCTGAGAACCACTATGCAATCTTCCTGTTGGTAGAGGACCCCTAGGAAGTTGAGTATTCAGCCCAAAAGCTTGAGAGTTAGCTCCATTCAAACTACCCAAATAGTCATCATGCCTTTGTGAAGTCTCACCTACTTCATATTGGCTATTTGGGATGTCTCTTTGTCCAATAATCTCTTTATCATGACCATTTTGGTTAGGTGGCTGAAGTGGGACTCAAGGCTCACTGTTTGAATAGGCTTTCTCCTTGGCTTCTTTAGATCCCATTTGCATCTGCCAGGAAAGAAAGAGAAGCCATGAAAGCTGTGAGCAAGATGGGAGAGAATGACAATAATTGTATTAATGTGTCAAAAGATGTGAAAAACTAAATATCCTCTCCTTTTATACCAATGTCAGTGTGACATGGTATAATATCAATATTATTTTTTACACTAAATTCTTATTGCTAGAGCTTCTTACAAAGTATGTGCTCTAGATTAGCTTATACCAATAAACAAAACACTACTTGTTGTACGAACAAAGATCTTTGATATTTTAGGATAAGGAGCAATATTCTAGATAAGACATTTGGATTTTCTTTTGTTAGAGAAGTGGTCATGCCTATCAAAGAATAAGGTTATCATACTTTCGAAAGTAAATACTTGACTTAGAAAACTTCTAAAATTTCAAACATAGTTTCACTATTTATTGTCGAAATAGTTATGCCAAATGATTTAAGTTTGGGCTATCTACAAATCATCATGCTTACAAAATGTAGTCTAACATACTCAGTACACTTCTTTTAAAGTTTACTTTAATTTGGTCCTTCTTGGTTTATTGCACATTAAATACACCCTTCAGAATTCAAGTAATATGATCATCTTCATCTTGCACAATAGAATTGTGTTATTATTCATGCCCTTGAAGCACCCTTGTAACTATGTTCAAATTATGTTGAAGAAGTTGTTGGAAAGTAATTTCAAGAAGATGTGATTCCATATTCTCCATATTGACTTTGTCTAAGTTCGATGGTCCCGACATGGTAAAATAAAACCCATGCATAGAAACAACACTTTAGAAATCCTACATGATTAAATTTCCTACATTTGAATAGGATTTTAGTTATTGAATATTATCTACACTCCCTACATAGAAAGAATAGCTTGAAAATTTTATTCTTGCATTCGGCAAATAAGATTGTAACTTCACATGTAGAAACACACTCTTCAAAAGTAATAAGGGAGATTTTTGAGTGTTATATGTCAATGGTGCTTTAGGGCTTTAAAGTAATCCCCCCCCCCCCCCCCCTTTTTTTCTTCAATTTAAATATCAGGCCACCTAAGAGAAGAAGTTGCTTATTTAGAAAAATGGCACCCCTTGGCAAACAATGCACATTGAATGGCAATTGTCCATTGTTGATGGACGGCACAATTCGGTGGTCCAAGCAATTGAATTTGGGGCTATGGGAGTGGTGCAATTAGATCAATATAGTCTAATGTGACTCTCTCCTATTTGAGGAAGACTATTGTGGTTTTCTAGTAATAGAGGGAAAAGAAAGAGATGTTTAAGGAAGCCTTTATCGTCAAGAGTTGAAAGAAAGGTAATAATTAATATTTTTATACAAAAGACCTCTATGCAGAGCATGAGACTAGTGAATAATAGAGTGCACCTTAATGATGAAGGTATCGAAGCCTTCAAGATTGACGGATACATTCTATTTCGTCAATGTTGATGCATCCACCAATCACTGCACTTTGATACAAATGTAGCTATCCTTCGTCATACAATAGACAAAATTAAGAGAAAATATGGAGAGAATAAATTGCAAGAGACAAGAGTAATCTATAAAACTTACACGACACAAGATTGGGTACAATCTCCCCCATGCACGAGTGAGCACCTTCCCCATGCATATATTTAGAAAATTGAATTAAGCTTTTGTGCTCAAAATACATTGAAGGCATCTTTTTATGTTATTGCTTTTCCTTTTCTTGCATGACTTACTTTTGGGCAAATAAATCTAACACACCCTACTCTATATAGCTTTACATAAAAAATAATATTTTAATTATTATAATAAATACATCCAAAATAAATATATATTGTGCATGTGTGCAAACAAAGCCCTTGCATTTGTGAGTGCCTACAAAATATAATATTTCCATGCTATGAAGTGTATGCATTTTCAAGAATATTTCCACTTTATGAAGTGTATAATTTCTATATATTAAAATGTGCATCCCAAAAAATAATAATTCTATATAACTCTATCTAATAATTTGCTTACCATAATATTAACACATTAATATCCTTTTGTGTATCTATTAAGTATAATGCGACTAGTATTACACATATGCCTTGTGCAATAAGTTACGAATCATGTGGCAAATAAACAAAATCCACAAGACATAAAATAAAAGCAGTGTATTTCTATAGTGAGTTCTAGTAAAATATTGTGATAAATATAATTTATAACATCATAATACAATAACACGTTATTAATTCAAGTTTGAAAGAAACACAAAGCGAACACTAAAGAAAATAAAAACAAGATAGGAGAAATTAAAATGTGCAACATAAGATTGACTACAATCTCCCCCCGTGCATGGGTGAGCGCCTCCCCCATACATATATTTATAATTTGTATTATACTTTTGTGCTAAAAAATAAAATTGAAAATCATCTCCTTTTTTTGCCTTTGCTTTTCTTGCATGAACACCATGCTTTTGTTTCAATATTTTTAATTCCTATCAAATACATCTAAACTAAGGTTTATTAAAAAATAATAATAACCAAGCCTTCTAGGCCTTACATGATAATAGTATCCAAATAAATTGTGTATGAGTGCTTACAATTTCATTGCACTAAGAATTGTACAAAAATACAATAATTTCACACCATGAAGTACTCAACCATAATTAATTCCTACGTATAAAAATGTGCTTCTATCATATATTTATCTTGCATAACTCCATCTGTTAATCTACTCACCACCACAACATAAAACACATTAGTATCATTCCATCTATCTACCAACATAATGCAACCAGTGTCATATGCACATCCTCATGCAACAAGTCACGAATCATGCAGAAATATATAAAATCCACAATAATTAAGAGTCATCTTATTTTCATAGTGAATGTTGGTAAATATTATAAATATCATAATTCCATAACATTGTTGCCTTTGGGCAAAGGTCTAAGGAAGTACTAAGATCATTGAGCCCCTTTTTATTTGATCATCATTACTAGAGTCTGCTTTCTCATGGTGATAAACTTCAAGTAGTTACTGTTGTACGATTAGTTTGTTTGTTACCATTACTCATTAGGGCATATGCTATTACAATGGTATAGTGACAAGGTGGTGCCCATCCAAAAGAATTACCCCTTACTAACTTGAGTTAAGTGGCCCACTTTTAGACTTAGTAGCTAAAATTAAGTTGAGTTAAGACTTGAAGAGAAGAAACAGAACCTTTTTCACGGTCATATAATTGCTGCATTGAGGCCTTCGTGACTTGTTTTCTTCTTTGAGCTTATCATGCTCTTGTTGGTTAATGATGATCGGCTCTATATTCTTACCTCAAAATCCTATGATCTAGTAATTGTGTGTTTAACATATTATGTAGATGGATAAGTGCATTTTGGCCACGGAGACTAGCAACTTTAAGCCCCTACAGATCATATCTGTTACCCTTTCTTGGGAGGGAAAGCAAGAGAGAGCCATCCTGAATGACTTAGTTCCCAAAGACCTTTGCTCTCCCTCATATGGATTTTATGGCTGCTACATGGAGTGATACTCCCCACCTCCCACGATCCTTCTTTAGGAGCCCCTCCCATGCCTTCAAGCAGCTTGTTCACACCATTGTTGGCACCTTTCCTATGTTTTAGAAGCAATAGCAACACCATTTTCGTGATCTTCATCCTCATTAAACGAAACAACAACAACATTTGTAGGAGGCGGACAAGGAGGGGGACTTGATTGATCAATTGGAGCTCATCCATCCATGGACTCGTCTCATTGTGCATCACGGGATTGATGTTATAGGTTTCTCATGCTATCCATTTATGATGGTGGATGTCATAAAAAAGAGATGAGTGCAAGGCTTATTTCTTGAACTTTTCTTGTAAAAGGAAACAAGCACAAGAGAATGCAAGAATGAGGAGGCTTCTTATTTAAAATTGCCTTTCAAAACATATACTTGAAGGATTATGCTAGTGGGCCCAATACATTAACCTAGTTGTTAGTTGATGAATCGATTATTTAAGGGATTCCGCTCAATAGTTAGTGACATTTGACCTTCAGTTGGATGGTTATTAATGTAGATTATCTTCCTACATTTTTAAATCCATAGTGTGTTGAGTTTTAACATTTTGTGGTTTTCATGAATCGTTAGATCTCTAGATCTTGACTAATTACAAGTCACCAAGTCAAAGTGGGAGAGGACTAAGGAGGGAGAATATCACTTTGGATGGGTTTTTCTAGAAACCGAAGATGAAGAGTCTCATGCTCCAACTTGATCCTTTGTAGGGCAATAAAATTATTAGAGTTCTATGAATTGGTTGATCGTAGCTATTCAAGCAAATATATTGCTATATTTGTAACTATGTTGGTTTGGTTTGTAGATCTAATTTGCATAAATAATGCAAATATAATATTTAAATATAATACACATATGATATTTGAATTGTGTTTGCACAAGTTTTATGGGACAACAAAATGAAGAGAATAATCAACAATGAGAGTTCAAAGATTGTTCGGATGCTCAATAATCATATTGCCAAGCATGCAAATAGTTATTTAGCTCCATTTCAACAAAAACATATGATAAAAGATCCGAATACTTGGATTTATACTTGCATAAACCATGGAGTTTACCGTTGTGATTTTGCGAAGCACCAAATCCCTTACAATGAGGCCATAGCTTATCTAGAGTCTCAAGGTTCTCTCATATCATAACCTTTTTCATTTCTTGCTCTTTGTTACGAAATGGAACAGTCATCATTTCTTATTCTCAATAAATGTTAAGGATTGTCTCACAATGTCTATTGAATGGTCCATGTTGTGAAGGAGCTATTTGATGCACTAAACAAATGTGTTAGATACATTAAGTAGTTAGAGGTATATCTATGGAAATACACTTAATGTGTCTTTAACCATGATTTCAAAATGTACAAACATTCTAGGCCTCTTACTTTAATACCTTTTTTGTAGATATCTTTGAGATTACTTATTTCTATTGCCATATTTCTCTATTTATTATGTAATCTTTCTGTAAGCTTCATTTTCAAGTTCAAGAATTGCTATTAATGGCAATGAGGTATTTACCACAAGAATTTGAATGATATGTTTTGGTTGTAGCCTAAGTTGATTAACATGGTGGCTTTAGTTGGTTGCATGTCGGGGTCTTATGCTTAGGTTTGTTGGTTCATGATAAGTTAGAGGGAGATTGTTGAGTTAATGATGTATACTCTTACCTTGTAACTTTCAATGATGTGTATATTGTGTTTGGGGCTTAGCTTAGAAGTGGTGTGTAAATTGAGTTTGCTCTTTGGCTTGAAACTTTAGCTCCCCATCCATGAATAATGCATGCTTATCAATTATCAAGCTACTATGAGACCAAAGTAAGCATATGTAGGTGGTGGGCACGATGGATTGCACATCAACTCCTTGCCAACATGGATTTCTTTAGCATTTATAGACCAAGAGTTGTAGAGTAGTCTCCAAGATGCACATGGTAAACATGGGCATATGTCCAATATGAGGTTGCAAAATTTGATGCTTCATTTGAGTGGCTACTAGAGATTATTTGCCCTAATGCAAGGAATAATAATTGAAATGGAATACTTTTCCCCTCAAATGCCAAGGCATCTTGCTCCTTGACTTTTATATATGAATGAGGCTACAATGTGAATGATGTGCACATAGAAATTTGGGTTCAATTTGTATTTTAAAGAATTAGTAATCTACTAATATGAGAATTCAGTTCTACTTCAGTTTTCTAGGTTTATATACAACACATTCATTGCTCAAAGCAATGGAGAAATAAAAATTTCAAGCACTTTATAAGTGCTTCTTTTCCTATACATGCAGCAACATCTCTCATTGGATGGAAATATTTTCCTTTGTGTGAGTTAAGTGACATTAGAAGGTGGGTGGAGAAAGGGCTTGAGAAAGGTTTGAGAGAGAGAGAGAGAGAGAGAGAGAGAGAGAGAGAGAGAGAGAGAGAGAGAGAGAGAGAGAGAGAGAGAGAGAGAGAGAGAGAGAGAGAGAGAGAGAGAGAGAGAGAGGGAGGGAGGGAGGGAGGGAGGGAGGGAGGGAGGGAGGGAGGGAGGGAGGGAGAGAGAGAGAGAGGGAGAGAGAGAGAGAGAGAGAGAGAGAGAGGCACAGAAGATTGCAAATGATTGTTGTTTTGTCTCATTGTATCCATTTGCAAGCATGTATGAACATCCTTGTGTTTTAATGGGCACATAACATTTTTCTTGAAGCATTGGGAGACTTCTAATATATCTCTTTATGAAAATAATGCAATGTTTGAAGCATTATAAAATTTTCAACATACTTTTTTATGAAAATGATGTAAAGTTCAAGGAGTGTAGAAAAGACCATATCACATGAAATGGAGCACATACAAAAACGAGTTTATAGTTTGAAAAGGCACGAAGAGTTTTGAGCTTCTAATTGATGTGCTAAAACTTATTTAAGAATACATGATAGGACAAACAACATTATTATGGTTCAATGTAGATATGAATTCATCTCAATAACATTTATATTTGCTAATAATGTGATAAATAAAGAGACTATCACAATAGCATGTTTGGTCACAAACATACGTGCACTCACATGTATGTGTGTGCATGCACCCACACACTACCCCCCCTTCCCCTTCCCCCTCCCCCCCCTCTCTCTCATGAAAAAATAAATAAACAAAAGGGTAATGCTCATGCAAATGTTAGTGCACCCTTGTTTTGTTTTAGGGTGAAATTCATTTGTCATTATGGATTCATGAGAGCATATGTAACATGCCTGCCTATTGGCTGCCCAAGCACGTTTTAGCAGTCCATCGAGAAACGAATCTAAGCATTGATGCCTAGCACTCCCATGGAATATTTCGAGGTTTGTCGCTTAGGGTTGCCCGAGTCTGCCTCGCAACGGAACGTTCACGGTCGAACCCACTAAGATCGACTTGAAATCAGGGTTCGTAGGGGTCAAGGTCTCCTAACAGCATTCTGGCATCGGGTTTTGGACATCCTACTTTACGTAGAGATACCCAATCCAAAGCAAACCCATGCCGTACTTGGTTCAAAGAGAATGGGAAACGAGAGGGATATGCCGCTCAACCTCTTTGCCCATAGGGTATAGTCCCATTCCGGTCCCCTGAAACGACATGAATCGGGGTTCTATCCTAACAATATCTAAAGTTGAACGACGATAAAACCTTGTGAGAAGCCTTCCAATTCTCTGGGACCACCCTGTCATAGGATAGACCCATTGGGGGTTCTGCCCACCCGCTTCCCTTGATAGCTTTAGTTTTCTAATCAGGTCCTATCACATTTATATATGACATTCATAATCAACTTCCTTAATTAGACATTTTAGGGAACAAGATTCGTTTGAGTAATTTATAGCAGTATGAAAACAAAACAAGCAGTCATTTTAATAAACAATTCCCTTAACTTATCTTCAAGTTAATCTTTGTCTCCTGCCCATACAAAAGAATTATGTATCCCTTCTGTCCAACAGAAGTACCCAGTCCAAATCACATGGCACCATAATTTACATCCTTTATCTAGAATAGGATCTTCCAACCCCCTAGAAGTTGGGCTCACGAGGATATCCAACTCCATTCTGGACAGGCAAGGGGTGTCCAGAGCTCCACCTAACCCACAAGTGATCTAGGAGTGAGATGCCATTTCTGTGGTTGGCCTTTTCACCACTCGACCTTCAACCCGTGAATCGAGCAGTGCCCCCTCGGGGTAATCCGCGGTGTGATCTTGGAGATGATCCACTTGTGCAAAATATCCTTTCTTAATTAATCCATTTAGGAATCAAGCATAATCAAGGCAATCGGCCTAATATCATATTCCAGTGAAACATTCCTTTATTTCCCATGGCTACTTGCCATTACTGACCCTTTCCATGCTTTTACCATAAAAAACAAGCACTTGGAATATTTATCCAAATCACAATGCAACAAATAGTTAATTACAAAAAGCATTTAGGGTGTTGTTCAATTAACCAACAAAACTAATTGTATTTTTTTCCCAAACAATACAAGAATAGACGCGATAACAATTCCATCACATATTCGCTCTCCCCCTTGGGATCAAACGGCGATTCTATGCAAATTTTACTTAATACTTGTATGCACAATTGCTAATGTTATTCTTTTTATGATTATGCTATTCAGAACCCTTGATCAATTGCTCTATCAACGAATAGGCTATACGCAACTAAGTGCAATTAACTTCCCTTGATACATGCACTTTGCAAACTCCATCTTTTGAATATGTGAGAAGAGGCCTATCCCTTCCCATAACCTATTCTCGTACATCATAGTATGGAGCC
Organism: Lygodium microphyllum; assembly: GCF_053477565.2. Classification (NCBI taxonomy): domain Eukaryota; kingdom Viridiplantae; phylum Streptophyta; class Polypodiopsida; order Schizaeales; family Lygodiaceae; genus Lygodium; species Lygodium microphyllum. Next base: position 151,636,019 of record NC_141146.1, on the reverse strand, counting down.
TAATGTATCTCATGCGAGAATCAAAGCAAGCGTCTATCAATTTAGAAATATATTACTTATGACCGGTACCGCAATTAGATTGACAATAATGCCTTCACCTAAAGCTTCGTTGCTGGTTGTAGGATTGCCATCGACACGTGGCGTTCTTCGCTTGGGGGTCATCGTCCACAAGTAGACTCAAGAGATTAAGAAGGCGGAATAGATTTGAGATGGGAGAGTGTAAAAGAAGATGGCTAAGTCGAGAATTGAGATAGAGGGAATTGAGCTAACTCTCTCCCTTGCAGCCTCTCGGGATAACTCTTTTCTCTCTCTCTCTCTCTCTCTCTCTCTCTCTCTCTCTCTCTCTCTCTCTCTCTCTCTCTCTCTCTCTCTCTCTCTCTCTCAAGCTCTCAAGCTCTCTCTTACAATCTCTTGGAGGGGTATCCTTCTCTCTATCTCTCTCTCGCAACCTCTTGGGGTATCCTTATCTTGTGTCTCCCCATGCCTCATATCTATAATGAATTATAGAAGAGGGGATGTGGCTGAGAACAAGAGTGAAGGGGCTCTTGGAAGAATTAGTGATCTAATGCTTAGATAATAAATCTGATGGTTCCATTAGCTCCAAAAGGGGGATAAAACTCCAAGACACTTGCTTAGAAAGCTTTTAGATCACTCCTTCTTTCTCTCTCTGTTCGAAGTGCTATCTACTACATGTAAACTGCGATTGCGGCGCGCGTAATTTTGCCAATCATACTCTTTATTTTTTTTCTTTTTTATAAAATCTCAAAACTAACTAAAACATCACTTCTCTTTTTTTTTAAATGACATCAAGTTCTAGAAAACTCCATATCTTTTTAGGATAATATCTAAAATACCTAGAATATGCTAGTTTTGCCCAAAATCTAATATTTTTGGACCATCCATACTATATATATTAACACTAGTGATTAATATGGCTCATAATTCCCATTCACGTTGTAACTTCCACGAAGGGTGGCTATGGTCCTTGTTAATCCGAGAAAAATATAAAATTTATGACTCTCGATTTTTAAATAAAATATTTTAATTAAATCAAAATTGTTAGTTATTAATATTAGTTAGTTTTTACCTTAGTTAGTCTTTAGTTTTAGTAACCTTACTAACTTACTAATTGACTAACTAACTTTCAAACTAACCAACTAACTTTTAATTGCGTGGAAATATTACAAGATAGTAGTACATAATGGTTATTCACCACTCTCATTACATCCTCCCATGTTTGGGATGCTTCTGTCACACCATTGTCCTTGTAGCCTTGTTTTTACCAAAGCTTTACATTGCGAGTGAGTCGAGGGATCACACAAGAATGGGCTTGTTGGTAGAAATGGTGCCCAATAGCGGAAAGGCATCTAGCCATTAGAACTTGTTGAGTGTTGAAATGACTTGTTTTTTGGCTGATTTTTGTTGTTTTTGAGAGCTAAATGGTTGATTTTATGAGATGATTGATTGGTTTGGAAGTGGTTTGAGAGTGTTTTGGATGATAATGATGGTGTTTTGGAAGTTCATGATGTTTGTTAATGGTTCTGTGATGTTCTGATAGGTTCTGTATACCTTCTGTTTTGGTCTGTTTTGTTCTGATTGCCTTCTGTAAGGAGGGATGGAGTATTCATTGATGAAGAGTGAGATCTTGTGAACGTTTATTGAATGGTTTGTGAGAGTTTGGAATGGTTTAAGTATGAGTTATGTGGTTTTGATGATCTTCTGTAACCTTCTGTAGGTCTTCTGTAAAGCTTCTGTCTCTGTTCTGTTCTGTACTGTAGCTGTTCTGGTACTGTTCTGTGACTGTTCTGTATGCTTCTGTATGTGTTCTGATGGATGAGAGTGTAGCTTGGGAAAGTTCTCTAGCCTTGGAAAGAGGTGAATACAAGTGCAAAAGAGCTTAAAGAAGTAGCTGTTGAAGACTCAAGAGAATACTAGAGTAAAGTGACAGTAGTGAGCTATGAAAGGACACTGTAGTGGCTCTGGTGACTTTTCATATCAGACATACCTCTTGGGAGGGGTATCCACGACCTAAGAGAGATTATTAAGAGTGATTTTTGAGAGATTGTAGTGAGGATATGATGTATTATTGATGGAGAGAGAGAGAGAGAGAGAGAGCCATAGATAGCCAATTCTACTCAAACAGAGTGATTGTATATGAGAGATTGAGAGAGAAGACTATGAAGATATTGAAGATGAATACTATGTGATGTATTTCCATTCAAAGATGGTGTATTCCTTTGCTTTCTTTGTTATATTGATGGATTTTGTGAAGATGTTGAAGAATGTGGTTGATTCTATCAAAACCGTGGGAGATCTACATGATGTTGTATGAAGATTTGTTGTGCCTGGTGTTCTTTTCTTCATTGTGATCATATGAAACATGATAAACAAGCTTGTTGATGTTACAAGATAGATTTTCTTACAAGAGAATTCCCTTTTTCTTGGTGTTCCTCTTGGGGCTCCATGTTTTTGGTGCGTAGCCGGGGAAACTTGCCATCAACAAGCACCAGAAGAGGCTGAAAATGAAGGAAATGGCATTGCCAAGAAGAGAAGAATTCAATGGATGTTTGTAAAATTCCTTCTTCCACTGAAGAATTGGAATTTCTCATAATTAAAGCCACTTTCCACAAGAAGTTCATCCCACAAAGGCGGAAACACATCACCATCATGATGCATGATCTATGTGGTGGACAGTTTCCTCTTCCTGTTGAAGCAACAGAAACTTGCATCTTGGTGGCAAACTGTTTGGGAATAAACTGAAGAGTAGAAACAGAGAGAATGACCATCCATGGAAGATTTGGCATTCATTGAGAAGTTTCCAGACAACATCAAGTGGGAGATTGTGAAGAAGCTTCAAGAGTCTTGGTCTATAGAGATTCACAAAGACAAGAAGAAAAAGAGTTGGAATTTGTTCGTGGATGCTCAACAGCAAGATACATGGGATGCTTGGTGTACTGATAACCTTCTGTTTGTTCAATTAGCAACCCATTGGAAGTTGGTAGACAGAGTGTTTTTCACAACATACACTGTTGAAACCATCAGAAGCTGACATTACTATGATGATGGCACCACCACAATGCTCAGACGTATGCATTTTGACACCTTCAGAACCGAATACCTTCCTCTGTGCAGTGGAATGAAAGCAGAATTCAGGGACGTTGAAAAGAAAGAAGTAGAAGAAATGTTGGCAAGAGAGTCCTCCAGAGACTGAAGCCTTCTGTTAACCCTTTGTGGAGCACTAACAACATAGTGGAGCCAACCCCTTGATGAATGACGCAATAAAGAGGCAAGCGTTAGAACGAGTCCAGAGGTACGTGAGAAGAGAGAAAGCAAAAATCAAGGCTAAGAACGAGCTCGCAGCAGAAGCCGCCTTTGACGCCCTTGCGGAACTCTTTATAGAAGTCCCAATGGCACATCAAGCCCTTCCTCCTCCTGCTGGAGGTCCACTTCCAAGCCAGATCCGTCCTGGAAATATTGATTTGACAGGCCAGCGAATGTAGTCCCATTGCCAGTTTTTAAGGGAGAGTACAATGAAGACCCCGATCTTCATGTAGCAGAGTTTATGGTAGCATGTGTGGCTAACAATGCCAGAACTCCTGAGCATTGGTTAGCGATATTCCCCGCCACTTTCAAGGGCGCGGCGTTTCAATGGTATGAGAGACAAGCAGCAGGAACTTTTGGCACATGGGACGACCTGAAGTTGGCCTTCCTCACTAAATTCAGGCGTGAAGGTTTTGAAGAGCGGATGCGAGAGGAATTTATAAACCTAAGTCAATCTTCTGGAGAAAGAGTGGAAGCTTATGTCTCACGAATGGAATCCATCCTAAAGAGATGGACTAACCATAATTTAGATGATGGCATTCAGAAGGGGGTGTTTCTCAGAGGATTACAACCAGAAGTCCGTAAGTTTGTGGAGCTGCAAAGGCCAGCCACCCTACAAGCTGCAACAGAAGGTGCACGACTGTACGATGAAGTGGAAGCTAGATTGGCAATAAATACAGGAAGAGGAGTCCTACCTCCTCTGATGCCAGGAATGATGTACCCACCAAATGCAGTTCCAGGGACTGTTCCCTATCCCTACCAACAGATGCCCTCGGTATCACAGTACAGTGCACCAAATCCACAGTGGCCACAACCCATGCCTCAAATGATGGTTCAACCACAACAACAATGGTCCCAACCAATTTCCTCAATGCCAAATCAGCAGCAATAGTGGAATCCTACCAACTGGAGCCAACAGCCAACAGTTCAAATAGGAGCTCTGAATCAGAACCAGAACAGAGACCCCTCTGTACCAGCCCAACCCGTTTATGCAGTGATTACAGAGACTCCTCAAAACCCTCCTGCCAGTGCCTCAGGAGGAGAAAGCTTGAAGGACTACTTATCCAACTCAGTTGCAAACATCAAAAAGGAGTTGATGGATGTGATTACAGAGCAGCTATAGACGCTGAAAGTGAATACTGCTAGCATATCCAACATTGCAGGAGCAGGAAGAGATGTGATGCGGTCAAATACTTGGTGTGGTAAGTGTCATCAAGCAGGCTATTTAGCCACTGAATGTACACGAAAACCAACCATTCCTGAAGCCTTCTATTCCTACTGTTTGTGGAAGAACCATACAAAGGACATTTGCTCTCTGAAGGAGATGCATGATAGGAGAAGGAAGGAAGAAGACACAAGATTCAACTTGTTGGAATCCAAAATGACAACACAGGATATTGGACCCAAGCCTAGAGAGTTTGGTCCTAATTTCGGACCCAGAAGACTTCCCTCTCAAAGTTACAGAGGAAGACAGTCTGGCGGTGGTCAGAGATCAGAAGTGGAGTGTTACAGATGCGGAGAAAAGGGACACATCTCACCAAATTGTCCAAATCCTCGAAGGTCAGTGGATTACAAGCCCTTGTGCAGTTGATGCAAAGGAGAAGGCCACACTGCAAAAGACTGTCCAAGCCCAGCCCCAGTGAAAAGCAGTGCTACTGATAGTCCGGCCAAGGCCCAAGAGCCTACCTCCAATTTAGTGGAATTGGAAGTTGCTGCCATCACGCGTGCAAAGTAGAAAGAACCACCTATCCAAAAAGAAAATAACCCTCCTGCCAGAACAGTGAAGTTCAATCTTCCACCAGAAGAACATAACAGAACAGAGCCTAACAGTGCCGTACAAAGCACTACAGTGCCACAGAGAGTTACAGAGACAGTTACAGAGACAGGACCAGAGGTCCAGGAGATAGAGGAAGAGGCGGAAGTGCCACAAGTGACAGAAGAAGTTCCCATGATGCCTCTGTTGGAAGAAAGAGGGAAAATGAAAATGGGTGTTGCCCCATTCCCTAACCGATTAGAGAAGCCAGTGGATCTTATTAAGGAATACGATCTGGTTAGAGATCTAGATACCTTTAAACCAAACCTCACATTCCGACAATTATTGATGTTGTCTCCCAGTTGCCGAAAAAGGTTCAAAAGTATACTGACAAAAAGACGTGGTTTAAGGATTGCTCCCTCAACAGTGACAAAATCCAACAAAGCTCCAGAGCCAGTCAAAGAAGTGGATGTAGCTAACGCCTTTCTAGATCCGGGTACCCCAGAGACTGGCGTGTGGATAGAAGGCCGCTTCATTGCAAATGCATTGATTGATGGAGGTTCATCAGTGAACATTATGACGGATGTGACAATGAAGGATCTAGGCCTACAAGATGTGCAACCCACCCAATGGCTCATCAGACTGGCGGATCAGAGTAGAATCAAGCCTTTGGGCATTCTCCCATATATGAAGACTACAGTGGCTGGAAAAGATTATTGGCTAACCTATTTGGTGGTGAAGCCAAACTCTTATGGCACATCCTATCCTATGTTACTGGGCAGACCATGGCTTTTTGAAGCCCGAGCAAGGACGGATTGGTTCAAAGGAACCTTGACCTTGGGTAGAGAACCCAACAAAGTGGTACTGAAACTGTATGGTTCTCAAAAAGAACATGGATCCACCTCCTTGGAATTATCTTCTGACTCCCCTAATGAGGCTACAGATGGAACGTCAGCAGACGAAGATGCTGTCAAACAGATCCTTCCCAAGAAAACAGTGGCACATTCCTTAACAGTGGATACTGTAAGCCGACTTCCAAAAGATGCAAAGCCATTATCAATGGGTGAATACTTCCTACCTGAACCGGGAATGACTTCTGAAATCACTTCTGATAGTGAGATAGAAGCATGGATGTATTGCTCTCCCTGTTACATGGCCATAGCAGAGCCAGCGACAGAGGCCGAAGAGGAAACAGAGAATCTGTTCTTCTGTTACAGAGCAGAAGCAGAGACAGAAGCAGAAGCAGAAGCAGAGACAGAGACAGAGACAGAAGAGGATGGATATGATATGGACGAAGAAGATTATGAAAGTGAGCCAGAAGAATCTATCCCGCCTGAAGAGGATACATTTGAGGAAGAAGTTCCAGAAGCATCAGAAGTAGATGAGCTCATGCTATGGGACAGAATGGTGATGGTACCATTTGGTCTAGTAAATGGATCTTCTCATATGCAAAATTCTTATAAGACGTGGGTTAAGAAGAACAAGCCGTCTTTTAGCAGTGGCTCATGCCGTCCTAACCCATCCTTGCCAAAGAAAGATGATGATGATGCACCGTGCCAACAAGCACCAATCCCACCAACCCAACAGGCATCAGAAGGTCCCTGTTATGTGACATTCCTGGATGTGTCATCTTCAAAAAAGGAGTCTTCAAGTCAAGAGGTAATTAATCTTGAAACTAAACCCGAGACGACTCTAATCCCATTTCAACATCTTAAGGAGCAACCTAAGTCTCCACCAAAAGAAGAAGTTGGTTCTAGTGGGACATCAGAAGAGGACACCACTCCCTTGAAGAAGTCGGATCTGTACCCAGAAGCAGTCCGTGAGACCTTCATCCGTGAAGTAGAAGGTGAAAGGCAGTTAACCTTTGTGGATGCAGAAGGCACTGAACGCCACTTGAAGGTGGGTAGCAGCCTCCCAGAAGAGGAGTTGTCAACCTTGTACAACTTGTTGAAAGAGAATTTGGACGTGTTTGCATGGTCTTACAAAGACCTAAAGGGGATTGATCCCACAATATGTCAACATCATATTGACTTGGAGCCTGATGCCAAGCCAGTACGGCAACGACAAAGGCGAATGAACCCGAATTATTCCACATTGGTGAAAGCGGAGCTGCTGAAGCTTCTGGAAGCCGAGTTCATCTATCCAATGGCAAATAGTGAATGGGTTTCACCCATTGTGGTTGTACCCAAGAAGAATGGCAAATTGCGAATATGTGTGGATTTTCGCAAGCTCAATTCTAAAACAAAGAAGGATCACTTTCCTATCCCTTTCACAGACCAACTGTTGGACACAGTGGCAGGACATGAGCTTTATTCCCTTTTGGATGGATTCAGCGGATACAACCAAGTGCAGATACAGAAGAGGACCAGTCCAAAACAACCTTCACCACAAAATGGGGGACCTACGCTTACCGAGTGATGCCATTTGGACTCTGCAATGCCCCTGCTACTTTCCAACAAGTCATAATGGCCGCATTTCAAAATCATCTGCACGATTTCATTGAGGTATATTTGGATGACTTCTGTGTCTATAGTTTGATCCGTGAACATTGGGAACACCTGGAACAATGCTTTGACCGATGTCGGGAGTATGGGATTTCCCTCAACCCCGACAAATGCATCTTTGGGGTCTCTTCCGGAGTTCTGTTGGGCCACATTGTCTCTGCACAAGGGATATCAACAGACCCTGCAAAGATTGAAAAGATCGCAGCTCTCACAGCACCCACCAACCTCAAACAGTTGAGGGGATTCCTAGGCCATGTGGGTTACTATAGAAGGTTCATAGCCCATTTTGCAACAAAGGCAACCTCCTTGCACAAGCTTCTGAGGAAAGATGCAGAGTTTACTTGGACGGAAGAATGTGACAAAGCCTTTCACACTTTGAAGCAGTGTCTGATTGAGGCACCCATTCTGCAACCTCCTGATTGGACGAAAGAGTTCCATGTACACACTAATGCATCAATTGAAGGCTTAGGTGCTATCCTCTGCTAGAAGGGCTCCTTGAAGCTAGATCAACTGATCTATTATGCAAGCCGAAAAGTCACTGATAGGGAACGGAACTATACAGTGACAGAGCTGGAGTGCTTGGCAATGGTGTTTGCCCTAGAGAAGTTCAGCCATTACCTCTTATCGACCCACTTTAAATTTTATGTGGATCATGAGGCCCTGTCCTTCCTGATGAACAAAGCAAACGTGAAAGGACGAATGATGAGATGGCTCCTTTTATTCCAGGAGTTCGACTTTGAGGTGATTACTAACCCCGGTCGTTCCCATGTTCTGGCTGATCTTCTGTTGCGTATCCCACAAACTGCAGACGAGGAGCAGGATGATCCAGACCTCCCTGATGCTTCCCTATTCTTGGTAGAAACTGTCACTCCCTGGTATGCAGACATTGCCAATCTGCTGGCAACCCAACAGTATCCTCCTGGTATTTCTAGTCGGGAAAGGAAGAAGCTCATGCTAGAATCAGCCCCATATACCCTGCTAGGTGGCTCACTATACAAGAAAGGCAAAGATGAAGTGCTCAGAAGATGTGTTGCAGGAAATGAGATTGGGATTGTTCTGAAGGCTTGCCATGACGAGCCATGTGGAGGTCACTTTGCAGGAGAAGCTACAGCCAGGAAGGCTCTGCTAGCAGGATATTGGTGGCCTACCATTCATAAGGATGCCTATGATTACTGTAAAAGATGTGATGCTTGTCAAAGAATGGGGAAACCCACGAAGACAAGTGCCATGCCACTGCAACCTATCCTTCCCCTGAAGCCGTTTGAGAAGTGGGGCATTGACTTCGTAGGTCCGATCGATCCTCCTACCAGAAGGAAGTAGAACCGATACATCCTCGTATGTACGGATTATGTTACAAAGTGGTGTGAAGCTAAAGCCCTTAAGCGGGACGATGGTAACAGCGTGGCCCTGTTCATGTACGAGAATATCATCACCCGTTTTGGCAGTCCTTTAGAGCTGGTAAGTGATAGAGGCACTCATTTCCTCAACAAAGTCATGGAAGAGTTGACAGAGTTGTATAAGATCCGCCATCGCAAGTCCACTCCTTATTACCCCAGAGCCAACGGCCAAGTCGAAGTCACCAATCGTATCCTCTGCTCAATTCTAACAAGAACGATTGCCGCACATCGTCATGATTGGGACGATCGACTTACAGAGGCCCTCTGGGCGTACAGAACCTCCCATAAAGCAGCAACAAGACAGACACCATTCCAGCTGGTGTATGGTACAGAAGCCATTTTTCCTATTGAACTGGAATTACCCCCTTTGAGAGTGGCTATCAAAGAGCGTTTGGGGGACGACGATTCACTGCAACGCCATCTCCTGCATTTGGAATGTTTTGACGAAATTCGTAGGATGGCTCTACAGTGTTTTGACGAAATTCGTAGGATGGCTCTACATTTCCCTCGTTGGCGCGGCACTGTACTTCTTATGATGCTACTTCTGATAGCCGTTCTTCAGCCACTCCTGATGAAATGGACGCAACCCTCTGTTCCCTCAAACCCCCCTTCCAGCCTTGATCTCTTATCCTCTATTTTCCACCAGCGACAGTGGCGAGGTGGGTTCTGACAAATGGTAGTTCTACCATTCCCTTGCTCAATTTGAAAAAAAAGAAAAAGAAAAGAAAAGAAAGAAAGAAAGAAAAAGAAAAAGAAAAACAAAACATATCGGTCATGGGAGAAAAGGACTAAGGTCCCTGTCATGCTGACCTATTCTTCGAGAAAAGGTGGAAACACCCTCGGGAATAGGGGAAAACAAAAAAAAGAAAAAGAGAGAGAAAAAAAAAATCCATTATGAGAGAAAATGAAGCAATTCCCTGTCATAGCAGGCCTCGTTCCAAGAAAAGGTGGTAAACACCCTTGGGCGGGAAGCTGGCTGTGGAAAAGGTGGCAACACCCAGCAGTCCAGAAAGTGGATTCATCACTTGAAATTTTCAGGATCCAATTCCGAAGCTGCCTCCCTTGGTACGCTGTGTCCTGGGACTCTTTGCAAAGCGTCTAACTGTCCTCTAGCAGATGGCATGTCCTATTCAACACAACTTTCGATTTGATGGCTACCTCCCTGGGTCTGCCTCTTCAATAACTGACGACACGATCTTCATCGACAACCAATCGAGTGACGTGAGCTTTCATCCTAACCGAATGGGGAAGTGAGTATGGGTTGCCCTCTGTAACTATCAATAGAGCGTGAGACAGAGGGTGGGACGAGAGACCAGTCTTTTCCCTTCAAATCAAATGAGAGGTGAGTAGTGTGAATGAAGTGTTGCACGCACGGGATGGGCCTCTCAATGCACAAAGCACGATTTGTTTCTGTGCATTGCACCATAAGACTCCCTGGCCTTCTTTCTCGCACCGTATGCCGGCACAGGGCGGAATGCACAGTTGCACCATCAAATGCGCACAAGGCATACAACCTTTGCACAAGTGACTGTGAGGATAACATCAACGGGTTTCAGGAACGGGCTGCCCTCCTGTAACTATCAATAGACCGTGAGACAGAGGGTGGGATGAGTGTGACTGGAGTTTCTTCAATCAATTACCGAGAGGTGAGATTGAGGGACGTTACGACACTTGGAGTCAGGTATGTTCCAGTTTCCCTGTGCACCCACGGGATGGGTCTTTGCCCTCATCACAAGACACATCACCCTGTTCTGTCCACTGCACTGTAAGGCTCCCTTGCCTTCCTTCTTGCACCTATGCCAGACGGGTTGGATGCACTAATGCACCCTCAATTGTGCACCCTGGCATACTCCTTCTACACCATTCCCCCTTGTCGATTTCTAAACCGGGTATGCGATATGGGTTTCAATCCTTATTCCTCGAGTGATATTAGTCATGGGGCAAGTGCCAGTTCTTTCATTCCATTTGAGTGACTGCGAGTTGAGTGTAGTATCCCTCATCATCGACGAATTTCTTGCGATTCCTTCAACCAGCTACCTCCCTAGGTACTACTGCATGGTCCCTGCCATGAAGGACGTGCGCTGTAAAGATGCCTTGGTACCTCTTGCAGTTGACAACAACCCTGGACGTGCCATCGACACTCACCCTTGCTTCTTGACGAAATGGGCCAAGTTTTTCTAACCCTACAACTTCTGTTTCTCCGTGACGATCATGTTTTAAGTGTGGGGACGCTAGTGGATGGTCTGTGGAGTGGTCCTAGGTCCCTGTTGCTCGGTTAACCCTATCCGTTAAGGTCTTAAGTGTGGGGACGCGTCCCTGCGCGTCTTCATTGTATACCCCTCTGCCTATGCCTTAACCTGCTCATGCACGTCTGCCATGCCTTGCTGTTACCCTGATGGGGTCCCTTCCCACCCACTCGATTATGTTCCACCCACCCTTGGGGCGGTTCCCTTGCAGTTTTCCTTCATTCCCTGCTTTTAAGGTCCTGCCATGTGACTGCATCCTACGTTCACTGAAGTCCAACTCCAACCTTATAGCCCTGTTCCTCCCCTTGACCTGACCATTTTTCCTTTTTACCTACCCCTGTTCCGGTGCACGGTTTTTGAGTTCTTAATTTTTAAAGCATTTTGCGCAACTTAGCCGGTTTTCCATGTGAACGTGTTTTTCTTACTTCAGAACCATGATTTGATGTCATAGCCCTGCCAATCACTTTTCCCCTGACATTTTTCCTTTTTATTCCGAGTCATTCTGATACACGGTTTGTCCAATATTAATTTTCCGGTTTTTTACACATTTTTCGTGCGTATTTTTGACCTTTTTCCATGTGAACCTGCCCTATTTGCTTCGAAATTCCAATTTGATGTGCCAGCCGTGTTCCCTGTGTCTTCCCCCACCTTTTTCCTTTTTCCTCCCCCCTCTTTCGACTTTCGGATTTTTACTTATTAATTTTTCAATGAGTTTTTGGGTGTATTTTTGGAGTTTTTTGCATGTGAACCCCTCCTACTTCCACTGGAACTGCGGTTTAACGTGATAACCCTATGCCACTCCTTCCTGCGGACATTTTTCCTTCTTACTGCATGACATTCCGGTGAACGGTTCGTCCGATATTAATTTCTGATCCCATTTTCGGGTTTATTTTTTGGGTTTTTCCCACGTGAGCGCGTCTTATCTTAGTTGGAATTATGTTTGGATGTGATAGGCTGGTCGGGCATGTCTTTTTGCCCGGTTTTTCTTTATCTTGCACCTCGTTCCGATGCACGGATCTCCCACTATTAATTTTTAATTGCATTTTTTGGGTTTTTTGCACGTGACTGCCCTTTCTCCCCCCTGAAACCTCCGTCATATATTTTCCTTGTTTTCCCCCTGTCGTCCTACCCACTTTTTATTTTTTCGCTATTTCGGTTTGACGTCCGGATTGGGAGATATTAATTTTTCTTTAATTTTACGGGTTTTCACACGCTCCATCTTGCGCGTGAACGCGCCCTTTTTTCGATTTTACCCGTCTCCACGCGCCCCGGTCGTGTCAACATGACCCGTGCTGTCATTCCGACGCTATTTCACTCCTGTCACGGCAAATTTTTTTACCCCGTCCCGCGCACGGGCGAGGGACGGGGGTATGCCTTTCCCTTTCATGGGCCCCCCCCGCCCATTCTTTCCCATGGCCTCTTCTCAGGCGCCTATAGGCAACCCCCCCCCCCCCCCCCCCCCCCCCCCTCCCCCACCTCCCTTGGGTCCCTCCCTAACCTACCCCCTACCCCTACCCCCCCCTTGGGTGCCCCACCCTTCGGGCACCCTCTTCCTATGGGCCCCTGCCCATTCCCCTATGACCACCCCCCCTTCCCATGGCCCTTCCCCCCTTTCCACACACACCCCCCCCCCCCCCCCCCCCACACCCTTCCCTATCCCCCACCCCACCCTTCTCCCTTCCCCCACCGGACCCCCCTCTCAACTCTCTCTCTCTCTCTCTCTCTCTCTCTGTCTCTCTCTCTCTCTTTCTCCTTCCTGCTCTTCCCCCCCACCTTCCGTCTTCTTCCTTCCTCCTCCTTCTCCCACGTCCCCTCCCTTCTCCCGCTCCTTCTCCTCCACCTCCCACCTTCCATCTTCTTCCCTCCTCCTCCCCTTCTCTCCCCCGCCTTCTCCTCTTCCCCCTCCTCCTCTTCCTCCCCTTCTCCTTCCCCTCCTTTCCCTCCGTCTTCTCGCCGTTACTGAAGCCGCGCCACACCACCCAGAGCCCTGCCGCCTGTCGCCAGAGCCCGCGCCACGTCGCTGGAGCCTGTCGCCGTTGCCAGAGCCCTGCCGCCCGTCACCGTCGACCCGCTCCTTGCCGCCGCCTGCGCGTGCCGTCCGGTGGCCGCCCCGTCGTCCCCGTCGCCTGCACGCTGCCGTCTCGCCGCCATCCGTCGGCCGTGCCACCCCCCCTCCTCCTCTTCCACCTCCACCTCCACCCTAACTAACCACGGTTGGTTCGACTAACCTAACCATCCTCTGACTAACTTAACATTAGTTATGTTCATTAACATTAGTTCACACTAATTAACCTTAGTTAGGTTACCTAACCTAACCTACCCCATTAACCTAACACTAACCCTAGTTAGTTCCCACTAACCTTAGTTAGGTTAACTAACCTAACCTAACTCTAACCCTAACCCTAACCCTAACCTAACCTAACCTAACCCTAACCCTAACCCTAACCTAACCTAACCTAACCCTAACCCTAACCCTAACCCTACTTAGGTTAACTAACCCCCTTTAGGTTAGTCTCCATTGACTTAGTTCCCCCTAACTGACTTATCTAACTTCACCTAGACTAACCTAATTCCATCTGACTAACCTGAGTTGACTTAGTCAGACTAACATGACTTACATAGACTAACAGGACTTAACTGACTTACTTTCAACTTACTTGTCAGATTAACATGATTTACTTGATTTACTTAATTTATAAATTAATTTCCACCTCATAAAAAATCAAAAAAAATTCTAAAAATTCCCTTCGCTTTTTGCCCATTTTTGGAAATTTGTTAGATGGAAATTTCCACCCCCGCAAATTTCTGAAAATTACATATTTCCTAATTTATCCTCCAAATTACCAACAAATGTAGAAAATTCATTTAAAACTAGTAAAAAATTCTACAAAAATTCTAAAAAATTCCCCTCACCCGCCTTGACCATTTTCCATTTATTTTTCACTTTAAAATATTATCATACATGGTACCCCTCTCGTTTTTTTAAAAAAAAAACACACAAACAAACCACAAACCAAACAAACAAAAAACAATACACATCCACAAAACATAATAACCTCACAAACCAAAACCAACCATAAATAATCACAAATTATAAAAATTAATTTTTTTTAAAAACCAACAAAAACCACATCAACACATCCGATAAGGTATTGTCTTTGTTGTTTCGTCAGTGGTCTTTACTTTTCCTTTACTGGATTCACTTCTTTTGGGGAACTCTTTCGTGCGCATTTCTGCATTACATACACATCCCTTTCAGGTATTTATTTTATGTGCTTTATTTATTTTCATTTCCCCCTTAATCACAAATTAATTCTTAAAATGCACTCTTTATTCACCCACAGTTTCCATGCGCATTCGCGCTATACACACACATACTTTTTAATTAAAATAAACCCGTCGTTCACTTAGCACGCGCTACGTGCGCTACAGAGGCACTTTAATTTTTAATTAAAATGAACCAGCCGTCACATGAGCACGCGGTGGCAAAAAAGCGCTCCACATCACCTTAATTTGTAATCAATGAACTTGCATTTAGAGACCCAGTCTGGGTATCGAAGTCTGGGATTCGAATTAACGCACCGCTTTCACCTAATAATTGGTAATTAAATTTATAATAAGGAACCGCCGTTTTCTTGCTAAGGTTTATCACTTAATAAAAATTCACATATTTCTTAATAATTTATTAAAATCAACCCTTCATTAAATTAATCCCCCCTCACTGCACTTACTTCCCCTTTTTAATGAACCGTTTCATGGGATGGGTATGCGCAGTCATTAGAGTTATTTTCCCGGTCCAGTCCTGGTCTATCAACGATGTAGTCTTGATATGTGTTGGATGCGGTATTGTTTTGGTTTCCTGTCTTTGTTACGGTTAAGGGTACGGTATGCAGTTTTTTCTTTTATTGCCTGATACGGGGTTCTGGGTGTTTGTCTGCTGCATCGCATGAAGCTTTTGGTCGCATATGTCTCAAGGTCATGTTGAATTTTTTCTAGGCAGTGGTTTGCTTGGGGTTAGTTGGTCGAGTCCCGTTTTATTATTTTGGTTGTTCTCTTATCCTTGGTTTTTTGTTTGTTGCTTTGCAGGCATTCTCCTTGATTGTCTGTGTTTGTGGTGTGTGTGTAACCATCTGAATGGCGCCTTCTCATGCTCCTCCCCCTATCCAGTACGTCCCACTAGTTAGTAGGGATTACTCTTCCCTACTTACTTTTGAGCCTCTCACGAAGGCGGGACTTGCTGCTTTTGTGGCTACTTCTTTTCCATTGCTTCCAGAGGATCCGTCATTATGTGATGAGTTTCCGGCCTCCTACAGCAAGAAGACATGACTAGTCCAGGGAATTTCTATGACTTTGACACCTCGAGGCTTAGGGAAGGCTCTGTCTCTTCCCTCCAAAGGTGAACCTTTTGTTACCACTCGTCAGCTTTTCTCTAATGAAGAGATTCTAAAGCTGTTGCAAAAGTAGACAAGGGAAATACTCGATGTTAAGAAGGTGATCAACTCTTCAGGAGTTTCCTTTTCTATGATCACTGATCCCGTATGGAAGACGATCTGTCAGTTTCTCCAGGACAGGTTTATGCCTGCCAAAACGCCATCCCAGTACTTGTCCAAAGAGCTTTTTACAGCTTCCAGGATGGTGTTGAAAGGAGTTGCTATTGATTGGAGCACTTACCTCCTCACTAAAATGGATCAGCATTTCGTCAAAGTCACCAGGGGTAATGTTACCAATGTCACATATGGAACATATTTGTCTGCCTTCTTGACCTATTCAGGTTTACAGAAGACTGTGCCTCCACCTCCTCCATCAGATCCAGTACCTCCTCCTCCACCTTCAGATGAGTCAGAACCTATTGACATAGAGGATGATGATTCTCCGCCTCCCCTGGTCATACAGCGCAAACGCTTGAAGAGGGTAGCGGATAAAGCTCCTTCAGTACTTCCTTCAGTACCTATCCATGCTACCTCTGGCAGTGATCTCCTTGGGTATCTCACTTGTAATAACCTGTTCAGAGCACATCGCGAAAGATCATTGGACATATCAGTTCCCTCCCTGAACAGTCTCGTCTCAGGAGATGCAATTCCTTTCCTCTGTAAAGATATTCAAAGTTCCATTGAATTGTCAGTGACAGCCTGTGTTCAACAGTTGTACGCGTCTTTTTATGACGAACTCATGCAGTCTAAGGACCAGTTGCATAAGGCAACATCTGAGTTAGCTTCTGCTAAGGATACCCTAGCAGATTTGTTTAAACAAATGGAACAACAAACCCAACTGGTTGCCACCCAAAGAGATGAGATTTCTTCTTTGAAGATCCAGTTACTAGAGGCTCAATCACAGGTTACTAGCCTTTCTGAGGAGAAGGAGAGGATGTCCAGAGAAGCACATGAGTTCCAAGCTATCTTAGATGACAAACTTTCAGCTTTACAGATGGCTAATGACACAGTGGCCTCCCAAGCCTCCCAAATCCAGCAGTTGCAAGATCAACTTGCAAAGTCCCGTTCTGTTCCTCCAAGCCCTAATGTTCCCTTGATTCCTTCTCTTTCACAGCAGGACTTGGCTGCTCTTCAGAGACATGCTACTTTGTGCCTCTATTCCAAGATAAAGTGGAAAGATTGCAGTCCAGAATGGACTTGTTATGGTCTACCTTTGAGCAGTTCCAGGAATATGTTCTACCAGACCATTCTTTCTTTGTCCACTACCACTTACAGAAGTTGGTCTTTTACATGAAGCTTTCCACGATGGATTTACCTCTTCCAGAGGATGGCTGGAGTGGGGCTTGGTCTACTGAGTTGTTGACAGAGGTAGTCAGGATGGTGTTTGAAGATTCTATCACGCCAGATACCATGTTGATGTTATACATGTATCTACGAGGAGACTTGTTAATTCCAGATGAGGTGGATATGGCATGGTATGTGGGGGATGTGGTCTTACAGGCTGTTTTGTATGTCAATCATTTGGAGTTGCGCATAGCTGACATGTTCCAGAGTTATTCATCCAAAGTGGCTGATTGTCATGATAATTCTTGGCATCCCATGATTGATTCTGTGGTCCTGAATCAACAACAAAACACAGCTCCTACCTCTGCCCAGAGTACTAATCAACTGAGGCTGGATCTCTTAGCCTATCTTTCAAAGCATAATCCATTTGATGCTACCTTCTTTGATGCCTATCATAGACGATCTCTCTTAGGACCTTCTGTTCCTACCCTCCTATATTACCAACAAATGGCTCACGCTATGCTATATATCTTTCCCTTTGTCAATCTAATTCCACCACTATTTTACCCCTTCTTTTCCAACCTTCATCTTTCCCTCAAATTTCCATTTTTACATACTGCTCCTTTATTGAGGATAGGGTATTTTCCCCTTCTCCGCCATGTCCTTCTCCATCCATTCATGTACCCTCCACATTTCCTATTTATCAGTTAACACCGTTCCTTAGTGATTCCCTCCAAATTTATGCCACTCCTTCTTTAACCTTTTCTTCCTTTTATGATTTTTCCTATCCCTCCCTTCACCCACTCTTCCTTATTCCATTACCCTCTCGTAACACTTCTATATCTCAACCACCTCAGTTGATTAGTGACTGTGACGGGTTTAATAATCAGATTTCCCAAAGAAGGGGATGGAGTTCGGAGGATTGCCTTACAGGACCTCAGATCAATTGGCCAGTAATTCCAGGGGAATGGACAGCTTCCAGTCAAGCTTATCAGAACTATGTTCATTTTGCTCAGCAGTATTCACAGTCTGCAGATCCTTCAGTGAGATTAACTGCTCACTTTGCTTGGTACCTGGCGTATATGCATAGGCACTCTCATAATGATTCCAAGCCTATTCCAAAGTTGTGCATGAATGTCAATGTGAGCATTGATTCCCAGCAGCTGGACATATTGTATTTTCATGCCCTTTGTTTGCCTAGCAAATACCTGGTCCTATTGGAAAGGATGTGTTGTCTCCAATTTTTTCAAAATCCTCCCAAAAACTTTGTAGATGAATCCTTGTCTATGGATCGTTTCCGATAACATCAATCTTTCAAGAGGGATCATCTTCATTGATACCTTTCCAATGTATGGTGGATGCTTTTTAATGAAAAACTCTCTTTTTGGAGGGGTCATTCAGATGGTTGTGTTGTATTAGTGTTTGTGTTGTGAGTTCATTTATGTAAAACGAACGTGGTGGTTTTCTATTGGATTGGATTTCGTGTATGAGCTACATTTTGGAGAATTGTGGTGATGGGGTCGTGGTTGGAGAATTGAAGTTGATGCTGATGAAGAAGAAGCAAACTCTTATATCCTTTACAAATTTGTTGCGATTTTCTTGTTTGTTAAGAAGTGTTAATGAATAAAGGGTTTTCCTTTCTTTGTATTTTTATATATCAGAAACAGGTTATAAGTTGGGGTCGTGGTGGATGGATTCTTTTTGAAGAGATATTGACGATCCACGTTGCGCTTTTCAATGCACTTGTATTCCCTTTTTCTTGGGTCGCGAGGACTCTTCCTTATTAAGTGTGGGGATATGTTGAGTGTTGAAATGACTTGTTTTTTGGCTGATTTTTGTTGTTTTTGAGAGCTGAATGGTTGATTTTATGAGATGATTGATTGGTTTGGAAGTGGTTTGAGAGTATTTTGGATGATAATGATGGTGTTTTGGAAGTTCATGATGTTTGTTAGTGGTTCTGTGATGTTCTGATAGGTTTTGTATACCTTCTGTTTTGTTCTGTTTTTGTCTGTTTTGTTCTGATTGTCTTCTGTAAGGAGGGATGGAGTATTGATTGATGAAGAGTGAGATCTTGTGAAAGTTTATTGAATGGTTTGTGAGAGTTTGGAATGGTTTAAGTATGAGTTATGTGGTTTTGATGATCTTCTGTAACCTTCTGTAGGTCTTCTGTAAAGCTTCTGTCTCTGTTCTGTTCTGTACTGTAGCTGTTCTGGTACTGTTCTGTGACTGTTCTGTGACTGTTCTGTATGCTTCTGTATGTGTTCTGATGGATGAGAGTGTAGCTTGGGAAAGTTTTCTAGCCTTGGAAAGAGGTGAATACAAGTGCAAAAGAGCTGAAAGAAGTAGCTGTTGAAGACTCAAGAGAATACTAGAGTGAAGTGACAGTAGTGAGCTATGAAAGGACACTGTAGTGGCTCTGGTGACTTTTCATACCAGACATACCTCTTGGGAGGGGTATCCACGACCTAAGAGAGATTATTGAGAGATTGTAGTGAGGATATGATGTATTATTGATGGAGAGAGAGAGAGAGAGAGAGAGAGAGAGAGAGAGAGAGAGAGAGCCAGAGATAGCCAATTCTACTCAAACAGAGTGATTGTATATGAGAGATTGAGAGAGAAGACTATGAAGATATTGAAGCTGAATACTATGTGATGTATTTCCATTCAAAGATGGTGTATTCCTTTGCTTTCTTTGTTATATTGATGGATTTTGTGAAGATGTTGAAGAATGTGGTTGATTCTATCAAAACCGTGGGAGATCTACATGATGCTGTATGAAGATTTGTTGTGCCTGGTGTTCTTTTCTTCATTGTGATCATATGAAACATGATAAACAAGCTTGTTGATGTTACAAGATAGATTTTCTTACAAGAGAATTCCCTTTTCCTTGGTGTTCCTCTTGGGGCTCCAGAACTCATAATCCTTCTCCACCTTAGATCCCTTTCCGTTGGAAGGAAGATTATTGTATGTGCTTAACAAGCACCTTCTTCTCTTGAATTTCCATGTATGAAGCATCGATCTAGAAGGAGCCCTTATGTGCAAGTCAATTTTTGGTTATGATCTTATTCGCTTCCATACCATGTCTAAGATGCTCAATCTAAAATATGCTAAGTAACCTTTTAGAAGTTGATTGAACCTAGAGACTGACTATCTATCATCATAATTGGATTGTCGAGACTACCTTGTAGGGGAAACATGGGCATCATCTAAAGTAATCTAGTCAAGTTTGCATTGTACCCTTGGGTTGGATGGCACCTTGCACTAATGAACTAATCCATTATCCCACACAATTTATACAGTATGAAAAGAGGGGGAGCAAGTGTCGATCCCTTTGTCCTTGTAGTGTAGTCACAATTCCCCTAAAATAGGATTGGTTGGTTTTTGAAAACCTTTCGTATGTTCTATGAGTTTAAGTGAAATAACCACTCCACTTATTGGGTCCAAATTTCATACAATGAGGTCATTGGGACCTCCATTCTCTTGCTTTTGCCTATTCACTTGAAAAAATAGTTGTTTGTTATTTACATGATTCCTTTAAGCACTGCACATCAATCAAGAAATAAACAAATATTCTTTCACTAATAGATAAATGACTTGTCATTAATGTAAAAAGTGCCAATCTCATCGGCAAAACAATGTGCTAGTACTTAGAATTCGGCCATCTAGTCCCCTATTGGGGTACACCCTAAGGGATTGCACAGTTGTCGCAAGCAGTTGACAAGACAACAAGTTGTTTCATAGCCCTCCTTGAACGCAACACTGGACTTTGTTTGCTTGTGTGAGGGGGTGGCATAATAGGGTTGGGCTTTATTCACCACCTATCTTGTGCCCTCAATGCTAGGTGACTTTTAATTGATGTAGCTCACTCTTAGTGACCGCATGGTCCATCATTCCTATTGTAAGGCCAGAGGGGCTTCTTGAGTACATCACAACCAATCTTTGATAATAGTTCTTCTTCACCTTACCAACACGATGAAGGAGCCAGTAGAAACCAAAAAACAAATCTATCACAACTAAACATGCTACTAAAGAATATACATTTCATGAAACCATATTTTGTCAATAATAGTTTATTTCTTAATTAATACATAACACAAGCAAACACATTGAATTTGGGCTACTATAATTTGATTTTGTAGCATGGGAATTGAGTCCCTTTATGAAAAAGTTTTTTTTGTCTTAGGTTGTCTTAGGTTCACATCCACCTTGTTATTTGCAACTTGCATGGTGGTAGCAAGAGTGATGACTCTCGAATAACAGTGTGAGGGACCATGTGGTCACTTGGATTGATAGTTTTAGCTTGCATTAGTGGTGTGATGAGGGTTTAGACTCTTTGTTTGGGTAGAAACTCGACTAGAGAGTAAGGTGATGAATGCAGTGAGGTAAGATGTGGTGATTCCTTGACTCATCTAACCAACAATGTATTCTTGTTTGTTGGTAGCATGTCCGTGTCCTCCTAGTGGTGCATCATCCTCTCCTTAACAAAGGTTGGAGATTTCACTCACTCTCATGTTCTTGCTCTCTTGCTCTTGTGAGGCTTTAAGTGTTGTGTGTGTTTGAGGCTCTCTCTCTCTCTCTCTCTCTCTCTCTCTCTCTCTCTCTCTCTTTTCTTTTCGAGGAGCTAGAGGTGGGGGGGGGGGGGGGGGTGTTTGCTTTTAACCCATCAAGGGCACCTTCACCAGTATGGGCTAAGCTTTATGGTGCAATTTGTAGTGAAAAATTTCTCTCTCTCATTAAGCTTATAACCTTAATAGATAGGCTTCGATTCGCATGTGGCTTTAAAATCCAAAAATTGATTTTAAAAATTTGAAAGCTTGGTTTATTTAAACTAGCATTTCGCGCGCACAAAACGCTAGGCCGCTTTGCAGCAGCTTCACTGCCTCAAAGCGGCAAGCGAAGATAGCACGGCAACTTCGTGCAACAATCCATTTCTCATCTTTCTCTCTCCTGTTTTTCCTCTCTCTCTCTCTCTTCCCCCCCAAATTCTCTGTCTAATTTTCTCTCTCTCTCTCTCTCTCTCTCTTTCTTTGCCTTCTATTTTAGTTTATTTTTTTCATCTCTTGGTTCTCTCTCTCTCTCTCTCCTTTTATTCTCCCCCCTCTCCTCTCTTTTCTTTCTCTCTCCCTCTCCTCTTTTTTTCTTTTTTTTAATTCTCTCTCTTCATTCTCTTTTTAAATTTTTTCTTTTCTCTCTCTCTCTCTCTCTCTCCTTTTCTTCTCTTTGCACTTTTCTTCTCTCTCTCCTCTCTTTTCCTTCTCTCTTTCTCCTCTATTTTTTATTATCTCTCTCTCTTTTTAACTTTTATCTTTTCCTTATATATAATTCTCTCTCTCTCTTCGTCCCCTTTCTCCTAATTTTCCTTTTTTTCTTCTCTCCCTTTTTCTCTTTTAAATTTTATATTTTTCTTCTCTCCTTCTCTCTTTTAAATTTTATACTCTCTCTCTCTCTCTCTCCTTCTCTCTCCCTTTCTCTCTCTCAAAAAATATTTAAATTTTAAGAAGACTTTTCTCTTTTTTCTTTTTTCCCATCTCTCTGTATTCTTCTCTCTCTTTCTCTCCCCCTCTCCTCTCCTCTCCTTCTCCCTCCTCTTTTTTCTTTTTTTTAATTCTCTCTTTACATTTTTTTCTTTTCTTTTTCTTTTAAATTTTATATTTCCTCTCTCTATAATTCTCTCTGTGTTCAAATTCTCTTTCTTATTCTTTTTATTATTTTCTCTCTCTCATTTTCTTATCTCTGTCTCTGTCTCCTCTCTCTCCTCTTTTTTCATTTTTTTTTCCTCTCTCTCTCTCTCTCTCTCTTAAATTTTATATTTTCTCTCTCTATAATTCTCTTTCTCTTTGTTCCCTCCCTCTCCTCTTCTTTTTTCTTTGCTCTTTGTATATTTCTCTCTCTCTCTCTCTCTCTCTCTCTCCTTATTTTAATTAAAAAGAAAGTTTTTTTTTCTTTTTCTTTTTTCTTTCTTTTAAATTTTATATTTCCTTTCTCTATAATTCATTCTCTTCTTCTTCTTATTTTCTCTCTCTCATTTTCTTCTCTCTGTCTCTCTTCCCCCTCTCTCTTCTCTTTTTCTTTTTTCTTTTCCTCTCTCTCTCTCTCTCTCAAATTTTATATTTCCTCTCTATAATTCTCTTTCTTTCTTTTAAATTTTATCTTTCATCTCTCTATAATTCTCTCACTGTGTTCAAATTCTTTCTCTTCTTATTTTCTCTCTCATTTTCTTCTATATGTCTCTCTCTCCCTCTCTCTCCTCTCTTTTTCTTTTTTATTTTCTTCTCTCTCTTGTAAATTTTATATTTCCTCCCTCTATAATTCTCTTTCTCTCTTTCCCCCCCTCTCTCTCCCTCTCTCTCATCTTCTTTCTTTTTTTATATATATATCTCCTTATTTTAATTAAACAAAAAGTTTACATTAAAAAGTTTAATATGAGAGAGAGAGAGAGAGAAAACCTAGGCCTTACACATGAGAGAGAGGAGGGAGGGGGAGAAGAAAAATGTTTAATTAAAAAAAGACTATTCTCTTTCCTCTTTCTTTCCCTTCTCTCTCCGTCTTCTTCTTTTTATCATTCTTCTTCTCTCTCTCTCTTTTATTCTATCTCCTTCTCAAATTGTGTGAAAAACTATGTTCGAAAATTTTTAAATTAAAAAAACTTTTAAAATATTTAATTAAAAAAGTTTAATCAGAGAGAGAGAGAGAGAGAGAGAGAGAGAGAGAGAGAGAGAGAGAGAGAACCTAGGCCCTACACATGAGAGAGAGGGGAGGGGGGAATTTAATTAAAAAGGGGAGGGGGTTTTAATTTAAAAAAGGGAGGTAAGGAGGGGAGGCTTTAATGAAAAAAAGGAAGGGGAAGAGAAAATGAGATATTACACATGAGAAAGAGAGGAGGGGAGGGGGTTTTGATTAAAGAAAGGAGGTAGGTTCGGGAAGCCCTTTGGAAGTTCGGGGCTTTCCTAACCTATAGCTAAAATAATACAGTAGACTATTCTCTTTCCTCTTTCTTTCCCTTCTCTCTCCGTCTTCTTCTTTTTATCATTCTTCTTCTCTCTCTCTCTTTTATTCTATCTCCTTCTCAAATTGTGTGAAAAACTATGTTCGAAAATTTTTAAATTAAAAAAACTTTTAAAATATTTAATTAAAAAAGTTTAATCAGAGAGAGAGAGAGAGAGAGAGAGAGAGAGAGAGAGAGAACCTAGGCCCTACACATGAGAGAGAGGGGAGGGGGGAATTTAATTAAAAAGGGAAGGGGGTTTTAATTTAAAAAAGGGAGGTAAGGAGGGGAGGCTTTAATGAAAAAAAGGAAGGGGAAGAGAAAATGAGATATTACACATGAGAAAGAGAGGAGGGGAGGGGGTTTTGATTAAAGAAAGGAGGTAGGTTCGGGAAGCCCTTTGGAAGTTCGGGGCTTTCCTAACCTATAGCTAAAATAATACAGTAGTAAGATATGAGAGTCCGGGATGTGACTGCAAGTGGGAACACTAACTTTGGTCAAGACGTAGAAGTGAATAGATATTTTATCATGCCTTTGGGGATGCGGTGCGTAGGGTTTGAACTCATGCACCCCTATCTCGGAACGCACAACCAAGCTACTATGCCACGACCCCATTAGCAAGTTCAATCAAAACTTAATCAAATCAGGTTCATTAATTCTGTTCAAGAGCAATAAAAATAAAAACGTATTACGATTGTTGAAGAATGGGTACATTACAGGAACCGGTCTCAGTAGGCACGCAGCTAGTTGGACTAGTAATGCCTAGCTGGTTGGAGATCATGAGACTATGAATGCGGGTGTCGGGTTCGAATCCCGCCTTTGTGAAAGGAGTGCAGTCTACTAACCTCATGTAAAAATTACATTGCGTTAGGGATGAAAAGGAGGTTACTTCTAAGGTCTTGTACTTGGGATGTAGTCCCTGCCAAACTTATTAAAAGAGAGGTACCAGATAGCCGCGTGCAGGCGCAGGCGAGCCACACTTCTACTGGTGGGTGGAGGGGTCGCAAGGACAATGCAAAAGGACTATGTAAGGAAAGGGGGTTCACGCGTCGACTCGTGGTAAGTCTGCGGCGTGTGCCCCGTCTCTCTCTCTCTCTCTCTCTCTCTCTCTCGCGGGATAAAACGAACCCGCTTGCTCGCAACACAGTTTTTTGATCGACTCGCTCTCTCTCTCTCTCTCTCTCAATAACTACCCGTGCAACTCGGTCCTTTCCCAGCTATGGCGCACGATGGCTCCCTGCAAGCTCCCCTTCTCGGCCGTCATCCATGCCACCCTAAGCTCAAGCGATTTACCGCTGCATGGCAGCGCGCCTGGTCTCGGCGCGAGCATTCATCTCCATCAGCATCACCGTCATTATCTCCTTCATCCTCGCGCTCCTGCTTCCTCTTCTCCGCCATGGCTGTGGCCTCCGCCTTCTGCATGCGGCAGCTGGTGTCACCGCTACGGGCGGCTGTGTGCCGTGAGCCTGCGAAGACTATCCATGCCCTCAAGGTGGGCTTTGCCCTGGCACTGGCCTTCCTCCTCGTCCTCCTCGATGCTTCCTACGAGCAGCTCGGCACGCACATCATCTGGGCAATTATGACAGTCATCGTCGTCTTCGAGTTCACTATGGGTACTCACTCAACCGTATAAGCATTGTGTTTTAGCAAGCATGGTACTTCTTCAATTGCACAAGCGTTTGTCTGTCATGATCATACATAGAAGCCATACGCTTTGTTTAAACGGCATTGCTTTTATATCATTGTTTTCTGATTCGTAATTGCCCCTTCCCTCTCGAAGAGGCTACTCCGAGCATCATTTATGCACAAAAAATTTCATTTGTGGCGAACAAAAATTGGAATGTATTCTTTTCAGGTGCAACTCTGAGCAAGGGGTTCAACCGTGGAATAGGCACCCTTCTGGCAGGACTTATGGCCATCGCAATAGGTCAGCTGACTCAACTGACTGGAGACATAGGACACCCCATTGCGATGGCTCTGTGTGTTTTCCTTACAGGTATTTCCATGGTCCCCTTACATTGATGATTGATATCCTTTTTCCAAATACTAGCCTTTGTAAGAAGACAGAGGGGATCAAGCTGTTGTTCTGTTTGTTCCCAAATGGGATCTTGGTGAACAGGTGGACTTGTGACATTCTTCAAGCTTCAGCCCACATTCAAGACATATGAATATGGGTTTCGAACATTTCTTATAACATTCTGTCTCATCATTGTAGCCGGATATCGAGGGAGTGACCCATTAGGCACAGCCATTGAGCGATTTCTTGTGATTCTTCTTGGTGCCTGCATAGGCATAGCTGTGAACATTTTTATTCTTCCTAACTGGGCAGGGGAGGACCTTCACCGGTCTATCACTAAGAACTTCTACAGCATAGCGGATTCATTGGAGTGTAAGTGCTTTTTCTGCTTCATCTGCTGCTGATTGTTAAATTGCATGTGATTGATTTGTGGCCTCTGAGTTTTGTCCTGTTTAGTATGTGTAAACCAGTATCTTCATGGCACAAGACTCGAAAGAGTTCCTTCAAAAATACTCATGGGTTTAGCTCCTGATGATCCAGTGTACAAGGGTTATCGCCAGGCCCTGGTTTCCTCTACCAAGGAAGAGTCATTGGTATACAGTCCCTTTATCATTTAATCCCTGTTTGTACCTGGAGGTCATCAGCAGTGCCCCTCAACAAGGGATTGTTGTATTTCACAGGCTGTTTTTGCAAGCTGGGAGCTCTTTCCACATGGTCGGTTTAAATGGAAACACCCATGGAAGCAGTATGTGAAGATTGGTGCAGTTTTGCGACACTGTGCATATTCTGTAGTGGCCTTGCATGGTTGTTTGCGTTCAGGTATCCAAGTAAGTAAAGCACATACTTGGCGAGATTACTTTTAAGCTACAGATTTTGTTCTTATTCTATGCAGTTTGACACCGCACTGGATTTCACATTGCTAAACCATATGAAGGCCTTTTTTCATATTGCTAAGAGCAGAGATCTTGTTCTTGGTGTCGTTGTTTGCAACCTCTCAAATATTTGTCTTTTTGTATGCTGAATCATCCTAAGTGTTTATTGCCCTCACACAATCTGTAGATTGTCACTTGCTTTCTTTTCTCTTTCCAGCATCAATTGTCAGAGCATACCATTTATGGTGTATATGAGACCATCGTTTTTTGTGTTTCATTTGTGTGCATGCACATGCATTTGGTTTTAATATGCATTATATTCACATTGAGCATAACACATCTTGAACCTTGATATAAGTTTATTCAGTTTCACCAACAAAGAATTCGTCCACTTTGATTGTTCTGATGGCTGCTTCTTGGATTTGTGTCCATAGGGAATTCCTACCCATGCTCATGGTGCCTCTCTCCACCTTGACCTCTCAATTGCTCAGATGTTGTAATTGAGTCAGCCTTGTTACACTACATCAAGGGTTGCACATTCATCCATTCTTGTAAGAGCCGCTATGCTAGGAATTCCTCTTAGGCAAGGTGGCCATTGTGAGGTTGATATCCAAGTTTATTTTACTCCTATCTACTCCTAACTATTCCATTGGCATTGGCAAAAACACCATAATTAGCTCTTTAAACAGCCCCAAAACTCAAACATTACCAAAGCTCTTGTGTCACATAAGCAAATTGTTAGTAGATTAGTCAATCCATGAGTTAGTCTAGTTGTGTTCAATTGTGAACAATGCAGTTCATTTTTTTGATTGGATCAGTGGGGGCTAGTTATTTTGCCCAGTTTTTGTGGTTACTCGGCATTTTTGGCCGGGCGATTGCTATTTTTAGCTCCTTTGATGCTGGCCGACCTGATCTAGATCTTTAGCCTATTTATTGGCTAGGCTCTCTCCTCCTCTATGTTATCATCAGCACACTTTGTTACTTATAGGTCTTATTGGAGAGGGAGCCGGTGCCAAAGCCCACTTAGGTTACAATGACTGACTAGTGTGTTGGATTGTCTCATGTCTTGGTATATGGAGTCCATTTTTCGAGTACTCTTCTAAGTTCTCTCTTAACTTGTTTTTCTCTATCCTTGGAGTTTCTTCTTAGTCCATTTTCTGAGTATTCTTCTAAGTTCTCTCTTTGTAGTGTTCTTCTCTATCTTTGCGGTTTCTTCTTTCTTGCATTGTGCAATCTATTCAATAGTTTCACATGCTTCCATTCTTGCACCTAATTCTGACACAAATATCCAGAATTTTGGAGGATTCACATCTATGAATAGGAGCTTGCCTAGCCACTTGTTCCATGCCTTGTTTTTTAGGTTATTGTAGTCTATCCACAATTCATCATCACATGATTGCTAGTTTCTCATCATCTCTAGATGCCGTTGCGATCATCCAAAGGGTACCCACACTTGCGTTTGGTTCCAACTATTTTCACCATCACTCTAGCCCTCTAGTTGATTGGTCTAGCCCTTGCTCCAGTATTTCTAGTTGCTGCATCGATCATTAGGACTTGGTAGATTGCTGAGGTTGCCTTGCGACTTTGTCATCTAGAGCACTAGTAGGTTATTTTTGTGTTTTCAGGACTTTTGTTCATCAACATCTGCTTCAATTGGTGGCCCTAATTTTAGAGGATCTTTTTGCATCTTTAAATAGAAAGGCTGTCCACCATTCAGCCCCATCCTTTTGTGTTGGTTTCTCACTCCTATGTGTAGCCATCAGCCTTCACTCAGTGGCTGTCTAGCCTTTGCGATTGTTGGCACGCCATCATTAGCTTGTCCATTGTTGCGTAGTGATTACTTTTACTGTTGGCGATGCCTCAGACAACTTGTGTTTACAATTGCAGTTGGCTGCCTGACTAATTCCCCCATGTAGGCCCGTAGTGATCCGATATACCTCCAGCTATCACCCTGCTAGTCATAGCTTTTGCGTGCAATTTTTTCAGCCCTTCCTTGGTTGTAGAGTGCTATGTTTATCAGTCAACAACCTCTAGATTGCTGCGTTTTGGTAATTAACCTGTTGCCATTCACTATTCAACACTCCTATAGCTCCGATTGGTGGTTATAATAGTTCAGGATCCCTCTCCGATGGATGTCATCACTTACCGCTTTTCTATTGAGCATTTTGTGATCTTACATTCATTTACTACATTGATTCATTCACTTCAAAGTTCTCCTCTCTTTATTTGTGTTTTGTGTTTTTGTGTTTTTGTGTTTTGAGTCTGACTTTTAAGTTTTGTGTTTATTACATTATTACATTATTGCTTGAGTTATTATGTTCATGTTCATACATTCTATGTTTTCTTAGTGCAAATCCTAGTAAATCTTCCACATGATATTAGAGCCGACGCTTTGTTAAAGAGTATCCTATGTTATTATAGAGGCTTGATTTTGTGCGAGATACATGAATGACACGTAATTGATTAGGGTTGCATTCCATGCGTGCATGAAACGTTTTGTACAGTGCCGTACCATAGAACATTTCGTATGGTTCCATAGAGTGATGTGTGCATTCTTGTAGGTGCCTAGTTGATTCAACCATTGCAGAGTCTAGATAGCGCGTGAATTCAAATTTGTGCCCGTTTTTTGTAGCCATTGCACATGGACCTTGGCAGATGGGATCTCTCTTAGTTCTAACTTCTCTTTTTAATTTCCCCTCTCCTCTCCTTCCCTTCATCTCACCTCAATATTAAGGGGAACCCTCCCCTTCTTACCTCTTCATCCAAAAATCTCGAGCTCAAGCGGGAAGCACCTTTAATACCTTTTTTAACTCTCGAGTCTAATCCCTCTTTTCTATCCCTATTCCTCTTCCTCTTGCTCTCCCTTTCCCTATCCCTTTCCTTTACCCTCTCTTTCACTTCTCTCTCTATCCTTCTCTTTTGCTTTTTCTCCTCTCCTATCGCTATCTCTCTTCCTCTTGCTCTCCCTTTTCCCATCCCTTTCTTGCACCACCTCTTTCTCTTCTCTCCCTATCTCTTTCCCTCTTTCCCTCTCTCCATTTCATCCATCTCCCTCTTCCTCTTTCTCTCCCTCTCTCTATCCACAATGCTGAAGCCTCTTCATGAAGCTTTTGGTCTCTATATCACAAATCTTGTGAAGGCCTCGAGCAATGCAAATTGCTACCATTGGACTTGCAAGTTTTTCGTGAAGACGACGATTAGTAGTGTGATGAGGCTCATCCTCCACTTGACCAAGGTAGGTGGTCAATGTAGCCCATGTCTTTCCATCCCTCAATCCATAGTAGATGAGATAATGATGTACTCTCCCCTCTCTTGTCAAAATGGCCATGTGTGATTGAGCATAGCAGAAGCTCAAGATGAGATGGTTTCCCCCGACATGGAAGTGGATGCTTTTGAAATGCCTTCTTTTACATGTACTCTTGCACCTTATCCTAGCCCATGTGTCTCAACAGCCTCAGGTTGTACCACCATCGTTGGAAGCAAAAGGTTGTGTAGGTAAGCCTCACTACAAGAAGCTACGTGTGGTGTTTTTGGTTCTTTGCCTTTCCTCAAAGAGAGGCAAAGGAATGTGGAGATAGATTGCACTTCTTGTTATTGACTGTAATTTCCCATTCCACTTGCTTCGAGTGGATAGGTGGAAGAGAATGGTCAAAGCCATTGCCGGTTGGTTCACGTGAGGGGTAGTATGGTGTCACCTACATACATGCGGACCAAAAAGCTCGATGAGGAGAGAGAATTAATAGATCTCTCAAGCTTGTGCGTGTTGGATAGGCAACGTATGGTTGTATCATACTTTTCGATGGATTGAGCGATCGGAAGAAATAAGGCATTATCAATGTCCTTGTTTCTTCACCTCTTGACACATTGTTCTTGCGGATCGTGGATGCAGGGTAAAGAGGATGAAGAACTACGGACACATTCATATACTCATATATTTACCAAGCTATCATTGAGGAAATCTTGTTTTGGTTTATGATTCAATGATTCGTTACTCATTTTATGTTTGAATATTCATAAATCATGGTTCATTTGATCTCTTCGTAAATCTCTCTTCATTCTACCTCTTCATTCTCCATCATGATTCATAAATCTATCTCCAAGATTCATGATTCCATTATAACTTAAATCTATTTCCTCTTTTACTTGTGCCATGTAGGTTGGTGTGACCAACATGGTGTAAGTGGTCACCGACAACGCTTTCAATTGTCAAAGGATGAGTCGCTTGCTTGAGGCGGAGTTTTCATCCATTGTATAGACTCTATGTACTACCTAGTGTATTGATCTCCTCATGGAATACATAGGATCATTGGAATGGGTGAGAAAGATTGTTGGGGACGCTTGTATTATAGTAGATTTCATCACCAATAAGGTAAAGGTTTTGGCAATCTACTACGCCTATAGTGATGTAGAGTTAAAGAAGCCCTCGAAGACTTGTTTTGTTGCCATGTGGTTGCTTTTAGAGCGACTATACGACACACAAAACAAAATTCAGCAAGCCATGGTCTTGAAGGAGCTCAAGGCGTGGCCATAGGAGGAGCCACTCTTAAGCGTGGAGGAAATGGATGAGAAGACCCATCCATAGATTGATTGCACTCGCATCCTACTTATAAAGCTCCATCCCTTTTCATGGATCAAGAGTTGGTAGCCGATAGAGATACCTACTTTCCAAAGGCATTGGATGAAGATCGGCACACAACGTTTTTACAAGAAATCATCAATTATAGTGACCAAAGAGAAACCGCTTTTGCCAGCACTCTATGTTGGAAGAGGGTCTCTTTGGTTAAAACACTTTTTTGGTGGGAATCTTTTGGATATCAAGTACCCACTGTCCAAAAGATTGCCCTTAGAGTGCTTGCCTAGGTAAGTTGTAAGTATCCACTTGTAAGTTGTCACCTAAAGCTGAATTGCTGTGTGATCATTGAATTTGACTTTTGAAACAATTTGAATTTTTTGCCTAATGTAGGATTGTTAAGTTGGTGCGTGCGAGTGGTAAGTTAGAAGTAACAAGCTGTATTCCACTCCTTACTTATTCTAAATAAGGAGTTAGATTCTAAATATGCAAATTATCATTTATTTCAATTAGGTAAATGTTGATGAGATCGAGTTAAGTGGGGCTACCTTGAAGAGTGTCAACAAGGAGCAAAATGAAAAGCAGGGGACCATCTTCAAGGATCTCTGCATGGAGCTAGAGGAGATCGATTGTGAAGTCTCACGCAGGCGTAGGGGTTGTCGAGTTGTGAGCACTAGGTTGGGTTGCCTCTTCTTTGCAAGGGAAAACTAGAGGTGACAAGAATACTCAATATGTGAAGGTAGCTCAAAACAAGGGTGACGCCCCTTCCTTAGATAGAACCAAAGAACCTAAACTCATTTGGCAACAACTCCTAAAAAGAATAGGTTTTGTACTACACTACCAAAGATCTCTCTTGTAGGGTTTTGTATTTCAATGTAGGGCTAAAATGCAGGTTTGCATTGGTTATTCTTGGGTTGGAGACATATGCACACTGTTCATTTCGTAGTTTTGTCTTCCAAGGAGATTTGCTCTTCTACCATCATGGAGGCTTCCCCTCTTGAGGCAGATCGTGCAACAACTCTCTTGATACTATCATGGCAGTGTCTTTTGCCTTGCTCTTCCAGTCGTGGTGCTTTCTCCTTCTCATCATCTATCATGGTTCTTGGTACCATGCAAACTCGACCTTGATATGTAGGGTTGAGAGGAGGTTCCTGCCCCCCTTGGTATTCTATAGGATTTACCACTTGTCTTTGACATTGGCCTTCCTTGCTTGTTGTATCTCCCTTTTGCATTGCATGATCATCATCCACATGTTGCCACCTACTTAGCCAAGATAGCGCAACCATCTCCAAGCTTTAATCAGTGCCATTGACTCGTCTTCGCTTACCTCAGTACTCATCCTCAAGGCATGAGCCCCAAGGCTCGTCCATTG
The DNA here is from genome assembly GCF_053477565.2 of Lygodium microphyllum. NCBI lineage: Eukaryota > Viridiplantae > Streptophyta > Polypodiopsida > Schizaeales > Lygodiaceae > Lygodium > Lygodium microphyllum. The sequence goes on along the minus strand of NC_141146.1, from coordinate 151,603,268 downwards.
TATCATCATTGTATGCGATTCATTATTTCATTCACCTTTTGTGTTTTTGAGTTTTATATCACATTGTTTGATGTACACACGGTGATCCTCCTCGCTTACCCTACCGTTGCTTTGTATGGTATTAGAGTATAGGTGCTCCAAGAGCTAAAGATCCTTATTCTTAGTGAAGGTGAATAAAGGTCGTGGGAAGTAGCAACATTAGTTCAGATTCCACATTCTCCTTTATTTTGCTACATTGTCTGGGAGATACCATTATCTTCTCGTCCCTCCCATCCCTCCCATCTTACACTGAGTTCTCTCTTAAATTGTTCCTTTGTTCTGTGTTTTCTCTTTTCTCGCATGTGTTGTGCAGTCTATCACGGCAGTCTTCTATGCTTCCATTGCTGCACTGGGCACCCACTTCTGACACAACATTCTATTGGCTTCTTTGGAGATCCTTGTATAGATTTGAGGCCATCTCAGCAGTTGGCTTATGGGTTGAAACTTCTAGAAGCCTAGTGGAATCAGAATTGACTTCACTTGTTGGACAAAACAAAGAATGGGCAGTTCGGATACCAATCTCACATGTCTGGGGTTGAATGTAGTATTGTCAACCGTTTTCATATAGTGATAACACTAGTATTCCATGGGAAAAAATTGGCATCTGGATTGTTGTGCACATATACCGCCTTGCTTGTAAGAGCAGGTGAAGGGGTAGAAAATGTTATCGCAATGACATATTAGAAATGAGCTTATCCTACCTCCCATGGTTATGGACAAACTAAGCAATTTGTTATTTATTGGAAGGTGAGGAGAGTGAGGATCAACCCAAAAGGTCTGCTTGGATATAAATTGCATACAATGGTCTACAGACAATCGCTAACCTCATCCATACGAATGTATTTTCTGTTTAGATGCAATGTTTTGTTGAAGTGATTGGCATGCCACGAACGGCATTGGCCTGGTCTAAGAGCTGCAATTGGAAGTTCAGGACCATATGACTTGGTTGAAGTTTAGATTTCAGCTGGTCATATGTTGGATTTGATCAAAACTCAAGTCATTTGCTGGGTGGGCCAAATACATGTGCCTCAGGCTGAAACTTCCAGCATAATGGAACAAATAGTTATGCTGAGTGTGAGTCATTCAGAGCATTGCACAATATATCGTTTGGAATGACATTACATTAGCTGGTATAAGATCTGCAATTGGAAGTTCAGGACCATACGACTTGGTTAAAGTTAAGATTTCAGCTGGTCACATGTTGGATTCATTGATTAAAACTCCAGTGCAAATACATGTACCTCATGCTCAACCTTCCAGCATAATGGAACAAATAGTTATGGTCAGTGCAAGGTATTTGGAGTGTTGCACAATTTATCACAGAAAATAATACAGATAATTTTGTTTGGCCAAAAGGAGTGTAGGCTAGGATGGGGCTTTTATCATTGTGACAATTGTTCAGTGAGAACACGTGAAAAAATTCGCGTTTGGATTGTTGTCATGCATATCACTTTGCTTGTAAGAGCAGGTGAAGAGGTAGACCTCCTGTAGAGTAGATATGGGCGAAGTAAATTTTGTGTGATATATGTGGAGTGGATCAGCCCACAAGGCATGCCTGGATTTGCATTGCATACAGGGGTTTAGGGAGGATAGCTAAGCTCATCCATTTGAATGTATTATCTGTTTAGATGCAATATTTTTCCGAAGTAACTGGCATAATGTTGTGAATGACATAAGTTCAAAATTTTCAGCTAGGTCACAGGTGGGATTCATTGATTAAAGCTCAAGTCGAGAGCAGCTACTGGCCCAGAAACTTGTCCAAATGTTCTTACATGTTTCTCATTTGTACTACAATTTTGTAACACATTTATGCCCTCATGTTGGGTTCATGCATTCTCCTGCATATGCAATCTTTAGGGCTTTGAATGAGATCCTTTTCTGCCTACTATTCATGTGCTGTGAGTGCTTTTGTATCACCCCTTATGGTGAATCAATCACCAAATGCAGCTTCCAACTTCTTTGGCCTGCTTAGCTGCATCGGCAATATTTACCTATTACTGAGACCTTGTATCTGACCAATAAATACGGACTATTCTTAGGTGTTTCTTGTTTGTACTGCAAATTTGTAACACATTTTGTAATATGTTTGTCTCAAGTTTTCTCTTAAGCAGATCTTTGTAGGAGCTGTATTGTATGTTTGTACCTGTCCTCAATGATGAGCTCTCTTAAGCAGTTTTTTTCGTACGCTTTTGTCCTGATTTTGTTTTCCATTATCTTCATCCTTCAGGTATGATTGTCTCTGAAAGACACGGTCTTGGGAAAGTGATCTTTCCAGAAAGATCTAGATTAGTGTTAACTGTTGTTAGCTGCCTCTTGGAAGTCTCAAGTTTTCTCTTAAGCAGATCTTTGTAGGAGCTGTATTATATGTTTGTACCTGTCCTCAATGATCAGCTCTCTTAAGCAGTTTTTTAATATGCTTTTGTCTTGATTTTGTTTTCCATTACCTTCATCTTTTAGGTATGATTCTCTGAAAGACATGATCTTTGCCAACAGGCACCAGCAGAAGTCAGGAGACTTTTTGAGACTGAACTTCGTCAAGTTAGCAAAGAAAGTGCTCTCGTCCTGAGAAGGTTAGGAATGCAGTTTGAGAATATGCAGAAGGGAGATTCTGATAACATTCTCAAAGGTGTACTACGTGCAGTGGAATGCTTGCAACAGAGTTTGTATTTGCATTCTTATTTGCTTTTACAGGGAAGAACTAATGTTTTGGAAGAAAATGCAGAAGACATATCTGTTCATGTGAAGTTAGACAGGGAGGAGCCTGCCAATACACTGGATAACCAAACAACTAATAAACTGGGAATGGTCATGTACACCCCCACGGATGCAAATGATGTATCGAGCAGATACATGAAAAAGTTGCATTCTTGGCCATGCAGGCCTATGGATGATGTGGACTTTACTAGTCAGTCTGTTTATGAGCAAAGAGTAAGGGTTTTGGAAAGTGCAAGCGCCCTTTCCTTGGGCACATTTGCAACATTGCTGATGGAAGTTGCACTTAGGCTTGATTATGTGGTAGAAGCAGTGGTTGAACTCGGGGAGCTTGCAAATTTTAGTTCTGCTTTGGACTCTACACTGTTTTGAAGAGCAAGGAAGCAGCCCTTGGGTGCTAATTGTGTGGTGCAGAAAAACTGAAGACATGTGGTATACATTCTGTTTTCAAGCAGAGACAGAGAAAAGAGTAGAATGTATCTATCATGCCTGCATGCTGATTCAAGGAGTGTGATCAATATATGACAGGTTCTTTTAGAGGAGTCACTACAGGTGCATCTCCAGTTTGTGACAAATGTAAGTTATCACCAACCCCAAAAGCAGGATTTGGAGGTTTTACTCTTGCTGCTCTTCAGTTTGTGCCACGGTTTCTGATAGAGGCTCCAGCCTATCACCTACTGAGTTCTTGTTTTCTTACTGAAGCAGGAGGCTGGTAATGATTAATAAGACTGCCAAAGTATACTGAATGCCAGAATCCAGAGGTGGTCAATTAATGCGATCTGGATACTTCCGGGTAAGAGTTGTGGGAGTCTATCAGGGTTTCATTGCATGATAAGCTTCCTTAATAGTGTCAAATTTGGTGATTGTATCCAAGAAGCTTTTGTCAATATATTTTATGTTGCAGCACCCAGCATGCAGGGAGGTTTTGGCCGTGAAGGAAACATCATGTTACTTATTTAAAACCGAAATGTGATGGATCTATCTACCCTGTATGCTCAAAGGCGGGACCCATAAGTGAGCCAAGTTTGTGGCAAAAAAGTGTTGTCCCACACTGATTGCAATGAGACTTGACAGCTGGACAGTAGTGAGTTCTAAACATATTATCTTTGAATGCCATCACAAGGGTGGTTCTCTCAAAATATATAAAGAGAGATTTAAGTTATATTAATGGTTCTTTTACTACTACTAATGTCGGCTTACACTCAGCACTAGAAAAACCTGGAGTGTAAGAAAGTGCAAGAGAGTTAAGACTTAATAAGAACAAATAAAGTTCTAATGGGGAAACATCTTGAAATGCGAAGATATAAAGTACTCCCATATTTTTGTAGTGGAAGAAAGAGGAAAAATTTAATGGAATGAGGGATGAAATTCTTGTGGTAAGATGTTCAGAAACATAAAAACTGCTCACCAGTATATCATCATCCATGCTTTTCATTTTAATGTGTTTCGAAATCTCAGTAATTACCATGTCTTAGGGCCCTCCTTCAGTATGGCTTGTTGCCAAGACTTTGTCACTTCATCAATGTAATGTTTGAGCTAGTCCTTGGCTAATTTTCATGGAAGAGGGGAGTCTAGATCCATAGGTGTAATTGCCTTGGTCAAAATCAACTCTATATCTCTACCTAATCCACTGCATATATCCTTTAGGGCATTATTTGCATTGGAGCAAGGAACTAAAAAGAAAAGTTACAAAGCAAAAGCATTTTTGAAAATTTAGGAAAGGAAAGGGAAGCTTACATTCATTTCTTGATTTAGTAGCTTTACATCTATTGTGATAACTCTTCAACCACAATTGATGGTGTCATTGTGATATAACACCTCTTGCGTTAGATATTATATTTGAATGGCTTTTCAAGATCAATAATTTCTTCAAAAGTCCTCTCTAGGAAGCTTGTAATTAATCTAGTAGCACTACAAGATAAAACCACAACTAATGGTGTTACTTTGATATGGCACTTCTTGCACTAGATATTTGAATGCTTTTCAAGATCTACAACTTATTCATAAGTCCTCTCTACAAAGTGTGTAACTAGTCTACTAGCACTACAACCAACACCAATAAGGAGATAGAACAAACAATAATATTTTCACTAGGAAAGACAAATATACATCTTGGCTTGGCCATGTATTCTAGAAAAAGAAATAGTAGAAAATATTTGGTATTTTTCACTAGGAAAGACAAATGTACTTGTTATTTGTGGTCTAGTATTTGGTAAGAACTGGACTAAACAATATTGTTTTCAAAAAAGTAATGAATTATTGTGTTTCGCAAGATGTGAGAAAAGTTCCATATTTGTTCATTGAAACCACCTTAGCATAGTATCATAGAGATCTAGTCAAATATAAAAATTGTTTTGTTGAAAAATCTTAGTGGGTTTGAAAGTCATTACTAACCTTTTTGGCCAAATCTAAAAGGATGCTTCACCAAAATAGTAGAAATTGGAGATATCTTTTTGAATTTCTTAAAACAATATACATAACTTTTGTATATAATCTAACTCCATAATCTTTTAGCTAACTCTGACAATCATGTAGAAATCTAATGTAGAAGGTTGATATGTCCTCCTTGGACCTACATAAGGTGAGAGATATTAGCTTACTCTAGATGCAACCTTCCATGGCAATGCACATCATTTAATTGCCATTTTGGAAGAGCTTTCAAGTCATATCATGTGCTTGACATAAATTACTTTGAACTTGATCAATTATTTAATGCAAGATAGTTGAACACACAGAGAGAGAGAGAGAGAGAGAGAGAGAGAGAGAGAGAGAGAGAGAGAGAGAGAGAGAGAGAGAGAGAGAGAGAGAGAGAGAGAGAGAGAGAGAGAGAGATCTACTAGAGCTTTGTCTTTTCCTCCATATGCATTGAAACTAGGTTTCAAAAACATGAAAGCAATTTGGAACACATGAAAAAACTAGGTTTCAAAAACATCATGAAAAAAAGGAACACCCACATGTCATTGTGAAATTTGATAAATGAGGGAGGAGCTACTCACAAAAGTGCAAGAATGGAAACATGGAATATAAGATGAGATTAAAGCATATTTCTCATTGTGGAAAGGGGATATTGACTCATGTCTTTGGAAGAGAGAATGTGATTGAGGAGCTTAAGAATGAGGTAATCACTTACAAGAATTGGCTTGATATCTTTTGAATAAGAGAAAGGGGATATTAAGAAGAACTTAGCCTCAAGTTTGGGCCTTTTAGTTTTGGATAGAGAAATCATCTCAACCAATAGAGGGGAGAGCTACCATTATGGTAAAAACGAGAATTTTCAACTTTAAATACTTTATTTTATTTTTAAAGATTTTTAAAGTTAAGCACTTTTAAGTATTTTGGTGCATAGAGTTTTGGAGGCATGAATTTCAAAATAGAGCACTTTTAAGTATTTTAGGCACATTTTTGGCGGTACAAAAAGCAAGATGTATTGATACAATTTAAGACACTAAATAGAGATTTTCTTAATCATCATTGCACACCCTTATATGAGGATGGGTTTATTGGTTATGCAATTGGCAAATGGAACTTGAGGTTTAGGAAATGACTTTGACTTGGGGTATTTTATAAAAAATCTCACATTTTCAAAGTTTTGCATCAGGAAAAAAATGAGCTCACAAATGGGGCTTTTAGTCCCCTCCTCTCCTTAAAACAACGAAAAGAGGAGAGAAGAATAGTAAAATAATCCTCTTTTCTCTCCACTTTTGCAATCTCGTTTTGCCCTTTTTATATTATCTATAAAGATATACTTAGATTCATCCTCTCTCCTAATTTAAGACGTCTTTTTCAACAAACTTTTATATTTAAAAATGAGTTAGTCACGAGGTGCTTTGTTTTCAATGCAAAATGATTAGTAGATACGAGGTAATTAATTTTTTTATTGAGAACAAGGAAAATGAAAATTCGGGAGTTTCTTTTAAGATATTTTGGGGATTTTTAATGTTCTAGCTTTTGGTAAAAAAAAAAAACCAATTGGTCAAATTTTGTGTTTTTTGGAAATGTTTTTGGAGGTAAAATAGGAATGTCTAAAATACGAAAAGTCTTAGACATCCCTACTCTCTAAGCTATTTTTTCCCATATCTATACTCTCTCATGGATATATTGTAACCTCTTCTCTGTGTTTATGCAACTTTCATTAATAGAGTGAATTACTTACACTCTCCTTTCCCTTGGCACCTTTGTGTGCCTCTGTGCATCTCCACTCTACCTCTTGTGACAACCAAGTAGGCTCCCTGTTTCTATTAATAGTAAAATGAATACAGAAAAGGAGTTGTATATTGAGGTGGAGATTGAAAATGTCCCATTATTCAAAACAACCCAGCATACCAGTGTCAACTCGCAGGTTTTGCAAAGTTACAGGCAAATGGGATTGAGACATGTGGACTTGTGGGTTGATGGGGGAATCTACCAAATTGACCCCTTAAACAATAGACCTCCAACTTTCTCAGGAATCACAAATTTACTAAAGTATGTGTGTGAGGGTGAAAATGGGTTGCTTGGTTACACTAGGCGGCTCAATGATCAAGCATTCGAAGTATTTACAACTTGCTAAGTAACCATAGAAAATTGTCATGATGTGATCGTTGCACATTAACTTTATATACAACAACTCATAGGACAAGTGATATAGCTGAATGTCACTATAATTCAACAAAATAATCAAATTATTTCAATGCAGAACACTATCCATAACATTGGTATCTCATATGAGGAGGCAAAGACACAATTGGATGACTTTGAGAAAGATCAACAACAAGCTAACACAAGAGCACAAACGAAAGAAGACGCCAATCAATGAGTTAATTGTGAATAGCGGCAAGTGGAAGAGATGTATCAAAGCATGTAAGGTAGCTCAGAATGAGAACCTAGGTGAGGGTGAGTTTGGATTATGTATTAGTAGATTGCTGAAGGCAAGTACATTGAAAAATGCTTTGAGCAATCCTAAGTTTAAGGCTATGAAGGAAAAGGTGATTGAGTGCATGTTAAAAGATATGTCAAATGAGTTCTTAGTTGTAGATGTGCAATGTGAAGGTTGGGTTTGGTTGTGTGTCGAAGAGAAATAGAATCATGCCTCTTTTTCAACCTTCAAAGTTAATAGATGCTCGACAACAACTTAATACAGAGGTTTTAGAGTTGATAGGAGATCCCATGCATGTTCAATGCGTGGAAACACTAAAGGTTGGGACAAAAAATGTATATGAGGTGAAGTTCACCGAACTCAACAATTACTATTTAGATTTAGATTTGTTCAAGGTGCAATCAACAATGGTAATGTACTACAATATGTCTATTGAAGAATGTAATGGCAAATTGTAGTTTGTTATAAAATTGGATGAAAGTGAGGTCGTCAAAGGAGTAAAGCTTGAAAGAGTTAGTGTAACTCTGATGAATAGAGCTTTACAATTCAACAAGAACAACCCAGGGAACTTTAGTATTCAATCTGAGTGCCATGTGTGGTGACTCTCTGCATTTGAAGTTCCTAAGAAAACATTTGAGGTGCTGCAACTGTTCTTTACACACACAAGCATTTCAAACATCATCGATCATTAGAAACATGGTGAGATGCTCTCGATTAAAGGGTATCGTTAATACTTAGTTGAATGACATTTGGCAAAAGACTTGAAAACTTTAAAATGCATGTGTGGAATTTCCAATGGTGCAAATACAAAGAATCCATGCCTATATTGCTTGATAGAGAGGATGGAAGGAAAGGACGGGTATCGTTAATACTTGGTTGAATGACATCTTGCAGGAGACTTGAAAACTTTAAAATGCATGTGTGGAATCTCCAATGGTGAAAATACAAAGAATCCATGCCTATATTGCTTGATAGAGAGGATGGAAGGAAAGGATGAAAATAAGAACTAGCAAAGGGTGACAAGTGTTGCATCGATGCGCAATAGAGAAGATTCCACTTGAAAGCCCATCTTCAACATTCCATTAGATCGTATTCACATTTGTTCATTGCTTGCTTTTGTTAGAATCATGGAGAAACTTGTATATGAATACATTTGCTTTGCTTATAGGTTGCAACTAGAAGAAGAAGCCATTGCAACATGTAAGAATGTGGAGCGAGTGCTATCAGAAATTGGGCAACACAAGTATTAAGTGATGATTGAAAAAGATAAGAAGAGATCAAGAAAATTTGATAACTTGCCAAAAAAGTCTTGCTTTGGAGGAGCAAAGACTAGGAAGTTTCTCTCAGTACCCATCAATGAGGAAGGGCATGTCATGGTTTGTAGGCCGTAGGACTACGATGGGTGGAAAACACTACATATTGCAATTCCTGATCGAAGTAATGGAGGAAAAACAAGGTTGGCCAAAGCTAAGGTTTGGATAAGTCTTAACAAATTGGCTCCCTAACTTCGTAAGATGGTATTTAAGAATGAAGATAAGTAAGAATTTATCGATGTTGTGCATAGCTTCTACAAAAACACGGTGGAAGCATGGGGTAAAAGCTCTATTACACATTACATGGTGCGTACTAAGTTAATATTTTAAAATTGTATGAATTGCATAAACTATGGAGCATAGTTTTACTCATATGTGATATGTGTCTTTGTAGCATATCCTTGAGGCATATGGGCCATACTTTGTAGAAAAGGGAAGTATCGGAGTTTGGTCCACACAAGGGATGGAAAATTCACATTGGATAGTATGTGGTGCATACCAAAGAAAAACTGATCATGGTGGAGGGGTAAATGGTAGCAATCCAATGATCCAATTGCTATCTTGGTGGTATAGAATTATAGTAGTGGATGAAGCTTAACTCTTACAAAAGAGTGCAAATGAAAGTGCTGATGAATTGGTTGCAGACATGATGGAATCACGTCATGTTACTAAAAGAGTGCATTATGAAGCCTCAAGTGCCAAAGAAAATCATGCCAAGTGGCTAGAAACAAGGCTTCAACAAATGGGTTTGAAGAGAGCTAAGATAGTAAGATGAACAATGTGTTCCGTGTGAATGCAATTCATTGTTTAAGGGAGAAAGAGAGAGCGTGCATCTATGTGAATGAGTCTTACAGTTTAGGGTTATATAAAAGAGAGCTTCACTTTCTGTCTTATTCATTGAGTTCTCACATCTCTTTGCAAGAAAGATCGCTAGGCCCAAGGTAGTTGCAAATAAGCTTCCCCTTAGAGCTCCATATCTTGTTCAATCTCTTGGAGCATCTACTAGCTCAGATGCACCCCCTTCTCAACCTAACCCAACTTCCTCAAGCCGCCCTCACAAGGGTCCTTCTTAGTATCCCCCAAAGAAACACAAGTGTAGAAGCTAGATATAGTGGCCTTGAGAGAAATCAGGAGGTATCAATACTCTTTTGATCTCATCATTTCAAAGGCGAGCATCACGAGACTTGTTCGTGAGATTGTGCAAGACCTCTACAGTACATAAAGCAGGAGGTGGTTTTTGGCACAAGGTCAAGATAGACCCAATCGCTTCACAAAAGAATGTCTTCATGCTCTACAATGTGCTACAGAGACCTTTTTAGTTGACTTGATGACTGATGCTCAACATTGTGCAATATATGTGAAGTGTATCACTGTAGCTCCCAAGGACTTCCAACTTGTAAGAAATCTTCAAGCAATGAAGGATGCATTCGTTCCAATGAAATGAATACAGTTTGTAATATTATCTTTTTGGCATAGTGTTCTCCTTGTGCATTGGACATATGACTATGTCCCAGTAGTGCAAAACTGTTGTATGTGCCCTTAAAATATAAATTAAATTTTTACTCTTGTCCTTCACTCTCAACTTTGATTGTGCATCTTCGCTGTATTTTTAAGTCTTATATATAATTTTTGCAAGCACTGTCAATTTCAATAGGAAAAACATGCAAAAATTTGCTATTTCTTGTTGTAGACTTTAGTCTTGATGCCTCTATATAGTCTATGTGGTGGTGCGAAGTTTCTAAGGGCCAATAATTGCGATGTTGATTTCTTGATTATTAATCCATTCATAATTTTGGTGTGGAATAATCTTTAAAATACTAAAATTTATTGGAATGCGATGAAACTTCATATGTGCACTCGTTAGGCGGCCAAAAGCCCAATTTTTGGTAGGAAAGTGGCTAAAGATGCTAGACTTTCGACTAGGGATCTACATGCATTTTTTTTCCAAAACACCTAACAAGTGTGCGTGTGAAGTTTCGTCGCATTTCGATACAAGGTTATGGATTTATGATCACATGATGGACAAGGCGTATGAAGCTGCATTAACTCGGTTTTGGGGTTTAAAGGGTTTAAAGTTCATTCTTCTTCTCATTTTCACATCTTTCTTTCTTTGCTTCCTCCATTTTCACACCCCCAACCTCTGTCTCTTCTCCGTCTTGCCCTCCTCGAGCTTTCATGGCACGTGCCAAGCAAGGATGTCGTTGTTTTGGCCATGGGAAGGCCTCATGCCAAGGCCTACCACCCGGAGCACAAGGTGGAGCTTCCTTTAGTGCAGAAGCATGTGATCCTCATAATACTAAACTTTATTGAAATGTGACGAAACTTCACATGTGCACTCGTTAGGTGGCCAAGAGCCTAATTTTTGAAAGGAAAGTGGCTCTAAACGCTAAACTTTGGACAAGGGATCTGTAGGCATTTAAAAAAAAAAGAGAGCTCTTGGCCACCTAATAAGTGCGCGTGTGAAGTTTCATCGCATTTCGATACAAGGTTATGGATTTACGATCACACGATGGACAGTGCATATGAAGTTGAATTAACTTGGTTTTGGGGTCTAAAGGATACAAGAGTTTCATGGATCATTGCCAATTGGCATGGAGATCTGAATGGACACACATGACCAATAAAGTAGAGGATTTTTGAACCATTGACTTCCAGCAGATCCATATCATCTAACACAACGGAATCACTCACCATATCAAAATAGTCGATTGAGAATTATGTGCTTCACCTAAACCTTGTACAATACCTACATGTACAAAAAAATACATGCATGAATCTCTTTTAACAAAAAATATCTAGATAACTGCATGAATAGAAGCAACACAAAATAGGGCCAATTTACCTATAATCTGATCTGTTGAAGATAAGATTGAATCGTTGCTGATCAAAACCCATTGCAAATGATGGACAAAAGAAAACATCAATCCCATCAAACATAAAATTCACTAATTAAATGAATAAATTTTGGCACCACAAAATATGAAAATTTACCCAACAATTCCTTATCGGTGGCCTTAGTGTTAGACATCACCCAAAACCTTATTGCAAGTGCAACGCTACTATGAGGGCAACACTTGGATTTCGGTCACCTAAAGCCAAGATGGCCAAAAAATGCCCCCAAACTTAACCACACAAAGCCACGTGACAGACAAGGCACCGATGCCACAAATGACTCAAACTGCAAAACCCATAGAGCCTCAAATGGAGAAGCTGGCGGAGACTAAACAAGTCTATCAACCAAAGCCACACCTTGCTACTAATATAATGCTTTAGCCTAGTCCTACTAGTGCCCCTACGATCTCATTAGCGTAGCGCAACATCCTCGACTCTAACCAAACCCATCACACAAGAAGCCCAACCACACTCTCAGGAGCAACCAAAGACGCAACCATTAGTTGCCAAACTATCTAGTTTAGTCAAACTCTACCTGCCAGTAGGTCTTAAACCATCCTACGAACGATGATCCATCCTCACATTGGCTAGCTAAAAACATAGGAGATGACATGATTACCTGTATCAAGCACTTGGATGCCATGTTCACCCTACTCGCTAAGAACTATGAGTGTTGGACCTAGGTTTGCTTGGTCCACTCCATGACATGCACATGGGAGGAATATGAATTCATGACGGTGAAAACCCCCATGATCTTGGAAGAATTGATTACTAATGCTGAGATATCTCGAGACCAAGTCTTTATACAATGACTAATCACCTCCTACAATAAGAGCAGAGTTACTGCCACGAGCAAAAAATTGGACAAACTTCGCAAGCTAGCTAATAATGACTCATCCTTCTTATGCAAGTGGTATGCTCTTAGAATCCACAGTGGGAACAAGAAGGCTATCAAATCATGACCAATGCTGAGCAACAATGTGCTATTAAGACCTCCGAGTATGATCCCACTTATGTAGCTCCAACTTCATATAGGGCATTGACCACCATCCGTAACCAACCCTTGGAAGAGCACATCATGACCCACCCGTACTTAGATCGAGTTCTGATTGAGAAAGAGTTACACATTGCTAGCAAGATCGATTTCGGTGACTTCCTCACAGATGTTCTCACCTACATCACTCAAGTGGGCATCCGTCCTTTTGATATGGACTGCTATGCCAATCTAGAATATAATCCGAACTTTTATGATTGGCTCATGTGGAAATAAAATGCCGCAAGCTAGTGCTGAATGCCCTTAACCTCTCAAACCTTAATGCTAGGAAGGATTCTGGGATAAGGTGAAATCAAACATGTAAAAAATTAAGGTGAATGAAACGTCTGGATAAAACATCTATCAATGTCCAAGGGAAGAAAGGAGCGGATAAAGATCAACTCGGGACTGAGGAGCAAGTCATAAGGTTTTGGAATGAATGGACTACTTGAAGAAAAAATTCTCTTTTTGTATTTTACTCTTCCCAAGAAAGCATAATCAATTTCTACCCACCTTTCAGCAATAAATTACCTTAAGGACACTAATGGTGGCATTATGACATGTACCCACTATGGTAGGTCAAGATAAAAGTAGTAAACTTCCATTCTCAGAAGATGAGCAGGCGAAGTATGGCCTCTCGTTGGAGACGAGGGCTTATAATCAAGTCAAATTCAAGTATATCTTGAATCTAGAAGACATCGTTGTGGAGGAACCAGTCGTCCAAACAACTGGTGAAGCAGTGCAAGATGTAGAAGTACACGGAGAAGGTGGGCCAAGCCATCGACTATGAGAAGTGTGTCGAGTTTCTTTGGACCTTCAACAAAAATCAAGGCACTGTCATGGTACACGTAGAAAATGAAGTCGCCAAGTACAAATCGAGCTGAGCCTTGAGATCATACAGAAAGCATTGGGCCTACCAAACAAAGTGGAAAAACGACCAAAGTGGGATGTGTATGACATGTTGGGGATAGACAAAGTGATGGTCCACACCAATGAAAACATGAGCCTAGCTGACATCCCTGACCTCAATGTTCAAATCCATGCCAAAATGGTGCACGCTTTGTTCTCCAGTCAATGGTATAATGCATTGATGAATGGAATCAATGTACCAATGCTAGAGAGCATTGTTGCCCTTTGACGAGGTAAACCTCAATGGCTTCGTGCGGAAGACGATAGAGACATCGGCAAAAGCACGAACCCGTAAGGGGAGAGTCCCTAGCTTCCAAAGCCAATAAATCATCATCCTCAAAGGTCTCCACCATTGGGTTTGGAGGAATCTTGAGAGCTATCATAAGAGAGGCACTAGGGAAAACACAAGACAACGAGGCAATCGGTGGGTTGCTGGATAGGTCCCCTCCTCCGCACCAAACACAAGAGCAGTCCAACGAAACGACCATGAGTGAGGACAAAGGAGAGAAAGAAGCACAATCTAGCCAAGGAAGGGCCAAGAAGTCAAAGAAAGAGACTCCCACAGAAGAAGGTCTAAGGAGAGAGGGGGAAGAAGGAGAAGACAAACCTACGTAGAGCACAAAGTGAGTCCAAAAGCACGAAAGAACAACAAAAGAAAAAAGAAAGGGATGAGGCAAAGAGAATAAAGGAGGAATATAGAAGAGCTAAGGAAGAGAGAAAGAGAAGAGTTGAGGAGGAAGAGGTGGAGCTCAAGAAGAAGGAGAAAGAAGACATAGCTCTCGCTATCCCCCTCTTAGTGGAGCAACCTTCAAGACAAGAAGAGTTGGTGGCTATGAGCCCACCTTGACATGAAGGTCCAAGCACAAGCTTCAAGACACCCAAAAACCTGCCGCCCCCAGTGACCGAGGGAAAGGGCAAGGGTTTGATCCACCCTATTCCACGCGTCCTACTACCCGCCACCCCAGTCACTACACCCACCCAAGACTCCTCCACCACGGTAGATGCTGGCAATCTTGTGGCATGGGTGCCATAACCTTTGTGTGATTGGAACAAGAAGGTGCGAGCGCAAGAACCCTTGTGTGATGGGGAAAAGAAGACAGGTAGCGCCGAACGCGGAATCCAGATGGGACCTCAAACGATTGAAGATAGAGGCATCTACAACCACTGGTCCCTTGGCACTGCCGTTGTCCACAACCTACAATGCCTATGTGCAGGAACTCTTGTCACAGTTGGAAAGGGAAAAAGAAGATAAGAAGATCACCCTAGCTGAGCTCGAGGGTGAAAGGGAGACGATGGCAGCCTCTCAGTTAGAGAGAACCCGTCAAAGTAGCCATCTATCAAAGAGAGATCAAGGAGCTAAAAGTGAAGCTCGCGGCCAAAGGAGGAGAAGACGGGAGATGGCAAGCAAAACTCATGGTGGAAACACATAGCCTCATGAGCCTACAACATAATTTTGATGAGATGGTGGCGCTATACAAGGATTTCAAAAAAGAAAATGAAAACATCTG
Organism: Lygodium microphyllum; assembly: GCF_053477565.2. Classification (NCBI taxonomy): domain Eukaryota; kingdom Viridiplantae; phylum Streptophyta; class Polypodiopsida; order Schizaeales; family Lygodiaceae; genus Lygodium; species Lygodium microphyllum. The sequence goes on along the minus strand of NC_141146.1, from coordinate 151,588,007 downwards.
AGATGCCGCAGAGCAGCTAGCAGTAGTAGAAGAAGAGAGAAGCCGACACCACCAAAAGCATATGGCAAATTTGGAACAAAGGCTAGCCTTAGAGCTTGAAGAACAACAGCACTTGAAAAAAGCAATCAAAGAATATGAGAAGAGGTTAAGGGCATTAGCCTACAGGCACAACGAAAGCCTAGAAGAAATGAAGAAAAAAGCAGATGACTAGGTGAACAGGAGTGAAGAAAAAGTGAGCGCCTTAGCACGCGACTAGCCCTTGCTGAAGGTGACAAGGTGCTAGTAGAGAGCAGGGCAGAGGCCACACAAGTGACCTTGGAAGCCCAACAACGTGCCTTTCTCTGCACTCTCTTGGATGCCACACAATCTAAGGAAGAGGAGGCTGTTGAGCCCTTATGGAAAAAGTTGAAGATCGCCCGTGGGGCCCTAGAGCATGGGCTACACGTGCAGACACAAATTGCCGGTGGGCCCCCATAGAAGTAGAGCCACTAGAGCACATGGGAGAAGAGAGGCGAAGGCCAATTGAAGATGCACGGCCGAGTGTACATCACACCCCATAATGGGCACCTCTTTGTGATGACGACTCGATAATTTGTGTGAGCTACCCATTTGCTCAAGTAACATGGAATGATGCTCTAGAATCTAAAAGCCAATTTGTGACATGCCATTATCCATGGAAACCAAGAATGCATCACCAATAGAGAATATATACAAAGCATCTCCATCATCACTGCTACATGCGCTAATCTTCTCTATCTTTGCCTTGCCCTTCTCTTTCTTCTTTCCATCATCTTCATTTTTCCTTTTTTCATTTTTTTTGTTCTTCCATTTGTATCAATCCTCCTTTATACGTCTCTTCTTATGATAAAATAAGCATTTCACATCCTTCTTGGTGTGAGAGTGACTTGACTTGCTCCTCTCATAAGGTTTTTCCTTGTTGGTACTTTGTTATAAACAATAGCACCCCTTGCTTGAAGGACCTTTAAAGCGCTTGATTAATCCCTATGCTTTTGGCAAGGAGGCCTGTTGCTTCCAAATGACAAGTTTTCCCCCTATTTAAGCAAGCTTGCATACATCAAAGGCATGTACCAAAACCTCTTCTCAAGTATTTGAGATCAAGCTATTTTACTTCAATTCTAGCCACTAATGGTTGCCCAAATGCAACCAGATTAGACTACGGAAGCCCCCAAATTGAGCCACAATGGCTCCTGAAGCTAAAATACCTATTTGACTTAGATTTTGAGCTCAGAGATGAGAATGGTACCTTTATTATGATGCAAATAACAAGTACAAAATGTCATAGAATAAGCTCAAATCCTCCACCATCATGACAAAGCTTCACTCATTGCACTCCTCATTCCAAGAATGAGCTCCTTTAATGTTTATTTGATAAATTTGAGAGAGAAGCAATGGTGGGATGCAACATAAAATCTATGGAGTTCAAGGAAGTTGAGAGAGAGAAGCACATAAGAGAGTTTAGTAGTGGCTACAATGAATGGCACCCTTATTCCTTGTGATCTTCACTAGTGTGCTACTTTGGCCTTGTAGGCTTTGCATATGTTACACAAGGGGAGCAGTCAGGCTAATGTCATTGTATGAGGATATTGTGTAGCACTCTAGCACAATGGATATTCTATTAGCTAGGGATTTTAATGCCCTAATGTTAGAAATAAATCTATCATTATTCAAGAGTGAGTGCCCCATGTATAGAGATCTTGCATCATCAGAGGAGATGGGACTTAGTAAGACATCATACGACTATATAATGCACAAACTATGAATATTACCTCTTGGCTCTAGGAGGCACGCATAGACTAGGCATCCTTAATGGCTTGGCTAGATGGCTAGAATTAGATGCTCTCACATTTTCTTTATATATAAGCATGCATCTAGATGACCAATAGAAGGATACTTTATAGAAATTTCTTAGAGGTTGGAAGAATTACCTATTAGGAGCATGACTAGCCAATATGATTCAAACCCACCATGGATATGTTTTCAATAATTTCCCATGTATCATTTTACCGGAGAGACATCAAATGCCTACTCAAATCATGTGTATTTGGCCTTGGAGGACATGAATCTATATATACCCTTGGAAGAATTCATGACACTCCTGCCTTAGGCACCATGTATTTCCCTCACATTCACCCTCCTTTTACCCCTCTAAGAGCAATAATGTCCCATAGAATAGCTAGTATGATGAGGAATATTGGGAAGCTGATGCTTGCCTCTAGTAGGAGGAATTATGAAGGACCTCTACACATGGCTAGGGATGCAAGATCTTTTGCTACCTAGTGCAAAGGAAGAAGAGGTATACTTGTCTAAGTTAGAGCATCAATTTTATCACTATGCTTGGGTAAAGATCTAAAGGTGGCATGGAAGGCATTTTAGGAACCCACATCCCATACCCCTATTACCTCTCTAGAGACATAACACACATATGCTATCTCGCTCTACCAATGCTTAGATAACCTCCTATTGACTTTGGGTCAAGGGATTTTTATTTCTAGACTTGAATTTTTTTATTTATTTCAATCATATATGACTTTGTAGCAAGAAAATGTATGACTCTCGTGTTATGCTTATATTTCCTTTTATTGGTAAGAGAGCATAAGACTTTGGTTGAGGGTGTGTGTTAGTAGGATTTAGTACGAGTATTCTATATTAGACTTTGTATTTTGTTTGAAATCCAAGTTATCTCTCCTATTCAATATCATAATGAAGGTTCGGTCTTGTTGGTGCATCTTTCGTGTTAAGTCTTAGCACACTATGATTTTACTAAAATAATTGACACATAACTAAGGCATGACTTGGACTCTCGTAGAAAATTCAACCATCCTTACTTAGGCGTTGATTGGCATAAATCACTCAAAATTATGACATGCATTTTATTGAGTGTGTAATCTTTAGTTTAAAAAATATTAGAGTTTTGTATTAACCAACTTTACCATTTTCCCACCCACAAGGTTAATCTCATTTATCACAATGAGGTGTAAATTTTTGTGATGTGTGGAGAGGTTGTTACTTTTTTTTTTTTCTAGATGAGGTGTTGTTGGCCCCATGTGATGGTAATGATACGTGCAGTCCCAAATGCAATGTTGTTTTTTTGACATTGAATATCACTTCCTTGGTATAAGCTATCGCTTGGCAAGTGGGGAGACTGCTCATTGTGGTTAATATTAATCTTATAGGAACTTGAAGACTCATGGGAAAACTTGCGCTATCCATGATTTGGAGCTACTTGCTATATGCCATGCTCTTAAATTATGGAGACACTATTTGCTTGGTAACAAGTTCACTTTAGTTATTGACCATAAGAGTCTCAAATGGTAGCTTGACCTAAACATCAGGCAATGATGATGGATTGAAGTCATGAAGGAGTATAACTTTGAGATCAAGTATAGGCCACGTAAGGAGAATTCAATTGTGTGGATACCCTAAGTTGCAAAGTGTTTATCAACACTCTTATCTCAAAGGAACCCTCTAAGGCAAGATCTCTAGTAGAAATGGTATCAATGGCTAGTAATCTGATCATAGAAATGGCCAAAGAAGTACATAAGGATCCAAGGTATCAACACATGATAAACGAGATCCTATCTCCAAAGAGATAAACCCTAAGTTCAAGTTCAAGTATTTGAACTTCTCTACATAAGGAGGACTTGTCTACTTCAAGACAAGACTATGAATCCCAATTAGTCAATATATCAAGAAGAAGATACTTTGGGAAGTCCATGATTCCCCTTTCTTAGGACATTTGGGCTATGCAAAGACTCTCAACGCTGTAAGAAGAAGCTTTCATTGGGAAAATCTCAAAGGAGATGTGCTTAGATATGTTATCGAATACTTGAGCTACCAACATGCAAAGGTTAAGCACATTAAGATGTCAGGAAAGCTCCAACCACTTGACATCCCACAAATGAAGTGGGAATTTATCAGCATGGATTTTGTAGTTGGATTACCCTTTATCCAAGGAGGATACAATTCAACCCTAGTGTGTGGATATGCTAACTAAGGTTTCTCATCTTATGCCAATTAAAACCAACTACAAGGCTTCAAATATTGCAAGGATCTTTGTGAAAGAGATCTTTAGGTTACATGGATTACCTAAAAGGATATCATCAGCAATTTGATTGTCTTTTCACTTCTCACTTATTTAAGGACATTGGTACCCAATATTGTTTCAGTACTACCTACTATAATCCATAAATTGATGGGCAAATTGAATGGGTCAACCAAGTCATTGAAGACATACTTAGAGCTTACTACTATAGGGAACCTAAGCAGTGGATATAATGCATACCTTTGGTGGAGTTTACCTACAATGCATCCTATCATCAAAGCATCTAGATGATGCCATTCCAAGCTTTGTATGGGGAAGAATATCTAGCCACATTGAAATTTTTTGACCATATCTTAAAGGTAGAAGCTTCCAAAAAGATGTTGGAAGAGATGGATGAACAATTTAAGGCTATTAGTCAAGATATCCAGGCTGCCAAGGATTGACAAAAAGCATATGTTGATCTAGGAAGACAAAAACAAATCTTAAAGGACGGAGACATGGTTTTTGTTCATGTACATCCTAAAAAGAGTTCTTTACCTTTGGGGAAATTCGAAAAGCTAAGCCCAATATATTGTGGACCATACAAGATTCTTAAGTGTCTGGGACTCACTACTTACAAGTTACAACTTCTTGAACACTTGAAAGTTCATAATATATTTCATGCTAGCCTAATAAAAGATTATGTATCAAATCCCGGTCATATTTTTTATGATCAATAATTTGTAATGCCAAGCCAAGAACTCCTTGAGCTTCAACTTGATAGAAAAACCCTTCAAGAATATCTCATCGAGTAGAAACACTATCCTAAAGAGAATGCTACTTGGATGGATGAAGATACCCTACGTAAGCAACATCCCCAATTTCTTTCATGATGAAGTACTAGAGCCACTAAAATCTTGAAAGTGATTAGAAATCTTAGGAAGATCCTCATGATATATAATACTTGCAATGGCTATTTTACCTTGCCTTTGTAATCACTACATTACCTTGAACTTTCAATGTTTGTATGTAGACATAATAGCACAATAGAAACATGATGGGTCCACAAATTCTACAATGCAACTTATTTCCTAACTTCGAGATGAGGACATCTTGATTCCTCTAAGGGGAGGATGTAATGATTTGAGAGCCATAACTTGAAAACCACGTGTGAAGGGGAGGTAACTTACAAATCTTCATAACCTTAAGAAAAATTTAAACAAAAAGAAAAGGAATGTTAACAAACTAGTTGACAAATTGATCATTACATAACCATTTCACCAGATCAATGCCATTGATCACAATGATCAAATCCATGTGAACGAACCTTGTGATCATTACTCCATGTTTTTTTAATCTCGGACCACCCAAATAGCATCGGGATCATCGTTGTATGAGTAATGAAGAACAAGAGTTGCCATTTGATTCGTTCGATAAGAATAATAGCCATTTGCTCAAAGAATGAATCAAAGAACGAATCAAAGAATGAATCAGAAAGAGAGAGAGAGAGAGAGAGAGAGAGAGAGAGAGAGAGAGAGAGAGAGAGAGAGAGAGAGAGAGAGAGAGAGAGAGAGAGAGAGAGAGAGAGAGAGAGAGAGAGAGAGAGAGAGAGAGAGAGAGAGAGAGAGAGAGAGAGAGAGGAGGAGGAGGAGGAGGGAAGAAAAAGAGTAAGAGAGGAGAATAGTAGGAAAAGAAGAGAAGGAAGAGGGAGGAGGAAGAGGTAATAGAAAAGAGATAGGAGGAAGGAAAGAGAAGAGTAAGAGGAGACCATCATCACTGGCAATCACCACATAAGAGAGCACCACTCCAGCTTGTGGAAGCTTTGTCCACCCTCTTTCCTCTAGCACTCGTGGAATGGCCCCTTCTTCTCTCTATGAAGTCTCTGTCTCGCATGGAATCTAGCTAGCCGCTTGAGGTTTCCAATCAAGACCAACAAAGCTTGAAAGGTTGGTGTATGAGAATCTTATTCCTGATATCCCCAAAGAGATGATATTCTGGAGTGGAGAGTGCGACAGTTACAAATGCGGTCACGAATGTGGATAACACATTGTCACACACAATACAAAATCAAGTTCTTTTGTATAGTGATGTTCATTTAAAACAAGGATTAGGAACATAAATAAAAGATTTTACAATATTCAATGAAAATTTTATAGCTTAACAAATAGGAAAAATTGACAATTCAATAAGAAAGTAATGATAAAATAAAGTGAAATTATATTTTAATTTTTGAAAGGTATGATAAATTGTATAATGTCGCAATGCATTGAATTAAACTCTTCTTTAACTACATATAAACAAAGTGCATCAAAATAAATTAATTTTTAATTTAAAAATATCAATTAGAATAATCACAACAATTAAGAATCGAGTAATTACATCAATAAATATTTTCTTGCCATTTACAAATTATGTTAACATGGAGAAATATTTTTCTTGATATTTATAAATTATGTAAATATAGTGAAAAGTGAATCAAGATAGTTAAAAGTAGGTTATTAAATTCGTTGAGTAGAAGTACTTTCTTTAATAGAGAAAATCTCATCATTATTAATTAACTCAAAATTATTAAAATATGTACGTAGCCATTAGAAGTTATTGAGTTGTGTACGTAGCTATTAGATTGAGTTGTGTACGTAGCTATTAGAAGCCTAGGATATTCGAATTATCTCACTTTGCCAACATGACGAAGTGAAGTATAAACCCTAGTTCATGAAGCAACCAAAAAGTTGATATAATTCTCATTCAAGAAAATATAAGCCTAAGATTCCTAGGAAAAATACCCGCCTTGTTGACTTACATAACTTCCAAAGTAAAAATCAAGATTCCAAAGTTCCAACTTAGTTTCCATAAATTAAGACAAATTTTAACCATATCCCAATACATAGAAGTCTAGAAAAATAATCAAGACTCGGAATAAGGTTAATCGACTAACCTTCACAACAAAGGTTAGGTCGAGGAAGATAATGAGGAAAGACCGAAATATGTTGGAAAAATTAACAAAAAAACAAGAAAGGATCCAATGAAGGAGACAAACTGAGATTGTGAAGGAAACTTAGTAAAATCCAAAGGAAAACTAAGAGAAATCCAAGAAGGGAATGAGATTAAGTTGGAAAGAATTGCTACTAGGTTAAAACCTTACTTAAATTGTCTCTCTATTATGTGAAAAAATTGCTTGGAAAAGAATTTCTTGTGCTTACAAATGGTGCATACAAGTTTACTTGATGCACTTAGGAAGTTTGATTAAATTCACAAAAACTCTAATGTACCAAATTTAAAAAAAGATAAAAAGGAAAGTGCACTAGACCTCCCCCAAGGCTAGTTGTAGATCCCTTTACCAAGGGGAAGTGGTTTTTATTGCCTTAGAGAGTTTAGATAGACCTTGATGGCAAGAGGTCACTTCCTAGGGGATCCTTGTGTTGGAGGAGTTGAAGGTGCAAGGGAAACTCTAGCGAGTACACTCTTAGGATCCTAAGAATCGTCCAAATGCTTGTGTGACTTAGGATGGACTTCGTGAGAGCTTCAATACTAGTTAGGGGTGGAAATCTTGGTAAAATAAAGGCATTGTAGTCGTTCTTCTATATGGATAGAAGATAAACACTTGTATAAGATTCTCTAATAAATAAAAAAGTTGTATTTCATAGGATTTTTTTCATTGTTTGTGTGTTGTAATTTAAGTTACATGAATAAACATTGTGATTAAAATGACTAATTAAGAAAGTTGATTTTATGTGTACAACATGAATGTGTTAGGTAAGTAGAAAAGTAAAACTACCTGAACGAGGGAAGGAAGAAGCCAAGAGCTTCTTTACAATTTGATATGTTATAGTATAGGGAACATTGACCACATAGAATTAATCAGAATCTTGATTCCACATCGTTTTAGTGGAATTGAGTGTAATGTACTCGCCTTTATTACGTGATGAGTATCGTTTTAGTAGCCGCCTAGAGTTTACCTTTCAGCCATTGCCATCCCTACTCTAACTAGAATGATTAGATTTTGTCCGGCTCTATAACCCTAGGTCTACCTCGCAGGGGAAGCGTCCTACTATTACCCACGGAGGTGAAGGTTCCTAATTGACCTAACAATCACCTATCAACAACTAGCTCACATCCGAAGGTGTCCTTCGAGAGGCTTCTTGTCTAGAAGGAGAGATTGCCATTACCCTTGGTTCATGGAGTACAACACTTTTTTCCAGTGTAGACTAAGGATTTATGAAATCCCTTGCAATTCTCTGGCACAGTCACCGTACCTTTCCCCTAAGATAATTTACTGTTCGGGTTTTGAGACCAAACCCTAGGTAAACCATCAAATTGGCCCTTCTTAGAGCTTCTTCCTAGCGTTTGTTTTTGGGGAAACCTCTCAGCTAATCGAGACCACCCTGCCATAGGAATGGATTCGTTAGGAATCCATCCACCCGCTTCCCTCTATGGAAGTTCTTAGTTATCTAATTACCTACCACATTATGTGAAAGATATAAAAACAACTTTATTAATTAAAAAGAATCCTCTTATGCACAGTTGTTCATTTGCGTAATTTACTCATGGACATACAATCACAAAAAACAAATTCATTGATTATGTTCCATAATGTGTGTTCTCCCACCCATACATGAGAAAAATTACAATTTCACGTGCTGCCTCATCTGGCGTATGTGCACATCACCAAGATCAAATCCACCTATAGTTAGCATTTTTTAGGTGTCCCAAGTAGAACTTGGGCCATACAGGGGACCAAGTAGTTCCTAGGTACATAAAGGATTTACTAGCTAGAGTCCCTTGGCACCTTAACCACCTCCTACTTAATATGATCCCTGTTGGGAGACCTCTAGCCATCAGAGTCGGTCCATGCTTCCGCGGCAACAGTAAAAACATCCCCTCTTGGTATGGGGATTCAACACCTATCCTTGGGGGAGGTATAGGGCTCCTCAATTTATATCTATCACAATACTTAATTCAATCAAGATCTAATCTAGAAAATCACAGACAAGATTGATATCTTTAAGAAATTATGACTTTAAACACTCATGCAACTTTCAAGTGATGATTAATCTCGTAGCAATCGACCATTGAAATTCACGCAATGAGCTCTTCCCCTAGGGTATTTAGATTTTGGGGTCTCTAACCTCTCAGTTTAAGGTTTATAATGACAATCTTGTAACCAAGTTTCTTGGCCTTAAGTCAGTTTCTTCAATTTAGAGATATTTTCGATCTTAAAATCTTATATCAAAGCTTCTAGATTAAACTATATCCTTGGCTAATTTCTTCGGGGTTCATTCTTAATAAATCCATCTTGAAAAAAAATCATCATGATTTCTCTTGAGTTCTAGAATTTCGTACTTTACCTAATAATTTTAGCCTAGATGTTCTAATAATTTACCAAGTGAATACTCTAAGATCGCAGTATTTCTTAAGAGATTTATCCTATTTCTATTGAATTCGGATAGAAATTTTTAGAAAAAACCTATGATATCGAAATTGGTAAAGGGTTGTTATCCATGCCCATGACTCCCATGCTCGCAACTCCAATGGTTGCTTCCATGCTAGTAGGATCATTCGTGATTTTCACTTTTGAATTCTTTTTCTTCGGGGCCATGACGAAAATATGATTCGTAGAAGAAGAAGAACATGGTAGTAATACCGATTGGCAAGGATGTAAGACTTTGGATGATGATGATGGTTATTGCGGGATTCAATGATGTAGGCCTTTCGGATGGTTCTTCTTGCCTCATGGAGAGCAATACTTCTCTCTCTCAAGTAGACGGAATAGGGATGAGAGTAGAGGTATGACTTCTAACTGGATTGATAGAATAGGATAAAGTTCTTCTGTGTCTTCTCTTCTTGGATTAGAGTAAAAGATGATGAGAGACCTTCTGTGTATCCCCTTCCTTGGGTTGAATGGAATGATGTCTCTTCATCTTGCAGAATAGAGTCTCCTCCTTCTCGATCAGCATCTCGTCCTCCTCAAGATTGCTCTTGTCCCCCTTCTTGGTCATCCCCAAGCCCTCAATTTATAGTTTTATAGGGTGTAAAAGAGAGGATGCTTGCTTTTTAGCATTTTTTGATGACATAATCGATGACAAAGAAAGAATACTTTCTTTTAGCACTTCTGATGACATCATTGATGACATCAGAGAGGGAGCTCCATTTTTATAGCGCGAAGATAAAAATTTACGAATTTATGGGTGAGCTCCACATGGTGCATCGTCAGGCGGCCGTCACTCCAAGGCTTACGACTAAGGCGGTGACCAAGGTATAGACCTTGGCATCTTGGCCTTGGCATACTTAATAGCGGGCGATGAAGGCTTCATTGGTGCCGTTGGTTGCGCACGAGAAGCTCCCACTAGCTTGTAGGAAAATCTTCTCGGGAGGTCACCCATCCCAGTAGTGTCGTCACCCAAGTTCACTTAACTGCCAAGTGACTATCCACGAGGCTAGTTCTTTTTGTTGTTCTATAGTATAAACATAGTTTTAATAATCTAGCCTTGGGAGAGTCTCTAAGTCTTTTTTCCATGAACTGGCATATAATACCTCACTAATAATAATAAGTATCTTCATAATGAGAGTTAGTTTCATAATTAGAGCTAGTTTTTTTTTAAATAAATGTGCAACATAAATCAATTTTCTTTGGAAAGTGTATGCACATTAAAATAAACTAAGTAATGGGGGCATTACATTGAGTGTGAGACTTTACCTTATGGTGGGTAGAGGGCTCAACATACCCATACTCCCCCTCGTTTCTCACTCTTCTTGAACCACGTGTGATATGAGTTGGCTTTGGTTTGAGTAATCTAGCACAAGAAAATGCTTGAAGACCAATGCTAGTTATTTTGATAAGTGACCTTAGTTTACTAGAACCCAAAATTTAGGTTGATTCTCATGGGAATGGCCAAGACCTTTCATTGCAAAGTGGACTCAAGGGAGTCTAGGTAATAAACCTGATGTTATTCGAAAGAGCACTTAGCAGTGTCGCCTACAAAATCATCTCAATGAACCACTAAATCGTGCTACTGCAGATGTCTCAAATTGGGCATGCCATGGAAATGGCTACTTTTGGTTGTTAAGAGAAAACATAAGTGACTTATCTTGCTTGTCTTCTATTGTAAACTACTAGTACCTTTTAGTTACATCTGTCAAAAATTTGTTAATTGGATAAATCAATCATATTTATATTAGCCCTCCGAGTTTGGTTTTTTCTAATGAGTTTGTAAATGTAATTAAAATAACAATTAGGTTCCATGATTACACTTATAATACATGTTAGCATGGATGGCAATGACCATATACTATTGTATAGATGTAGGTAATAGCTAGACACTTTGCTTAGTCAATGGAAGGACTATGTCCACATACTACTTTCAAAAAAATCAACTTTTTTTCTTTGCACCTTTTTGGTATATTTCATGAAAATTTGATTGTCATATATTATTAAAGTATAATTGTACTTTATTTAGTTATTTACTTTTACAAAATATTTTTTATTAAAGCATTTTTTAATTTTTAAAAGTTTTTCACTGTATACTTTTAAATTTTATACATCGCTACATTTTTTCAAATTAATTTTTGGACTCAAGATAGTTTATTAAATTTTCAATAGTACTATACGTATTAATTTTTGAAGGAAAAATGTTACACGCACACACACACACACAGAAAACCAAAGACTCTTTAGTTATATGGGATATACAAAGGTAAAACAATATTAAAAGCTATTTGATAATAAAAGGTAGCATGAATGAACTTGTCATCCCCAAGCATGTTCATCATTTACACTTAGACCCTTAGCTTTCATCATGACTTTGGATAAGCTAGAAAGGTAATGATTGCACATGGAAATGTATCTTCTTGATTAAAAATCCTTCTAAAGGTATACATGATTTGACATTTTTGTAGTTTATGCAATTTATATGCACTCCTTGCCACGCATTCACAAACCTACCATTCCATAAATTGAACAACTTATTGTTCTTGAAAGGGTATCCTCAAATGTTTCTACCTTTTACAAATGTTCTTGAAAGGGTATCCTCAAATGTTTCTACCTTTTACAAGTTCCATGCTTTCTCCTTAGTGTAACCCATTAGCCATAAACCATGGTATTCCCACAATCTCAAGGTGATAGACATCTAACGTGTCTTCTATGTTTTCATGACATGAGAGAAATGTGTATGTGACATTGAATATAAAGGCATGTATGAAAGGATAAATATCACACACACACACACACAGATTTGTGTGTTAGAGACCTATTATAAATACATGTATTTTATGATTCTCTTAGAAATCACCTGTTTACTTTAATGCATGAACACAACATGAGCTTTTGTCCCACACAAACACTATAAGTTATTGAGTCATGACACCCAATCTTCATATTTGTTGATATGTTAAATCAAATATGGTGAAATTAGCTTGCCTTTTATGGCTCTAGCAAGAAGCTTGTGGCGATAAAACAATCTTCTAATTCATTTATGTGTCATGCCAAAGATGTTGACTTAAGATTACTTTTTGTAGCCTTACTAAGAAGTTGAGATCACATCATAAAAAACATGTGTTAATAATTTCAATGTCTTTAGGGGGTCCGTACTACCTAGAATCTCTAGAAAGGTGCAATATTTACCTATATGCTACACATGTGATGTGAAATCACATTTAGTAGCTGCAAGTTGCTATTATGAAAGCCTATATAACCCTACAAAACAATATTACAAGAAAATGTCTTTAGGCATTTAGTGAATTGAAAACTACACACAAGCATGTGTGCATGGATGTACATGTGTGCACACATTCCTCTGCACACCCCCTACACAAGTTAACACCATTAATAAATTCATCCTCAAAAAGATAAATCTCTCTCTCTCTCTCTCTCTCTCTCTCTCTCTCTCTCTCTCTCTCTCTCTCTCTCTCTCTCTCTCTCTCATAGAGCTAGTTAAAATAAAGCCTTCACAAAGGTGTCCAAAGAGGATTGTTCTTCAAAGATCCAATCATCAAGCTATAAGTCCATTAAATGTGAATCCTTATCCTAATTATATTTGAAGACTTGATGAAATTTTAGTAGACAAATCTTTCTAAACACTACACTGCTTATGAGGTCCATCACAATGTTCCTTCCAAAATTTTCTTAAATTTCACACACGCACACACGCACACACACACACACACACACACACACACACACACACACACACACACACACATGCATGCATGGAGCTCTCTAGGAATACGAAGAACAAGGGGAAAGAACTGCAAGAAAATCTATCTTGTCTCATCTTGACAAGCATATTATTTATCTATTTATGAAACCACAAAATGAAAATAACAAGAACAACAAACAGATCTTCACATAGCATCTGGATTTATCTTCAATTCAACACATCATATCTTCATAGTAACGAACCAAGAAGGAAATGAACAAAAAGGAAGGCCCATGAGTAATGGAAACCATCAGATAGAATTCACTCATGTCTTCAATAACAATCCATAGTGTTCATTTCAATAACTCACAATCTCACTCAATACAATGTTTTTGGTATAGAAATGGTTATCTCTCCCACAATATCTCTCTCACACATGCTCTCTATACTCATACAATAGAATATAATAGGATGAATAAACATAATTCTAATGTTGTCATCATGGAGACACCCTCCACGAGGTATGGCTGATTTGAAAGTCCACCAGAGCCATTACAGTGACCCTTCATAGTAGACAAGTGATATTGTCACTCCTAGTCTTTAGCTTTAGTCTTCAACTACTACATCTTCATTAGAACTAGATACTTTGAGATTGTATTCTCTTGTTTCCAAGGTAGAAAAACTTTTCCAAGCTAACATAACTTAAATAAATAATAATAAAACCATATAAGTCAAATCAAAACCACTCCCACCTATAAAAAACCATTCAATAAATTATCAATCAAACCTCAAACCAATTATTCACAACCATAACCTCTTAATAAAACCAAAATAGACTCAATGAAGAAAAATTAAACATATCAGGACCAAATAGCCACTCAATAAAAACCATCGAAACTCTTCAAACCGAACCGAACCTTCAATGAGCTATCAAAACATAGTCGACCTAAACCAAAACTCTCTAAAATACTCTCAAAACCAATCAAAACTATCCAATCAAGTATCAAATCATCCATTCAGCTCCAAAAGACCAACAAAAAATAGCCAAAAATCAAGTATTTTTAGCACATAACATATCCCCACAATTAGTCTAGGGAGCATCCTCATGACCTTGGAATGAATGGAATAGACAACTCTCATAGCTAATTACATATCTTCATGCTTTAGTCTAGTAACATTCTTGAACACAACCATGACCCCATAAATAACTTGTCTAAAAGAAAGAATGGAAATAAACATGAAACCATATGAACCAATCCATTATTAACCAAATAAATAAGCTTAAAATATTAAAGGATATAAGAGTTTCTTTCATGTCCATAAACATAATTCTTTTGATAAATCAAAGAGGTCTTTATCTCGAACCACCAGTAGGTTGATCATCCTCAAGTATAATAACTTTAGCCATCCATCTCTTCCTCTAGAGCTCCCCTTGCCTCTAAAGTTTCCACAACCTCTTGAAACTTGCATTTCACCAAATTACTTATTTAACTTGTTTTTATTGATTATCATCAGCACGTCCCGTACCATGGTTTCTTAAAGAGGATCTCCAATGTTCACTTCCTAAACTTGAGTAAAAAGCTTGGACCTGTTCACCAATTCTTTCAGATGATTCACCCTACATGTTGATCTATTCAATGATCATGAGAGACCAACTCATCAAAAACTAAAAATGGTTTTTTCACACATACACAAAAGTGACAAAGGATTTCTACGTCTTCTCATTCTTACAACTACCCTAAGTAGACGAAACCAAATCATCATCAGGCATTGTATCAATAGTTGCTAACACATCTACAATGATTCTCACTTTCAAAACATACTCATTTATAGACATATTCTCTTTATTCAATATATTCAACTCTTTTTTGAATTAAATCTTCTGTGCCTTTGTATTTACAAAAAACGTGTTCTAAAAAATTGTCCAAGATATATGTGAAGTTTCAACATTTTTTAATATACCCCAACATAGTGTTGTCAATGACTACATATAGCCAATACATCACCTTTTTGTCTTTTGCATTTCATTCTTTCTATGCATTTAATTCTTTTATAGTCGCAAGGTCACTTAGCTCTGGTTCATTTTCTTCACCTAAAACAAATTTGAAGAGGCCTTTTTCAATAAGGAAGTTTGTCACATGGAACTTCCACAATGGGTAGTCATTCTTGTCTAGCTTCTCAATGATGGGGTTTTCATTGTTTACTACGAGTATCACAAAATTGAAACCAAACAGCAAACAAGTCTTCTCTAACATTTCGCAACAAGTATACAGTAATACATCAAGCAATCTTTTTCACTAACCACTCAACAATACATGTAATTTGCAATCTGTTTGTAGATAAAACTTGTGTTTGCTTCCTTGCAAGTGCATCAGAACCTACAAATTTGAAATATGTAACTTGTCTACCCACTTTTTGTCAACACGACTAAAATCATAGTATATCCTGAAATTGCTGTCCAGAATCTTGTACATCTAAAACAAGGCTCGAAATAGCCTCAGATACCCAAAAAAGCAGCAAAATAAGCTCGAAAGGACTTTTCAGTAGAACATGCAGTGCTATGCTTGTATACCAAATCTCATAGAATATGATATTTTTGCTCTCCGCCTTGCTTCTAGTGCCTCCACAAGCTCTATCCAAGAGGAAGAGTGGAAGAATGGAAGAGCTTCTTACCAAAAATCCCCTACTACCTTTGCTACACTCAAAGTTGGTTGCTCGCCTTCAAATCGACTTGGATCTAGTAGTTGCCAATCAAAGTGATGTTTCATTCATTTATGAAACCCACTCATTTGATGATACCCTTGATAACAGTAGGGTATCTTAGAAAACTCATCCTCATCATGCCCTTTTATGGCCTATTTTGCTGATGTGGCAAGTATGCATTGGCCACAACACATTTGCATTAACTCAATGACCTTTAAAGGAAGTTTGTTCCTCTCATCACTCTTATTTGTCATCTTCCACTTGTGTTCATCTCTTTGCTTTGTCAATCTTCTTTCATTGTTATTTTGCATCCTCTTTGTATCTACTTTCTATGTCCTCACTTCCATAGTTACCTTCCCACTTGCAATTGAGGAAGTTTTCTTCTTTGCCCAAGGACTATTGTCGAAGTACAACCTTGGATCGACTCCTTAGAACTCAACCGCTTCATTAACTTGCCACATGGAGTACTATCCCAATTTATCTTGACACACAATCTATTTTAGAGTAGCTAGTCAGGCTCCACCATCTACATCTAGGGTCATAAGTATACCCTATCAACCAATTGGGTTGAGGAGAAGTTCTACCAGCCTAGTCATGGTAACCCCAACCACCCAATATGATAGCACCTTGTCTTTGGCCTCCACCAAATCCTAACCCGCCCCACTCCTTACTTCCTCCCATCCCTCCTTCGAGTCTGGCACCCATTGCCCCATTTTCGCCCCAGGATCCAATCCAGCAAAATGATACACTCACCACCAAGATGAAGGTAACATCAACAAATAACTTTCTGGGTCTGAGTCCACTATGTGTGTTAGTGTTAAGGGAAATGATAGTGGTGTTTAAAGCAAGATGGCCAAGGTGCATTGATGGGAAGATGGGTGCAACAATAGTTATCGCCATTAGCACAACACAAGGACAAAGAGAATATTGCAGCTAGCAGTAGCCTATAAAAGGGAAAGGCTCACCCAAATCATCATCAGTTTGCCCTTTTTGTTCGTTTTTTGGGTCAATCAACCCATTCTTTGATAGACATCATGTGTGCTATGACAAGTCCATTTTTATGATTAGTTTATGCGAAAGAGGAGACATTAAACATTATCCGTAAATTGAACTTTAAATGTAGGATTTCTTTATATTCATTTGGATTCGTAATAGATGATAAAGATAGGAAATTTGTCATATTGTGAAACCATTGCTCTGCATTTGTCTCACTAATAAGAATACATCTATGCCTCATTTTGTGCTATAAGGAATGATGATGCTAGAATGGAAAAACAAAATTGTTGGTATTTGGCCTATGGTGAGATGCACCCAAGGAGTACACCTATAAAAAAAATCATCTATATAATGTGCATTCAAAGTGTATTAAGAAATACCCTTTCTTTACATGCTATACGGCCATAAAATGACTCCTTTTACTGGAACTAAAACATAGCATTTTCTCTTATTTTTTTCCATGTCCACTCTTTTTTTCCCACTCAAAATCAAAGAAACAATCAATTTCCATCAAATTAGTGTTTTTAAATTTTGAAAATTTATAATTACTATAAATCAATACGAGTTCTGTATAACAGTGATTGCAGCCTTCAAACATAATGCAAGGAACATTTAAATAAAATTTCAGCCCATGCGCACACCATTTAGACCATGAATGATAAACAACAAGCAAAATTCTTTCATAAAATATAGCATACCGCCTTTTTGCGTGTTTCGGGTTTTTTGAATAATTAATTGGGACTGTGCATCCACCAACCCATGGATTTCAGCATAGATCTTCAACCTTCAGCCTCCTCAGCCTCTTGGAACAATCTGATGCCTCTCGGACAAGCATCCATTATCTGATTCTCTTCTTAATTCTTGGAACATGAAGTGTCTCTATGCAGGAGAGAGAGGGAGGAGAGAGAAAGACTGGTTTTTTATCTTTACAACTAGGCAGCCAATGGAGGAGCGGAGACCGGAAATTGGAAGTGTAGATAGAATGCAGACCAGCCATGAGATCAGTTGGGGGGTTCTTTATAGCCCCCATAGCCTCCTCTCCACCAATTATGGAAGATGGCCTTCATCTACCTATGCCTGAAAAAAACGGTGCCCCCCCTCCCACATTTTTTGATTTTTTGGGGCTCCCTAAAGGGAGCCCCCAAAAGGCATGTCTTTTGGGACTTCTCAAGTCCTATTCACACTTGACATTTTGGGCTTGGCCTCCCGGGCACTCCCTTTTCCACGTCCGGAGTCCAATTCCTAGTCCGAAAAATCCTGTGCATCCGTCTTGAAGTCCTCCATTGCCGGGCATCTCCCAGGGTCTCATCTGATATGCCAAATAATTATGAAATTTCACCAATTGTCATCCAGTGGGTCTTTTAAGCACTTCCGAGCATTGTCGCTTAAAATTGTACTGTGATTGCAACCGCCGCCTTCCACGAAGCCTATTTTTTCCATGAAATTTGAAATTTTTGGCTATTTTTAAGCACTTCTTGGCATCAAAAATCATCTGTCATTGGTGACCACGGGATAGGGCGAATCAGCCCGTCGAATCCCACGAACAGATCTGCACATAAACACAACCACAAAGAGCATCAGGCTAATACAAAATAGATACACAACAAAACACATCACAGCTCTCACCCTACCCCCTATCAAAACCAAGGCATGAAATCCATGAGGAGTAGGCCTAGCATAATCTGGCAGAAAACCCAAGCTACCCAATCACTCCAACACAGCCAAGCTAAAAAGAACCATCAAAGAGGTCATCCTAAATGGTGGTCTGAACTACCTACCTAACTAAGGACAACTCAACTAGGAGCTTCTACTAGGCGAAAACTCCTATAGCCTGATCAAGAAATAGTTTCTTTTAGCACATTGCTCTTTTAGCCTCTTATTTTCCATACTCGATCATGTAAAAAGGAGGGAACTGAGCGTAGTGACCCAAGGAGAACAGGGCATCGGCCTCAGGTCCTGTCTCAGTAGCCAAGAACCTACCAAGCTCTCACAAGGCGACACTGAATCCTTTTCTAACGCTTACTTTTATTTTCGCTCCAACCTTCTTGTATTCTTTGTTTTTCAGCTAGATGCCACCCCTCGGAAGACAAGACAATGGCCCTGGGCCTTATCTCGTCCCTAGGAACCTACCAGGCCTTCGCAAGGCAATAAACAACAACTCAAGGATTTTTCTTTCTTTCCTTTTCTATTTTTATAGGGGTTAGAACCCCTTTTTACACACCTCCGTATATTCATATATTGTCTTTTAGATAATTAGGGTTTTACCTCTTTCCATCATTATTTTAGTAGGCTTCTCTAACTGTCTCACAACTAACAGGAACTCCTAGAACGGCCGCCTAGCAGGTCAACAAAACATGGTCACTAGAATTGCCTTCTAAAACAAGTCTTTCAATGCCTGACAATGCCTTTGCAGAAGGCAATGACTACTCAGACCTCCCCCAGACATACAGAGCCTAAACATGGGACTTCATGCCTCGAGTATCGGTCCCCAACAAACAAAAGAAAGTAATCCTTACATGCACATATATAATTAATTGCTTGAGGGAAAATACTTGGAAAGGGGAAGAAACCACCTGGAATGGCCACAAGAAGCTCCTTCGTAGCAAAGGCTCCCTCTAGCGACTTCGTCAACCTGTATGATGCAATCACTACAACAAAAACCCATTGACTGTACCTGCACCAAACAAACATAGGGCCCTCTTGGCCTAAAGAAATAGCACATTTCACTGCAAACTAGCTGGTCCTCTTGGCCGCCTAAGGAAATCAAACATGACATGACAAAACTAACTGGCCCTCCTAGCCTAAGGAAATAGATCATTAAAATCTTAAAACAACTAGCCCTCTTGGCCTAAAGAAATCAAGAAAACCAGCTCATATAGATCCCTCCTTGGAAGAAGGCAGATATACGAAAATACGCTCCATTCCAAGGGGAAAAATAGGGCTCTCAGCCCTAAACTAAATGCATCAAGTTGTGACCCATACCTCCTACATATATAGCAAGAGGCATATGCATAACATGTTGTTTGATCAACCTATGGGTCCATGATAATAATGGTAGATGGGTCTTGGCCACTCTTCGCATTACCCATATAAACCATCGCCTACCATATAACGCGTGGTCTGATAACATTCCCCACAAGCGACTAGGTCCCATCTTATTATCAAGAGTGACATCCGAACTAGGACCACAGTTGAAGAAGAGGTCCTCTTTATAAGCAAAATTAGCCAAGGAATCCGTAAACTGATTCCAATAACATGGAATTAGCTGAAGAGATACACTCTCGAATTCATCAAGTAGGGTTATAGCAGTGCGATGATACATATGAAGGATGGGATTCCGGACTGTATAAGATCAGCTGGGAATCCCCCTTTACCAATAACCACCGAATTCTTCTTCTTCTTCTTCTTCTTCTTCTAAGCTCCATTATTGTTTTTTGTTGTATTTTGCAGTCATGGAAAAAATCATGCAAGAAGAGCATGATTTTTGAAGGGCCTAAGACAAAATACT
Organism: Lygodium microphyllum; assembly: GCF_053477565.2. NCBI lineage: Eukaryota > Viridiplantae > Streptophyta > Polypodiopsida > Schizaeales > Lygodiaceae > Lygodium > Lygodium microphyllum. Next base: position 151,567,627 of record NC_141146.1, on the reverse strand, counting down.
TGATAGGAACCTAAATTTAAAGAGTTAAAATTTCTCTTCAATCTTTTTCTATGGCATGTCTTTTAGTTTATCTTGACATTGCTTAATACTGTTATTGTAAATCTTTACTTGCATGGTAGAATATTCATGATTAAGTTTGTTTTCTTCTTGCCTCTCATCTAGCTCCATGAAACTGCTAACATCATTGCATCAAGTCATGTCTCTCAAAGGATCAGCATTGCAATTTTGAAATCTCTTTCTCTCTCTTACTTTTTCTTAGCATGGATAAGAGGAATGACAAGTTTTCATTTTCCTTTTGAATAAGCTCTTTAGGTCTCCATCCATTGAAAGGTGTTATTTTCTATTCAAATATGATTTTCATGTTTTTGTGTGTCCACACAAAAATGAGGGCATATGGTAACATTATGACAAGTTCTTATTGGAGTTAAATACTTTCCATTATATCTATGACAAATGGTCTAGTATTTGACAAGTAATAAGTGCTATTCAATGGGTACTTATAACGGACCCACCTATTGGTTATCCAGGCACGTTTTAGTGGTCCATCGAGAGATGTATCCAAGCAATGCTCCTGGCACTCCCATGGAATGTCATGAGGTTTGTCACTTAGGGTTTTGCGAGTCCGCCTCACAACAGAATGTTCGTAGCTGAACCCACTGGGATCGACCTGAAATTCGGGTTCCCAGTGGTCAAGGTCTCTTGATAGCATTCTAGCATCGAATCTTGGATATCCTACCTACGTAAAGATACCCAATACAAAGCACATCCATACCGCACTTGGTTCAAAGAGAATGGAAAATGAGAGGGATGCACTTTCAACCTCTCTACCCATAGAGTAGGGTGGTATAGTCCCCTTCCCATCCCCTAAAATGGCATGAATCGGGGTTCTAACCTAACAATTTCTAAGGGCGTGAGAAGCCTCCCAGTTCTCTATGACTCTACTGTAAGGCAGACCCATTGGGGGTTTCGCCCACTCGCTTCTCTCAATAGGCATTCTTTAGTCATTTAATTAGGTCCTACCACAATTATGTGTGACATTTAAAATCAACTTCCTTAATTAATCCTTTTATAAAATAGGGTTCATTCACGTAATTTATAGCACAGACACGAATACAAAGCAAGTAGTCCTTTTGACAAACAAGTTCAAACAAATTCCTTAACTTATCTTCAAGTCAATCTTTGTCTCCTGCACATACATGAGAAATTATGTATCCCTTTTTCCCTGCAGAAGTAGCTGGTCAAAATCACATGGCACCACAAATTCCATCCTTTATCTAGAATAGGATCTTCCAATGCCACAGATGTTGGGGCCACGGAGGTCAACTCCGGACTTGGCAAGGGGTGTCCAAAGTTCCACCTAACCCACAAGCTGCCTAGGAGTGAAATATTATTCCCATGGTTAGCCTTTTCACCACTCGACCTTCGGCCCATGAATCGAGTAGTGTCCTTTTTGGGTTGATCTGCGGTGCGATCATGGAGGTGATCCACCCGTGCAAAGAACCTTTCCTTAATTAAATTCTTTAAGAATCAAGCACAAACAAGCCATTCAGCGCTAATATCATCTTTCAAAAAACATTCCTTCATTCCCATGGCAACTTGTCATCATAGACCCATGCCATGAATTTACCATAAATCACAAGCACTTGGAATAATCGTCCAAACGACAATCCAATAATCAGTTGAATGTAAAAGCATTTAGAATGTTGTTTGATCAACCAACAAAACCAATTGTATTTTTCCAAACAATGCAAGAATAGATGCGATAACATTTTCATCTGCCACTTAGGTGTAGATGCATTTACCATACATGGATGAGTGTAATTTTCTTTTTCATAGTTTTAACTCTTGCACTTGAATATGCATCCTACAATTATAAAGATGAAATTTATCCCTTTCAATGACCTATTCTCATGCGGCATAGTACGGGACCTAATATATCTCATGCAGGAATCAAAGCAAGCATCTAACAATTTGGAAATGTATTACTTATATCCGGTACTGTAGTTATATTGATAGTGATACCCTCACCCGAAGGTTCATTACTGGTTGTGGGATTGCCACCCGCACATGACATTCTTCGCTTGGGGGCCATCATTTGCAAGTGGAATCGAGAGATAAAGAAGGAGGAATGAATTTGAGATGGGAGAGCATAAGAGAAGATGGCTTAGTCGAGGACCAAGATAGGGGGAATTGAGCTAACTCTCTCCCTTGCAGCCTCTCGGGGTAACTCCTCTCTCTCTCTCTCTCTCTCTCTCTCTCTCTCTCTCAAGCTCCTTTTCGCAATCTCTTGAAGGGGTATCTTTCTACCTCTCTCTCGCAGCCTCTCGGGGTCTCCTTGTGCTTTTCTAAACCACTCCCCATACCTCTTATTTATAGTGAATTAGAGAAGAGGGGTTGTGGCTGAGAAGAAGAGCTTTGTGGAGGGGATCTTGGAAACATCAGTGATTCGATGCTCAAATCATAAATGTGATGGTTCCATTGGCTCCGAAAGGGGGGTAAAACACCAAGAAACTTGGTTAGAAATCTTCCAAATCACTCCTTCTTCTCCTTGTTCGAAGTGTTGTTTACTACCTGTAATCTGTGATCGCCGTGCATGTGATTTCACCAATCCTTCTTTTTTTGTATTAAATCTCCAAAACAATGATAAAAAACCACTTACTTTTTTTACATGACATCTTATTCTAAAAATTTCCATAGATTTTTAGGAAATTTACAATAAGTAATATCGGTTTTGCCCAAAAATCTAATATTTTTGGACCATCCTCACTATACACATTAACACTAGTGATTAATATGGCTCATAACTCTCGTTCACATTGTGACTTCCATGAAGGGTGGCTACGGTCCTTGTCAATCTGAAAAAAATGTCAGATTACGACTCTCAATTTTTTTAAACTTTTAATTAAATAAAAATTGTTAGTTATTAATGTTAGTTAGTTTTTACTTTAGTTAGTCTTTAGTTAGTAACCTTACTAACTTATTAATTGACTAAGTAACTTTTGAACTAACCAATTAATTTCTTTAAATTGCGTGGAAGTATTACAGTAGTGATTGATGAAGGATACAGAAAATGTAGCTAGTCACACGCATGAGCCGATTACCCAAAGCTATCTAGGAGTGTCTTGTAAGAAGATAGCATTCATGTCTAGGAAAAAGTTCACAAGCAATGTTTTTATCACTCTTCCTTTCTGCATAAATTTTCTTTCTTAAAATGAAAACATGCATCTTTTTTGCATAAGTCAATTTACTTTTCTTGTATCACCCTAGAATCGAAAGGATCTATCTTAATTAAGTTATTAAGGACATAAATCAAAACCCACATGAAACTTCTCACTCAAGAGAAGATAAACCAAAACAAATGTCCAACTCAATCAAGCATACGATATATGAGAGATTTGGAAAGAGAAAAATGCATGTCGTACTATCTACCACACTCTTAGGATGATGCATGCTCCTCATGATGGTGTCTAGTGTTTGGTGCTTACTATCCAACGAAGAGAGAGAGAGAGAGAGAGAGAGAGAGAGAGAGAGAGAGAGAGAGAGAGAGAGAGAGAGAGAGAGAGAGAGAGAGAGAGAGAGAAAGAGAGAGAGCATGTGTATGCATGTGTGTGCATGTATTTAGAAAGAGATAGAGAGAGAATCAAGTCCCCAAGATCATGAATCAAGCTAAATGCTTTCTTGACTAATCTTAAATACAACTATAGAGATAACACCATGCGTAGTTTAAGTAGGATGGAAAACATAAAGATACATTGAAGTACAAGAGAAGTTGTTGCTTATATAATTCTCCTAAGTTCTTAGAATCATTTGAGGATACAAGGGTCTTAGGGAATCATAGGTCCTAAAATTTTGAAGCTAATTATCTATGGAAACAAATGGTTCACAACATGTATTCTAGGCACATTCTATCTACTATAAGAAATAGGGCTAAGTCATTAGAATTCGCAAGACAGAGTGATGCATTCATAGTAGACATGATAGCACCTCATGTATTCTTGGTGATTTCTGTAGATGACTTGATCATCACTGGAGATGATGACCATGGTATTGTTGAAATTAAATACATGTTATAGGCTGAGTTTAAGGTGAAAGATTTGGAAGAGATTAAATATTTTCTTGGGATTGAGGTTGTATCTACACCTCAAGGAATCTAGCTGCTACAAAAATAGTATGGTCAAGTTATGATGCTAAAATATGGGATGATGGACTGTAACCCCATGGAAACATCACTAGATTAGAATGTCAAACTTGCAATTGATGTTGAAAATGAGATAGAGAATGTTACTATGTATAGGTAGATGGTGGGAAACCTAATCTATATTACTATCACTCATCCTGACCTTAGTTATTCAATGGGGCTGATTAGCTAGTTTATGTAGAAGCCTCATAAACCACATTTGGTTGTAGTCAAGAGGATTATGTGGTACATGAAAGGCACTTCTAATTATGGGTTGTTTTATGAGCATGGAAAGCCACTTGATCTAACAAGTTATACAGATGTTGATCAGGCTAGTTATGCCTATCATAGAAGGTCAACGAGTGGTTATGCTTTCAATCTATGTAATAGTATGATCAGCTAGAGTGGTAAAAAGCAACCTACCGTCGCTCTTTCTAGCACAAAGACAGAGTATAGAGATGCATTCTTAACTGTATGTGACACAGTTTGGCTTGTGAAACTACTACATGACTTGGATATACAGTTGGATAGGAAGGTCACATTGCACTGTGACAATTATAGTCATATGCTATTAGCTAGCAACCAAGTCTATCATGCTAGATCTAAGCACATAGAGGTTCATTATCATTTCATCATGAAAATGGTACTTGTCGGATAGATTTATCTACTCCATGTGAAGACTGAAGACCAGATAGCTAACATTTTTACTAAATCACTTGGGTAGAGATAAGTTTATTCACTTTAGAGAGCTGCTTGGAGTACGTCAATTGACTTGAGCTTGAGGGGGAGTGTTGAGATTCAAGCTCAATATCTACACCAACTTATTTGTACAACTATAGCTAGCTATCACCACCTTGCATGCTGTAATAATGAGTCGGTCAAACTTAACGTAGGTTAGAGGTCTCTGGTCAATTAGTGACCCATGTTCATATACTATATGTGTGATGAGACACCTCTAGCTTAGGGTAGGTTAGAGGTCTCTGGTCAATTAGTGACCCATGTTCATATACTATATGTGTGATGAGACACCTCTAGCTTAGGCTAGAGGTGTCTAGTCAATCAAACTTAACTCATGTTAGAGGTATCTGGTTAGTTAGTGATCCATTTTCATACATTGTATGTGTGACTTAGACTTAGTATCTTTTGAGTGCTACCTAATAAATGAATAATGGAACAAGAGAGAGCACACTGCTCTCTGTTCATGGCTCCTATTCTTATTTTCCTTTTCCCCTCTCTTTGAACATGTTGCTTTCAAGTCGAGGAGGGGTAGTCACTTTAACAATAAGGGCTAGAGGGTGTTATAAACAAGGTGATAACCTATAAGGGGGGGGGATATCCATTGTAAAAATGAATCTAGAGGGGGGCATTAAAGGTGGAAATGGGGGCTAGGAGAGGGGTTATTTGAACTATAAAGAGGAGGTGTTATTATTCTCATGGGAAAGGGGGCTTGGGAGAGGGGTATATCCAATATGAACTTTGGGGTGCCCATTAGCTCTCTCTCTCTCTCTCTCTCTCTCTCTCTCTCTCTCTCTGAGGTAACCAAACAAATAGTAGGATAGCCAAAAAAAAGGGGGGGGGGGGGCACATGCAAAAAATGGTGATGATGAAAGGGGGTATTTATGAGGGGAGGGGGAGGATGCACTCTACCATGATGTCTCCTCCTTAGTGTTATTCAAACCCCTATCCCCCCCTCAATCCTATCTTCTCCACTTCAATTGCACGGTGGTAATAACACGTTCAATGGAAATCAAAGAGGAAAATGTTAATCTCTTTTGAAAAAATATTTAAAGATTTTAGCATTTACCTTTTCAAGTCTCATTTGCATTAAGGAAAGGAAAGAAAACTAGAATGTTGTCTTGGTCAACCAAGGAAAGAAAATTGGAATGTTTAATCCACTCCTCCTAGATTTGTTCCTCCTAGGGAGAAAGACATGTTGGGATTTGGCCTCCATCAAGACAAGATGAATAAGTTTTATTTTAAAAACCAAGTGCTTTTTAATATAAACTACATAGAGGATAATATTTCTTTCACTATGATTCCAACTATGTCAATTTATTAGATACCTTACAACAATGCTTGTAGGTGGAACATGAAATCCATGAGTTTATCCATGGGAATCAAGCATTCCTTCTCATGCAACCCACATAGATGCCTTAGTGGCTACTCTCAATGTCACTAGGTATAAGAGACAATCTTATCAAGTTTATGTTACACACCAATTTCTCCTTGCCTTCCAAAACAAACCCCCTACATGTAAATATCATCATGCAAGTCCCCATGCAAGAAAGTGGTCTTTACACCAATCTGAACCAACTCCACATCCTCTATATCAACCATTTAAGCAAGCATTATGTGATGAGTGGTCATCTTGACTACTAGTGAGAATACATCATCAAAGTCAATCCCCTTCTCCTACTTAATCCTTTTGGCCACCAATCTTGCCTTGCACTTAGGCAATGCATGAGATGGAGATACCTTTAACTTGTTGACCCACTTGCATGGAAATACATGTTCACCCTAAGGTAAAGGAACTAACTCCTAGGTAGCATTCTTTTCCAAAGAATCCATCTCACTATGTAGCCCTATTTCACTTTTTACTAACATCCTTGCTCATAGCATTTGCATAACAAAAAGGCTTACCACAATCGATGACCATAACATAGTCTAGAGATAGAGTTTATCTAAATAAAAGTCTAGAAACCCTTGTAGACCTATGTAAAACTAGCTCAAAAGGAACCTTTGGCTATCCCATCTATCTATCCTATAAGAGATGAGACTATTTACCATGCCATGGCACTCCCATCTCAACATTAGCAGCCTATCCAAGCCCAATATCATGTGGAATGTGTCGTACAATCTACTCATATTCTAGATGTCCATCTTCTTGAAATACCACTCTACAGATATCAACTATTTTGATAGGTTACTTAAGCACCTTATTCTCATTAAAGATGGTATCATGGCTACTAACTACTCTGCTAAATTCAAGATCCACAAGTGATAGCCCATTTCACCTAATTCTCCATAGCTAAGAAAAATGCATTTCTTAGACTTAGGATCAAACTTACTCTGCTTGTCTCTAGGTATATTCATAAATGTGTCTTGGCCAAAAACATACTAAGTGATCATAACTAGGTCTCTTGTTGCAAGACCATAATTCCTTTAGTGTTTTACCATCCAATGGCTTGCTAAGACACATGTTGATCAAATGTATTGTTGTCTTTATACCTTTAGGCCAAAATCCATTATTAAGACTAGCATTAGAGAGTATACTCTCGACCCTTTCCTAAATAGTATTGTTCATCTTCTAAGCCAAACTTATTGGGGGTCAAGGCGCCTATGCTTAACCACACGTATATTCATTACACTGACAATACCTACACACCTATACACTGCAGGTGGCAAACACCCATCACTATCACTTCATTCTTTATTATTTCAATTACATTTTGAATAAAAGAAGATCGGTCACACATTGTGACTCTTGGAGTTCCCACATATGGTGTCTCTCTCTCTTGCTCCATCCACCATAGCTCTTACTTTGCTCTTGCTTCTGCTTGTGTGCTTCCACTTGGGCTCTACCTTTCAACTCATATTAGAGCCACCATTCAAGGAGCTTCTTCATCCTTTGCTTTAGCCTGGATTCAAAGCTTCAACTCAAGGTTTCATGGCAGCCATTGTTTCTTCCTCTTGAGGTATATTCAGTACTTATTGAGCTAAGGAGTAGCCACTTTATCCATTTTAAGTGGATATGGAGCATGATGTAGAAGTCATTGATAACTATGGTAACTTGACAATATTGTCGTATTTTGGCCATAAATTTTGTATACAATATCGAATTGAGGCGTTCTGTAGCTAGAAGTAAAGAGCACGATGAGAGCTACATATCTAGGCACTCATAAATTTGATTCTATGTAGTCTTCTATTCTTTGTTTCACATAGAATAGAATAGTTTTGGTTTAGGTAACAAATAATAAATTCCATAATGCATGTTTGATGCTTTCGAGATGCCATTTTGATGCCTAGATGGTGTAGTTATGCTTTTGAGACTAATTTGAGCTTGAAATAGCACAGATTTGACTATCATTTTAGTACTATAATAACTGGCTACAAGCATTTATCAGTGAAAAGCTTATGCCTAATGCTCAATGATGCTTTGTGGATACTCAGTGGATGTGTCGCTACTTTGATTGTAAAAAATACTTTCTAATATGCTATGGCATAGTTTTGAGTTGAGATTTGATCTCTGTTACATTGATCTTAGCTGTGATTACATGCATTGGTTACTTCAATGGCTTACGAAGTTGCAGGTTTGAAGAATCTATTGGGTTTTATGCTTCTAAATTTCTTGTCATGCATCTTGAATACACGGATGTGATGTACTTTATATTTTGAGCTTACATTGCTCGTTTGGTATTTGATTTTGTTCTAGTGGGATTTACATGTGCTACTTTAGCTATTACATAGAGCTTTGGATTTATGCAGTTGAGCTTGATCTTACTTTCACCAAGCCATGGGACACTTACTTCTTGTATATGCTCTCTTGATATGTATTGGATACAGTTACCCTATAGTGGGCTGATTTGATCACTTACTTTGGACCTGGTACTTATGTTTGTCAATGTGTTGTCAGGGATATTTATATGCTTCTAGGTTATGTATTGAGCTTTGCTCAATGGGTTATGCATTTATCGGTTCTTCTCTCTTTACCTTGAGATCTCCTATGTGTGTGATATCTATGTCTACCATATGTATGGTTATTGACCCACTAGAGTTGTGACAGCTTTTAGTGACAGTTATTCTTGATCTTTCTTTCTTAGTTGCTCACAATTGGTTGATGGCATAGTGCTATAGTTTACTACAGTAGGATGCCATTTTAGTTTTATATATTCTATCTAAGGGTAATCACTTGGATTTGACATTTACTTGATTACAATTTGTGGAAAGCTCATCATTTTAGTAGTTTCTCTAGCTTAGCCCTTGATTTGGCTATGATTTTAAGGACTGATTTACTATAATTTACAATAGTTTATTTGTCTTAGATTGTGCTTTCATATCTTACATTATGGCTGGTGGGTTGAATGACAGTTATATCTTTAACATTGAGAATTTGGATGGCACAAATTACAACTATTGGAAGGCACAAGTCTAGCAAATTCTAGTGCAAAAATTGCAGATTAAGCCATTGAGACATGAGGCTATAAAGCCCGAATGCTTTGATGTAGAGGATTGGGCTGAATTGGATGAGTTATGTAGATCTACAATCATTTTCTCACTCTCTAAGCTAGTTTTCTATAATGTTGTCTCTAATGAGCAAACCGCTTGGCATTTATGGGATAAGATTCGCAATGTCTATGATAAGTAGAGCCTTGCCTCTCAAATGTATTGATTGAAGAAATTTATGGACCTTTGAATGAAGGAGGGGACCTCCATGTTCGCCCACTTGAATGAGTTTCATTCTATTTTCAGCCACTTGTCTTTGCAGGGAATTGAATTTAAGGACAATCTTCCTCCCTTGTTCCTACTAGTTACGTTGCCTAAGTCATGGGATACATTCTGTAGTGCTATGTGTGCAAATATGTCTATTGATGGGTTAAATTTGCAAGATGTAAAGGGTGCACTCTTGAATGAAGAGGTTAACAGAAAGAATGTCGATGCTTCGTGCACCTCTCATGCTTTGACAGTCAGAGGCAATAATGATAGGAGTGGTAATGGTCAAAGGCATCAAACCTCACGAGAAGGATGCACAATCAGGAAGAGAACTCATGTAAGCTCAAACAATCAATTTAGTAGATGCAAAAAAGACAACATATGCATAAGGAGTAGTACATGGTAAGTTCAAGACTTAATGGCAACTAAGAATGCGGTTGAAAAAAGGGATGGTTCTAGTAAAGTTATTAGATAGAGAGTTACTCGAAGGTCACATCCCCTCTGTGACAATGATAATGGAAGTACAATCCCTAAGGTACTAGAGTATCACACCCACTAACAGGTGTTCACGCTAGGGAAAAAACCATCTTCTAACTATAAGGCAAAAAGTGCCCATGGATAAGGGAGCATTCACACCAAAGCTACATAGAAATACGATAAGTATAACATTTAGGTCAAGCAACCTTTGTATATCTTGCTTTTTGTAATTAATATTATCCACTTTGTGTGTGTGTGTGTGTGTGTGTATGTGTGTGTGTGTGTTTCAAAGAATTGTGATGCTATACAAATAATGAACATTTTTAATTAATCTATAAAATAAGAACAAGAGTAAGACACCTGCAGGCCAAGAGAGCAGTAAAATAACATAAGCTTCAACATGAGTATAGTGAACATAAGTAAAGATACAAGATCTAAAGGGAAGGATGCCACCTATTACCTATAAAATCAAACAAGTAGATTATTAGTAAGGAGGACTGGAATATCCAACTTTCATTGTAGGTATCAATAGCAGCTGTTATAGAATCTGAGATACACGCTCGACTTTCTTATATACTTAAAATATATATGGCGAATATTATGTTGGCACAGAGGGAGAATAGATGAGAGAAAAGAAAGATGTAGAGAGAGAGATAGAGAAATTGGCAACACACTATGGACTGGAAGATGGGCCAGTCCCCCCCCCCCCCCCCCCCCCCCTTGTGGAGTTATATTATTGACAAGGAGCAAGCTCCTCCATTACACATAAGCCAGCTCTTAACTGTAGATCTTGGAAACAAGATCACGGTTCCTTGCATGGTATACAACCAGCTAACACTTGCACAACTTGAAAGTTGGCACCTTTTGATCCTTCTTGAGTCTCCTTCTCTCCTACACAATACGTGTAGGGCTTTCCTCTTGGCGCTTGATTTCAGCAGAGCTTCTGCAGCACTTGTACCTTCTCTTCTCCTCTTGAAACTTGATTTCAGCATAGCTTCCGCAACACTTGCACCTTCTCTTCTCCCCTTAGAACTTGATTTCAACAGAGCTTCCGCAGCACCTTGATTTCAGTAGGGCTTCCGCAACACTTGCACCTTCTCTTCTCCTCTTGGAACTTGCAAAGTGATGCTTCCTTTACCTCCCCCTTACACCCAAGGATAGCCTACTCTTTTATAGGCTTTCAAGAGCTTCTCTTCTTGGAGAGAGAGTTGAGTTGATCTTCATGCAAGATGTGGTTGTTCCACTCTGCAGCACTAATTTCGAGATATCTCTTTGTGCGTTGTTTGGATGAAAAAACGTCCAACATGAAATTTGTAGATCTCATTGTTTCCGATAACCCTCATGGCCTATTTTTAGATATCATTTTTCCTTTACGAGATATTTTAAAAATGGATTTTTTTTTTAAACAGCTTTTTAAACTGTACTCTTAACTTGTGGTCCATGCAACCACCTTGAGTCATAGATAAGGAGAGTTCATTAGATTGACTTGGGCCTCAACCTTAAGATTGAATTCCATACAAAAGCCTATGTCATTTTAGACCTTAGAAAGAGAAAATCACTTCTCTCCTCACTTCCAGAGGATCACATCTCTCGTCTTTCTTAGTGAGAGAATTCTCTCTCTTGTCTTTCTTAATGAAAGAAAAGACCTTAAACCTTGACTTGTAGGGGAGAGGATGACCCCAAATGAATGCAATGCTCATTACACACAAATAAACATTCCCAGGCATCCCTGGATGCACACATAAATACATATACACAATGCTAATGCACTTCTTCTTCTTAGAACTCAATCCATCTTCATTTATGTGTAACTCCTTGGTCTTGTATACACTCTTACACTTGGCAGACACTTCTTTCTCCCTTCATAACTTGTACTGCATGTACCAGATATCCCCGTCACAGTGCTCTGATCACCCCATTAAGTGATGCACTAAGAATACTGGTCTCTAAATGGTCTCATGGCCATGCTAGATCATCATCAACACTTAAAGAAAAGTGAGTCATTAATTTATTGACATGAATTTATTAAATAGAGAATGTGTAATAAGCAACCAATTTAGTGATAGTAGCATCTAGTTTTGTGTGTGTGTGTGTGTGTGTGTGAGCATTATAACTCTTATGTACATCCATCAACCAAGTATAAATCAACATCTATAACTTAATAGAGTGCATTTGAACATTGCTAAAATAAGTTAACCTAATCGACTATTTGCCAACAAATAATAGACACTAGATAAAGTGTGTGCATTCTATTTAGCCACCTCCAAGCAAACATTATTATGGCACAAACTACAAAATGTGAGGGAGGAAGAAAGAAAGAAAGAACATTGCCATGTGCAAAGTGACTTTAGTCACTTTGATAAAATTCAATTGCGCTACTTTGCTCTACTCGTATTCCGTACACACGAGGTTTTTTTTGGGCCCTCATCTACTACTATGCAACATATTGCAAGAAGATAGATACAATCATGTCAATCTACATACTGCTATTTTCCTTTGAATTCATAAGCAGATGTGTTTATGACTAGTCCATGTGTGTGAAAATGTAGTTGTTTTCTCTGTCCACTATGAATTCTCTCAACGAGTGAATCATGCAGATAGCAAATTAAGAGTATATGCCAACCATTACAATTGCTTTGCATGGCAATGTGCATGAGAAGCACTTTGTTTTCATGAGCGCGCTATTGCGTGCAAGCGTGATGAGACTAGTCCACGTGTGTGATAATGTAGTTTTTTTAAAATGCAATAGATTTGTAGGATGCCAAGGACCCCCATATGGATGAGGCAAATGACGACTGGCCCATCCCTGGGATTGAACTCCGCCAGAACGCAGGCTATCTCGGCGAGTGAATCGCGTACGAAGCGCGTCATGCGCGTGAAACACACTCTGTTTTCGTAAGGTTGCGGTCACACGCTAGCCTCACTAAAATCGTAAATGGAACACGCTAGTTTGCAGCTTCCTTTGGCAGTTTTTTCCGTGGAGACTTCAGAGACCACACTGTGCTGTTAAATGGCTTTTGGGCGCTTTGGCAGGGCTCTGAGAGGCAAGCTCTCCCCACATTGGATGCTGATGCATGGCCATGGCTACTCCGCTCCCTCCTCCATTCAAACCCCCTTTATCACTCCCATCTGTGACGATTTCTCCTCCTCTGACCTTGCCAAACTCTCTGTCCTCCTCCAAGGTGAGAGATGGGACTCTCAGAGAGCAGAATCCCTGGTTGCTTCCCGCCTCAAGCTCAGCCCACGCCTCGTCCTTGAAGCCTTGAAGGTGAAATCCCATCCCGAGGTCGCCCTGCAGTTCTTCGTCTGGGCCGGACAGCAGCATAACTACAAGCATGATTTCAAAGCCTACCATAAAATGATGGCCATCCTTGGCAAAAGGAAGAAATTCAAGGCCCTGTCTGTCTTCCTTGAGGAGATGGACAGCAAGGGCTTCAGGCATAACGAATTCGTCTACGTAACTTTGATGAAGCTCTACGGCCGCGCCGGTAAGATCAAGATGGTGTTTAAAACCTTCGAGGACATGGAACGGTCTGGTTGCAAATTCACTGCAGACGCATGCACAAGCTTGTTCTTGGTTTTGTTGAAAGCCGAACGGTTTGCGATTGTGGAGAGACTGTTCAAGCAGATGTTGGATTATGGATATCCTCTCAGCAGTGATTCATTCCATTCCCTGATCAAAGGGTTCCAAATGGCAGGGAAAGTTGAGGAAGCTACTAGAATCCTTGATGTTATTAGGAAAGGTGGATGCTTTGTAGACGGTCGCACCTATGCCACAATGATTTATGGCTTCTGCAAGGCACACCAGCTAGAAAAGGCCCAGAGGATGCTTGATTGGCTGCTGGATTTCGGTTACACATTTGATCTGGCTACTTACACTAAGCTTATCAAGGAGTTTTGCAAGAAGGGTAAGCTTGAGGTTGGATATAAAATTTTGGATGCAATGAGAAAGGCTGGATGCTTGCCTGATGTTATTACATACAGTACTCTCATTCAAGGTGCTTTTAGAGCTGGCATAGCGGACCAAGCATTGAATATATTTGAGGAAATGACCCTAGCAGGTTGTGCACCTGATGTGGCAAGTTATAATGCTATGTTAAGTGGTATGTTTCGCTTGGGTGAATATGACAAGGCAGCAAAATTGTTTGGTGAAGTGAGTTGTGATACAAGCCCACAACTTTATCAGACAATGATTGTGGGTTGGATACAGGCAGGAGAGGTAGATTCAGCACACGAATTGCTGATTGAAGCTATGTCAAAACAGCTTATACTTGAGGCATCGATTTATGCCCTAGTTATTGATTACCTTTTCCTTATTGGCAAGGCTTCAGAGGCTCGGGATGTCCAAACCAAGGTTTCACACTCTATGGACCAATTCAGCCATCCAAAGCTTCCTCAAAGAAAAGCAAATGTTTCAAGTCACCATAGTGTTAAGTGAAATATTTGTGATACAACATTAGGCTTTACCACAATAAGTATGAAGGCAAGAGAAAGGGAGATTACGAATTATGGTATGATCTACTGGTCAAACAGAGTACAAAACCTTGAATTGATCATTGTAAGCCTTTGCAGCTCTGCCAGCAATGAAATGATAACGAATCATTGGGAGTACGTTGATGTCTCAAGTACAAGAATTTTTGACATAGCTTCAGTTAGAAAGTGCTTTGCCAAGGTATTCTTTTGGCAGAAACAATGTGGTGAAATGGGCAGTACAAACCTACATGAACTTTTGTAACTTTCAGTAATTTCTCAGGATATTGTCAAATTGTGATGATCTTCAAATCTGGCCCTCATCAAATTCAGTATTTCCAAAGATGTTGAAGAGCTGTGATCTTGGCAAAACTTTTGCGGAGCTAATCATAAATTTTACATCTGCTAGAGCCTGTCTTCATGTTACTGGCTCGTGGCCAGTGGGTCCTGCAGCTTATTTTTGTGCAACAGTGGGCTACTGCAGGTCACTCATGTTTGGCTAGAATAATTAGATGATCTAAAGAGGAGAAGAATGGGACCATATTTTTCATCGTGGGGCAGCTTCTGGATGACAAAAAGCTGCTTGACATGTTAGATGGGGTTCTTCATATGTGACAAGGGTGCTTGCTGCCTTTGTTCCTGGGCTTCTATATTGATGTGGCAGGAGTAGTCCACACATGATTACGTGTGTCTGTGGTCAAACTGCTGGTTTGCACAGGGATGACTGCAGAAAAGCTACCATGTTACTTATGAGCAGATATCATCATTTTCCACTCTACAAGTCATTCTTGGCTGCAATTGACCAGTTTATGGCTGTCATGCTATCTATCGATGCTTCCTTGTGGCATTGATGCTATCTGGAAGTCACTCTTCTGCCCATTGGGGAGGTTTTCTTGTAGACTATGATATCTATATTTCAAGTTGGTTGCGAAGCATATGAAGTTTTGGGCTACCTACTATGCATTAACCAGGGGCTGCTTTGGTTGATTGGGTTGCCATGGTTTGATGATTGTTGCTTAGAAGCTGTTGTTTGATGACTGTCACAAAAAATTGTTGATGCATGGATCCCCACAATTGTGAAGCATGAGTTAAGATGATGAAAACAGTGTTACTATTTCTAGGACGCAATTGAGTCTGAATACAAGAGTTGTTGTTAGCTTTGTACATATCATGTGTATGGGCATTGTATCTGAGTGCATTTCATTAGGCTTTATGGCCCAGGGGGCAGCTGGGGTGCTTCATTCAGGTCACTGGGCAGCTGCATGTACTGGCTGACCTGCTGATTTTGAGCCGCTTATATGCCGGCCAGCCTGGTTGTATTTTGGCACCACTCTTGCCTATAGATAGTGCACTCTCCCTCACATTGTCATACATCACACTTGCTTCATTGCAGAGAGTTACTGGAGGCACTGCTGCTGATCATGTGAGTGTTGGTTGCCCTGGTGATACTGTACTTTGTTCTCATGCTTTCTTTATGGATTCCATTGCCTGTTCATGAGTTCTCTCTAGATTCATTGTTCTTTCTTGTTCACTGTTCATTGCGTTTTGTTTCATGCCTTGTTTATTGCTTCTGCTTCTGTTGTGCACTTTCACATAGTATTAGACATCCAAATCTCTAGATCACGGTGTCTTCTCTGGTGTATTTGACTGACTGCAGGTTTATTACAACTGTGTTTTGCATGGTTTGGAGCTATGGTACCTTGCATTTCATCTTCCTAATGGTTAGGCGGCCTGTCTACACAGCAGGGTGGCTTGCTGCCAGCATGGGCTGCCTGCTTTGGTGGCCAACAACATCTGTAACCTCCTTTCCACCCACCTAACTAGCTGACCAACATTGTGTTTTGGCTGTCTAGCTGATGTTTTGGCCTTTTGGCTGACATTTTGGGCTGGAATTGCCCACAATTGTTGCTCCTAACTTTTGTCTACCTGAGTTTTACACTCATCGCTCTCTTAGCATGTCCTTTGTACTTGGAGAGAGGGTCTTCCATGTTTGATTTTGTGCTAATGCACCACTCTATGCATTGTCAATATTCTAGCTGCTATTGTACTTGTGTTTTGGAGTCTTTGGTCCAGGCTCTTCGAGCATTTAGTTGCCCCAAGCATGTCTCTACATTCCTCACTTGTTGAGCCATTTCAATGGGTTCACTAATTGCCACAATCATCTGGCTGCTAGTTGAGACTTGAGCTTCACTTTTCGTTATAACCTCTCTCTCTCTCTCTCTCTCTCTCTCGGCCCAACAAGTTGACATTCTGAGTTCATTACTGCTATCATGAGCCCCAAAAAGGATGTTCTGACCACATTTTTTAAAACTACATTTCACTCAGTTAGCCCTATATATTGTTGCAGATTTGGTGTTTTTGACATTAATAGTTTGTCCAAAGTAGGCCAAAAGCCTCTTGAGTTTTGAAATGGCGGAATTAGACACTTGAAGGGAGATAGAAATGGCACAAAGGTCTATGTGCCCCACAAGGTTTTGGCCTACTTCAAACACATGGCGGAATTAGACACTTGAAGGGAGATAGAAATGGCACAAAGGTCTATGTGCCCCACAAGTTTTTGGCCTACTTCAAATACACTGAGGATGTCGAAAACACCATCATCTACATCAAATTTACAATCTTTGGAGATTTATGGACTTACATTTTCTGTGAAGTTTAGGTCATGTCACTTTTACACATTGAAAGATGAAGTTACATATAATATCTCCATCTCAACTAGAAAAGGTATGCTCATTGAATGCAAACATGGTGACTTGTATTTAAATATAACTTTTTTCTTCTTAATGCATTTTTATGATATTTTTTCAATGTTATGTTAGCCCTCATTTGCTTGGTATGGGTCGTAATTTTCATAAACTTGTTTTTTGTAGTCATGTCGTGTAAAACGTTTTAATGGACACATTATATTAGAAACCTTAATCGAATACTTGGCCAAAAAAAGTTGTGTTCCATTTTATTCATTTTAGAGCCAGGAAAATAAGTAAATGTAGATTTTTAAGAGGCCCAAAAGAAGCTTTGTTGCTTTTTCCCCTAATGAGTGCATCCAAGATGAGAGAAACAGAGAATCACCTCACATATCAAGCATTGTTCAGAATCACCTCAAAGATCAAGCACTATTGTAGGAATAAAAAAGCTATTGAGAAAAAACGCAGCCAAATGTTGATGTGGTAAATTGGAATAAGAGAGAGCTCCTAGTGCAAACACTTTGCAAGATAGACACGTAGAAATGCCAAGAGAAAATGTAAAGTTGGCTCTAATCAAGCCAAGCTAAGTTGAGCCAACAATATGTCATAGGCCAATGCCAAGCCCTTAATTTGATAGGATGCTTAATATTTCATGTGATAGCTAAATTTTTCAAAGTACCTTTCTTATATTAATGAAGCCTTAGATAATACTAATTAAAAATGATAGTCAACATCTTTATCAAGTCTTATAATAGGAAATTTTTTAAAAGCTTGTTTTGATGGGCAAAAACATGACATGTCATTTGACACATGCAAATCTTTTTAAATTTGTTTTGGTAGGTAAACTAGCCAAAAATAGATGTCATATTTGTCAATTTTAAGCCTTGTTTGAGGTCAAACAAGAAATCAAGGTAAGAATTAAGACCTCAAGATAAAAATTAGCATACTTAGAGGTGACAAAAAAAGCATGGGCAACCTCATTAGCCTTGCTCAACAATGCAATTCCCTCCACCACATTGGAGGGCTAGATGCATCCCTTACAAATCACCACCTTGCCTTTACGTGTTATGATAATTAATTTGCTTTGATTTTTACAAAAAATAAGTGAATATAATTATTGGAGTTATCTTACAAAATTTATTAGATTTATCCAATGATTATATCCACTTATTTTCTATATAACTCCAATAATTGTATCCACTTTTTATTCGTTAATTATATTGACTTATTTTTTTATTTATCATGTGGCATTTTTTATAAATCCCATAATTATATCCACTTATGCTCTATATAAATCCAATTATTATACATGCTTATTATTATTTGATTATATCCACTTAGTTTTCTTAGAAATCAAACCAAATTAATTATCATAACATTATGTAGTTGGCCATTCGCTTGCTAGCCACCCGTGGCCAAAAGTAATGTGCCCCTTGCACCAAAAGCATGCTAGATGGTGACCGGCTTACTAGATAACAAGCATGTCTCACAATCTAGCCATGTCTTATGTAGCCTGAAAACATTGTCATGAGATTTTTGCCTAAAGTGGATGACTACCCATATTTTATAATGTTTCATGCTTTGTCCATAAGACATGAAGAGATAGGCTTATGGGAGAGTTTACTCGGTCCATTGACTAAGTTTACAAGAAGTCTCAAGTGTTTGGAAGTTGACTATGTGGCTAAGCCAAGAGGAGTTGATAGGTTATGGCTTACACGTGGCATAATGTATGGCTTAAGGGGCGAACTTAGGCAACCAAGGAGAAAAAAGAAGTGATGAAGATCAAATGTGAGGAAGGAAGGAGAGGACCAACACATTCTTCAATTGCTTTGGGCTAAATCAATTGTGGGTTGGAAAAGGGAGATATCTAGCATGCAATACCGAAGTGGAAAGCAAGGGAAAGTAAGCTCTAGCATCAAGGAGGGTAAGTTTTGTGTCCTAGCATGAGAGGGAAGAGTTCTTGGTCTTCTTTTGGCTGAGATTGACATTGTAAGACATGATATGCAATAGGGCAACTTGCTGTCCATAGGGCTTTAGTCTTCTTCTATTGGATCCAGGATCATCTATGCAAGGAATCTCACTCTCCACCATAAGGAGATGCTTTGTATTTGTCAAGGGCCTATTGAGGGGTTTTGGAGTGACATATCAACATTTTAGTATTGCTGTAATACACAGTAAAAGCAAGGCTAAAGTACAAAAATGAGGCCCATACAGGGTTTTCTTCATCTTCAACCATTTTAATCAATTGATGTTGCTTTCACATGATGAGATTGACCTTCACCCATCAAGATTCACGTACAGACCTATGTACAATTGGGTTCTAATCTCTTCTTATTTAGGGTTAGGGTACATGTTGGGCTATTGATTTTGAGTTGATCAATTGTCTCAACAAAGGTTGGATTAATTTTGCACTATATTGTACTTGATAATAAAATAAAGGCTTAGCTTCAAATTCATTTGGTGTGTGATTTGTTTCTTCTTTCTTTCTTCTTCTTCTTCTTCTTCTCTTCAACCTCTTCTCTCTACACCCTTATTTCTAAGATCCTCGTGGTTCCAATTTTCACCCCAGAACCCAATGTGAAATCCAACAAAAGGGTGCAAGATGGGAGATACATCAAGATCACATTCAAGTGATGTTATTTAGTAGTCAATGTAGAATATGAATATGATTTTGCAGGCACAAAGTATAAAAATAAGGCCCATATAGGGTTATCTTTATCTTCAATCATTTTTATCAATTGATATTGCTTCTTAGTAATGAGATTTACAATTACCCACCATCAAGATTCATACACATATATAGAGATTTGATGCTTTTTCCTACCACATAGGCCTATGTACAGTAGGGTTCTGATCTCATCTTATTCAAGGTAAGGGTATATGTTGGCCTATTGAATTTGAGTTGATCAATTATCTCAACAAGGGTTGGAATGATCTTGCACTATTGTACTTGACAATAATACAAAGGCTTGGCTTCAAGGTAAGGTTATATGCTGGCCTATTGATTTTGAGTTGATCAATTATCTCAACAAGGGTTGGAATGATCTTGCACTATTGTACTTGACAATAATACAAAGGCTTGGCTTCAAATTCATTTGGTATGTGATTTGTTTCTTCTTTCTTTCTTCATCTTCTCTTCAACCTCTGCTCTCGGCAACCTTCTTTCTGAAACCCCCATGGTTTCAGCTTTCATCCCTTTACTCCCTGACAATGCAAGTTGCCCCCACTTTAGTGGGTGCCATGTATTTTACCAACTTAGACCAGTCACTACTAGATAGGTTACTATAAGGGCACCAATCCACAAACCCATTGGCTCACTAGCCCCTCTATATTGGTCAGCACACTACAAATGGCATGTGCCACCAACCTTGGGCGACCTTAGGGAACCAGTTAGTCTCATGGGGCATCCCTATTTGTTTCATATGGCATCCCATATCAGTCACCCTTATTCTCTCATGCCCACTCAAGGAACATGAATGTTTGCTTAGTTGGATGTAAAGAGGCACTTATTTGAGGAGGATGTGATAAAAATTGAATGTTTATTTTAGAAGACAACACTTATCCAATGGTGTTATGAGACCTCCAAAATATTCAAACTTGCAATAATCAACCATTATTATAAGAAACAATGAGTTGTGAGGCACTATTGCTTTTTGTGGCATAGCATGACAACAAGAGATGCAAAGGATGTGATGTAAGATAGATCCTCTTAGACATTTAATATTGTATGTGATAGTGCACAATGGAAATAAAAGCAAAAAACATGAGGCATGAAACACGCCACAACGGTCGATAATACGAAAGAGCAATGAACATAGAGACAACTCATGATCAAAAATGAAATCCATAAAGTAAACATTAGAAAAAACTACAATACCACCAAGGTAATTAGCACTTAGCTTAACAATAGCATTGCCACCAATTCCTCTCTCCAAGGAAGCAATTATGATGCATTACAATGTTAGGAGCAAAAGCACTATATCTAGACAAGAGTGGTGCCACAACCATATGACCAATTTGGCCAACATACACATGGCTAGAAATCAATAGGTCGACTAGCAAATATAGTGACCCAATGGCCTTAATGAGGTACCCAAACTGACCACTAAAACTAATGAAATGTGAATAAATTACAATGCACATACCAATGACATCTATAAAGCTAACACTCTCTCTTAGATCATGGGTGATTAGTACAGTAAAATATACAATGATGATACCATACAAGTCACTATGAACCACCATCCCAAAGAGTTTTAAAGGCCCAAAAGTGAGTCCAAGTTTTGCCTATGTTGGATGTTTAGATGTGATGAATGAGAGCATATATGGTTTATTTAAGAGGTTGACCATTGAATGCCTACATTCTTGAATCCATGCTAGGGGTCACTTTTTTGTCATTTTTCTTTTAGGACTTGTGAAATCTTGTATTGCTTGGAATTTTTGCACCAAGATCACATTTGTTTCTTTCTTCATGTTCATTTGATATGTAATTCTCTTTTTTACACATGTTCCTTATTTGTGATTCTGTCATGTGGTTATTCTTTTCTCTACATATTTTTATTTTATGTAATTTTTTAACTCAATTGATTATATTCTCCTTGCTAAATTGTCTACCAATACCTCTTCAAGGTGCACAAAAGTATAAGCTTGCTATTCAAATCGATCTAGTTTATTCATCTTGGAGAAGTTTACATCATCAAGCATTATTAGATAAGGATGGGATCAACAAGTCACAATTATAAGAAAAGTAGCACGTAGGTTTTTGTCTCTATGAAAATATTTATTCAAAGGACGTTTGTACTAGCAAACCTCCTCCATTTTTTAATGTCCATGACTTGATGAGATGCATCAAATATGGTTTTGAAGGGATGCTTCGATATTGTATATGAGGTTATACACTACATCTCATGCATACACAACACAAATGCATGAAATGTAAGGAGCATTAATAATAGCACAAAGAACTATTTCTAAGCTAATGAATAGTATTCAGGTTTTAGACAGTCCTAACTAGACATTGCAGGAGAAATCGTATGCTTAAAAGAAACCTTGATAGGACTTAGAGAGAGGAAGACAAGTTTTCTAGAAATGATGGGGCAAAAAAAGAGATAAAATCTTGCAAAAATTTATGTCTCTTGAATTTCAAGTGTTAATATTTGGTGAAATGAGGAGAGAAATCAATTGCTAAAAGAAACCGTAAATAAAAAGGACCTTATGAGAATTCTTCAATTGTAAAAAATTTTAGATTTGAGAGGTGCACACTCAAAGAGTTATTAAGAGACTTTAGAGGTATGGTAAAACTAGATAAAATAGTAGAGATGTGATATATTGGGTATCAACCACCATAAATGTTATCCTTCTCTCTCTAGACTATGATTAAAGAATCTTGTATTTAGGTCCCTTATAGTTTCAATTACCAAATCTACTATGAATCATAAAATTCTAGATGTTTTTGGAGAGTATATTCATATCAAAGGGACAATGCCCTATGAAAAGTCACATAAAAGTTATCTTTGAATATAATATATTTAACAATAGTGGGGTGGATCTCAAGAGAGTGTAGATTGGAATGGTTCATATGTATAGACTTATTGTGTAAGAATGTAGTGGTACCTTAAAGTTTATATTAAAGTTGGATGAAGCATAGATTTAGAAGAACAAAATATGAAAAGAGTTAGAATTTGCATCATAAACAAGGGATTCAAGTATGTCAAATAGTAGGGGACAAGGATTGGAGCATAATATTTGATCCAACATAAAGTGGTATAGCTTAGGTTATCTCACACATGTATTCCTAATATCATATAGTGACAAAGTAGTGGGTGAAGAGCTAATTGATGGGATTGGCAATCTCAATATAGAATGGCATATGAGTGCTAATTTAAGAACTATCAATTTCATGATTGGTATATGAGATGGGGCAAATGAAAAATATCATTGTATTTACTATATGGAAAGTATGGGGTCCAAAGATTGGAGTAATTATGTCCAACAAGACAAGCCCCAATGAGAGAATCAACAAGTTTAAATATGAAGAAGAAAAAAGGGATCCCATTCTTCCAATTTCTCTTAGGAATTGTCATATTTTTGCATTGCACATAGAGATTAGAATAGTTGACAAGATTCTCAAGTTGCATCTTGATTATAAATATGCAATGAAGCTAGCATCTTTGTCAAATCAATGCATTGACAAATGTGAGGCATTACTATCAAAGTTGGGTTTCCATGGGGGTTAAGTTTACTTAAGGAAAGATCCAATTGTGTTAGGGAAAACACATGTTATTTTAACATGCGTCCAAACCATATAGAAAAACAAGTAAATGAGATGTGGGAATATTATAAAGATTTATGTGAAATTACAAAAAGCATGGCTAGCACACCACGAGTTGTAACTCATAAAATGGAGGTTTGGAGGCACCTTGACATGTTCCTAAATGTGTTAGGTAACAAAAGACATCACATGCTTATATAGATCTTGTTTAAGCAATTAAGGAGGAATGGAAAGAGAAGGACATTGTTTTTTGTGTCGTAAGATAGAATTTCTACATCTATAAACTACAATACAATACATATATTTGAAATTTTGCTTTTATATATAGAGCATATCCTTCACATTTATGGGTCTTATTTTGTGGAGGAGAAAGGGCCCTTGGTAATATATAATAGCCAAGGCATGGAGAAACCACACTTCCAAGCACATATAATATTCTTTTGGAGCACAAGACATAACCTAGAAATTACAAAAAACAATGCTCTTATAGAGCTATCCAACTGGTCTTTTAGAATATAGCTTCAAATATTGAAAAAAGACCATAATATAGATAGATGGAGAACCCAAAATGGCCATTGTATTTATAATCTAAGCATATATAATATTAGTCTTCTAGAGTATCTATATCCTTTTCATCCTCAAGAAGCTTTCCTCTACATTGTAGAAACTTTCTTATCTTGTGGCCACCAATGACTTTTACATCAATTTGCCCTTCTACTAAGACATAAGTTAAGTACACTAGAAAGTATCTAGCTTTGGAGATGTAATAGCTAGGACCATACCCAAATTTCTATATGGCTATTTTCTTTTCCAAGAGCATGATTTTTAAAGCATTAAATGTGAGTAGTCATTGTGGAATATACAAAGAATATGGTCATCAATTTTGGACAAGCAATGCCCAAGAGCTTGGTCTTTGGAAGCACCACTAGTACTTGATCATGTATTCTTTCTTAAGGAGTTCTCATCATCTTCTATCTTCTACTAGAGTTGTTCGGTTGCTATCTTTGACTTGTACATATTCACTTTAATCTATTCCAAAATTGGTTATTCTAATATTCTCTTGAAATTGGTTGTACTCCTCATCTGATATTAAAAGCTCCTTCTCTTCCTATTTTGCTTTGGTCATACAAAGAGACAAGACACCAAATGTATCAATGAGCTTACTATCAGAAGTGTATTCAATTTAATAACTTCCTCCTTTGACTCATTTTCAACATCAATGATCCCATCAATCATAGTAGAATCCTTTACATTGTTACCAAGCAATAGTTCTCTCTTAAATTGAAAAGTTTTTGAATATCTAATAGCAGACAGCACATTGTCCTTAATAGAAAATGTTGGTAAAGAAAGAAGAATTAGGTTCTTAGAAGATTGTTCAACATTCTCAACATGAATTTAATCAACAATGGTAGCAACTTTGAAGTTAATTGCATTTAGTTACTAGGTCCATTGCCAAAGTTGTCTACTCATCAAGATCAACCTCCTTCTCAATGTCCTTGTCCTCATCCACATCATTAATCAAAACTCACGCAAAAGAGTGTACCAACCCCTCTGGCTCCTAAACTGTAAGTAGATTCTCAACAAAAGAAAAAATAATAAATGCAATAGACGTGTTCATGAGCTTACATTTCTTTGAATGGAGAAGGCAATCTATGTCTTATACAAAAAGCCTTTCAAAGGAATAGATTTTTACCTTTTTTTGTAAATTGAAACTCTCTAGAAGAGAGCTTCCAATTGGTATAAACACAAGACAGACCCTAGAATCCACTTGCATAGATCCTACCAAATCTTATAACTCAATAAAATCGTCCTTATAGAAGTCATTACAGTGATTTAGAAATTTATCAAGGTTCCACTTTGGATTAAACATATCCCTTGCAAACTAGATGGAAGAACAAGTCAATATCAAGTTTAATAGGAATTCAAGTAGCCGTTCTAAGGGAGAGACAATGATCTAAAAGATGCTTTGGACCCTTAGAGAGGCAACTTTCTTGGGTGACTTCTTCCCTTGGCTTGCATCTAATGGAGACCTGGGGGAGGGTTTAGATTTCATACTCTTGGGGCTAACTTGAGGACTTGGGCATCGATCATTTCTCTCAATGCAAGGGCTTCTTCCATTTACCTACAACAGAAGGTTCTTTGGACTTATAGAGTGTTCAAAAATCAAGAAATGAATTGTGATGTATGGAATGCGAGGGGTCATCTTTGTGCTATTTTCTAGAAATAACCCAATTGGACACTAATGAAATGGCATGATATGGGGGAGTCATGGATTGAGGGAGGTCCTATATCATGCCATTTGTTCATCTTATGGAAGGCCAACTCTTGAGTAATGAAATAGTGTGATATAGAGGTCGTGGGTTGAAGGAGGACCTAGATTGCACCATATGGTCATCCACCAATGTGGAAATCCTTAGCATAGAGAGAAAAATAATTACTTCGACAAGTCATATGAAAGCTTTAATGTGGGTGAAGTAGCAAAAAATATAGCCATTAGACATGACGGCTGCATGTGATGGTTAATTAGAAGTGATGGATGACCAATGGGTGCATGACACACATGTGACACATGGCCCTTTCCTAAAAGTAGTTCATGCCAAAATTGTGCTTTTCTATCTTTTGTTCCAACCATAAAACTCCAAATCTTTGATTGACCATACGTAATAACACTTTGAAACAAGATACCATTGCAATATAGCATGTCTATGACCCCCAATGACCATCACATATCACAGCATATTGTAGTTTCCACCCCCAGGAACCAAATGGTGTTCATGACTCAATGACCCTCCATCATGTCATATCATCATTTGTATTCTTTTGCACAGCCAAATAGTGGGATATGGCATGACGATGGATCAATAACCCCTCACTATATTGTGTCGTATTGCAATTTCTCAATCCCTTTGCCCTCTCAACCACCCTAATGGCTACAATTAAGTAGACAGCTTATAAGGTGTCTAAGCAAGCATGTAGAACACCTCTCTCCCCAAATAAGTTAACTAATAAAGTTGGGCCTTCTACAGGAGTCCACCACCTTGAGGTTTGTTCCAAGTTGGATTCTTTCAAGCAGGGTTCAACACAATTTTCAGCCAATTGATATCGCAAAAGTTATCTTTCATGATTCAATGAAGGCCATGTTCTTGTTAGTCACCTTACCAAAGAGTTTGAATACTTTCAAGACTTCCATTAGTAACTCTACACCTCCAAGTGGTCTTACGAGTGCTAATGTTGCAAGAAGCTTACTCACATAGGAGGTGAATAGAACGAATAATGTATGGTTAAAGAGCTCCAATGCACTTATGGTGAAAGGAAGATCAAATGCCAAGGGAAATTCTAGTGAGAGGTAAATCAAGAAGCAAGTCACATAAGACAAAGGATGTAGAATGTTGCTTTTATAACAAGAAGGGACACATAAAAAAGGATTGTACAAGTGGGAAAACAAGAAAAAAGGCAAGAAGGCAAATAATGATGATGGCAAAGAGAAAAGCAAGGCAAAATTGAGGAGTTTAATGCATATGGCAGTGATCATGGTGATGCCTTATTTATATACTCTTTTGGTGATGCATTTTTGGTTGCCATGGATAATGGCATGTCTCAAAATTGGCTTATGGGTTTTGAAGCATTATTTCATGTTATTCCACATAGAGAGTGGTTCTCTACTTATGATCCTAGAAAAAGAGGATGCATCATTCTTGAAAACAACTCTGCATGCAACATTGTTGACATTGGGAATATACACTTGTCATTGCCAAATGGTTCTTATTTTATCTTCCAGAATGTGTTGCATATTCAAGACTTGACAAAGAGTTTAATCTCAGTAGATGATAGCTTGATGATTGCGGTTATAGAGTGAGCTTTGATGATCATGTATGTAAGATTTGGAAGGGATCTCTTGTTGTGGCCAAAGGGCCAAATTTTGGTACTTTGTATCATTTGCATGTTTCTAATGTTGAACACCATATTGTAGCTATCACTCAATAGCCATATGTTTCTTTATAGAATTGCCATTTGGGGCATATGTCAATCATCAATGGAATAAAATATTTATGCCTAAACTATCTTCCTTGTTTAGATTTTTCGTATCCTGGTGTTTGTGAATTGTCTCCTTGGAAAGCAAACAAAAATCTCACATTAGAGAGGTAGTAGGAGTAGAAGATCAAAATGTATTGATTTCATTCATCATAGCAATTTTTGTGGGGCAATACCCATGATTTCATTGGGCAGAGCATTGCCATTTGTCTCTTTTATCGATGATACCACAAGAAGGAAGGTTTTGTCTTATCCTCTTTGGAAGAAGAGTGATGTGTTAGATACATTTCAAAAAGTTTTTAACATTTATAGCAATTAGTCACTCAAGAAAGAAGATTAAGTACTTGAGGATTGATAATGGTGGAGATTAAACCTCAAATGCCTTTACAAAATTTTGTGCAAGCCATGGTATCAAGAAAAAGTTGACAAGTCATAAGAATCCTACTCAAAATGGTGTGGTTGAGAAGATGAACATGACCATTCAAGAAAGGGTCCATAGTATGCTAGTCTTACTAATGGATTTTGGGCTAAACCTATAAAGACAATAGTGTGCTTTATCAATAGGTTTTCTAACAAGGCATTGTATGGTAAGATACTAGAGGAGTTATGGTCCAGCAAACAAGAGACCTAGTTATGATCACTTGCATGCTTTTGGGTGTGAGGTACTTATTCATATACCTAGGGCCAAGCAAAGTAAGCTTGATCCTAAGTCTAAAAAATGCATTTTTCTTAGCTATGGAGACTTAGATGAAATGGGCTATCACTTGTGGGATCTTGAATCAAAGAAGGTAGTATGCAACCATGATGTCATCTTTAATGAGGATAAGATGTGTAAGTAGCCTATCAAAATGGTTAAGATCCAAAGAGTGGTATTTCAAGAGGATGGGTAGCCAACACATGATCAGATGATATAGGGCTTGGAAAGATAGAAAATTTTGAGATGGGAGTACCACAAGATGGTGGGTGGATAGACTCATGTTTTATAAGATAGATAGATGCAGCCACATGCTCTTGTTGAGCCAGTTTTACATAGATCTACATTGATTTTTAGACCACCAAAAAGATAGACCCTGTTTATGGACTATGTTATGGTCATACATTGTGGCGAGCCTTCTTAATATGTAGATACTATGACTAGGGATGAAAATCATAAGTGGAAGAGTTCTATGTAGATAGAGATGGATTCTTTGGGAAATAATGCTACTTGGAAGTTAGTTCCTTTACCTAAGGGCAAACATGCATTACTATGCAAGTGGGTCTATAAATTGAAGGTATCTCCATCTCATGTATTGCCTAGGTACAAGGCGAGATTGGTGGCCAAAGGATTTAAGCAAGAGAATGGGATTGACTTTGATGAGATCTTTTCACCAGTAGTCAAGATGACTACCCTTTGTATAGTCCTTAGTTTGATTACTAGAGAGGATATGGAGTTGGTTCAGATGGATATAAAGGCTGCTTTCTTGCATGGGGACTTGCATGAGGACATTTGCAGTAACCTGAGGGGTTTGTTGTGGAAGGTAAGGAGCATTTGATGTATAAGGTATGTAAGAATTT
Organism: Lygodium microphyllum; assembly: GCF_053477565.2. Taxonomy (NCBI): domain Eukaryota; kingdom Viridiplantae; phylum Streptophyta; class Polypodiopsida; order Schizaeales; family Lygodiaceae; genus Lygodium; species Lygodium microphyllum. The sequence continues at coordinate 151,538,532 of NC_141146.1, read as the reverse complement.
ATATGGTTTGAAACATGCTCCTATGGGTAGATTAGGAGTGGGACTGATTACTACCTGTATATGAGGAAGGCTAGGGATGTTATCCTTATATGGATGACATGTTGATTGCTAGGATGCTTCTTGATATACACATTATGCAAGATTGAGACAAAAGAATACTCTATTTGTCTCAAAAGGACTGCATTTGCAAGGTATTGGAGTGTTTCAATTTGGAAAGCAGGAAGGCTATTAGTGTTCCATTGTCTCCATGTTTGAAACTTAGCCAAGAGAATAGTCCCAAGTCAAATGAACACAAGGCAGAAATGGTCAAGATTCCATATGCATCTACAATCGGTAGCTTAATGTATGCCATGGCTACTATACCTTAGACATTGCCAATGTCATGTGAGAAGTTAGCAAATATATAGCAAGCCTTGGCAAGAAGCATAGGGAGACACTAAAGAGTAATGTGAGATACTTGAATGGCACCATATCTATGTACATATACTTTGAAAGGAATAATGCATCTACTCTTGATATGTAGATACGAATTTCGCAAGGAATGGAGACTCTAGGAGGTCCAATACAAGTTTTCTCTTCGCTTTCATAGGTGGTACAATCTCTTGGGTCTCTCGATTATAGACATATATGGCCTTATGCATGACTGAGGCAGAATATGTTGCACCCACCATTGAGGCTTTCAAGGAAGCTATATGGCTTACTCATCTAATGGGATGCTTGGGCATTGTAGGGAAGGTACCTACATTGCATTGTGACAGTTAGAGTGTTATTTAGTTGCACATAGAACCCTATCTTTCATGCAAAGAAAAAAGCACATCAAGATGAACTATCACTTCATTAGGGAGGTGCTTGAGGAAAAACACATTGAGCTTGTCAAGATTCATATAGATGATAATCCTATAGATTCTTCACGAAGAGTTTATCTTCTGAGTACTTTGCACATTGCAATGTGCTAATGGGCATTGGAGAGCACCTTCACTAATTTTTTATACTCCCATAAAGGTGCATTGTCCTTTAAGTGGGAGATTGTTAGGGTAAAGGCCAATGGTGAATAACCAGCAAGCATGCCTTGTATATAAACACAATGTGCAATTATATACATGGGAAGATAATAGAGAATAAGGGTACAATTCATTTTGTGCCCACATGACTCTCTTATGTGCTTCTCTCTCTCTCTCAACCCTCTTGCACTCCATAACTTCTATCTCACATCCCACAATTTCTTCCCTCTCACAAAGATTGCATCACCCAAAGAGCCTACTATTGCAAGTGAATTTTCTCAAGAGGCCAAACTTGAAGGCCCAAGTGTTGTTATAGCTGCAGCTATAAAGAAGAAGAGAAAGTCTAGATGGTACTACATGCAAAAAGCTTCAACGAAATAAGATATTCCTTGGAAGCAATTAATCGCTTAATTCCAAGGGTAGAATTCATAATGGTTTTTAAGGATAATTCTAACACATGCTCAAATTATCTAAGAATGAATATTGTTTTAAGAAGGGACAACTATCTGCTATACTTTATTTTTTGGCAAGTTGTTCAAGAAGTGGCAAATGTAAGTTGTTTATAGGATGTAGTAGAAGATTTTATCATTGATTGTATGAATTATTCACATATTATTATTACCCATGGACATAGGGTTACACTAATGAACAATGACTTTTCCATGATAAGTAGGTTGAGGTAGAAGTTTGATAAGGGTATATAGCCCTTAACACACTTCAAACACTAAAGCCTTTGAAATCCTAAATGTTCTCCCAAATTTGTCCAAGAAGAAGAAGGAGAAAGAGGTGCAAATTGAGGATGTCATCCATGAAGATAACACAAGAATTGCAACAATTGAGCAAAAGGTAATCTATGAAGATCATTATAGAGGACCACTTGAAAGACATGAAGATTTTTACAAAGACAAGATTGAGAAACTTACTCCAATCAACTATAAGAGGATGAACAAGATCTATGGTCAAATGATTGTTAATATGCCTCCTTCTGGAGATAAGGAGGAGTATCTTAGTATATATCTTAAGGATAGGTGTACGGTTAAAAAGAGGGAAATCCAACTATCTATTTGAGTTATGTTGTGTTCCATTAGGTAAATTGACCCTTCTATCTCCTTTGATTTTAGAAGGTAATATTTTTCGCTTGAAAGGGTTATTATCTTGTTATGGATTCATTCATGATTTTTGCATGCAAGCCATACGCTTCTTCTCTTAACCTTGATATTGCAAGAATAATAAAGCAAGGGCAAGAACAAGACAACCACTAAAAATTAGAGCATAGCCAAATCCAAATGAAAAGAAAAACCCTAAGTACTCTCCACTAAAAGTCAATCCATCCCCTCTGAATTTCAATGAGAAAAGGGTCCCCTTGAAGTTTCGATTTTTTAAGAAACCAAGGAAATAATCCACTACAAAGAAACCTCTCATCTTTGAAAAAATGGTAGAAGAAGTCATTGACCCAAACGAGGCCCAAAAAGGATAACCTAAAGAGCAAAAGAAAGCTAAAGACTAGAATTATTTTGATACACATGTAAATTATCATTTGGTACTTCTACATGTGTATACTAAGATTTTTGTAACTCATATGGTAAAATGAAATGCTTTTGAAAATATTATTCAAAACCTTTTTAAAATGTGAAATCATATTGAAAAGTGTAGAGATTTCTAGCCAAACATTTCTCCACAATAATGCTAATGAGCAACAATAAATTTTCAACTTTTCAAAAATAACAATAGCAAAATGTATACAACTTCTAGCACAAATCACTCAACTCTTTTCCCGAGGGTCTACACCACTAAACTTGAATTTATATCCAAAACTTGTGTTGTCTTGTGAAGAACTCCAAAATGTTTCTAGCATCTCCTAATGTCCACTTGGAAGCAACTATAACATCTATTCTTCCTTAACATTCAATAACTTGTAGCTCAATATTAGAGCAGAAAAAAAAAAGTAAAAGTATTTATATATGTTATGGTTCAAGCAACTCTTTTTTGAATGGTCTACACTGTTGAACTTGGACTTATATCCAAACCTTGTGTTATCTTGTCAAGGACTCCAAAGTGTTTCTAACACATCCTAATGTCTACTTGGGAGTAACTATAACCTCTATTCTTTCTTCATATTCAACAACCTATAGCTCAAGTTTAGAGCAGGAACAAGTAAATCTATTTATATATGTTTATGTTCAAAACATATAACATTAGGAGGTTAAAAACTCATATAAGATAAAGAGCATTCAACTCTTTTTTTAATTATATTATCAATAACCCTAAGCTTATGTCTAGGAGTTGTGTTATCAAGAAACTCTAAGGTGTCTCGTACATCCTTTAATATCTAATGAGGAGTAAGATTGACCTCCTTTACTTCCTCATTTAGAATAACCTATACCTTAAGTTTAAATGGCATGCAATCTACATCAAAATCTTAAGGAACCCAAGTATCTAGTCTAAATCTATATCTCTTATAATCAAAGCTTAGTAAGATATTGTCATGAGATAATATAAAATAAAGCCAAGCATGTGTGAGGGTATGTATTGCACCTTATAAAATCACCCTTACGCTCACAATCTCTAGATTTTCAAATAGTTCTATAATCTCATCCAATTTTTCTTCAAAGAAAATTTTTACTTAGCCATGATATCCTTGGCATCAAGAATGTTCTATTTCCAAGCAAGGGTATAAACCATGATATGCATATTCTTGTTGACATCCTTCCAAGAGTCATGGCCTTTTGAATATCCTAGGAGGTTTAAAGCAATGTACCATTGCTTTATCTTAAATCTCCCAATTTAGAAATGAAAGGCTTGGCACTAGCAAATCTTCAATGTGTCCATACACACATGGTCTCAAGGAGATAACATATGGTGCATAATATTTAAAAAATTTACCTTTAATTTAAAAAACCCATGGTCTAATCAACATAGATAATCTCTTCAAACTCTTTGTGAATCGCATGAAAAGTACCACTTAGACTCACCATAGTCTGCCATTAAAACTTCTCAATGCAAAGATATATGTAATAAATATTCTCTTTGTTATTATTAACACTTATAAAATAAAAATATTTTCATTACTTACATGAAAACTTACATTTTGTTTGTAGAGATATATGTTTAGTTGGAGGCAAGTATTATCCTAGCCATGTAAACTTGCTAAAGTTGAGTAAACCATCCTTAAGGTGTAGCTTTGAAAGCAACAATACATCCATTTCAATGATATGTTACATCCTCTTGTTTCACATATTTCACCTTATAGAAGCTCTTGTAAGATGGTAACATGATAACCAAATCATTTACTTTGGGCTTCCAAGTTTCATCTGCACTTTTGTTTTTGAGATAATGGAAGAGTTCATGGAATGAGAAGGGCACTTTGTGGATACCATGTGAAAAAAATGAAAGCATAGATACTATGTAGAGAAAAAAAACTCAAAGAGAAGGTCAAAAAGGAGAATCAAGAGAGCTTATATGAAAGGGTATCAAAAATAAGCCATGTAATGAGATCTCTTGATTTTCAAAAGTTCACCAAATATTAACTTTGAGTTCCATCTTTGACATATCTTTGGATGGCTTTTATTAGTCATAAGGACTAGAAGTACAAAAATGCATCAAAATTTGGAGATTTTGACTAAAAATGAGGAGAGAACCATGAAATGGACTCTACTATCTCCAAATTAAAAGAGATAAGAATAGCATATTCTTGTACATGTGACAAATTCTCTTTGGCTCTTTTCTTAATCCAAGGATTAAGAAGGGCCTTTTGAAAAGAATTCTTGACCCTAATGATTGCTATTGAAATATAAAAAATAATCTTGCAAAGAATAAACCACTTAAGCACAATTACTTTTGTCAATGGCATGTTCTAAGAAAGACCTACAAAAGAGCTAACCGAAAACTATTATATTTGGTAGATTTTACTAGTGCCTTACAAGAAGATTGAAGCAAGTTTCATATAAAGAAAAAAACACTAGTATAGAGAGAAACACAACCTTACTTACCATTTCAAGGTCACTAATTATCGCCATTATATGTCACGATATTGTTGACAAGATGTTTAAGAATCCAACAAAAGGATGCACAATTCAAAAGACAATGCATTTTTGCATGCATCAACACTCCTTTAGACTACATGGTCCACATCAATAATTTCAATAAAACACAAAAGACCATTCAAATAATATGGCATAAGATTGAAATTTAAAAAATCAATCATCTTCCATAAACCCGCTAGCTCAATTACATATTGAATAACTTGCAATCAACATATCTATAAACTTACTAGCTCAATTACATACAAAACAACCATTGAACACTTAAAAGGAATAGAATTTTGAATGCACAACATTTGATCTTTAACCTATAATTGTTCCTTACTAGGCTAAGACTAGAAAGAGATTCACTCAGCTAATCAAAGACTACTGAGTGTGAGGGAGTGAGTGTGTGAGGGTGATGGACCGTGGGGTGGAGAAGCTCTCCATCTTCTCCTCTCTTCTTCTCTTTTGTTCGTCTCATTGAGTGCACACAATTGGTATTCTTGACCTTTTTTGGGGGAGAATTCCCTACAAAAAGGGGCATAGAATTCCTACATCATGGTAATTGAAATAGCCACAATGCAATAATATCATTGAGCTACAATCCCCTTAAGTGTCATGCTAAAAAGCATCATGTGATGGGCTTCCTCATTTATTTGAAAGTAGGATAAAAACTTTAGGAAGTCCTTGATATTCAATTGAGCATCCTCATTAGATCCATCACATCGAATATTAGCAATGGATATCCCAAAGCGAGTAGAGCCAATGTCCTTGTTGGGATTTGAATTGCTTGTATAGGTATTAATGGTGGTGATTTTTCCATAACTAATATATTATATTGACTAGAGCCTAAAAGCCTATTAGATGGAGTTAATCCACCAATATGACTAGGCCTGGGAGATGTGATATATCCAATTACTAGTGAGCGAGATAAACTTCCACTTTTATGAGAACTAGGACTTTTCTTGGCACGAGGTTGTAAGACCCCTAATTTTAAGTGAGATGGGACGATTACAATGAAGCAAATACTCGAAAAATATCCCGCTCAACTCCTTAATAATTTCTCATGCACTTCTCATTGAATATGATGGATCTCTAGTTTTTGCTCTCACTCTTGTCTAAATCATTCTCTTTTTGCTTCTAACTGAAGAGCCATACACATGAGAATTGAGTTTAGGCCCTATTGGGAATCCTTATGGACTCTTAGCAAATGTACCACCTATCAAGACTTAAAATGGGCCCAACAATGGCTCTCTCATACTCAAGTGCACTCTTAGACCTCACAACCCAACAACCCATGGCCTTGTGGCCATGCGCAATTGGAAGACTCACTAGAAAATCTCACATTACACTAAAATGCTACATTATATAGTCCAGTCCCCTAACTACCTTGTCTCAAACTCTAAGCAAGGAGCATCCCAAACATCAAGGGTGTAAACACCTAGGCTCCTCTTATTGAATTTTGTGGCCTCTATTATGGGTGTTATGTGGTTAGGGTTGTTTCTTGTCATGTCATGTATTTAATTTTTAATGCATCACTTACTCCTTTCTTTCTCACTTGACCCACTAAGAACCATGAAGCTCTCTAGGACTCGGCTATCTTTGTATGCATTCAAACAAGAGAAAACAATTGTAATGTATCGATATATGCAAGATGTAACATGTAATGCACCAAGTGTATGCCATATGCTTGAAAAGAGCATATAAAAATCATAATGCATGTGTGAAGACAACCTCTCAACTTTTCAAATGTGCATTTCTATGTATTGCTTCTTTATTCCACACACTTAAGGTGCATTTCTATGTATTGCTTCATTGTTCCACACATTTAAGGTGCTAAGCCCTCTTGTCTCATATTACCTTAAGCAAAAATATACTACACATATGTCAAAGGCATGCCAAAGAATTAGAAACCATAATATTTCAATATGCAAAGATCGATTCATTATGTTCCTTCTTAATTACAATGGCTAGCATTGAGGCTACCCTCATGCTATCACACCATCATTTCTCACTATAACTTAGGGTTTTTCCTCATTTTTGGTGTTTCATGAGTGATAAATGGCACATTTCATAATAAAACACACACTCCTAAATTTCTTTGTTTTATTTGTATTCTATTGCATTTTTCTTATATTTTAAAGGTATTTTTTACTAGTTTAGATATTTTTCTCATGAAGAAACTATATTTATCAGAATTGATCAGAGATTTCCATGAAAATTCTATAGAAACACAACTAATTATCACAAGAAAAAACTATGCACAAATGATATGTTCTTACTTGAAAAAACCACAAATGCCATAACACGCATGTATATACTATGACTCCCTAAGGCCACTGATGGTATGAATAACTAGTAATACACTTGGAAAGCTTTAAGTAAGCTTCAACATAGCACTCCATCCATCTCTTTTCACCCTCTATGTCTCCATCCATTCCAATTTTCCACTCCCCTTATGCATAGAAACTAACTTTATGTGTGTAGAGAGGGGGAAGAGAGAAACACGGAAACTTGAGAGAAGAGAGAAAGGCTAAACTTTCTTATTTCTGAATAATCCATTTCATCATGAACAAATAACATAGAAGTATAGAGGATGATGAGAGGGTTTCATTTCCAATGGTATGACTCATCAAATCATGAAGAGAAGCATATCATCATTTTGGGCACATGATGGCATGAGTTTTTTACACAATTTCTTCCTTTTATTCTTCTCTCCATGATTTGTATCTATTTAAGATCATGCACTTTCCTAGCTTGGGCTCATACCCTTTAAAAGTGGTCCATGTCCTTACCAAATTGGACCATTTTTTGCCATTCTAAAGTCCTACAACCATTCTTCTCAAGAACTTAAGTGTTTTGATATATATTCTTGATCCAAATACATTGTTTCAATGTGAGACACAAGTCTAGCCACTGCTATGCTTCTTGCAACACTAACTTTGCACTCCCTCGACCCACCTTTGGCTTTGGAATGCATCATGAATTATGCCTTGGACACCTTGCAAAATAGGTTTGGTTTGCATAATCTTCATTTTCGGGCCTCAAATATTCAAAAATCCCTCCCATATCCTATAAAATAATTCTAATTTACTTTTTAAAATGCCCTCTCAAGAGTTAGCTATCAAGCCTCTCTAATTCCCAACTACTAGGGAAAGCATTTCTAAGTTTTGATTAACTACGATTATTATTGCCTAGTGGACATCATTACCATAGAAGAAGAATAAGAAATGCATAGAAAATTGGGCATCCACTACAAGGATATGGAGGTATAGAGACACCGCTTTCCGATGCAAAATAACAGCGTCACTATTTGCATCACAAATGCGACAACAATAGTGACACAAATAGTGACGGTGCTCAAACGAAAAAAGAGCGGGCCAAAACCCGAGTGCGTTATTTTGTGCGCATACACGAAAGAGAGAGCGAAAGGGAGAGTAAAATTCATCTTGCATTTAAGAGGGAGAGGGAGAGAAATAGAGAAAGAGGGAGAAGGAAAGCTTCTCACCTCCGCCGCTACTGTTTGCGAAGAAGAGGAAGTGTACGGAGGGCGAAGAGGAGCCGTTGTCGCGAAGAGGAGCCGCCAAATCCATCCTCGAGCCTTTATGGTGAGTGCATTGTTCCTTCTTGCTTTATTTTTGTATTTTCTCTTTCTCTTTTACTTATTTTTGTTAAAATTTATGTGTATTGAGAGAGGGAGAGGAAATGAGAGAGAAAGAGAGGGAGAGGGAGAGGGAGGGAGAGGAGAGAGAGGGAGAGGAAAGAGAGGAAAACATTAAAGATAATAGGGAAAGGGAGAGGGAGGGTGAGGAAATGAGAGAGGGAGATGAAGAGAGAAAAGGAAAGAAGGAACGAGAGAGAGAAGGAAAAAACATTAAACATATAGGGAAAGGGAGAAAGAGAGGGAGAGGGAGGGAGAGGAAGAGAGAAAAGGAAAGAAGGAACGAGAGAGAGGGAAAAAACATTAAACATAATAGGGAAAGAGAGAAAGAGAGGGAGAGGGAGAGGGAGGGAGAGGAAATGAGAGAGGAAGAGGAAGAGAGAAAAGGAAATGGGAGAGGGAGAGGAGAGAGAAAAAATATTAAATTAGGGAAAGGGAGAAAGAGAGGGAGAGGGTGAGGGAGGGAGAGGAAATGAGAGAGGGAGAGGAAGAGAGAAAAGGAAAGAATGAACGAGAGAGAGAGGGAGAAAACATTAAACATAATAGGGAAAGAGAGGGAGAGGGAAAGGGAGGGAGAGAGAGAAGGAGGGAGAGGCTGTTGTTATTGTTGTTGTTGTTTTGTTTCTTCTTTTCTTTTTTTATTGTTTGTTGTTGTTGTGGTAGTCGTAGTAGTGGTAGTGGTAGTTTAATTTATTAATTTCTTGTTTGTTGTTGTTGTGGTAGTCGTAGTAGTAGTAGTGGTAGTGGTAGTGATAGTAGTAGTTGTTGTTTAATTTCTTCTCTTCTAGTTTGTTGTTGTTGTGGTAGTCGTAGTCGTGATTGTAGTAGTAGTACTAGCAGTAGTAATAGTAGTTTTCTTGTTTGTTGTTGTTGTTGTAGTAGTAGTTTTTTTTCTTTTCTTGTTTATTTTTGTTTAGTTTTCTTTTTTTTGTAATAGTAGTAGTAGTAGTAGTAGTAGTAGTAGTAGTAGTAGTAGTAGTAGTAGTAGTAGTAGTAGTAGTAGTAGTAGTAGTAGTAGTAGTAGTAGTAGTAGTAGTAGTAGTAGTAGTAGTAGTAGTAGTAGTAGTAGTAGTAGTAGTAGTAGTAGTAGTAGTAGTAGTAGTAGTAGTAGTAGTAGTAGTAGTAGTAGTAGTAGTAGTAGTAGTAGTAGTAGTAGTAGTAGTAGTAGTAGTAGTAGTAGTAGTAGTAGTAGTAGTAGTAGTAGTAGTAGTAGTAGTAGTAGTAGTAGTTTTTTCTTATTTTCTTGTTTATTGTTATTGTAGTAGTTGTTGTTGTTGTTTTTTTTTGTTCTTCTTCTTCTTCTTTTCTTATTTATTATAGTGGTAGTGGTACACTACAACAAAAAGGCCTCATAGATGCACATTTAGACGCGATTTTTGAATATAGAGAAAATCTTACGGGCACGTCTATCCGCCCATCTATTTGCACGTCTACAATTTCGCGTCTATAATCCATGTATCAACGAATTTACACGCAAAAATAGATGCGCAATAGACGCACATATACACGCGCATATAGACACGCTGGTAGACGCGTTTTTACAAGCACTGGTAGACGCGAACGGCTTCTCAAAAAAAATCTTTTTTTTAAAGATATTTAATTTCTTTTTTAATTTGAATTATGAAGCGCGTGTATAAGCGTGTGTAATCTGCACTATAGACGCGCGTATAAACGCGAATTATCTGCAATTTAGACGCGCGGATAGACGCGCAAAACATATTTGGAAAAAAAAACCAGAGAGCATGTGGTTGCAACCACATGCTCTCTGGTTTTTTTTTCCCCCTCCCATACATCAGATTGTGCATTTGGGAAAAAGACAATGTATATTACGGGCACGAGAATTGAAAATAAAAGTCCATGTATTCATTATATATCAAAAGCATTTACATGGGAAGTTTAAGTGCTTGCGACCTAAAGCGTGGCCGCAAGCAGTAGGCTGAAAGATGGATCATACATATACAAGAAAAGAAGGCCTCATGAGGAGGTATGGTGCTCCTCTACGAATCTGAAGAGGAAACATCTTCGCTAGTACCACCATGGCTACTAGCATCGCTATCCCCCTCCTCGCTATGCTCCACATCCGGGTTCGCCTACATACACAAAAGATCAAGGTTGCTTACATAGACAAGGTGGAGAAAAAGTTATAATTAGCTATACTTTTAATAGGAAAGTAAGAAAAACATACCTCCTCTGGCTCTGTCGAATCCTCATGGCCCAGTTGTATTGGTCCTTAGTGATGAGACCCTCCTCATAGAAGTGAAGCCATGTGGCTGCGCGGTTATGGCCTCGATGGTAACCTACCTCTCTAGGAGTAGGTATCCTACCAATGATGGTAGTCTGCAAAACATTTAGATATATACAAAAAATTATGAGTCACAATATATTAGAATAAAATATATAAAGAATTGAAAGAAATATAAATTTTAAAAAACTAGAAATCAAAATATACTTACAAACTCTACCTCCCACGACTCTCTGCTGCTCGATCCGTAATGTGATGATCCCATGGTTTTCATTTGGATCTGTCGTGCCTCTGCGTGTTGGCGACTCTTCACTTTCTCTGCTGCTTTCTTCTTGGCTTTCTTCCACTCTATGCTGTTCAGATTCAAAGAGGCAGAGTGATGAAAGGAAGAGTGAAGCAACCAGCTTCCTCTCTCACACACTATATTCAAACCACACTGAATAGTGAAAGATACAACCTACGGTCATAAGACCATTCACACCAAAGGCACCGACTTATTTAATGTATCTAACTACTGTGGCTAGACTAGCTGTGTCCAGCTCATGTCGGTCAACACACACTAAATGAGCTTGATATTCTAACACTCCCCCTCAAGCTCAAGACAGCATATGTACTCCAAGTAGCTGTCTAAAACCACAGAACTTATCTTTACCCAGAGACTTGGTAAAGATATCTGCTACCTGCTCATCAGTCCTCACATGCATAAGATCAACCTTTCCTACAAGGACCATCTCACGAATAAAGTGGTAGTGTACCTCTATGTGTTTTGTCCTGGCATGGTAAACTGGATTCATGGCCAGGAGTACACTACTTAGATTATCACATAACAGTTTCACTGGAGCATCAACCTCAATATCCAAGTCAGCCATAAGCTTGAGCAGCCAAGCAATCTCACATGCTGCCAATGCAGCCCCCCTGTACTCTACCTCAGTACTAGATAAAGCAACCGTAGGCTGCTTCTTGCTGCTCCAACTGATCATGCCGCTACCAAAGCCAAAGGCATAGCCACTCGTAGATCGTCTGTCAGTTGAGCATCCTGCCCAATCTGCATCTGTGTATCCAATCAGTATCAAGGGCTTATCTCTGACATAGAACAGCCCATAGTCTACAGTGGACTTAACATACCTCATGATACGTCTAACTGCATCCAAGTGCGGCTTTCTCGGCTTTTGCATAAACTGGCTTATCAGCCCTACTGCATAGCTCAAGTCAGGCCTAGTGATGGTCAAGTAAATCAGACTGCCGACCATCTGCCTGTACATAGTCACATCTTCTACTTCAGCCCCAGTGTTCATGTCTAGCTTTACATTCTGGTCCAGAGGTGTATCTAGTGGTTTGCATTCAGCCATGCCATACTTCTTAAGCATAATGCTTTGCAGAATAACCAGAGTACGTCAACCTGTCAACAGGGTATCTGACCCTCTGCGATCGTCTAGGCTGTGGTGCACTACTCGATTCACCTCTCTCATGAGGCGGAATGTACCTGTTCTGCCTCGTGCCAGGCGTATAGACAGTCGAAATACCAAGTTCGCTGTCTAAAGTATCACTAGACTCATAGCCCGAAGTCATTCTGCCAGGTGTCATCATACCATCCTCACTAACTTTCTCTTTTCCTTTGCTGTCCAAGACATCATGTCTCCCCTTCACTGACATACCCGTGTCAGTGGACGGTGAGCTCCTCAATCTACCTGTCCATGGGGATACTGTCTGACTGATAGGTCCTGTCATAGCAGTGCTCTGCTGCATATCAACTGTAGAGACATGAGTGGAAGGAAAATCGGATGGCACTGCAACTGGTGAGACATACCAAGAGCCCAGCTCATCAAAGATGACATCCCTGCTTACCAAAGTCTCCCTGGTAGAGGGATCATAACATTTGTATGCCTTCTTCTCCTGCGAGTATCCAATGAACACACTCTTATGCGCTTTGGGATCCAACTTTTTCCTTTTCTCATCTGGAATGTGCACATAAGCAAGGCAGCCAAAGACCTTCATGTGTCTTACATCTGGCTTATAGCCATAGAGCCTCTCAAACGGTGTCATGTCATGAATGCCTGCAGTGGGAGTCCTGTTTAGAACATATGCGGCTGTCACAACAGCCTCTGCCCAATAGTAAAGCGGCATATGCTTCTCATTCATCATGGCCCTAGCAGCTTCCATCAGAACCCTGTTCTTCCTTTCAGCTACTCCGTTTTGCTGCGGAGTGTAGCTGCAGGTTAGCTGCCTACGAATGCCATTTTCAACCAAAAAATCAGCAAATTCATTGGAGACATACTCCCCACCGCTATCAGATCTCAAGCAAGAGATGTAACACTCAAATTCCTTCTCAACCTGTGCCTTAAATTTCTGAAAAATAGCAAAGACCTCATCTTTTGTTTTCAATATGTGAAGCCAGGTATATCGACTGTAGTCATCAATGAAGGATACATAGTATCTGGAACCCCCCATAGATGCATTATGAGCTGGTCCCCAAACATCAGAGTGCACTAACTGCAGTGGTCGTGTACTCTGTCTTACATGCCTGACAAACGGCAATCGTGACTGCTTACCAAACTGGCAAGCCTCGCAGACATGACCAATATCTGAATATTGGAACCTAGGTAGCCCTGTTACCAGCTGCTTCTTCTGCATGGTCTGCAGCCTCTGCAAATTGACATGCCCCACTCTCTTGTGCCAAATTTCTAAGTCCCTGATAGTGCCAGAACCTTGAGCAAACATAGCGGAATTCAGCTCTGGCAGTGTAGCATCAAGAGTGAACATTCTTCCATTTCTGTGGCCTTTCGCGATCAACTTGCATCCATTGCCAAACTCTTCAATAAAGCAGCCATGCTTATTGAAGCGAACCTGCAAGTTCTGCTCTGTCATTTGACCCACAGACAATAGGTTCTTCGTAATCGAAGGAACATGCAAAACATCATGAAGATTCTTCTTCCTGCCATCATGTACAACCAGAGGCACTTTGCCTTTATGCTCAATGCTATGTTGCGTGTCATCACCTGTGCATACATAGCCATGCTTTTCAGCCACCATATCCGTGAACCAATCACCATGAGGGGTCATGTGATTCGACGCCCCCGAGTCAATGTACCACACTACATCATCAGATGATTTTTCAGCAGCCTTATTTTTGACATATTGCATGGCAAACAGTCTATCACCAGAGTCATCTGCCTGACTGGACGTAGCATAATGTCCATACTGCTTGCCCTTCTGATTTCCCTGCTTCTTCCAGCAATCCTTTGCAATATGCCCATACTTTTCGCAGTAGTGACAATCCTTGTCCTTATTTGGATTGTCTGACTGACGCTGCTGCTGCCATGAGCCTCTGTCACGGGAGTTCGATCTCCCCCTGCCTCGAAAGTTGCCACTACCTCTTGCATTTGATGACTGCTGATTGCTATTACTATAGGATGCATTCTGCTGGCCTCCTCTGCCAGATCCATAGCCTCTACCACGGCTACCACGACCACGCTGATTCGAATAAAAAACTGCATCCTTATTCTTAGAGCTGCTTGACCCTGTAGCTAAGCCAAGCTTCACCTCTTCATGAATCAATAGTGCAACCAGCTCATTAAAATCAGGCATCTCAGCCCGCACAGATACTGAAGTGTCAAAAGACTTATACTCCGGACCCAAGCCATTTAAGGTCACTGCGACCATATCCTCATCTTCTACCTGTGAGCCAACAGATGCGAGCTGATCTGCTAAGGTTTTAATCTCCGTGACATAGTCCTGTATGGATCTGTTCCTCCTCTCTATGTTGTTGAATTTTTGCTTCAGTTGTATCTTCCTGGCACTCGTAGTTGTGCCATAGTACCTGACCAATATGTTCCATGCATCTGCTGGGGATTTACAGTTCATGATCTGCATCACCATAGCATCCGAGATACATAATGATAGCCAATGTAAAACTCTGCGAGCTCTTTCCGTCCAAGCTTGATGTGCTCGTCTTTGATCAGCTGTAGGATTCCTATCTAGAACTTCAGGTTCAGCCTCAACACCTGTCACTAAGTCCCAGTATCCTTTGCCTATCGGAAAGTTCTCCATGCGGAACTTCCATATTGCATAATTGTTGCTATCAAGCTTTTCTCCCACAATCTGGGTTACATTATCAGTTCTATCAGCATTTGCCATGTTGCAGACCTTGCCTGACTACCTGCAAACCAAGATTTTCTTAACAGTTCAACTTCAGCCCGGAACTGTTTATGACAGTTTTCTGCAATTAATTGCAGGAAAAAAAACCAGTAAATTTCAGTCAAATATCAGCCCAAACAACGTCCCAATCGGTTGATCCAACTCATAAAGACAATTGCCAATACATATGTCTGATGTTCGGTTCAGATTTAACTCCTGCAGATCCACTGCCAGATTCCAAAAGCATGCAGTCCAAACCTGTAAACTGCAATTACAGCAGCCTTTCCAAAGTCAAACTCCCACTGGATACACGTAATGCATATTCCAAAACTGCTTAGTTGACTGCTGGTACATATGCCACTTCAGACATAAGCATAGAGACACAGAACAGTGCATAACCAGCACATACAAGTGCCAACAAATTCAATTGCACGTTACAATCAACCAAAGTTCAGCATATCAAGTTCCAATCAGCCCCAAATTGTCTCCCGATCATGTCATACATTTACTTCGTAATGGTGAGGTCAATACATGAGCATCTAGGTATACATAGACAACCTATTTTCACTGACCAAAGCATAAGACCTCATGAACCATTTGTACTTGACCAAG
Organism: Lygodium microphyllum; assembly: GCF_053477565.2. Classification (NCBI taxonomy): domain Eukaryota; kingdom Viridiplantae; phylum Streptophyta; class Polypodiopsida; order Schizaeales; family Lygodiaceae; genus Lygodium; species Lygodium microphyllum. The sequence goes on along the minus strand of NC_141146.1, from coordinate 151,522,860 downwards.
ACAATATGTCTGCATTCACTTCAGCTCTGGACTTCAGTTTTCAATGATACTCATTGAATGTTTCAAGCCTCCATACATCCAGCATGTATGTGACAGCTCTCATAGGTGATAGAGCTCTAGAAATGACCTGTATTGCATTAGTAGTATCTAATGCTTATTACTAACAGTACATGAAAGTTTTCAGCAGTGAACAGTTCTCAGATCTGAATATTTTACTGAGAAAATTTAGCTCAAGTACTTCACATCAAGTACATATAACTTCTTGACTTGTATTGTATGCAATGCAATCTTCCCAGCCAAGTGTCAAGTAGTGCTTCAGTGAAAGCTAATGCTTGCTGCCCACTGTTCTGAGACAGGTTTCCAGCCTGTTTACACTTCCAAATCTGAGTATTTTCTTCAAGGAACTTCAGCTCAAAGTCCTGAGAACTGATACTTATGTCTTCTAGAATGCTCCTAGGCTCTAGTGAGGTCCATAAAGCATGTCAGAGAGCTTCAAGGCTCTTCCAAAGTATTGCATATGCTGTATATACGCTGTATACAACAGTTCAGCCTTCTGTTCCAGGTCTGTGTACTCTGATTTTAGCTCAGAAGAGAACTCCAACACAAGCAATGACTTCTTATAACCCTGAACTACCTTCCAGTGTCTGCTCACTAGCATTTGATGACCTCTTGTACAGTGCTCATGTCGATTTTGCTTCAGCAGAAGCCATGCCTTCAGCAGGCGCAAACACGCAGGCTGGGCAGATCTGTGCTGCTGCACATCTTGCTCATTACTATGATAATGATGCACTCACTGGTGCTCAAACAGTCCTTGGAAGACTCCTCAGCAAGCCACAACCCTGCTTCAAGCCATGAGACTCCAATGCTTCACAGTACATACCTCTAGTGTGACCTTTGATGGAAATGACAGTCAGTCCTCTTCTTTTTCCAGCTCTTCAGTTCACTCTTCAAGTCTTCTTATTGAGTGCATTCCACCAGTGAGCCCATTCATGGCTCTGATACCATGTTCAGATTCAAAGAGGCAGAGTGATGAAAGGAAGAGTGAAGCAACGAGCTTCCTCTCTCACACACTATATTCAAACCACACTGAATAGTGAAAGATACAACCTACGGTCATAAGACCATTCACACCAAAGGCACCGACTTATTTAATGTATCTAACTACTGTGGCTAGACTAGCTGTGTCCAGCTCATGTCGGTCAACACACACTAAATGAGCTTGATATTCTAACATATGCGGTGGGACATAGGTGGTTGGCTATAGGCTCCACGCCCCTCCTCCTGCCTCCGTAGTGAGTCCCTGGCCTGTGTCATAAGGTGGGATCTTTTGTTGTGAAGCATATCCCTCACTTTTGTGCATCCCCAATCATCCGAGAATCGCTGACCCTCAGGATTTGGGTACCTCCTATGGACTGCCCTCAATACCTCCTGCCACAAGCCGCTTTTCTGATTTTTGAAGGCAATGAAACAATCTTTATATGTCGCATGCACGATGCTCCACATGTACGCCATTACATCCCTTCCTTCATCATCATGAAAGATGCCACCAGCATCTATAACTCTATAGTACTGGCGTACAACCTCCTCTACGTGATCTACTAGTGAGAGTGATCGCTCACCACCTCCTAGGCAACCCCCACACAAGCCTCGTCCTCCCCCTCGACTCTCCCTCCTCCCTCTCTGTCGACTACCCTCTGCCTCGCTGGACGCACGAGCTTCTGCAGATGCACGTGCTTCTGTAGATGCTTGTGCTTCAGCCGATACACGTACAGGTGCTGCATGTGGAGTACCTGTATATGGAGTACCTGTATATGGAGTACCTGGATGTGGAGTACTTGCATGTGGAGTTTGGGAAGTAGTGCCAAGAAAAGATGTTAGAGGTGTTCCAGACATGACACTAAACACCTCGTTTGCTGTGGGAGAGCGGCCAAGGTGTCTGGTCATCTCTCCCATGAAGTCTTCCCTACTAGGAAAACCTCCAAAAAATGCGTTGACCCTCCTGCCAAAGGAGGCCAATGTATCATTCATGCGATCCAAATCCAAGTCATTGCTAGATGAACCAGGATACGACATCTGCAAAAAAAACACAGGAAAAAGACAAATTTATTTGCATACAAAAAATCATATATTACCTACATTTTCAAAGAGCTTTCTTTAGACATTGAGCATAAAACTTAAGTGCTAATGCTTCTCATAAACAAGAAAACTGATAAACACAAACATGCGATTGGTCACATTCATCATTGCAAAAATATATTGTTTACTATCAGAACTGGGAGACCTGGCGCGTGTATCCCCGTATCTAAATTGCAGGTTAGACGTGCCCTCAGACGCGCTCCCAAAGTCAACCTTCTGTCCAATGCGTCTATATTCGCATCTAAGATGCAGCACAGACGCGCTGTCAGACGCACATTCCAAGTCAATGCGCGTGTATAATCGCGTGTAGACTACAGGTCAACCTTCTGTCCAGCGCGTGTATCATCGCGTGTAGACTGCAGAGCACATGTGCCAGCACACGCGCTCTAAGAGCGCCCTCAGACGCTACGAGAGGAAACATTTTTTGCGTCTATATCTACGTCTACACTGAAATGTAGACGCACTATCAGACACGCTCGGTCGTCTGATTTTAGCCCGACGACCGCCATTGATGATTTACAAAATGCAATACATAATGGAATCACAAATCCTAAATACACAGACGTAGCAGAGAGAGAAAGAGGGAAACAAAGAGAGAGAGAGAGAGAGAGAGAGAGAGAGAGAGAGAGAGAGAGAGAGAGAGAGAGACTCACCTTGGGTGTTTGGTGTGGCGGGTGGTGGCACTTCTTCCTTCTCCTTCTTCCTCTCCTTGGTAAGTTACCCTCCCTTGATGCTTGCTTGCTGCTTCTTCTTGTTCTCCTCTCTCTTGTTCTCTCTTTCTTCCTCTCCTTGGCTTTCCTTTTTCCCTTCTTGTGTGTTTGAAATGAAAGAAGAGGTGAGTCATGAGGAGGTGAGGCATGAAGAGACTGCATGTTGGCTAAACTCAAGCTTCAGAACCGCAAAAAACGCAGGAAAGAAAAGGAGCAGTTTAAAAAGAAATGATTTAAGTATGGTTTGAATTTTGACGTGTGCGTCTATTTTTGCGTGTATATGCGTGTCTATTTTTCAGATAGACGCGAGGATAGACGCGAATATAGACAGGAAAATAGACGCTAATATAGACGCATAGGTAAACGCGAATATAGATGCACATTTAGGCTTTATCATAATTTTTTATTTTTAAGATAAGTTTTAATAGTAAATTCTTCTAATAATTTTTAATGTATTTATGATGATTTTTGTGTATTTAAAATTGAGATCTTATGTAAACATATGAATGACAAATATTTTAATTTGATGTTGTCATGAATTATTAGGTTTAATCATGTCGACGTCATCACCTAGTGTGGTGCATGCTGATGAGCCAATGAGCACATCCTCAAGTGAGGATGAAACATTGCGTCTTCATAATCGAGATGCATGGCTACTACGAAAAATTAAATGCATGTGTGATCGTTGTCGAGGGTGTATTTTTCAAGCATGTCGAATTGCAATATCACACCTCAGCTTGTATGGAGAATGGGACCGAGAAAAATCACCAGTATTCCTTGTTTTTTTTTACCACTAAGATTGCTAGTCTATGTTACGGGAATTATATATCAACGTACATGAAACTCCCTTTTGTGGTTGAGCAGGATGCAGTGCCACATCCTCAGATGCTCCCTCCCGGGCATCGAGAGGCTGCAAAACGTCGACGCGAGGAGGCTGAGTCTTCAAGAAGAGTAGAGACTAACGACCATGATAGTAGCCCTCATGAAATGCCCCATCAAGTCGTAGAGGATGAGATTTTGGACAACATGGTACATCATCTATTTTCGCAACCGGTTCAGAGAGAAGGTCACTCTACGAAGCCAGATGATCCACTATATGTAGCATCATCTACTCCGTTGTATGAAGGTTGTATGTACTCTGTTCTTCGTGCGTCCCTTGAGATACTTAACTTGCAAACAATTTATGGATGGAGTAATGTCAGTTTGGATGCGTTATTGAAGTAGGTATCAATTCAGTTTGGCTTATGAATCATAATATTAATTGTTCTATTTTGAAATCAGACAAAAATATATGACGTTGGTGGTTTTTTAACTCACTTTTAAAAATATATGTAGGTTATTATCACAAATGCTTCCAAAAGGAAACAAATTACCAACTAAGAGAGAGCAAGCAAGACATTACTTGACATCTCTGGGAGGCCTCGATTATGTCAAGATCCATGCATGTGTCAATGATTGTGTCTTATTTCGTGGGATTCATGAGTTCGCACGAGAGTGTCCTGTTTGTGGCCAATCAAGATACGAAGTGGAGATGAAGTCAATGGATGTGCCTCGTAAGGTTTTGCGACATTTTTCGATTGTTCCACGTATAAAACTTATGTTCAAGTGTAAGTCTACTGGAAAGCTCATGTCATGGCATGCTAGTCATCGTTCAAGTGATGGAAAATGGAGGATCCCTGCAGACACACCGGCATGGCAACATATAGATAATTTGTGGCCCATTTTCAAAGAAGAGCCAAGAAATTTGAGATTTGGTTTAGGTATGGATGGAATCAATCCATTTGGCATCAAAAGCACATCATACAGTGTATGGCCAGTGGTATTGGTGAACTATAATATTCCTCCATCCATGGCAATTAAAAAGGGACATGTAATGTTGTCCCTTCTGATTCCTGGAAAGCACAAGGTAAAAAACATGGACATTTACTTAGAGCCTTTGATTGAAGAGTTAGAAATGTTATGGGAAGATATTGAGGTGCAAGATACAAGTGCATCTACATCCTCTAGAGATTTCACATTGAAGGTCATGTTGTTGTAGACCAAGTATGACTTTCCAAGATACGGAGAGTGTTCAGGTACATGTATATAACTCTATATTTGAAATTCAAGACTTGAATCAATTGCATTTTATTAATTCACTTGTTTTTTCAGGTTTAACCACGTCAGGATATCATGCATGTCCTATTTGCGGTCCCTCTCTAGTTTCCTCTAGGCCGGCACGTTTAAAAAAGGTTATATACGACAATCATCATCGATTCCTTCCTATTGACCATCCCAAATATATTCTCCCTACTAATGGAATGACTCCACAATCTCTAACCATTCGAGATTGGAAGGAGAGATGGATTAATGCCGACAGCCACCCTCCACTCGGCATGAGTCGGTAAGAAGTGCATTTCTCTCGATTGACTTTAAAGTATTTAGCATGATGAATTGTTTACATAATATATTGTTTGTTTGTTAGGTTCTCTATATTTTTTTGTCTTCCGTACTAGACTGAACTCAAGATCAATCACTTGTTGGACCCCATGCACATATTCAAAAATGTTGTATCTACATTATGGGATCACTTGATAGGGGCTCATGATTCAGTTAATGTAAGGGAGGATTTACGTAACATTGGGCGCATGAGACGAGCCTGGCCACACATTGGACCCAGAGGAAAGATTGAGCTACCCCATGCACCTTGGATGTTGTCAAAGAACGAGGAAAAAATAGTGAAGGAACAAATATATAGCTTTTGAACACCCACAGGATGTATGAGATATCTCAAGGGAGCCTTCATAAAGAAAAAGAAAAGAGGTGTGGAGCAACTATCTAGTTTGAAGTCCCACGATTGACACAAAATGATTCAAGTAAGGGTATCTCTAACCATGAATATAGTAATTAGTGGAGTAACTATGTGTAAACTTTGGGGTATGATGACTTTTTCCTCAACTAATCATTTGATCTATGAATATTGTTTACATTCAGTTCGTACTTCCTACTAGCATATCCCATTGTGTATCCAAAGATGTACATGATATCATTTACAAGATGGGAGAGCTTGTGAGGTGTGTATACATTGTATTTTTTCATTATATATCTTTGAATTTCTATACAAAAATAAACAATTCTCAAATACATCTTGACAGATACGTGAGCTCGAAGGAAATTGATCCAAACACATTGCAAGATGCTCGAGTATTATCTGTTGAGGTGGTTTTTTTTGTGGAGGAAATTTTTCATCGATCCATTTTGACTACTCAATTACATTTACTCGTACATTTGATTGATGAGATCGCACTTTGTGGGGAAGTTCATGTAAGGTGGATGTTTTTTATTGAGCACTTCATGAAAACCTTGAAAGATTTTATGAGGCAAAAAGCACAGCCTGAGGGAAGCATGGCTGAGGGTTGGTTAGTGCAATCATCCCTTGTTTATATCTCTGAATATCTTGTTGAAGTGGATCCCTCTCAACCACGACTATGGAAAGATGATGAAGACTTGAGGATGACCTCTATAGTACCTCAAGGAAAAGGAATGAGTAAAGTGCTAACAAAAGAAGAACTTCGTAAGTTAAATAGTTTTTGTGTGCTCAATAGTGATGTAATGAGCAAATGGGTGACACTATATAATGAAGCAAGGGCAAGAAGAAAAGCGAAAGACAAGAATTTCGCACTAGATATGGACGTAATGTCTCATTTTCAGATCATCTAAATGCGCTCCCATGTCATATTGATATAGATTGGTTACATGAGGAAATGGAGAGAATGGAAAAAGAGGAGAAAATTAATATATCTCAAGAAGAGTGGGAATATGCACGAGGTTGCTTATCAAAGGTGAGACATACTATCAATTAATTTGTTTCTATAAGTTTTATTTTATATAAATAATTGACATGTTTGATCTTTTATCTTTTACTACTAGTGCACATTATTCAATGCACTTTGGTGTGAGGGTAAATATCTTCGAACTCAACGTATAGATGAAAAGAGAAATACCCAAGATTGTGGTGTCCTTGCTCACTTCGAGGATGCCAATGGTACCATGGAAGGTTATTGTGGCTTGATCCAAGATATTCTGAAGCTTGACTTCAGACGATTCTTTATATATGTACTGGATGTGAAGTGGTTTAAAGAAGTGGTAACAAATGGTGAGCATTGCACAATCAGACGTCATCCAAGTGGTTTTGTAATCATTGACTCTACAAAATTTCACCAAAACAAGAATGACACATTAGTACTACCTCAACAATGCGAGCAAGTATATATGCAATGGCTAATTTTTTTATATGTATACATGTGATACATATACACAATATAATAAGTATTTAAGTTTCTTGCTTTTGTTTTTCAAATACAGGTTGTGTATCATCCAATGGTAAAGAATAACCGATGGTGGTATGTCATCCCTATATCTAATCGTTCAAAACCAATATATGGTAATATTACCGACATGGAGATAGCAGATGACAATCCAACAATTAATGATGATGTGTATGATGACACCATAATGGATTATATGCATGATATAGTACAAGATGAACCTCGCGAGGATGTTCAAGGAAATGCAGAAGAAGACAATAATGTGATTGTCGATGATATTGATAAGTTATTGAGCAATATAGCAACACATCTGATAGTGGGATAGACTTATTTGTTTCGTTACCTCTTGGTAACATAGACCTAGAAGTAGATAGTTTAGCAAGGGCTAATCTCATTGAATGAGATGGATCATTCACTGTAACATACTTAATTTGCTTAATGATTCAATGTGTATTCCTAATTCTATGGTTTTTATCATGCGCACACGTGCATACTCAAGAATCAATAGTCAAGTTTAAAGCTAAATTGAATTTTTCATAATAAAAAGGAAGTATTTTTTATCATCTTTAAGTAGAGAAATTACGAGATACATATTGCAATGGTTGCTACTAATTGTAAGGTTTCTGTCGCTTGCCGCTAATTACTTATATCAGCTTGTCAACTCGAGGAACTGCCATTCATTAGAGAGCAATGAAAAATTCATTATTAACTCTATTTTTTTAATTCAATGATTCAATGTGTATTCTTAATTCTATGGTTTTTATCATGCGCACACATCATGCTTAAGAATCAATTTCAAGTGGTTAAATAATTATTAACTTTGGTTTTTTAATTATGTGAATTGCAATTTTAGGTGGTTAAATAATTGTGCGTCTGCTGGCACGTCTATATTGGCGTCTATTTGCACGGATATATAGACACAAAATTCGCGTCTATTTACACGCACGTTTACACTCACTTATAGACGCAATGATAGACGTGCCCGACGTTGCGCGTCTAACATGCGCGTCTATGCCTCGTTTCTGTTGTAGTGGTAGTGGTAGTCATAGTCGTGGTCATAACGTAGTCGTAGTTGTGGTTGTAGTAGTAGTAGTGGTTTTCTTGTTTTTTGTTGTTGTTGTTGTTGTTGTTGTTGTTGTTGTTGTAGTAATAGTTTTTTTTGTTTTCTTGTTTATTGTTGTCTAGTTTTCTTATTTGTTGTTGTTGTAGTAGTGGTAATAGTAGTAGTTTTTTCTCTTTTCTTGTTTGTATAGTAGTACTAGCAGCAGCAGCAGCAGCAGCAGTAGTAGTAGTAGTAGAGAGAGAGATATATGTTTTGTTAAAGGAAATGAGAGGGGGGGAGAAAGAGAAAAAGAAAGAAGGAACAAGAGAGAGGGAATAAACATATAGCATAATAAAAAAAGAGAAAAAGAGAGAGAGATGGAAGGAGAGGATATAATGAATGGATAAAAAACAAAGAGAGAGTGGTGGTGAGGTCCGGTGCAATACCACGAGAGGGAAACACTCTGACATACGTTAATTTGTGGGTGGGTGGGTAGAGACTTTACATACGTTAATTTTTGCCGAGTTACAAGAGAAAAAATCCCTTCTCAAACAATTTAAGAAAGAAAAAAAGAATGATAACAAAAAAAAAAATTTGTCGTAACATAGACAAAATGGAAAACGATGAAGGTCTTGATGTTCAAGATTGCGAGGCGTATCTTAATCAGTGTGTCCCATGTCCTTGTTCTCAATGTAAGCTGGCAATTAGACGAAAAAGTCGATTGTCCATAGAACACGTACGACGCTTCGGCGAGTTTCAATCTGAGATCATTGATCAGGCGATCTTGGATTTTGAGCAAACGATAAGAAAAGTTAATATCAATCATGCATTATACTTGCAAGTTAATTGAATACCATATACAAAAAGATTGGGTGTGGCTGGAAAATTTTCTATCCAGGGAGGTGACGTCTTGTCCTAAGGAGAAGTGCACCCTTTGCGGCCAATTAGAAGAGTTCATGGGCGTGCGATGGATGGAGTGCCTGAGCCAATCCACCACTTAGAAGGTACTACCCAATCTATACTGTCAATACCAGAGGGGACAGACAGCCTTCGAGACTTACCTACAATCTTGGAACCTAAGATGGAGGCAATGATCGATGCAATGATTCCCATGGATGTCGAGACTTCTGATCCGCTTAGACACGAAGCATTTGTACCATCATATAATGGGTGCCGAGTATCTTTCCTAAAGATACTGCTTGCACTCCTAAGTATGCAAGCAAAATACGGGTGGAGCGATACGAGTGTGACTGAGTTGATCAGGTACCTTGTACATACGCTTCATTGATTTCTTTTCGGCACTATCATTAAAAACATTTGTGCTTTTTCAAGGTGTTTTATGATTTTTTTCAAGTTACTAAAGTATCACATATTACCACTTGCAAATACCATGCCTGAGTCTTGTGATGATGCAGACATGTTTTACGAAAGCTTGCATGGACTACAACGGCATCCATGCATGTATCAACGATTGCATACTGTTTCGAGGAGAATATGAGACTATGGAGACATGTCCAAAGTGTGGTTCTCACAGGTATCAACAGGACTTGCAAGGGCAAACCATCCCTCAAAAAGTTCTTAGACACTTTTCGCTTATCCCCCGCATAAACCACATGCTTCGTACGTCCGGCATGGCGAGCTTGACCACGTGGCATGTGAAGAATAGGTCCACAGATGGAGTTCAACGAATATCAATGGATTCACGTGCATGGAGCCACATTGACTCTACCTTCCCAGGCTTTGCTCGAGAGCCAAGGAATCTTCGGCTCGATCTTGCAATGGATGGCGTGAACCCATTTGGTCTGCGCTCAACTTCTTACAGTGTGTGGCCTATAGTCCTTGTTAACTACAATATCCCTCCATGTCTTTTTACGAAGAAATGACATTTCATCCTTAGCTTACTCGTCCCCGGCCACTACAAAGTCAAAAATATGGACGTGTATCTTCGTCCATTAGTCGATGAGCTTAAGATTTTATGGGAGGAGGGGGTCACCGTGCAAGAGAGAGCTCAAGAAGTAGGCTTCTGTTCTCGTTGGTTGGTATCTATCATAGATCGTTCAAGTTTTTATTCATTGGATAAAGGTGTTGGGACAGGTCTAATTACCTCAGGTTATCATGCATGTCCATTGTGCGGGCCACAGTTAGACTCCCGAAGGTCACGAACCATGAAGAAGATGGTATATCAAGGACACGCTGCTTTCTTTCCAAGAGGGTCATAAACTCAGGGAAGGCTTTCTTGGATGACCTCCAACACGTATGAATGCCCAAAGCTAGTACGATCTGAAAATGGTCCACATGGAGTTATATCCAAACGGAATGCGACGGTTCTTAGTTTTCTAGGAGTTGCCATATTGGACCCACTTTCAGATCAACCACTTGTTGGATCCCATGCATATTTTCAAGAACATGGGCAGCTTGCTATGGGACCACATCACAGGAAAGAGAGACACTATAAGAGCACGAATGGATTTGAAGGAGGTAGGAAAGATGGAGGCACTTTGGCCGTAGTCGAGTGCTGATGGTCGCGTGCAACTACCTCGCGTTGCTTGGGTTTTGTCCACTAAAGAAGAGCGCATTCTGAAGCAAATAGTCAAGTCTATCCGCACTCCAATGGGTATGATGCGTTCTCTCAAGTCTACGTTTTCTAAAGATGACCAATTATCAGGGCTAAAATCCTACGATTGGCATAAGATATGTCAGGTTTGTACTATGAATGGATTGTAAGTGGCCTACGTATTTTGCTATTTGGAGTATAGTCATTGTTCATAATGCTTTCTCATTTGTGGCAGTTTGTACTACCGATCGCGATCGCAGGATGCCTTACTCCAGAAATACGCGGGTCAATTTATAGGTTGTCGACTTTAGTGCAATGGATCTTAGAGAAGGAGATTAAGACGTCCTCTATTGAATCTGTGAGGCAGGGAGCAATGGAGACAGTTTGTCTCTTTAAGAAATACCTACTTACCAGCATACTCACGATACAAATCCACCTTCTTGTGCATCTTTAGATGAAGTGGAGATTGCTGGACCTATCCATATGTGATGCATGTTCTTCTTGGAGTGCTTCATGAAAACCTTGAAAGGCTTTATGCAACAATGAGCTCGGCCAGAAGGTAGCATGGTTGAAGGTTGGTTAGTGTCTAAGGCGCTAGTACATATTTCACAATGGCTACCAATGGTGGATCCAGACAACAGTATGCTATGGTTGCTGAAGGACGATGATAGACTGAAGAGAGATGTGGTGGTTGAAAATGGGGTAGAAAAAAGAATGGATGCTACAATGGAGGAGAAAGTGAATCGCTTTTGTATGTTGCACCATGCCTCTATGGAGACGTGGCTCCTAGGTACCAGCAAGCTAGGCAAGATCGAGAGGAAGCAGGATCTGAATTTCGACGTAGTACGCGCCATCGACCATTTCGATATCCCGAGGGCATGGAGGAGATGCCGCAGTTTATGTCAACATGATGGTTGCATGGAGCTTTGATCGCAGCGTCTGGCGAAGGGATGAAGGTCTCAACCGAGGAGTGGGAATTCTCGAGGGGATGTAGTCCAAAGGGATGACGTGTTTAGGGTTTATCGTATCTATATTTTATATGCAACAACTAATTAAGTGTTTTAATGTACAGTACAAAATATATAGTGCAGTGTGGTCGCGGGGACGGCATTTCTGCGCGGAGCGTATTGACAAAATACACTCCACAACAGACTGTGGTATCATGGCAAGGTTCGAGCAAGAGAGTCGACGATGAGCAACGGATCCAAACACGGTTATAGATGAGATGGAGTATTTTGGGAACTTGCAAAGTATTGTTACGGTGGATTACCGTAGCTTCTCCATGATACTATTCGATATGCAGTGGTTCAAAGTGGTACTTGAAGGAGCTGGAGCAATAGTTCGACGAGGTCCATTTGGATTTCTCGAAATATATTCCGAAAAAAAATGGACGGATTTGCACGATACCTTTGTGTTACCGGCCCATTGTGAACAGGTGCATGAACTTATTTGTTTTTTAATTGTATTATGGCATTGTATATGTCACAATAGTTAAATCTCTCTTGTACGTGTTTGTGAACAGGTAATCTTCTATCCAAACCCCCAACAACCTCGATGGTGGTATGTTATACCTTCAGCTCCCCAAAGTGCGAGAGTACATGATCAAAGCGATGTTCCGAGCATAGATGAGAACAATATGCAAATAGAGGGGTCGATATTGCAAGGGGTGGAGGCCACCGAAAGCTTGGAGCATGTAGAGGAGTCAGCATCGGGTAACAATGATGGAAATACAAGGGTCCAAGTATTCTTTGAGAACGAGGTAAACTCATCCTTTTGTGGTGACATGTCTATCGACCTTCCAGTTTATGCCGAGTTGTGTCAGGAGATTAACATGGGACCATAGGATACTTCATACTTGGAGCATCCACCTACTCAATTCGTTGACAAATCGCTTATAAGGGTACATAAGATATGCATTTTTAAGTAAGATCATTTTTTAAAGATTTATATTACCGTGCTTTGTATGATTTAAATTGATTATACTAACATCATTTTTTGTCTGTGCATGTGACCTTTGTGGATACTTAGATCATCAGGATGAGTCAAGGGATGAGCAATGAGGAGTTGTAGGAGATCTTCACACACATGTCTCTAGATCAGATGGTGAGATTCAGAGACATAGTGGACTAGGAGCTGTCTCGGACATCGTCAGGCCGCCTTATTAGATCTACTTCGGCACGATCTGATGCTTCAGTTTCGAGTAGACAAGGTCGACGCTCCAGACTTGGGCCAGACGGAGAGACTGCTTCAACGGGATGCTACAGAGATCCGGATGCAGTGAGCCCGCGGTCGGCTCGGGATACAGGTGCTACTCCTTGCTCTCATGGCGGTTCCAGAGAATGTGGCTCAGGTGGTTGCTATGGAGGCACGGACGCAGTGTCTCCGTCTCGTCGTTCTACTAGAGTTGCGTCACCTCCAGGATTTGTCACACCTATGGGGACGTCTACTCCAGTCACTCCGGCTTTTGCTCAGCCATCCGCAGGTGGCACCCCTATGGGTGCTACTCCGATAGATTCTCCAAGACATTGGAGACAGCAGCGCGAGGCAGCGAGGGCACGACTAGAGGCTAGAGTAGTCCATCGTCTTGGGAGTGGTGGCCACAGGACATATCTGGAGGACTTTGTAAGTTTTTCTTTTGTTTTGCTTGCTTATTTTTTTGCAATATCCTTTGTACTGACAATCGTGTTTCTAACCGTTAGTATTTTGTTTTCTTTGTAGTATTCCATTACAAATCGCGATCCGACCGGCCTTGAGACTCAATATGTAGAGAGGCACGGTCTCACTGCATTGATCGACCGATTCTATGGACGCGACGGCCCTATAAGTCACTCATCTTTCTTGTCTGTAGTTACCATGTTTAATTAGAATGCATTATTGTATAGTGGACTGATGTGTAGTTTCTTTTTTTGTAGAGTCTGTTCGATGCTCCTTTGAGGTGGGATAAGCTTTCGGATGGCGATGATCTATAGCTGATGGGACCTGAAATGGGCTGGCACTGGCTATAGCACTAGCCAGACCTCATGCTCATGACACACAAACACCCTCACGGCCTTGCGGACCAGGAGCGTCAATCTAATGCTAAAGGACAAACTGCCCTAAAGTTTAATCTATGCGTTTATAGTTTATAGTCCAACATTCCCTTAAACTCCTCAGAGGGAGAACCCAAAGTACATAGGCATAATGCCTCGTCACACACACATAGGAGGCAACCTCTCGGCAAAGACACCGCGGCCCCACTGCAGCTCTCCTACATCGCAGGGATTGTCCCTTTGATGCGCTGCTAAACATATAACACAAACGAGCACAAACTCCTCTCAAGGTACTAATATTTTACATTCCAGGATGTACCGTTCCTCACTACACTTCCCCTTAGGACCCAACGACTAACCTACAGCTTAGGACATCCTCTCACGCTCATTGTTGGTCACAACCTAAGGAAGACAAGTGCCATGCATCCAGGAGGTTTTTCTGATATCTTTTAATTATTATGCTTAATGCAAATCGTGCATGACTATGTGCTCAGACAAAAGAAAGATCAGCATCATGCATGGTGCATAAAGCATTCTTTCCATGAATTTCACTAGCGCGTACTGCGTTGAAAGGAGGCACCGAGCCATATACTCATGCTACCATCCTCTTTATTTAAATCGTTTCCTATATGCCAAGTGCAATGCATAAATCAAATCTTTTCTTTATCTTTCAGCCCCTCTTCATCTAACTCTTAGCATTTTGCATCATTAATTGGTTAGATAGGGTTTCTATGCATTTTTTCCTTTTAAAAGAACAATAAATACACACAAAACATAGAAACAACGAGGTTGCCCTAAGTGGTGGTCTGAACTACCTACCTAACTAAGGACATAGCCTGATCAAGAAGTATTTTCTTTCAGCACATTTCTTCTTTTAGGTTTATGTTTCCATACTCGGGCATGTAAAAAGAAGGGAGCTGAGCGTAATGACCCAAGGAGAACAGGGCATTGGCCTCAGGTCTTGTCTCGGTACCCAAGAACCTACCAAGCCCTCGCAAGGCGACACTTAATCCTTTTCTAACGCTCACTTTTATTTTCGCTCCAACCTTCCTTACGTTCTTCTTTTCAAGCAAGATGCCACCCCTAGGAAGACAAGGCATCTGCCCCAGGTCTGACTCATCCCCAGGAACCTACCAGGCCTCCATAAGGCAATGATCAACTGCCTATAAATTTTCCTTTCTTTTCTTTTCTATTTTTATAGGGGTTAGAACCCCTTTTTACACACCTTTGTATATATTTATGTTCTTTCAGATATTCACGGTTTTATTTCCTCTCTATCATCATCATTTTTCTTCTTCGGCAGGTATCCATACTAAATAGACCATTGGCCCTCTTGGCCTAACGAAATCAGGACGTAATATCCAAAGCAGCTAGCCTTCCTAGCTTAAAACTAGATAGGTCATTTTAGTCCACGTAATGCTGATGTCCTTGGCATATACATCACACCCTAACAGAGTACCCAGGGTGCCAAGGATAGCACATCATAGGTCGACTAACCCCATGCTACTCATGCAAGTTAGCTAAAAGCTTGATATTGTATTTTTTTATGTTAGGTTTTTTGTAGAGCTACAAGTCCAAGCCTTTCCAAAAATAACTCATTAATAAGGCCAATCCCTTCTTGGGCACTATGAGCTAAATGAACGGCCTTAGTGGGCTCACATGTCCTACATTTATTGTAATCCGAATAAACTGGTCGTTCAAGCAGCTGAGTGGCTCCTTTGGGAGAAAGAATCATAGCTTTGTACTCATTCAAACCTCCCCAATTTGGGTTTTCACATAAATCAGTGCTACGACCCAAACTAGGTAGAGCTTCAAGCCTAGGCACATCACATGGGTGTATCCCAAGGCAGTGTATATTGTCAAATATATATCCATTCTTATCCTCTTGGGGGTTCGACAAAATATATCCAGATGGGATCCTTGGCCTTGCATCCGACACTCCTGCCATACTTTTGGAGATTTTGGGTCTCCAAACCCATCTCACATTTCCCTTAATATTCTTGCATTCCCTCAATTTGCTGCACTGGTCTAACAAACTCAATGCAAACTCATCCCTATGGCCAAATGGCCTCACATCCTTATGACCTTTGTGAAGCACAATTGGACTTTTAGCATTTTGCATCCTCTTTACAAAAGATGTCTTTACTTGTTTACGTCCACACTGCAAATTTTTTCCCATAAGAACCATGCTTTCACTGAAGGGAACAACATCCACCCGAAAGCATGATTCCGACACCAAAGGTCTCTCAAGAGCCTTACGAGCAACAAAATTAGAACCACCCACAAAATGCTTATCAACACTCATAGGCCCATTGGTTCTATCCATGTTGCCATCACAACTACCTCTTGTGGAAGTGTTGCAAGCCCTAATGGGACTTACATGGCTCGGAACCTTTTCATTGAGAGGCATGTCATTACTACTCATAGGATGGCCATTTTCTGCTTTGAGATTTTGGCCACCAAGGTTTCCCTCATAGGCTGCCTTGGTATCAACAAGTGAGCTGTCTCCTTGCAGAAATGGTTGGAAGCTAGGATGCACTTGTACTGAGCGGGAAAAACTCCAAAAGTTGTCCCAACATCTCCAAATATGACCCTCATAATCAATGGCATATATTTTTTCTTCCCTTAACGACTTAGGATTCCGCAGTCCCACTTGGATTTGCGTATTAATCTCTAAGCCATTCAGAAAGAGCTCACATAGCACATCATCTGGTAATGCACTGGTTCTTCTCGGCCAAAGCCTAAGAGTACTATCAAAGGCTCTAGCATACTCTTTAACAGAAATATAAGACTTTTGTCTAAACTGCATAAGCTGACCTAAGACCTGAATCATAGGGAGCTGCTTTTCATACTCATCTAGAAATCTATCACAAGACTCCTCAAATGATTTGATCGACCCTCTTGGGAGGCTCCAGTAGGTAGTTAGGCCATATTCTCTTAAATGAATCATCGAATCCTCATTTGGCAACCCATAAAACACTGGGAGATCCCTATAAAGAGGAGGACACTTAGTCCTCTCCTTTGGGATCAACACCGGATCATTAAAATCTTCATATTCATCATGATCTGGGTCTAGCCTCTTAGGATCTTTAACCTCTTCCATCCCCACCCTTTTCGGTGTAGGGAGGTTAATATCCTCATTGACATCCCTTTCTGCTAACTCACTAAGTGGTCTAGGGAGTCTTATAAATTTCAACATGTCATTTTGATCCCCTCTTAGAGGGTCTTCCATACCTTTCCCTTTAAAAGGAAAGTCCATAACGGGTTTATATAAGAGCTTTTGGTCCTTATCCAAAGCAGATTTATCATTACCACTTCTTAAAACTTGGGAACCATGCCTTTTAAGCAACGGTTTTCCCTTAATCGCTAGGGCTTCTAACATCCTTGTGATGCCTACTATGTCATCATGGTGGCCCATTACACGGGATGTTTCAACCACAAGCATATTCCATCGTATATCTACACTTTCCCATGGCATTATGGCTTTAGCATAATAACTTGTTGATGCCATGACTACCATAGTTTCCAACATGCTTCTTTCATACCCTCTAGGTTGATGGATGGTTAAACATGATTTCTCTTGGGTAGAGACCACACCAAGGCGAACCTTGGCCCGTGCCATCATATTAAAGGATGGGGTAACCACTAATTGGCTACTCTTTTCATCACATAAATTATCTTCTGCAGAGGACTCATGCTCTACATAACTAACTAAGTCCATTAGTAAGTTTTGTATGGGGAAAGCCAAGTTTTTCCATCCTTGAACAAACCCCATTTTATGGATAATTTAGGGTCCCTTGAAACCCTAGATTCAAAAACCGCCACTTATAGGCAGCTCTCGGCAGACGCACCACTGATGGGACCTGAAATGGGCCAGCACTGGCTATAGCACTAGCCGGACCTCATGCTCATGACACAAAAACACCCTCACGGCCTCGCGAACCAGGAGCATCAATCTAATGCTAAAGGACAAACTGCCCTAAAGCTTAATCTATGCGTTTATAGTTTATAGTCCAACGTTTCCTTAAACTCCTCAGAGGGAGAACCCAAAGTACATAGGCATAACGCCTCGTCACACACACATAGGAGGCAACCTCTTGGCAGAGACACCGCGCCCCCACTGCAGCTCTCCTACATCGCAGGGATTGGCCCTTTGATGCGCTGCTAAACATATAACACAAACGAGCACAAACTCCTCTCAAGGTACCAATATTTTACGTTCCAGGATGTACCGTTCCTCACTACACTTCCCCTTAGGACCCAACGGCTAACCTACAGCTTAGGACATCCTCTCACGCTCATCGTTGGTCAAACCTAAGGAAGACAGGTGCCATGCATCCAGGAGGTTTTTCTGATACCTTTTAGTTATTATGCTTAATGCATTTCGTGCATGACTATGTGCTCAGACAAAAGAAAGATCAGCATCGTGCATGGTGCATAAAGCATTATTTCCATGAATTTTACTAGCGCGTACTGCGTTGAAAGGAGGCATCGAGCCATATAATCATGCTACCATCCTCTTTATTTAAACCATTTTCTATATGCCAAGTGCAATGCATGAATCAAATCTTTTATTTATCTTTTAGTGTTTCAGCCCCTCTTCATCTAACTCTTAGCATTTTGCATCATTAATCGGTTAGATAGGGTTTCTATGCATTTTTCCCTTTTAAAAGAACAATAAATACGTACAAAACATAGAAACAAGGACAAATCGAGGCCAACCTCGTGCTTTGCCATCGTTATACATTGTACAAACATAGATATAATTTTCCCTAATTTTCCTCTGTCCATTTTCTATTTTTCTCTAATTTTAAACCCATTTTTCTCATTTTTTGATATTTTTTCCTATTTTTCCTTTAATAAATAATGACTGAAAGAGAAAATTGATTGTGGGCTATGGCCCTTAGGTTCATTGATAGAAAAACTCAGATTTAGTTGGTGTGACATATCATATTTCTCATTTATATAGCAAAAAACCCAATTTTACCCTTAAAACGCGTGTTTTTCATGTATTTTAACACTAATTCCAGCCATGTAGCCTTATATTTTCTAATTTTCAGGTTGCAAACAGTTGAAACTCATGGCAAAAAATATTATAATGAGCTTTCATCCCATATGAACAAAGTTTCATAAAGCAAATAGCATAAAAAGATCATTTTTCTTTGTAAAAATAGCATTACCGCTTATTTTCACATCTCAGTTTCTTGCTCTTAATTATGGGACTGATTTCCAGCATTCATTTAATGCTCTGCATCTTCAAGAACAGCACTCTTCATGTCTTCATCCATCGGGAAGCAATCCGGTCTCATCCGGATAAGCTTTCCTCCATCATTCTTCATTGTCTTCTTCCACACAAGAATATCCCCTTAAGGGAGAGGGAGGGAGGAGAGAGAAAGACTAGAATTGGCTCTCTTCATTCAGGCCACCATTGTACGGGTGAAGACAGGCGATAAGATCGGCCAAGAAGGAGAAGATCAGCCCCAAGATTGGTTGTATGGGGTACTCACAGCCTGTCATCTCCATCTCCATCCATGGAGGCGCAAAAAAAATGGCGTGAAGATAGTGCCTTCATCCCCCATTCTCTCTCCACGTTTTTTCATCTTGTATGCTTAAAATTTTGAAGGGGGGGAGGGGGTCCAAACTCAAAAGGCATGCCCAATTTTGGCCTCCCAAGTGTCCACCTTTTCATATCTTGACCATTTGTGGCCATTTCCCCGTCTTGGCTCCGATTCAAGTGCTGTAAATTTCTGCGCGTCTGGCTTGACATCTTGCATTGACTAGCAACTCCTAACAATCCATATGGCAGTCTAAAAAATTATCAAAAATCCACAAGTGTCGCTTGGGCGCCTTTTAAAAGTCGTCTTTCACTTAGTGCTTAAAATCGTCCTAGCTAGAGCCGTCGCCTTCGATGTTAAATATTTTTCCCCTAAATTCTGGATTTTTTGGTCTCAAAACTCTGCTCTCAATAGCTCGCCCTTGGATCCCTAGAGCTCACACACCCTTTTTTTTTTGTCACGTGATCTGTGTAGGCATTTTCTATGTAGTAGTGATATCTTGCCATGATTGTACCAGTCACTTTCATTATGCGATCATGTATTTATTTCATGTATCAGTGTTATGTTTTAAGTACACTTTGTCTTTATTTACACGAGTATTGTACACAGTGCAAAAACTATTTTATATGGCCCAAATAAAGCACATAGTGCTATATGTGGCAGGCTGCCCTGCTACAAAAAAAAAATTTCCCCTGTTACCGTCGCTATTAGCGTCGCAAATTTACTGCAAGCATCGTTATTAGCATCGTTATTTGCATCAGTACCGACGCAAATAGTGATGCTGATAACGACACTAATACTGACTGTTCTATGGTGTCGCCAATAACGCCACTTTTTGCGATGACGGGGGCAAATTTCTTTATTAACCATTTTCGTCGCTTTTAACGTCAGTATAAGGCCTATATCTTCTAGTGATCCAAGAATAGTGCAAACTTAAGAGAAATAGAAATATAAAGTGTATGGCTCCAAATTTCACAAAGATGCATGCACAATAATATACATATTCATATCTTCAGATAGTATAAAGATGACTCTAGAATCCTAAAGGTGCCCACATATACTAAACATAGAATAAAGTGTGCTAATGAGGTGTAGATACTAACATCTGATGCACAACCCGATGGATGGCTACTTGGTAGCTATGGATTGAATCCACTATTCCCTTGATCTAATGTGAAATAATATGCAATCATTGTAAGGCAACATATTAAGGGTGGAAATCCATCATGTTCAATGTAAAACATAATAATTAAAAAGATATAGAGCCATAACTAAGCAATTGTTGCAAAACATCATTGAGCAAGAAGAGAAGAGTAGATTATGGGGGAAAGTAGAAGAATAAGAATGAAACCATAGTGGCATGAAAGAGACTTGATTGATTTGATGGTTACAAGTACATTTTTTATAACTTTTCAGGTTGGATACACACCTCTCTATATGCTTATGGGATCCATTACATGTGCCTCTAGCATCATACATTTTAACACCCCCCCTTGGTGCTAGCTTACCCTCTAGACAAGTGCATCTAAGGATGTAGGTTTCCCAAAACCCCCCTTCCCCTGAATTCTTGCAAGGCCTCTAGCTTATGTAGAGCCAAACAAAGTGTAGGCAACTTAATACGTTTAGAATTTTCTTCATATGACGGTGAAGACTCTTGTACAATGTTTGCTTTTTAATTCCAATAATCTTTGTTGATGTGTCCAAACTTGTTGCAATTTTTGCACTTGGTTTTCCTTTGTTCCAGTAGTCTTGCTTTTTGTGTCCACTTCTCTTGCAAACCCTATAGATAACCTTTGAAGAAGAACCTTTGTTGTAGAGTGCAATTGCTAGGGGCCTTGGTGCAAACTCTTGGGTCTTTGTGTTGATCTTACTCTCTTTCTCATACAAAAGTAGCTTCTATTGCATTTAGCTTTTTATCAAGTACATTCCTTAATTTAGCCACAACATGTTCATAGCCTTTATCTATTTTTTCAACATTGTTTAAGAACACAACTATTGCTTCACTTTCTTTAATATCTTTTCCAATGGATGAGTTGCAACTTTAGACTTTTGAATTCATTGATGAGTGATGTTAAGGAATCAAATCTATTTGAATCAAGTTTGAAGAAGTCTGTCAAAAGATTAATTTTTGAATTTTTTGCTTGTGAATCAAAAATTTTATCAAGTTCTTTCCATGGAGTCTTTTGCCCCTTTTATGCCTAAGATGTGATTGAGTACATCATGTGAAAGCCCTCACACAATAATGTCCAATGCCTTATTATTTTTTGTTCTCCATTGGGAATCATTAGGATATTCCAACTTCTTTTAAAAACTCCCATAAGTCCTTGTGCATGAGATGGTACATAGTTGTTATTCTCCATGTATGAAAACCATCACCATGAAATTTTGCCACAGCTTCTATTTTCGACATTTTGGAAACAAAGAGGTCTTATTAGTGACTCACACAATAGTGCCTAACTACTTTTTAAAAAAAGATGCAATTTGTTTTTGGAATGATCAAAATAGTTCTGTCAATTTTAGAAATCCCACAAAGGAATAGCCTTTTATGTTTTGATACTCGAATTCAACCTTAAGAGAGTGTGAACAACCTTTTATACATAGGCTATTTTAGTTTACAGTGTGAATACAATTTTTGGATTTTTTAATTCAATCTAGTCAACCAGTGTGAATGAGGAGTCAAACAAACTAGTTCGAAGGAATAGTGTGAATAATACTTTATCTTAAACTACTTTAGAGAGAGTAGGTGCAAACGAGTTTCATGGGTTAATTTTAACCTTAGAGAAGGGAGATTAGAAGAATACATGAAAGGGCGAGTCCATTTGCAAGCTAGCCATTCAAAAATGGTGCAAATCTCATCAACCCTCTTACATGGTGCAGATTGATTGATTTGGACAGAGACACCCTCCTACAGTAGGCATGGAGCTTTAAGACTTCAAGCCAAAGCAGAAGTTAACCTCTTTCTTTCTTCTCTATCTTTGTTCAATGATAGAAGCAGTGCCCCACCAACACCCCCTTTGAGTAACCAGCCCCTTAGCTTATGAAACAAGTTGCCCCCTAGCTTCCTCCACAACTAGCCCCCTTAAGCATTCCATCTACTTGTTGAAGCAACCAAAAAAATTGACCTTCTACAAGTACTTCAATGGCTGCCGCTCTTTCTTCTTTTGATGACAGAAGACCTCAAATTGGACTAGAAAATAAACACAATGGAATGCTATACCTCAATGGATGATGGCCTTATTGTCTTCTCAATGAGCTTGGCACTTTGACTTCCAATCCTCACTCCAATGGCTTCTTGGATAATAATATCTCCAATGCTTGAACTCTCAAACTTTGAGTGGCAGCTATGGAAGCTCCCACAACCTCACAACTTCTAGGAAACAAGCTTTGATACCATGTTGTAAAACATGGTTGAGCAAGAAGAGAAGAATATATTACACGAGGAAGTAGAAGAACAAGAATGAAACTATAGTGGCATGAAAGAGACTTGATTTATTTCATGGTTGTAAGTACATTGTTCTATAGCTTTTTATTTTGGATACACACCTCTCTTTGTGCTTTGGATATAAAGCATGGCAAAACTATGGAGGATAGAAGATGAATATACAACTCATGATGACATAGACTTAAATAGGTTAACTGTTACACAAGTGAATTAGGTTCCAAGATAGATTAGATTGGACTCATAAACACATTCTTGTGTAAGATGGACAATGACACTGACAGTGACTCAAACTGATAGTTCCATTACCTTGTTATGAGTGTCAACCAAGTACATGCATTTATAGCTTTTTGGATAGTACCATTCTCCTCAGTGTGCATATGGGATTTTGAACATCTTTTCCTAGAGCATACATCATTTGTCTATCTTCCATACAAAGCCACTTATGGACAAGCCTCTTTTGGGCACACATTTAGCGTCTATGGGCATACATTTGGCCTTTATGGCCAAGCATCATTTTAAATTCTCAACACCCCCCCCTCAAATGATGAGTCTCTACCCTTGCTAGCTTTTGCCTCCCCTACATGATGACATGGCCCGAGAGACTAGCTCTTTGGCAGCCTAGTCAAGTTAAGGCTTGAAACTTTACATCTTTGGTAAGGGCTTTTACATCCACTATGGGAAACAAGATCCATTATGGGAAGAATTCTTTGTTGTCAGCAACGGAAATTTATTTATCTTCTTCATGCTTCTTTGGCATCCTTTGCTTTTCTCAATCTTCTTGGTGTCTTTGATCTTCTTGGACTCCTCCTTGGTCTTCATGCTCTTCATCTTTGACTTGTTCTTCATTATCTTGTGCTCTAGTTTTGTTTTTGAGGTCCTTTTGGTCTTCTTTCTCAATGAGTTTGAGATTGGTGCATTGATGTGACTTAACATGACTCATTGAACTATTATATAAATCTTGGGATAGCTTTTGGGATTGACTCATGGCTTGACATTACATTGAATTTTCTTTTAAGATCTTACAACACCTTGTCCTTCATTTTGCTTGCTTTGCCACTCTTTACTTTGCTTGCAACTTCTTTGACCTTGACTTTTCTTATGAGATCATACAACATCTTGTCCTTCATTTTTCTTGCTTTGTCACTCTTTACTTTGCTTGCAGCTTCTTTGACCTTGACTTTGCTCTTCTTGTCCCCTTCGAGGAAAAATACCACCAACTTTGAGTTTTGTATGATGACCAAGGCAGCTGGAATATCTTCAAACACTTCAAATAAATTCATTGATTGCTCTTCAAAACAAGTAAATCCAACCATCCCTACAAGTAGAACAAACAAGTCTTCTATGTAGTTGAAATGAGCAGCAAGAGTAATGCTACTCTTCATGCTCCGCATTCTCATTACTAAGAATCAAACTCAAATATCTCATTTTATAGCAAAAGAATTGAAAGATTTTGTGTCAAAAACACAAGTGCAAGGTAGTGTGGAGACACACTCTGTAGCATGGCAGACGCTATGGAGGATGGAAGATGAATATACAACTCATGATGGCATAGACTTAAATAGACTAACTATTACACAAGTGAATTAGGATCCAAGATAGATTAGCTTGGACTCACAAACACATTCTTGTGTAAGATGGACAATGGCATTGACACTGACTCAAACTAATAGTTCCATTACCTTGTTATGAGTGTCAACCAAATACATGCCTTTATAGTTTTTTGGATAGTACCATTCTGCTCACTGTGCATATGGGATTCTGAGCATCTCTTCCTAGAGCATACATCATTTGTCTATCTTCCATACATAGCCACTTATGGGCAAGCCTCTTTTGGGCACACATTTAGCTTCTGCAGTTTTCTCTCTCCTCTTTCTCTCTCTAGTTCTCTCTCTGGAAAAAGGTTTAGCTACGACAGCTTTATACCATGAGTTTGAAAGTAAATTTGGACAACTTGATGCTGAAGACCAACAAAGTATGGAAGGTTAGAAGATTGAATTATTCCTTAAAGCTGTAGATCCCATTCTGCAAGAGAAGCTTATTGATCACCTAGAAGATGCTACCTCCGAATCAGGAGTCAAGACTGCATGGACAGATGTTACTGATGCAATTAACATGATTGCTTGAAGAGAGCAGATGCGACTAAGATTGGGCTCTACTTGAACTTCAACAACTCCATTGATGGAGCTTGTTCCACCTTCAAAATCCCCTATTCCTTTGACTAATCAACCAACTCTTTATATTATGTTCCTTCTAAAAATGATGTGATGGATAAACTCATTAAAATCATGTGTGACCTTCATCTGAATCTTACAAAAATTATTTCCAAGGTGGAGAAGCTGGATGTCAAAGTTGAAGAACGAGGACGATCATCAACTCAAATACCCATGAAAAAAGGCTTTAAGAGTTGCTGTATTTGGTGTGATAGCCAATAACGTGACAAGAGGGAGTGTTCTGCCTTTCGTGAGGCTGAAGCACAAAATCTCGTCTTTTGGAAAGACGAAAAATTTCATGCAGTTGAAATTGGTCTTTCACTAGAGCTAAATTTTGGCAATGGTGGAATGAAGAAAAGATTAGAAGATTTAGCTGTAAAGAATACCTACGCAGCAATTGATGCAGCTACCTATGGACTGTAAATTGAACCAACTAAATCAAATTTGAAAGCATGAAAAGCTAATGTGTAATCTAAAGTATGGATGTAGGCACTAGATTAAATGGAACGTGATAAAGCAACCAAAGAAGATTTGGCTAACGCCAATCAGTGCATTTGAGGATGGACAAAGTTACAAAGGAAGATAGTCTGGTGATGGACAAAGATCATAAGTAGAATGCTATAAATGCAGAGAAAAGGATCAAATCTCCCCAAATTTCCCAAACCCTAGAAGATCCATGGATCACAAGTCCCTTTATAGCCAATGCAAAGGAGAAGGCCACACTACTAAAGACTATGTCCCAATCCAGCCCTTGCCACAAGGCTAATGTCATAGACAACCAAGAGAAGAATCAAGAGCTTGCCTCCAATCTGGTAGAATTGGAAGTAGCTATAGTTATGCATGCCAAGAAAAGAGAGTCAATAATTCCAAAAGAGAATATTCCACCTACAAAAGCTATCAAGTTCAAGCTCCCAACAAAACCATCGACCAATAAAGTACATGATAGTATAATGAAAAATAGTCCAATGCTACAAAAGGATACAGAGATAGTCCAGGACATAGAACTAGAGGTCTAGGAGACACAAGAGATGGATGTATCTCTAGTAATAGATGAAGTAGTGATGCAGCCCTTGCTTGAAGAAAGAGGAAAAATAAAAGTGGGTATCATCTCATTCCCTAGCCAGTTGGAGAAGCCCATGGATCTCGTAAAAGAGTATGATTTGGTGAAGCACTTGGATACCTTCCACCCTAATTTGACATTTTGAAAACTATTGTTTCCCTTACCTAGTTGCAAAAAGAGATTTAAAAGAATTGTCACAAGAAGATACAACCTAAGAATTGCCAACTCTACAATTGTTACAAAAAATAATAAGGCTCTAGAGCATGTGAAAGAAGTGGATATGGCCAACGCCTTCGTGGATCTTGGCACTCCAGAGATTGGCGTATGGATAGAAGGATGCCTCATTGCAAGTGTATTGATACATGGAGGATCTTAAGTAAACATCATGACGAATGTCACTACAACATAAACGAGACATAGGCGCGCATGTTAGACGCGCAAAGTCGGGCGCGTCTATCACAGCATCTAAAAGCGCGTGTAAACGTGCGTGTAAATATACTCAAATTTTGCGTCTACATATCCGCGCAAATAGACGCGCTTATACACGCAAAAATAGACGCACACGTCAAAATTCAAATCATACTTAAATCATTTCTTTTCAAACTACGCCTTTCCTTTCCTACGTTTTTTGCGGTTCTGAAGCTTGAGTTTAGCCGACATGCAGTCTCTTCATGCCTCACCTAGTCTCTTCATGCCTCACCTCCTCATGACTCACCTCTTCTTTCATTTCAAACACACAAGAAGGGAAAAAGGAAAGCCAAGGAGAGGAAGAAAGAGAGAACAAGAGAGAGGAGAACAAGAAGAAGCAGCAAGCAAGTAAGCAAGCATCAAGGGAGGGTAACTTATCAAGGAGAGGAAGAAGGAGAAGGAAGAAGCGCCACCACCCGCCACACCAAACACCCAGGGTGAGTCTCTCTCTCTCTCTCTCTCTCTCTCTCTCTCTCTCTCTCTCTCTCTCTCTCTCTCTCTCTCTCTCTCTCTCTGCTCTGTCTGTGTATTTAGGATTTGTGATTCTATTATGTATTGCATTTTGTAAATCAATAATGGCGGTCGTCTCCTAAAATCAGTCGACCGAGCGCGTCTGATAGCGCGTCTACATCTCAGTGTAGACGCAGATATAGACGCGAAAAATGTTTCTCTAGGGTGCGACTTTGAGTGCGTGTGAGGGCGCGTGTGCTCTGCAGTGTACACGCGAGGATACACGCACTGACAGACGCCCACAAAGACGCAGGTATAGACACGCACAGAGACGCAGGTATAGACGCTATATGTAATATGTTTTATCTACACATGGTAATATGATTTTTCTTGTGTAGATGTGGAATCCTGGATCCTCCAGCACCGCATTCAACAAGGAGCAATTCATGGGGGAGATGACCAATTATCTTGGTCGCCCTCCCACTGCAGATGAGGTTTTCAGTGTGATGTCTGGGACACCTATCACATCTTTGCCTACACAGGGATCAACTGAGGTACATGGATCGGCCGAAGCATGTACATCTGCAGAGGCACGTGTATTGAGTGAGGTAGAGGGTAGTGCACGTCGAGGGAGGAGGGAGAGTGGTGCGGGAGGATGAGGAGGTCGAGGGCTTTGTGGGGGCTGCCTAGGTGGTGGTTCTCGATCACTCTCACCGGAAAATGAGAGAGGTGAGCCTCCACAAATGTACTACTCTATCACTGATGTTGGTGGTATCTTGCATGACTTTGAGGGGAGGGAAGTGATAGCCTACTTGAGGAGTGTCGTGCATGCCACATACAAAGATTGCATGATTCCCTTCAAGCACCAAAAAAATGGTTTGTGGCAAGAGGTGCTACGGGCAGTACATAAAAGGTACCCTAATCCCGAGAATTCACGATTCTCAGATGAAAAGGTGAGAGACACGCTTCATAACAAGAGGTCTCACCTTATGACGCGCGCCAAGGAGTCATTGCGGAGACAAGAGCAGGGGCGCCCTGGATATGGCCAACCACCCAATTGCCACCGCAAGGAGTGGAAAGAGGCCAAGAAGAGAGCAACGGAGAAAATGACAAGTCGCCAGCATGCAAAGGCGCGACGTATCCAGATGGCAACCATGGGATCATCGCATTATGGATCAGGTGGCAAGGAGTCATAGGAGGCTGAGTTTGTAAATATTATTTGATTTTTTTTAAATTAAATTTTGTACTTTGTTTCACTTCATTATGTAGTGTGTTTTAATATGTTGTATGTTCAAATTGTTTTGTAGTTCCATATCGTTGGTAGGATGCCTACTCCTAGAGAGGTAGGCTACCATCGAGGTCATAACCGGGTGTCCACTTGGCAGCATTTCTACGAGGAGGGACTCATCACAGAGGAGCAATATAATCGCACCATGAGGATTCCACCACCAGAAGAGGTATGTTTTATTTTTTACATGAAAAGTATAGATAACTCTAATTTATTGTTTGTAATGGTATTTATATACCTTAATCCTTTGTGTAGGCGAACCTTGATGCAGTTGAGGATAGCGAAGGGGGGGCTAGCAGTAGCGGTGGTGGCAATGGCCGCGGCACAGGCAGCAGTGGTGGTAGCGATGATGATGCCTTTTTGAAGAGATATAGAGAAGCCCCATGCATGCATGCCTCCCCTTGGCTTGTAATTTTCATTTTTGATATGTATTACTTTCAGCTAGTGCTTGCGACCATGACGTCACAAGCACTAGAACTCATAATGTAAAAACGTCAAAATCTATATATATGAAATTTCGTGTGCTATATACATTGTTTTGTTTTCAGTATCCAATCACTACAAGATATAGACCTTATAGCGACGTTTAAAGCGACGAAAATACAAACAACAAAATTTGCCCCCGTCGTCGGAAAAAGCGTCGTTATTGACGACGCCATGGTATCGTCGCTATTTGCGTCGCTATATGCGTCGCTATTTGCGTCGCTATATGCGTCGCAAATTTGCGTCGCTATATGCGTCGCTATTTGCGTCGCTATATGCGTCGCAAATGCGACGCATATAGCGACGCAAATAGCGACGCATATAGCGACGGTTGCAGAGAATTTGCGACGCTGATAGCGACGACAATAGCGACGCCTGCAGTAAATTTGCGACGCAAATAGCGACGGTAACAGAGGAAAAAAAATTTTTGTGGCAGGGCAGCAAGCTGCCCTGCCACATATAGCACTGTGTGCTGTATGAGAGCCATACAAAATAGTTTCTGCACTGCTGCATACAAAGCGTTTGCAAACAAAAAGAATCTATACTGAAATCATAAAACTGATAGATGAAATAAATACATGATATCGCATAAAATGCGATTGGTACAATCATAAAACAATATCACTAATACATAGAAAATGTCTACATAGATCGGGCGACTAAAAACTAAAGGTATGTGAGCGCTAAGGATCCGAGGGCGAGCTACAAATCGTCGTCCCCCGAAAGCTCGTCCCTCTGCAAAGGAGCATCAAACGGATTCTGCAGAAAAAGAAACAACATATCAATCCACCATACAATAATGCATTCAAATATCTCATGGTAACTACGGACATGAAAGATGAGAGACTTACTGGGCCGCCGCGTCTGTACAATCGGTCGATCAATGATCTGAGACCGTGCCTCTCTGCATATTGAGTCTCAAGGCCTTGCGGATCACGATTTGTAATGGAGTGCTGCAAAGAAAACAAAATGCTAACTGTTAGAAATATGATTGTCAGTACAAATAATATCTCAAAAAAACAAATAAGCAAAACAAAAGAGAAACTTACAAAGTCCTCCAAATATGTCCTGTGGCCGCCACTCCCAAGATGATGTACCGATCCGGCCTCGATTCGTGCCCTCGCCGCCTCCCGCTGCTGACTCCAACGTCCTGGCGAATTTGTAGCCTCCTCCCTCAGTCGGCGCCAGTCCTCTGCATCTAACCACTCGGGCTTTGGAGCCCCACTCTTGATTGCCTTGCGTGCGTCGGATCGTCTATGTGACATGTATGCACGCATGCAATCCATCATCCAGCCCGTAGAGAATCTATCCACTGCGGCTGGCACCGGGAACTCCTCATGCAAGGATGCTACTATGTACTCCTTGCTCCCCTCCGGTATGTTCCTCCAATGATCCAGGACGTTGTGCCGAAAAACTTGTTGGCACAACTCCCTCATGCGAGCTATCACCCTCCTCCCCTCATCATTCATGATGATAGCTCCTGACCTGCCATCCACTAGGTATCCATAATCCCTAGGAGTGTGCCTCGTATGGGCCCTCTCCCATCTCCGTCCACGCTCCTGGGCATATCCAGGAGACCCCTGAACATCCGGTGTACCGACGGGGGTACCCTCTCCCGGAGTGCCACTGAAAGGGGTGCCACCAGAGGGGATGCCACCAAAAGGAGTGCCACCAGAGGGGGTGCCCCCAAAAGGAGTGCCACCAAAAGGCGTGACATCTGCCGACGGCTGCGCAAAAGCCGGAGTAACTGGAGTGGACGTCCCCACAGGTGTGACAAATCCTGGAGGTGACCGAGCTCTAGCTGAACGACGAGACGGAGACACCGCGTCCGTGTCTCCACAGCAGCACCCCCCTGATCCTCCTGCAGTCGCAGTCCCTCCCTCTGGCCCAAGTCGCGAGCGTCGAGATCGTCTGCTCGAAGCTGAAGCATCTGATCGCACTGAAGCTGATCTAGCAGAGCGCCCTGACGAAGAACGAGACAGCTCCTGATCTGCTATCTCTCTGAATCTCGCGAGCTGATCTGGAGACATACGTGCCATCATCTCCTGAAACTCCTCATCGCTCATCCCTCGACTCATCCTGAAAATAAAGATACCTGCAGAGATAAAAAATAATGTTAGAATAATCAATTGAAACTATACAAAGCGCATTAATATAAATCATTTTTGAAAAATCCATCTTAAAATGCATATCTTATCTACCTTTATGGAAGATCTAAACAACGAATTGAGTAATACAATTCTCCAAGAATGAAGTATTCTATGGTCCCATGTTAATCTCCTGACATAACTCTGCATACACTGGAAGGTCGATAGACATGTCACCACAAAAGAACGAGTCTGCCTCGTTCTCAAAAAATTCTACGACTTCTGTATTTCCATCATTGTTAGCCGATGCGGGCTCCAAGCTTGCGGTGGCCTCCACCCCTTGTAATTTCGATCCCTCTATTTGCATATATTCTTCATCTATGCCTGGAACATCGCTTTGATCGTATACTCTCGCACCTCTAGGAGTTGAAGGTATAACATACCACCATCGAGGTTGTCGGGGATTTGGATAGAAGATTACCTGTTCACAAACACTTACAAACCGTCTTCAAACCATTGTGACATAAAGCATGTCGTATTACAATTAGCAAGCAAATGACTAGAAGATTACCTGTTCACAATGTGTCGCGCAAATCCATCCATTTTTTTTCGGAATCTATTTCGAGAAATCCAGATGGACCTCGTCGAACCGTTGCGCCAGCTCCTCCAAGTACCACTTTGAACCACTGCACATCGAATATTATCATGGAGAAGCTACGGTAATCCACCGTAATAATACTTTGCAAATTCCCAAAATACTCCATCTCATCCACAACCGTGTTCGGATCCGTTGCTCGTCGCCGGCTCTCTTGCTCAAACCTTGCCATGACACCACAGTCCATTGTGGAGCGCATTTTGTCAATACGCTCCACCCGAAAATGCCGTCCGCGCGACCACGCTGCACTATATATTTTGTACTGCACATTGAAACACTCAAATTAGATGTAGCAAACAAATTCAGATACGACACATTCTAAACCCCTCATTACCTTTGGACTACATCCCCTCGAGAAATCCCACTCCTCCATTGAGACCTCTGCCCCTTCGCTGGATGCTGCGATCAAGGCTCCATGCAACCATCGTGTTGACATAAACCGCGGCATCTCCTCCATGCCTTCGGGATATCGAATCGGTCGGTGACGCGTACTGCGTCGGAATTCAGCTCGCGCTTCCTCTCGATCTTGCCTTGCAATCTGGTACTTGGCGAGCCACGTCTCCATGGAGGCATGGTGCAACATACAAAAGCGATTCACTTTCTCTTCCATTGAGGCATCCATTCTTTTTTCTACCCCATTTCCAACCACCACATCTCCAGTCAGCCTGTCATCGTCCTTGAGCGTCCATAGCATTTCATTGTCTGGTTCCACCGTTGGTAGCCATTGTGAGATATGCACTAATGCCTCTGACACCAACCAACCCTCCGCCATGCTACCTTCCGGACGAGCTCGTTGTCGCACAAAGCCTTTCAGGGTTTTCATGAAGCGCTCCAGGAAGAACATCCATCGCGTATGGACAGGTCCGGCAATCTCCACTTCGTCCACAAGATGCACAAGAAGGTGAACTTGTATCGTGAGCATGCTAGTGGGCAGGTATTTCTCAAAGAGACAGACCGTCTCAACTGCTCCCCGCCTTGCGGATTCAATAGAGGACGTCTTAATCTCTTTCTGTGAGATCCATTGCACCAAAGTCGACAGCTTGTAAATGGCCCCACGAATTTCTGGAGTTAGGCATCCCGCGATCGCGATCGGTAGGACAAACTGCCACAAATGAGAAAGCATTAAGAATAATGGTCACTTTTCAAATTTCAAAATGTCCACGCTTATTAAAATCCATTCTGTTCACAAACCTGACATATCTTATGCCAATCATGGGATTTTAGCCCAGACATTTGGTCATCTTTAGAAAATGCGGACCTGAGAGAACGCATCATACCCGTCGGAGTGCGGATAGACTTGATTACTTGCTTCACAATGCGCTCTTCTTTGGTAGACAAAACCCAGGGAGCGCGAGGAAGCTGCACTCCCCCTTCAGCACTCGACTGCGGCCAAAGCGCCTCCATCTTACCTACCTCCTTTAAATCCATTCGTGACCCTATAGTGTCTCTCTTTCCTGTGATGTGGTCCCATAGCAAGCTGCCCACATTTTTGAAAATATGCATGGGATCCAACAAGTGGTTGACCTGTAAGTGGGTCCAATATGGCAACTCGTAGAAAACTGAGAACCGTCGCATTCCATTTGGATGTGATTCCGGGTTTACCATTTTCAGCTCGTACCAGCTTGCAGCGTTCATACGTGCTGGAGGTCGTCCAAGAAAACCTTCCCTGAGTTCATGATCCTCCGGCAAGAAAGTGGCGTGTCCTTGATATACCATCTTCTTCATGGTTCGTGACCTTCGGGCGTCTAACTGTGGCCCACACAATGGACATGCATGATAACCTGAGGTAACGAGACCTGCAAGGCGATCCACGACCTAGTGAATACTTGATTGAATGAAATAAAATATAGATATTACCGGCGTGAACAAATGTCTGCTCACCTGAGCACTCTCCCAATCCCGGAAAGTCATGCATCGTCCACATGAGAATGGCTCGAATGTTGGCTGACCGCCGACCATCGCGCCTGCTCATATCTTGCACCGTGACCCCCTCCTCCCACAAAATCTTAAGCTCATCGACTAATGGACGAAGATACACGTCCATATTTTTTACTTTGTAGCGGCCCGGGACGAGCAAGCTAAGGATGAGATGTCCTTTCTTCGTAGAAAGCCATGGAGGAATGTTGTAGTTGACAAGCACTATAGGCCACACACTGTAAGAAGTCGAGCGCAGACCGAATGGGTTCACACCATCCATGGCGAGACCGAGCCGAAGATTCCTTGGCTCTCGCGCAAAGCCTGGGAAGGTAGAGTCAATGTGGCTCCATGCGCGCGAATCTGCTGATATTCGTTGCACTCCATCCGTAGACCTATTCTGCACATGCCACGTTGTCAAGCTTGCCATGGCAGACGTGCGAAACATGTGGTTTATGCGGGGGATGAGCGGAAAGTGTCTGAGGACTTTTTGAGGGATGGTCTGCCCTTGCAAGTCCTGTCGATACCTGTGAGCACCACACTTTGGACATGTCTCCATAGTCTCGTATTCATCTCGAAACAATATGCAGTCGTTGATACATGCATGGATGTTATTGTAGTCCATGCCAAGCTTCCGTAAAACATGTCGTGCATCATCACGAGACTCAGGCATGGTGTTTGCAGGTGGCAATATATGATATTTCAATAACCTGAAAACATCATAAAACACCTTGAAAAATCCATCCATATTTACAATAATACTGTTTTAAAAAAAAACAATGAAGTCTGTATGCAAGGTACCTGAATAACTCAGTCACACTCGTATCGCTCCAACCGTATTTCGCTTGCACACTTAAGAGTGCAAGCAATGTCTTCAACCGAGATACTCGGCACCCATCATATAATGGTATGGATGCTTCCTCTCTAAGCGGGTCAGATGTCTCAACATCCATGGGAATCAATGCATCGATCATTGCCTCCATCTCAGGCTCCAAGATTGTAGGCAAGTCGGGAAGGTTGTCTGTCTCCTCTGGCATTGACGATATAGATGGGCCTTGCGAGTGGTCTATTGGCTCCTGCCATCCATCCATCTCACGTCCACGAACTCTTCTAATTGGCCGCAAAGGGTGCTCTCCCCCTTGGGTCGAGACATCACCCCCCTGGACACAAAATTTGCCAACAAGACCCAATCTTATTGTGTATGGTTTTCAATTAGCTTGAGAGTACAATGCATGAAAAATGCTAACTTGAAAATACCGTTTGCTGAAAATCTGCAATCGCCTGATCAATAATCTCAGGTTGAAACTCGCCAAATCGTCGTACGTGTTCTATAGACAATCGACGTTTTCGTCTAATTGCCAACTTGCATTGAGAGCAAGGACATGGGACACGCTGATTAAGATACGACTCGCGGTCTTGAACAATAGGACCTTCTTCGTTTGCCATCTTATCTACATTACAGCAAACGAGGCTTAAATGGATAGCTTTTTGGAGATGTACGTCAACTTGCAAGTTGACCATAAACCTTGCATTGTATATAGTAGTCGAGAGATTTTCCGATGTTATATCTCGGCCTTGTATCATGCTCAACGATTTGTTTGTCCCGGTAGATAATTTTTTGTTATATCTCGGCTTTGAGTATAAGTAATCCATTTTAAAATTAATGCGCGCCATCTATGAAATTTTACAACTATAGTAATAAAATTTATTTCAATCAATTCTACTCATAGTCATAAGACCTGAGAGAAATTATCCTATACTCAATTTAAGGGATCTCCACTTCTATAACAATAATTTTGGGTTAATTTTGATGAAGTACGTGGCCGTATGCAAAGCACATTGCATACCATTATCGATACGTATATTATCTTAAATTTCATTCCCTTCCCTCTCCCTCTCCCTCTCCCTCACCCTCTCCCTCTCTTTCTCTCACCCTCTCCCTCACCCTCTCGTTCTCTTTCTCTCCCTCTCTCATTTCCTCCCTCCTCCTCCCTCTCCCTCTCCCTCCCTCTTTCTCCCTCTTTCTCCCTCTCCCTCTCCCTCGCTCCCTCGCTCCCTCTCCCTCCCCCTCCCTCTTTCTCTCCCTCTCTCATTTCCTTCCCCTCCCCCTCCCTCTCCCTCTCCCTCTCCCTCTCTTTTTCTCCCTCTCCCTCTCTATCTCTCTTTCTCTCTCATTTCCTAAACAAGCAAAAAATAAAGTGATTTAAACATCCTCCAAGCAAAAGGGAGAGGGAGAGATACAATGCACTCTCCCTCTCTTTCTCTTTCTATCCCTCTCTCATTTCCTTCCCCTTCCTATCCCTCTCACTCTCTTTCTCTCTCATTTCCTCTCCTAAACAAGAAAAAAATAAAGTGATTCAAACATTAAACAAGCAAAAGGGAGAGGGAGGGAGAGAGAGAATGCACTCTCCCTCCTTCTCCCTCTCTTTTTCTTTCTCTCCCTCTCCTATTTCCTCCCCCTCCCTCTCCCTCTCCCTCTATTTCTCTTTCTCTTTCTTTCCCTTTCCCTCTCCCTCTCCCTCTCTTTCTCTCTTACTCTCTCGTTTCCTCTCCTAAACAAGCAAAGAAGAAAGTAATTTAAACATTAAACAAGCAAAAGGGAGAGAGAGAGAGAGAGAATGCACTCTCACTCTCTTTCTCTCCCTCTCCCTCTCTTTCTCTCCCTCTCTCTCCCTCTCCCTCTCCTTCTCTTTCTTTTCCTCTCCTAAATAAACAAAAGAGAACGATTTAAACCTTCAACAAGTAAAAGAAAGAGAGAGGGAGACTCACCAATGAGATATGGCGAGCGTGGGCGGCTTCTCTTTGCAACGAGGGCTCCTCCTCTCCTTCGCGAACAACGACGGTGGCGGTGGCGGCGGCGGCGGCAACAAGTCTCTTCCTCCTCTTCTTTCACAAAGCCTTGGCTCTCTCCCTCGCTCTCGCTCTCAAAAGGCGAAGAAAACAAAATGAAAACGGCGCTCTGGTTTCGGCCGCGCTTTTTTTTCCCTGCGGCGTCGCTATATGCGTCGCTATTTGCGTCGCTATTGGCGTCGCTATATGCGTCGCTATATGCGTCGCTATTTGCGTCGCTATTTGCGTCGCATTTGCGACGCAAATAGCGACGCATATAGCGACGCCAATAGCGACGCCAATAGCGACGCCGATAAACGCCGTCGCTAATCGGCGTCGCTATTGCCCCAGTCCCTTGTAGTGAATCTTCGAAATAATCTTTCTCTGTTTTCCCTAAGTATACAATTTGATGTTGGTGGGGGGAAAAAAACCAGAGAGCATGTGGCTTGCAAAGCCACATGCTCTCTGGTTTTTTTTTCATACCTCTGTTTTGCGCGTCTATCAGCGTGTCTAAATTGCAGGATAAATGCGCGTCTATTCTCATCAAAAACTTTCAGAGTAAACGCGGTTTTAGACGCGTAGATACATGCGTGTATAGACGCACGATATGAATATATCCACTTTTTTATAAATATGATTATATATTTACATAGCGCGTTTATACGCGCATCTATAGGCGCGTTTAAGTGTGCGTGTAACTCTGATCATAAGCACGCTTTTAGACGCGATTTTGTAGACGCGAAAATAGACGTGTTAATAAATGCGCCCGACATTTTTTTCACAATTCAAATATTGCGTCTACAAGCACGTCTATGGAGCCTTTTTGTTGTAGTGTGTGACAATGAAAGATCTAGGCCTGCAAGGCATGCAACCTACTTGGTGGCTCATCAAACCGTCTCCGATCAAAGTAGAACCAAGTTTTCAGGCATCCTTCCTTACATCAAAACCACAATTGCTAGTGGAAGAGATTACTGGATGATAAACCTGGTGGTAAAGCCCAACTCTTATGAAACATCTTACCCCCTGTTACTAGAAGACCATGGGTGTTTGAAGTATGAGAAAAGATGGATTGGTTTAAAGGAATCCTAACCCTAGGCAAGGGACCCAACAAAGTGGTGCTAAAGCTCTATGGTTTGCAAAAAGGTCATGGTTCCACCTCCATAGAAGTCTCCTCTAACTCTCCCAATGAAGCAGAGAATGAAACACCAATCAAAAATGATGTTGTCAAGCAAATTTTCTCAAAGAAAGTAGAGGCACAGTCCTTGATAGTGGGCACTTTAAGCCAACTCTAGAAATAAGCACAGTCTTTGTCGATGGGTGAATACCTCTAGCCTGAACCAATAATGAGTTCTAAACTTACCTCTGATAGTGAGATAGAGGCATGGATATATTGCTCTCCCTGTTACATGACCACAGTAGAGCCACAGACAGAAGTAGAAGTAGAAATAGAGAGCGTATTCTTTTCTTACAAAGCCTATATAGAAGCAGAGATAGAGCTTGAAGCAAAAGATGAAGTTGATGAAACCAAGGAAGAGCCAGAATCCCTTTCATTCAAAGAGGATGTTTATGAGGACATAACCATGGCTTCAAAGGATGAAGAGCCCTTACTCTTGCATGGAATGACCATGGTTCCTTTCACGCCCATTAATGATCCATAGTGCATTCACGCCCATTAATGATCCATAGTGCATGTAGAGGATGTACATAAAGGGGAAGTGACAAATAGCACCAAGCCCATAGCATTAGAGAACCTTATAAGATCCCTATTATGCTATATTCCTAGATGCATCCTTAGAAGATGAGTCCTCAAGTCAAGGAGTAAGTATCCCACAACTCACGTAAGAAACAATCCTCATTCCATTCCAACATCCAAAGGGAATTTCAGCGTTGCATAAAAAACTAGAGATATTGACTCTAGTGGAGCATCAAAGGAAGAAGCTACTCCCTTGAAGGAGTCTGATTTGTATCCAGAAGCAGTCAGTGGAATCTTTATCTGAGAGGTGGATGGTGAAAGACAATTGACTTTTATTGATACAAATGGCATGGACAGACATCTCAAAATGGGTAACAGCCTTCCAAAAGGGGAGCTATTAACTCTTCATAGCCTATTGAAAGAGAATTTGGATGTTTTTTCTTGGTCTTATAAAGACTTAAAGGAGATTGACCCCACTATATGTGTGTCAAAATATCACATCGACCTAGAGTTGGATGTTAAGCTAGTATGGCAACGTCAAAGGCATATGAATCCTAAGTATTTGGAGCCAAGACTAAGTTGGTAAAACTCTTAGAAGCTAAACTTATCTACCTAGTGGCCAACAGTGAATGGGTTTTACCCATTATGGTCATACCAAAAAATAATGGAAAGCTCTAAGTCTGTGTAAATTTTTGAAACTGAATTCCAAAATAAAGAAAGATCATTCTCCAATCCCCTTCACTGACCAACTGTTAGACACAATGGCAAGTCATGAACTCTATTCCTTGTTGGATGATTTTAGTGGGTACAATCAAGTGTAGATTGTCAAGGAAGACTAGTCCAAAACAAACTTCACCACAGAATGGGGGAGCTATACTTATAGGGTGATGCCATTTGGGCTTTGTAACACCCCTACTACCTTTTAATGAGTCATGATGGCAACATTCCAAAAACACTTGCATGATTTCACTAAGGTATATTTATATTATTTTTATGTATTTAGTCCGCTCTACAAGCATTGGGGACACCTAGAGCAGTGCTTTGATCGATGCTAAGAGTATGGGATACCTCTAATATGATTATAGGTGATGATAACTCCTGCAACATACCAACCTTCTTTAAATGAGCTACTCTCTATCTATGATAATTTTAATGTTATCTTCCTCGATCATTATCAAAAAGGAATAAACTTAAGGGTCTAATGCTAGATTGGAATAATGGTACAAGGATCATTGATATTTTTATCTTCAAATTATCAAGAGAGGTCATACCTTTTACTTCTTAAGAGCCCCCATTGGTGTTGGAATTTCTATGAAGCAATGCTTCGAGTGGCCCATGGAAAGGTTCCAATTGAAGCTACAAAAGTCAAGGACTTTGGCTCTTAGCCTTGGAGGACACCTCATTGTCATAAAATCTATCTTAACACCAATGATGGTTTTCAATGCCTTGATCCTTCCATTTATCAAAACTAACTAGAACACCCTTGAAGCCTTCTTCAAGAATTTCTACCAATTCTGCTATAGCCTGTGATCAAATGGTTCAACCCAAAAATCCTTCTTTTTTGGATGGGTGGGTTGTTGGGGGGGGGGGGGGGGGGGGGGGGGGGGAGGGGGTGCGTGCTTAGGCTAAAATCATTTGAACTAAATATAGTCAGGCTTACCTACTAGTTATTCAAGATGTCACGTGGACCTCAGCCCCACGGTGCATATAAATAAAGCATTGGATAAGCAATGCTGTATTATTGGGGGGAGATGACATGGGCCTAATGCTTGGGATGCCTTACTTTGCAATTATCTAAAGACAAATATTAGAGCCTCACAAGTCGCTTAGAGGTTGTGTCGTTAGACATTGAAAAAGCAAAGGGTGATGTAGTTCCTGATAGCCCCATTGGGAAAAGGTACAAATGCCCTTAAACAACACAAAGATTTCTTTAATGTGAACACTGTGTGGATAGAAAATACTGAGGAGGCATAGAAGTGGCTTTAACCTAGAGGTTGTTTGAAGACATGACAAAAGAGATTCAAAAGACTTTGGGGTTATTGGGGGGTTAAAGGCTACCTATGCCTAGCTGCCTATATTTATCTTGAACTGGGGGGGAGGCACTTAGGCTAAAATTGTTTGATTAAAGACTATCAAACTAACCTACCAGTTATTGAAGATTCCACGTGGTCCTCAGCCATGGTGCATATAAATAAAGCATTGGATAAGCAATGTTGTATTATTGGGGGGGAGATGGCATGGGCCTAATGCTTGGGATGCCTTACTTTGCAATGATCTAAAGACAAATATTAGAGTCTCACAAGTCACTTAGAGGTTGTTGTGTCGTTAGACGTTGAAAAAGTAGAGGGTGTGGTAGTTCCTAATAGCCCCATTGGGAAAAGGTACAAATAAACATCACAAAGATTTCTTTAATGTGAACAATGTGTGGATAGAAAAGACTAAGGAGGCATAGAAGTGGCTTGAACCTAGAGGTTGTTTGAAGACATGACAGAAGAGATTTGAAAGACTTTGGGGCTATTGAGGGTTAACATATGCATGTGCCTAGTTGCCTATATTTATCTTGTACTTATTGCTTGCACACCTATACACTATAAGTGTGGTGACCACCCATCACAATCACTTTATTCTTTATTTTTACTATTATAATAGAATAAGGGAATGCAAGTCACACATTATGACTATTGGAGTTTCCACATACCATCGTTCTCTCTTGTCTTGCTCCAACATCCATAGATCTTGGTTCTGCTTGTGCTCTCATTCTTGCTTAGCTCTTCCACCTTGTGATTGGCATCAAAGTGGGCATTTGAGGAGCTTCATCAACCTTCATTTCAACATGGGAAGAGAGCTTCGTCATTTGAGCTTCAATGGCAACCTGAGTTCCCAACCAACTCCCCTTCCTTCCCAGCTTATCTCCCAGCATTCAAAGCACCTTTTCCCATTACCAAGTGACCTCAAAGGTGAAGCATAGCAGGGAAGCCCCCAAGAACAACGCAACAATTTGTTGTGCATTTTTAAGGCCTGCCCCTCCCCTGCCTTTATTAGCCCTTGGTCCCTGGTGGTTCTCCTACTTCTTGCCTAGCATTTGGGGTTCCTTCCCAGGTTCGTTGTTGACTCTGTGCCTTGGGTACCATTTAGAGAGTTTAAATTCATACATTGCTATATTATTTAAGGCAAACTATTGTTAGGGTAGCATAATTTTGATTATTTAATGCTCCCATGATGCTTATGGGGCAAGTTTGTGATGCCGAATAATGTATTGATGCTCAAGAAAGCTTCTTGGATTGATTAGAGCTTGCTTAGCTCATGGAAGGTTTATTCATGTAATACCCTCTGGCCAACAAGCATACAACTTGAATGCTTATGCATTTGATGTGATGCCTACATGTTATTCAGGAATGCTTATGTATTTGATGCCTATATGCTATCTGAGGATGCGATATGGACTTATGGATGCTTGCCAATGATGTACATACTTGGATATGCTCTCATTGAGCTTTGAGCTTTGATCTTGATCTTGGATATTTATGTACTTGTAGTGGCTACTTGCTTTGGAGCTTTATTAGTTATGGGCTTGGTCATGTATGTTATGCATATACTCTTGAATGTACATTTGATGCTTCTTGGATTCCATATGTTATGACACTTATGACTTGAGTTTGCACTGCTCTTTGCCATTCTAGATTTTGTTCTAGTGGGAGTACCTTGTTGCT
Organism: Lygodium microphyllum; assembly: GCF_053477565.2. Lineage (NCBI taxonomy): Eukaryota > Viridiplantae > Streptophyta > Polypodiopsida > Schizaeales > Lygodiaceae > Lygodium > Lygodium microphyllum. The sequence continues at coordinate 151,481,238 of NC_141146.1, read as the reverse complement.
TGAGAGATCTCTTATGCACAATCAGCTTATTTATATGGTTACCCCATTGGTTGGGATGTATCTATGTACCTAACATACTATGGTTCTATGATAGTGCTTGGTATATAGAAGTTCATGCTCATTCAACTACACTGCTAGTTCCATTTTTTGCTTGGTTGCTATCCAAACTTCCCTAACATTGGGAGCTTTGTATTTTTGGTATTTTCCCTACAATTGCCTACTCTTTTACTATAGTTTTATCAAGAATACTAAAATTTAGCTTAATTTTTTGAGAGCAAACACTTGGCTTGAGCACCTTTGTGTAATTATTTTGTGGGCAACCATACATTGTATTGCACCTCACCTCTTGTATTCAATTTTGGACTGATTTTGGGGCACATTTACTCACCTTTTGTATTTAGTCTTAGGCTAATTTTGGGACACATTTACTATTATTAGAACAACCTACTTGCTCTTTTTTTTGCAATCATAAAGGCATCTACTTCAAGTGCTTTTAGGGATAGTGCCATTTTCAACATAGACAAGTTGGATGGCAATAACTTTAATTATTGGAAGACTCAGATATGGCAAGTTTTGGTTCAAAAGAAGCAAACTAGACCATTGAATACTACAGGGATAAAGCCCAAAGAATTTGATATAGAGGCTTGGACTGATCTTGATGACTTATAAAAGTCTATTATTACCTTGTCTTTGTCAAAGAAAGTTTACTTTAATCGCATTGAGACTAAGGGTGGTGGTTGGGAGTTATGGGAGAAAATCTTCAGTATTTATGATAAGCAAAGTCCCACTTTGTTGTTGAATTGGCTTAAGAAACTCATAGATCTTCATATGAAGGATGGCACTGCTATGTCTTCTCACTTGAATAGTTTCATTCCATTTCTAGCCAACTTAATTCTCAAGGGATTACCTTTGAGGAGAATGTTAGGGCTATGTTCTTACTTGTTACTCTCCTTGAGCCTTGGGATACTTTCTACACTGCCATAAGGACTAATGCTCTTGCAAATGGCTTTACGCTCCAAGATGTATGCCTTGCTTACTGAGGAAGTAAATAGTAAAAATATTTATGTAATCCACTCCCATCATGCACTTACTATTAGAAGCTATACTGATGGTAGATGTGGTAATGATCGTCATGGCAAAGATGCACACTAGGGTAAGTCAAAGTCTAGATGCTTCTACATAGAGCTTGGTTGTGTGCTCAAGCTTGTATCAACCTTCAATTCTAAATTTCTTTGAGGCAATGCTTTGCCATATGTTGAAGTTGATGGCAACCCTCTCTTTGAGGTTACTTTGAGGAGGCAAAGCTTGGCAAAATGCTCAAGCTTATATTAAGTATCTCCTTGAGATTTCTTAAAGGAGGTAGAGGCTAGCAATGTGCTTGAGCACTTTGATACATTATCACTTTTTAGTGGTGAAAATTGAATTCTAAATGGTGTTGCACCACTACAATGTTGTAACACTATACTACTTTTGAACACTTTTCAGTGGTAGACAACTACTTCTCAGTAGTCCAACACCATTGTTTAGTAGTATTGAACACTTTTCAATGGTCCAATACAAGTCTTAGATATTGCAGCACCATTAATTGTTAAATTAATCCAGTGGCTCCAAATCAACTCTACATGTTATTATTGTCAATAGTAGGTTCATATTCAGCCATAGTGCCATACAACATGTCAAGATAGGCGAGATAAAGATAAGAGAAAGGCACACAATAATGATAAGACTTTGGATAATCATAGCATCACAAAGTCTATTGTCAAGAATGGAGCATTGGAGTATAGTATTGATGAGCACATTTTGGTTGCTTCTTCACTTGATGTCTAGTTGATTGACACTCAATCATCTCTCTCTTAGTGTTGGTTCTTGATTTGGGGGGGGTGAGGGGGGACTTCATTTGTGTTGCATGATGTATGCCATGTGCCAGCTTTGACCAAGAGCCTTATCTCAAGAGAATAGTTGAATGATGCTAGGTATCATGTTTCTTTTAGTGATTCTATATGGAAAATCACATGTGGCAACCTCATTTTGGCTAGAGGTGCCAAGGTTGGCAATTTTTATCCCTTACGTGCATTTGGCACTATTGAGCATGTTCTGGTTGTGACTGATCTTCCACATATATCTCTTTGGCATCATTGTCTTGGGCATATGTTCCTAAAAGGAATGAAAGTCTTGACTCATTTACAATATCTCTTATCCCTAGAATTTTCATGTTTTGATTCATGTGATCATTGTTTGTAAGGGAGGCAAACTTGTAACACACATAAAAGGTGCGCACATGAGCCTTTGGCTCTAGCTCATTTGGATATTTGTGGTCCCATGAGATTTTAGTCCTTGAGTAGTGCAAAGTATTTCATTAGATTCATTAGTGATTATTCACATAAAGTCTCGGCCTTTCCCATAAAAGAGAAGTAAGAAGTTTTCCTACTTTTCAATGCTTTCTTGCTACAGTTGAGGACCACAGTTTGGGTGAACTACCTAATATCAAACAATGACAGTGAATATGTCTCACGTGCTTTTAGGCAGTTTTGTGATGAAAGGTATATTAAGCGTCAATTGACCACCCATTACACCCTACCCCAAAATGGTTTTGCAAAGCACATGTATAGAACTATTTAAGAAAGAGCCCACAATATGCTTAGATAGGCCGGCTTACCACATACATTTTGGGCTGAGATAATTAATATTATCATTCACTTGATTAATACATCCCAGTGAACCACTCTTGGTGGTAGAGTTGTGGAGGAGGTATGGTTTTTGGAGAACCTCCCTCATATGCCCATTTTTGAGTCTTTGGATATGAGGTATTCTACCATATTCTCAGCCAACAAACACAACAAGCTAGATTTGAAATCCATCAAATGCATCTTTCTTGGATATGATGATGCAAGTGAGATGGCCTATTGCATTTGGGATCTATATGCTCAGAAGTTTATCCATAGCTATGATGTTGTCTTTCATGAGGGCAAAGATGCATAAGCAACTAAAGTTAGTGATTGAGATGCGCAGGGTGATCTTTTAGGAGGAGCCCTGTGTTACCGTACAACTAGCCCTAGTTAGACAGCCTATAATTGTTGATGATGTAGTGGCCCAAGATTCGTCTATTGTGCAAAATCATGGTGTTCAATAGAGAGGACAAGATTATCATCCTCCCAACTAGTCTTGAGCCGCTCTATTAGAGCCTTACATCCCTCTATGCATTATGGTATGGTAACATATTCTGGTGAGCCCCTTACTTATGAAAAGGCTATATGCAAAGGTGATAGCCACTCTTGGACGAGGGCCATGCAGTCAAAGTTTGATTCACTACATAAGAATCGTACATGGGATTTGGTTCTGTTGCCCAATGGAAAACATGCATTGCCATGCAAGTGGGTGTATAAGTTGAAGAGCACCCCTCATTGCTTTAAGCCAACATACAATGCTCGTTTGGTTACTAAGGGTTTAAAATAAGAAAAGGGAGTTGACTTTGATAAGATATTCTCCCATATGGTCAAGATGACTACCTTTTGCTTGGTTTTGGCCTTGGTTGAGAAGATGGATCTAGACTTGTACCAAATGGATGTTAAGATGACTTTCTTACATGGGGACCTACATGAGGACATCTACATGTAATATCATAAGGGTTTTGTGGAAAAGGGTAAAAAACACCTAGTGTGCAAGTTGAGGAAGATTATTCATGGACTTAAGGAGACACCTAGGGAGTGATATCACAAGTTTGATGCCTTTATGCATTCATAGTTCTATTCGTATAGTGATATGGATTTGTGTCTTTACACAAATAAGACCTCTAATGGTAGCCTTATCATTTTGATGCTCTATATTGACGACATACTAATTACTAGGAGTACTCATATTGAGCTGGATACTTTGAAGACTTAGTTCAAGAAGAGCTTTGAGATAAAGGACATAGGGCATGCCTCTCACATATTTTGGTATACGCACTATGTGCAATTGCTCTAAGGGACTGCTCTAACTATCATAAAATGAGTACATTACTTGAGTATGTAAGAGAAGGGGATATAATAATGGGGAAATACTAGCTACACTGGCTGGTATTTAAGGTGTTAGGGACTTGATTTTTGACAACCAGAATATAATACAAGTCTCCTTTCATCTTCGCCTCTCTCTCTCTCCAAGCTTTCATGGCTTCTTCCTCTCTTTTTTTGTCTTTCTCTCTCCTTTTCTAGTATTTCTCTCTCCTGGTCACTCTCTTTCTCTCTCTTCGTGTAGTATTTCTCTCTCTTGTGCACTCTCTCTCTCTTCTTCTTCTCTCTCTCCTGTCCTCTTCATGACAAGTGGTATCAGAGCCATAGGTTCTTGATCCAGTTGGCCAACATTCCATTCAGTTACCTTTTTTTAGTCACATAGATTTAAGAGCCACAGGTACACAGGTACAGACATGACATGGAGCAGCATTGCAGTTACCAAGGATTTTTGGACCACAAAGACTGCAGGTCTGGAGCATTAATGGAGTCTTGGACCAAGTTTGGAGGCTAGAAGACCAGATTTAGCAGCTCATGGGTCATTTTTGGCCAATTTTTAAGGTATTTTCTTAAAAGACACTGGTAAATGGAGTAGAAGAAGGGAAAGTCCTGGTCACTTTTCAGGAGTAGTCTTCTCTCTCTTCCTTCTCAAGTTTCAGCCAAGCTTCCATGGAAGATATTGGCCAATTCTTCCTTCCATCTTCTCCAATCCAGCTAGGCTGACAGAAATAAGGACCAAACCTTTTATCATATTATATTGGGGAAGAGCTTATCGTGGATCTTGAATACCTGAAGTCGGTGTGGCCACGCATCTCACAGGATATGTTCAGGGGAAGGTCCTCAGAATCAACCACCCCATCATGGATAACTGTGAGGAGCTGATTCTTGTGTATCTGAGCTTAATGTTGTTGATCTTTTTCCTTGTATCAAACAAATCAAATGGAGCTCTCTTAGGTACAAATAGCACTACCTTGAATTCTAGTTGACCTTCCATCGAGAAGTGCTTCACAGCAAGATCCTCTTCCCAGTCATTGGTCAAGTTCTTATAAGAGGCAACATATTCATCCTTGGTGATCTCTTTTGGTTTCCTCATCCAGATAGTAGGCTTTTTCTTGTTTACCAAAGACCTTCCCCACCTCTGGAGATAGGAATCGTTCTTCCAATGTTGTAACTATTTCGGAGCAAAGCAACCATCTATAAGCAGGAACACCACCACCTGTCAAACCACGCAAAACAGTGATGCAACCCCTTCCATGACAAGTGGCCAAGCTGGATCCATTAGGACAGGGAGGCTTCGGTGTTGCTTACAAGGGGACATGATAAGACAGAAGGCAAAAAGCTGTGAAGAAGCTATCCACGGCAAGCTGGCAGGACAAAGAAGAATTTCTAAACAAAGTTAGCCTTTAACCGACTGGCAACATCACAATCTTATCAAACTCTATGGCTGGAGTGTGGAAGAGTCTGAAAGGATCCTTGTTTTTTAATATTGGAGCAACAGAAGCCTCGACAAGCATCTTTTCAATCCTGTGGTGGGAGGCCACAAATTTTGAGTTGCTGAGGGGTCCTTCTCATATTCTATCATTATTTTTGCAGTCTGGAAGCAAGTTTGGTAGCTTTGGCTAAATGATTGAGGCTGCTTAAGTTCGGGCCCCAAACCTTCTGCTCCTGGTGCTTCCTGTAACGCAAATCCTGTTCCTGGCCCTGGTTAATTAATGTCATTGTCAAACAGGCATAGCATGGAAAATATTATGGTGTTATTCTTATTCTTGAGGGTCTGATTGATTTCACTCCGGAGGTGCAACAACTTATTGCAGAGCTAAATGAAATCTTAGCACATGGTAATATTGATGAAGATGGTGTTTGGAAAGACAAGCTTCAGCCTCAATCATGTACCCTTTTGACTTTATTAGTGTCCCTGTAGAAACAATCAAGAAGTATAATGTTGTCTCAAACAAGGCATCGTCCATAGCACTCCAGGCTTGAATACAAAAAAAAAGCTTGATGAAGAAATTGAAGTTTTTTTTTTCCCCATGAGAGAGTGTCTACAAATCTGAAGAAGTTGCATGTATCTTGACTAAAGTACTGTGCTGCAAAGAGGGCAGCCCCATTGCAAGCAGGCCCTACAACACCTTTCAAGTTTTTCTTTTTAATAGCTTCTGATAAGCTTAAAACTGTCATCTAGTCACACAGAGTATTTGTTGTGACTGCCACAAACTCCGAGATTTGGTAACGGGGACAGCAAGCCCAGGTTATAAGCTTCTTCATTCTGTGCTGATTGTTATGGAAGATCTGTGCTATGTATGCATCTTCCTAGCTCTAAAGTGACAATGTGCTCTTCATCTTATTCAAATTCAGGACTACTTGATGGTGTTATTCAGGCCTTTAATGAGAATCTCCTCTAGGACTATATTGCTATTTCTCCTATGAGCATCCTGTTGAATCTCCAATGGGGTATTTGCTGAAACTAGGACAGAAGGAAGTTGTTGGCAATGCAGTCAATGCAACAATTTGATGACTGATCCATGATTGGGAAGAGCCTTTGATGCTTGGAAGGAATTTTGGGGTACATTTATGGAAGATCTCCCTTCTATGCCCATTGATGCAAGTTGTGAGCTATTGAGAGCTCAACCCTCCCATCCCAATTGAAGAACTTTCTTCTTCAAGCTCAAAGATTTCTCTCTTGGCTCAGCATTGCAACCATGGAGTTTATTGGAGCATAATGGAGCATCTTGAAGCACTCAAGAAAGGTTGAATCATTGTTTGATTACCATATTCATCAAGCATCATAAGGTACTTGGTTCTTGAACTCTTATTCTCTCAAATCCATCCTCTTACTGAGCCATAACCAATTGCTTGAGAGAATGCAAGAGCTCAAGTAGGCATTAGGAGATAAATTTGATGCTTCTATGTTGTCCAACTCTTCATAGTCATTTTGCCTCACTTTCATTGCATTGGAATAGGTAAATTCATGTTGAAACTCATAGAGGATTATTGCTTCTACTTACCTTAACCAATTGAGTTGTTGTTTCTTGACCGAGCCCCTTGAATTTTTAAAAATCCATTGTATAAGGGTAAGTCAACAGTGAGTCACTGCTTGGTAAGCCCCCACCCTTGATCCCAAATTTCCATTCTATGAATTTCATGAAAAGGTTCAATTCCTACTTCCAAATGCATCTCATACTGGGTGACTAATTAATAAATGTCTGCCATGTATATTCTGGGTGAGGAAAAGCCCGATGCCAGGTGAGGTGGCAAGACAAAAGAGGGGTGACCACCCCTTGCCATCAAAGACCCTGAAGGGGTGCACAACCTAGCCTGGGGAGAACTTTTCCCACTTCCCGATGATTCGGAGCCTAAAGTTGCTTGCAGGTGCAGATACCCACTTGAAGAACTAAGATATTGACTTGGCACTGATGTATGGATGTATTATTGGCTGCAAATGTATGGAAAATACTACTGAGGATGTATTTGCAGGCATGAGAATACATATGAAGTCAATGGCAGTGAATACGATGCTTGGAATGTATGGGAGATGCCTATGCATGGGGAAATTATGCTAAGAGATGTTTATGACATGCTCAATTCTAGAATAAGGGTACTGTAAGCAATTTGCTTGCATTTACAAAGTGTACCTACTCCCAGGAACTGAGGTGCAGGTCTTGCATCATGCCCATAGGTCCTACTAAGGGCCGTGATCAATTTTGGAGCTCTAGTTGGACCCTACAAGATACTTACAGGTCAAAACATGCCTCCTACAGGTGTAGACAAGGTTTTGGACTGTACAATACAATAGTACTTTTCCTATTACAGAATTTTCTGTATAAAACCTAGGAGCACATGCTTATGCTTATTCAAAGAGAACATCCTTAGCTTTGACTTGAACAAAAAATTAGACGAATCGGAGCTTCCTAGCTCAAGTTACGGGCAAAATAGTGCCACGTGGTCTAATGGGACATCATCTAACCATGACAGGGAACAAGGGAAAAACCAAGGCCAATGAAGTTCAGCAACAAATAAGGGATGCGCATGCCTCAAGGCCTGAAACTAACCCTGAGGTGGAAGATGAAGATTACCCTCATGACATGGGGAGCCTCAGCGCGCTCACTAACACCCACAGTTTGCATGAGACAAGGCATGCTGAGAGGCATAGAGAATTGATGTAAGGCATTGGTCAAATGAAGACCACTATGGACACCCTTGCTGCCCAGCTCACTAGGTGGATGGAATTCCAAATGAAAGGGAAGGAACATGAGGATAAGTCGGGTATGTATGCTGAAAGAGTGACTGGCCCATCAGTGAATGCAGCAAATATGAACTCCCAAGGTATTTTGGGGAGAGTGGGCATCCCTAACAACACTTTTGAATAGGGAGATCCTTCACATAGGCAAGAGGAGCCCATGAACAATGCAATGAGGGCTAATTTCCAGCCATCGCAAGGGCCCATGCCATCTATGCAAGTTCAACCATCTTTTGGAAGAAATTACTCTAACAATGGATTATTTTTTGGAAGCCACATGGATCAGCCTCAGTTTGGATATATGGGATAGCTATCTAATCATGAAAGAGAGCTGAGAGACAAGATTATTTTCTCAAAATTCAATGGTCAGTCGTCATCTCCAGCTGAACTCAAAGAGTGGCTTTCCAAGTTTAAGGATTATTTTGAATCTTGCCCCGTAGTAATGACCAAAAGATCCATTTTGCAACCATCCACTTGGAAGGATTTGCACATACATGGTGGAGGTATATTAAAAGAGAAAATCAGCAAGTAAACTCGTGGGAAGCATTCAAGGCACTCATGGTGCAAGTATTTGTCTCGCAAGTGGAAAAGGAAAATCTTGCCCGCCAATGGTATGGACTTGAACAGTGTGGTCTTATTGTTAGAGAATGCACAAATCAGTTCCTCAACCTTACCATGTATGTTGAGTCGATTAGTGATGATGCCAAGTTACAGAAGTATGTGTATGTGTTGAGTGTTGAAATGACTTGTTTTTTGGCTGATTTTTTGTTGTTTTTGAGAGCTGAATGGTTGATTTTATGAGATGATTGATTGATTTAGAAGTGGTTTGAGAGTGTTTTAGATGATAATGATTGTGTTTTGGAAGTTCATGATGTTTGTTGATGATTCTGTGATGTTCTGATAGGTTCTGAATGGTTCTGTATACCTTCTGTTTTGTTCTGTTTTGTTCTGATTGTCTTCTGTAAGGAGGGAAGGAGTATTGATTGATGAAGAATGAGATATTGTGAAAGCTTATTGAATGTTTTGTGAGAGTTTGAAATGGTTTGAGAGTGAGTTATGAGGTTTTGATGACCTTCTGTAACCTTCTGTAGGTCTTCTGTAGAGCTTCTGCTTCTGTTCTGTCTCTGTTCTGTTCTGTACTGTAGCTGTTCTGTAGACTGTTCTGTATGCTTCTGTAAGTGTTCTGTGGAATGTATGTGTGACTTTGGGAAAGTTTTCTAGCCTTGGAAAGAGGTGAATACAAGTGCAAAAGAGCTGAAGGAAGTGGAAGAAGTAGCTGTTAAAGACTCAAGAGAAGACTAAAGTGAAGTGACAGTAGTGAGCTATGAAAGGACACTGTAGTGGCTCTGGTGACTCTTCATATCAGACATACCTCTTGGGAGGGGTATCCACGACCTAAAAGTGATTATTGAGAGTGATTTTGAGAGATTGTAGTGAGGATATGATGTATTATTGATGGAGAGAGAGAGAGAGAGTCAGAGATAGCCAATTCTACTCAAACAGAGTGATTGTATATGAGAGATTGAGAGAGAAGACTATGAAGATATTGAAGATGAATACTATGTGATGTATTTCCATTCAAAGATGGTGTATTCCTTTTATTTCTTTGTTCTATTGATGGATTTTGTGAAGATATTGAAGAATATGGTTGATTCTATTAAAATCCGTGGGAGATCTACATGATGCTGCATGAAGATTTGTTGTGCCTGGTGTTCTTTTCTTCATTGTGATCATATGAAATATGATAAACAAGCTTGTTGATGTTACAAGATAGATTTTCTTGCAAGAGAATTCCCTTTTCTTTGGTGTTCCTCTCGGGGCTCCATGTTTTTGGTGCGCAGCCAGGGAAACTTGCCATCAACAAGCACCAAAAGAGGCTAAAAATGAAGGAAATGGCATTGCCAAGAAGAGAAGAATTCAATGGATGTTTGTAAAGTTCCTTCTTCCAATGAAGAGTTGGAATTTCTCATAATCAAAGCCACTTTCCACAAGAAGTTCATCCCACAATGGCGGAAACACATCACCATTATGATGCATGCTCTATGTGGTGGACAGTTTCCTCTTCCTGTTGAAGCAGCATAAACTTGCATCTTGGTGGCAAACTGTTTGGGAACAAACTGAAGAGTAGAAACAGAGAGGATGACCATCCATGGAAGATTTGGCATTCATTGAAAAGTTTCCAGACAACATCAAGTGGGAGATTGTGAAGAAGCTTCAGGAGTCTTGGTCTGTAGAGGTTCACAAAGACAAGAAGGAAAAGAGTTGGAATTTGTTCGTGGACGCTCAACAGCAAGATACATGGGATGCTTGGTGTACTGATAATCTTCTGTTTGTTCAATTAGCAACCCACTGGAAGTTGGTAGACAGAGTGTTTTTCACAACATACACTGTTGAAACCATCAGAAGCTGGCATTACTATGATGATGGCACCACCACAATGCTCAGACGTATGCATTTTGACACCTTCAGAACCGAATACCTTCCTCTGTGCAGTGGCATGAAAGCAGAATTTAGGGACGTTGAAAAGAAAGAAGTAGAAGAAATGTTGGCCAGAGAGTCCTCCAGAGACTGAAGCCTTCTGTTAACCCTCTGTGGAGCACTAACAACATAGTGGAGCCACACCTCTGATGAATGACGCAATAAAGAGGCAAGCATTGGAACGAGTCCAGAGGTACGTGAGAAGAGAGAAAGCAAGAATCAGAGCCGAGAGCGAGCTCGCAGTAGAAGTCGCCTTTGACGCCCTTGCGGAACTCTTTACAGAAGTCCCAATGGCACATCAAGCCCTTCCTCCTCCTGCTGGAGGTCCACTTCCAAGCCAGATCCGTCCTGGAAATATTGATGACAGGCCAGCGAATGTAGTCCCATTGCCAGTTTTTAAGGGAGAGTACAATGAAGACCCCGATCTTCATGTAGCAGAGTTTATGGTAGCGTGTGTGGCTAACAATGCCAGAACCCCTGAGCATTGGTTGGCAATATTCCCCGCCACTTTCAAGGCCGCGGCGTTTCAGTGGTATGAGAGACAAGCAGCAGGAACTTTTGGCACATGGGACGACCTGAAGTTGGCCTTCCTCACTAAATTCAGGCGTGAAGGTTTTGAAGAGCGGATGAGAGAGGAATTTATGAACCTAAGTCAGTCCTCTGGAGAAAGAGTAGAAGCTTATGTCTCACGAATGGAATCCATCCTGAAGAGATGGACTAACCATAATCTAGATGATGGCATTCAGAAGGGGGTGTTTCTCAGAGGATTACAACCAGAAGTCTGTAAGTTTGTGGAGCTGCAAAGACCAGCCACACTACAAGCTGCAACAGAAGGTGCCAGACTGTACGATGAAGTGGAAGCTAGACTAGCAATGAATACAGGAAGAGGAGTCCTATCTCCTCTGGTGCCAGGAATGATGTATCCACCAAATGCAGTTCCAGGGACTGTTCCCTATCCCTACCAACAGATGCCCCCGGTATCACATTACAGTGCACCAAATCCACAGTGGCCACAATCCATGCCTCAAATGGTGGTTCAACCACAACAACAATGGTCCCAACCAATTTCCTCAACGCCAAATCAACAGCAACAGTGGAACCCTACCAACTGGAGTCAACAACCAACAGTTCAAACAGGAGCACTGAATCAGAACCAGAACAGAGACCCCTCTGTACCAGCCCAACCCGTTTATGCAGTGATTACAGAGACTCCTCAAAACCCTCCTGCCAGTACGTCCGGAGGAGAAAGCTTGAAGGATTATTTATCCAACTCAGTTGCAAACATTAAAAAGGAGTTGATGGATATGATTACAGAGCAACTACAGACGTTGAAAGTGAATACTGCTAGCATATCCAACGTTGCAGGAGCAGGAAGAGATGTGATGCGGTCAAACACTTGGTGTGGTAAGTGTCATCAAGCAGGCTATTTAGCCACTGAATGTACACGAAAACCAACCATTCCTGGGGCCTTCTGTTCCTACTATTTGCGGAAGAACCATACAGAGGACATTTGCTCTCTGAAGGAGATGCATGATAGGAGAAGGAAGGAAGAAGACGCAAGATTCAACTTGCTGGAATCCAAAATGACAACACAAGATATTGGACCCAAGCCTAGAGAGTTTGGTCCTAATTTCGGACCTAGAAGATTTCCTTCTCAGAGTTACAGAGGAAGACAGTCTGGCGGTGGTCAGAGATCAAAAGTGGAATGTTACAGATGCGGAGAAAAGGGACACATTTCACCAAATTGTCCAAATCCTCGAAGGTCAGTGGATTACAAGCCCTTATGCAGTCGATGCAAAGGAGAAGGCCACACTGCAAAAGACTGTCCAAGCCCAGCCCCAGTGAAAAACAGTGCTACTAATAGTCCAGCCAAGGCCCAAGAGCCTACCTCTTATTTAGTGGAATTGGAAGTTGCTGCCATCACGCGTGCAAAGCAGAAGGAACCACCTATCCAGAAAGAAAATAACCCCCCTGCCAGAACAGTGAAGTTCAATCTTCCATCAGAAGAACAGAACAGAACAGAGCCTAACAGTGCCGTACAGAGCCCTACAGTGCCACAGAGAGTTACAGAGACAGTTACAGAGACAGGACCAGAGGTCCAGGATACAGAAGAGGAGGAAGTGCCACAAGTGGCAGAAGAAGTTCCTGTAATTCCTCTGATGGAAGAAAGAGGGAAAATGAAAATGGGTGTTGCCCCATTCCCTAATCGGTTAGAGAAGCCAGTGGATCCTATTAAGGAATACGATCTGGTCAGAGATCTAGATACCTTTAGACCAAACCTCACATTCCGACAATTATTGATGTTGTCTCCCAGTTGCCGGAAAAGATTCAAAAGTATACTGACAAAAAGACGTGGTTTAAGGATTGCTCCCTCAATAGCAACAAAGTCCAACAAGGCTCCAGAGCCTGTAAAAGAAGTGGATGTGGCTAATGCTTTTCTAGATCCGGGTACTCCAGAGACTCGTGTGTGGATAGAAGGCTGCTTCATTGCAAATGCACTGATTGATGGAGGCTCATCAGTGAACATTATGACGGATGTGACAATGAAGGATCTAGGCTTACAAGGTGTGCAACCAACCCAATGGCTCATCAGACTGGCGGATCAGAGTAGAATCAAGCCTTTGGGCATTCTTCCATATGTGAAGACTACAGTGGCTGGAAAAGATTATTGGTTGACCTATTTGGTGGTGAAGCCAAACTCTTATGGTACATCCTATCCTCTGTTACTAGGCAGACCATGGCTTTTTGAAGCCCGAGCAAGGACGGATTGGTTTAAAGGAACTTTGACCTTGGGTAGAGGACCCAATAAAGTGGTGCTGAAACTGTATGGTTCTCAAAAAGGACATGGATCCACCTCCTTGGAATTATCTTCTGATTCCCCTAACGAGGCTACAGATGGAACGTCAGCAGACGAAGATGCTGTAAAACAGATCCTTCCCAAGAAAACAGTGGCACATTCCTTAACAGTGGATACTGTAAGCCGACTTCCAAAAGATGCAAAGCCATTATCAATGGGTGAATACTTCCTACCTGAATCGGGAATGACTTCTGAAATCACTTTTGATAGTGAGATAGAAGCATGGATGTACTGCTCTCCCTGTTACATGGTCACAGCAGGAACAGAAGCAGGAACAGACACAGAAGCAGAAATAGCAGCAGAAGCAGAAGCAGAGACAGAGGCAGGAGAGGAACCAGAGAATCTATTCTTCTGTTACAGAGCTCCTACAGAAGCAGAAGCAGAAGTAGAAGCAGAGACAGAAGCAGACGCAGAGACAGAGACAGAGACAGAAGAGGATGGATATGATATGGACGAAGAAGATTATGAAAGTGAGCCAGAAGAATCTATCCCACTTGAAGAGGATACATTTGAGGGAGAAGTTCCAGAAGCATCAGAAGCCGATGAGCTCATGCTATGGGACAGAATGGCAATGGTACCATTTGGTCTAGTAAATGGATCATCTCATATGCAAAACCTTTATAAGAAATGGATTAAGAAGAGCAAGCCGTCTTTTAAGTGTGGCTCCTGCCGTCCTAACCCATCCTTGCCAAAGAAAGATGATGATGATGCACCGTGCCAACAAACACCAGTCCTACAAACCCAACAGGCATCAGAGGGTCCCTGTTATGTGACGTTCCTGGATATGTCATCATCAGAAGATGAGTCTTCAAGCCAAGAGGTAATTAATTTTGATACCAAACCCGAAACAGCTCTTATCCCATTTCAACATCTCAAGGAGCAACCTAAGTCTCCACCAAAAGAAGAAGTTGGTTCTAGTGGGACATCAGAAGAGGACACCACTCCCTTGAAGGAGTCGGATCTCTACCCAGAAGCAGTCCGCGGGACCTTTATCCGTGAAGTAGAAGGTGAAAGGCAGTTAACCTTTGTGGATGCAGAAGGCACTGAACGCCACTTGAAGGTGGGTAGCAGCCTCCCAGAAGAGGAGTTGTCAACCTTGTACAACTTGTTGAAAGAAAATTTGGACGTGTTTGCATGGTCTTACAAAGACCTAAAGGGGATTGATCCCACAATATGTCAACATCATATTGACTTGGAGCCTGATGCCAAGCCAGTACGGCAACGACAGAGGCGAATGAACCCGAATTATTCCACATTGGTGAAAGTAGAGCTGCTGAAGCTTCTGGAAGCCGAGTTCATCTATCCAGTGGCAAATAGTGAATGGGTTTCACCCATCGTGGTTGTACCCAAGAAGAATGGCAAATTGCGAATATGTGTGGATTTCTGAAAACTTAATTCCAAAACAAAGAAGGATCACTTTCCTATCCCTTTCACAGACCAACTGTTGGACACAGTGGCAGGACATGAACTTTATTCTCTTCTGGATGGATTCAGCGGATACAACCAAGTGCAGATCGCAGAAGAAGACCAGTCCAAAACAACCTTCACCACAGAATGGGGGACCTATGCTTACCGAGTGATGCCATTTGGGCTCTGTAATGCCCCTGCTACTTTCCAACGAGTCATGATGGCTGCATTTCAAAATCATCTGCACGACTTTATTGAAGTATATTTGGATGACTTCTGTGTCTATAGTTTGATCAGTGAACACTGGGAACACCTGGAACAATGCTTTGACCGATGCCGGGAGTATGGGATTTCCCTCAACCCCGACAAATGCATCTTTGGGGTCTCTTCTGGAGTTCTGTTGGGCCACATTGTCTCTACACAAGGGATATCAGCAGACCCTGCAAAGATTGAAAAGATCGCAGCTCTGGCAGCACCCACCAACCTCAAACAGTTGAGGGGATTCTTAGGCCATGTGGGTTACTACAGAAGGTTCATAGCCCATTTTGCGACAAAGGCAACTTCCTTGCACAAGCTTCTGAGGAAAGATGCAGAGTTTACTTGGACGGACGAATGTGACAAAGCCTTTCACACTCTGAAGCAGTGTTTGATAGAAGCACCCATTCTGCAACCTCCTGATTGGACGAAAGAGTTCCATGTACACACTGATGCATCAATTGAAGGCTTAGGTGCTGTCCTCTGCAGAAGGGTTCCTCAAAGCTGGATCAACCGATCTATTATGCAAGCCGAAAAGTCACTGATAGGGAACGGAACTATACAGTGACAGAGCTGGAGTGCTTGGCAATGGTGCTTGCCCGGAGAAGTTTCGCCATTACCTCCTATCTACCCACTTTAAATTTTATGTGGATCATGAGGCCCTATCCTTCCTAATGAACAAAGCGGATGTGAAAGGACGATTGATGAGATGGCTCCTTTTATTCCAGGAGTTCGACTTTGAGGTGATTACTAAGCCCGGTCGTTCCCATGTTCTGGCTGATCATCTGTCGCGTATCCCACAAACTGCAGACGAGGAGCAGGATGATCCAGACCTCCCTGATGCTTCCCTGTTTTTTGTAGAAACTGTAACTCCCTGGTATGTAGACATTGCCAATCTGCTGGCAACCCAACAGTATCCTCCTGGCATTTCTAGTCGGGAAAGGAAGAAGCTCATGTTAGAATCAGCCCCCTACACCCTGCTAGGCGGTGCACTGTACAAGAAAGGCAAAGATGAAGTGCTCAGAAGATGTGTTGCAGGAGATGAGATTGGAATTGTTCTGAAGGCTTGCCATGACGAGCCATGTGGAGGTCACTTTGCAGGAGAAGCTACAGCCAGGAAGGCTCTGCTAGCAGGTTATTGGTGGCCTACCATCCACAAAGATTCCTATGATTACTATAAAAGATGTGATGCTTGTCAAAGAATGGGGAAACCTACCAAGACAAGTGCCATGCCACTGCAACCTATCCTTCCCTTAAAGCCGTTTGAGAAGTGGGGCATTGACTTCGTCGGTCCGATCGATCCTCCTACCAGAAGGAAACAGAACCGATACATCCTCGTATGTACGGATTATGTCACAAAGTGGTGTGAAGCTAAAGCCCTAAAGCGGGACGATGGTAACAGCGTGGCCCTGTTCATGTACGAGAATATCATTACCCGTTTTGGCAGTCCCTTAGAGCTGGTAAGTGACAGAGGCACTCATTTCCTTAACAAAGTCATGGAAGAGTTGACAGAGTTGTATAAGACCGCCATCACAAGTCCACTCCTTATTACCCCAGAGCCAACGGCCAAGTCGAAGTCACCAATCGCATCCTCTACTCGATTCTGACAAGAACAATTGCTGCACATCGTCGTGATTGGAATGATCGACTTACAGAGGCCCTCTGGGCGTACAGAACCTCCCATAAAGTAGCAACAGGACAAACACCCTTCCAGCTGGTGTATGGTACAGAAGCTGTTTTTCCTGTTGAACTAGAATTACCCTCTTTGAGAGTGGCTATCAAAGAGCGTTTGGGAGATGATGATTCACTGCAACGCCGTCTCCTACATTTGGACTGTTTGGACGAAATTCGTCGGATGGCTCTACAGTGCATGGAAGCCACGCAAGCCCGACGTAAGGCTTACCATGACAGTTTCATCAAGCACAAAGAGTTCAAAGAAGGTGATTTGGTCCTAGCCTATGATTCACGCTTTGGCAAGTTTCCTGGCAAGCTCCAACAGCGGTGGATGGGCCCCTATAAAGTACTTGCAGTCAACCTTAATGGTTCTGTCCAAGTGCAGACCGTTGATGCCTCTGATGATCCCTTTCTGATCAACGGATATCGCTTGAAGAAGTACTTCCCTCCTTGGGGATCTTGACAATTATGGACACTTGATCCTTTCCCTCGTTGGCGCGGCACTGTACTTGTTATGATGCTACTTCTGATAGCCATTCTTCAATCACTCCTGATGAAGTGGACACAACCCTCTGTCCCCTCAAAACCCCCTTCCAGCCTTGATTTCTTATCCTCTATTTTCCACCAGCGACAGTGGCGAGGTGGGTTCTGACAAATGGTCTCTCTACCATTCCCTTGCTCAATATTGAAAAGAAAAAAACAAAAAAACATATCGGTCATGGGAGAAAAGGACTTAGGTCCCTGTCATGCCGACCTCTTCTTCGAGAAAAGGTGGAAACACCCTCGGGAATAGGGGAAAATAAGAAAAAAGAAAAAAAAAACCAACGAAGAAAGAAAGAAAAAACAAACAAACAAATCTGTTATGAGAGAAAAGGAAGCAATTCTCTGTCATAGCAGGCCTCGTTCCAAGAAAAGGTGATAAACACCCTTGGGCGAGAAGCTGGCTGTGGAAAAGGTGGTAACACCCAGCAGTCCAGAAAGTGGATTCATTAATTGATATCCCTAGGATCCAATTCCGACGCTACCTCCCTTAGTATGCTGTGTCCTGGGTCTCTCTGCAAAGCGACTACCTGTCCTCTAGTAGACGCTATGTTCCTGTCCAATACAACGTTCGATTTGATGGCTACCTCTCGGGGTACGCCTCTTCAACAACTGATGACGCGATCTTCATCGACAAACAACAGAGTGCTGTGAGCTTTCATCCTAACCGGATGGGGAAGTGAGTATGGTTGCCCTCTGTATCTATCAACAAAGAGTGAGACAGAGGGTGGGGTGAGAGACCAGTCTTTTCCTTTTAAATCGAATGAGAGGTGAGAAGTGTGAATGAAGTGTTGCACGCACGGGATGGGCCTCTCAATGCACAAAGCACAATTTGTTTATGTGCACTGCACCATAAGGCTCCCTTGCCTTCCTTCTCGCACCGTATGCCGGCACAGGGCGGGATGCACTGTTGCACCATCAAACGCGCACAAGGCACACACCCTTTGCACAAGTGACTGTGAGGATTACATCAATGGGTTTCAGGAAAAGGCTGCCCTCCTGTATCTATCCACAGAGCGTGAGACAGAGGGTGGGTTGAGTGTGACTGGAGTTTCTTCAATCAATTACCGAGAGGTGAGATTGAGGGACGTTACGACACTTGGAGTCAGGTATGTTCCACTTTCCCTATGCACCCACGGGATGGGTTTTTACCATCAACACAAGACACGTCACCCTGTTCTGTACACGGCACTGTAAGGCTCCCTTGCCTTTCTTCTTGCACCTATGCCAGACGGGTTGGACGCACTAATGCACCATCAACTGTGCACCCTGGCATACTCCTTTCTGCACCATTCCCCCTTGTCGATTCCTCAACCGGGTATGAGATATGGATTTTAATCATGCTTCCTCGAGTGATATTAGTCATGGGGCGAGTGACTGTTCTTTCATTTCAATTGAGTGATTGTGAGTTGAGTGTAGTATCCCTCATCATCGACGAATTTCCTGCGATTCCTTCCATCAGTTACCTCCCTGGGTGTTGCCGCGTGGTCCCTGCCATGACGATCGTGTGCCGAGAAGATGCCTTGGTCCCTCCAGCACCGACAACAACATTGGACGTGCCATCGACACTCCACCTTGATTCTTGACGAAACGGGCCAAGTTTTTCTAACCCTACACTTTGGTTTCTTTGTGCCGGTCATGTTTTAAGTGTGGGGACGTTAGTGGATGGTCTATGGCGTGGTCCTAGGTCCCTGTTGCTCGGTTAACCCTATCCGTTAAGGTCTTAAGTGTGGGGACGCGTCCCTGCGCGTCCATGTTGCATACCCCTCTGCATATGCCTTAACCTGTTCATGCATGCATACCATGCCTTACTTTTACCCTAATGGGATCCCTTCCCACCCTTCCGGTTATGTTCCACCCACCCTTGGGGCTATTCCCTTGCAGTTTTCCTTCATTCCCTGATTATGAGGTTTTTCCATGAGAATGTACCCGACGTTCACCAAAATCCAAATCCAACCTTATAGCCCTGTTCCCCCCATTGAACTGATCATTTTTTCTTTTTACCTACCCCTATTCCGGTGCACGGTTTTTGAGTTATTAATTTTTGAAGTATTTTGCGTAATTTAGTCGGTTTTCCATGTGAACGCGCTTTTCTTGCTTCGGAACCATGATCTGATGTCATAGCCCTGACCAGCGCTTTTCCCCTGACATTTTTCCTTTTTATTCCGCATCATTTCGATACATGGTTTGTCCGTTATTAATTTTCCGGTTTTTTAAGACTTTTTCGTGTGTATTTTTGACATTTTTCCATGTGAACCTGCCCTATTTGCATCGGAATTCCAATTTGATTTGACAAGCGTGTCCCCTGTGCCTTCCCCCACCTTTTTCCTTTTTCCTCCACCCCTTTTCGACTTCTGGATTTTTACTTATTAAATTTTAAATGACTTTTCGGGAGTATTTTTGGAGTTTTTCACATGTGAACCCCTCTTACTTCCACCGGAACTGCGGTTTAACGTGATAACCCTATGCCACCCCTTCCTGCGGACATTTTTCCTTCTTACTGCATGTCATTCCGGTGAATGGGTTGTCCGCTATTAATTTCCGATCCCATTTTCGAGTTTGTTTTTTTGGGTTTTTCCCATGTGAACACATCTTATCTCAGTCGTAATTATGTTTTGATGTGATAGGATTGTCGGGCACATCTTTCTGCATAGTTTTCCTTTTTTTTGCACTTCATTCCGATGCACGGATCTTTCGATATTAATTTTTAAATTGCGTTTTTTGTTCGTTTTTTGTGTTTTTTCCACGTGACCACCCTTTACCCCTCCCGAAACCCCCGTCCCGTATTTTCCTTGTTTTTTCCCTGTCGTCCTGCCCACTTTTCGTTTTTACGCTATTTCGTTTTGACGTCCGGATTGGGAGTTATTAATTTTTCTTTCTTTTTACGTTTTTTCTCGCGCCCGTTTTGCGCATGAACGCGCGTTTTCGATTTTACGAGTCTCCACGCGCCCCGGTCGTGTCCGCGTAACCCGTACCGTCTTCCCCGCGCCATTTCAATCCCGTCACGGTAAATTTTTTTACCCCGCCCTGCGCACGCGCGCGGGACGGGGGTATGCGCCCTTGCCCCCCACCTCTTCCCCCCACCTGCCCACCCCATGGCCCCCCCCCATGTGCCCCCCACCCCTTCCCCCCACCTGCCCACCCCATGGCCCCCCCCCATGGGCCCCCCACCCCTTCCCCCCAACTACCCACCCCTTCCCCCCAACCGCCCTTCTCCCTTTCTTTCTCTCTCCCTTTCTTTCTCTCTCTCCTCTTGCGTGCTGCTCCCCCCGCCGCCACTCCTGCTCCCCGCCATCTCTGCCCCAGCACCCCCCCCGCCATTTCTGCCCCCCCCCCGCCTTCCCCTCTCCGCAGTCTCCTTCTCCCTCCCCCAGCCTCCCGCCTTCCTCTCCCCACAGCCTCCTTCCTCCTACCCCCCGCATTCCGCCTCCTCGCCTTCCTCCTACCCCCCTGCCCTCCTGCTTCTTCACCTCCCTCCTTTTCCCTGCGCCCCCCCGTCCGCCTCCTTCTCAGCATCCTCCCCTCCTTCCTCCCACCCCCGCCCCCGTCCGCCTTCTTCGCCTCCCTCCTGCCCCCCGCCATTCCGCTCCCCCCCGCCATTCTTCTCCTCCCTGCGCCCACCGCAGCGACCTCCTCTCCCCGCAGCCTCCTCCTCCCTCGCCTTTTCCTCCCTCCCCCCAGCCCAGCGTGCCTCGCCTCCCACCCGCCCTTCTGCCTCCCGCCCGCGACGTCCGCCGCCCCTCCTCTTCCCCTCCATCCCCTGCCCGAGCCGCCCTCGTCCTCCACTGCAGTGCCGCCGAGCCCCTGCCCCTTCGCTGTCTTCACCTGTCGAGCGCGCTGCCTCGCCTGCCCCGCCTTCGTCCCGCCACGGTACCCTGCTTCCCCCGCCTCCTGCGCCTCTGTCCTGCCGCCTGCCACGTGCCCTACCATTCCCACCCCCCTCCAAGCCCCCCTTCACCCCCGGGCACACCAAATTCACACCTAACCCCCACTAACCCCCTTTCCCACCCCACTAAACTCACCCCCCCCACTACCCCCCCACTAACCCCCTTTCCCACCCCACTAAACTCACCCCCCCCCCCCCCCCCCCCACTACCCCCCCACTAACCCCCTTTCCCACCCACTAACCCACCCCCTACTAGCCCCCCTTTCCCCCCACCGTTCCCAACCCGCTGAACCCCTCTACCTACACTCCCCTTCCCCCTTTGCAACCAGAACCGCAACCCACTACACCTCCCTCTAAGCCACCACCGCAACCCCCTCCATCAACCCCAGTCCCACCTGCAACCACCCTTGAGCTATCGACACGCGTGCGGGTGTGTACGCGCTTGTGGTTGATCGTGCGGTTGTTCGTGCGCGAGTGCGAGATTTTGATCATCGGTTGCTGACCACGCAGCTGCCACGCAGCCTGTTGCTGGGTATTTTTCCCACATTTTTCATTACCACATCCGTAACTCCTTTTTTCCATTTAAATAACAACTAAAAAACACACAAAAACATTGAAAAATATAAATAAATCATTAAAAAACCACTTTATATTCTGCAAAATTACAGAAAATCTAGAAACCTTTCCTTTTATTTTTGCAATCCATGGCCCTCTTTTTCTCAACCTTTAAATTTCCGCAAAAAATATTTTTGCCTATTTTAAAATTCCAAAATCTTTCAACATACCCAAAAATATGCTAAAAATTCATTTAACATGCTAAAAATTTTCAAATTAATTTCTGAAAAATTCCTAACCCTTCCCTTCACATTTTTATTTATTTTTGGTATCTTTTTCTTAGCTATCATAATATTTAATTTTCCCCCTAAATTCCTTAAAAATACACTACAATAATCAGTCAAACCTTTTTCCTTCAACACACCAACTAACCGTATCGAGAAAAAATATCCAGATATTTTTGGATAGCGGAGAAGCGCATTCTTTGCATTTTCATACACCCACTACCAGGTATTGCCCTTTTTATTTGTTTAAAAATAAAAAACAACATAAAACATACACACAAGCTACCCCAAAACCCACGGTTAATATTTAAAAAAAAAAACAAAACAACCAGAAAAAAAAAACACACAAACCAACAAACCAATATTTAACCTAAATCAAACCTAACTACCATCATGGCACGCGCATTCGTGCTCAACACACATACTTTTTAATTAAAATCAACCAGCCGTTCACTTAGCACGTGCTACGTGCGCTAAAGAGGCACTTTAATTTTTTTTAATAAAATGAACCAGCCGTCACATGTGCACGCGCTGGCAAAAAAGCGCTCCACATCACCTTAATTTATAATTAATGAATTGCATTTAGAGACCCAGTCGGGAATCGAAGTCCGGGAATCGAATAACTGCACCGTTTTAACGTAATAATTGGTAAATAAATTTATAATAAGGAACCGCCGTTTTCTTGTTAAGGTTTATCACCTAATAAAAATTCACCCATTTTTAATAATTGATTAAAATCAACCCTTCATTAAATTAATTCCCCCCTCACTGCACTTAATTCCCCTTTTTAATGAAGCGTTTCGTGGGATGGGTATGCGCAGTCATTAGTGTTATTTTCCATGGTCCGGTCTTGGTTCTATCACAGATGTCGTATTGATATGTGTCGGATATGGTATGGTTTTGGTTTCCTGTCTTAGTTACGGTTACGAGTACGGTATGCAGTTTTTTTTCTTTTATTGCCTGATACGGGGTTCAGGGTGTTTGTCTGATGCATCGCATGAAGCTTTCGGTCGCATTTGTCTCAAGGTCATGGCAAATTTTTTCTAGGATGTGGTTTGCTTGGGGTTAGTAGGTCGAGTCACATTTTATTGGTAATTCTCTTATCCTTGTTTTTTTTTTGTATGTTGCTTTGTAGGCATTCTCCTTGATTGTCTGTGTTTGTGGTGTGTGTATAACCATCTGAATGGCGCCTTCTCATGCTCCTCCCCCTATCCAGTACGTCCCATTAGTTAGTAGGGATTACTCATCCCTACTTACTTTTGAGCCCCTCACGAAGGCGGGACTTGCTGCTTTTGTGGCCACTCCTTTTCCATTGCTTCCAGAGGATCCGTCCTTATGTGATGAGTTCCTGGCCTCTTATAGCAAGACACAGTCCAAGGCATGTCTATGACTTTGACATCTCGCGGCTTAGGGAAGGCTCTGTCTCTTCCCTTCAAAGGAGAACCTTTTGTGACCACTCGTCAGCTCTTCTCTAATGAAGAGATTCTCAAGCTGTTGCAAAAGCAGACAAGGGAAGTCCTTGATGTTAAGAAAGTGATAAACTCTTCAGGAGTTTCGTTTTCTATGATTACTGATCCCGTATGGAAGACGATGTGTCAGTTCCTTCAGGACAGGTTTATGCCTGCCAAAACGCCATCCCACTATTTGTCCAAAGAGCTTTTCACAGCTTCCAGGACGGTGCTAAAAGGAGTTGCTATTGATTGGAGCACTTACCTCCTTACTAAAATGGATCGGCATTTTGTTAAAGTCACCAGGGGTAATGTTACCAATGTTACCTACGGATCATATTTGTCTGCCTTCTTGGCCTATTCAGGTTTACAGAAGACTGTACCTCCACCTCCTCCATCAGATCCAGTACCTCCTCCTCCACCTTCAGAAGAGTCAGCACCCATTGACATTGAGGATGATGATTCTCTGCCTCCCCTGGTCATACAGCGCAAACGCTTGAAGAGGGTAGCGGATAAAGCCCCTGCTGTACTTCCCTCAGTGCCTATCCCTGCTACTTCTAGCAGTGAACTCCCTGGGTATCTCACTTGCAATAACCTGTTCAGAGCACATCGAGAAGGATCCTTGGAGATCTCAGTTCCTTCCCTGAACAGTCTCGTTTCAGGAGATGCCATTCCTTTCCTCTGCAAGGATATTCAAAGTTCCATTGAGTTGTCAGTGATAGCCTGTGTTCAACAGCTGTACGCATCTTTCTATGAGGAGCTCATGCAGTCCAAAGACCAGTTGCATAAGGCAACATCTCAGTTAGCTTCTGCTAAGGATACCCTAGCAGATCTATTTAAGCAAATGGAACAGCAAACCCAACTGGTTGCCACTCAAAGCGATGAGATTTCTTCATTGAAGACCCAGTTATTCGAGGCTCAGTCACAGGTTACTAGCCTTTCAGCAGAGAAGGAGAGGATGTCCAGCGAAGCGAAAGAATTCCAAGTTCTTTTAGATGACAAGCTTTCAGCTTTACAGATGGCTAATGACACAGTGGCCAACCAAGCCTCCCAAATCCAGCAGTTGCAAGATCAGCTTGCAAAGTCCCGCTCTGTTCCTCCAAGCCCTCCTGTTCCATTAATTTCTTCTCTTTCCCAGCAGGACTTGGCTGCCCTACAGAGACATGCTACTTTGTGCCCTCTATTCCAAGACAAAGTGGAAAGATTGCAGTCCAGAATGGACTTGTTATGGTCTACCTTTGAGCAGTTTCAGGAATATGTCTTATCAGACCATTCTTTCTTTGTCCACTACCACTTACAGAAGTTGGTCTTCTATATGAAGCTTTCCACAATGGATTTACCTTTTCCAAAGGATGGCTGGAGTGGGGCTTGGTCTGCTGAGTTGTTGACAGAGGTAGTCAGAATGGTCTTTGAAGATTCTGTCACGCCAGATACCATGTTGATGTCATACATGTATCTACGAGGAGACTTGTTAATTCCAGATGAGGTAGATATGGCATGGTATGTGGGGGATGTGGCCTTACAGGTTGTTTTATATGTCAATCATTTGGAGTTGCGCATAGCTGACATGTTCCAAAGTTATTCCTCCAAAGTAGCTGATTGTCATGATAATTCGTGGCATCCCATGATTGATTCAGTGGTCCTAAATCAAAGACAAAACACAGCTCCTACCTTTGCCCAGAGTACTAACCAACTGAGGATGGATCTCTTAACCTATCTTTCCAAACATAATCCATTTGATGCTACCTTCTTTGATACCTATCATAGACGATCTCTCTTAGGACCTTATGTTCTTACCCTCCTCTATTACCAACAATTGGCTCACCGCTATGCTATATATTTTTCCCTTTGTCAACCTAATTCCACAGTAATTTTACCCCTTCTTTTCCAACCTTCAAATTTCCCTCAAATTCCTATTTTCACTTACTGTTCCTTTATTGAGGATAGGGTATTTTCCCCTTCTCCACCCTGTTCTTCACCCCTCATAAATGTACCCTCCACATTTCCTATTTATCAGTTAACACCGTTCCTTAGTGATTCCTTACAAATTTCTGCCACTCATTCTTTAACCTTTTCTTCCTTTTATGAATTTTCCTATCCTTCCCTACATCCACTTTCCCTTATTCCATTACCCTCTCCTAACACTTCCATATCTCAACCACCTCAGTTGGTTAGTGACTGTGACGGTTTTGACACTCAGATTTCCAGAAGAAGGGGATGGAGTTCGGATGATTGCCTTACAGGACCGCAGATTAATTGGCCAGTAATTCCAGGGGAATGGACAGCTTCTAGTCAAGCTTATCAAAACTATGTTCATTTTGCCCAACAGTATTCACAGTCTGCAGATCCCTCAGTGAGATTAACTGCTCACTTTGCTTGGTACCTGGCGTATATGCATAGGCACTCTCATACTGATTCAAAGCCTATTCCAAAGTTGTGCATGAATGTCAATGTAAGCATTGATTCCCAACAGCTGGAGATACTGTATTTTCATGCCCTCTGTTTACCGAGCAGATACTTGGTCCTGTTGGAAAGGATGTGCTGTCTCCAATTTTTTCAAAATCCTCCTAAAAACTTTGTAGATGAATCCTTATCTATGGATCGATTCCGACAACATCAATCTTTTAAGAGGGATCATCTTCATTGATGCCTTTCCAATGTATGGTGGAAGCTTTCTAATGAACACCTCTCTTTTTGAAGAAGTCATTCAGATGGTTGTGTTGTGTATTAGTGTTTGTGTTGTGAGTTCATGTATGTCAAACGAACGTGGTGGTTTCCTATTGGATTTCGTGTACGAGCTATGTTTTGGAGATTTGTAGAGATGGGGTCGTGGTTGGAGAGTTGAAGCTGATGCTGATGAAGAAGAAGCAAACTTTTATATCCTTTACAAATTTGTGGTGATTTTTAGTTTGATAAGAGGTGTTAATTTCAAAAGAGTTTTCCTTTCTTTATATTTTCTATATCAGAAACAGGTTATAAGTTGGGGTCGTGGTGGATGGATTCTTTTTGCAAAGATATTGAAGATCAAAGTTGAGCTTTTCCTTGAACTTGTATTCCCTTTTTCCTGGGTCGCGAGGACGCTTCCTTATTGAGTGTGGGGATATGTTGAGTGTTGAAATGACTTGTTTTTTGGCTGATTTTTTGTTGTTTTTGAGAGCTGAATGGTTGATTTTATGAGATGATTGATTGATTTAGAAGTGGTTTGAGAGTGTTTTAGATGATAATGATTGTGTTTTGGAAGTTCATGATGTTTGTTGATGATTCTGTGATGTTCTGATAGGTTCTGAATGGTTCTGTATACCTTCTGTTTTGTTCTGTTTTGGTCTGTTTTGTTCTGATTGTCTTCTGTAAGGAGGGAAGGAGTATTGATTGATGAAGAATGAGATATTGTGAAAGCTTATTGAATGTTTTGTGAGAGTTTGAAATGGTTTGAGAGTGAGTTATGAGGTTTTGATGACCTTTTGTAACCTTCTGTAGGTCTTCTGTAGAGCTTCTACTTCTGTTCTGTCTCTGTTCTGTTTTGTACTGTAGCTGTTCTGTAGACTGTTCTGTATGCTTCTGTAAGTGTTCTGTGGAATGTATGTGTTCTAGCCTTGGAAAGAGGTAAATACAAGTGCAAAAGAGCTGAAGGAAGTGGAAGAAGTAGCTGTTAAAGACTCAAGAGAAGACTAAAGTGAAGTGACAGTAGTGAGCTATGAAAGGACACTGTAGTGGCTCTGGTGACTCTTCATATCAGACATACCTCTTGGGAGGGGTATCCACGACCTAAGAGTGATTATTGAGAGTGATTTTGAGAGATTGTAGTGAGGATATGATGTATTATTGATGGAGAGAGAGAGAGAGAGTCAGAGATAGCCAATTATACTCAAACAGAGTGATTGTATATGAGAGATTGAGAGAGAAGACTATGAAGATATTGAAGATGAATACTATGTGATGTATTTCCATTCAAAGATGGTGTATTCCTTTGATTTCTTTGTTCTATTGATGGATTTTGTGAAGATATTGAAGAATATGGTTGATTCTATTAAAATCCGTGGGAGATCTACATGATGCTGCATGAAGATTTGTTGTGCCTGGTGTTCTTTTCTTCATTGTGATCATATGAAATATGATAAACAAGCTTGTTGATGTTACAAGATAGATTTTCTTGCAAGAGAATTCCCTTTTCCTTGGTGTTCCTCTCAGGGCTCCAGTATGGGCTGGATCCCCAACTCTCAGCTGATGTTTCAGCTCAAAATCCATCGGATTTTTTCAAAGCTATTGAATTGGCTGAGAGGTACTCTCGTAAGTATCGTTGGGATGCTTCATTTCAACATGGATAGCAAAGAGGGGTATCTCAGTCAGTGTTTGGGCAGCAAAGAGGGCCTATGCAGTCATATTTTGGGTAGCAAAGAGGTGCTGTAAGGCCGGGATAGTTTGGGGCAAGTTATGGTGGTGGTAATGTGCCATTTGGCACTCCTAAGATCCCCACATAACCCACTTTTAACGCATCAAGACCACAAAGTAATTTAAGGACAACAAACAGCCTGAGAATGGATAATAGGCAAGGGGACAACAAAATAAAAATGCTTCAGCCTTTGGCAGTCCAAAGTCCATTCCCATGGATTTGTATAAAGAAAGAAAGGAAAAAGGGCTTTGTTTCAAGTGTGGCAAGAAGTATATAGCTGATCATGCCTCAAAATGTGCTTTTAGAAATGCTAAGACACGGTTGGTATTTAAGGACTCAGAGGAGGACCTTGAGGATGCACATGCTTTTATGATGACTGCTGAAACGGATGATGCTGATGAAGAGTTTGGTCAAGAAGAGTTCTTTGACTATGCTGACTCTTTTCCTTTTGACCCCGGTGGTCATGTATCATGGGATATGGGTGGAAAGCATGAACCACATGCTGAAATACATGTTGCCATTGTTTATACCATATCTATGGATGCTTGGACAGGATCCAAAAGCCCTAATACATTGCATATTAAGGGAAAAATTCATGGGAAGAATGTGTTTATACTTGTAGACAGTGGTAGCACTCATAGTTTCATTAATAGAGCAGTCATGGACAGGCTGAAGTGTTTTCCCATTGATTTACAACACCCATTGAAGGTGCAAGTTTCCAATGGGGATGAAGAAATTAGCACGCAAGTATGCCATGCTGTTCATTTTCAACTTGCTGAATATTTTGGACAGCAAATGGATTTAATTGCATTGGAAATGGGGCCTATAGATGTTGTCTTGGGTTGTGATTGGCTAAAAACTTTGGGCACTATAACCATGGATTTTTTCCTTGCTATACATGGAGTTTATCAATGCGGGACAACTCATTCACTTGTAGGGAATTCAAAATAACAGTGAATTTCAGCTCATTACCAGCAAAAAACTCAAGAAAGAGTTCAAGAAATGGTCCCAAATCTTTATATTTTAGTTAAAAAAAGAAAATTCAGATTAGTCCACTAAAACAGTAAATAATTCACCATTGAGAGATCTTTTAGAAGAGTACAAGGACCTCATCCAAGTACCTACAGCACTACCCCCTAATAGGGTGGTTGATCATCCCATAGATCTGGAGCCTCAGTCAAAGCCTGTGAACAAGCCACCTTACAGATTATCTAGGTGTGGAAGAGAAGAAGTTGCCAAATAGGTCAAAGAATTATTGGACATGGGATTTATTAAGCCTAGTTCTTCACCATATGCTTCCCCGGTGTTATTGGTCAAAAAGAAGGATGGATCTTTCAAGATGTGCATAGACTACAGGGATCGTAATAAGATCATCGTGAAGAACATGTACCCCATTCCACGCATTGATGACTTGCTAGATGAGCTCAAGGGGGCTAAGTACTTTACAAAGATAGATTTGAGGTTAGGCTACCACCAGATCCACATGAGGGTAGGGGATGAGGTCAAAACAACATTTCGGACTGATCAAGGACTTTATCATTTCTTGGTTATGCCTTTCGGGGTTAACTAATGCACGGGCCACCTTTTAGAGCTTAATGAATAAAATACTTCAACCCTTTCTTTTTAGATTTGTGTTGGTTTTCTTTGATGACATCCTCATCTATTATAGATCAGTGAAGGATCACCTTTGGCATATGAGGTAGGTGTTTGACATATTGAGGCAGCATAGACTCTTTGCCAAGGAGACAAAACGTTCTTTCATGCAAACAGAAGTGGAATACTTGGGGCACATTGTCAGTGAAGAGGGAATTAGGATTGATCCTAAGAAAGTGCAGTGTATAAAAGATTGGCCCACACCTGCAAATACCACTTCACTTAGAGGATTCCTTGGACTCTCATCATTTTATCGCAGATTCATTCGGCATTACGCCACTATTGCATCTCCCTTGACGGATAGGCTTAAGAAAGAAGCCTTTTTTTGGGATGCCATAGTTGATAAGAGCTTTGATCAACTCAAGAAATTGCTTACCTCACCTCCCATCTTGGTTTGCCTAGATTTTTCAAAAGAATTTACCATTCAGTGTGATGCCAGTGGCAGAGGCATAGGGGTTGTATTGTTACAGGAGCATGGGGTTATAGCATTTAAGAGCCGCAAACTTGCTGAAAATGAGATGACCATGAATGTATATGACTAAGAGATGCTGGCCATCCTTCATGCCATTAAGAAATGGCACCACTACTTGTATGGCAGCAACAAATTTAGGGTCAAGAGTGACCATAGGGTCCTCAAGTGAAGGGGAGCTACAAGCTCTACCCCGAGACCTACGGACCGCTTATTGATCAAGCGTTTCAAGCTGAGCGGCCATGGCTACCTCTCACATAGCCGACACGCCATGCCTACCTTACGAGTGTAGTGAGCTTACCTTGATGCTCGATCGAGTGCCCTCCTCTCTGTTGCACACCGGTAGCTCCACGATCCTTGTGGCAAGCTCAAGCAAACTCAATCCCTCTCCCATGAGCTCCATCATTCATAGCCACGCGCGAGACAAGAGAAGATAAGATAAGAGAAGAAGATGGAGAGAGGAGATGGAGAGCTTCTTCTCCACAATCCCTCACTCTCACACACTCACTCCCTCACCCTCTCACACTCCCTCACTCCCTTTCTCAAGCACAAGCAAGAAGGCAAGAAACAAGAGAAGAAGAAGAAGAAGCTTTAGCCACACACAAGAATGAGCTTCTCATTCACTTTTGAACTTTATATACATGCCCTCCCTTCTTTGGGCGGTCATTCCCTTTTTTACATGGCCGGCCATTGGCCTAAGCCCATTTCTCATTTCCCACCATTCTAATTTATCCTATTCCCAACTAATGCATACAATTTTCACAGGAGCGAGCCTGGCACTCTTTTACAAGGATTCGGGAGCGCTTCCACATTTAATGGTGCACTTTTTACTCTTTTTCTTTCTCAAGGCAACACTGAGACTTTTTGGGGGTCGTGCCCGAACAATTAAATTTTTCAGGGTCTGGTTACCGATCAAGGCACCTTTTCCTTCTTTTATCCTGCGCCTTTTTTGCTATTTCCTTTTTTCCATTTTTCCACTCCTCTACTCCATTTTCCCGCTCCTCTGTGCTGCGGTAAACACGGTAAACATTACCCCCCTCCTAGCCAAGTGTGGGGATCGTGCCCGAACATTTAAATTTTTCAGGGTCTGGTTACCGGTCAAGGTGCCTTTTCCTTCTTTTATCCTGCGCATTTTTTGCTATTTCCTTTTTTCCATTTTTCCGCTCCTCTGCTCCATTTTCCTGCTCCTCTGTGCTACAGTAAACACGGTAAACATCAAGTATTTCCTATCTCAATCTAATCTTACCCCCAAACAATACAGATGGGTAGCTACATTGTAGAACTATGACTTTGACATTACATATACGCGGGGAAAAGACAATGTAGTCAAAACTCTCCATATCAGCTTAAGAATGGTCTCTTATGGTTTCAGGGTAGGATTGCCATCCCATACACTTCTCCATTCAAGCAAAAGATCATGCAAGAGATGCATTCCTCACCTAGCTGGTCATTTGGGCATATTTAAAACCTATGACAAGATTGCTAAAAGCTTTCATTGGAAGGGCCTATGGAAGGATGTAAAAGATTTTGTCTTGAGCTATGTGCCATGTCAACAAAATAAGGACAACACCTTAAAACCAATTGGTTTACTGCAGCCATTGCCTATACTCAATTTCATTCCTACAAAGACTCAAGTAGCCAGCCAATTCATGGAAACATGTTTTCAGATTACATGGCCTACCACATACCATTGTGCATGATCGGGATGCTAAGTTCATGAGTAACTTTTGGCAGGCAGTTTTCAGCTCTATGGGCACTCAGTTAGCCCCTTCCACTGCTTACCATCCACAAACCGATGGCCAGATAGAGAGGGTTAACAAGTGGTTGGAAACTTACTTGAAGTATTTCTATTATGATATAGAGCATGCTTGGGACTCATGGTTGCATTTGGTTGAGTTTGCCTATAATAACTCTACACACTCTAGCATTGGAGTTTCACCTTTTGAGGCATTGTACGGCTATAAGGTGCCCTTTCCCACGTTTATCTTCAATGATAAAATAAACCCACAAAGCAAGGAGGAGTTGGATAGAATGCAGGCCTTACTTTAGTAGTGTAAAGTCAACTTGAAGAAAGCTCAGGATCAAATGAAGCTTTATGCTAATGACAAAAGAAGGGATGTTGAGTTCCAAAAAGGGGATTTGGTGCTTTTGAAGGTGCCCAAGTCCAGATATGCCACCCTTAAGGATGGGTCTCATAGGTTCTATGGGCCATACCAGGTTGTCAAAAGAGTGGGAGACTTGGCATATCGATTGGCATTGCCCCCATCTATGAAGATTCATAATGTCTTCCATGTGAGTCAATTGAAGCCCTTCATTGGATCATCAGTGGATTATGTTGAGGAGCTACCATCGATAGATGAAGAAGGAATCATTCAATACATACCCGAGCAAGTCATAGGACAAAGGAAAAAGAAGCTTCGCTCTCGCTCCATCATGGAATACTTGATTAAGTGTCCAGGTTTACTACTTGAGGAGGCTTCTTGGAGGCCAGCTTCAGTTTTGGAAGAGTTTCCATACCTAATAGAAGCAAATTTGGCTGAAATCTAGCTAGCTATGGCCCTATTTTCTCTCAGACTGACTACAAGAAGCTCTTTGTTTCAAAGCAGATTTTATTCTGTACTATGGAGAACAATAGACATCATACATGGGCTAAAAGTACTCCTTAAGAGCTTCGTTTTGATATATGGCACACCCCGATCGGAGTCTCTTACAGAAAGTTATGACAGATTTACTACAGCAAGGTCTTGTAGTAAACAATTTGTTGTCCACTGTCTGCAGCTCGCATTTACTCAAGATACTTGGGTCAAAACTCACTTTTATAGTTCCCCAATAAGGCCTATGTATCATACATACCCCAATGACCCATCATATGCAATAATACATCTTCATTCATTTGTATACCCTTGCCCAAATTGTTTTTTAGGGCAAAAACCTTCGGGTGGGGTTGGAATGTAAGAGAAGGGGATTTAATAATGGGAAAATACTAACTACACTGGTATTTAAGGTGTTAGAGACTTGATTTTTGACAATCAAAATATAATACAAGTCTCCTTTCATCTTCACTTCTCTCTCTCCAAGCTTTCATGGCTTCTTCCTCTCTCTTTCTGTCTTTCTCTCTCCTCTCACCCTCTTTCTCTCTCTTCTTGTAGTCTTTCTCTCTCTTCTACTCTCTCTCTCTTCTTCTTCTCTCTCTCTTGTCCTCTTTATGACAGAGTGGTCCAATGTGCAAGGATGGTAAGCCAATTGGTACGCCTTTACCTTCTCATGTGAAAGTGAGTCAGGCCAATTTTCTCCTAGTTAGATGATGAGAGAGCCAAGATAGCCAAGATATTGTATGCATCCATAGTAGGCAGCTTGATGTATACCATGATAGTCACTAGGCTTGAAATAGCATTTGTAGTGGGAGTTGTAGCTTGTTATATGGTGATACTTGGCATGCGACATTGGGACATGGTGAAGGGTATCATGAGATACCCTAAGGGCACTATAGACTTATGCCTTTCCTATAGCAACTAGGACACTAGAGTCATGGGTTACATAGATTATATAGGATATCCAGATAGTAGGAAGTCCACCTTTGTCTATGTCTTCATCTTTGTAGAGGTGTTGTTTCTTAGATGCCTAGGGTCCAAAAATGCACTATCTTATCTACTACTAAGGGTGAGTACATTGCAGTTCCATTGAGGCTTGCAAGGAAGCCCCATGGTTAGGCTTGTTGGTTGCAAACCTTCAAGTATGACTCCTACACTATATTCAAACTCTATGAGTTCCATCTAGTTGGCACCAAGCAAATAGAGTTTGTTAAGATCTCTACATATGAGAATCCTACAGATTTGGTCACTAAAAGTCTCCCAATGGAACATTATACCTTCCTTAGGAAGATGATGGGCATAGGATGAGATGATATCTATTCGTCATTTAGTTGTACTGATATGTATGCTTTGTACTTTATCACTTTTTTTCTGTTTTCTCCTCACTCAAGAACATTCAACTTTAAGTGGGAGGTTGTCGAGGGTTAGAGGCCACCTATGCTTGGATGTCTATATTTATCTTGTACTTACTGCATGCATACTTGTACTTTTTATTCTTACTATGACAATAGAATAAGGGAAGGTAGGTCACACATTGTAACCATTGGAGTTCCCACATACCATCTTGCTCTCTCTTCTTGCTCCAATCTTCATAGCTCTTACTTTCGTTTGTGCTCTTATTCTTGCTCGGCCCTTCCATCTTTCAGGGATCCACTCTATCTTTTAAGCTTAACCTAATCCTTTTGAGGATACTTGCAAGAAGGCTTCCAATGAAGGATCGTATCAAATTCATATAGATTGCCCCTTTAAGCTTGCTTTGCAAAAAGTAAAGATTAAACAATTAAGCAGTTATTTTGGGATTACAAAGAAACAAACAAATGCTAGGACTACGTTATGAGTCTAATGAATAGTGTGGGGCTACATAACAACATCAATTGGAAATAACCAAACTTGGACGATAAATGTAAGCTCAATTATACCTCATTTTAATTTATGGATCATCATTAGAGAAATTAACCTTAGATTGATATGGCTTTGCAAGAATACAATCCTCTTTTGTAGAACCAATAGTCATGTTGGCATTTTGGATTTTGTTAAAGAGCTTTTATACACTAAGATCGTTGTTTTGGGATCTTACGTAGGAAATCATCGACTTTAAAGGTTATGAAACATATGCTTATTGAATAGACTACACATTTCTAAAGATGTTACAAATATCTTACTTAATAAAATTAACTTTGCATTAAAAAAGGTTTAAGCCTAGGGACCTATTTCCACTATTGACTAGTTCGGAACCAGAATGCAAACCCTTGCTCAAACTTGCAAGTCTCAAATGATGTGTTGGATTGGAATAATTGGTTTCTAACCTGGAACCTTTTCGAGCAATGGGTGAAGTGATGGTCCAAAAAGTTTTGCCGCAGCTCGCACATGCAAGATTTTTATTGTGATTTAATGTTATATTATTTTTTATTACTATATTATTTGTGTTGTAGGTTTGAAAAGCCTCGAACCTCCAAAGGGCTTCTCAAACCTACCCCCTCCCCAAAACCTCCCCTTTTTAATTAAAACCCCCTCTCTCTCACATTTAATCACTCCCTCTCTCTTTCCCCTCCTCTTTCTAATTAAACCCCTCTCTCTCACTTGTAGGCTCTCTTTCTCTCTCTTCCCTCTTCCTTTTTAAATTAAATCAAACTTTTCACAAACATCTCTTTCTCCTCCTTTTTAAATCAAAAGTCTCTCTCTCTCTCTCTCTCTTTTAGTTAGATTAAACTTTTTAATTTAAACTTTTCTCATTTTTTTCTCTTTTACCTCCTCTTTTAATTAAATATTTTAAAGATTTTTAAAAGTTTTATTTTTCTTTTAATTAAATGTCCTTAAAACTTTTCTTTAACTTAAATTTTTTTTGACTGTCTTTCACATACTTTGAGAGAGAGAGAGAGAAGAAGAAAAAGAAAAAGAGAGAGGAGAGAGGGGGGAAGAAAAGAGAGAGAGAGAGAGAGAGAGAGAGAGAGAGAGAGAGAGAAGAAGAAGAACAAGAGAAAGAAGAAGAGTACAAAGAGAGAGAATTATAAAAGAAATATAGATTTTAAAAGAGAGAGAATAAAAGAATTTATAGAGAGAGAGAGAGAGGAGAAATTTTAGAAAAAGAGGGAAAAGACGAGCGAGAGAGAGAGAGAGAGAGAGAGAGAGAGAGAGAGAGAGAGAAGAAGAAGAAGAAATGCACTTTCGAGCTATATGACAACTTTGCTTGCCACTTCGCGATCGTGCGCGCGAAGCACGTGTAAGTGGATTGCTAAAGTACAAATTTTCACACTTTGAAAATAATATTTCGTGTATTACAAACTCGTTTGCATGTGGAGGCTCATCAAAATATAAACAGCTCACACAGCAAGCAAGAGGTAATTGTCATGGCACTTCTTTAAACAGAAAGGCGTTCCTTCCGACTTATACTGGTAACTGCTACCACTGGTATGGTACTCCCTTCTACCTCGCCATTTTCTCTCCGCGACTTCTGTTTGTGTCCTCGGTAGCCATACACCAACCTCAGCTCCATCTCCTGGATCATATATATATATATATATGTCAGAAAAACAGGAGCCAGGAGGCATTATATGTCAGAAAAACAGGAGCAAGGAGGCATTTTCCTCCTCCTCCTCCTCCTCCTCCATCTTCTTCTGCATGATGATCATGATTATCACAATGATGAACAAAAGAACATGATGTCTGATATAACTGTGAAAGCGAGAATGAAGACGAAGAGCAAGACAATCATGATCAGGCTATTCCATTTTGTGCAAGACCAGACACGAGTTACCAAATAATATCTGATCCTTCATCGGCCTCCACGGAAGTCCTCCCCCCACCCACACAGGCCAGAAACCATGGCTGGATCCTTGACAGTCATCGTCCCCGCACGTGCCCAGCAGTATGAAGGCCGCTGCACGGTTTTCGTCCTCTTCACTTGCCTCATGGCTGCCATGGGCGGCGGCCTGTTCGGATACGACATTGGCATCTCAGGTGAGCTCACCATGGCTCTGACCAATATCTCTCTCTGGTATCTCTCTTCCACTATCCTTGTATGACAAAATTGGGTGCCTTTTGGGGGTACAATCACATTAGTCCTGGAAATTTGTTTTCTCAATGATTCCACCTCTCTCTATTCTCTGCAAACGTTTGCACATAATATATCACTGTCTAATCTTTGCATATAAGCGACGTCTCTTAATTCTCGTACGGATACGATCTTTTCATGATGTTACATTGTATAAGCTTTGCGTTTCAGAGAGAGAGAGAGAGAGAGAGAGAGAGAGAGAGACTCTAACAGTAAGCATAACCAACAGGTGGTGTTGTTTCCATGAATGACTTCCTTCGGGAGTTCTTCCCTGTAGTTTATAATAGGAAAATAAACCCTCAGCCACAGAAAGATGCCCATTACTGCAACTATGACAACCAAGGGCTCGCTGCCTTCACTTCATCCTTGTATGTTGCAGGCCTCATTGCGACTTTCGGGGCATCATACACAACCAGGTCCTATGGCCGGAAACCCACCATCCTGATTGCATCCGTCAGTTTCCTGATTGGTGCTGCTCTCAATGCTGGCGCTGAGAATTTTCGCATGCTGTTGATTGGCCGGATAATGCTCGGAGTGGGTGTTGGCTTTGGGAATCAGGTCAGTGGTTGCACGATTCTGATTCCTTGCAGAGCTTACCTGTTTTTGGAGTGCACTGCATGCATCGCATGGATTAAGGAATTGCTTAGCATTTTGCATCAGTTTGAGGTGAGAATTCTATTCAATAGGTGACTCTGGGAAGAGAATCCAATTCCTATAGTAGCCTTAAAAAACAACAGTTTTCCTCTTGATGGTAAGCACTTTCATGTACTTGCTGTAGGCTTACAGCATAATTGTTTCTACTCTGTGTCTAGCATGCTTCTGAGATTTCATGTGTATGTGGAAACATTGGCACACCATTCCATATGCTTGTGAAAACTTATTGCGATCACTGGTTATGTCAGTTTAGCATGGATGCACCAATGATTGTCTCTTAGTTTGAAGTCCTTTAGACTGGTCTGAAGTCTTCCATATTTGCTTTCCACAGGCTGTTCCTCTTTACCTATCAGAAGTTGCTCCTCCCCATTGGCGGGGTGGCCTTAACATGCTGTTTCAGCTTGCAACCACCATAGGTATATTCTGTGCAAATCTGGTGAATTACGGCACACAGCATTTGTCATGGGGTTGGCGTCTCTCGTTAGGCCTGGCAGCAGTTCCTGGTAGTGTGATGCTTGTCGGTGGCTTAGTGCTTCATGAGACACCCAATAGTCTTGTCGAACGTGGGCATGTAGAGAAGGGAAAGCATGTGCTCATAAAGCTTCGTGGTACTCCGAATGTACAGGCAGAGTTCAATGATATATCAGAAGCTAGCAAGATTGCTCAAGAAGTGAAACACCCTTTCAAAAACTTGCTGGACAAGAGGAATAGGCCACAACTAGTAATGGCATTCTTTCTTCCAATGTTTCAGATTCTCACTGGAATCAACTCAATTCTGTTCTATGCTCCTGTCATTTTCCAAGCTCTGGGTTTTGGAAGCAATGCATCCCTCTATTCTTCTGTCTTGACCGGGGCGGTCATGGTGGTGGGCTCAATCGTTACCATTGCCACAGTGGATAGGTTTGGCAGGCGAACACTCTTGATGACTGGTGGTGTACTGATGGTTGTATGCCAGGTATACCTTCAAACCTTTAATTTCTTGCATTATTCTTTTCTTTACAAATGCATCCTTAGCTATTTACATCCTTACAGGCTTTAGCCTTCATTGATTTCTGTTCTGTTGATCGATGATTTATACCATGAAATTCAAAAAAGCTAATAAATCTGCTGATTGAAGAGTCATTCTTGAAAATCAGCACTAGTAAAATCTGCCAGGAATTTGACTGTAAAATTTTTCGAGGGGGGTCTTTTGCAGGTGATTATTGCGATCATTCTAGCAACAAACTTTCAGGACGGTGAGCAATTGTCAAAGGGATTGTCAGCTGCAGTCACACTCCTCATCTGTCTATTTGTATTGGGATTTGCAACATCTTGGGGGGGTCTAGGATGGGTTGTGCCAAGTGAAATTTTTCCGCTGGAGGTTCGGTCAGCTGGCCAAAGTGTGGTTGTGTCAGTTAATCTGTTATTTACCTTTGCCATAGCTCAAGCCTTCTTGTCTATGTTATGTGGCTTAAGGTACGGCATATTCCTGTTCTTTGCTTTCTGGGAAGCTGTCATGACACTCTTTGTGTACCTCCTACTACCTGAAACAAAGGATGTGCCTTTAGAGGAAATGGTGTATGTTTGGAGAGCACACTGGTTTTGGGGCAAGTTCATTGTCATCCCTGACATTGAAGCTCCTAAAGGTTCTCCTATCAGGAATTAGCTGCAAAAAAGTCTGTGAAGAGGCTTACCCATCATTCTTAGCTTGGCTAAACAAAAGAGCCAGCATTATTCCCATCCTCCATTGTTTCTGTACTTCTGGGTGGCGGTGACTCGTGAGCTTGTTCTTCGTTTATCATAATGACTCCATTTATTCGAGCCCACTTTTAATTCAATAAGCAGATGGTGAACTTTAAAGAGCCTTCAATGACAATCCCCCAATTTCCACTTCACAAGACTAATTAGTCTTAAAGGTTAGATTTTATGACTACGACCACCCAATTTCCACTAAAAGATCTACCTAGCCTTAAAGATTAGATTTAATGACTAGGACCACACAATTTACACTAAAAGGCTACCTAGCCTTATAGATCAGATTTAATAACTATGATCTTTGAACTGAATGTTTTTCAAAGGTAATTGTCCCAAGGAGGTCAGATAACGCCTCTCCAAGTGTAAATTTTGAACGAACAATAGTGGATCTTTCAAATAAAGGTAAAGGAACTAGGAATAGATTGTGCAACCAAGCATTAGTTAATAAGATAATCAAATCTCGCATTGCTCCAGATACTCATATACTAATTGAAACTTTTGTGTTTAATTAGTATACCTTCATAAGTTCGTAGAAAGTTTACTTGATAGATCCTTGACACCTAAAATGTCATTCTAAATGCTTGAGACACCATCAACATTGCTTTCTTATAATATTGAGAACAAAAAAGCTAGTTGGTATGCGATAGGGTCTCAAGCTACAATTGATGTGCTTGGTTGATTAGTTTTCTTTTAATATGGAAGTAGGAGCTAGCTTGCCCATTGTTGTGTTATTTTGATTCACTATTCGGCACTGTTGTGCTATTTTGATTCACTATGTGGAATTTTGAAAATTGTATACCCAAAGATACATGAGGTGATCAAGGCTTTTTCTAAGTACATCCCAATGCATCATCATTTCCAATTTAAGTATGAGAAATTGGAGAGCATTCGAAACACAAAACCTTGTTCTCATACTTCAATTCACAATGACGGAATAATTTATGGCTAGATTATTGCATAAATGGTTGCAAATTCAGAATTATTTGGTTGGGTTGTTTAGCTGAAACAAAATATTGTAAAATTATCATGAATGAAGATAGGAGATTGGATGATTTATGGTAAATATCTATTGATCACAAAATTGTTGTATTTGTTGGATCATGTCCAAAGAAGAGTTGGAAGTATCTTAGTTAGCCTAGGATTTGGAAGAAAAAAAGTACATTTACTCTAACAAACTAAGTAGCTTCACCTTATGGAGCAATCACATGAAGGGAAAAAACATTTCCATGTAAGAAGGTAAAACATCCCCATGGGCTAGATGTTTTCATAAGAGAATGCTATAAGGGGCACCATATAGTCAAAGTAACCCTCGTTGCCCCCTTCCCTAGAGTGATGTGAACAATAAAGGTATTAGGAAATCAGTCCCCAAATGGTTATAAGCCCAAATATTTGAGCAGGGCTTGAAGATTTCCTCTTGGAAGAGCCTACCCTATGTTTAGTGATAAGCCCAAGGTCTTGTGGAAGGCTTCACTCTATACTCTTCAAAAGAGGCTTTGTCAACATGTTTTGCTCTTATAGCATATTCAACATGAAGCCTCTCCTTGACATAGTGATAATGCACCTTAATGTTTTTTTGTGGAAGCATGAAACACTCGTTCATCACAATTGCCATAACACTCTAGATGTGGAGAACAATAGCCCCATACATAAACTTTTCAATAAGTGTCTAAGTTGATTATAGTTGTAAAACACTACCATGTACTCAACTTCATGGTTGGAAGTAGCCATGTTAGTAGTTGCTTGTAGAGCAAAGAGATATATGAACTATTAAAAATGGAACAAATTGAATTGTAAACACCCTTGTCAATTTAATGTTTATAAATTTGTGCTAGGTTGGAGGGATTTCTTTCTTGTGGAAAAGATCCAATATGTGTACTTGAAGACAAGTTTGACGAGTTATCATTGGAATTTGCAAGGGCCCCACATAAACTTGATGAGCTAACAAAATTGATATTTTATGCTTGGGCTATGTATTGCAAAAATGAAATTGGACACTCAATAACTTGTTGATAGAGAGACAATAAAAAATGCTCATGCACTTTCCAGTGAAAGCCTATACTTAGCTTCCCAATATAGAAATGGGTTGTAGCTCTTAAGCCAAAATTTTCTAAGTAGTTGTCCCATATATTTGTTTCATGCATCATAATATCCCCCTCAATTGTTCCAAATTTAATATGAAGATAGTAATTCAATAAGCAAATATGTTTGACATACAAATGAGTGCTATACATTAGCCTTCAAATATGCAATGTTCTACTTGTTGGGGCCAATTAAGAGTATATTGTCTATGTAGAGAATAAGAATCAGCAATTTCATGCCTCTATAGAAATAAAGCAATAATAGTTAGATTATTGCCCAATAGCAATCAAGTGAGTGTGTATCTTGCTTGAGAGCCATACAATGTATTAAGCGGAAAACATAACTTGACCTCTTATTCCTTTTTGGGAAAAAGCTAGAGGTTGCACACCTATTCATGATGTAAATCCCATTACGAGAAGTCATGTAGGTTCCAATTACAATGCTTTCTAATATTGTGGCATATGGTATAGTTGTCATTAGTTAGGTGGTTATAAAGGTTTCCTATCCTCTATACCCCTTGTTGAAAACCTTGCTTGTAACCTTCAATTCTACCATTTAGTTTTCATTTGAGTTTATAAATTCGCTCTATGTCTATGGCATGCTTGTCTTCCAAGCAAGTTAGATAACTCCCACATGTTCCGTCAATGGAATCCAATTTTGATTACATGGCTTGTTAACCAATGTTCACATGGCTTGTCAACCAATGTTCTTATTGAAGGCATATTCATAAGAGAACCTTCTCATTGCATGCTCTAGCTATTTAACAATGTTTCAAGACCATTTCTACTTCATCATAACAAACCTTTCCTACTTCAAGACCATTTCTTCTTCATGATAGCAACCTTGACTTTAGCGATTGAAACCCCGCCATATGTCTAATTCATGTTGAACTTCAAGCTACCTTTTGACAACAAAACACTATGTTATTGCGTCAACAAGTAGTTGATTGTGAATCTACCAGCTTGAAATAAAGGCAAAAATACATCAAACACATGTTATGGAACCCATACTAGTATGAAAACTTTAAGAAACCTTATTGCATTTAAAGAACAAGTGGGAGATAATCTTCAAATTTACATTTACCACACATCACCCACCTTGATCTTTAGCCTCTCACAATCCAGAGCCTTATGAATTAGTCCCCCCTTTTATTTAGAACACATATTAATTGGAGAGGTCAATAAGGGCTATGTTTCTATGGCAAATTCAGTTGAAGAGAAATGTGTGCATCTTCTCTTCAAAGCTTTTATGCAAGTAACCAATCACAAGAAGGCAATGATGGAGGAGGTCAAGAGATTGACAGAGAGAGAGAGAGAGAGAGAGAGAGAGAGAGAGAGAGAGAGAGAGAGAGAGAGAGAGAGAGAGAGAGAGAGAGAGAGAGAGAGAGAGAGAGAGAGAGAGAGAGAGAGAGAGAGAGAGAGAGAGAGAGAGAGAGAGAGAGAGAGAGAGAGAGAGAGAGAGAGAGAGAGAGCCATGAAAGCTTAACAAGAGTTTGAAGATGAGAAGCTTGATTTCTATTATGATATGATTAAAATAAAAAATAGTATCTCGCATCTTTTTATACTTGGAACAATGTAGTACAAGCAGTTATGAAATATTTCTATAAAATACATGTTTAAATGTGCTTCATTACAATCCATCCCAACTTAATGTTTATATCACTGTGTAGTCCATTGCAGACCCTGTTGTAGAAAAACTCCCATAGTTTTTGATTGGTTGATCCAAACCAAGATTTTAATAGCTAAAAAGAAAGCACTTTTTGTGTACTTTCATCTGATATAGGTTTCTCTTCTTTGAAATAAATGCAAACATTTCAATAGCTAAAAACAAGGATCTAATTGAGAGTAGACTGTAGTGAAATAGTTATTAACTTGCATATTCTTCACCCAAAATATCATTTTGAAGGTAGGGAAACTCTTCAATGATAGTGATTGGTCTCCATAAAGCTTACCAAGGGTAATTCTTTTTATGAATAATATCTTGCACCCTCAAACTGATTAGACTTCTTAAACCTATCCATGCTTCCACATAATGTCTTGAAGCCTCAAACTGATTAGACTTCTTAAACCTATCCATACTTCCACATAGATACATGTTCATCCATTTTAGGCTGATATAGAGGTATCCAATAGTAATTTATGAGCATCCCACCATCCAAATCAAAAGAAAGGTTATTCAAGCCATATAGTAGATCATGAAAGTGATCCATGCCATCCACATCACCCACATAGTCATATGGGGTTGAATCATCCATTGCCTCATTCTTTGAATCTTCAATAACCAACATTCTATTGATTTTTGTCTTCTTATGGATGCATTTAGAAGCATGGTCTTGCATACAATTTTCTCCATAGTTGGAACATAAACCTTCCTCATTTCTCTCCTTATATGGA
The DNA here is from genome assembly GCF_053477565.2 of Lygodium microphyllum. Classification (NCBI taxonomy): domain Eukaryota; kingdom Viridiplantae; phylum Streptophyta; class Polypodiopsida; order Schizaeales; family Lygodiaceae; genus Lygodium; species Lygodium microphyllum. Next base: position 151,437,617 of record NC_141146.1, on the reverse strand, counting down.
GTCCCATTGGAATGATATTATCATTGCCTTGATTAAAAGATGGTGTTGCATTCACTTGAGCTAAAGTATTCTCTATTTTGGAGCTATTTATAAGCCTGAAATTGACTCCTTGTATTGTGGCATCATAGGGAGGATATGTTGGGACACTTGGGTGACTTAAGTGCAAAGTACTTCCTTCTAAATGTCAAGAATTGCATGGTAGGGGGACCTTCTTGAGCTATTGCACTCAACAAACACCATACACACATGAGGAAGCTCCCTCAAGAACACAAGAAGAGAGATAGAGGCCAAAATATTTTCTTGCTGGTTTTTCTTTCTTTTTCTTCTCACAATAAAATATATACAAAGTATAGATAAGATATAATATAAAAGAAAGTGGTGTACTAAGTCAAATAGTGCATAACAGATTATACTAATCAACTGGTGTAACTATGCTAACTGTAGGTAAGTGTAACAAACTAACTATAATAGGTGATGATGTTAGTGGCCATGTGAAGATCATAATGACCACCAATGTGCTAAGTGTAGATGTACGGATCCGTCTAACCAAGCAATCCACCATAAATGCTCGCATGTGTTGAGCTTGTCATCTCAATACTCCCCCTCAAGCTCAACTATATCTGTGGATCTCCAAGTAAGCTTCGAGCTTTTTGAAGCTTCTCTATATCCAATGCCTTTGTGAATATGCTAGCTATTTGTTTCTCTATATTGGCATATACTATATCAATCTCTTTTGCAAATATCCATCTCTAATACAAAATGGTAATGCACCTCAATGTGTTTTGTCCTAGCATGAAACACTAGGTTCCTAGCTAGATGTACATTGCTCATCTTGTCACAATGAGTGAATGACAACTAGATCATCACCTTGCACATCACCATACCACCTTACATATTGTCATAGTCACATCTCTATATTAAGCCTTTGTACTCAATAGTAAAGTAGAGAAATTGAGTTTTATCAAAATGGCTAAAGTCACTTTACACATGGCAATATTCTTTCTTTATTTCTACCTCCCTCAAATTTTGTAGTTTGTGGTATAATAATATTTACAAGCTTAGAGATGGCTAAATAGAATGTACACACTTTATCTAATGTCTATTATTTGTTAGCAAATAGTCACTTAGATTAACTACTTTGAGCAATATTCACATGCACCCTGTTAAGTTATAGATGTTGATTTATACTTGGTTGATGGATGTACATAAGAGTTATAACACACATACACACACACATACATGCTATGGTGTCTAGATTATATATACTCTCTTCTAATTCTCCCTCTATATTTATACTTAAACTTATTAAATAAGACTTGCCATATGCTCTATTGGTGAAAAATCCTTATTTCATCATGTTATATATATGTTCATGGGATAAATTAGGAGCCATTACTCTCTTAACCTTCCATCATCTTCATTTTCCTTAAAATGGACTACAAATTCTCTCTTGTGAAGTTGTGGAAAGGGATGTCCTAGCCCATCCTCCCTTTGGCTAGGTGGTGTCCTTCTTTAGCTCTCTTAGTGAGGATTGGAGGCTGGGTGGGTAAGAGACAACCCACTCATCTTTTCAGCTCTCATTTTTTGTGCCCCTATCGAGGAACTTCTCAAGCTATGCTCTACAATTTCTATGAAGGAAGAAACATATAAGAAGTTGTCATCTTCTTCAATGAGTGTTTGTCAAGGGATTACTAAGAAGGAATATTCATCAAACCCTATTCAATGGATTCATTACTCAAGAGTACCACTATGGTTTTCAAAAGAAGCTCAAGAAAAGAAGAATCTTTATCGGCAAATGGCACGTATGCGGGTAAAGCAAGTTAATTACACACACCCTTCTTTACTTCAAGAGAAATCTTGCTCTCATTAAGTCTCTAGATCAAGACATTGTGTTGAGTGCTTTGTTTCTAGTGTAAAGACACTCCTTAAGGAGCATCGTCTTTAAGTGGTGAAGATGCTTTCAAATTCGGGGATTAACAAGTTTTTGGAGGGGGAGTTACATATCAATGATATGTAGTATTGGCGAGAGGCTACATATGGTGATGCACTTCAACTACTACTAGTAAGAAGGCTCAAAGTAATTGAGAAAGTAGCTATCAAAGCCTATGAACTTTACAAGGCTGATCATGGTCACATCAAAGCTAGGCTAATCATCGATGAGCAAATCCTTCACATCTCTCGAATGGTGGGATATCTAAGAGGCCAAAGCTTCAACAACATGCTTCATGAAAGTTTGTAGTGGAAATTTGTAGTTAATTCATAAATGAATAATCCTATTTTCTACAACTTTCAATCGGTTCAAAACATTAGGATGGATGTTTGCATTAGTAGAAAGATAAATTTTCAGCAAAGGTTGGTTTTCTATTTTGGAGCTGAGGTTGAGAAAGATCTTGTTATCCCCTGATCCCATAATATTCCCTATTTTGGATTATAACATCTCCTTTAATATGTACATATTCATTCTACTCTAAGTGCATCCCATGAACCATGGGGATTTGTACGGTCCTATCCATCCTCTTGCTAGGCAAACCATGCACATAATAGCTAGCACAAAGCTTAGGTTTCAAAATATCATAAGGGATTTATTGGGCCCTCGTCGTCTTGCTGAGATTAATGCATCTGTGAATCCATTTATTCTATCCTTAATAAGATATGACTTGGACCTAGACGTGTTTATCTTTGTTTTGTTTTGAGCTAGATCAACATCTTTCTATCATGAATTTTCCAAGCTTTTTTAGGCACAAAGAGGAGAAAGCTCTAGAATTTCTAGATGACTTAGAAATGGCCTTCCTAGTCACAGGCTGGGATGATGAAGCAACCAAAGTACGGGCCTTCTCTTTAGTTCTAAAGGGTGATGCTTGAGTGTGGTATCAAGCTCTCCCGGAGGCTACAAGGGGTAACTGGGAGGATCTCAAGACCGCATTCTTGCACGAGTATCAAGATACAAAGTCTCCTGAAGATCTTTGGAGAGACAACTCCTAGATCTTCGCCAAATCTTACCAAGGGAGTACAAAGCATATGAAGGCATGCTTATAAAATTGTGGGATAAATGGACAGCCTCCTTAGCCGAGGGAGAGAGTATACCTGATTGCCTTTTAAAATAAAAAAAATTTATCGAAATCCACCCTCTACTAAGAGAGAAGGTCAAAGGCAAGTTTCCCACATCCTATGAAGAATCAATTACTTATGCTAGGGAGAAAGATAGAAAATTGAAGTATCAAGTCCATTTGAAGGGGGGAATTGAGCCCATGCAGGTTTTACCAACCATGCCAAGATTTAGAGAAATAGCAGAGGTCTCACCCGAACCAGAAATGCCACAGTAAGAGCTCCTATAACTCATTACGAATCAACTTGAAAGCCTTTCATTGAATTTAATGCAAGGAGTACGGCCCCTCCCCTCGCAAATGAAGGCAATCGGTGCCCAAGGAGACAAGAAAGAGAGTATGTTTGCTATAGTTGTGGGGATACTGGCCATGGTATGTACTTTTGCATTGATTCCAAGTGTCTGCCAAGAAATGGATTCCAACCAAGAAGGAGGGGACAACAAGTGACACCACCTAGGGAGAGACTTGTTCCACCAAATCTAGGGCCCCCATCGCCGGTTTCAAGTTCTCCAGCATCCTCGACCACTTGCAAAGGTGCCATCTTTGTCTGTCCACCTGCCAGAGAATTGTGACATCAAGATGATTAGTTTGGATGAGAGTGATGTCAAAGGGAAGGCCAAAGTAGCAGAGGTTGAAGCAATGCGGGTGAAGAAATCCCGTAGAATTGAGAGGATGGAGCCTACACCACCAAAGGAGGTTGAAAATATGGAAGAAGAGATAGAGTCTTCTAAAGCTTCAAAGATATGCAGCAGTAAAAAGAGGAGGGCTTGCTCATGCCGACGCATTGAGCTAGATGTTTTTTCCCTTGGTAAAGGTTCTAGAGCTTATGATTTGCTTGTTGATGTGAGGGATCAAGGGCCAAAAATTTCATGACCACAATTATTGCATCTATCTCCAACAGTGCGACGACAATGGCCAAAGATGGTAAGCATTAGACCCATGAAGAATAGACACGTGAATGCAATCAAGGCTAGAAAGAGAACGTTTCATATATATATATATATATCACATACACAAAACATGTAAATGCCATCTCTCTCTCTCTCTCTCTCTCTCTCTCTCTCTCTCTCTCTCTCTCTTGCACACAAAGTTTTTTTATTTTTCATGAAATTTTGTTTGTGTGTGTGTTTATGTATATGTGTGTGTATTTCTGTGTATGCACATATGTGTGTGTGTGGTAGAGAGTGACACAAAGACAGTGAGGGAGAGACACTTATCTTCTTCTTGAGACCAACTCCTAACATGTGTGCTATGTAGAAATGTGAAGCCATGGGTACTTTAAATCTTTTGTTTGTTTCCTTGATAGTGTCACTTAAACAATGATATCCAATATGCAAATTTCACTAAAACCATCACATATTTGATGATAAATATTTGTCACTTATGGCATATGTACTTATTGTTGCATATGCAACCTTGTCGTTTATACAATGCTCATCATCATTTATACCATGGCCACTAATTTTTAAGCATTATTGCTAAACCCCCTTGTTTCTTTTAGTAGTTGTGAATATATTAGCAATCCCTTGCAATTACAATCAAGCTTCTAAAGGATATGTCTTATATAGGTAGGCCTCTTTGATACTTAAAACCTCAAACTAAGATCCTTGATTAGTACTGATTCATTCTCAAACTATTTGGATGAACTTATGGAATGGGGCTCCTAGAGCCAAGGAACTAATCTATCTCCAATCAAATACCACAAATGTACCAATTTTAGAAAACTATGTTAGATTTAATTTAGTAGCTATGATAAAGGTATCCCTTTTTGTAGTTCTTATTTAGAAACTAGTCATTTCACATATTTAAATTTACATAAGAAGATTCTTACCCCTCACCTTGGGGTTTCTTAGCAAAAAGAATATAATTGATTCTTTGTGCTCTTATTAAGTTTAAATTTATATGGTTGGTACGCGGGACTCTCCTAATAAGTTACTGTTGATAGCTATCCCAAATACACAGCCTGCTCTTTCTACACTAGTTGCACTCATTGATGCAACACTATTAGTATGATATTGTTAAGCTTATATTTACAAATGTTGATATGGTTATGGAAACTCTTCACATAATTAATGGTGTCTACTTTTTTTTACATGTCTAAATTGATATAGGTTGCTATGGTTATAGCAATCTTGTACACTATTTTGGGTTTTTATTATCCTATAAACAAATAGTTGTATGGGAGTATTTGCTTCATCATCTAATAGTTGTCACATCCAGTCTTAAACTAGTTTTAGATTTACTTTCACCAAGAGTGTTTAGTTAGTTACCTCACATTGTTGATGACACAAATACTGGGGATTGTGACACATATAGTCCCACAATTGTAGGCTAGGTTTTTAAGGTTTTCACCTAAGGTTTTTTGTGGATGGATTGAGGTGTAGTTTCCAAGCTTTCAATTTTGGGCGTTTGTTGTTGAAGACTTCCTAGTTTCATTTTAGTTATGTAGTTAGATTGTGATGTTTTGAAGATTGAATAAACATGGATCAATTCTAAAAATTTTAAATCATTTTTGGATATTTATTTCAAAGAATTATGCCTTTTTTCCTTGCTTTAATAAAATGTGGAATATTATTAGTAAATCATCTTAAAAACATATGGTTCAAGTTTTATATGTATTATCAAATTTGTATTGAAGGAAACTTTGGAAGTTTAATTGGCTTTTTTCTTAAAAATATGTATGATCGATGAAAGTATCAATTTTATTTTTATCTTTATTTTCTATAAATATAGTATACTAAAACTAGTTTCGTGCATATGTTTGGTTTATAAAATGCTTGAATTCCATCTCTTGCTAAATTGGGATATGGTGTTGCATTGTCTCTTCTTGAAGCACAATCCATTTCCATTCAATTTGTTTTAACATGTTTTAAAGGGCATGATTTTCATAAAAAGTTATTGATTTTGAGATTGTTGCTCTTGAAAATAATTCCTTGTCAACTCTTAAAGTAGCATTGGTAAATGATTGGATAGCTTTGTTAGTGAAAGCTAGAAAGGGACCTGGTACTTTAATTGAAATCTTTAATCATCTTTTGATATTTTTACCCAATATATATTGCCAAGATGCATGTGATTTGGATTCTTATATATATTCTTTGCTTAGGATTGTAAGCAAGCTTTTTCAGATCAATTTTATTCCCTTACTTCCTCTACCTACCAATGTTTTTGAAACTAAGATTGAGTTCATTGATCTTGATCTTATTAACCTAGAAGAGAGTAAAGCAATTGAATCCCTCACTAATTCTAGTGTAAACAAGTCTTCTTCCAAAGCTATTACTTCTAGTTTTTCCTCTTGTATTCCACTATTATCTAGCATGTAACTTGAACTACATTCAATAAGGATAAATTATAAGCATTGGGGCTTTGAGGTAATAAACCATTGTAGTCCTTTTATCATATATTCTCTAGCCTTTATTTGTAGCCTTTCATCTAATGAGGTGGACCAATGTTGTTATCGAATATTCATGCCATGTTATCCACATAATTTTCTTTTGACTTACATATCATTAAATTATGTGACCAAGATCCTACAAAATGTTTTAATCAATCTCTTATAGCTAGAACAAAAGGACCTTTTACTTCTAGAAAAGGTTGCAAAAACCAAAAAATATCTCAATAATTGTCGGAACACTTTTAGGCTTTTTTTGAAAAGCCATTGTGGAGCTACTACTTGTGCAACATCCATTGTTTGGCTCGATATCTACTTTGAATGTTTTCCAAAATCTTTTAAAATTCTTTCCATTTTCTTCAAGATTGGCTCAAGTCTTTGCTTTTGCAAAATGTGTCTTCCATTTCCCTTGAAATTACAACTATCCTTGTTTATTATTTCTTCATCGTTCTATGCTTGAGGCTATAAAGAATCTTCATTATCTTTTTCATTGGCTCTCACTTGTTGCCAAATTAGCAACAAATACTCCCATTGTTGATACTATAGAAATTATTCTAAAACCCTAGAAGGAGAATAGTGCAATGTTTGGCACAAAATAACTATTTTGGATATCTTCATCTAGGAGTGGATCCTCTTCAGCTAGAAAAGAAAGGTAGTATAGAGGAATGGGTGACTTTAATAATATTTCAAAAACTTTCAATTTTTTTGACAATTCATGTGGGCAAGTAAGGCACTTTTCTCTTAGAAGTAATGACTTAATAAAATTAAATGCCCCAAAAAAGAAAAAGGGCTACATTTATTCATGTGCTTTTTAGTAATAATGGATTAGGTTTTATTAAATCAAGAAATGTCTTTATTAAAGTTTGTAGACACTTTGGCTTATATCAAATAATTAATGAGACAACACTAAACATTGGATGGAAATATATTAAAAGTCTAAGAAAAATGGCATATAAACCTTGAGGGACTTTAGTGACAATTTTGATATTAACATAGTATTAACATATAATACATTTTTTTGTCATTAAATATATCTAGTTCCAATTTGTTGAAGGTACTTCTTTATGTAAGACACATATTTATTGTAGATATATCAATTATACATAGTAAATATAGACCTATAAAACACTCACTTATCTTCACACACACTCCCTTACATAGTTCCTCTCTTCCATATCAAGGTGTTGATAGTAAACTAGAGCTTACATACATACATGGTAGTTTAGCTCAAAAACATCCGATTCAAAGATCATTCCAAGGTGGTGGTAGAATACACTATCCTCAAGTTTTGTCTACTAATAATACTTAAGGCTTTTTATTGAAGGGGACATTTATCTAAAAGATCAATGACCACATTACCTACATACTCTTACCTCACAAATCACATACATTCTCATGTACCTTGTTAATTGCATCTTAGATACACACAATACACGTAGCTCCTATTTAGGAGGCTTTTTTCTTGAAAGTATGGATCCTATGGTGTTGTTTGAAGCTAAGTAGCTAAGTTAGAGGAGATAGAGAAATAGTATGTAAGCGAGAGAAATACTAGAGAGAGAGAGAGAGAGAGAGAGAGAGAGAGAGAGAGAGAGAGAGAGAGAGAGAGAGAGAGAGAGAGAGAGAGAGAGAGAGAGAGAGAGAGAGAGAGAGAGAGAGAGAGAGAGAGAGAGAGAGAGAGAGAGAGAGAGAGAGAGAGAGGCCATGAAAGTTGGACAATAAGATTTGAGAAAGACTAGAATGAGAGAGAAAGAGAGAAAGAAAAGAAGCCATGAAAATCTCTTACATCTTTATACACTTGGCCTAGTGTGGCACCAAGTATTTATGACACATCCTCATAAACTATGGCTAATTTCTCTTCATTACAATCCATCCCTCCTAAATGTTTTTCCTAAAAGACAAAAAGGGAACTTATTACAAGATACTCCAAGTAGTGGAAATGAAATAGGATACTTTGTTTAAACATGACAAAAGTTCCTACAATATTTGAGAATCTTCAAAAGAAATATAAGATTTGGAGATGTTGAAGACTCAAAATGATATGTATACTTTAATTTTTAACCATAAAGGTAGTAGTTTGGTTCAAAATTCTTCAAGTATGAGCTCATCCAAGATGTAGTCACATTGCTATCCATTGTAGACCATGATTGTAGAAGATCTACCATAGCTTTGATAGGCTGATCTAAATGAAGTGTTCTATAGCTATGTTATTTGTGTTTCATTTCTTGAAATTAATTTAGAACCCAAAATAGAGAGCTTTCTAAGAATATTTTATAGTGAAAAAAATCCCATAATTTACTTATTCATTCAAGAAAATGTCATTTTAAAGATAGAGAAACTTCTTTATAATAGTATACAGCCTCCATGAAGCTTCCAATAATAGCAAATGTTATTGTTTGATCAAATATTCCAAGATAGAGTGTGATCTCAATGTCTTTTCCCGCTGCCCAATTATACCCTCATGTATGTACTAGATTAAATCCTCTTCATTTATAGATGGAAACTCCTCCAAGTGCTCAATTTTTGAATCAATGAATGGATTTAGTTGGATGACATGGAAAAAATGATGAATCTTCGTTGAAGAGGGAAGTTCCAACTAGTAAGCTAAATCTTCAATCCTCTTAAGAACTTTGTAAAGGCCATAGTATTGATGGGCAAGCTTATTCCTTGAGCCATCCTTGAGAGAGGTATGTCTCAATTTTGGTATTTTAAGTAGTACTAGTTCTCCTCTAGAAACTTAATTAGCCTTTTCTTTTCATCAACATATGTCTTCATTTAGTCTTGATCCTTCTTAAGGTTGTCGATCTAGTTGCATTATTGAAGAAAGGTCTATATTATTTCCAATTCCTCCTTGCCATAGGGGTTTATCTTTTCATGGAATATCATGGTTAGAAGGGGCACCTTGTAACCATGCATTGCCTCAAAAGGGGAAATTTTGATATTAGAATAAGTAGTGTCATTGAAAGCAAACTCGACCAAATGAACCCATATATTCCATGCATGCAATACATTATGACAATAGTACCTCAAATATGTCTCTAGTTTTTCATTCACTTACTCCAATGGACCATCATTTTGGGGAAGATAGGCTACAAATGGAGAAATTTTAGTACCCATTGAGTTGGACACATATGACTTGAATACATCAAAGTGACTAGCCCCATTGGTGAAGAGTGCATGTCTTTCATGATCTTTTACTTAAAAACTAAAGTCTATGGTATGAACACCTTGCCATAAGCCATACAAGTCCATTCTTGAGATGATAATGAGAGCTACCCTCAAGAAATCCATGCTATGAATTTTGAAATATGTGGCTATATTCCTCATCCAATAGATCTCAACTTCTCATAACTCCTCAATTCCAATCACTATGTAACTCCATAATAGAGGAAGACTTGAATGCCTACATTCTAGAGAGTGGATTCCAACCTTATTATCCTTGCCTCTTGTATCGGAGATATCAAAGTAATAGTTTTTGAAGTGTTGCCACCCATTTTCTTTGCTTCAAAGTGAAATTTGATTGGAAGAGAAAGAAAGTACTTGAGAACTTTATGATCCCTTTTAATCCTAAATTAATTGTGATAAAGGTAGTGATACCATTTTTTGATAGCAGGAAGAATGGCCATCATAAATCATTTGCATCTCTTTTTCATTAATCTTTAGGCTCTCAAAGGCTATGACTTGATGATCTTGAAGTAGGATAGTACTAATTCCTCTTCTACTTGCATTACATTGAATGATAAATTTCTTGAAAAAATCAAGACAAGCCAATATAGATACTAAAGGGAGAAACTCCCCAACTTCATTGAAACTCTTATAATAAATTTCATCCCAAAAGAATGCCTTTTTCTTCAAGCTATTGGTTACAATTGTTGCATAATGCTAAATAAATTTCTAAATAATGATGAGAGCTCAAGGAAACCTATAAGAGAAGTGACATTTATTGATGTAGGACATTCTTTAATATATTTAGCCTTCTTTGGATCAACCTTTATACCCTCTTCACTTACTATGTGTCTTAAATACTTCACCTCTGTTCAAAATTTACATTTAACATAAGGTATGGCCATTATGAATTTATCATGATGTCTTTTGGATTAACCAATGCACATGAAACCTTTACCAAGCTAATGCAAGATGTCTTTTGGCCCTATCTTGACGACTTTGTCCTTGTCTTCTTTAATGACATCCTGACCTACTAAAAGAAGAATGAGGATCATGAGCCATAACTTCGAGTTGTCCTTGAAACAATGAGGGTGCACAAGCTTTATGCCAAGAAGAAGAAATGTGCCTTCTTCAAGAGGTGGATTGAGTATCTTACGTTTATAGTCTTCGATAAAGGGATTGTTGTGGATTGTGCTAAGGTTAAAAATGTGCAAGAATGGGAACCCCAACAAACGGTTAAGGAAGTTAAAGTTTTTAGGGCTTGGCAGGATGGCATAAGGAATATGCTTTGATTACTGCACCCTTAATTGATTTACTCAAGAAGTAGGTTGCTATTGTGTGGACTACCACTCAATAGTCTAGCTTTGAAAAGCTTAAATAAATCTTGATTGCAGCTCCTAACTTGAAACTACTTGACTTGAGCCAAGAATTTAAAGTTGTCACTAATGCAAGTTCTCTTGCATTGGGTTGCGTACTCTGGTGGATGATAATCTAAGACAATTAGAGGGAATGGTGTTCCAAGTGCATGTGACAATGGCTCATATTAAGTGTATTCTTGACTTTTGTATGATTCAATTTGTTGGGAGGCCAAGCTATCAACTTTTTCTTGGATGATCATGTATCTCAAATTCTAATTTCTTGATTCACATTCCAGTTAGTTGTTTGATCTTGGAGGCACTTGCAATGACCTCTATGCCTAGAACTTCTAGTTTTAGAGAATTTGATGAGGGTTCTATCATAAGAAAGGTCTATCGAGTGTGTCTAAATGAGTTGATTGGTGTGCGAAAGATTGGATTCATGATATTGATGTGGTAGAATTAGATCATGGGACTCCCAATGACCTCGTACTAGTTAAAGTCGGCACTATGCTATGTAAAGTTAAACAAAAGGATTATGTGGAACTCCTATAGGAGTTAAATGATGTTTTCATATGGAGCTATGATAAGTTGAAGTGGATTCCCCTCACTGTTGTTGTGCACACCATCCCATTAAAGGCTGAGGAGTAAGTTGGTGAGATAGAATGTCATATGAATGCCTTTTTGAGCTTAAAGAGCCTCTCTTTGAGAAATTGATGTATTTTAGAAAGGCCAAATTTATATTTCCCATGCATATTGAATGGTGCTTGCCGATAACAATTAGGAAAAATAAGAATAATAAATCCACCTACGTGTGGATTTTAAGGAGCTCACTAATTGAATTGTCAAGGACTATTATCCTTGCTTATCATTGATCAAATCTTGAGTGAGGGATGTGTTCTTTCATGGACTATTTTGCAGGCTAGAACTAGATGGCTAAGCTGAAGAAGCCAAGCTAAAACCTATGTTTGTTACAGTCTTCGGTGCTTTTGCATACCTTTTGATGGCATTTGGTTTGTGTAATGCCTTGGGATATTGGTAGAGAATTGCTAATAAGACCTTTGGTGACATTTTGCAAGAGGAGCTTAAGTTATTTATAGATAACTTAGAAGTTGCTACAACTTCAGATTGATAGCTCATTGTATTCCAAAATTGAATTCATGAGGTGTCAAGGCTATTGTATTGTACTCAATCTGCAATAATGCTTATTTGGGGTGCCCTATGGTTTATTGTTCAGACGTGTTGTGGGTGCAACTGGCATTTGCTACTAATCCAAAAGAAGGTAGCTATCATTATAGCAATGAGCCCAGCCACTAGCCCTAAGGAGGTTCATAGCTTCATTTCAACAATGGGATACTATTAAAGGTTTACTAATGCCATGGCTAACCGATCATTGTATTTAATAAACCTTTTGTCACATAGCCATGACTTTGAATGGACAATGCCCACAAGGTGGTGTTTGAGGATGTAAAGTTGGAATGATCATTAACACCAGTCTTTAAGGCTCCTAAAAGATGCAAAGTTTTCTATATCCTTATAGCTACAATGATGCGTAGTTTCAATTGTTGCATATCCTAGATTTGGGAAGTGTAGTTATATTATCCTATTGCTTTTGCAAGATAAAGGTTAAGAGTTTCAAACCTTCATTTTATAGTTATCTACAAAAGGTTTGGTTGGACAAAGTCTTTGTCACCAAGAAGTTTAGGCATTATGTCTTATATTAGAAGGTATTATTGTTCACAAAGGCCAAGGGATTATGTCTATTATTGAAAAAGTTTCAACCCCCTAACTGCCTAGGCAAAATGATTGATAGAGGGAACATTCTCTTTTGGAAATGTTGGTTCTCTTTTCTTGGCATGTGTTATTGTGGCAACTTCCAATTCCACCAAGTGCTTTCTCCCTTACATCGGTTGCATAAGGGCTTGTAGTCCATAGACCTTCTAGGGTTTGGAAAATTTGGTGAGATATAAATTTGATTATAAGATTCAGATTGAGCCACCAAGTTGTAGGGGATTGTTGAATGCTTAGTGGACTTCAGTGAGCCTAAAGAAAAATGGGCCAATATTAATGATTGAGGATTTGTGCAAAATTGATGTAGCCTCTATTTCCTCAATGTATGCCTCTATCACACATTATTTATCTACAAAAAACCTAGCAAAATTTTTCTCTCTCAAAAAAGAGGAATATTAAGCAATAAAAAACACTAGACTTTTCCTTAATAGTAGGTATCTTGTATAGAAGGGGTGTGGAAGAAGTGTATCATTAGTGTGTGGATGGCTTATGCTTTTAATGTTTTCCTTCTTAAATAAGGCACATTAAATGTCATGGTCCCTTAAAATAGGATTTACTCTAGTTTTTATACCTCTATCTTGGCAATATATTATTGAATTCAATTCTTTGGAAAGTTGTTTAACTTATTGAGTCCAGCCATTTGTAGAATGTAATCATTGGGGTCTTGCTCACCCATTTTTAGCCCACTTGCCCAACTAATTTTAGCTTTCTAGACAAGTTATGCTACCACTGTGTTTAACATGTAAAAGTAGCTTTAGTTATTCTTAGGTCCTTACATAGGTTCTTTGCAACAATCCCTTAGATAAACATTTGATCAAACATTTTCCTACACAAACATGGTAGTGTGTCAGGTCTAGTGTGTTAATTTAACTCCAACTTTTAGCATAGTCCGGCCATGCTCAATGAAAAGAATTTACCGAATGGTTATTGGAGTGAAGGAGTTGTAACTGCCATTTATGTCTTGAATAGAACACCTACATCTGACATTCATGATCTTACATTGTACGAGAAGTTGTATGGCTATAAACCAGATATCAACCACCTTAAAGTATTTGGTTGCATTGCTTTTGTACATGTACCTAATGAGAAGAGGAAGAAATTAGATCCGAAAGCTATTAAGGGTGTCTTTCTTGGTTATGCATAGGATAGAAAAGCCTACAAGTGCTACAATCTGTCTACTTGTGAGACATTGATCAACAGGGATGATGAGTTGGCATCGTGGTATGGTGGCCAAAATAGAGTGGTTTTTTATGGACCAGCCAGTCATACTCATGCTGGAATTATCCTTCCACTAGTACTATAGGTGATGTGTCTTCTACTATCAGTCCTTAGATAGGACGGTTGTGTAGTCATGGTTATAGATCCATTGACACAAATATGTTAGTGAGGGGGAGATTAGATAAAGGCAAAGATAAGATGTTTGATGATGTTACTAGCCCACTTACATCTAGATATGAGTCACTTGGAAATGATAGTCTTGATAGTGAATTGGGTATACCATCTATTATGACGTATGGAGTAAGACAATGTAGGTATGTACCTCCTCATGAGAGACAATCGCATATTGAACCACAATCAAGAAGGTCAAAAAGGGTCAGAAAGCCTATTGATAGGCTAACTTACAGTGGTGGGTATTCAGCCAAACATTTTTCTTACATGACTAAAGTGATGGGTCATAAAAAGCCTACAAAGTTTAGTGAGGCAGTTGGAGATGAAAAGTGATGTGCTACCATGGATGAGGAATACATAGCATTGGATGAAAATGGCACATGGGATTTAGTTAGTCTGCCTCAAGACAAAATACCATTGATTGTAAATGGGTTTACAATGTAAAATGCAAAGTAGATGGATCTCTAGAGAGATATAAAGCATGGCTGGTTGCTAAAGGTTATGCATAGCAGTATGGCCTTGATTATGAGGAGACTTTCAACCTAGTTGCAAAAATGGCAACCGTGAGAACTGTCATTTCTTTGGCACAATATCTAAGGGATGGAAGCATTGGCAAATGGATGTCAAAAATGTATTTCTAAATGGAGGTTTGATTGAGGAAGTGTATATGGAACAACCTGAGGGTTATGCACACCCTTATTACCCGAATCATGTGTGTAGGCTAAAAATGCACTTTATGGATTAAAGTGGGCACTAAGAGCATGGAATGCTAGGAACAGCTCATATTTTACAACAACTTGGTTTTTAGATGGACCATAGTCTATTTATGAAGAAGTTGGAGACAAATGAGCAAAGGGTGAGACCACTTGGCTTTATCTGCTTTGTGCTTTTGGAAATTGCTACCATTCTCTTCTTGGTTTCTTTAGTTGTTTTGAATATGGAGCATGCATGAAAGGATTACCACCTCTTAATGGGAAGGTCTTGGCTCTGCCAAGCAAGAGTCACTCATAATTGGGATCAAGATAAACTCACTATTCATGGCAATCAACATAAACTTATTGCATTCTTGCAAAATGTTGCCCCTTCCTCAATGCAATGTAGACAGGTTGTGGCCAAAATAGTTAACACAATGGAAGGATTAAGTAACGATGAGGAAGAGGAGTTTCTAAAGGCCAATGTAGATCTACAACCATGGTGTCTAATTAATCTTTTGTAGATTAGTGAATAGTATGTGCAGTTGTAAAGTTTGCTAGATAAACCCCCCAAAAAAGATGAAGAGAAGTGTACTCCCAAGATCTCTTGAATCCACAACTTGAAATTTGCAATAGAAAATGAAAAAATTGAATACATTCTAAAAGCTGAGATAACTGAAGTATTGAGGCAAGACCGGGAGTTTGAAGCTCATATGCAAAATGTCAGGAGAGTAAAAGAGGATGAATAAGCTATAGTGTTTTTGGATTCTAAGGAGACCAGACCAATAAAAATCAGTGCTCACCTTGAGCTAGGAGTCTTGGATCAACTAGTTAGTTTAGTTAAAGAATTCAAAGATGTGTTCACTTGGGATTACTAAAAAATGAAAAGATTGGATCCACAAGTGAAGGAAAAATTGGACTGACTATTGTGAGTTAGCTTCATAGCCCCAATAGATCAAGCCGACTAGGTCATTGTTCCAAGAACAAAAAGTTGAGGATTTGTGTTGATTATAGAAAGCTCAATGTTGCCACTATTCCGGATCCATTCTCTATTCCTTACCTAGGTAGCATTCTAGATGAAGTGGCTAGTTCATGAGATGTATTCTTTTCTGGATGGATTAAGTGGTGGCTACAACCAAGTATGCCTTATCTCAAAGGATCAATTGAAAAAAATTTTCGTTACAGCATGGAGAGTCTATGTATATACAATAATGTGGTTTGGTCTAAAGAATACCCTAGCTTTTTTCCAAAGGAACATGTAGGAGATATTCGGTCCCTATTTGATTGATTTCATGAGAGTCTTTTTAGATGACTTCAGTGTATTTGGGACAGTCATGCTCCACCTGATGCACCTCCAGTTGTGTTCGAAAAGATGCCAAGAGGTTAGTTTGAGGTTGCATCCTTTAAAATGTGTATTTGTTACCCCACAAAGATAGAAACTATCATGTAGGCCACTGTACCAGATTCACCATCCACAGCTCTTTGATTCTCGGGACAAATCCTATGGCATGGATGCCACCTACAACTCTTGGCACATTTAGCTATTCCCTTGAATTAGTTGTTGGCACGTGTAGAAAAAAATATTTTATAGTGGAATGAGGAGGTAGACTTAGCATTCCGATGCCTTAGTATAGTATTATCTTGAGTCCCAATAGTGATTTTTCCAGATTAGCAAAAACCATTTCATGTCTTTGTTGATGCTTCTAATGTGGTTGTTGGCAATGTTCTCATATAGGAAGATTTCAATGGGTGGTTTTTCCCAGTCTTCTATGTAATCAAGAGATTATCCAATACTCCATTACTGAAAGAGAATGCCTAGGCATGATCTATTCCATAAAGAAATTTTGGCATTATTTTCTAGGGCATGCTTTTATTTTCCATATGAATCACTTAACCTTGGTTTATCTAGTTAAGTAATAAAATGTGATGAGAAGATTAGCAAGGTAGATTTTGTTTTGCTGTAAGAATTTGAGTACAAAGTGATACATTGACCAAGAAATCAACATGTGATTATTGACTTTCTTTTCTATCTAGATTCTAGAGAAGCACCAATAGGTGTTGATTATGATTTTTTGGATGCCCACTTATTTGCTGAATTAGATGAACTAGAGCCTGAACTACCTAATCCCCATGGACATGGTATGAGAAAATGTTGACCTTTTTGGAGATCGGAGTGTCTTTGATCCATTTGTAGAAGGATTAACAAAAAAAGTTGGCTCTCCAAAGCTGTGTTTTGAGGCCATAATGGGCCAATTGTATCGTTGCACCCTATCTGGGTTCTACAAAGAGCGTATTTTTACAAATGGAGCAGTCTGCTATTTTGGAGAAAGCTCAACGAGGGGTTTTCAGTGGCTCCCAAACAAGACTACCAAATCTATTGCCAAATGCTTTCTCAAAGATATCTTCACTAGGTATGGTACTCCCATCGAATTAATTAGTGGTCAAGGTACACATTTTTTTCGTAAGGTCATCAAGGAATTGACCTCATTTTTTCTCATTGTGCACAAGAAGTCATCACCCCATTATTAGCAAGCTAATGGCTTAGTAGAATCCATAAATAAATTATTTTATAAAATTTTAACTAAATTGGTAGATCAAAATTGAAAAGACTAGGATATAAAGATTCTAGCCACATTGTGGGCCTATCATCACACTTCCTCTAAGGCCGCCACTAGAATGACACCTTATAAATTAGTATTTAGCCTAGAAGCCATCATCACACTTCCTCTAAGGCCGCCACTAGAATGACACCTTATAAATTAGTATGCAGCCTAAAAGACATCATACCTTTGGAGTATGTAGCACCCAATCTATGGATTCGTGATACACAGATGACCCATCTTGAAGGAATCCCTTTTCTTTCGAATGCAAGACCTCACCCAAATGGTAGATTGGATCCCCAATGCTTATATCTTATCCAAAGCCTAAGCTTGGCAAAAGCATATGTCATGATTGTATGGTGGGGGACTTGCTTGAGCTATTGCACCAGATAGACACTATACACACAAGAGGAAGCTCACTCAAGAACATAAGAAGAGAGATGGAGGCCAATACGTTTTCTTGCTAGTTTCTTATTATTCTTTCATACACAATACAATGTACACAAAGTATAGATAAGATACAATATAATGGAAAGTGGCCTATTAAGTCAAACAATACATAGCTGACTATACTAATTGACTGGCGCTATAACTATGCCAGTAGCTGTAGGTAGGTGCAACAAACTAAATATAGCAAGTGATAAGTCAATGGCCATGTGAGGATCTAACCACTGATGTGCTAAATGTAGATGTGTGGACCCATCTAACTAGTGGTCCATCATCAATGTCTGCATGTGTTGAGCTTGCCATCTCAACACTCCCCCCCCTCAAGCTTAAGTATACATCTATAACTCCAAGTAAGCTTCAAAATTTTGAAAGCTTCTCTGTATCCAATGCCTTTGTGAAAATTTCAACTATCTCAGTCTGTGTGGTGCTACCATGTACCAAGTTAATCTCTCCTCCAAGTACCTTCTCTCTCATAAAGTGGTAATGCACCTCAATGTGTTTTATTTTAGCATGTAACGCTGGGTTCTTGGCTAATTGTATGCTACTCATGTTGTCATAACAATGAATGACAACTTCACCATCTCCTTGCACATACAAATCACCTAATAACTTTTGTAGCCATACCACCTCACAGCTTCTATAGCAGTGCCTCTATACTTAGGCTCTGTACTCGACAAAGAAACTATAGATTGTTTTTTTCTACTCCACATAACTATTGCACTACCAAGGGAAAACATGAATCCACTCGTAGATCTTCTGTCAAATATGTTATTAGCCTAGTCTACATGTGTGTATCCAAGCACCTATATATCCTTGCCTCATAAAAAAGTCCATAATGCAAAGTGGACTTTCTAACTACATCCAAATGAGGCTTTCTAGGCATTTGCATAAATTGACTAATAAGATCAACAACATAACTCAAGTCTAGTATTGTGATAGTTATGTAAATTAGACTCCCTACTATCTCCCTAAACATAGTAGGGTCTTCTATCTCATCTCCAACATCAACACTCAACTTCACATTTTACTCCAATGTTTTACTCCAATGGCACTGAGAGAGGCTTACATGCTATCATACCATACTTGGATAACATATCCAAGCCATATTACCTTTGGGACAGCCATATACAATCATCATACCTAGTCATCTCAATACTAAGAGAGTACCTTAGCTCTCCCAAATCCTTCATCTCAAACTTCTTCTTCAAAAGGTCCTTAACTTCAGCAATCCCATTGTCACTGTCACTTGTAATAATCAAGTCATCCATATAGATGATTATGATAACTAAATTTGCATCTCCCTTTCTCATATAAACTGAGTAATTAGTATTGAAAATATACAAACCAATGTTGACAAGATACTCTTTGATCTTGTAAGACCATGCACTAAGTGCTTGCTTCAGTCCATAGAGTACATTCTTTAATCTACACACATATGTTGGATGCTCTACATGCTCATAACATGTTGACTACTCCATATACACCTCTTATTGCAATTCACCATGCAAGAAAGAAATCTTGACATCCATTTGCTACAAACTCCAACCTTTGGCTATTGCCTTGGGTAAGTTACTCATGAATATATGTGTGTGTTACGTGGGCTCAGAATAATGTATTTTTAAAATATAATTTTTATACATTTTTTACTTATAGAAGGGTGTAATATTAAGAGTTTATTTACAGATTGAATAGAAAAGGGTTATGTTTTATTCAGGAAAAATTCACATATAAGGATATTTATAAATAGGCCTTGAACACACATGATGTAGAGGATATACAAATAGTAACTTCCTCGAGGCTATTGCCAAAGCAACATACATCTAATAGTTGCCATCCTAGCCCCTAAATTGAATATCTCTTCATAATCTATGCCATATGTTTGAGCATAGCTTTTTGCAACCAGCCTAGCCTTATATACCTGCTAATGGAACCATTTGCATTATGCTTAATTTGGTAGATCCACTTATAGCCAATATCTTTCTTGCTCTTAGAAAATGGTACAAGTTCCCAAGTTTTATTGGTTTCTAATGCAGAAATCTCCTCATCCATTACTACACCACCCCAATGAGCATCACCAACAACATCCTCAAAGCAAGTGGGCTCAACATCCTTAACCACCATTACTATATAAGCATAATGGTGAGCTACATAACCTTCAAAACTGAATATTTTAACAAGGTATTTGACTATGTTAGACTTGCATACCATTGGATCTTGCATACCATTGGATCACTTAGTGGAGCCTTTACATTACCATGTGCTCTTTGTATACTTAGTTGTTAAGACTGAGTTGACATCACACCTTAGAGTTATGTATTAGGAGTTTAGAAGTCAAGTTAAGCCTTAGGGTAAGTCAGATATGAAGGGGTGTAAGTTTTTGGAATGAATAGTCATAAGTAAGGGATGTGAGGAGTTATCAATCCCCGAATGTAACTGTTCAAGTCAGAGTGCATATGCGGGTGTAGATCATGTCTGCGCATCTGTCTGTAAGCAGAAACTGAAGTTATGAAGAACAGTTCAGAGTCAGATATTGTTTCCCTGTCTTGAAGTGATAAACTGTTTTCAGTATTCATGTTATTTATTGCTGAAATGAAGTCAGATGGTTCTGTAAAGGTGTACTGTAATGATGGAATGTGTGTATGAAAGTTATATGAAGTCAGTGCAGTCAGAAAGTAAGTCAGTTGGATTCAGAAATGTCAGGTAGAGTAGTTTTTCAGGGAGTAAATCGCAGGCAGTAAATTAGCCTGTAACACTTGGCGGTCCTGCGAATTGTTCAGACGGCACAGGTCTTATGCATGCGAATGGCAAAATTGTCTAATTCTCGCTTTCAGAATGGAAGAGGTCCTACTGTCTTGGTTGGAGGATTTTAAACATTGGACAACAGAAGCAGAGGAGCAAGAAGCCTTCGTGCAATCTCTTTGCAGGGAATTTTACAATTGGACTACACCAGAAGAGGAATTTGAGGTGTATGGCCAAAATTTCCTGACTGATTATTTTCCTGACTTACCTGTGGACGTGGTCAGATTAGTCAGGGATAGGGTCTGGAAATTTCAGTTGAGCAAGGTTTGCCCAATAGCCAGAAGTCGGACACCTGCAGAGATCAGGAGGATATGGGTTAATCATGAGAAATGGCAGTTCCACCATGCATATGGCTTTAATTCCATATCATCTAGATACAGACGGGGGAGAACTTCTAACTTGTGTTTGACTTGTCAGCATTGTCACTGCTGCATTACAGGAGAACAGCACTAAGACAGGCTAATGATAGAGAAATCCCTGTTTTATGTCAGCAGAGAAGTATAGAGGGGAAGGCTTTGGCAAGTATTATACAAGATTACAGGCAAGGCTAGAGCAAGAGGAAAAGCAGAAACTAGAACAGAAAGGAAAGGGACATTACAGGTCCAGCAGTGGAAGTCAGGTAGACAGTTTGGATCTGGGCTATCTGAGTGATCAGGAGATACAAATTGAAGAAGTTGGTCCAAGCCAGAGTATCCCTGATGTTGCACCTATTTCATTTACACCACTTACACCAGATGAAGAACAGAGAAATAGGAACAGGTTTCTAGGAAGTTTGGCATGGTCCCAACTTCACAGACAGTCTAAAAGGAGTTTGAAATTCCAACCATTACCTAAATTGTCAGGGAGGAAGAAGACTGCACCAAAAGTACCACCAGTCATAATGGCACAACCCCCTAACCCAGCAGACCTGAGAGTCAGATTTGCTCACTTCAAGGGTCACTCAAAAAAAGAGGATCCTGATGCCCATGTAGCACAGTTCAGCACTAAATGGGAGGCAAGTGGCTTAGCAGGAGTGTATGGGGATGATGTGAAAAAGCAGCAATTTGCTGCCACATTGGAGGGAAAAGCCATGAATTGGTTTACTCAGTATGGGGCAGCTCATTTTCCTGACACAGTGGCATTACAGACAGCATTCCTGTCTAGATTCAGAAAATGGAAGACACCAACTGATATTTTGAAACAGCTTAAAACAATGAAACATAAGCGACTTCTTGTTGAAGATTATGCACAACAGTTTCTAGATCTGAATGGGAGATTAGCACCTGCAGAAAGACCTACCAATGAGATGTTGGGGGAATATTTCTGCAATGGACTCAGGGGAACTTTAAGGACAGCAGTAGCAAGTACTGAAATACCTGGAGGTGTTGGAGGCTTTAATGAACTAGTGGCAGCTGCAAGGAGAGCAGAGAAGAGACTAGGTTCTACCAGATCCAAGAAGAAAAAACATGATACTGACTCTGACTCAGAGGAGGATTCAGATTCAGGTACAGATACAGATTCTGACACAGATTCAGAGTCAGAAGCATATGATTCAGATTCAGAGGATACTGATTCAGATGAAGATGGAAGAAAAACTAAAACAAAGAAGAAGAAAAGGAAACACAAACTGAAAAGCAGGAGTAAGGACTCTAGAGACAGGAAAGAACACAGAAAATCCAAAAGGAAGGTTCAAGACCTGACTAAACAGATTTCTGCCACTCTTAAAAGTATGGGGATCTCCACTTCAGCAAAGAAGGAAAAGCCCTACTGTAATACTTGCCAGAAACATGGTCATAGTGATGCTAACTGTTGGTACAACCCTAATAACAGGGCAAATTCCAACCAGCAAACACAGAGAGCCAATGTACCTGCTGCTAATGCAGTACAACCTGACAGGAGCAGAGCAGGGGATGGCCAACAAAATAGATTTGGAGGAAGAAATAATTGGGTACCACCCAATCAACAAGGACATGCTGATCCTTGTACTTACTGTGCAGAGGTGGGTCATAGACAGGGTCCAAACTGTCCTTTATGGTGTAAACACAGAGAGGAAAGAGGCATACCCAT
This sequence comes from Lygodium microphyllum, assembly GCF_053477565.2. Classification (NCBI taxonomy): domain Eukaryota; kingdom Viridiplantae; phylum Streptophyta; class Polypodiopsida; order Schizaeales; family Lygodiaceae; genus Lygodium; species Lygodium microphyllum. The sequence continues at coordinate 151,414,844 of NC_141146.1, read as the reverse complement.
TGTCAGATACAACAATCAAAGGCCACCAGTGCAACAGCAACAAAATAGACCTCCACAGGCAAATGTAGTAATTGTAGAACAGGCTAAAGAGATTCATGGAGTTGTGAGCCATAATGTTCATTATGAGGATCTGGATGTTATGCATGTACAATGTGACTGTTCTAACTGTTTACAGGAACAGGTGACTACTGACAAAGTTGCTCCTGTTTTGGTGATTACAAGATCAGGTGCACAATATGTTGCTGACCCAGTTATTTCCCATAAGGAGATGAAGAATCCTAAGTTTTGGGATACACAGAGACAGGTCAGATTGGGTTGTGTGAAAGAAATTCAGAAAAGTCAGAAGACAGATAAGATGGGGACACAGATGCATCAAACATTACCTGTTGTACTACCCAGTATAGAAGAGGAGATCCATCAGCAAGAATTGAAGGAAGCTGATATGACAGAAGAAGTGCTAAAGGCAACCACTGTCACAATGGATCAAATTCTCAGTCTGGTACCTGAGTTTAAAAGACAGGTATTGAGAACCTTTTACTGTGAAGAAGTTCAGCAAGTTGAACCTGAAGCTTGTCAGATTGAACCTGAAGATGTGGATTACAAAGTTCCCAAGATTACTGTGACTTTTCAGCAACAGGATATACATGGAGCACTTCTGGATGGAGGATCAGGGGTAAATATTTTACCTGAATTCCTGTATACTAAGCTGAAATTGCCGGATCTTGATGAAGCTCCATTTCAGTTAAAAATGGCTGATCAGAGAAGAATCCAACCTATGGGAATTCTCAGGAATCAACAGATTACAGTTGCAGGGCTCACTTTTTCAGTGAATTTTGTAGTCCTGAAAATGGATGAGGGAGACAGTCCATATCCTATTCTGTTGGGAAGACCATGGTTAAAACAGGCCAAGGTTAGACAGGATTGGGGGGCAGCTCAAATAACACTCAGAAGAGGAAAGAAGAAAGTACACCTAAGTATGGTTCCTACTGCAACTCTACCCAGAGAGGCTAGAGCACTGTATGCACAGGGACTGAATATGTTAGAAGAAGTAGATGATGATGAGGAAGATGCTTTTCTTAAAGCCAATGAGTCAGTGATTCCTGTCTTTGATATTGATGTGGTTAAAATTGTGCAGCAGTTTAAGGAGAATAAACTTTCTGGTAATCTATTACAACAGGAGGAAGCATTACAGGATGTACCAGAAGGAGAGGATGTAAACAAAATTCTGACTGAACAGGAGGAGAAAATGCACATTCAGCAAATAATCCAAGCTGAAAAAGCCTTTGAAGAACAGATGGCCAGAACAGCTAGGGTGCAAGAGGATGATCTTCAGGATCTGAATTTAGGGACTGAACAGAATCCCAAAATGGTAAAAGTCAGTATTCATGTGACAGGACAGTTTAAGTCAGATTTGGAGGAGCTGTTACAGGAATTTAAGGACATATTTGCATGGAGTTATACTGACATGAAGGGAGTGGATCCACAATTCTGTATGCACAGGATTAATCTCAAAAAGGATGCAGTACCTGTCATTTCCCAAAGATACAGGATGAATCCTAATTACGCTAGAGCTGTTAAGGAGGAGTTGGATAAACTACTTAAGGTTGGTTTCATCTATCCTGTAGAGAAGGTGACTTGGCTATCACCTATTGTGGTGGTTCCAAAGAAGAATGGGAAATTAAGAATATGTGTAGATTATAGAAAGTTAAATGCAGCCACTATCACTGATCCTTTTCCCCTACCTTTTCAAGACACATTGCTGGATGCAGTTGCAGGTCATCAAATGTACATCTTCCTTGATGGGTTCAGTGGTTATAATCAGATTCTGATGGCAGAGGAGGACAGAGATAAAACTGCCTTTATTACAGAATGGGGAGTATATGCAAGCACTGTCATGGTGTTTGGATTAAAGAATGCTCCACCTACTTTTCAAAAGTGGGTCCAGGAAGTCTTTGCTCCATATCTTACCACATTTATGAGAGTATTCTTGGATGATTTCAGTGTGTTTGGGAAGACAGATGATCATTTAACTCAGTTGAAACTCTGTTTTGAAAGATGCAGAATGGCTAGGTTAAGTCTGAATCCAGCCAAGTGTGCATTTGCAGTAAGAAGAGGGATTTTACTAGGCCATATTATTTCAGAAGATGGAATGCAGGTGGATCCAAGAAAAGTTCAAGCCATTCAGAAGGCTAAAGCACCGGTCAATCTGAAGGAACTCAGTAGATTTGTTGGTCAGATAAAATGGCACAGCAGATTTTTGAAATACCTATCCCATGTTTGTGTTCCATTAACTAAGCTCACAAAGAAGGATGTGAAGTATGAATGGACAGAAAAACAGGAAAAAGCATTCAGGCTACTGAAGAAGATGTTACAGGTGGCACCTATAATGCAACCACCTAACTGGAATTTACCTTTCCATGTTTTTGGAGATGCATCAGATGTAGCTGTGGGAGCAGTTTTGATGCAAGAGAAGCAGAAAGGATGGTTCAGGCCTGTTTATTATGCAAGCAAAGTAATGACAGGAGCTGAAAGGAATTATTCAGTTACAGAAAGAGAGTGTTTGGGAGTGATTTTTGCTCTGAAAAAATTCAGACACTATTTGTTGGGAAACCCTATTGTCATACATGTTGATCATCAAGCTTTGGTATATCTTGTGAATAAACCAAATCTAACAGGAAGGATTGCCAGATGGATATTGCAGATGCAGGAATTTGACTACAGCATCATACACAGACCTGGTAAAGATCATATAATTGCTGACTACTTGAGCAGACTGGAATCAGGAGACCCAGCTGAAGGAATAGCAGATGATCTTCCTGATGCGGATCTTTTTCAGATTCAACCAACTCAGTCAACAGACTGGTATGGACAAATGCTGAACTATCTTACTGAAGGAGTTTTTCCTGAAAATATGAACAGTGATCACAGAAGAAAGTTGGCACTCAGAAGTGCAACATTTTCAGTTATTGGAGGACATTTATACAAGAAAGGAGTTGATCAGATACTTAGAAGGTGTGTTCCTGAAAGTCAGAAAAAGACAGTTTTGTTTGAAGCTCATACAGGAATTTCAGGTGGTCACTATTCAGGGGACATTACAAGCAGGAAAATATTTCAGAGTGGACTTTGGTGGCCAACTGTTATTAAGGACTCATACCTGTTTGCAAAAACCTGTGAACAGTGTCAGAGAGATGGATATCCCAGGAATCAGGACAGGATGATTCAAAATCCAGTGCTGCCTTTAGGGCCATTTGAGAAGTGGGGTATGGATTTTATGGGTCCATTCAAACCTGCAGCAGAACATTCAGGAAACAGATATATTCTAGTGGCTACTGATTATTGTACCAAGTGGGTAGAAGCAGTTGCTTTGAAGGATAATAAAGCTAGGAGTGTAGCCTTTTTTGTCTACAACAATATTATGACCAGATTTGGTTGTCCTATTGAGCTTGCATCTGATCAAGGTGTTCATTTCCTGAATAAAGTTATCAAAGTGCTTGCAGAAACACACATGATTAGTCACAAAATGTCTTCTGTATATCATCCACAAGCAAATGGATTAGCTGAGAGTAGTAATAAGGTGTTGGTTAAAATTTTGAAGAAAACAGTTTCAGAAAACAGAAGGGATTGGGACTTGAAGTTGAATTCAGCACTATGGGCATTCAGAACAGCTTACAAAGTCAGTACAGGTCTCACACCCTTTAGACTAGTGTATGGCCTTGAGGCTGTAGTGCCTATGGAGTTTGTTGTACCATCTTTGAGGATAGTAATACAACACAGGCTAACACAGGAGGATTCTCTGAAACACAGATTGGAACACTTACTGTCTCTGGAAGAAGACAGATTTCAGAGTGCTTATGTCGCAACTGTGATTCAAAACAGGAGAGCTGCATGGGTGAATCAGTATTTGAAGAAGAAACGATTTAAGGAAGGAAATTTGGTCCTGATGTACAACTCAAAGTTGGGAAAGCATCCAGGGAAACTGAAACTCAGATATGTTGGACCATATAGAATTTACAAGGATTTGGGACAAGGGACATTTCAGTTGATGGATTTGCAAGGCACACTGTTAAAGAAACCTGTGAATGGTTTCAGGTTAAAACTGTTTTTGCACGAGGAAAATCAGGAGTTGCCAGTGGTGGATTCTCATTGGCTAGAAGTGCAAAATTATTTTAATCCTTTTCTTGAAGAGAGTGTCGTGGCTCTCCGTCCAGAGGAATGTTGCCATTGAAGAAGAAGGAGTTCAAGTGGGATGCATAGCAGCAACAGTCTCTGCTAGGACTGATGAGGAAGAGCAACCAGCTTCAGAAACAGAGGATGTTAGATCAAAGCAAGAAGGGGGAGGACATGATGATGATCCTACTCCAAACTGACAAGTCAGTATTGAAGAAATTTCAGATTTGACAGAGAATCTGATTTCAGGAAAAATGGTTTTTTCTAAGTATTTGTGTATGTTGGTTTCATTTTCAGCCACTGCACTTTACAAGGAAATATTCCTGACTACTTGAATCAGTATTTTCTAGTTGGTAACTGATCAAGGGATGTTGTAGGCTCAGGTCCACTATTTTGGGAAAATAGTATCCACCGGGTGTGCCAGTGTTAAGACTGAGTTGACATCACACCTTAGAGTTATGTATTAGGAGTTTAGAAGTCAAGTTAAGCCTTAGGGTAAGTCAGATATGAAGGGGTGTAAGTTTTTGGAATGAATAGTCATAAGTAAGGGATGTGAGGAGTTATCAATCCCCGAATGTAACTGTTCAAGTCAGAGTGCATATGCGGGTGTAGATCATGTCTGCGCATCTGTCTGTAAGCAGAAACTGAAGTTATGAAGAACAGTTCAGAGTAAGATATTGTTTCCTTGTCTTGAAGTGATAAACTGTTTTCAGTATTCATGTTATTTATTGCTGAAATGAAGTCAGATGGTTCTGTAAAGGTGTACTGTAATGATGGAATGTGTGTATGAAAGTTATATGAAGTCAGTGCAGTCAGAAAGTAAGTCAGTTGGATTCAGAAATGTCAGGTAGAGTAGTTTTTCAGGGAGTAAATTGCAGGCAGTAAATTAGCCTGTAACATTAGTGTTCTAACTGAACGAATACCAAAGTCATCATCTAGACTCTTTGAACCACTGGAATCTCCATCAAACCCCAAATGACTAGTAGATGCATTATTACCATTTGAAAATTTCTTCTTCCCTCATTTGTCTTTACTTGTTGCCACCAAGGAATATGTTCTGTGTAGGCTCCCAAAAATCTATATGCACAACATGAAGTATTCCTTCTCACATCTCTATCATGCAAAAAAGGTTGTCTTGCATGCTTATCAAACTGATATGCTTCACACACTTATGAAATTGTACAACTCTAAAAGCAGGTAACCTTGGAACTAATCCTTTAGACTATATTAATTTTATTGTTTGTACATTTGCATGTCCAATATGTTTGTGTTAATTAACATACTTCATACACTTTATGAAATCGGGCAACTCTAAAAGCAGGTAACCTTAGAACAAGTCCTTTGGACTACATTAATTTTAGCATTTATACATTTACATATCCAATACATTTATGTTATATTTTAATGTTTGCAATCACTCCTTTGCCTTTAGCATACATAGTAGCATTCATAACAAGAATTCCAACATCTAAGGTAAACATGTAGCCAACTCTACTTTCGTTTGCAACCAACCTATACTTATTATTAAAGTCTTCCACAAGATAATCTTTTGTATTAAATCGAACCTGCATGTGACTAATAGAGACTAAATTATTTGTGATGGATGATATATGTAATGCATTTGATAGTCTCTTTGTTTGACCATCATGCAAGGACAAGAAGAATTTTCTAATATGTTAATTGGGTGGCATGAATCATGATTCGTTTGTACATAACCTAGATTTTGTAAATCGTGCATCTCTCCAAACCATTTAGCATGGTTGGGCATATAATTAGATGCACATAAATCAACATACCATACACCATCACGTGTCCCCTTTCCTATAACAACATTCATCATATGCTTCATAATAAATAAACACTCATTTTTGTCTTCATTTTGTCGTGAAGATGATGCATAGTTTCCTTACTACAATTAACCACTACAGATATCATCCTTCTTAGCATAATAATGGGTTGAAATATGATTTGTTTTGCCATAATAATGACAAAAAATATTAAAATTGCTAGAACCTCTATTTTTCTATCCATCTCTTCCTCTAGAGCTCCCTCTATCTCTAAAGTTTCCATAGCCGTCTGAAACTTGCATTTCACCAAATTATTTATTTAACCTATTTTGCTAATTATCATCAACACATCCCATACATTTGCATTAACTCAATGGGCTTTTAAGGAACTTTGTTCTTCTCATCACTCTTATTTGTCATCTTCCACTTATGTTCATCACTTTGCTTTGTCAATCTTCTTTCACTTATTTTGCATTCTCTTTGTATCTACCTTCTATGTCCTCACTTCCATGGCTACCTTCCAACTTGCAACTGAGGAAATTTGCTTCTTTTCCCAAAGACTATTATCAAAGTACAACCTTGGATGGACTCCTTGGAACTCAACCACTTCATTAGCCTTCCATGGAGTACTATCCCAATTTATCTTGACACACAATCTATTTTAGAGTAGCTCGTCAGGCTCCACTATCTACATCTAGGGTCATAAGTATACCCTATCTACCAAGCGGGTCCATGAGAAGTTCTACCGGCCTAGTCATGGTGACCCCAACCACCCAATCTGACAGCACCTTGCCTTTGCCCTCCACTAAAGACTAACCCACCCCACCCCTTACTTCCTCTTGTCCCTCCTTTGAGTCTGGCACCCATTGCCCCATTTTTGCTTCCAGGACCAAATCCATCAAAATGATACACTCGCCACCAAGATGAAGGTAACATTAGCAAATAACTTTGTGGGTGTTAACCTCAATTTGAGATGGCGAAAATATGAAGCAAAGAGCAGAAGAAGGACAGAAAAAGAGCAAAGGTGCAGAGACGGCTCCTAAAGCTAAGCTGAGGAAAAAAGTGTAATTTTAAATGGAAGACGCCTCAAAAAGCTCAAAAAACTCCTGTAAAAGAGCGCAGGCTCTCGGGGGGGGGGGGGGGGGGGGTGTCGATCAACTATATGTACCTCTAGCACGTGAGTTCAAAATAAGGGTATTTAATATCCCTAGAATCTACATATTTACAAATACAAAATGGTGAAAATTAAGGCCTAAAAGTTAACCTACAAAATGGGTTTTTTAATTAATAAAATTTTAGAAGTTAGTATTGCAACTTGGGCATGTGGGTATCATGGTTTACTTGGAACAAGTGAGTTTTTGCATATTGTTGAAGGTTCAATTCCCAAAGATGGCATCCTATAATTTTTTAAGCATGTGAGAGTTTTAGTTTATTAGCATTGCTCATTAGGGTATATGCTTATACAATGGTGCGGTGGCAAGGTAGTTCAAGCCCAAAATTTTTTTACCCAAGGTTAATTGGAGTTAAGTGTCCCATTTTTTTGAGTTAAGATTTGTGGATTTGGTAGTTGAAAATATGCTACTTTTTATATAGCACTTCCCACGATCCCTTTCTGCAACTCACACCAGGCAATTATGGCGAACTCCAGGCTCTTTGTGCGAGTTTCGTAACTTTTGCATATTTGCAAAAGTTACAAAACATCATTGATCATTTCAAACTTTAACATCCGATAGCCAGTTACGGAGCCATAGTAGTGTGTAACAACTGCAACAAAATCAGATATGATCCTCAACACCCCGTCAATTGATTGCGTGAGAAAGTAAAGTTGAAAATCATAACATTCATTATCCTATTTTGAGAAGGGGCCATCGAAGGGTGCTCTTAGAGTCGCTTCCCACCCAATTTTAGTGGGGGTTTTGAGGCCCCACTATTACCACTATTCAAGTGTCCCACCACAGTGATAGTGGGGGCCCTAAAAAATAGGGTCGCTTAAATTTTTCCATTGTGATGGAAAAAGCACGTGCAAACATAATGAAGCTATTCACGCAAGGGTTTTTTGGGGGGAGGGGGTTTTCCAACGGTTTTTAGATAAAATCGAAAACCACTCTAGGCCACATGGGGGGGGTTTCAAAATCGGGGGTTCCCCCCAGAAACACTTCCACACCGGTGACCCTCCCAAAAGCCCTTTTCAAGTTTAGACTTGACCACGTGTAAAGGGTCTCCAATGCCAAGAATAGGGTTTGACACTCTTGTGGTCTTCCTCCTTGGTTCCCACCATCGATCACCATCTCCACTACTGAACGCCTACCCTGGTGGGGCTTGGCGCACTGCCTTCTTTATTGCGTTTACCAGGCTTTCCATCCCCTTCCCTTCATTGCCTCCTTTGCTTGCATACTCGGGGTCTTCCTTGCACCGATCAAGAAGGATCATTGTTGTGTAGCCTCCCTCACTTCTCTATCACATAGTTTGTTGCTCGCATCCAAAGAATGCCTGCTTTGGCTTTTGAGTGATCTGAGAGACATCAAGCTTTCTGGGTAACGTGAGCAAGGAGATAAGACGTGCAAGTTCTACATGTATTTACTCTACTCATTTGTTTGTTCTGAGTTCACACCTTTATGTTTGCTCAGAGAGAGAGAGAGAGAGAGAGAGAGAGAGAGAGATATTGTGTGTGTGTGTGTGTGTGTGTGTGTGTGTGTGTGTGTGTGTGTGTGTGTGTGTGTGTGTGTGTGTGTGTGTGTGTGTGTAGGCACCATTTGCTACCAAGCAGGTAGGTGCGAGGTTAGGTTCAAAGATTTGAGGTTTCAGAAGGAAAATGCTTGTGTGCAAGGCCATCAAGATTGAGGAGGTGAGAGATAATGACAACTTTGTGGAGTAGGTGGTGAGCCTTAAGAAGCAAATCTTCAACATCATGCTTCATCCTGTGAGTTGAGCTATTTTGACAGGTATGCTTTCTTCTAATTTCTCTACACTGCTTAATCCTAACAAAGGTCATTTTAATTTTTAAATTGGGTGTGCTTATGGCTACAAGAAATTCTTGTAGAAGGAAAAAACTGTATGGTAAATTGTTTCCTTGATGATTAGGTTTGTTCAAAAAACAGTAAGCAACACAAATTTTCCATTGTGAAATTTGTATTGAGTAGCAGTAGAGCAGCACCATCATTAGTTTCCCTCTCATCTCTTTGTGGAGCAGCAGCAAGAGCACCATCATTAGTAAGCATGTCTTCAACTATATCTTCTTAGAAAAATTTGTAATTCCAAATGTACACACACGAACACACACAGACACGCACGCACACGCACACGTACACGCACACGCACACGCAGCACACGCACGCAGCACACGCGCACGCACGCGCGCACGCACGCGCGCGCGCACACACACACACACACACACACACACACACACACACACACACACACACACACACACACACACACACACACACACACACACACACACACACACACACACACACACACACACACACACACACACACACACACACACACACACACACACACACACACACACACACACACACACACACACACACACACACACACACACACACACACACACACACACACACACACACACATCTGTCTCTCTCTATTATGAATTTAGCATTTTACTCTGCCCAATTATGCAAGACCTTCATTTACAGGATGCATTGCTAAAACAGGGATCAATGATGAGCCCAACCAATGTCCTAATTCAAGAGCATTATCAATCTCCATTTATTACTAGATTCTTGTTTGCGTGTTGCTATATATACTTGTCTGTGATGCTTCAGGCATGGTATTTGGAAGCTAACATTGGACAACCCAAAATAAAGGTAATTGAGTTGAGTGTCTACCAAGAGCCACAATTACCTTGATTTTGGACATGGCTCTCAATGCTACTATCACGCAAATCTTTTTGAAAAAAAGGAGGAGTAATCCATTGAATTGTGTATGTTCAACCAATTAAACTTGTAAGCAAAGTATAGAATCAGATAGCAAATAGGCTCAATAAAAATATTCTCAGCATATGGATGAGTTTTTAATCTACTTTTAGTGCCTCGAATCCATCACCCTGAAGTACATAAGGTTTGCAACATGCTTTGTAATAAATCAAGTATTCGTTGAAGACTTTGGGTGGTGGGTGGTGCCAAGTGTGTTGGTTGCTATTGCGATGCGACAAGAGGTGACCTATTTGTTCACTGCTATTGTGTTGCATACAACGACAGCTGTAAACTTCACATACTTGTGTGTTTCTTGCATGCATCCATGCTAGCTTAGTACCCTTGGGTGAAGTACTTCAAGCTAATGCATAAAGACCACAGCCTGACACCTACTCTAGATCACTTTGCTTGTATGGTTGGCCTTTTGGCAACATCTAGGTAACTTATTGAGGCATGGAAAGCTATCGTAGCCATGGAGTAATTGTTTAGCCACTAATTTTAGGGTGACTTGTTTTTGGTAGTAGATTACATCTCAAATACTCTATAAATAGGAGTCTATTTATAGAGTATTTATTTATTTCAGCTAGCTATCATTCATCCCTTTGATGCCCACTAGTGGCCTCACTCCTTTGGGAGGACATTGCAAGTTTGTGGAGTTTTGTTGAAGTACTATCCTATTGTCCACAACTATTACAATTCTAGGTGACCTGATTACCGGCCTTGTTACTAGCTATCCTACTGCTATTCCTAGTATACATTTGTTGCTTGGTTGGTTTGGGACACTCTTGAGCTGTTGCATGCCTATTTAATTGTTACCTAGTTAATTCATGGTCTACCTACTACCTCTAGCACTCTCAACATTTGCAATTACTACATCAGCTTGGAGCTATTGTATGTGTTTGCTTTCAAGACAAGCTGCCCTACTAGTCGCCTACTTGTTGGAGGATATATGGCTATTGACGTCATCAAACACCCATTCAACAATTTGCAGGATGAATATATATATCATTCTCAATGCAACAAACACACTATGTAGGGTGAATATTAAACATTGAACTCTTGTGTCTTGAGGACTAGGGCAAAGAGTATGAGTTGAAGAGTGTGTCATACTTTGACGGATCCCAAAATGCAACAAAAAATCTCCAAAGATGTCAATGCAGTAGTAAACATAGCTCAAGAAGGTTAGATCAATGTTTGATGGAGCAGTTGAGGCTAAAAACAACAAACATAGCAGTGGCTGATGAGTTGATAGCCTGGCAATGATGCAAAGGAGTAAAATGTAGCAGATCAGGTGATGTGGCAGATAGGCGTTGATGCAACTAGTTTGCGATCAATTCTATGATAAAACTAGTATTTTGTATTTATTACATAAGGGTCTCTTAAATTCTTGTATAAAAAAATAAACTTACAGAAAGGGATTTATAAATTATGGTAAAAAACATAGAAGGGTCAAACAAATATCACAAAAAAGGTCACATAGGGATATATAAAACATGCCATGAACGCACGTGATGTATAGGATTTGTATAGAGTGACCCTCCCGAGGCCAAGCTCCCTCCAGTGCCATTTGTAAAAGAGTAGACAGGTGTAAGCTTAAGGAATGAGGCAAGAAGAGGGAAATAAGAAAAATGACATTGTCACAACGACCGGTTATGTAAATAGGGACAGGTGCTCATGGGATTTTAGGGCTTGTATATAAAGTTCAAAAAGTGAATGGAATCTCATTCTTTGGTGTGTGGCTAACAAGAGTCCTCTCTTCTTCTTTTCTTCTCTTCACCTTGCTTGTGTGTGTACTCTTGAGAGAGGGAGTGTGAGCGTGTGAGGAAGTGAGTGTGTGGGAGTGAGGGATCAGGAGGTTGAAGCTCTTCACCATCTCCTCTTCTCTTCTCTTCTCTTTTCTCACGCTCACGTGGCTATGGTGGATGGAGCTCGATGGAGGAGTCTTGAGGATGCTTGAGCTAGCATCTAGGATCGTGGAGCTACCGGTGTGTGTGAGGGAGGAGGCAACTCATTTCGACATCGAGGTAAGCTCATTACACTCGTAGGTTCGAAGGCACGTCAGCTAGGTGAGAGATAGCCATTAGAGCTCACTTGAAATGCTTGAAACAATAAGCGGTCCGTGGGTCTTGGTGGTTGAGTGTTAGCACCCTTCACATTTTGGTTCCGTTTTTCGAGACCAACAGATTCAAGATCGAGCGCTTGTGTGCCTCATATCAAGCTTCAAAGTAAGGGATTCATCCCCGAAATGGAGCTTGAGATAGGTAGGAAGTTTGGGTTTTTTTGATCTTCGATACAAGTAAGTATTTTGGTTATTTTGGTTGTTTGATGATTGGAAAAGAAGGGGAAATCATTTTAGTTATTTTCTTTCGATTCTTGTTGCATTTAGTATAGGTTAGGATTAAGAAATTGGATTGGAAAAGCATAGGGTTTAATGCTATAAAACATGGCACAAATCATGGTAAACGGGAAAAAAAGAGTGTTTGAAATGATTAATGTTGGCAAGTGAGTGATTGAGGATAGCAAGACCTTGCCTAGGAAGGGGTTTAAGGGCGAGGAGGCCATAGAAGAGCTCATTTTTCACCTTAGCATTGAGAGAGAGAGAGAGAGAGAGAGAGAGAGAGAGAGAGAGAGAGAGAGAGAGAGAGAGAGAGAGAGAGAGAGAGAGAGAGAGAGAGAGAGAGAGAGAGAGAGAGAGAGAGAGAGAACTTCCATTGGTGATTCGATTTGATCTTGCCATCGGGGAGTTCTTTGCACGTGTCAGGTATATCGAACCCTTCCTCTTATGTCCTTGTTATGATTTGGAAGTTTTTGTACCTTGTGATTTCTTGGATCGATGGATTTAATGAAATCATCCTCGGCGCTACTGTTGTCACGTGCAACTCGGCCCGTTCGAGTGGCTTGGTTCTGGGCCATCCCAAAATCGGTCCTCTGCGCTCTTGCATTTGGCCAATTCGGCCTATCCGAATGGACAACTCGACTAACACCTTTAAATTTAGCCCTCAGCCCTCGCACCTCGGCCTGTCTGAACATACCATTTGGCCCTGTTTGATTTCACGGCCCTCGGCCAACTCGATTCAACCCAAATTAACTCGACCATTTCCACTCGGCCCGTCCGAACGATCGACTCAGACCACTAACCTGACTCTACCCTCAGCCATGTCCATTCGGCCATCCGAGCCGCAAATTTAGCCACTATTCCTATTCAGCCCTTGGCCCGGTTTGAATCCACTACTCGGCCCCTACAATTCGGATGAGTTGGATCGAGGCAGATTTTTGTAAATTTTTTAGAAAATTACACCAGACCCAACTAGATTTCAATTGCACAAACGTTTGTGAGCCATCTCAACGCCTAGAACTCAATTCTGGCGCAATGAATATGCGAATTCGCAAGATGCACTTGCCTAGCAGCTTGAATAGGTTGCTGAGAGAGTCAGCACCTTAACGATAGCCAGTGGAGTCATAGACTCCAAAACGAACCTAAAATGAGTAAGACGACGCAGTAAGAAACCCTAAAATCTATCAAGATGGCCAGAAATTGATCGAACAATCCTATCAAGCTTAAGAGGAAACGGGAGGGCATAAGCCGCTTAGACACTTGTTCTTCACACTCACCTTGATTTCTAGCACTTGAAGTACACCTAGGAACAGTTGTGTTGAGAGTGGAAAAAGACTGAATTTTTGACTGATTTTTGTTGTTTTTGAGGATTGAATGATTGATTTTTGATGGATTTAGAGTGATGTATGGTTGTTACTGAAAGTATTTGAGAGTGTTTTGGATGATATTGATTATGTTTTGGAAGTTCATGATGATTCTCAGTGGAGATATGAAGCTCTATGATGTTCTGTTGAGGTTCTGATTGGTTCTGTATAGCTTCTATTTTGTTCTGATTTTCTTCTGTATGAAGCATGGATTGATGATTGATGAAGATTGAGATCTTTTTGGAAGCCTGTTGAATATTTTTTGATAGTATGTAATGGTTTGAGTATGAGCTATGAGGTTCTGATGACCTTCTGTAACCCTCTGTAGACCTTCTGTAGAGCCTCTGTCTCTGCTCTATTTGTGTACTGTAACTGTACTGTAGCTGCTCTGGTACTGTACTGTACTGTTCTGTAGATCTTCTGTAAGTGTTCTATAGAAAGTATGTGTGACTTTGGAAAATTTTTCTAACTTTTGGAAAGGATGAATCTAAGTTCAAAAGAGCTAAAACAAGCGGAAGAAGCAGCTGCTGAAGATTGAAGAGAAGACTGAGTGACAGTAACAGTAGTGAGCTGTGAAAAGACACTGTAGTGGCTCTGGTGACTCTTCATATCAGACATACCTCTTGGGAGGTGCATCCACGACCGAAGAAGGATTATTGAGAGTTATTATGAGAGCATTGTAGTGAGGATATGATGTACTATTGATGGAGAGAGAGAGAGAGAAAACCAGAGATAGACAATTCTATCAAAATAGTGTAACTATATGTGAGAGATTGAGAGGGAGAACTATGAAGACAATGAAGATGAATACTATGTGATTGATTTCCATTCAAAGATGGTGTATTCGTTTTTGTTCTTTGTTCTATTGATGGATTCTATGAAGATGTTGAAGATTATGATTGATTCTATCAAATCCGTGGGAGATATCTACTATGATATTGCGTGAAGATTTGCTGTTTTCTTTGTTTTGATGATCAAAATAATGAAATAAAATCTTGTTGATGTTACAAGATAGATTTTGTTGCAGTAGAATCCCTTTTTCCTTGGTGTTCCTCTTGGGGCTCCATGTTTTTGGTGCGCAGCCAGGGAAAACTTGCCATCAACAAGCATCAGAAGAGGCTGAAAATGAAGGAAATGGCATTGCCAAGAAGAGGAAAATTCAATGGGTGTTTGCAAAGTTCCTTCTTCCACTGAAGAGTTGGAAATTCTAATTATCAAAGCCACTTTCCACAAGAAGTTTATCCCCCAATGGCGGAAACATATCACCATCATGATGCATGCTCTATGTGGTGGAATGTTTCCTCTTCCTGTTGAAGCAGCAGAAACTTGCATCTTGGTGGCAAATTGTTTGGGAACAAACTGAAGAGCAGAAACAGAGAGAATGACCATCCATGGAAGATTTGGCATTCATTGAGAAGTTTCCAGACATCATCAAGTGGGAGATTGTGAAGAAGCTTCAGGAGTCGTGGTCTGTGGAGGTTCACGAAAACAAGAAGGAAAAGAGTTGGAATTTGTTCGTGGATGCTCAACAGTAAGATATGTGGGATGCTTGGTGAACTGACAATCTTCTGTTTGTCCCCAATTAGCAACCCACTAGAAGTTGGTAGACAGAGTGTTTTTCATAACATACATTGTTGAAACCCTTAGAAGCTGGCATTATTATAATGACACAACAACGATCCTAAGAAGAATGAGTTTTGATACTTTCAGAATGAAATATCTTCCCCTCTGTAGTGGTTTGAAAGCTGAATTCAAAGATGTTGAAAAGAAGGAAGTATAAGAGATGATGGCTAGAGAATCCCTCAGAGTTCAAAGCCCTCTCTGATACTATCCTGTTGAGTACAGACCAATTGGTTGCAGCCAACCCCTTGATGAATGATGCAATAAAGAGGCAAGCGTTAGAATAAGTCCAGAGGTACGTAAGAAGAGAGAAGGCAAAAATCAAAGCTGAGAACGAGCTTGCAAGAGAAGCCTCCTTTGACGCCCTAAAAGCACTCTTTACAGAAGTCCCCATGGCGACTCAAGGTCCCCTTCCTAGTCAGATTCATCCTGGAAATATTGATGACAGGCCAGCAAATGTAGTCCCATTGCCAGTTTTTAAGGGAGAGTACAATGAAGACCCTGATCTTCATGTAGCAGAATTCATGGTAGCATGTGTGGCGAACAATGCCAGAACCCCTGAGCATTGGTTAGTAATATTCCTCGCCACTTTCAAGGGCGCAGTGTTTCAGTGGTATGAGAGACAAGCAGCAGGAACTTTTGGCACTTGGGATGATCTGAAGTTGGCCTTCCTCACTAAATTCAGGCGTGAAGGTTTTGAAGAGCGGATGCGAGAGGAGTTTATGAACCTAAGTCAGTCCTCTGGAGAAAGAGTAGAAGCTTATGTTTCGCGAATAGAATCCATCCTGAAGAGATGGACTAACCATCATTTGGACGAAGGTATCCAGAAAGGAGTATTTCTCAGGGGTCTACAACGAGAAGTTCGCAAGTTCGTGGAATTGAGAAGATCAGTCAATCTGCAAGCTGTAGTGGAAGGTGCAAGATTGTATGACGAAGTTGAAGCAAGGCTGTCAATGACTCCAGGAAGAGGAGTCTTACCTCCTCCCATGCTTGGAACGGTATACCCACCAAATGTAGTCCCAGGGACAGTTCCCTACCCCTATCCCCAGATGCAAACAGTGCCGCAGTATAATGCACCTAATCCACTGTGGTCGCCGTAGACGTCAGTGCCTCAAATGATGGTTCAACCACAACAAAAGTGGCCTCAAACAGTTCCTCCAATGGCAACTCAACAACAATGGAATCCTACCAACTGGAATCAACAATCCCAAGTCTCAGCAAGAGCTCTGAATCAGAACCAGTACAGAGGAACCTCTGGATCGACCCAACTAGTTTATGCAGTAATTACAGAAGCTTCCCAAAATCCCACTACAAGCACTTCAGGAGGTGAAAATTTGAAGGACTACTTATCCAACTTAGTTGCAAGTATTAAAAAAGAGCTTCTGGATGTGATTATAGAGCAGCTATAGACATTGAAGGTGAATACCGCCAATATATCCACTCCTGCAGGAGCTGGAAGAGATGTGATACACTCTAATATATGGTGTGGAAAGTGTCATCAAGCAGGACATTTAGCCATTGAATGTATCCGAAAACCAACCATTCCTGGAGCCTTCTGTTCCTACTATTTGTGGAAGAACCATACAGAGGATATTTGCTATCTGAAAGAGATGCATGAACGAAGACAGAAGGATGAAAATGCAAGATTCAACTTGCTGGAATCCAAAATGACAACATAGGATATTGGACCAAAGCCTAGGGAATTTGGTCCAGATTCCGGTCCAAGGAGGTTTCCCTCTCAAAGTTACAGAGAACGACAGTCTGGCGGTGGTCAGAGATCAAAGGTGGAATGTTACAGGTGTGGAGAAAAGGGACATATCTCCCTGAATTGTCCAAACTCTAGACGATTTGTGGACTACAAGCCCTTATGCAGCCAATGCAAAGGTGAAGGCCACACTGCAAAGGACTATCCAAGCCGAGCCCCTGTAAAGGCCAATGGCATTGATAGCCAACAAAAGGCACAAGAGCCTGTCTCCAATATGGTAGAGTTGGGAGTTGCTGCTGTCAGCACCAAAAAGGAACCAGTTGTTCAGAATGAAAATAATTCTCCTGCCAAGACTATGAAGTTCAACCTGCCAACAGAGGGACAGAGCGGTACAGAACAAGACAGTGCAGTACAGAGCACTGTAGTGCGACAAAAAGTTACAGAGACAGTCCGAGAGACAGGACCAGAGGCCCAGGAGATAGATGATATAGAAGCCCATCCAGAAACAAAGGAAGTGCCGATGCTGCAATTATTAGAAGAAAAAGGAAAGATGAAAATGGGTGTAGCCCCATTCCCAAGCAGGCTGGAGAATCCTGTGGATCCTATCAAAGATTATGACTTGGTAAAATACCTAGACACTTTTAAACCAAACCTAACATTCCGATAGTTGTTGATGCTGTCTCCCAGCTGCCGAAAGAAATTCAAAAGCATCTTGACAAGAAGATGTGGACTAAGGATCACTCCTTCAACGACGACCAAGACCAATAAGGCCCCGGAGCCTGTAAAGGAAGTCGATGTGGCTAATGCTTTCCTAGATCCTGGAACCCCAGACATTAGTGTATGGATAGAAGGATGCTTCATTTCAGATGCATTGATTGATGGAGGCTCATCAATAAACATAATGACGGATGTAATAATGAAGGGCTTATGGTTGCAAGGAATTCAACCTACACAGTGGCTTATCAGATTGGCGGAGCAAAGCAGAATCAAACCGTTGGGCATCCTCCCATACGTAAAAACAACCCTTGCAGGAAGAGGCTATTGGCTGACATATCTGGTGGTCAAAACAAATTCTTATGGGACCTCATACCCTCTGTTGTTGGGAAAACCTTGGCTTTTTGAAGCAAGAGCTAGGACGGACTGGTTCAAAGGAACCCTGACCCTAGGCAAAGGACCCAACAAAGCGGTGTTAAAGCTGTATGGATTGCAAAAAGGCAATGGATCCACATCCATCGAAGTCATAACTGACTCCTCCAACGAGGTAACAAATAGTACATCAGGATACAAAGAGGCTGTTAAGCAGGTCTTTCCTAAGAAAACAGAGGCACAGTCCCTAATAGTGGGCACTGTAAGCCAACTACCACGGAAAGCAAAATCCTTGTCCATGGGAGATTATCTCCTGCCTCAATTAGAATTAACTTCTGAAATCACCTCTGACAGTGAAATAGAAGCATGGATGTATTGTTTTCCCTGCTACATGACAACCGCAGAGAAAGAGCAGAGACATAACAGTTACAGAGTAGAGACAGAGCAGAGGCAGTACAGAGACAGAGCGGATATAGAGACAGTCACAGAGACAGTAACAGACATAGAGCCAGAGCTAGAGCCAGAGGTAGAAGCAGAGTCAGAAGTTGTGACAGAAGCAGAAGCAGATGCAGAGGCAGAAGATATGTTTTTCTCCTACAGAGCCTCTAGAGGAAGAGAGTGAAAATGATGAGGAAGAAAATGAAGCCGGCTATGAAAGTGAAGATGAAGAATTTTCTCTGATAGCAGATGATCTTGTTGATGTCCCTAGAGAGACCTCAGAGGACGAAGATCTCAAGGTGCTAGATGGAATGACCATGGTTCCATTTGGGTTGATCAATGGACCACAAAGTATGCAGAATCTGTATAAGCAATGGATTAAAAGCATAAAAATTAAGTTCACCAATGGCTTCTTGTCAAGAATCGCATGGTGGAGGGGGTTGCTCAAGATGTTGCACCGAACACACATAGAATGCACAAGGAGAAGCTCACTCAAGAGACAAGAAGAGAGATGGAGGCCAAAACGTTTTCTTGGTGATTTCTTCTTCTTCTTCCACACTCTTTTCAATGTACACAAAGTATAGATAAGATACAACATAAAAGGAAAGTGGCCTACTAAGTCAAACAATGCATAACTGACTACACTAGTCGACTAGCGCTATAACTATGCCAGCTGTAAATAGATGTAACAACCTGAATATAATAAGTAATGAGTCAGTGGCCATGTGAGAGTCATAATGACCACCGACGTGCTAAGTGTAGACATGTGGACCCATCTAACCAGGCGGTCCATCATCAATGTCCGCATGTGTTGAGCTTGCCATCTCAACACTCCCCCTCAAGCTCAACTGCATCTCTGCAACTCCAAGTAAGCTTCGAAACTTTTGAAGCTTCTCTGTACCCAATGCCTTCGTGAAGATGTCAGCTATCTGATCCTATGTGCTGACATACACCAAGTCAATCTCACCTGCTAGTACCTTCTCTCTCACAAAGTGGTAGTGTACCTCAATATGTTTTGTCCTGGCATGGAACACAGGGTTCCTAGCCAACTGTATACTGCTCATGTTGTCACAATAAATGACAACTGGACCTTCCACCTGGACATCCAAATCAGCCAATAGCTTTTGCAGCCATACTACCTCACATGCTGCAACAGCAGCACCTCTGTACTCAGCCTCTGTACTCGACAAAGCAACTGTAGATTGTTTTTTGCTGCTCCATGCAACTGCTGCACTACCAAGAGAGAACATGTATCCGCTGGTAGATCTTCTATCAGACATACTACCAGCCCAATCTGCATTTGTGTATCCAAATACCTGTACATCTGTACCTGCCTCATAGAAAAGTCCATAATCTAATGTGGACTTCACATATCTCAATATGCGTCTGACTGCATCCAAATGTGGCTTTCTAGGTACTTGCATAAACTGACTCACAAGACCAACAGCGTAGCTCAAGTCTGGCCTTGTAATGGTCATGTAGATCAAACTCCCCACTATCCTCCTGAACATAGTAGGGTCTTCTATCTCATCCCCAACATCAGCACTCAGCTTTACATTCTGCTCCAACGGGACTGAAAGTGGTTTGCATGCAGGCATACCATACTTGGACAACATATCCAAGCCATACTGTCTTTGGGACAGCCATATACCATCATCACATCTGATCACCTCAATGCCAAGGAAGTACCTTAGCTCACCTAAATCCTTCATCTCAAACTTCATCTTCAAACAGCCCTTGACTTCAGCAATTCCACTATCACTATCACCTGTAATAATCAAGTCATCCACATAGATGACTATGATGACCAAACCTGCATCTCCCTTTCTCACATAAAGTGAGTGATCAGCATCAGAAACATAAAAGCCAATATTAACAAGATACTCTCTGATCTTGTCAGACCATGCTCTAGGTGCTTGCTTGAGCCCATAGAGTGCCTTCTTCAACCTGCACACATATGTGGGATGCTCTAAATCTTCATAACCTGCTGGCTGATCCATATACACTTCTTCCTGCAAATCACCATGCAAGAAGGTATTCTTTACATCCATTTGCTGCAACCTCCAACCTTTGGCTGCTGCCAAAGCAATCACATATCTGACAGTTGTCATCCTAGCAATTGGACTGAAGGTTTCATCATAATCTATGCCATATGTCTGAGCATAGCCTTTTGCAACCAGCCTAGCTTTGTACCTGCTAATAGAACCATCTACATTGTGCGTAATCTTATAAACCCACTTACATCCAATAGCTTTCTTTCCCTTCGGCAATGATACTAGATCCCAAGTCTTATTGGCCTCTAATGCAGCCATCTCCTCATCCATTGCTGCATCCCAATGAGCATGACCAACAGCCTCCTCAAAACATGTGGGCTCAACATCCTCAACTAGTTTCACCATATAAGCATAATGGTGAGCTGCATAACCTTTAAAACCAAATCTTTTAATAGGGTATCTCACCCTACTAGACCTGCGTACCACTGGATCACTCAATGAAGTCTTTGCATTAACACGTGCTCTCTGCACACCTGGAGTCCTCACTGAAGGAATGCCAAGCTCATCATCCAAGCTCTCTGAGCCACTGGAGTCTTCATCAAGAACTGCATCAATGCCTTCTGACACTTTATTCTTTCCTTTGTCTTTACCTGTAGTGCTACTAGATGCACTCGAAGATGTAGAGGTGCTCCTTAGTCTCCTAGACCAAGGACTACCAGATGATGTCTCTGGTCCACTAAGAGTCCGTGATTCTTGCCTTTCAGCCTGCACATGAGTGTCATAATCATCATCAACATCCAATGCATCACCACTAGATGCATACCAACTGCTCATTTCATCAAAGATGACATCCCTGCTCACTCTGAACTTACATGTGACAGGGTTGTAACAGCGATACCCTTTCTGCTCTAAAGAGTATCCAATAAAGACACACTTTTCAGCCTTTAGATCCAATTTCTTCCGCAACTCATTTGGCACATGAACATACGCAATGCAGCCAAATACTTTCAAGTGTGAAACATCAGGCTTCTTACCTATAAAACATTCTTCGGGGGTCATACCATGAACTGCAGCTTGGGAGTTCTGTTCATAATATAAACAGCAGTATGAACAGCCTCAGACCAAAAATGCTTAGGCATATTCTTTTCAGCCATCAAGGCACGTGCAACTTCTGCAATATGCCTGTTTTTCCTTTCTGCAACCCCATTTTGCTGTGGGGTATACCTGCATGTGAACTGTCTCTTTATCCCATGAGACCTCAGAAAATCACTGAACTCATTGGAGAGGTACTCTCCCCCTCCATCTGACCTCAAGCACTTTACTTTCAAGCCTGTTTCTCTTTCAACTGCAGCCTTGAAAGTTCTAAAGTGCTCAAAAACTTCACTCTTTTCCTTCATAAAATATACCCACAGCTTTCTAGAACAATCATCAATGAATGTGACGAAGTATGAACTACCTCCAAGAGATACATTTTGTGTAGGCCCCCAAATGTCTGTATGCACAACATCAAGAATATTTCTGCTTACATCTCTGTCATGTGAAAAGGGTTGTCTTGCCTGCTTACCAAACTGACATGCTTCACATACCTTCTGAAATTCTGCAACTTTAAATGTAGGCAAACCTGTAACCAACCCTTTGGACTGCATTAATTTCAGCCTTTGTACATTTGCATGTCCAATGCGTTTGTGCCAAATTTCAATGTCTGCAACAACACCTTTTCCTTTGGCATACATAGCAGCATTCATAGTAGGAATTCCAGCATCTAGAGTGAACATACGTCCAACTCTACTTCCCTTTGCTACTAACCTGCACTTGTCATTGAAGTCTTTCACAAAGCAGCCCTTTGCATTAAATCTGACTTGCAGCCCTTGCTCTACCATTTGACCGACTGACACCAAGTTCTTTGTAATAGATGGCACATGTAATACATCTGAAAGACTCTTTGTCTTACCATCATGCAAGGACAAGGGAACTTTTCCAATGTGTGAAATTGGGTGGCATGAGTCATCACCCGTCTGCACATAACCTGCATTCTGCAAATCCTGCATCTCTCCAAACCATTCTACATGGCTGGTCATATGATTGGATGCACCTGAATCAACATACCAAACATCTTCATGTGTTCCCTTTCCTGTAACAGCATTCAGCATATGCTACATAACGAACAAACGTTCATTTTTGTCTTCATTCTGTCGTGAAGATGATGCATAGTTTCCTTGCTGCAACTTACCACTGCGGATATCATCTTTCTTAGCATAACATTGGGCTGCAATATGACCTGTTTTGCCACAGTAGTGGCACACAATACCAGAGTTGTTAGAACCTCTGTTCTGCCATCCACCTCTTCCTCTAAAGCTCCCCCTGCCTCTAAAGTTACCACGACCTCCTGAAACCTGCATATCGCCAAATTGCTGATTCAATCTGTTTTGCTGGTTGTCACTACCACGTCCTGTACCACGGCCTCTTGAAGAGAACCTGCCACGTTTCCAGAACTGGAGTAGAAAGCTTGGACCTGTTCACCACTTCTTTCAGATGTCTCACTCTGCATGTTGATCTCTTCAGTGATCATAAGGGAGACCAATTCATCGAAATCTGGAAATGGCTTTCTGACATATACGGAAGTTACAAAAGACTTCCAAGCCTTTTCATTGTTAAGTCCACCCAAGGTAGACGACACCAAATCATCATCATCGGGCATTGCATCAATCGCTGCCAATGCATCTGCAATGCTTCTTACCTTCAGTGCATTTTCGTGCCTTTGTATTTACAGAAAACATACTTTCAAGTATGGTCCAAGATGCATATGAATTCTCTGCATTTCTAATGTGTCCCAGCATATTATTGTCAATTACAGCAGACAACCAATACATGAACTTTTTATCCTTTGCATTCCATTCTTTCCGTGCCTTTGTCTCTTCTGCAATTGGAGGATCACTCATCTCCGGCTCCTTTTCTTCACCTGAAACGAACTCATAGAGGCATTTTCCAATAAGGAAGTTCGTGACACGGAACTTCCATGAAGGGTAGTTGTTCTTGTCGAGCTTCTCAATGATGGGGCTTCCACTGTTCTCTGCCATTATCACAAAATTAATACCAAACAGCAAGCAAATCTTCTGCAACCCTTGACCTGTAGTGCACAGCAATACACCAGACAGCCTTTTTCACTGTCTGCTCAACAATACATGCAATCTGCAACTTGTTTGTAGATAAACCTTGTGTTTACTCACTGGTAAACACCTTTGAACTTACAGATCTGAAATCTGTAACCTACGCATCCACTTTCGGTCAATACAGTCGAAGTCACAATGTACCTTGAAACTGTTGTCCGCAACCTTGCGACTCTAAAACGGGCCCTGAAACGGCCTCAGATGTCCAAAATAACTGCGGATAAGCCCAAAAGGGCTTATCTGCAGAATATACGGCGCTCTTCGCGCACACCAAATCTCACTGCAATCTGAGATTTTTGCTCAACCCTGCTTCCGGTGCCTCCACAGGCACTATCCAAGAGAAGAAGTGGAAGAATGGGAGAGATTCTTACCCGTAGCTTGCTTGCTCGAACCTTGCTTCTTCTCCTTCACTTCAGCCTTCGAAATCAGCCTCTCTCAATGGTGCGGCTCTGATATCATGTCAAGAATCGCACGGTGGAGGGGGTTGCTCAAGATGCCGCGCCGAACACACACAGAATGCACAAGGAGAAGCTCACTCAAGAGACAAGAAGAGAGATGGAGGCCAAAACGTTTTCTTGCTGATTTCTTCTTCTTCTTCCACACTCTTTTCAATGTACACAAAGTATAGATAAGATACAACATAAAAGGAAAGTGGCCTACTAAGTCAAACAATGCATAACCGACTACACTAGTCGACTGGCGCTATAACTATGCCAGCTGTAAATAGGTGTAACAACCTGAATATAATAAGTAATGAGTCAGTGGCCATGTGAGAGTCATAATGACCACCGACGTGCTAAGTGTAGACGTGTGGACCCATCTAACCAGGCGGTCCATCATCAATATCCGCATGTGTTGAGCTTGCCATCTCAACACTTCTATCACCCTAACTGTTCAGTCCAGAGAAAAGATGATGATGATGTCCCCTACCAACAGAAGCCAAAACCCTTAGAGCCACGGCCTCTAGAAGGTCTGTGCTATGTGACATTCTTGGACGCATCCTCTGAAGATGAATCCCTAAGTCCAGAAGAAATTACCACTCACACAGAAGCAAACAAAGCTCTGATACCCTTCCAACAACCTCAACAGACAAACAAGTCATCTGTTCAAAAGGAGGACACTGATTCTATCGGAACATCAGACAAGGATACTACTCTTCTGAAAGAGTCAAACCTCTATCCAGAATCAATTCATGGGACATTTATCCGTGAAGTGGAAGGTGAAAGGCAAGTAACGTTCTTGGATACTGACGGTACCGAACATCACCTAAAAGTGGATCTCAATCTTCCAGAGAACTAGTGGTCCTGCGAGACCTACTTAAAGAGAACTAAGATGTGTTTGCTTGGTCATATAAAGATCTAAAGGGGATTGATCCCACAGTATGCCAACATTACATTGGCCTAGAGCCCGATGCCAAACCTGTAAGGCAAAGACAAAGGCGAATGAATCCTAATTACTCTGCTCTGGTGAAAGTCGAATTATTGAAACTTCTTGAAGCAGAGTTCATTTATCCCGTGGCCAACAGTGAATGGGTTTCACCCATTGTGGTAGTACCCAAGAAGAACAGGAAACTTTGAATATGTGTCTACTTTCAAAAGCTCAATTCGAAGACAAAGAAGGATCATTTCCCTATCCCTTTTACAGACCAACTGTTGGGGACACAGTGGCAGGCCATGAGCTGTATTCCCTCTTGGATGGATTCAGCGGATATAACCAAGTCCAAATCGCAGAAGATGACCAATCTAAAATAACCTTCACCACAGAATGGGGGACCTATGCCTATAGAGTGATGCCATTTGGGCTCTGTAATGCTTCTGCCACCTTCTAACGAGTAATGATGGTTACCTTCCAAAATCATTTGCATGATTTCATTGAGGTGTATCTTGATGACTTTTGTGTCTATAGTTTGATCCGAGAGCACTGGGGACACCTAGAGCAATGTTTTGACAGATGCCGAGAGTATGGGATTTCTCTCAACCTTGACAAATGTGTCTTTGGCGTCTCATCAGGAGTTTTGCTGGGCCATATTGTCTCTACGCAAGGGATTGCAACAGACCCTGCAAAGATTGAAAAGATTGACGCTTTAATAGCACCAACAAACCTCAAGCAATTAAGAGGATTTCTTGGACATGTGGGCTACTACAGAATATTTATTGCACATTTTGCAACCAAGGCAGCCCCTCTACACAAGCTCCTAAGGAAAGATGTGGATTTTCTTTGGAGTGATGACTATGAAGAGGCCTTTAATACCCTAAAACTGTGCCTTATCCAAGCATCTATCTTACAGCCTCCTGACTGGACGAAGGAGTTCCATGTGCACACAGATGCTTCAATTGAAGGGCTAGGTGCTGTCCTATGTCAAAAGGCCCCCTCTAAATTAGATCAACCAATTTATTATGCAAGCCGAAAGGTCACTGATAGGGAACGGAACTATACAGTGACAAAACTTGAGTGCTTGGCAATGGTGTTTGCACTGGAGAAGTTTCGACACTATCTATTGTCAACACATTTCAAGTTCTATGTGGATCATGAAGCCCTATCCTTCCTGATGAACAAAGCATATGTTAAAGGACGACTGATGAGATGATTACTCCTATTCCAGGAGTTCGACTTTGAAATGGTCACTAAGCCTAGTCGTTCCCATGTCCTAGCCAATCATCTATCACGAATTCCTCAAACAAAAGACGAGGAACAAGATGATCCAGACCTTCTTGATGCTTCCTTGTTTTTAGTTGAAACAATTACTCCTTGGTATGTAGACATAGCCAACCTCCTAGCAACTCAACAGTATCCTCTTGGTATCTCAAGCCGTGAGAAGAAGAAGCTTCTGTTAGAATCAGCCCCCTACACTTTGTTAGGCGGTGCACTATACAAGAAAGGCAAAGATGAAGTGTTACGAAGATGTGTTGCAGGGGATGAAATAGGCATAGTATTGAAAGCATGCCATGACGAACCATGTGGTGGACACTTCGCGGGAGAAGCGGCAGCCAGGAAGGCTCTGTTGGTGGGATACTGGTGGCCAATCCTCCACAAGGATACATACAACTACTGCAAGAGATGTGATGCTTGTCAGCGAATGGGGAAACCCACCAAAACAAGTGCCATGCCATTGTAACCCATTCTTCCCCTAAAGACATTCGAGAAGTGGGGGATTGATTTTGTGGGTCCCATTGATCCAGCTACCAGACGGAAGCAGAACAGATACATCCTAGTATGTACGGATTATATCACAAAGTGGTGTGAAGCTAAAGCCCTGAAGCCGGACGATGGTAACAGCGTAGCCCTGTTCATGTACGAGAATATTATCACCCGTTTTGGCAGTCCCTCAAGTTGGTAAGTGACCGAGGTACTCATTTCCTTAACAAAATCATGGAGGAGTTGACAGAGCTGTATAAGATCTGCCATCGTAAGTCCACTCCCTATTATCCCAAAGCCAATGGCCAAGTTGAAGTCACAAATCGCATCCTTTGCTCGATTCTGACAAGAACGATTACTGCAAATCGTCGCGACTGGGAGATCGACTTACAGAAGCCCTCTGGGTATACAAAACCTCCCATAAGGCAGCTACAGGACAGACCCCTTTTTAGTTAGTATATGGTACAGAAGCCGTCTTTCCTGTTGAGTTGGAATTGCCCTCTTTGCGAGTGGCAGTTAAAGAACGCTTGGGAGATTATGAGTCACTGCAACGCCATCTCCTGCACTTGGAATGCTTAGATGAGATACGGCGGATGGCCTACAGTGCATGGAAACCACTCAAGCGCGACGCAAGGCCTATCATGACAGTTTCATCAAGCACAAGGAGTTCAAAGAAGGTGATCTTGTTCTAGCCTATGATTCGAGATTTGGCAAGTTTCCTGGCAAGCTTCAACAACGGTGGATAGGCCCGTACAAGGTACTTGCTGTCAATCGTAACGGCTCTGTTCAGGTACAAACCGTTGATGCCTCTGATGATCTTTTCCTGATCAATGGCTATCGCATGAAGATGTACTTTCCTCCCTGGGGATCTTGGCAATCACAGTCGACCTACTCTTTCCCTTTTGGGCGTCGCACTGTCCTTCTTGTTGTGCTTCTGATAGCCCTTATGGTTCTCCTCATGAGGCGGTCTCATTCTGCTACCCCCTTGCAAAAACATCTCAACTCGACATTGTTCTCTTCTCGTCTGATCTAACAATGGTGGTGAGGTTGGTCCTGACACATGGTATTTCTACCATTTCTCTTCCTTAATGAAAAAAAAAAGAGAAAAAAGAAAGAAAGAAAAGGAAACGAAAAAGAAGAACAAAAATAAATAAAACTGTTATGGGAGAAAATGAAGAAATTCCCTGTCATAACAGGCCTCGTTCCAAGAAAAGGTGGAAACATCCTTGGGCGGGAATCTGACTGTGGAAAAGGTGGTAACACCCCGCAGTTCAGGATAGCTGACTCACCAGCAGAACCTTTTCAGCAAGTATTTGAAGCCACCTCCCTTGGTGCACTATCTCTGCAATATCAGTCCGTCTGCCCTTCTTAACATATGCCTCTTCTTACAATCATTGAAGTAATTTGAAGCCACCTACCTTGGTGCGCTGTCTCTGCAATATCAGTCCGTCTGCCCTTCTTAACAGACGCCTCTTCTTACAATCATTGAAGTATGAGATTTGTAGGCTGCCTCCCTGGGTACGCCTCGTCTTCAAGATCCTGATGACAACAAAAGCCGACATGATCTTCATCACCAACCCCTTGAGTGATGCGAGTTTTCATCATAACAGGATGGGGATGTGCATATGGGCTGCCCTCTGTATCTATCAGTGAGTGTGAGACAGAGGGTGGGGTGAGTGACTATTCTTTCCCTTGAAATCAAATGAGAGGTGAGATGTGTGAATGGAGTGTTGCACGCACGAGATGGGCCTCTCAATGCACAATGCACAATTTGTTCCTGTGCACTGCACCATAAGGCTCCCTGGCCTTCCTTCTTGCACTGTATGCCGGCACAGGGCGGGATGCACAGTTGCACCATCAAATGCGAACAAGGCATATAACCTCTGCACAAGTGACAGTGAGGATTACATCAATGGGTTTCAGGAATGGGTTGCCCTCTGTATCTTCCAACAGAGCGTGAGACAGAGGGTGGGCTGAGTGTGATTGGTGTTCTTCCATCAATTATCGAGAGGTGAGGATTAAGGGACATTGCGACCATTGGAGTCAGGTACATTCCGTTTCCCTATGCACCCACGAGATGGGTTTTTGCCATCAATACAGGACACGTCATTCTGTTTTATACACTGCACTACAAGGCTTCCTAGCCTTTCTCCTTGCACCTATGCCAAATGGGCGGGATGCACTAATGCACCATCAATTGTGCACCCTGGCATACTCTCTTCGCACCATTCCTTTGTCGACTCCTAAACCGGGTGTGAGCTCTGGGTTTTCCTCATTATCGAGTGATGTTAGTAATGGGGTGAGTAACTGTTCTTTCATTCCATTTGAGTGATCATGAGTTGAGTGCAATATCCCTCGTCATCGATGAATTTCCTGCGATTCCTTCAACCAGCTACCTCCTTGGGTGCTGCTGCATGGTCCCTGCCATGAAGGATGAAGGACGTGTGCTGTGAAGATACCTTGTTACAGCTGACACAATGACACCAGGCGCAACCTCGATAGTCGACATTCCTTCTCGGTAATATGGGCCAAGTTTTTCTAACCCTACACCTTCTGTTTCTCAATGACGGTCATGTCTTAAGTGTGGGGATGTTCGTAGTTGGTCTGATGTGTGGTACTAGGTTCTTGATGTTTGGTTTACCCTTCCTGCTAAGGTTTTAAGTGTGAGAATGCTTTCCTGTGCGCCTATGTTGTATACCCCCAGGCATATACCCTGTTTTAATTATGCATCTATGCCCTCACTTCATTTTACCCTGATGGAGTCCCTTCCCCACTCTTCCGTTCTATTTCACCCTGTCCTCGGGGTTGTTTCTTGATCGTTTTTCTTTAACCTTTGTTTTGTGATTTTTCCATGTGAACGTACCCTAAGTTCACCAGAATCCCAATCCAATTTTAGATCCTTGTTTGTCCCTTTGAATTGCCTATTTTTTCTTTTTACCGATCCCTGTTCTGATAGACGGTTCTCAAGTTATTACTTTTTGAAGCAATTCCCGTAAATTGGACAGTTTTCCATGTGAACATGTCTTTATTGCTTCGGAACCCTGCTCTGATGTGCTAGCCCTGTCCTATCCATTGCCCCTGACACTTTTCCTTTTTACTCCCTGTCATTCCGATGCACGGTTTATCCGTTATTAATTTTTGCGGGTTTTCGAGCCTTTTTTGTGTCTATTTTTCACATTTTTCCATGTGAACATGCCCTATTTTCACCGAAATTCCAGTTTAACTTGATAGTCGTGTCGTGCTAGCCTTTCCCCAACTTTTTTCTTTTTCCTTCTCCCTCTTTCACCTGTCTGATTTTTAGTTATTAATTTTTTCGAGTGTTTTTTGGTGTGTTTTTCGTGTTTTTTTCATGTGAACCCCTCCTAATTTCCCCCAAACTAGGTTTTGATGCACTAGCCCTATGAATCCCTTTCTTCCAGACATTTTTTCTTTTTACTGTCCTCTATTCCGGTGCGTGGTTCTTCCTGTATTAATTTTTGAGTCTATTTTTGGGGTTTTTTCCATGTGAACACATCCTATCTCGATCGAAACTGTGTTTTTCTATGATAGGGCTGTAGGACACCTTGTTTTGCATAATTTTCCTTCTTTCCACACTTTGTTCCGATGCGCGGATTTTCCGATATTAATACTCGTATGTGTTTTCAGGTTTATTTTTTGCGTTTTTCCATGTGAACACCCTGATTTTGCCCCGGACCCGATGTTGCATGCTTCCATTCTTTTTCCCTCATCTCACGACACATTTTTCCTTTTTACAGATTTTTGAATCAACGAACGGTTCGGGTTTTATTAATTTTTATTCCTTTTTTCCATGAGATCGTGTTTCTCGTGTCGCGCGTGAACTCACCTGTTTCTGGGTTTACGTGGCTCAGGACACCCCCGTGGCGTCCGTGGCTCACGTGTCACGTCCCTACCCCGTTTGATCCTGTCACTGCAAATTTTTTTACTCCCGCCCCGCGCATGCGCGTGGGACAAGGAGGGTGCGTTTTTTTTACATCCCTTTTCAATTTCTTTTTATTAAAAAAAAGAAATTAAAAAAATATAAAAAAACCAAAAAAATCAAATAATTCAATCACACACACCATGAACCCCATATACACAATTAAAATTAAAACAATTTAATTTAAATAAAATAACTAATACTCACACATAAAAATAATAGTCATCCTAATAAAACAAGCAAAAAAAACCAAAGACTAAAAAAAATAAAAAGAAAAAAAGAAAAATAAAAAAAAGGACAAGACAGGAGGACAACCAAAACAAAAGAAAAAATAAAAAAAAAAGAAAAAAAAAACGAGAAGAAGAAAAAAAACACCTACCTGCTGCCGTTTCTCCGCGTCTCCTTCCTCTTTCTCCTCCTCTCCTTCTTTATTCCCCTTCTTCTCCTCTCCTTCCCCTTCTTGCTCCCCTTCTTCTTCTCCTCCATCTCCTTCTTCTCTCCCCCCCTCGGCCGCCCTACTGTCGTCCGTGACGCCGCCCCAGCACCTGACACTGTCCCAGTACCTTGCTGCCGCCATCAGTGCCCTGTCGTGCCGCTCCCGCCCTGTTCTACCACCCTCGACGCCGCGCCCGCCATCTTTGATGCCAGGAGGCATATTTCATGGTGGATTCCGTG
Source organism: Lygodium microphyllum (assembly GCF_053477565.2). Taxonomy (NCBI): domain Eukaryota; kingdom Viridiplantae; phylum Streptophyta; class Polypodiopsida; order Schizaeales; family Lygodiaceae; genus Lygodium; species Lygodium microphyllum. Next base: position 151,383,490 of record NC_141146.1, on the reverse strand, counting down.
CCACGGTGGATTCCGTGAGGTTTTACGGTGGATTCCGTAAACTTTGATGACCGGGGCTCATACACAAAGTGGATTCTTTGTGCGAGAAGTTGATGGGGATGCCTATCCTTTTCGGGCGTTTCATTAATTTAGTGTGTACATGGGTGATTCCATAGCGGGTGATTCCGCAAAATGCATATTAAATTAATAAACGTTTATGAGTTTTGAGTGCGCACTCGTAATAAATTAAGGTTAGGATTTATTTCTAACTAGTTGATTTATTTATGTAGCTGAAGACTGCTAGGTATTCACTTTTGTCGGTTTAATTGTATTATTTTACTAACTATTGTGAATGCTTCAGTTAATGTGTAGAGATAGCAGCAGTGGCAGAGGAAAGCATTGGAGGATAGCGAGTATTCGATTTATGGATTATATTTGATAGGCGCCACGCCTATATTTTGTCATGCCTATTTATTGAGGCATTGATTATTTATTATTATTTTGTATGCGCATGGGCGCACGATTATGTTATTTCTATTTGGACATTGTATTGGGCGTACCAGACTCTTTGGGCACCGTCCATTAGCTTTATTCCTATTTTTGTGTTAAAGCAAACTCAAAAGCTAAAAGCTTGTTATATTTTTGTAAATTGGGCTATTATCGAGCATGAAGATGAAATATACATAAAATACATGCTTTGTGAAGCGCTCACACAAGGCATGGGGGGAGATTGCACCCAATTGGTTTCTTGCTCTTATTGTTCATGCTTTTTACTTTGTAATTTGTGCAAAAAGTAGAGTTCATTGTTCTTGGGGACCTTCCGGCATTCACTACGCGAGCATACAGTGTCCGATCTGCGCACCAGTGGTATCAGAGCGGAGCTGGGATCAAGAGCTTCCAATCGCTACCCATCTCGTGCGAAGGCGGAGCTCCTGGAACGATCGGGCTCTACGGTCAATCTCGTCGTGAACCGTCGATACAGGCAGACTTCTGGCGATCAAGAACCCCTGTTTCTGTTATTGGATCGTGAAGGACCGGGCTACAGAGGCGGAGGACCACTTCCAACTTTCCTTCATCAAGTCGTGGAAAAACAGTGAGAAATCTCCATAGCCAATCTTTTTCATAAGCTTAATAGTAAAGCTTACAAGCTTTAAGAAGCTTAAAAGATTCGAATTTGATCCGCGAGGTCTTTGAGGACCTCCGATTTTTTCGCGACGTCATAAAAAACGGCCCCCCCCCCCCACGATCTGCGTCGTTTCTTATTCATTAAGCTTTAAGCTTAATCAATTAAACTTAGTCACAGAAGTTCTTCCATCCTGCAAGTCACAATTAACTCTAGGTCACACCCAAACAGTCAAGTTCAGCAAGTATCTTCAAGTCAAATTCTCCAAGTCAGTTAAATCGACTAAGTTCTGCAAGTCTGCAAGTCTGCAAGTCTGCAAGTCACATAAGTCTGCAACTCTGCAAGTCAAACTAGTCAACTGGAGTCAGAACTGACGTGTGCTCAAAACTCCTAGAAGGACTGTTCCTGCGCAGAAACTCCGAACTGCAAAGTTGTTCATTGGAAGGTACTCTACCCATACGCAGGTTTGCTGAAGCATTTTCAGCATACGAAGAAGGATAAAGTAAAAGAAGTTTCAAATTCCGTACTTTCAATGGCATACGAGAAGGAAAAACTGTTCTAGCATTCATTAGTCAGTTTGATGACTATTTCCATGAGGAAATCTATGCAGAAAAAGATAAAATCAAGTGTGTCACTAATCATTTAGTAGACAGAGCATCTCTTTGGTGGACTGTAGTACGCAAGAGCATAGAATGTCCTGATACTTGGGAGAATTACAAGAAGAAGTTCATGCAGAATTTCCTTCCACCACAATTTAATGAGAAAGCTATTAAGCAATGGGATCTTCTCCAGCAACGGGATCGTGAGCCTATACCTCAGTATACAGAGCATTTTTGGAATGCATTACTCCAGTTACGCATGCTTGAAGACGTACCTGAAGCGACACACAAGCGCAAGTATATGTCTGGACTCCTTGGGCATTACTACGCTGAAGTTAACATGTTCAAGCCTGCTACTCTTGAAGACGCCATTTCACTAGCTCACGACACTGAAGATAAGCTACGAGGTAGAGACAGACGTCCACAACAATTCCAAGCCAATGGTAACTATGGATCTAAACAATTCAATTCCAATTTTAGAAGATTTAATCCAGGTCGTTTCTCTTCATCATCTTTTCGCAAAAATTGGGCAAAACCACTTGCATTACCATCCAATGTCAATCAAAACCCTAAGCCTGTTCCACAGCCAAATCCTAATGTACCTAGACTTCCCACCATTGCAAACAATGTAACAAAACCCAAGCCAATAGTATGTTATAAATGCCACCAGCCTGGACATCTAGCAGCAAATTGTCATTCAAAGAAACCATCTGCCCATATCAACTACCTTGGAGCAATGGACGAAGACGAACATGAAGATATGCCTGACTTCACTGAAGATGAGGACGACACTACTACTACTTTCGATACTTTACCAAGTATGCCTACTCCACATTCTTTATTGACTATGAAATGTTTGGTGCATGGAAAGGAAAAGATTATTTTGCATGATGACGGTAGCACTCATGATTTTATTTCAGCAAAATTGGTAAAGGAATTGAAGTTACAGACTGTACCTACGCATTACCGCATCAAAGTTGCATTCTTAGGCACTAGGTATAATGGTACACAGGAAGTGCAAGACTTAGAGATTCAAATTGGTCAATACACTGAAAGAAGAAATTTCCTAGTTGTTCCATTACAGTCGAGTGACATTATTTTAGATATGCCTTGGCGTCACCAGCATAACCCAGATATAGACTATTCCACACACTCAATGAATATTAATTTTCAAGGGAAATCTATTACATTATATGGTATGCATGCATCTTATGTTTTTCCACTGCTTTCGCATACTCAAGCTAAACGTGCATTACACAAGAGTAGTAAATCCTATCTCATTTGGGTGAATAAATTGCAAGTAAAAGATAGTCATATGCACCCTAGGCATAAAGAATTTCTTGCACATTTTAAGGATTGTTTTGCAGAAGACCTACCACCTGGTTTACCTCCTTCACTCCAGAAGACCATAAGATAGATTTGATCCCTGGCACACAACCACCTTGCAAAGCACCATATAGGCATAACCAGATAGAGCAAAAAGAAATTCAGTGTCAAGTTGAGGAATTACTAAATAGAGGATTGATTCGACCTAGCAGTTCTCCATTCGGTGCACCTGTTCTATTAGTCAAGAAAAAGAATAATACCTATCGTATGTGCATTGACTATCGAGCTTTAAATAAGATCACTGTAAATAATAGGTATCCTATTCCTAGAGTTGATGACCTTATGGACAAACTGCAAGGATCTGCTATATTTAGTAAAATAGACCTTAAGTCTGGTTATCATCAGGTGAGACTAGATACGTCAGACATATTCAAGACTGCATTTAGAACACAGTTTGGTCATTATGAATTTTTACTGATGCCATTTGGATTGACTAATGCACCTGCTACGTTTAGTAGAATGATGAACCGTATATTTCTGAAATATCAGTATTGTGTAGTTGTCTTCTTTGATGATATTTTGGTGTTTAGTCAAAATGAGAAAGAACATTATGAGCATTTGTCATTGGTTTTTTAGTTATTGAAAGAAAATCAACTGTATGCAAATCCTAAAAAGAGTGAATTCTTTAAAACATAAATTGAGTATTTAGGTCATATTGTATCATCTGATGGAATTAAAGTTGATCCTAAGAAAATCGATGCAATATTGAATTGGCCTGTACTTAAAAACGTGCATGAGTTACGCTCATTCCTTGGTCTTGCTAGTTTCTATAGGAAGTTTGTACGTAATTTTTCATTACTTGCATTACCATTAACCAAACTTCTGAAGACAGGAATTGTTTATCATTGGTCCGAAAATCAACACAAATCCTTTGACTTACTGAAACATGCATTAACCCATGCCCCTGTTCTATAGTTGCCTGATTTTAATAGACCATTCTTTCTAGTAGTGACCGATGCTAGTGGATCAGGAATAGGAGCTGTACTTATGCAAGACAATCATCTTATAGCCTATTCTAGTTGTAAGCTGAAACCCTCTGAGCTGAAATATTCCACATATGACAAAGAACTATTAGCAGTTGTACAAGCATTAAGATAGTGGAAACACTACTTAATGGGTTCAGTATTTATGATTAAGACCGATCAGCAAAGTATTAGACATTTACTTAGCCAACCTCAAATCTCTAACCGACATATCAAATGGGCCTCCTTTATTCAAAGTTTTCATCCTATCATTCAATACCAACCCGGAAAAAAAAATGTAGTGGCTGATGCATTGAGTAGAAGACCTGCCATTCATAATATTTCTGTTATATCTTTTGATTCTTTGATTGCTATGAAAGATACATATCATCAGGATATTACTTTTCATGCTGATTGGAATAAATTAGTTCAAAATAATTTGATTCCTATTGATTCATTGTCATATAATGATGGATTTATGTTTTATGAAAAGAGATTGTGTGTTACAATTCCATTCCGATCTTTTGTTTTGAATGAAATTCATTGTCCCCCATATCAAGGTCATAGAGGTATCATATCTACCTTACGTACATTAATTGAAGATTTTTATTGGCCACATATGGATGTTGATGTATCTAACTTTGTTTCTGAATGTTTGATTTGTCAAAGAGTTAAGAGATATCATGGTAAACAGTATGGATTACTTATGCCTTTGTCTATTCCATCTAAACCTTGGGAACAAATTTCTATGGATTTCATTACTGGTTTACCTAATATTAAATCTAACCATGATATGATTTGGACAGTTGTAGATAGATTTAGTAAACAAGCATATTTCATTCCATGTAAGAAAACTTTAACAGCATCACAAGCAGCACAATTGTTTTTGAAAACTGTTTTTACTAACCATGGATTGCCAAAAGTTATTATTTCAGATTGTGATTCTAGATTTTGTAACAACTTTTGGATTACTCTGTTTGCTAACCTAGGCATAAAGATTGATTTCTCATCTGCATTTCATCCAGAAACTAATGGACAAACAGAAGCCACTAACAGCACAATTCTAGATCTTTTACGTGCATATACTATCTCTAAACCTCAGACATGGGACACACATTTGCATTTATTACAGTTTGCATATAACAATACACCACACACATCTACAAAGAAAGCACCATTTGAAGTGATTAATGGATATAGATTATCTACACCTATTGCATCTTTGTCAAATAGAATTCAAAGTGCTGATGATATTGCTAGTATGCATAACAGTATTTTTGATGAGGTTAAAGATATGATTGCCAAAGCCCAGCAATCATATACCAAACAACCCAACAAGAAAAGACAAGCAATGAATTTCAAAGTTGATGATTATGTTTGGCTGAGAATAGAAAAACATAGACTGCAAAGTGTAGATAGACATCCAGTTGTGAAATTAGCCCCCAGATTCTATGGACCATTTAGGATCATTCACAAAATTAATGACAATGCATTCAAGTTAGAATTACCATCTCATTGGAAAATTCACAATACATTTCACATTAGTTTATTGAGACCATTTAGAGGCCAATTACCTGTACACCCTGTTTATGAAAACCCACCTTTATTAGAGGAAGAGACTGAAATACTTAAACCAGAAGCTATTATAGACGCTGACTTTATGACCACTGGAACTGGCCGAAGGTATTCTAGATATCTAGTTAAATTTAAGAACCATCCTGTAGAGGAAGCACAATGGATGTACGCTAGAGACTTAAATGCTTTCCCCACTCTGTTAGCTCCACATTGAGCTAATAGCAATTGAGGTCAATTGCTATCCCACCCCGGGGGTATGATGCCAGGAGGCATATTTCACGGTGGATTCCATGCCACGGTGGATTCCGTGAGGTTTTACGGTGGATTCCGTAAACTTTGATGACCGGGGATCATACACAAAGTGGATTCTTTGTGCGAGAAGTTGATGGGGACGCCTGTCCTTTTCGGGCGTTTCATTAATTTAGTGTGTACATGGGTGATTCCATAGCGGGTGATTCCGCAAAATGCATATTAAATTAATAAACGTTTATGAGTTTTGAGTGCGTACTCGTAATAAATTAAGGTTAGGATTTATTTCTAACCAATTGATTTATTTATGTAGCTGAAGACTGCTAGGTATTCACTTTTGTCGGTTTAATTGTATTATTTTACTAACGATTGTGAATGCTTCAGTTGATGTGTAGAGATAGTAGCAGTAGCGGAGGAAAGCATTGGAGGATAGCGAGTATTCGATTTATGGATTATATTGGATAGGCGCCACGCCTATATTTTGTCATGCCTATTTATTGAGGCATTGATTATTTATTATTATTTTGTATACGCATGGGCGCACGGTTATGTTATTTCTATTTGGACATTGTATTGGGCGTGCCAGACTCTTTGGGCACCGTCCATTAGCTTTATTCCTATTTTTGTGTTAAAGCAAACTCAAAAGCTAAAAGCTTGTTATATTTTTGTAAATTGGGCTATTATTGAGCATGAAGATGAAATATACATAAAATACATGCTTTGTGAAGCGCTCACACAAGGCATGGGGGGAGATTGCACCCAATTGGTTTCTTGCTCCGTCGTTCATGCTTTTTACTTTGTAATTTGTGCAAAAAGTAGAGTTCATTGTTCTTGGGGACCTTCCGGCATTCACTACGCGAGCATACAATGTCCGATCTGCGCACCAATCTTCCTCCACCTTCTCCCTCCTCCTCCTCCTCCTCCTCCCCCTCCACCACCACCACCTTATTCTTCTTCTCCTCCTCTTCCTCCTCCTCCTCCTCCTCCTCCTCCTCCTCCTCCTCCTCCTCCTCCTCCTCCTCCTCCTCCTCCTCCTCCTCCTCCTCCTCCTCCTCCTTCTCCTCCTCCTCCTCCCACCCACTGGTAACCACCTAACCTAACCCTGGTAACAACTAACTTAACCTTAGTTACTAGTTAAACTAACCATTAGTTAAGTTAACTAACCCTAGCTACACTAACCCTAGTTAGTTCCCACTAACCCTAGCTAACTAACCCTAGTTAGTCCCCCACTAACCCTAGTTAATTGACCCTACCCTAATTAGACTAACTAACCCCTAGTTAGTCTAAACTAACCCCTAGTTTACCTAACCTACCCATAGTTAATTAACCTAACCCTTAGTGAGCCTAACTTCACACTAGTTAGTCTGACCTAACCATAGTTAGCCTCCCTAACCCTAGTTAGATTAACTTACCTTTAGTTAGACCCCTAACTCTAGTTAGACTTACTGAACCTAACCAGACCTAACCAGACTTAACCTACCCAACTAGACTAACCTAGTTAACCTGAATAACTAGCCTAACCTAATTTACTAGACTTAACCTATGTAGCCTAATTTATCAGACTTAACCAGACTAACTAGACTAACCTAACTAACTTAATTGATTTACTCAACTAAATTAACTTACTTGACTTTCTCAGACTAAGCTAACCTAATTCACTTAATCTACTTAGTTAGCCCCCGTTCCTGCCTTTTCTTCTCCGTTGTTTTCCAGTTGTGTACGAATGTGCTAGCGGGCGTTCACGCGCGACGACGTACTGCCGAGTTGTTCATGCGGTGGAGTATTGCAGTCAGCCGTTCACACACAGTCATCCTTCTCTATTCACACTAATTGATTTACTCAACTAAATTAACTTAATTGACTTTCTTAGACTAAGCTAACCTAATTCACTTAATCTACTCAGTTAGCCCCCGTTCCTGCTTTTTCTTCTCCGTTGTTTTCCTGTTGTATACGGATGTGCTAGCAAGCGTTCACGCACGAGGACGTGCTGCCGACTTGTCCGTGCGGTGGAGTATTGCAGTTAGCCGTTCACACGCAGTCATCCTTCGTTGTTCACACGCAGCCCGGGTATCGCCTTTTATTTTTCCAACCCGCAAAATACATAAAAATAAACAGAAATTCCATAAAAAATTAAATAATTCATATAAAATTAAAAAAAATTTACAATTTTTTATAAAAATTTTCCAAGATTGTTGAAATTATTTGGAATATTTTTAAAGTGGAAATTTAAAAATAAATAAATTGAAAAAAAATTAAAATATGAAAATTCCTTCAAAAATACATGAAAAATGAGTAAAATTCATTAAAAAGTAGTAAAAATTCGAAAAAAAAAAACCAAAAAAAATTCCACAAATCCCCCTTGCCTCTTTTACCACTAATTTATCAATTAAACATGATTTCAAAAATGCCAAAAGTATTATTTGAAGCCAAAAACCCTAATTTTAATACTTCACTTTATAAAAATTTATTTTAAATTCTAAAAATCAGTTAGAAAATCATGGATGAATTACAATACATTGTTGACACTTACTAGATGTCTGAAAATTCACTCTTACACTTCATATCATATTCATGTGCTATATATTCTGATTTAATTATTTAAAAAAAGGAAAAGAAAAAAAATAAGAAAAAAAAATAAACCAAACCAAATAATATACACAAAACAAACACACCTAAAATACAATTGGAAAAGAAGAAAAAAACCATAAAAAAATAAATTTTAAAAAATATATAAATAGTAATAAATAAAAATCAAATCCAAATAAAACAAAAACACTAAGGTGCTTTATTTTTTTCAGTCAGTAGTGTTTGTTTTTGTTTGACTGGATTCATTACATTTGGGAGACTACTCCGTGCATCTTGAGTCCATTGTATACACACCCCTACCAGGCATTTATTTTGTGAGTTTTATTCATTTTCATTACCCCTTAACCACATTTAATTGCTAAAATAAACTATATTCACCCACCTTTTTCATGCGCATTTGTGCTAAACACACAGTTTCTAATAATTTAAAATCAACCAGTCATTCACTTTGCACGGGCTACGTGCGCTTAAGAGGCACCTTAATTTTTAATAAAAATGAACCAGCCGTCACAAAAAAGTACACATTGGCAAAAAAGCGCTTCACATCACTATTAGTTTTTAATTAATGAATTTGCATTTAGAGATCCCAGTCTGGGAATCGTAGTTCGATTTTCGATAAAACACCGTTTCACCCTAATAAATTATAATTAAGATTTTAAGAAGGAACCACCGTTTTCTTATTAAGGTTTATAATCTAATAAAATGTCACCCATTGTTAATAATTTCTTAAAATGAATCCTTCATTAAAATAATTTCCCTCTCACTACACTTTTTTCCCCTTTTTAATACTTTTTTCCCCTTTTTAATAAACATGCTTCGTGGGATGGGCACGTAAAGTCCTCTTAGTTGACATTTATGGTCAAGGTTATGGTTCGGTCTTGATTTACATTTTTATGGTATTATGGTTTGTCTATGTGCTACGATTACGGGAACGGTTTGTAGTTTTTTCTTTCTTTCTTGTCTGATACGGGGTTTTGGGTGCCTATTTGTTGCATCGCATGAAGTTTTCGGTCGCATATGTGTAGAGGTCATGCCGAATTTTTTTAAAGATGTGGGTTGTTTGGGGTGGTAAATTGGTTAACTACGTCTGTGTGTGTGTCCTTCTTTTTGATTGATTTCTTTTTGATAGCCCTTTGGTTGTTTTGCACACATTCTTTGTGATTGTCTGTGTTGTGTGTGTGTGTTTTTCATCTGAATGGCGCCTCACGTTCCTCCTCCTATCCAGTATGTCCCACTGGTCAGTAGAGATTATTCTTCCCTACTGGCTTTTGAGCCTATAGCGAAAGCAAGACTTGTGACTTTCGTGACTGCTTCATTTCCACTGATTCCAGATGATCCATCCCTGTGTGATGAGTTCCTTGCCTCATATAGCAAGAAGTCAGGGCTGGTTCATGGTGCTTCCATGATATTGACACCCTGAGGGTTAGGGAAGGATTTGTCTCTTCCCTACAAAGGAGAGCCTTTTGTTACATCTAGATAATTATTCTCCAACGATGAGATTTTCAAGTTGTTACAGAAGTAGACCAAAGAGATTCTGGATGTCAAGAAAGTGATTAACACTTTAGGTGTATCTTTTTCCATGATCACTTATCCTCTTTGGAAGTTAGCCTGCCAGTTTCTCCAAGACAGGTTTATGCCTACCAAAACGCCATCCCATTACTTGTCCAAAGAGCTCTTCACAGCTTCGCAGATGGTGTTAAAAGGGATGGCTATTGATTGGAGTACTTACCTGCTTACAAAGATGGACCAACATTTTGTCAAAGTAACTAGAGGAAATGTCACAAATGTTACCTATGGTTCCTACTTGTATGCTTTCTTAACATACTCAGGTCTAAAGAAGGGTGTGCTACCACCTCCTCCATCTGATCCAATACCTCCCCCTCCACCTTCAGAAGAGTCAGAACCTATTGATATAGAGGATCTTGATTCTCCTCCTCCAGTAGTCATTCAGAGAAAACACTTGAAGTGTGTGGCAGATAAAACTCCTTCAGTCACAATTCCTACTACATCTGGCAGTGACCTCCCTGCTTACCTCACATGTAACAATTTGTTCAGAGCACATAGAGAGGGTTCTTTGGACATATCAGTCCCTTCCCTGAATAGTCTAGTGTCGGGAGATGCCATTCCATTCCTCTGTAAAGACATCCAGAGTTCGATTGAACTTTCAGTGACAGCTTGTGTTCAACAGTTGTATGCTTCCTTTTATGAAGAACTAATACAATCCAAAGACCAGTTGCATAAGGCAACCTTAGAGTTAGCCTCTGCTAAAGACACACTTGCAGATCTGTTTAAGCAGATGGAGCAATATACCCAAATGATTGAGATTCAGAGAGAAGAGATATCTTCTTTGAAGATTCAGTTAATAGAAGCTCAATCAGAGGTCACTAAAGTCTCGGAGGAGAAGGAGAGAATGTCCAAAGAAGCTCAAGAGTTTCAGACTCTTTTAGATGCAAAACTCTCAGCCTTACAGACTGCTCATAACACAGTGGAATCACAAGCTTCCCAAATCAAGCAGTTGCAAGACCAACTGGCACAGTCACGGTCTGTTCCTCCAAGCCCCAATGTTCATATGATTCCTTCTATCTCTAAGCAGGACTTGGCAGTTCTCCAGAGACAGGCCACATTGTGTCCATTATTTCAAGATAAAGTGGAAAGATTCCAGTCCCGGATGGATTTGTTATGGTCAACATTTGAGCACTTCGAGGAGTATGTTCCTCCGGACCATTCTTTCTTTGTCCACTATCAGTTGCAAAAGTTGGCCTTTTATATGAAGCTTTCAACAATGGATCTTCCTCTTCCAGAGGATGGTTGGAGTGGGGCTTGGTCTCCTGAGTTGCTAAGAGAAGTGGTCCGTATGGTGTTTGAGGATTCTGTGACGATGGATACCATGTTGCTGTCTTACATGTATCTACATGGTGATCTGTTGATTCCAGATGAAGTAGATATGGCCTGGTATGTGGGAGATGTGGTTTTGCAAGATGTTTTGTATGTCAACTATTTGGACTTGTGGATATATGATATGTTTCAGTGTTACTCCTCAAAAGTGGCTACTTTCTCTAACAATTCCTGGCACTCAATGATTGATTCTGTGGTCCTGAATCAACGTCAGAACACAGCTTCTACCTATGTACAGAGCACTAACCAACTGAGGGTGGATCTCTTAGCTTACCTTTCCAAAAACCATCCATTTGATTCAACCTTTTTTTATGCTTGTCAAAGAAGATTTGTCTTAGGTCCCTCTGTTCCTAGCCTATTGTACTATCAACAAATGGCTCATCGCTATGATACCTATCTTTCCCTTTATCAAACCAATTCAACAGCAATCTTACCTCTTCTTTTCCAACCTCAATCTTTTCCTCAAATTTTCATATTTACCTATTGTTCTTTTATCGAAGATAGAATATTTTCCCCTTCTCCACCATGCCCTTCACCATCCATCCATATACCTTCTACTTTTCCTGTTTATCAATTAACACATTTCCTAACTGATTCCCTTAAATTTTCAGCCACTCCTTCTTTATCTTATTCCTCCTTTTATGATTTTGCCTACCCCTCTCTTCATCCTCTTTTACTTATTCCACTTCCATCTCCTGCCACTTCTATTTCTCAACCCCCTTAGTTGGTTAGTGAATACGAAGGGTTTGATTAGAAGATTCCCAGAAGAAGAGGATGGAGCTCGAATGATTCTCTTACAGGACCTCAGATTAACTGGCCAATAATTCCAAGAGACTGGACAACTGCTAGTCAAGCATACCAGAACTACCTTCATTTTGCTCACCAATATTCACAATCTCTAGATCCTTCAGTGAGATTGACATCTCATTTTGCTTGGTATCTAGCATACATGCATAGACATTCCCATAACGACGATCAAAAGGCCATTCCAAAGCTTTGTATGAATGTCAATGTGAACATTGACTCCCAATAGTTGGATGTTCTATATTTTCATGCCCTATGTCTACCTAGCAGATACCTTATTTTGCTAGAAAGGATGTGCTGCCTGCAGTTCTTTCAAAATCCTCCAAAGACATTTGTAGATGAATCCTTCTCCATGGATCATTTTCGAAACCACCAAGCCTTCAAAAGGGATCACCTTCATTGATACCTTTGCAATGTATTTTGGATGATTCTTAATGATGTATATATCTCTCTTTTTGGAGGTGTCATTTAGATGGTTGTGTTAGTGTTTGTGCATGTTGTAATAATTGTATGTGATGAGTTCGTGCTGATTGAGAATAATTTGTTCGAGAGCTCTTTTTAAACTATTGATGGTGATAGTGGATGGAACGCCTATGGTGGAAAGCTGAAGAAGAATCTCTTATATCCTTTACAAATTTGTTATGATTTTTAAATGATTAATTAGATGAGTTAATGAATAACGAAGTTTTCCTTTAGTAGTTTTTTTCTAAAGATACAGGTGATAAGTTGGGGTTGTGGTTTGGAAAGATTATTGAAGATCCTACAGAAGATCAAAATTGAGCTCTTTAGTGAACTTATATTCTTCTTTTCCTTAGGTCGTGAGGACACTTCCTTTCTAAGTGTGGGGATATGTTGAGAGTGGAAAAAGACTGAATTTTTGACTGATTTTTGTTGTTTTTGAGGACTGAATGATTGATTTTTGATGGATTTAGAGTGATGTATGGTTGTTTGTGGAAGTATTTGAGAGTGTTTTGGATGATATTGATTATGTTTTGGAAGTTCATGATGATTCTCAGTGGAGATATGAAGCTCTGTGATGTTTTGATTGGTTCTGTATACCTTCTGTATAGCTTTTGTTTTGTTCTGATTTTCTTCTGTATGAAGCATGGATTGATGATTGATGAAGATTGAGATCTTTTTGGAAGCCTATTGAATAGTTTTTGATAGTATGTAATGGTTTGAGTATGAGTTATGAGGTTCTGATGACCTTCTGTAACCCTCTGTAGACCTTTTGTAGAGCCTCTGTCTCTGCTTTGTCTCTGTACTGTAACTGTATTGTAGCTGCTCTGGTACTGTACTGTATTGTTCTGTAGACCTTTTGTAAGTGTTCTGTAGAAAGTATATGTGACTTTGGGAAAGTTTTCTAACTTTTGGAAAGGATGAATCTAAGTTCAAAAGAGCTAAAACAAGTGGAAGAAGCAGCTGCTGAAGACTGAAGAGAAGACTGAGTGACAGTGACAGTAGTGAGCTATGAAAAGACACTGTAGTGGCTGTGGTGACTCTTCATATCAGACATACTTCTTGGGAGGTGCATCCACGACCGAAGAAGGATTATTGAGAGTTATTATGAGAGAATTGTAGTGAGTATATGATGTACTATTGATGGAGAGAGAGAGAGAGAAAACCAGAGATAGACAATTCTATCAAAACAGTGTAACTGTATATGAGAGATTGAGAGGGAGAACTATGAAGACAATGAAGATGAATACTATGTGATTGATTTCCATTCAAAGATGGTGTATTCATTTGTGTTCTTTGTTCTATTGATGGATTCTATGAAGATGTTAAAGATTATGATTGATTCTATCAAATCCGTGGGAGATATCTACTATGATGCTGCGTGAAGATTTGTTGTTTTCTTTGTTTTGATGATCAAAAGAATGAAATAAAATCTTGTTGATGTTACAAGATAGATTTTGTTGCAGTAGAATCCCTTTTTCCTTGGTGTTCCTCTTGGGGCTCCAAGCCAAAGCTTGATTGAGCACAAGTGCATGGAAAAGAACACACACACACACTCACACACACACACACTGAGTGGAGGTAATTTGAGGATTTTATGCAATAATTAAGGAACTCACTCAGATAAAAGAACTTGAAGGAACCCACTAATAGGAGAAGATCCCAAGACATAGATGGGCAATCAGAGCCTAGCATAGGACCAAGTGAACAGCAACAAAGACATGGATTTACCCGACCTGCTTAGCCTTATTGACAGCTTGGTGGAGCATGAGAATGCACCCATGTCAGAAGAAAGCTCATACCGTAGATAGAACAAGGAACTTGACTTAGGAGTTTTCCTAGAAGTGATCTAGCAGTTGGTGAACAACTATGATTCTCATGCTCGGTATGAGCACCACGATAGAACGATAGAAGCCATCATAGTTGACTTAGAGGAGGAAAGGAAGCTAGCCCATAAAGCACTGCAAGGCACAGTGGAATACAATCGAGACCAGCAGACTAGGAGCCTGAGAGGCAAAACACAGAGATGCGAGAGATACAAAGAGTGGTGTTGAATCTAGCAGGAAAGAATCAAATTGCCCATGAGAGAGCGCTAGAAGGAGACTTGACGCTAAGTGAGCTTCTCATGAAGCAATTGCTAGACAACACAACAACAAAGCAGAGCGCTGCAATGTTAGTGATGTCACTACTAGCAGGGTTAGGGATAAACCAAGGCTTTAAGAGCCAGTCTAAGATACCAGTTGTCACTAAGTAACTCAATAAGTGGCAGCCTCATGACAATCCATACAGCTTCATAGAGCAATTTGAGCAGGTCTGTGAGGTCAACGATTTCACCGACTTGACTCAGCACTCTCAAGCATTCGGGCTTTGCTTAGGGAACAAGGGTCGGACTTGGTACATGAGTCTAGATGTCACAGAGTGAGCGAACTTCAATGGCGTCAAAAACCTCTTCATTAAGAGATTTTTTGAGCCTGGCTACTCTGACAATCTGCTAGTATGACTTATGAATGTCAAGCAAAAAGAAAAAGAGGACATTTGTAACTATGTGACTCACATGAGGAGTCTCTTCAAGAGAATCCTGATGGGTGGAATGACCGACCAAAAGAGTAATGTCAACAGTATTCATCAGTGGAATACAAAATGAGGAGCTTTATAAAGCCTTGGCAAGCAACTCAAGCTTGTAGCGAGACACGCTAGCTAGGGCATTCAAAGAAGCCATTTGAGTAGATGACTAGCTGAAGGAGAGGAGCTTCAGGAACTCGAACCAAGAAGAGACCAACTCTAGAAGTTCAGAGAGAGCCTCAGCATCCAGCGAGCAATCAGACACAAGTACCCAATATAAGGGAAAGGCCACGGACACCAACCAGGAATTGGCTGACATGAAAATGGAAATGGCCAAGATGTAAGAGATGCTAAGACAACCAACGCGCCCACACGTCCAATGTGTGTACTGTGGCAAAAACCACTTGCCAGCCGAGTGTGAAGACCCCAAGTCACGATCTTGTGCTGATTATGGTAGGTTTGGTCCTGACATTGCGCATTGTAGATTGCCAAGAAGACTTTCATACTCACAACCATACGATCAACCTTACCTAGCAAATAGGCTGCAATAATTCTTTGTAAGGGGAGCCCCATTGGCCCTTACCGCACCAAATGACGTTAAGCCGGCTATTCCTATAATGGACATAAATCCTACTGGGATATCTAGACCGCCTGGTCCCTATGTGACCCATTCACCGATCGATGCTCCAATCCACTACATGGAAGAGCTAAATGAGGAAGAGACTTACGTATACCCTTACGTCTTGCATGACGATGAGGGTAACGTGGTCCTTATGGATTATCGACGAGTACCGGTGATGGCGTTAGGTAGGGGATGAGGTAGAGGCCTAGGAGGGAAGACCCAAGACTTACGGTCACCCAAGACATGTCTCATCATGTTGTCCTGAAAGGGAGCAACAAAATAGAGACAAGACTGACCTAAGGTGCTCTGACTGTGGAATCACTCATCTCTTCGTTGACTGTCCAAAGTGAAAACCATCCTTGAGATCAGCTAATGTGCCATTCGTCCCATTGGGGTTGTTCGGTGTCAAGAATCTTGATGGGGAGGCTACACCTATCCCATTGCATGTCATGACCTGTGCACAAATGAAGCAGGCTGGCATATCATTGCCAGGTCATAGCAATCTTCACATAGCCTCGATAGGAAAGAAGAGCCATAGGCAAAGGAAGAAGAGACCCAAAGATAAAGTCATGCTCAAAACTGAGAGTGCCACAATGCTACCTGCTGGAAAGAAAGTCATTGATGTTGAGGCAGAGACATCAGCCCCAAAGACGACTGAAAAGGAAAGTGCTAAGGTTGGGGAGTACCCCAACGAAGCGCCAACTAGAGGCCATCGAGAAGGTGAAGGAGTAGGTAAAGAAGGCCCAAGAACACCTAAAAGATGCTGATCCCATCTTAGAGGACGAGATCGGGGATCTTTCCAGCATAAGCACGTTGGTCTCATCCCCTCAACCAAAATTGAGAGATGCAACTGCGCCACAAGCAGTACCGCTTAAGCAAAGTCTTTATGCTATGGGCTGACAATTCAATCATAGCCATTGGCTACAAAAATATGGAATAGGAGAAAGACGAGCAGCCAAGGACCTCCTCACCACTCCAATGACCACCCTTGTGGCACTAAGCTTGGGAGATCTACTTAGGCAGTGTCACACCCTATGGCAAGACTTGAAATAGTGGGTTGAAGAGTCAGGAGAGCAAGCTCCTGCAGACCTACAAGAACATGATGTAGAGACATAGACACCGAGTTTGACATTGCACTCCATGACTAATTCCTTGCACATTAATGCTTTTTGGGAAGGCACTCAGATGCATGCGGTCTTACCAGTCTTAGCCCTAGGCAACACAACAAGGAAAGGGATTGTAGACACAGGGGTGAGAGTTAGTATACTGAGCCATGCAGTGCTCTAGACTTGGGGCAACCCACTTGTTAAGATTGCTAGGTTCAATGTCACATTAGCTAACAGAATGAAAGTGAAGCCATTCGAAGTGCTAAAAAACTGGGTAGTGAAAATCGAAGGAGTCCAATTCTTAGTTGACTTTATAGTCATGAAGGGATTGGACTACGATATCCTATTGGGCCGACCTTGGATGCGCAATTTAAGAGTGATCAAAGATTGGGGGAATGGTCTCATCTTCTTAGGCAATAGAATAGAAGCCGTAAGGGTAGAAATGGACTCTTGGAAGACTACACTAGTCGACCTCGACGTCATTTTCACAATGCTTAAGGGTGATACTTAGATCAAGAAATCCTACGAACCCTTGACTAAGTATATCCCATGTCTTGAAGACGAGCAAGATTGGATGCATGTCCTTGCTACCATTGACATGCCGTTCTTAGACAACGAGGAGTACGAACAGGCCATTAAAATGATCGGCAAGCCCAAGGGTACACCCTCGGTACCGGTCTGCATGATGGCAGAAAATCTTCACAGAAGACCCAACCCTATCACTTTTCAAGTGCCAAACAACAAGAGGAAACTCCATAAGATTTTAGAGTATTTGATTGGCAAGTTAGCTGGCAATCCAACATCAAATTTCAAGCCACTCTAAGATCTCTTAGATGAACCAAGGTGGCAATGGATCAAAGACACAAGACATACCAAGACTTGGGAGACGACAAACAATCAGACGAAGATGCTTTTGATGACAAATACGAAGATTGCCGCTCCTTTAGTGAAAAGGGTGAGGGTGAGATAGATACCATAGAATACGACACTGAAGGACAAGAGATAGAACAAATAAAAGCAAACTCCAAGCCACAGAGAAAGAACAGCTTCAGGATAGAGTGAGGGGTCATGCATGTGGATTGTAGCCACGCTTGGTTGGAACATATAGGAGCCATAGACTTTGAACAAGCAGGCCTAACCCAACCAAGTACCATGCTCGTTCTTAGAATAGAGTTATCCTCTGAGCTGCGACCATCGTGAGAGACTACATCTTCTAGTAAAGACGGGGAGTTTGATTCTGAGTCAAAAGTGAGTTCAGAGAGCGATCCAGAAATACCTAGGCCTTCCAAGACTAGACGTACTTAGGGGGACCTACTCGTCCACCTGAGGCGTAGATGATTAAAGGAAGAAAGGGAAAAATAGCCTAAGGACGCATGAGCAGACAAACAACGAAAACCATAGGACCTCCCTAAGAGATTTACGAAGTTCAAGAAGGGTGATAGGGTAATGATACTGTTGGGTGCCAAACGTCAAGGGCAAGCAAGTGAACGAATCAAGGGACTTGCCAAAGTCAAGGAGGTGAACCTAGCCTAGGAAGGGGAGATACCCCGACCTGTCTTTATTGCCGATGACTTGACAGAGGAAGAGGAGATAAGTGTTGTTGCTCTCTTGCGAGAGTATATAGACGTATTCACTTGGTCCTTAGAAGAGCTTAAGGAGGTATATCCGAGTGTAGTGACTCATAACATACCCATGACGCCAGACGCAATGCCCATCAAGCAATGGCCATACCCTATAAATCCAAAACACACTCATGCAGTCATGACAATCTGATGAGAGTAGGGTTCATCTATGAAATTGAGCACACAGACTGGGTGTCACCCATAGTTATTGTAATAAAGAAAAACAAAAAGATTAAAGTGTGTGTCAATTATAAGAAGGTGAACGCTGCCACTAAGAGGGACAACTATCCATTGCCATACACTGAGCACATGCTCGAGAGAGTGGCGGGCAAAGAGGCCTACAGTTTTCTAGACAGCTTCTCTAGATACAATTAGGTGTAGGTGCATCATCCTGATGATAGGCATAAGACTACATTTGCCACTGAGTGGGGTATCTTTGCCTACATAGTCATGCCCTTCGGGTTGACTAACGCTCAAGCCACTTTTCAACTCCTTATGTGCACTATATTTAAAGACATGCTCAAGAAAGAGTTAGAAGTCTTTTGTCAGAGAGAGAAACAGGGAGAGAGAAAGAGGAGAGAGAAGACTGCAGAGGAGAGAGAAAGATTGCAGGAAGAGAGAGAATAAGAGTGACGAGGAGAGAGAAAGACAAGAAAGAAGGGGAAGCCATAGAAGCTGTGAGTAAGAAGGGAGAGAAAGACTGTAATTGTATTAATGTGTCAAAAAGATGTGAAAAATTACATCTTCTCTCCTTTTATACCAATGTCAGTGTGACATGGCATAACATCAACATTATTGACACTTATTTGCTATTCCCAGCTTCTTACAATCCATCCCTTCCCAAAAGTTTTTGTCCTAAAAAACAAACCTAGAAACAACTAGAGAGGAAATGGATAGAACAGAGTACTACTCTGTTTTACAGCTTTACAAATGGGAAATGAATGAAGAATGACCATTACAAGAGCTGAATTTGAAGAACGGAAGTAAGGCCCAACTATATACATGATTTGAAGTACTTCAGAAGCAAATGGAGCCATAAAGTCTTCAACAAATAGTCCCAGAACAAAGTAGACAGCTTGCTAAATAAACAGTCCCTGCTAGACCAAATCTGCATAACTTTTGATAGAAGTGTCCAAATGAAATGTACCATATATCAAAACGAAGCTCTTGAAGAGTACTTTAAGCCCATATAGATAGCTTAATTCTGAAAATTAGGTACGATAAAAACTGTTCTAAAATAGCGTGCTGTCCTGAACCAGTCTGCATCAATACTAGCTCCATAAGCAATAGGCTTCAACCCCCATCAATGTCTCCCTCAAGTATAGATACTCATCTAATATAGAATCAAGTCTCCAAGAAGCCTCTTCAGATGGTAAACCTCTCCATTTGATCAAATATTCCACAATAGAACGTGATCGAAGATTCTTTTCGCACTGACCTATAACAGCCTCTGGGATGTACTGAACAAGACCATCTTCATCAATAGGTGGTAGCTCATCAACTATATCCACTGGATCACCATAATAGGGCTTGAGCTGACTAACATGGAAGACGTTATGAATCTTTGTAGAAGAGGGAAGCTCTAGTTTGTATGCCAAATCTTCAATCCGCTTAAGGATCCTGTAAGGGCCATAAAACCTGTGGGCAAACTTATTACTGGATCCATCTTTCAACGTAGAATACTTGGATTTGGGCACTTTCAACAAGACCAACTCTCCTTCTTGGAACTCTAAAGGCCTCCTCTTCTCATCAGCATACATCTTCATTTGATCTTGAGCCTTCCTTAGATTCACCTTGCATTGCTGAAGAAGGGTCTGCATTCTTTCCAACTCTTCCTTCCCATGAGGATTGATCTTTTCGTTAAAGATGACTGTGGGTAAGGGCACCTTGTAACCATACAAAGCCTCAAAGGGTGAAACTCCTATGCTCGCATGAGTGGAATTGTTGTAAGCAAACTCAGCCAGGTGTAACCAAGAATCCCATGAGGTTTGGACATCATAGCAAAAATGGCGAAGATAAGTCTCCAACCATTTATTAACTCTCTCTGTCTGTCCATCAGTTTGGGGATGATAAGCCGTAGATGGAGCCAACTTAGTGCCCATAGATGTAAATACCGCTTGCCAGAAGTTACTCATAAACTTTGAGTCCCTATCATGGACAATCACTTGCGGTAATCCATGTAGTCTAAAAATATGCTCCATAAACTGGTTGGCCACTTGAGAAGCAGTAAACTGAATTTTTGTTGGAATAAAATGAGCTGCTTTGGTGAGTCTGTCAACCACCACATAAATACTATTCCACCCCTTCTTAGTAGTAGGTAAGCCAGTGATAAAGTCCATAGTAATATGAGTCCATTTACCCGTAGGAATAGGCAATGGCTGTAACAAACCTCCTGGCTTATGGGTGCTATTCTTATTTTGCTGACAAGGCACACACTTCATAACGAAGTCCTTGACATCTTTCCACAGTCCTTTCCAATAAAAGCTCTTGCTTATCCTGTCATAAGTCTTGAAAACTCCCAAGTGTCCAGCTAAAGGCGAAGAATGTAACTCCTCCATAATTTTCAGCTTAAAAGAAGAAGTAGAGGGAATAACAATCTTGCCTTTCCACCAAATAAGACCATTTTTAAGCTGGTAATGCGAGTTTTCTTCCATAAGACCTTGCTGTAATTTCTGAAAGATTTGGCTGAATTCCTCATCTAAAAGATAGGCCTCTTGTAATTCTTCAATCCAATCATTATGTAGTTCTGTCATGGCTGACACTTTGCAGGCCCACATACGAGAAAGAGAATCAGCCACTATGTTATCTTTGCCCCTTGTATGAGTGATATCAAAGTCATAATTCTGTAATATAGCTACCCATCGTCATTGCTTTGGAGTGAGATTTGACTGAGTAAGGAAATACTTGAGTACTCGATGATCACTGTGTACTCTGAATCGGCTGCCATATAAGTAATGGTGCCATTTCTTGATTGCATGCAGGATAGCCAACATTTCCTGGTCATAAACATTCATGGCCATCTCCTTATCTGTAAGCTTACGGCTCTCAAATGTTATTACTCCATGCTCCTGAAGCAAAACAGCCCCAATGCCACGGCCACTAGCATCACACTGTATAGTAAACTCTTTGGAGAAATCCGGGCATACTAGGATAGGAGCAGAAGTAAGTAGTTCCTTTAACTGGTTGAAGCTGCTATCTGCAAGAGTATCCCAAAAGAAAGCCTCTTTCTTCAACCTGTCAGTCAAAGGAGCTGCCATTGCCGCATAATGCTTTATAAATCGGCGATAGAATGAAGATAGACCAAGAAATCCTCTAAGAGAAGTAGTAGTAGTAGGCGTTGGCCAATCTTTTATGCATTGCACCTTCTTGGGATCAGCCTGAATTCCTTTTTCACTAACTATATGTCCCAAGTATTCCACTTCAGTCTGCATGAAAGAGCACTTTTTCTCCTTAGCAAAAAGCCTATGATGTCTCAACACATCAAAAACCTTCCTCATATGTGCCAAGTGATCCTGTAAAGTCTTGCTATAGATCAAAATGTCATCAAAGAACACCAAGACAAACTGAAAGAGGAAAGGTTGCAAGATCTTATTCATCAGGCTTTGAAAGGTAGCTGGAGCATTTGTAAGCCCGAATGGCATCATCAAGAAATGATAGAGCCCATGACCAGTCCTAAAAGCAGTCTTGACTTCATCACCCTCTCTCATGTGAATCTGATGATACCCTGATCTCAAATCAATCTTCGTGAAGAATCGAGCCCCCTTAAGCTCATCAAGCAAATCATCAATCCTGGGTATAGGATACCTGTTCTTCACTGTTATCTTATTGAGATCCCTGTAGTCGATGCACATTCTGAAAGATCCATCTTTCTTTTTGACTAACAGGACTGGAGATGCATAAGGTGAAGAACTTGGTTCAATGAATCCCATTTCAAGAAGCTCTTTGATTTGCTTGGCTACTTCCTCTCGTTCACATTTTGATAATCTATAAGGTGGCTTATTGATTGTCTTTGAGTTGGGCTCCAAATCAATGGGGTGATCCACCGCTCTCTTAGGAGGCAATGAAGTAGGTACTTCAAACAAATCTCTATACTCCTCAAGAAGAGCTGTCAAGGCTGGATGGTTTGCTGAATTATTGGGCTGATCCTATGTTTCCTTGTTCAAATGCAAAACAAATATTTGTGAGCGCTTCTTGTACTCTCTCTTGAGTTGTTGAATGGTGATAAGCTGAAAATCAGATCTACTAGGAAATCCCTGTAAATAGATGAGCTGTCCATTAGAGATAAACTCCATATATAATTGTGAGAAATCCATAGTGATCCTTCCTAAAGTCATCAACCAATCACAACCAAGTACAATATCTATGGGCCCCATTTCCAAAGTGATCAGGTTTACTTTGACTTCAAAATTTTCAGCCAACTGCAAAGAAACCTGTGAGCAAATCTGTGTGCTGATTTCCTCTTCACCATTAGCCACTTGTACTCTAATGGGCTGCTGTAAGTCTGTGGGAACACAATTTAACTTGTCCATGATGGACTTATTGACAAAACTGTGAGTACTGCCACTATCTATCAGGATGAACACTGGCTTTCCACATATGCTTCCCTTTATATGAAGTGTATTAGGGCTCTTAGATCCCGTCCAAGCATCCATAGAGATAGAACAATTAGTGGCAGCAAGCGACTCATCACAAGATCCACCAGGATCAAACGGAACATCTCCTCCTGGATCAAAAGGAAAAGAGTCGGCTGGATCATAAAAGTACTCCTGTCCACCGTCATCCTCAAAATCTTCATTTTCAGCATTGATTGCCACTGCATTAGCTTCATCTATGCCATCTTCAAAGTCCTCAAAAACTAGCATACTCTGAAGCTTTGGCTTGACATTTTTGTATACACATTTTGAAGCATGATCTGGAGTATACTTTTCTCCACACTTGAAGCATAAACCCTTGTCCTTCCTTTCCTTGTAAAGATCCATGGGAATAGATTTGGGATTTGTATTAGCTGAAGTGGACTTAGGCTTGTTGTCACCCTGCTTAAATTCAACCTTTGGACTGTTTGCTGTCCTGAAATTACTTTGAGACCTAGAAGCATTGAATGGAGGATAAGTTGGCACCCGTAAGCTCCCACTAGGCATATGATTGCTGCCATAAATGTTACCAACTTGTCCCTGCTTTAAAACAGTCCTTGGCTGTCCATAACTTGGCTGAAATGAAGACTCTTTCCTATACTTTCTTCCATAGCGCTCCGCAAGCTTAATAGCTTTGAAAAGTGAAGTAGGATTTTGCACCATAACATCAGCTGACAAAGATGGCTCTAAACCATACTTAAACTTGTGAAGCTTGGCCTCATCACTGATGCTTTCCACATACATGGTCAAGTTGAGGAATTGGTTTGTATATTCTCTTACACTTAGGCCCCTTTGTTCCAAACCATACCATCTCCGTGCTAGCTTCTCTTTTTCAAGAGGCAAAACAAAGACTTCAGCCATAAGTGCCTTGAAAGCTTCCCAATTCTCAATAAGTACATTCTCTTTCTTGATATACCTCCACCAAGTATGGGCAAATCCTTTTAGATGCAAGGAAGCAAAGTGAATCTTCATATCATCAGTTTTAGGGTATATATCAAAGTAAGACTCCATCTTAGAGGTCCATTCCTCTAATTCTGATGGTGAAGATGACTGGCCATTAAATTTGGCTAAAATAATTTTATCCTTGAATTCTCTTTCATGAAAGGGTTGCTGTCCCAAAATTGGCTGATCAGGATTTCCAAGTACAGAACCTCCAAATTGAGACTGAAATCTTCCAACAGGTGGCTGAGAATTACCATGTAATCTTCCTGTTGGTAAAGTACCTCTGGAATTTTGAGTATGCAGTCCAAAAGCTTGAGTATTGGCCCCATTCAAACTGCCCAAATAGTCATCATGCCTTTGTGAAGCTTCTCCTACTTCATACTGACTATTTGGAATGCCTCTTCTTCCAATGATCCCATTTCCATGACCATTTTGGTTGGATGGCTGAAGTGGGACTGAAAGGCCACTGTTTGAACAAGCCCTCTCATTGGCTTCTCTTGATCCCATTTGCAACTGCATTAATTGAGAAAATTGTGCTATAAGTTGAGCATTAGATTCTACTAACTTATCAATGGAAGCCTTGGTTTGAGTAGTTGAATCCACCAACTTATCAATGGAAGACTTCGTTTGATCATTAGATAAAACCATCTGCTCCATTCTTGACAAAATGGCCTCATGATGTTCCCTATGTCTTTGTTCATGGGCACACAAAGTATCATTGAGTAAACTGACTTCTCCTTGTTGTTGAAGCTCTTCAGGGTTCTCTTGAAGTGTGCTATCCATCATGGAATCCTTGATTTGTTGAGCATAATTCTCCTGGACCTTATTTTTGCCTTTATGTCCTGCCATACTAGTGCAGTCCTACAGTACCCCCTGTCAATAAAACGGCTATAACTTTGGCTAGGAAACTCCAATTTCAGAACTTTTTTGTGCAAATCGAAGCTAACAATGCCCTCTTCGAGATGAGCTATAGCACGCTATAACAGGTTTAGGATAGAAAATTCTGTCGCTGGATTTCAGAGTCTGAACTATCCAGTCCTGCACCCTGTCTAGACCTGTAAGTGCCCTGTTTTGATCCTATAATGCAAGATAGTAACCCCAAATGGCTACCAAACCCTGCAAAAGGATATATAGGACCTGAGGGTACCCTATAGTACCTACACCTGTGCTTCAGCAATGAAGGGTATACCTATAACCACTTGTAAATACCCTGTAAATGACCTGTAAATTTCCTGTTTTACCCTGTTTTGGTCCTATAGGTACTTGAGTCCTTGGAAAGTCTTCAATCTTCAATCCTCCACTCGCTGTACCTGTGTGAGGGATAAAACGGCATGGTCCTGTAGGTACTTGAGTCCTTGGAAAGTTTTCAATCTTCAATCCTCCACTCGCTGTACCCGTGTGAGGGATAAAACGGCATGACAGGCTCCCTACACGGGCTCCGAATCACCGGGAGGTGGGCAAAGTTCCCCCCGGGTCGGTTGGTTGCACCCCTTCGGGATCTTTGATAGTGAGGGCACCTCTCTTTTGTCCCACTATCTCCCCCGGCATCCACCTTTTTCCTCGGTGGGAATATCAACATTGGAGAGGCTAGTGTGCTAAGCAATCAATATGATATGCAATTCAGAAATATTCATTCAGCCTGTCATGAGATGCAATTGATTGAGATAAGAAAAATTGGGATTGGAGAAGGGTCTTACCGCTACAATTCAGTGACTCACTGATTGCTAGTACTTACCCTTTTACAATATTTCAATTTGGGCAAAAGAAATTCAGCCAATCAATTGGATTAGAGTAAACAAAGGCATCAATCAATGTATTCAATCAATAGCATTCAAGTGTTATGCTGAAATTTCAGATTGAAGCCTCTAATTTACTGATTGGAACTAATATGCATTAAGCAAGCATTGCATTCATGAATAGATGGATTCAAGCAAAGGTTGGCTGAGAATTTAATGAATAATGTTCAATTCTTTAATCTCTCAATCAAATGGATTAAGCTCAGCAATTGGATTAATGAGAGAGATTAAGAATTGAAGAGAAGTACCTTGACATGGCTGAAGATGACTTGATCAATTCTCAAATGCTTGATAGAGCCCCCGGTTGTCCAATGTTGGTAAAATAATCCATAAGGCTTGCTTATCCGGTGCTTGAGACCAATCTTGAAGCTTCAAGTGCTTGAAATTGAAGCATTAAACCCGTTTCCCCCAAATTTTTTCTCCATAGAAGCTCTTGATCTTCAATCTTTAACCATTCCATGCTCAATCCTTGCAATTTGTTGAAGAATCCTTGCTGAGATGATCCCCCGGGCCAAAAAGATGAAGAATCTTCAAGAAATTGTCAAGAAATGAAAGCTTGGGCTGAAGCTTTCATGGCTGCCCATGGACTGTTCATGTAGGGTTTCAAGAGAGTGAAAAGCTGAGAAATATAGCTCTATTTTGGAGTAAACACACCAGGACCTTGAAGGAATCACTGCCAAGGATGAATTAGAAGCACCATAGCTGAAGATTAGCTGAGAAATGATGGAGAACAGGGCTGGAAAAATCAATGCAAATTTTAGGCTGCTGTCCAGGCCACGTGGCAGCTTCTACAGGGCATGAAATGGTGCTCTACTTGTTGCATTTGATGTCTAGAGTGCCATTATGCAGGCCATTGTTGATGGAGAGCAAGGATCAGTGAGAAAAGAAGAGATCTTAGCCAGCAAACTCCATGAAAGCTTGGGCAGAGCTTGAAGAAAGAGGAAAGGAAGACCTCTTTTGAAAAGTAACTGTAGTTTAGTCTCTAACTAAGCTCGGTTAACCATCATTTACCCTAGTTACCTCCATTTTTGCATGAAATTTGATGACGTCCAGCCATTTAAGCCTTTACCCGCCATATCTGACCTTGGATATCTCCAGATGTAGTCTCTTACTAACTGTAGACGTCCTATAGCACTCCATTAGTCACTGTCTTGTACCATTTTTGTTTGAAATTGATTTTGAAATAGGAAAATGGAACTGAAAATGGAAGAAAATAATGGATCAAAGACTGAAGCTCTGATACCACTTGTCAGAGAGAGAACCAGGGAGAGAGAAAGAGGAGAGAGAAGACTGCAAAGGAGAGAGAAAGACTGCAGGAAGAGAGAGAATAAGAGTGACGAGGAGAGAGAAAGACTAGATTTAGAGAGAGAAAGACAAGAAAGAAGGGGAAGCCATAGAAGCTGTGAGCAAGAAGGGAGAGAAAGACTGTAATTGTATTAATGTGTCAAAAAGATGTGAAAATTTACATATTCTCTCCTTTTATACCAATGTCAGTGTGACATGGCATAACATCAACATTATTGATACTTATTTGCTATTCCTAGCTTCTTACATCTTTGTAGACAACTTGTGTGTTCACTCGACCTGGAGAAAATACTTAGACAAACTCCAAGCAGTCTTTGAATAGTGTCATCTATATCGTCTCTCTCTGAACCCCTTAAAGTGCTAGTTTTGGGCAAAGTACGGATGCATCCTAGGGCACGTGGTGTCGAAGAATAGCATTGCCACGGACTTTTTGAAAGTTAGGGTCATTGTTGATCTTCCACCCCCAACCAACTATAAGGAAGTTCAATGCTTCTTAGGTCATATAGGGTATTATCGGCGGTTTGTGCTGAAATATGCATTGATTGCTAGACCTTTGTACAAACTATTGATTATATTCGAATGGAATGAAGAATGCCAATGCGCATATGAGAAATTGAAAAAGGCTCTGACCACAGCACCGATTATACGAGCCCCAGATTGGACCATTACCTTTCACGTGCATATTGATACTTCGAAATTCACTGTGGGAGTAGTGTTGTGCCAACCTAGCAAACACAATCTCAACTATCCAATGAGCTTTGCTAGCAACAACTCATTGAGACCAAGATGAACTACTTGACGACAGAAAGAGAAGGTCTAGCCATGGTGTTTGCCGTGAAGAAATTTTGGCATTATTTATTAGCCACGCCTTTAACTTTCTTTGTGGACCATCAAGCCTTGCTATATTTAGGACGCATAGCTCGATGGCTCCTTCTACTTTTAGAATTCTACTTCTCCGTGATTGTATGAAAAGGAAAGCAGCACTACATGGCCGAACACATGTCATGCATTCCCATGAGAGAGGACGTTGGACAAGGCATTGCCGATGAGTTGCTAATGCACACTTGTTTGGCCTATCTAGTGAGAGAGATTTATTTCGAGCCGACTTGACACCATATTGGACAGACGACATAGTCTAAGTGCTTGAGCATGGACTACCTGAACTACTGATGGAGAAAGCCCAACTTAGGCAACTTATCCTCAAGATCCAACCCTACGAGCTCATAGCAGGCCAGCTATATAGGCTAGGGCAAGATGGATTGTTGCATAGATGCGTATGCGAGTATGAGATGCATGATGCGCTCTCAGAGGCACACAACGGAATTGCTGGAGGACACTTTAGCAGAGATATGATAGCCTGCAAGGTGCTGTAGTCTCAACTGTGGCGGCCCACACTTTTTTGCGATGCGGCACGATTCGTTAAGCACTGTGACGAGTGTCAGGGGACAAAGGTCCCGATTCGCAAGGATCAGATGGAGCTAACCCCAATAATTGCACGACAACCCTTCGAAAAATGGAAAATTGACTTCATAGGATCCATTAGTCCTGCAGCACAATACTCGCAAGCCAAGTACATCATTGTAGCCACTGACTATCTAATGAAATGGGCAGAAGCAAGAGCTACGAGAAAGAATGATGCTAGAACAACTTCTAAGTTCCTATGGGAGCAGGTAATCTCATGATTCGGTTGCACCATCGAACTGGTTAGTGACCAGGACACACACTTTATTAATGAAGTGATTGTGCATTTCTATCCACCTTTCTAATTATCCATAAAAAATCCTCGCCATACTATCCTCACGCAAACGACCAGGCAAAATCCACAAATAAAATTCTAGTAAATGTCATGACCAAGGTAGTCTCTACTTTGCGCAGCGACTGGGATAACAGGTTGATGGCAACCTTGTGGGCTTACCGCACAGCCTATGGAGCCCCAAGAGGAACACCAATGAAAAGGGGATTCTACTGCAAGAAAATTTATCTTGTAACATCAACAAGATTTTATTTCATTCTTCTGATGACCAAAACAAAGAAAACAACAATTCTTCATGCAACATCATAGCAGATATCTCCCACGGATTTGATAGAATCAACCATAATCTTCAATATCTTCATAAAATCCATCAATATAACAAAGAACACAAAAGAATACACCATTTTTGAATGGAAATCAATCACATAGTGTTCATCTTCAATGTCTTCATAATTTTCTCTCTCAATCTCTCATATACAGATACACCGTTTTGATAGAATTGGCTATCTCTGTCTCTCTCTCTCTCTCTCTCTCTCTCTCTCAATAGTACATCCTCTCCTCACTATAATACTCTCATAATGACTCTCAATAATCCTTCTTAGGTCGTAGATGCACCTCCCAAGAGGTATGTTTGATGTGAAGAGGCACTAGAACCATTACAGTGTCTCTTCATAGCTCACTACTGTCACTGTCATTGTCACTGTCACTCCAGTCTTCTCTTCAGTCTTCAACAGAAGCTGCTTCTTCCATTTGTTTTAGCTCTTTTGAACTTAGATTCATCCTTTCCAAAAGTTAGAAAAATTTTCCAAAGTCACACATACATTCTACAGAATACTTACAGAATATCTACAGAACAGTAGAGTACAGGACCAAAGCAGATACAGAACAGATATAGAATAGAGACAGAGGCTCTACAGAAGGTTTATAGAGGGTTACAGAAGGTCATCAGAACCTCATATCTCATAATAAAACCATTCCAAACTATCAAAAACTATTCAATAGGCTTTCAAAAGATTTTAACCTTTATCAATCATCAATCCATGCTTCATACAGAAGAAAATCAGAACAAAATAGAAGCTATACAGAAGGTATACAGAACCAATCAGAACCTTAACAGAACCTATCAGAACATCACAGAGCTTTATATCTCCACTAAAAATCATCATGAACTTCCAAAACATAATCAATATAATCCAAAACACTCTCAAACACTTCCATTAACAACCATACATCACTCTAAATCCATAAAAAATCAATCATTCAAACCTAAAAAATAACAAAAATCAGTCAAAAATTCAATCTTTTTCCACTCTCCACATATCCCCACACTTAGAAAGGAAGTGTCCTCGTGACCTAAGAAAAAGAAGAATATAAGTTCATTAAAGAGCTCGATTTAATATTTTGTAGTATCTTCAACAATCTCACCAAACCACGACCCCAACTTATCACCTATATCTCTAGAAAAAACTACTAAAGGAAAACTTCGTTATTCATTAACACATCGGATAATCAATAAAAAGTCATAACAAATTTGTAAAGGATATAAGAGGTTCTTCTTCAGCTTTCCACCATAGGCTTGCCATCCACCATCACCATCAATAGTTGAAAAGAGAGCTCTCAAACAAATTATTCAACCAACACGAACTCATCACATAAGATTATTACAACACACACACAAACACTAAATACAACCATCTGAATGACACCTCCAAAAAGAGATATATATAATTAAGAATCATCTAAAATACATTGCAAAGGCATCAATGAAGGTGATCCCTTTTGAAGGCTTGGTGATTTCGAAAACGATCCATGGAGAAGGACTCATCCACAAATGTCTTTGGAGGATTTTGAAAGAATTGAAGGCAGTACATCCTTTCTAGCAAAACAAGATATCTGCTAGGTAGACATAGGGCATGAAAATATAGGACATCCAACTGTTGGAAATCAATGTTCACATTGACATTCATACAAAGCTTTGGAATGGCCTTTTGATCGTTATGGGAATGCCTATGCATATATGCTAGATACCAAGAAAAATGAGCTGTCAACCTCATTGAAGGATCTAGAGATTGTGAATATTGGTGAGCAAAATGGAGGTAATTCTGGTATGCTTGACTAGCAATTGTCCAGTCTCCTGGAATTAATGGCCAGTTAATCTATGGTCCCATGAGAGAATCAGTTGAGCTCCATCCTCTTCTTCTCGGAATCTACTGATTAAATCCTTCGTATCCACTAACGAACTGAGGGGGTTGAGAAATAGAAGTGACAGGAGATGAAAGTGGAATAAGTAAAAGAGGATGAAGAGATGGGTAGGCAAAATCATAAAAGGAGGAATATGCTAAAGAAGGAGTGACTGAAAATTTAAGTGAATCAGTTAGGAAATGTGTCAATTGATAAGCAGAAAAAGTAGAAGGTATATGGATAGATGGAGAAGGGCATGGCGGAGAAGGGGAGAAGACTCGATCTTCGATGAAAGAACAATAGGTAAATATAGGAATTTGAGAAAAACCCTGAGGTTGGAAAAGGAGAGGTAAGATAGCTGCTGAGTTGGATTTATAAAGGGAAAGATAAGTATCATAGCGATGGGCCATTGTTGATAGTATAATAGGCTAGGAACAGAGGGACCTAAAACATATCATCTCTAGTAGGCATCAAAGAAGGATGAATCAAATGGATGGTTCTTGGAAAGATAAGCTAGGAGATCCACCCTCAGTTGGTTAGTGCTCTGCACATAAGTAGAACCTGTATTCTGATGTTGATTCAGGACCACAGAATCAATCATTGAATGCCATGAATTGTCAGGGCAAGTAGCCACTTTAGAAGAATAGCACTGGAACATGTCATCTATCATCAACTCCAAATAGTTGACATACAAGACAGCTTGCAAAAACACATCCCCCACATACCAAGCCAGATCTACTTCATCTGAAATCAACAGATCACCTCGTAGATACATGTAAGATAGCAACATGGTATCCGTTGTCACAAAATCTTCAAAGACCATACGGACCACTTCTGTCAGCAAATCACGAGACCAAGCCCCACTCCAACCATCCTTTGGAAGAGGGAGATCCATCATTAAAAGCTTCATATAGAAGGCCAACTTGTGCAACTGATAGTGGACAAAGAAAGAATGGTATGGAGGAACATAATCCTAAAAGTGCTCAAATATAGACCATAACAAATCCATCCTGGACTACAATCTTTCCACTTTATCTTGAAACAACGGACACAATGTGGCATGTCTCTGAAGAGCTGCCAAGTCCTGTTGAGATATAGAAGGAATAATAGGAACATTGGGGCTTGGAGGAATGGACCGTGAGTGTGCCAGTTGGTCTTGCAACTGCTTAATGTGGGAAGCTTATGATTCCAATGTATTATGAGCAGTCTGCAAAGCTAACAGTTTTGTATCTAAAAGAGTCTGAAACTCTTAAGCTTCTTTGGACATTCTCTCTTTCTCCTCCGAGACTCTAGTGACCTCTGACTGAGCTTCTGCTAAAAAACTGAATCTTCAAAGAAGACAGTTCTTCTCTCTGGGTCTCAATCATTTGGGTCTGTTGCTTCATATGCTTAAACAAATCGGCAAGAGTGTCTTTAGCAGAGGCTAACTCTGAGGTTGCCTTATGCAACTAGTCTTTCGACTGCATCAATTCTTCATAGAAAGAAGCATATAACTATTGAGCACAAGTTGTCACTGAGAGTTCAATCGAAATCTGGATATCATTACAAAGGAATGAAATAACATCTCCTGACACTAAATTGTTCAGTGAAGGGACTGATATTTCCAAAGAACCCTCTCTATGTGCCCTAAATAAATTGTTGCATGTAAGGTAGGCAGGGAGGTCACTGTCAGAAGTAGATGGAACTGTGACTGAAGGAATGATTGAGGGAGTTTTATTTGCCACACGCTTCAAGCGCTTCTGCTAAATGACCAATGGAGAAGGAGAATCAAGATCCTCTATATCAATAGGTTTTGACTCTTCTGAAGGTGGAGGGGGAGGTACTAGATCAGATGGAGGAGGTGGTAACACACCCCTTTTAAGGCCTGAGTATGCCAAGAAAGCATATAAGTATAAACCATAAGTGACATTTGTGACATTCCCTTTGGTCACTTTGAAAAAATGTTGGTCCATCTTCGTAAGCAGGTAAGTACTCCAATCAATGGCCACCCCTTTTAACACCATCTTGGAAGATGTGAAGAGTTCCTTGGACAAATAATGAGATGACGTTTTGGTAGGCATAAACCTGTCTTGGAGGAATTGGCAGACTAACTTCCAAAGAGGATCAGTGATCATGGAAAAAGACACTCCTGAAGTGTTAATCACTTTCTTGACATCCAGAGCCTCTTTGGTATGCTTCTGTAATAGCTTGAGAATCTCATCATTGGAAAATAATTGTCTAGCTATAACAAAGGGTTCTCCTTTGTAGGGAAGAGACAAAGCCTTCCCTAACCCTCGGGGTGTCAATACCATGGAAGCACCACGAACGAGGCCTGATTTCTTACTATATGATGCAAGAAACTCATCACACAGGGATGGATTGTCTAGAATCAGTGGGAGTGAAGCAGCCGCAAAAGTTGCAAGTCCTGCTTTCGCTATAGGCTCAAAAGCCAGTAGGGAAGAATAATCCCTACTAATCAACGGGACATATTGGATAGGAGGAGGAGCGTGACGCACCATTCAGATGAAAAACACACACACCACAAATACAGACAATCACAAAGAATGCCTGCAAAATAACAAAATAGCTATAAAAAAGAAATCGATAAAAAAAAAACACACACACAGACGTAACTAACCAATTTACCACCCCAAACAACCCACATCCTAGAAAAAATTCGGCATGACCTCTACACATATGCAACCAAAAACTTCATGCGATGCAAAAACAAGCACCCAAAACCCTGTATCAGGCAAAAAAGAAAAAAGAAAAAACTACAAACCACACCCGTAATCGTATCACATAAGCAAACCATAATACCATAAAAATCTAATCACGACCTAACCATAACTTTGACCAACAATTTCAGCTAAGAGGACTTTACGTGGCCATCCCATGAAGCGTGTTTATTAAAAAGGGAAAAAAGTGTAGTGAGGAAAAATGGTTTTAATGAAGGGTTCATTTTAAGAAATTATTAACAATGGGTGAAATTTTATTAGGTTATAAACCTTAATAAGAAAACGACGGTTTCTTCTTAAAATTTTAATTACAAATTATTAGGGTGAAGCGGTACTTAAACGAAACCCAGACTGCGATACCCAGACTGGGGTATCTAAATGTAAATTCATTGATTAGAAATTAATGGTAATGTGGAGTACTTTTTTGCCAGCGCGTGCTTTTTTGTGACAGTTGGTTCATTTTTATTAAAAATTAAGGTGCCTCTGAAGCGTATGTAGCGCGTGCAAAGTGAACGGCTGGTTAAATTTAAATTATTAGAAACATTGTGTGTTTAGCGCAAGCGCGCATGGAAAAGTGGGTGAATAAAGTTCATTTTAAGAATTTACTGTGGTTAAGGGATGACAAAAAATGAATAAAGTACAAAAAAAACAAACCCTGGTAGGGATGTGTATGCAAAAAACTGAAGACGCACTGAGTAGTTCCAAATGTAAGGAATCCAGTCAAAAAAGAAAAAACCACTGATTGGAAAAATAAAGCACCTTAGTGTGTTTGTTGTATGTTTTTAATTAATTAATTAATTATTTTATTTTTTGTTAATTATTTTTTTGTATTTTTTGTTTTAAAAAAATAATAATGATTAAAATGGGATATAGGACATATGAATATGTTGTGAAGTGTAATGGTGGGATTTTAGCAATCCAACAAGTGTCAACAATGTGTTTGAATTTGTCCATGATGTTTCAGTTGATTTTTGGAATTGAAAATGAATTGTCATGAGGTGAAGTATTAAATTTAGGATTTTGGCTTCAAATAATACTTTAACCATTTATGGAAGCATTTCTAATTGAGAAATTATTGGCAGAAGGGACAAGGGGATTTGTGAAAATTTTTGATTTTTTTTTGGAAATATTTCAAAATTTTTACTATTTTTAAATGAATTTTGCGCATTTTACATGTATTTTTGAAAGAATTTAAAGTTTTGAATTTTTTTGCAATTTATTTTCTTGAATTTACACTTTATAAAATATTGCAAATGATTTCAGCAATGTTGGAAAATTTTTAAGAGTTTTTTGCAATTTATTTGGATTTTAAATAAATTTTAATGAATTTTTGAAGTTTTTTGGTGTTTTATGTGTAGTTTTATGTGTTTTTATGTGGTTTTCGGGTTTGGAAATTAAAAGGCGGTACCCGAGCTGTGTGTGAACAGCTGATAATGACTATGTGTGAACGGCTGGCTGCAACACACCACCGCACGGACAAGTCAAAGGTGCGTCCTCGCGCGTGAATGCCCGCGAGCAGCTCACCCGTAGACTCACGCACACCAAAAGGTTTGCACGGCGTGGGAATAGGGGAGGGAGAGGGGAGGGGGGCTGCGGGTGGAGAGGGGTGTGAGTGGGAAGGGGGGCTATGAGGGGGAGAAGTGAGAAGGGATGGGAAAGGGGGCTTGGGTAGGGGTAACTGGGGGTGGGTTAAGGGAACTAGGGGTGGGGTAGCCAAAGTTGGGGGGGGCCAAAATGGTTTGGCGGGGGGGGGGGGGGGGGAGGGAAATTAGGGAGGGGCTAAAATGGGCGGCCGGGCGGGCAGGTGGGGAGGAGGTGGGGGAGGAGAGTGGAGGAGGGGGGGAAGGAGGAGCTGGCGGAGGAGAGGGAGAAAGAGGAGGTGGCGGAGAGGAGGCAGAAGTGGTGGAGGAGAGCATGGGAGAGGCGCAGGAGGCAGCGTGGCGGAAGAGGGGGGGCTAGAGGCGGCCTGAGGCGAGGGGGGGCACAGGGACTGAGAAGGAGGGTGGCGACAAGGAGGGAGAGTGCGGCGTTGGAGTAGGCGGCGCGGGCGGGAGGCGGGGGAGCAGGCGACGCAGGGCGGGGGAGGAGGACAAGGAGGGGGGGAGGTCGCACGGAAGGTAGGGGAGGAGAATGACGAGGAGGGTGCGGGAGGTCGCATGGAAGGACATGGGGGGGCAGGCGCAGAATGACCGGACGCGCGAGGAGAAGGTAATACGATTTTTTTTCGTTTTTTAAAAAAAAATGTTGGTTTTTTTGTTTAATTGCATTTTTTTTCTATTTCTTTGGTTTTTTTTTGTTTTTGTTTTTTTGTGTAATTTCATTTTTGTTTTGCTATTTCTGTGGGCTTTTTTTGAATGGGGGGTTTTTGGTTTTTTTTTTTAAAATGTATTTTTTTTTTGTTATTATTGTTTGTTTATGTGTGTGCTTTTTAAAAATGTTGTTTGTTGTTGTTGTTTTCTTTATAAAAAAAAGATAAATTGGTTATGGGTGTGAAAAAGGAGCGCACCCCCATCCCGCGCGCATGCGTTGGGCAGGAGTAAAAAAATTTGCATCGGTGGGATGAAACGGGGATGGGACGATGACGTGCGAGGTACCGAGGTCACGAGGGCATCCCGAGGCGCGTAAAACCAAAAACATGCGTGTTCACGGGCGATACGAGAAACGTGGCCACACGGCAAAAATGAAGAAAAATTAATAAAACCCAAACCACACGTCAGATCAAAAAACTATAAAAAAGAAAAATATGCCTGGAGATGAGGGGAAGATGATGGAAACATGCGACACTAGTTCAGGGTCAAAATCAGGGTGTTCACATGGAAAAAACACGAGAAACAAGCCCGAAAACACTTACGTGTATTAATATCCGAAAAGCAACACATCGGAACGAAGTGCGGAAAGAAGGAAAAATGTGCACAATAATATGTTCAACAACCTTATCATGGCAAAACACAGTTCGGATCAAGATAGGATGCGTTCACATGGGAAAAATCCCAAAAAGGGACCCAAAAATGGACTCAAAAATTAATATGGGAAGAACCAATGGCCGGAATGAAGTGCGATAAATAGGAAAAATGTTTGGAAGAAGGGATTCACAGGGTTGGTGCATCAAAACTCAGTTTGGAGGAAATTAGGAGGGGTTCATATGGAAAAAACACAAAAAAGGCACCTGAAAACACTCGAAAAAATTAATAACTAAAAATCTAGTAGTTGAAAGAGGGGGAGGAAAAAGAAAAAAGTGGGGGAAAGACTGGGGGACACGACTGTCAAATTAAACCAGAATTCCGATGAAAATAGGGCATGTTCACATGAAAATATGTGAAAAATAGGCACGAAAAGGGCTTGAAAACTCGCAAAAATTAATAACAGATGAACCGTGCATCAAAATGACACAGAGTAAAAAGGAAAAATGTCACGGGGAATGGGTAGGATAGGACTGGTACATCAGATCAGTGTTATGAAGCAATAAAGATGCGTTCACATGGAAAACCGTCCAATTTATGAAAATTGCTTCAAAAATTAATAACTTGAAAACCATCTGTCGGAACAGGGGTTGGTAAAAAGAAAAAATAGGCAGTTTGAAGGGACGAACAAGGCTGTAATGTTGGATGTGAGTCGCAGTGAACGTAAGATGCGTTCGTATGGAAAAATCACAAAACAAAGGATAAAGAAAAACGATCAAGGAACAGCCCTGAGGACAGGGTGAAATAAAATGGAGGAGTGGGGAAGGGACCCTACGAGGGTGAAATGAAGTCATGGCGTAGATGCATAATCATAACAGAGTATATGCATGGGGGTATGCAACATAGACGTGCAGGGACATGTCCCCACACTTAAAACCTTACTAGGAAGGGTAAACCAAACATCAAGGATCTAGTGCCACATATCAGACTAACCACGAACGTCCCCACACTTAAGACATGACCATCACTGAGAAACAGAAGGTGTAGGGTTAGAAAAACTTAGCCCATATTGTGGAGGAGTAATGTCGACTATCGAGGTTGCGTCTTGTATCGTTGTCGGCTGCAGGAGGTACCAAGGTGTCTTCATAGCACACGTCCTTTGTGGTAGGGACCACGCGGTAGTACCCAAGGAGGTAGCTAGTGGAAGGAATCGTAGGAAATTCATCGATGACGAGGGATATTACACTCAACTCACGAGTACTCAAATGGAATGAAAGAACAATCACTTGTCCCATTATTAACATCACTCGAGGAAATAATGATAATACCCGAAGCTCACACCTGGTCTAGGAATCGACAAGGGAATGGTGCAAAGGGAGTATGCCAGGGTACAGAGTTAATGGTGGATCAGTGCATCCAACCTGTATGGCATAGGTGCAAGGAGGAAGGCCAGGGAGCCTTGTAGTGCAGTGTACAGAATAGAGTGACATGTCCTGTGCTGACAGCAGAGACCTATCTCGTGGGTACAAAGGAAAACGAGAACGTACCTGACTCCAAGGGTCATAACGTCCCTCAATCCTCACCTCTTGATAATTGATTAAAGAAACACTAGTCACACTCAGCCCACCCTCTGTCTCACGCTCTGTTGAAAGATACAGAGTGCAGCCCATTCCTGAAACCCATTGATGTAATCCTCACTGTCACTTGTGCAGAGGTTGTATGCCTTGTGCGCAATTGATGATGCGATTGTGCATCCCATCCAGTGCCGGCATATAGTGCAAGAGAGAAGGCCAGGGAGCTTTATGGTGCAGTGCACATGAACAGATCGTGCATTGTGCATTGAGAGGCCCAATCCGTGTGTGCAACATGCCGTTCACACATCGCACCTCTCATTTGATTTGAAGGGAAAGACTGGTCACTCACCCCACCCTCTGTCTCACGCTCACTGATAGATACAATGGGCAGCCATACTCACATCCCCATCTTGTTAGGATGAAAGCTCACATCACTCAAGGGGTTAGTGATGAAGATCATGTTGGTTGTTGATTTCATCAGTATCTTGAAGACGAGGCGTACCCAGGGAGGCAACCAACAAGTCGCATACTTCAATGATTTGTAAGAAAGGTCGTCTGTTAAGAAGGATAGACGGGCTGATATTACAAAGACAGTATACCAAGGGAGGTGGCTTGAAATTACTTGCTGAAAAGGTGCGGCTGGTGAGTCAGCTATCTTAAACTACGGGGCGTTACAACCTTTTCCACAGTCAGCTTCCCGCCCAAGGGTGTTTCCATCTTTTCTTGGAACGAGGCCTGTTATGACAGGGAATTTCTTGCTTTTCTCCCATAACAGTTTGTTTGTTTTGTTTTGTTTTTTCTTTTTGTCTTTATTTTTTTCGTTAATAAAGAGAATGGTAGAAATACCATGTGTTAGGACCAACCTCGCCACCGTTGTTGGATCAGACGAGAAGAGAACAAGGTAGGGTTGAGAAGTATTTGTTGAGGGGCTAGCAGAACGAGATCGCCTCATGAGGAGAATCATAAGGGCTATCAAAAGCACGATGAGAAGGATAATGCCACACCCAAAAGGGAGAGGGTTGGTCGACTGTGATTGTCAAGATCCCCAGGGAGGGAAGTACTTCTTTAGATGATAGCCATTGATCAGGAAAGGATCATCAGAAGCATCAACGGTCTACACCTGAACATAGCCATTAGGATTGACAGCAAGTACCTTGTATGGGCCCATCCACCGTTGTTGAAGCTTGCTAGGAAACTTGCCAAATCTCGAATCATAGGCCAGGACAAGATCACATTCTTTGAACTCCTTGTGCTTGATGAAACTGTCATGATAGGCCTTGCGTCGTGCTTGAGTGGTTTCCATGCACTGTAAGGCCATCCACCGTATCTCATCCAAGCATTCCAGGTGTAGGAGGCGGCGTTGTAGTGACTCATCATCTCCCAAGCGTTCTTTAACTGCTACTTGCAAAGACGACAATTCCAGTTCAACAGGGAAGACGGTTCCTGTACCATACACTAGCTGGAAAGGGGTCTGTCCTGTAGCTGCCTTATGGGAGATTCTGTATGCCCAGAGGGCCTTTGTAAGTCGATCGTCCTAGTCGCGATGATGTGCAACAGTCTTTCTTGTTAAGATCCAACAAAGGATGCGATTGGTGACTTCATGGATTTGATAAAAAGAATCTCCAACTCTTCAGTGAAAGAAGGAACTTTGCAAACATCCATTGAATTCTTCTCTTCTTGGCAATGCCATTTCCTTCATTTTCAGCCTCTTCTGATGCTTGTTGATGGCAAGTTTCCCCGGCTGTGCACCAAAAACATGGAGCCCCAAGAGGAACACCAAGGAAAAGGGGATTCTACTGCAAGAAAATCTATCTTGTAACATCAACAAGCTTTTATTTCATTCTTTTGATGATCAAAACAAAGAAAACAACAATTCTTCACGCATCATCATAGTAGATATCTCCCACGGATTTGATAAAA
This sequence comes from Lygodium microphyllum, assembly GCF_053477565.2. Classification (NCBI taxonomy): domain Eukaryota; kingdom Viridiplantae; phylum Streptophyta; class Polypodiopsida; order Schizaeales; family Lygodiaceae; genus Lygodium; species Lygodium microphyllum. Next base: position 151,343,242 of record NC_141146.1, on the reverse strand, counting down.
TCAACCATAATCTTCAACATCTTCATAAAATCCATCAATAGAACAAAGAACATAAAAGAATATACCATTTTTGAATGAAAATCAATCACATAGTATTCATCTTCAATATCTTTATAGTTCTCTCTCTCAATCTCTCATATACAGTTACACTGTTTTGATAGAATTGACTATCTCTGACTCTCTCTCTCTCAATAGTACATCATCTCCTCATTACAATACTCAATAATGACTCTCAATAATCCTTATTAGGTTGTGGATGCACCTCCCAAGAGGTATGTCTGATGTGAAGAGGCACCAGAGTCACTACAATGTCTCTTCACAGCTCAAGAAAGGGAGAGCCACTATAAGGAAACACAAGTATAACGACGATGGGTAGCCATGCAAGAATAGCAACGTTGCTATTTGCTTCGCTATTAGTGTCGCATTTGCGACACAAATAGCGATGCCCCACTGGGAAAAAAAAGAGGGCCGAAACCTGAGCGTGTTTCATTTCGTGCATTCGTGAGACATTTCGAGAGAGAGAGCGACCTTTTGCATATAGGGTGAGAGAGGGAGAGGAAGAAGGCTTGCCACCGCCGTTGCCACCACCGCCGTCGTTCGCGAAGGAGAGGAGGAGCCGCCGTCGTGAAGAGGAGCCGCCAAACCCTCGCCAAATCTTTACGGTGAGTCCATTCTCTCTCTCTTTTACTTGTTTAGGGTTTAATTTGTGTACATTGAGAGAGGGAGAGGAAATGAGAGAGAAAGAGAGGGAGAGGGAGAGGGAGGGAGAGAATGAGAAAGAGAGGGGGAGAGAAAGAGAAAGAGAGGGGGAGGGAGGGGGAGGAAATGAGAGAGGGAGAGGCAGGGAGAGAAAGAAAAGGAGAGGGAGAGGGAGAGGGAGAGGGAGAGGGAGGGGGAGGAAATGAGAGAGGGAGAGTGCATTCTCTCTCTCTTTTACTTTTGCTTATATGATTTGTGTATATATATTGAGGGAGGGAGAGGAAATGAGAGAGAAAGAGAGGGAGAGGGAGAGGGAGAGGGAGGAAATGGGAGAGGGAGGGGGAAGGAGGGGGAGAGAGAGAGAAAGAGAGGGAGAGGGAGAGGGAGGAAATGGAAGAGGGAGGGGGATGAAATGAGAGAACGAGAGGGAGGGAGAGTGTATTCTCTCTCTTATTTTTTTTTTGTATAATTTGTGTATAATGAGAGAGAGAGAAGAAATGAGGGAGAGGGAGAGGGAGAGATAGAAAGAGAGGGAAATTAAAGAGAGGGAGAGGGAGGAAATGGGAGAGGGAGGGGGAGGAAATGAGAGAGGGAGAGGGAGGAAGAGAGAGAGAAAGAGAGGGAGAGGGAGAGGGGGAGGAAATGGGAAAGGAAGAGGGAGGGAGAGAGAGAGAAGAGAGGGGGAGGAAATGAGAGAGGGAGAGGGAGACATTAAACATAATAGGAAAATGAGAGAGGGAGAGGGAGAGGGGGAGGGGGAGGAGACGGAAACATAATAGGGAAATGAGAGAGGGAGAGAGAGGGAGAAGAAATGAGAGAAGGAGAGGAAGAGAGCAAAAGGAAATGAGAGAGGGAGAGGAGAGAGAAAAAAAGAGAGAATGAGAGGAGAAAGAAAAAGAGATAAGATGTTAAACATAATAGGAAAAGAGAGAAAGAGAGGGTGTGGATGAGGGTGAGGGCGAGGGAGGGAGAGGAAATGAGAGAGGGAGAGTAAGAGAGAAAAGGAAATGAGAGAGGGAGAGGAGAGAGAAAAAGAGAAAAGAATCATTAAATCTAATAGAGAAAGAGAGAAAGAGAGGGTCAGGGTGAGGGAGGGATAGGAAATGAGAAAGGGAGAGAAAGGTAAATGAGAGAGGGAGAGGAGAGAGAAAAAATGACAGAGAGAGGAGAGAGAAAAAGAGAGAAAAATCATTAAACCTAATAGGGAAAGAGAGAAAGAGAGGGTGAGGGCAAGGGAGGGAGAGGGAATGAGAGAGGGAGAGGAAGAGAGAAAAGGAAATGAGAGAGGGAGAGGAAAGAGAAAAAATGAGAGAGGGAGAGGAGAGAGAAAAATAGAAAAAAATCATTAAATCTAATAGAGAAAGAGAGAAAGAGAGGGTCAGGGTGAGGGAGGGACATGAAATGAGAGAGGGAGAGAAAGAGAGAAAGGAAAATGAGAGAGGGAGAGGAGAGAGAAAAAGAAATGAGAGAGAGAGGAGAGAGAAAAAGAAATGAGAGGGAGAGGAGAGAGAAAAAGAGAAAAATCATTAAACCTAATAGGGAAAGAGAGAAAGAGAGGGTTAGGGTGAGGGAGGGAGAGGATATGAGAGAGGGGGAGAAAGAGAGAAAGGGAAATGAGAGAGGGAGAGGAGAGAGAAAAAATGAGATAGGGAGAGGAGAGAGAAAAAGAGAAAAAAATCATTAAACCTAATAGAGAAAGAGAGGGTGAGGGTGAGAGAGGGAGAGGAAATGAGAGAGGGAGAAAGAGAGAAAGGGAAATGAGAGATGGAGAGGAGAGAGAAAAAGAAACATGAGAGAGAGAGGAGAGAGAAAAAGAGATAAAAATCATTAAACCTAATAGGAAAAGAGAGAAAGAGAGAGTCACTGTGAGGGAGGGAGAGGAAATGAGAGAGGGAGAGAAAGAGGGAGGGAGAGGAAATGAGAGAGGGAGAGAAAGAGAGAAAAGTAAATAGGACCTTACAATAAGCTCAGGGTACTATGATAGTTTGTACTAAGAATGAGTCCACCTCACTAAGAATAGGGGCGATTCACCTCACTAAGAATGAGTCCATTCAGGTACAAAGGGTACAAATACATTATCCTAGAAACTACATTATAGAAGCTTCCACTTGTTTGGCACAAGGGTACCATCATATTTCACCCTCCCCTCTCTATATTTGTGTATGCATCTATGTACAAAGGGTACAAATAAAAACAGATAGAAGAGAAGCCAAATAGACAAATGTAACAATATGTGGGTATAATAGTTAGTGTTACAACTTCTCTTCTTCTTTACTACCCATATTTGCTATTGTACCCAAGTATTATGAAGGTAGATAGATAGATAGAAAAATAGATAGGTAGATAGATAGATAGATAGGTAGATAGATAGGTAGATAGATAGATAGATAGATAGTATCATAGTATCCTAGTATGTACTATCTTATACCTATTACATACTATCATAGTACCCTAGAACCTCACATCTACTGCATAATGCTAAAGGTACCCTAGCACCTGCTACATAGTATCATAGTACTGGGTACTTGGCACTATGATACTAGAGTACTAGGTGCTAGATACTAAGATGCTATGATATTATGTGCTAGGTATTGAGTACTAGGTACTAAATATTAGTGTTCTATGATACTATATGCTAGGTACTAGGTACTAGGTACTATATGCTAGGTACTACGTAGCCGTGGTCGTAGTCCTAGTCGTGGTCATAGTCATGGTTGTGATCGTGATCGTGGTCGTGGTCGTGGTCGTAGTCGTGGTCATAGAAAAAGAGAGAGATGGAAGGAGAGGATAACAATCTAAGAAAAAAAAGAATGATAACAAAAACAAATTGATTGTTGTAACGTAGACAAAATGAAAAACGAAGAAGGTCCTGTTGTTCAAGATCGCGAGAAGTATCTTAATCAGCGTGTCCCATGTCCTTGCTCTTAATGCAAGCTGGCAATTAAACGAAAACACCGATTGTCTATAGAACACGTACAACGATTTGGCGAGTTTCAATCTGAGATCATTGATCAGGCGATTGCGGATTTTCAGAAAATGGTAAGAAAAGTTAATATCAATCATGCATTTTACTCGCAAGATAATTGAATACCATATACAATAAGATTGGGTCTCGTTGGCAAATTTTCTATCCAAGGAGGTGATGTCTCATCCCAAGGAGGAGTGCACCCTTTGTGACCAATTAGAAGAGTACGTGGGCGTGCGATGGACGGAGTGCAGGAGCCAATCCACCACTTGCAAGGCCAATCTATACCATCAATGCCAGAGGAGACATGCAACCTTCCAGACCTACCTACAATCTTGGAGCCTGAGATGGAGGCAATGATCGATGCATTGATTCACATGGATGTTGAGATTTCTGATCTGCTTAGAGAGGAAGCATCCATACCATTATATGATGGGTGTCGAGTATCTCACCTGAAGACACTGCTTGCACTCTTAAGTATGCAAGCAAAATATGGGTGGAGCGATACGAGTGTGACCGAGTTGTTCAGGTACCTTGTACATACGCTTCGTTGATTTTTTTTCGGAACTATTATTACAAACATTTGTGCTTTTTCAAGGGGTTTATGATTTTTTTCAGGTTATTAAAATATCATATATTATCACCTATAAATACCATGCCTGAGTCTCGTGATGATACACGACATGTTTTACGAAATCTTGGCATGGACTACAATAACATCCATGCATGTATCAATGATTGCATACTGTTTCGAGGAGAGTACGAGACTATGGAGACATGTCCAAAGTGTGGTGCTCACAGGTATCGATAGGACTTGCAAGGGCAAACCATCCCTTAAAATGTTCTCAGACACTTTCCGCTTATCCCCCGCATAAACCACATGTTTCGTATGTCTGGTATGGCGAGCTTGACAACATGGCATGCGTAGAATAGGTCCACAGATGGAGTTCAACAAATATCAGCGGATTCATGTGCATGGAGCCACATTGACTCTACCTTCCCAGGCTTTGCCCAGGAGCCAAGGAATCTTTGGCTCGATCTTGCAATGGATGGCGTGAACCCATTCGGTCTGCGCTCAACTTCTTACAGTGTGTGGCCTATAGTCCTTGTCAACTACAATATCCCTCCATGGCTTTCTACAAAGAAAGGACATCTCATCCTTAGCTTACTCGTCCCCGGCCGCTAAAAATTCACAAATATGGACGTGTATCTTCGTCCATTAGTCGATGAGCTTAAGATTTTGTGGGAGGAGGGGGTCATCGTGCAAGATATGAGCATGCGCGATGGTCGACGGTCAGCCAATATTCAAGCCATTCTCATGTGGACGATGCATGAATTTCCAGGATTCGGAGAGTGCTCAGGTGAATAGGCCTCCGTTCTCGTTGGTAATATCTATATTTTATCTCATTCAAGCAAGTATTCACTGGGTCGTGGTGTTGGAACAGGTTTGGTTACCTCATGTTATCATGCATGTCCATTGTGTGGGCCACAGTTAGACTCCCAAAGGTCACGAACCATGAAGAAGATGATATATCAAGGACATGCTGCTTTCTTGCCAGAGGATCATGAACTCAGGGAAGGTTTCCTTGGACGACCTCCAACACGTATGAACGCTGCAAGCTGGTACGAGCTGAAAATGGTCCACGCGGAATTACATCCAAATGGAATGCGACAGTTCTCGGTTTTTTACGAGTTGCCATATTGGACCCACTTACAAGTCAACCACTTGTTGGATCCGATGCATATTTTCAAGAATGTGGGTAGCTTGCTATGGGATCACATCACAGGAAAGAGAGATACTATAGGGGCACTAACAGATTTGAAGGAGGTAGGTAAGATGGAGGCGCTTTGGCCACAATTGAGTGTGTTGATGGTCGTGTGCAGCTTCCTTGTGCTCCTTGGGTTTTGTCCACTAAAGAAGAGTGCATTGTGAAGCAAGTAGTCAAGTCTATCCGCACTCCGACGGGTATGATGCGTTCTCTCAGGTTCGCATTTTCTAAAGATGACCAATTATCAGGGCTAAAATCCCATGACTGGCATAAGATATGTTAGGTTTGTACTACGAATGGATTGTAATTGGCATGCGCATTTTGCTATTTGGAGTGTAGCCATTATTCATAATGCTTTCTCATTTGTGGCAGTTTGTACTACCGATTGCGATCACAGGATGTCTTACTTCAGAAATACGCGGGGCCATTTACAGGTTGTCGACTTTGGTGCAATGGATCTCATAGAAGGAGATTAAGATGTCCTCTATTGAATCCGTGAGGCGGGGAGTAGTGGAGACGGTCAGTCTCTTAGAGAAATACTTGCCCACCAGCATGCTCATGATACAAATCCACCTTCTTGTGCATCTTGTAGATGAAGTGGAGATTGCTGGACCTGTCCATACACGATGGATGTTCTTCTTGGAGCACTTCATGAAAACCCTGAAAGGCTTTGTGCGACAACGAGCTCGACCATAAAGTAGCATGGATGAAGGTTGGTTGGTGTCTGAGGCACTAGTGCATATTTCACAATGGCTATCAACGGTGGATCCAGGCAACGAAATGCTATGGTCGCTGAAGGATGATGATAGAATGACTGGAGATGTGGTGGTTGGAAACGAGGTAGAAAAAAGAATGGATGCCTCAATGGAGGAGAAGGTGAATCGCTTTTCTGTGTTGCACCATGCCTCTATGGAGACGTGGCTCGCCAAGTACCAGATCGCTAGGCAAGATCGAGAGGAAGCGCAAGCTGAATTCTGACGTATTACGTGTCATCGACCGATTCGATATCCCGAAGGCATAGAGGAGATGCCGTGGTTCATGTCAATGCGATGGTTGCATGGAGCTTTGACCACAGCGTCTCGCAAAGGGACAAAGGTCTCAATGTAGGAGTGGGAATTCTCGAGGAGATGTAGTCCAAAGGTGATGAGGGGTTTAGAATTTGTCGTATCTAAATTTTATATGCGACATCTAATTTGAGTGTTTCAATGTATAGTACAAAATATAAATTGCAGCGTGGTTGCGCAGACGACATTTTCACGTGGAGCATATTGACAAAATGCACTCCACAATGGATTGTGGTATCATGGCAAGGTTTGAGCAAGAGATCCCGCGACGAGCAATGGATCCAAACACGGTTGTGGATGAGATGGAGTATTTTGGAAACTTGCAAAGTATTGTTACGGTGGATTACCATAGCTTCTCCATGATACTATTCGATGTGCAGTGGTTCAAAGTGGTACTTGGAGGAGCTGGAGCAATAGTTCGATGAAGTCCATTTGGATTTCTCAAAATAGATTCCGAAAAAAATGGACGGATTTGCGCGACACCTTTGTGTTGCTGGCCCATTGTGAACAGGTGCATGGACTCATTTGTTTGCTAATTGTATTACGACATGGTTTATGTCACAATGATTTAAACTCTCTTGTACATGTTTGTGAACAGGTAATCTTCTATCCAAACCCTCGACAACCTTGATGGTGGTATGTTATACCTTCAACTCCCCGAAGTGCGAGAGTATATGATCAAAGCGATGTTCCGAGCATAGATGAAGATAATATGCAAATAGAGGGGTCGATATTGCAAGGGGTGGAGGCCGTCGAAAGCTTGGAGCCAGCATCGGCTAACAATGATGGAAATACAGGAGTCCAAGAATTCTTTGAGAATGAGGTGGACTCATTCTTTTGTGGTGACATGTCTATTGACCTTCCAGTGTATGCAGAGTTGTGTCAAGAGATTGACATGGGACCATAGGATACTTCATATAACTTGGAGCATCCACTTACTGTGCTTTGTCTCATCGTTCAGTAATATGAAGTAGGTGGATGATGTGGAGGCACGGACGCGGTGTCTCCGTCTCATCGTTCAGCTAGAGTTGCGTTACCTCAGGGATTTGTCACACTTGTGGGGACGCCTACTCCAGTTACTCCGGCTTTTTCTCAGTTGTCAGCAGGTGGCACCCCAATGGGTACCACTCCGAGAGATATTACCCCAGTCAGTACACGAGCGGATGCACAGGGGTCTCCTGGATATGCCCAGGAGCGTGGACGCAGATGGGAGAGGACCCATCTTAGGCAGACTCCAGGGGGATATGGATATCTAGTCGATGGTAGGTTGGGATCCATCATCATGAATGATGAGGGGAGGAGGGTGATGGCTCGCATGAGAGAGTTGTACCAATAAGTTTTTCAGCACAACATCTTAGATCATTGGAAGAACATACCGGAGGAGAGCAAGGACTACATAGTAGCATCCTTGCATGAGGAGTTTTCGGTTCCAACCTCAGTATAGATAGATTCTCTATGAGCTGGATGATGGATTGCATGCGTGCATATATGTCACACAGACAATCCGACGCACGCAAGGCAATCAAGAGTGGGGCTGCAAAGCCCGAGTGGTTAGATGCAGACGATTGGCGCCGACTGAGGGAGGAGGCTACAGATTCTCCAGGACGTTGGAGTTAGCAGCGCGAGGCAGCGAGGGCACGACTTGAGACCGGAGTGGTCCATCATCTTGGGAGTGGTGGCCACAGAACATATTTGGAGGACCTTGTAAGTTTTTCTTTTGTTTTGCTTGTTTATTTTTTTGCAATATCCTTTGTACTGACAATCATGTTTCTAACAGTTAGCATTTTGTTTTCTTTGCAGCACTCCATTACAAATCACGATCCGACAGGTCTTGAGACTCGATATGCAGAGAGGCACGGTCTCACTTCATTGATCGACCGATTGTATAGACGCGGGGGCCCTGTAAGTCACTCATCTTTCTTGTCCATAGTTACCATGTTTAATTAGAATGCATTATTGTATGGTGGACTATGTATTATTTCTTTTTTTGCCGAGTCCGTTCGATTATCCTTTGTGGCGGGACGAGCTTTCGGAGGGCGAGGATATACAGCTCGCCCCTGGATCCCTGGAGCTCACACATCTTTATTTTTGGGTCGCCTGATCTATATAGACATTTTCTATGTATTAGTGATATCTTGTCATGATTGTACCAATCGCTTATTATGCGCTCATGTATTTATTTTATGTATCAGTATTATGATTTCAGTATACATTGTTTTTGTTTGCAAGCGCATTGTGCACAGTGCAGAAACTATTTTGTATGGCTGCTGCCCTGCCATAAATTTTTTTCCCTGTTACCGTCACTATTAGCATCGTAAATTTTACTACTCGCGTCATTATTGGCGTCGTTATATACGTCGCAAACCGTCGCTATCAGTGTCGGTATTGGCATTACCGACGCCAATACCGACGCTGATAGCGACGGTGATACCAACTGTTCTATGGCATCGCCAATAACGACGCTTTTTGCAATGATGGGGGAAAATTTTGTTATTTTCATTTTCGTCGCTTTTAACGTCGATATAAGGCCTATATCTTATAGTGAGCACAAGCATACTCACTGATGCAAAAAAGAAACAAAGAAAAACTCCTTAACCTCCTCCTTACACATAAAATCTAGGCTTTGAACCAATTACACATAGAAGATTAAATCATTTCATCCTCACTCCCTCTCTCTCAAGGTTAAACTTAGAAGCATAGGAGAAGAAAGTAAGAGCTATGCAAAAGCGAGAGAGAGAAGAAAGCATGCTAGGAAGAGTAGTTATAGGCATCCAATTGCAACAAGCTTGCAACTACCTCCCTCACATGACTCTTCAAACCTTTTTCTTTTATTCTTTGTGTTGAAGAAAAATACAAAATCTCTTTTTTGACTAAGGTCCATAGATGTTTAGTGTTAGACCAAGATCATATTGATAATACATGTCCAAAACAATTTACAATTTGCCCTACATTTGAAAGTACCTAGCATCTTATGTTGTCAAAGATTGCACAATTTGAGGGTTCATCACGTACATGCAAGGTAGACAAGAAACAAGTAGCAAACATATTGGTAGAAGGTAGGGGTGTTTTTTCTTATCAAACTTTGACTTGCATATGATCTCAAGTCTTCCAAAATCTTGAAAATAAAGCCGCTTGCTATAGATTCTACTTTGTGGAACTAAGAGATGGGGATGAAGCTTCAAGAGAATTAAAAAAAAAAACACACACACACACACACACGCCGCATGCATGCACACGCAAATGCACATGCACACGCACACACGCACACACATGCACATGCACATGCACACGCATGCGTACACACATGCACATGCACAAAGTTCTCTCTCCCTCTCCCTCTATATCTCCCCTTCATCATCTTCTTCTTCTAATCTCCATGATTGTTTTTCGTTGTATTTTGTAGTCATGGCAAAAACCAAGCAAGAAGAGCATGATTTTTGAAGGGCCTAAGACAAAATACTCGATAGGAACCTAAATCTAAAGAGTTAAATTTTCTCTTTAGTTTTTTTCTATGGTATTTCTTTTAGTTTATCTTGACATCATCTTAATATTGTTATTATAAATCTTTATTTTAATATAAACTTGCATTATAGAATATTCATGATTAATTTTTTTTTCTTCTTGCCTCTCATCTAGCTCCATGAAACTACTAACATCATTGCATAAAGTCATGTCTCTCAAAGAATCAAAACTGGCAATTTGAAATATATTTATCTCTCTCACTTTTTCTTGGCATGGATAGGAGGAATGACAAGTTTTCATTTTCCTTTTGAATAAGCTCTTTAAGTTTCCATCCAATGAAAGGTGTTATTTTCTAATCAAATATGATTTTCATGTTTTTGTGTGTCCACATAGAAATGAGGGCATATGGTAACATTATGACAAGTTCTTATCGGAGTTAAATCTTTGCCATTATATCTATGGCAAAGGGTCTAGTATTTGACAAGTAATAAGTGCTATTCGATGGGTAGTGATTGATGAAGGATAAAGAAAACGTAGCTAGTCACATTCATGAGACGATTACCCAAAGATATGTAGGAGTGTCTAGCAAGAAGATATCATTCATGTCGAGGCAAAAGTTCACAAGCAATGTTTTTACTGCTTTTCCTTTCTCTATAACTTTTCTTACACTTAAAATGAAAACATGCATCTCTTTTGCATAAGTCAATTTACTTTTATTGTACCCTAGAATAGAAAGGATCTATCTTAATTAAGTTATTAAGGACATAAATCAAAACCCACGTGGAACTTCTCACTCAAGAGAAGATAAACCAAAACAGATGTCCAACTCAATCAAGCATAGGAGATATGAGAGATCTGAGAGAGAAAAATACATGTCGTGCTATCTACCACACTTTTAGGATGATGCATGCTCCTCATGATGGTGTCAAGTGTTTGGTGCTTACTATCTAGCAGAGAGAGAGAGAGAGAGAGAGAGAGAGAGAGAGAGAGAGAGAGAGAGAGAGAGAGAGAGAGAGAGAGAGAGAGAGAGAGAGAGAGAGAGAGAGAGAGAGAGAGAGAGAGAGAGAGAGAGAGAGAGAGAGAGAGAGAGAGAGAGAGAGAGAGAGAGAGAGAGAGAGAGAGAGTGTGTGTGTGTGTGTGTGTGTGTGTGTATGCATGTGTGTGCAGGTATTTAGAAAGAGAAAGAGAGAGAATCAAGTCCCCAAGATCATGAATCTGGCTAAAGGCTTTCTTTAGTAATTTTAAATACAACTATAGGGATAACACCATGCTGAGTTTAACTAGGATGGAAAACATAAATATACATTGTAGTACAATAGAAATTTTTGCTTATATAACTCTCCTAAGTTCTTAAAATCATTTGAGGATACAAGGGTCTTAGGAAATCATAGGTCTTAAAACTTTGAAGCCAATTATAAAGGGAATGGCCCCAAAATGCTTCACAACATGTATTCTAGGCACATTCTATCTACTATATTATATATATATATATATATATATATATAATGGTTTTTGGGATATAGTGCACATGGTGATTTCAACATTAGGTAGCTACCATACCTATTGCATAGTCGATGAGACTTTGTTGCCATTGTGTGGATCTAGTTTTATAACTTATTTAAACCTCTCAAAAAATAATTGCTTCAAGCATGAAGTACTAGACCTATGGGCTAAACTACGATATCTCTTCCTTCATCTATATGATGTGCATAGATGTCAAGTAACAAATGCATGGGTAAGTAATGTGCCCACTAGTCATAGTCTTTAAGACTGTGTGGATCATCTTGCTATAGGGTAGCTATAATCCTATAGCATAGTCGATGAGTATACTTGCAAGTGTATAGGCCATGATGCCACAATAATATAAATAATGCCTCATGGAGGCTATAGCCTACATCTATTGACACCCTCAAGAATAGGGCCATTTTTGTTGAAGAGAACTGCATCATCAAGGACCATCACATGCATCGTGTCTCTTTGCAAGTAGATGTCTAGACACAAGTACAATGTACATACAACAATATTGATGCCGATAGAGAAGTACAATGCATATAATCTAGATGTTTTGATCATATGACCAATAATGATGCTGATAGAGAAGTACGATGCAAGTAATGTGGATGTTTTGATCATATGGCCAATGAGTTAGCTCACATCACATAGAGATATCTGGATCAAAGTGAACAAGATAGAGATACTTGAATCATGGATACTACAAGTAATTGCATCAATTCTCTATCTCTTAATGTGTATAGGAAAATCAATATTCTTGGAAGTAGGGGGCATTATTTTATTCCAGGGTGGCTAATTGGTCTCATAGTACAACATGGTGTATGTGAATCATCCAATGATCTTGCCATTAAGACGGGCATACGGAGGATAGAAAAGGCATATAGTAATATACGCAATATAGATAACTCGTATTTTGAATGAGCTATTCATGGACTCAAGAGTCGTCACTACCACGATAGATGTAGACTATGTCAGAGAGGAGTAATTGATGTGAAGTAGACCAGAAATGCATAGTACTAATATATTGCATCTCAAGAAATGTATATTAGAGCCTCAAAACAGTGTGTATTATGAGAGTTTGCCGAGGGAGTACTCAAACAAATTGATGACAAGTCACCACCCTACCCAAATGTTATAAGTTATGATCAAAGTATGTTTGCTTGTGAAGCTATTATATGTATGGTTGAGTGAGTGATATCTTGAGGTGCTAAGCATCCTTACACCCTATGTATCTTATATGAATGGAGAAAGGCAATTTTCTTCAACCTATGTATCTTAGAGAAACCATACATGCGATCATGTGAAGATTTTGCACAATGTGAGGGATAGCAATGCACTTGATCAATGGCAATATAAGAAGTAGCGATGTGCTTGATTGATGAATTGGCCAATGAAATATGTTTGTGAATATTGAATGATCACACAACATGAAAGAGGGATTAAGTTCCAAGTAAGTGTGCTTGATCAATGATTTGGCCAATGACATATGTTTGTGAATATTGAATGATCAGATAACATGAAAGAGGGGTTCGGTTGTAAGTAAATATGTTTGATCAATGATTTGGGAAATGATGTATGTTTGCAAATATTGAATGAGACAATGTGGACATCTGAGGTTGCAAAATTCGTATCCAATTGGCATCATGATTTGTAGTGATCCTACCCATGTGAATGGATCAACTTGTGCTTTTGTAGGAAGATAAGTTTGCTTTGGAGGATCATACTTTGGAAGAATTTCATAGTTTGTGATGGGACCTAAAATGGGCTGGCACTGGCTATAGCACTAGCCGCGGACCTTTGACATGCACAAGACAACCCCACAGCCTCGCGGTCAGGAGTGTCTACAGGACACATTGCCCTGCCATCGTACATACATTTTGCATTTGTATCGTGTTTTGTAGTCCAACCCTTAACCTTCTCAAACTCCTCAAAGGGAGACCCTACACATTTTGGTGTAACTCACCACGTAGAATAACATAGGAGGCACCCCTCGACTGATTGCCATGGCCCCATTGCGACCCTCCTACACCTTGGGGATTAGCCCCTTAATGCGCCGCTAACACATGTAACACATACGAAACAGACTCTGCTCTTGGTATCAATACTATATCATTCCAGGAATGTACCAGTCCTCACTTACTTGTCCCCTTGGACCCACCGTCTCTAGACTTACAGCTTGGGTGCCTTACTCTCTCCACCAACGTGGGTCGTTTATACTTCAACCAATTGCTATGCATGCTAGGAATAGATACCATGTGTATGATTCATGCAATGGTGGATGCCTTATTGTGCACAAACAATTATGGTTTAAAATCAGCCTATGTGTCGTGCAAAAACAACCCTTTTAATGAATTTCCACTAATACGCTATTCTGCATTGGCAGGAACCTAGCACTAAGGCAAACCTCGTGCTGCTAGATCCATTATTTTTAAATAAACCGCATCCTAAATGTTATGCATAAAGAGAACAATCAAACTTTGTATTATTTCAACGCTTAAATTATTGTATAACATCATCCTCTCCCTCACCGTTTAAATTTTGCTGTGGGGCATAGGTGTAGAGATTCTTTATGTCATTTTTTGTATGTAAAAGTAATAAATACGCACTTTAACACAAACGACAAGGGCCAAATTGAGGCTTAACCTCATGCTTCAGCCGCGTCAGACATTCACATATATAGATCTCATTTTTTCAATTTTTTCGAATACAAGAAACCCATTTTTTTCATTTTTGTTTATTTTTTCTATTTATTTTTAATAGAAAATAGGATTTTTTGGGTTTTTTTAATGACTAATCATTGGAACTGAGACTCAGCATTTTTCCTTATTTTACCTTATGTCCAGTCATTTTCCTCGCTCAAAATCAAAGAAACTATCAATTTTCATTAAAATTAGTGGTTTTTCATATTTTGAAAATTTATAATTGTCGTAAATCAATATGGGTTATGCATAACAATGATTTCAGCCCTCAAACATAATGCAAGGAACATTCAAATAAAATTTCAGCTCATGTGCACACCATTTAGACCATGAACGATAAAAAACAAGCAAAATTCTTTCATAAAATAGAGCATACCGTCTTTTTTGTGTGTTTCGGGTTTTTTGAATATTTCATTGGGACTGTGTATTGACCAACCAGCCATGGATTTCAGCATATATCTTCAGCCTTCAGCCTCCTCAGCCCAAGCATCCATCTCCTGATTCGCTTCTTGATTCTTGCCACATGAAGTGCCTCTATGTAGGAGAGAGAAAGAGGAGAGAGAAATACTGAATTCTGATCTCCACAACCGGGTAGCCATTCCACGTGTGGAGACAAGTGATGCGGGGTGAAGATAGAGTGTATCTCAAGCATCCAATAAGTTGGGGGGGTTGTTTGTAGGCCCCATGACCCATCTCTCCATCCAATGAAAAAATGGCGCATTCTTCTGATTGCGTTTGGCAAAAACGGACCCCCCCCTACGATTTTCATTTTTTATTGGGCTTCCAAAGGGAGCCCCCAAAAGGCATGACCTTTGGGACTTTTAAAGTCCATTCCCACTTGACCTTGGGTCTTGGCCTCCCGGACACTCCCGTTTCCTCGTCCGGTGCTTGATTCGTGGTCCAAAAAATCTCGGGCGTCCATATTGAAGTCTTCCATTGCGGGGCATATCCCAGGGTCTCATTTGATATGCCAAAAAATTATGAAAATTCACCAACTGTTATCTAGTGGGTATTTTAAGCACTTTCGGGCTGTACCGCTTAAAATCGTAATGATTGCAACCGCGCCTTCGACGAAGTCTATTTTTGCCCTAAAATTCAGAGTTTTTGGCTATTTTTAAGCACTTCTCAGCATAAAAAATCATCTTTCAATGGTGAACACAGGATAGGGCAACTCAGCCTGTCAAATCCCACGAACAAATTTGCATATAAACACAACCACAAAGAGCATCAAGCTGATACAAAATAGATACATAACAAAACACGTCACAACTCTCACCCTACCCCTTTTCAAAACCAAGGCATGATTCCACGAGGAGTAGGTCTAGCATAATCTGACAGAACGTCTAAAGCTAGCCAACTGCTGCAACACAATCAAGCTAAAAAGATATTATCTTTTAGCACATTGCTCTTTTAGCCTCTTATTTTCCATACTTGGGCATGTAAAAAGGAGGGATCTGATGATGATACTGCACATCCTATTGTGCAAATTGAAAATATTCCTTTGTCTATGCAGGATGGGAAAAAGAAATACATGTCCGATGTATTTCATGTCCCGAATATCACCAAGAATCTGGTTTCTGTTGGTCAAATGGTTGAGCAGGGCTTGCAGGTCAGATTTAATCCTCATGGATGCTTTGTTGAGGATATGAAAAATAAAGGTCGCTTGATAGCAAAAGGAAGGAAGAAGGGCAGAATGTTTACGTTGGATGCAGACATGTCTGAATTGAGTGCAGCAATGTTTGCACATGGGATCGGTGTAGTTGCAGATATTGATATCTGGCATAAACGCATTGGTCATGTTAATATACAGCGACTTAAATCAATGCATGCCCAAAATATTGTTGCAGGATTGCCTAAATTCAAGGTTGCAGAAATACATAAGGTATGTGAAGCCTGCCAATTTGGAAAACAGGCAAGGAAACCATTTCCTAGACATGTTCAAGAGAGTAAGGAGCCATTGGAATTAATCCACTCTGATGTGTGGACTACTAAAGCTACATCTCTTGGAGGCTGTCATTATTTTGTCACTTTTATTGATGACTATAGCAGAAAAGTTTGGGTGTATTTTATGAAAAAGAAAAGTGAAGTTTTTGGGCATTTCAAAACTCTTAAAGCTATGGTTGAAAAAGAAACAGGCCTGCAAATAAAATGCCTAAGGTCAGATGGAGGGGGAGAGTACCTCTCAAATGAGTTTGCAAGGTTCCTGCACGAGCATGGCATAAAACAGCAATATTCATGCCGTCATACACCACAAAAAAATGGAATTGCAGAAAGGAAAAACAGGCATATTGGAGAGATATCTCGTGCCATGCTCAATGAAAAAGACATGCCAGATTTTTATTGGGCTGAGCCAGTTGCTACAGCAGTCTACATAATGAACAGGACTCCCACTGCAGCAATACATGGGATGACTCTAGAGGAGAGGTATACTGGTAGGAAACCAGATATTTCTCATTTGAAAATTTTTGGTTGCATTGCCTATGTTCATGTGCCAGATGAGTTGAGATCCAAGTTGGATCCAAGAGCTGAGAACTGCATCTTTATTGGTTACTCTTTGCAGCAGAAAGGGTATAGATGCTATAACCCTTCTACTCGTAAGTTTACAGTGAGCAGAGATGTTGTTTTTTATGAGATGAGTAGCTAGTATAAACCAGTAAATGTGATTGATGATGTAGATGCACAAAATGGTAATGCTGCACAGAATTCACAGCAGCAGTCACAAAATATTAGTGGACTTGGAGCGTCCTCTAGCAGTGGTTCACATTCTTTGCCATGGACAGGCAGATTGAGATCAAGAGAATCTTCTCAAAGCAATGAAGATAGTGATATTCAGGTATCACGAAAAGGAAAAGAGAAGGTAGATCAGCCCATGTTTGATGTGAATGCAGGTCACTCTTATGTGGATGGTGAATCCAGTGGCTCAAAACAGAGCATTGATGATGAGTTGGGTATTCCTTCTATTGTTACACCTGGAGTAAGGAGGACCAAGGATGTTTTGAGAGTACCAGGGAGTGAACCTACTTTGTGCAGGTCTATCAGAGCTAGGTATCCTGTGGATAGGCTGAAATATGATGGATTTACAGCCATTTACTATGCCTATATGGTCAAAGTGATACAGGAACCAGAACCCACTTCTTTTGAGCAAGCCATGGGAAAAGAAAAATGGAAGAAAGCCATGGATGAAGAAATGGATGCCTTGGAAGCAAATGCTACATGGGAATTGGTACATTTGCCTAAAGATAAGAATGCAATTGGTTGTAAGTGGGTTTATAAGGTGAAACACAATGCAGATGGTTCTGTGAATAGATACAAGGAAGATTAGTAGTCAAGGGGTATGCACAAACATATGGCATTGATTATGAAGAAACATTCAGTACGGTTGCAAGGATGGCAACCGTAAGAGCAGTCATTTCTATGGCTGCATCAAAGGAATGGTCTTTACATCAGATGGATGTAAAGAATGCCTTCTTGCATGGCGATTTGCAAGAAGAGGTATATATGGAGCAGCCACCAGGTTATGTGCATGCTGTTCATCCTCAGTTTGTTTGCAGGTTGAAGAAAGCATTGTATGGCTTGAAGCAAGCACCTAGAGCATGGTCTGACAAGATAGGACAATATCTTGTCATTATTGGCTTTCAGATTTCCAAGGCAGATTTCTCACTTTATGTGAGAAAAATAGAGAAAGGTATTATGCTGCTTGTCATTTATGTTGATGATTTGATTATCACAGGTGACAGTGATAAAGATATCCTTCATGTGAAAATGCTATTGAAGCAGAAGTTTGAGATGAAGGATTTGGGAGAGCTGTGTTATTTCTTGGGCATTAAGGTGATTAGATCACCAAGTGGGATATGGCTCTTACAGAGGCATTATGGATTGGACATGCTATCCAAATATGGGATGACAGGCTGTAAGCCTATTTCAGTTTCTTTGGAGCAGAATGTGAAGCTGAGCGTAGATGTAAGTGAGCTTCTGGAAGACCCTATTATATACAGACGCATAGTAGGAAGTTTGATTTATATGACTATTACCAAGCCAGATTTGAGCTATGCTGTTGGATTGGTAAGTCAGTTTATGTAGGCTCCAAGGAAACCGCATTTAGATGCAGCTAGACGCATACTCAGGTATGTGAAGTCCACATTGCAGTATGGACTACTTTATGAGACTGGGGTTCAGATACAGTTGCATGGATACACTGATGCTGATTGGGCTGGTAGTATTTTTGATAGACGATCTACCAGTGGATATGTGTTCTCTTTTGGGAGTGCTGCAATCACTTGGAGTAGCAAGAAACAACCTACAGTTGCCTTGTCGAGCACAGAGGCTGAGTACAAGGGTGTAGCAATGGCTGCATGTGAAGTAGCTTGGTTGCATAAGCTACTTTATGATATGCATCAGCCTACAGATGGGCCAGTCGTCATTTATTGTGACAACATGAGTAGTATACACTTGGCAAATAACCCAGTCTATCATGCTAGAACAAAGCACATTGAGGTGCATTATCACTATGTGTGGGAGAGGGTTTTACTAGGTCTTATTGATCTAGTTTATGTCAGCACAGAGGATCAGGTAGCTGACATATTTACGAAGGCATTTGGGTGCAAAGAAGCTGCGCAAGTTTAGAGACCTGCTTGGTGTGCAGAAATCGCGATTGAGCTCGAGGGGGAGTGTTGAGATATCGAGCTCCACTCGTGATATGCCAGGGTGACCGTTGTGCATTTATGTCACCGACTTGTCAGTTTTGCAGATGCGGTTGGTACACCACCCATGAATAATAGCTAGATGACAGCTATCCTTATCTACTCTAGTTCGTGGCTCAGTTAGTATGCCACCTTAGTTAGTTGAGTTTGGTTTGAGACCCATATATAGGATTCTTCTATTTCTATGTACTAGAGTTCTTTTTTTTTTGGCTTACACAACTAAGAAGAGGAAAACTGTTTTCAGCTTCCACCTTTGTGTGTATTCCCCCATTGTGCAAGCAAGAAAGATACAAGTGAGACTCCTTCCTTCTCTCCCACAATCTTGACACTACTCCGTTGTATGAAGGTTGTACGTACTCCATTCTTCGTGTGTCCCTCGAGATACTTAACTTGCAAACAATTTATGGATGGAGTAATGTCAGTTTGAATGCGTTATTGAAGTAGGTATCAATTCAGTTTGGCTTATGAATCATAATATTAATTGTTCTATTTTGAAATCAGACACAAATATATGTTGGTGGTTTTTTAACTCACTTTTAAAAATATATGTAGGTTATTATCACAAATGCTTCCAAAAGAAAACAAATTGCCAACTAAGAGAGAGCAAGCAAGACATTACTTGACATCTCTAGGAGGCCTCGATTATGTCAAGATCCATGCATGTGTCAATGATTGTGTCTTATTTCATGGGATTCATGAGTTTGCACGAGAGTGTCCTCTTTGTGGCAAATCAAGATACGAAGTGGAGATGAAGTCAATGGATGTGCCTCGTAAGGTTTTGTGACATTTTCTGATTGTTCCATGTATTCAACTTATGTTCAAGTGTAAGTCTATTCCAGGATATGGAGAGTGTTTAGGTACATGTATATAACTCTATATTTGAAATTCAAGACTTGAATCAATTGCATGTTATTAATTCACTTGTTTGTTCAGGTTTAACCACATTAGGATATCATGCATGTCCTATTTGCGGTCCCTCTCTAGTTTTCTCTAAGCCGGCATGTTTAAAGAAGGTTATTTATGACAATCATCATCGATTTCTTCCTATTGACCATCCCAAATATGTTCTCCCTACTAATAGAATGACTCCACAATCTCTAACCATTTGAGATTGGAAGGAGAGATGGATTAATGCTGACAGCTACCCTCCACTCGGCATGAGTGGTAAGAAGTATATTTCTCTCGATTAGCTTTAAAGTATTTAGCATGATGAATTGTTTACATAATATATTGTTTGTTTGTTAGGTTCTCTATATTTTTTTGTCTTTCGTATTGGACTAAACTCAAGATCATGGACCCCATGTACATATTCAAAAATGTTGTATCTACATTATGGAATCACTTGATAGGGGCTCGTGATTCAGTCAATGTAAGGGAGGATTTACGTAACATTGGTCACATGAGACGAGCCTAGCCACGCATTGGACCCAGAGGAAAGATTGAGCTACCCCATGCACCTTGGATGTTGTCAAAGAATGAGGAAAAAATAGTTAAGGAACAAATATGTAGCTTTCGAACACCCACAGGATGTATGAGATGCCTCAAGGGAGCCTTCATAAAGAAAAAGAAAAGAGGTGTGGAGCAACTATCTGGTTTGAAGTCCCACGATTGGCACAAAATGATTCAAGTAAGGGTATCTCTAACCATGAATATAGTAATTAGTGAAGTAACTATGTGTAAACTTTGGGGTATGATGACTTTTTCCTCAACTAATCATTTGATCTATGAATATTATTTACATTCAGTTCATACTTCCTACTAGCATATCCCATTGTGTATCCAAAGATGTACATGATATCATTTACAAGATGGGAGAGCTTGTGAGGTGTGTATACATTGTATTTTTTCAATTATATATTGCATACATCATGTAGTGAACCTCTTTGAATTTCTACACAAAAATAAACAATTGTCAAATACATCTTGACAGATATGTGAGCTCGAAGGAAATTGATTCAAACACATTGCAAGATGCTCGAGTATTATCTATTGAGGTGGTTTGTTTGGTGGAGGAAATTTTTCCTCGGTCTATTTTGACTACTCAATTACATTTACTCATACATTTGATTGATGAGATCGCACTTTGTGGGGCAGTTCATGCAAGATGGATGTTTTTTCTTGAGCTCTTCATGAAAACCTTGAAAGATTTTGTAAGGCAAAAAGCACAGCTTGAGGAAAGCATGGCTGAGGGTTGGTTAGTGCAATCATCCCTTGTTTATATCTCTGAATATCTTACTGAAGTGGACCCCTCTCAACCACGACTATGGAAAGACGATGAAGACTTGAGGATGACCTCTATAATACCTCAAGGAAAAGGAATGAGTAAAGTGCTAACAAAAGAAGAACTTCGCAAGTTAAATAGTTTTTGTGTGCTCAATAGTGATGTAATGAGCAAATGGGTGACACTATATAATGAAGCAAGGGCAAGAAGAAAAATCGAAAGACAAGCATTTCGCACCAGATATGAACGTAATGTCTCATTTCCAGATCATATAAATGCGCTCCCACATCATATTGATATAGATTGGTTACATGAGAAAATGGAGAGAATGGAAAAAGAGGAGGAAATTAATATATCTCTAGAAGAGTGGGAATACAGACGAGGTTGCTTATCAAAGGTGAGACATACTATCAATTAATTTGTTTCTAGTTATATTTTATATAATAAATTGACATGTTTGATCTTAATCTTTTACTACTAGTGCACATTATTCAATGCTATTTGGTGTGAGGGTAAACATCTTCAAACTCAACATATAGATGAAAAGAGAAATACCCAAGATTGTGGTGTCCTTGCTCACTTCGAGGATGCCAATGGTACCATGGAAAGTTATTGTGGCTTGATCCAAGATATTCTGAAGCTTGACTTTAGACGATTCTTTATATATGTATTAGATGTGAAGTGGTTTAAAGAACTGGTAACAAATGGTGAGCATTGCACAATCAGACGTCATCCAAGTGGTTTCGTAATCATTGACTCTACAAAATTTCACCAAAACAAGAATGACACATTAGTACTACCTCAACAATGCGAGCGGGTATATATATAAAAGCTAATTTTTTTATATGTACACATGTGATACATATACACAATATAATAAGTATTTAAGTTTCTTACTTTTGTTTTTCAAATACACGTTGCGTATCATCCAATGATAAACAATAACCGATGGTGGTATATCATCCCTATATCTAATCGTTCAAAACCAATATATGGTAATATTACCGACATAGAGATAGCAAATGACAATCCAACAATTAATGATGATGTATATGATGACACCATAATGGATGATATGCGTGATATAGTACAAGATGAACCTCGCAAGGATGTTCAAGGAAACGCAGAACATGACAATAATGTGGTTGATGATGATGAAGTTATTGAGCAATATAGCAACACATTTGATAGTGGGACATACTTATTTGTTTCGTTACCTCTTGGTAACATAGACCTAGAAGTAGATAGTTTAGCAAGGGCTGATCTCATTGAAGATGAGATGGATAATTCATTGTAACATACTTAATTCGCTTAATGATTCAATGTGTATTCTTAATTCTATGGAAAATATCATGCGCATATGTGTATACTCAAGAATCAATAGTCAAGTTTAAAGATAAATTGAATTTTCCATAATAAAAAGAAAGTATTTTTTATCATCTTCAAGTAGAGAAATTACGAGATACATGCAATGCTTGCTACTAATTGTATAATAAGGTTTGTGTCACTTGCCACTAATTACTTATATTAGGCTTGTCAATTGGAGGAACTGCCATTCATTAGAGAGAAATGCAAAAATAATTATTAACTCTAGTTTTTTTATTATATTAAGTCCAATTTCAGGTGGTTAAATAATTACGTGTCTGAAAATGCGTCTATTTGTGCGGATATATAGACGCAAAATTCACGTCTATTTACACGCTCTTTTACATGCACATATAGACACAATGATAGATGCGCCCGACTTTGCACGTCTAACATGCGCATCTATGCCTTGTTTCTATTGTGGTGCTTGCGTTCGAAAAAATTGAGAAAATGAGATCTATGTATATGAATATCTGATGGGGTTGAAGCATGAGACCATGGCCCTTGTCCTTTGTGTTAAAGTGCATATTTATTGCTTTTACATACAAAAAATGACATAAAAGAACCTCTACACCTATGCACCATAGCAAAATTTAAACGATGAGGAGGAGGATGATGTTATACAATAATTTAAGCATTGAAATAATACAAAGTATGATTTTTCTCCATATGCATAACATTTAGGATGTGATTTATTTAGAAATAATGGAGCTTGCAACACAAGGTTTGCCTTGCTGCTAGGTTCGTACAATGCAGCATTGCGTATTAGCAAAAATTCATTAAAAGGGTTATTTTTGCATGACACATAGGTTGATTTTAAACCATAATTATTTGTGCACAATAAGGCATCCACCATTGCATGAATCATACACATGGTATCTATTACTGGCATGCATAGCAAATGGTTGAAGTATAAATGACCCATGCTGGAGAGAGTAAGGCGCCCAAGCTGTAGGTCTAGATAGTGGATCCAAGGGGACAAGTAAGTGAGAACTGGTACATTCCTGGAATGACATAGTATTGATACCAAGAGAGAAGTCTGTTTTGCATGTGTTACATGTGTTAGCGACATATCAAGGGGCCAATCCCCAAGGTGTAGGAGGGTCGCAGTGGGGCCGTGGCAATCAGCCGAGGGGTGCCTCCTATGTTGTTCTACGTGGTGAATTGCACCAAAATGTGTAGGGTCTCCCTCTGAGGAGTCTAAGAAGGTTAAGGGTTGGACTACAAAACACGATACAAACGCAAAATGTACGTACGATGGCAGGGCAATGTTGTTGAACAGTGCGCGAGGGAAACGAGAAATGGAGGAAGAGAGAGAAGAAGAGAAATACGAGACACCGGAAGTGGAACCCCAAAAGTGTGTCAACTGAGCACACATGATAGGAATATATAGAGGGGACCTGGGGCGCTATATATAGATAGACTATATATAGGTAACACCCCCGCTCAAATAAAGGTCCCTTATTATGGATGAAAAAACCCTTGGGGGCTCAAGGGAAAAACCCACAGCTCTATATAGGCCTACCGTTATATTAATATTCAAAATATAAAATTACAAAGTTGAACTTACAAGAGCCTATTCATAGGCATCAAAGGAGCTACATCACTTGTGAATTACAACATCAACGAAGAAGGAGCTACATCACTCATGAGCTACATCACTCCTGAATTACAACAGCCTATTCAGAGGCATCAAAAGAGCTTTATCACTCCTAATGTTGTAAAATAAGGATAAGCGACATCACTGCAAAAGATAAAATCTCCAAGAAATTCCTTCAACTGAACTTGGGATGTAAGCAATATATCTGTCACATCAAAACTTAAAGAATATAATGAAACAATGTAAACGAAACAATGTATCATCAGCTAGAATATAGACGCTCATCAATGGAATAATGAACGAGGACGATCATCATGCGAGGGAACCAAAGGTATTAGCACTCTCCTGGGCTTATGACATCTGCCTCTTTTGATTCCCAAAACTTGAATGAAGTTGCAACCTCACTGATGAAAGCTGCTTGGTTTGGACAGGACTGATCTCTTGAAAGCTTCAAGGTACACTCTGCACAGCTGCCTTGCCGTCCTTCACTGCAACCGCCTTAAAAAACTCCAGAAGATTGACACAATCATTATGCGACAGCTTCGCTGTCAAGCCTGCTGAGATGTGTTGCTTCTCGAGCAAGATCAACCTATGTCAACATGAAAACTGCAAACTATCGAAGAGACAAAATAGCTCCTATAAACATAAAGTAGCCTGGACTGTGTCACCAGCATGATAGCTGATAAAAATATCCTCATGTCCTGAAGATTTTCTTCCTACTTCCAAGTCTAAATATGCCCTTAAAGGTTCTCCTTTCCACCTCGTTAAAGGAGGAGTCGCAGACTCAAAAAGCAACGCATCTGGATCATCACCTAGTACCTCAGACTTCGTCAACATGCAAGTGAGGCCGCATTGGCAAGAGTAGAGATTCTCAAGGTTGTCTAGAAGCCATGACCACTGCTTGATATGGACCGATACATGCTTCATGTTCAAAGAACTGCACAAAATTGCATTCGAATCTTGCAAGCTCGGACTTTTCGAATACACCTTGTCGTGTTTTTTTTTTTGAACGCACCACATCTCCATCTTGCATCCCACCACTTGTATGCATCAAGAATATTAGTGAAATTGAAGCCTATTGCTGAGCTATCCTGATCTAGACCTGGTGCAATTGTTGCCGGTGGTGTGGTCCACACATCACCGAGTGTAAACAGGCAGACGAAAAGCACAGAGGCTAAGCTAGCACAGTGCAGCCAGGACCTTCTAGAAAACAGTTTCCATGTAAGGGCTGTTTTATAAAACAGGCAGACGAAAAGCACAGAGGCTAACCATCGAGCATCCGTAGGGCATGCCCAGTTTGCCAACACCAGGGTCTGATGCAAAAGCATCTAGGCCAAAACCATCCAAGCTTGGTCCATAGCCATTAGCCGAGGACCAAGAGGCGCCGTTGCTGCATGGTGCAGGGTCGCTGAGAAGGGCCTTGAGGAGTCGTGGGGCGGCGGAAGGCGCCATGCCAGCAGGGTGTACAAAAAGGTGGGCAGAATTGCTAGCTAGGAGTGTCTAAGGAACGTCTCTGCTTGGACGTTGATGCCGTCTCGCCGGGATGGAGAGCACCTATCGATCTCCTCTTTGGAGAAATACATCTCAGTGCTGTTGGATGTGCCGGCCCTAGAGCTGCCCTAGAGCTACTGCTAGTGCCGGGGGGATCATCTGATTGGCACAGCACGGTAGGGACCTTGGAAGCTGCGACCGCTGGGAAAAGCCAGCAGCATCTATCCTGCTGCTGATGCTGAGGCTGCCGCCTGCGGACTCAGAAGCGAGCAAGAAAATGCTTAAAAAGCGCCCTTCAGGAAGCTTTCTTGATCCACGACAGTGCTTTCAATTCCAGCAGATGAGGATTACAGCCACTATACCTGTTAGCCATAGCCGTGCATGGAAAGGAAGGAAGGAGAGGTCGATCGATGTGTTAAGAAGTAGCAACTGCGGTCATGCAATGCTACATTGGATGGGTGATAAGGTAAAGTAAACACCTCGCTTAAGAGGGGGTGTTGAGAATGTAAGCTTCGGTATTTGCGGGTGTGTATTATGTGAAAGCACTCTTGTGTGCTTAAGATTGTATGGTGCATGAATATGGATGAGAGATGTGGAGTAAAGTGTGCCACATAGGGCACACATGTAAAGTGTGGGTTGTATGATGTCACATGGGAACACACATGGAAAGTGTGAGGGATCATTGATGGAGTATCTCCTCCTTTATATATGTAACCTGTGTATGCAATGAAATAAGAAGAGAACATTTGTTGAGTGTGCATATTGTTTGCCTTCTCTTTGTAGTCATGGAGTTCCTTGTCTATTACAATCCTCCGTGATAGTGTATCAATCATTTTGTACACACCATGATCAACCCCACATTGGGTTTCTTGACATGGTATCAGAGCCAAGGTTTAGGGCTATTGATCATGGTGTACTTATATGTGTAGATATTATTCTATGTGGTTTTCTCGAATTTAGCCTTAGTATGTTTTAGCCATTCTTTCCTTAAAAATCTTGCACACTCATTATTATGCTGGTTCACGATTTCAAGGGAGCTAAAATCTTTTGAGAATTATGAAGAGGCCATCAAATGAAGGATCTTTGTATAATGGAAGCTAGAAATGGAGTTTTTCAGCACAAGTCGTGGAGCCACAGTCAACAAAGAAGCTGCTAATAGAAGGCAAAGGATGGAGAAATGGAAGTTGGGTTGGCTTCAACAACAATAGGTGAAGAGGAGGAGAAGCCTGTTGATATTCTTGGTCAAAAGATAGAAGTTGTTAGTCTCTGATTCAGAAGCTATTAGCTCTTTATTGGGCTCTTCAAAGAAGCCCATTGATATTACTAGTACAACAAAAAGTTTTTCTTGCAAACATGGTGTTACAAAGAGAAAGTTATGAGAAGGTGAAGCCCATAAAGATGCAGTGTCAAGAGAGCATGCTAATTTCAAAGGCCCACAAGGGAACGGAGAACAGAAGTCGTGAAAGAATGACGGAGCTAGAGGATGGGTCTAGCTCGAAGGGCTTCCAAGGAAAATAATGCGGCAAAATACACAGAGAGAGATAGAGAGAGATCGAGATCAAAGCATAGCCTTTTTATGGGGACTCCAGAAACGGGAAGGAGAGATGTCGGAAACTCGCAGCCTCTGTCATTGGAGGAGATTTTAAAGAAGCAAAAGGAGGAAGCTCTCCAACAGGCGAAGCCAGTGTTCTTGACAAAAGCTCAAAGGCAGCAACAAGCTCTTCAACGTCGTGAAGAAGAAGTTGCTGAACAAAAGAAATTGCTTGAAGATCAAAGGAAGCAGCTCTTTGGGGTCGCTGAAAGTAGCCGTAAGCAGAAGAAGGAGCGAAAGCAACTGCTGTAACACGTCAACTTCAGAAATATCAGAATATCACATCTATGGATGTGAGCTCAGGCAGTTTTGCCAAAATGCCTTATGCCAAAGCTACAGTCATAGGCATTAAAATACTAGAAGATGCAACTGTTGGGGTACATCCCATCACAGCTGTGGGGTGCATCCCGTTGTAGCTGGGGTACATCCCATTTTAGCGTTGGGGCGCTAGTGGATGCCCTCGAGCTCCTCATTACCTACCTCAACTCCAACCTCCCCAATGCCATCTTCATCTATGAAGAACACCCGCAAAACCCAAGCAGCACAGTAGCAGAAGGAGAAATGAAAGAGAACAATGTAGAAGAAGATGAGAGACGATAAGGTGCCACCTGTCTCACAAGGATAAACTCTTATCGTTAGTTTTTCATGAAAATGAATATTTTTGTGAGTAGTCGTTCCCACATCATAAACAAGAGCCACAATGAATTCATTTCTAAGCATAATGCTTAGAAGCATGCAATTGTACTCACCCATGGTATGAGGGTACTCTACCCGAGCCCACCTAGAGGCTCAGAATGAATGTATCTACATGCATGTGTGTCTCAAAAGAGTCTATTTGAGACAAGGTTGCACAAGAATTGGCTTGTGCCGGGTTCTCTGCCCGAGATTAAGATCTCAAAAAGAATTTTGCGAGTGTGTGGTGTGTGCACATGATTGTTGCACCTTGAGGTTTTTCATACCTTTCCCGAACATCTAGAATTTGTTCAAAAAGGATGGGGTAGGTTCACCCGAGCAAGTGGTGCTCAAACGAACATTGTACACGCACATAAAACATGCATATGGTGGACTAGAAGTGTCTAGTCATATAAACACTCCAATATAGCATTGAGGGGGAGTGTTAAGAAGTAGCAACTGCGGTCATGCAATGCTACATTGGATGGGTGATAAGGTAAAGTAAACACCTCGCTTAAGAGGGGGTGTTGAGAATGTAAGCTTCGGTATTTGCGGGTGTGTATTATGTGAAAGCACTCTTGTGTGCTTAAGATTGTATGGTGCATGAATATGGATGAGAGATGTGGAGTAAAGTGTGCCACATAGGGCACACATGTAAAGTGTGGGCTGTATGATGTCACATGGGAACACACATGGAAAGTGTGAGGGATCATTGATGGAGTATCTCCTCCTTTATATATGTAACCTGTGTATGCAATGAAATAAGAAGAGAACATTTGTTGAGTGTGCATATTGTTTGCCTTCTCTTTGTAGTCATGGAGTTCCTTGTCTATTACAATCCTCCGTGATAGTGTATCAATCATTTTGTACACACCATGATCAACCCCACATTGGGTTTCTTGACACGATGCACACTGCACAAACGATGCTTTGATACCATGTTGAACAGTGCGCAAGGAAGACGAGGAATGGAGGAAGAGAGAGAAGAAGAGAAATATGAGACACCAGAAGTGGAACCCCAAAAGTGTGTCAACTGAGCACACATGATAGGAATATATAGAGGGGACCTGGGGCGCTATATATAGACAGAATATATATAGCTAACAAATGTATCCTGTGTAGACACTCCTGATTGCGAGGCCGTGAGGTTGTCTTGTGCATGTCATAGGTCTGGCCAATGCTATAGCTAGTGCCAGTCCATTTTAGGTCCCATCAGTGGTGTGTCTGCCGGGAGCCGCCAACAAGTGGTGGTTCTCCAAGCTAGGGTTTTTAGGGACCAAATATTCAGTTCATGTCCTCTGACAAGGACCGTCAAGCCAAAATACAAAAAGCAGAATGTGTTGAGAGGGCTAGACGGGGGTTAGAGATTGTAAGATGCTATTCTCCTCAAAGGAGCAGCCCGTCACACATAAGTGGCATTGGTTCTAGTAACCTAAGTGTTATGAGTAGCTCTTCGAGTGCAAGTGAAAGTCTTAGTACTTCCCTTCTTCCAATTAATCAACCCACAACAAGTGGGGGTGTAGTTGCACCTACACAAACTCCCATTGTCAATCCGCTTGAAAAACTTGGGCATACAACATGTAATGAAGATGTGGAAATCTGAATTTGACACGAAAGATCTTGGTGAGTTGAAATACTTTTTGGGTATTGAGGTAATCAAGGCTGAAAATGGTTTATGGCTGATGTAGAAACATTATGCCATGGAAATGCTGAAGAAGTATGGCATGGCTGAATGCAAACCATTGGATACACCCCTTGATTAGAATGTCAAGTTGGACATTAGCACTAGAGCTGAAATTCATGATGTGATTATGTATAGACAGATGGTTGGAAGTCTAATCTACTTGACCATCACTAGGCCATGCAGTTGGGCTCATAAGTCAGTTTACGCAGAAGCCCAAGAAGCCACATTTGGATGCTGTTAGGCGGATTATGAGATATGTTAAGTCCACTGTAGATTATGGGTTGTTCTATATGAGAGATAAGCCCTTGAAACTAGTTGGATACATAGATGCGGATTGGGCAGGATGCTCATATGATCATAGATCTACGAGTGGTTATGCTTTTGGCTTTGGAAGTGGCATGTTCAGCTGGAGCAGCAAGAAGCAACCAACGGTTGCATTGTCTAGCACTGAGGCAGAGTACAGGGGTGCTGCATTGGTAGCATGTGAGATTTCATGGCTGCTCAAGCTTATGGCTGATTTGGATATTCATGTGGATGCTCCAGTGACCTTATTATATGACAATCTCAGTAGTGTACTCCTGGCAACGAATCCAGTATACCATGCCAGGACAAAACACAAAGGTACACTACCATTTTATCAGAGAGATGATTCTTGCAGGGAGAGTAGGAGAGTAGATCTTATGCATGTGAAGACTGATGAATAGGTTGCAGATATCTTTACCAAGTCTTTGGGTAAAGATAAGTTTAGTAGTTTTAGACAACTCCTTGGAGTTCATAAGATGATTTGAGCATGAGGGGGAGTGTTAGAATATCAAGCTCATACTATTCCCCTGTTAGTATGTATGACCGACATTAGCCGTGTCTAGCTGTATCAGCAAGTGTGGGACATTAAATAAGTCGGTGGTCTTAGACCCAGTGTGAATGGTCCTACGGACCTTAGTACTATTGTATACACTTACTCTATGTGTGTGGTTAAGAGAGAATGAATGAAGAAGAAGAGAGCATGCTTGCTCCTCACTCTGTCTCTGCCTCTCTCAATCTCAACATGGACCATGACTCATTAATACCCTATCAGTAGGCAGAGGCTCAATGGGCCTTAGGCCTACGTAAATTGTGTTAGTGCGCAAAGCCATGTGGGGTCCACTAAGACCATCTCGGCGAGTGCCGAGGAGCCAGACCCTTTCGATGAGTAGTCATGACAAGGAGCGCTGATCAAAGTAGCACACCTCAGGGCTGTAGGGCCCCATTGCCACCATGTAGGGATGGGGCTTGTTATTTATCCTGAGCCGTGCCTTATCGTCCAAAGCAACCATGGTCAACCGTTAATCTATCGTGTGTGTAAGAAACTATCTAGATTCATATTATGTGTACCCTTGGATTTGATAACATCCCTATATAGAAATGGAAGTCTGTATTTCCTGAAAAAAAGGTTTTGAGCTATACGCTCAAGAAATCTAGCTAATGTATAACTCATAAGCTCAGAAATCATACAACCAAGAATGGCATGTGGCCAATGATCACATCCATGATACACAGAGATACACATGATCCAAAACGTCCAAAAACCGATACATAACTTCTACACTACATTAGAGAGGATAGTAGTAGTTACTACTGCATCGAGTAAATGACATCTAGGTATTCCTTAGAGAGGATAGTAGTAGTTACTACTACATCAAGGGTCTTAGGAAATCATAGGTCTTAAAAGTTTGAAGCCAATTACCTAGGGAAAGGCCCCAAAATGCTTCACCACATGTATTTTAGGCACATTCTATCTGCTATAAGAAATAGGGCTAAGTCATTGGAATTCACAAGGTAGAGTGATGCATTCATAGTAGACATGATAGCACCTAGCATGCCTAAAATAAGTGTGAAAGCACTTAAGGATTATGCTTCTTAATAACTACACTAAAAGTAGCATAGCAAGAATCTATTAAAAACTTATATATATATAAGTGGTGGTTTTTGGGATATAGTGCAACAAATCTACACATGGTGATTTCAACATTAGGTAACTACCATACCTATTGCATAGTCAATGAGAATTTGTTGCCATTGTGTGGATCTAGTTTTATAACCTATTCAAGCCTCTCAAAAAATAATTGCTTCAAGCATGAAGTACTAGACCTATGGGCTAAACTACGATATCTCTTCCTTCATCTATATGATGTGCATAGATGTCAAGCAACAAATGCATGGGTAAGTAATGTCACCACTAGTCATAGTCTTTAAGACTGCGTGGATCATCTTGCTATAAGGTAGCTATAATCCTATAGTATAGTCAATGAGTATACTATTGCAACTGTATAGGCTATGATGCCACAATAATATAAATAATGCCTCATGGTGGCTATAGGCTACATCTATAGACACCCTCAAGAATAGGGCCATTTTTGTTGAAGAGAATTGCATCATCAAGGACCATCACATGCATCGTGTCTCTTTGCAAGTAGATGTCTATACACAAGTACAATGTACATACAACCAATATTGATGCCGATAGAGAAGTACAATGCAAATAATGTGGATGTTTTGATCATATGACCAATAATGATGCTGATAGAGAAGTATGATGTAAGTAATGTGGATGTTTTGATCAAATGGCCAATGAGTTAGCTCACATCACATAGAGATATCTAGATCAAAGTGAACAAGATAGAGATACTTGAATCATGGATACTAGAAGTAATTGCATCAATTCTCTATCTCTTAATGTGTATAGGAAAATCAAACTTCTTGGAAGTAGGGGGCATTATTTTATTCCGGGGAAGCTAATTGGTCTCATAGTACAACATGGTGTATGTGAATCATCCAATGAACTTGCCATTGAGATGGGCATATGGAGGATAGAAAAGGCATATAGTAATATACACACCATAGATAACTCGTATTTTGAATGAGCTATTCATGGACTCAAGAGTCATCACTATGACGCCATATGTAGGCTATGTCAAAGAGGAGTAATTGATGTGAAGTAAATAAAAAATGCATAGTACTAATATATTACATATCTAGAAATGTATATGAGAGCCTCAAAACAGTGCGTATTATGAGAGTTGACCGGGGGAGTACTCAAACAAATTGATGACAAGTCACCACCCTACCCAAATGCTATAAGTTATGATCAAAGTATGTTTGCTTGTGAAGCTATTATATGTATGGTTGAGTGAGTTATATCTTGAGGCACCCTATGTATCTTATATGAATGGAGATAAGCAAGCTTCTTCAACCTATGTATCTTAGAGAAACCATATATGCGATCATGTGAAGATTTTGCACAATGTGAGGGGTAGCAATGTGCTTGATCAATGGCAATATAAGTAGTAATGTGCTTGATTAATGATTTGGCCAATGACATATGTTTGTGAATATTGAATGATCACACAACATGAAAGAAGGATTAAGTTGCAAGTAAATGTGCTTGATCAATGATTTGGCCAATGACATATGTTTGTGAATATTGAATGATAGGACAACATGAAAGAGGGGTTCGATTGCAAGTAAATATGTTTGATCAATGATTTGGGCAATGATGTATGTTTGCAAATATTGAATGAGACAATGTGGACATTCGAGGTTGTGAAATTCTTATCCAATTGGCATCATGATTTGTAGTGATCCTACCCATGTGAATGGATCAACTTGTGCTTTTGTAGGAAGTTAAGTTTGCTTTGAAGGATCACACTTTGGAAGAATTTTATAGTTTGGTATCAGCTATTATGGATTAAGCATGACGTTTTGCTGATCTCTGTGGCCCCAATGCTTGTGCATAGTGCTTCTGGCACGGAGTAGTTTACACCAACCTGAACGGCTCTGATTCCATACCTTTGGTTGCATATACATGCATCATGGACGATTACAAACACTCTATGTAAGAAGAAGATGTTATCTCAAAGATGGCATTTTCGAGCGCAATGCATACATCATACTTTCTTCAATTGGCCGATTACACTAGCATAGAGTTAGTGGGGCTGCTCAAATCAAAGACATCGTATTTTGAGCAGAATATCGTATGAGGTTGAAAAGAATTAAAGCAAGGATTGCAGCATGATGCCTTATCGTCCAAAGCAACCATGATCAACCGTTAATCTATCGTGTGTGTAAGAAATTATCTAGATTCATATTATGTGTACCCTTGGATTTGATAACATCCCTATATAGAAATGGAAGTCTGTATTTCCTGAAAAAAAGGTTTTGAGCTATACGCTCAAGAAATCCAGCTAATGTATAACTCAAGAAATCCAGCATTTGAAAGTTGAAAAATGTCATTTAAATAGCTATGGACTTTCATACGTTGCTAGAGGAATTCCCACTTACTTAAACATAACCAATTGTTAGCAACTTATTGACCAACTATATTCACCACATTGGAATTTGGGATATCATAAAATGAAACATGAATGTGAACATTAGTGGGAGAGTTAGAGAAGAGATAGGGTTCGTGCGTCTCCTTTGTAAAGACGAAGGGATAAAGAACTTTGTAACTCTTTCTCACTATTATCAGCATAACTCAACGTTCCTACCCCAAAAAGAAAAGATAAAGAACTTTGGACCAACTTTAGATCCAAGCAATAACAACACTCAACTAGAGGAGACCGAAAAGGTATGCTTGAGAGTGTGGTGTGTTATGCTACCTAAAAATGAAAAAACCTTTTAGGCTTCCTAAATTTGTTGAAAACCTTGGTGAAATAAAGGTGTGGAGGATATCAAACTAGTCCTCATTGAATTTACTTTGAGGATATCAAACTAATCCTCATTGAATTTACTTGGGAAGATTGCTCTTCAAAAGGTGAAAGGCCACAATGTGACTTTATAGGGTTATGTTTTTCCTTAATATTTGGAAAGCTTGCATAAGTTTAAAAAAGCCATTTGTTGCAACTGCCAGCTAGTGGGCGTGTGGACTGTTAGCATAAGGAGCACATTTGAGTGCTCATCATAATCATTATCATCAACATTAGCTGCTGGTCTAGGATCTGAAAATAGCGTGACTGTGCTTGTTTGTGTTGATGCCTTCATGGTCTGTAAATCATTATCTCCATCATCCATAGATTGACACACAACTTGTCTATGCTCTTTGGAAGGTCATTGAAGTTCTGGATATGTTAGTACTTGATCATGGACTCACTAATGAGCTTGAAGGACTATTCATAGATTTGGAATAAATAATGGACTGTTGTATACAAGTAACATACAGCAGGTATGCATCTCTGACATGAGACAAGAGCATTCAAACATGCTCAGAAGCATCATTGAATCACAGGTATATGCCAGGAAGACATATAGACTTGATGTCATACATTGAAGCTGGAATTATTTGAGATCTGTGCGTTTATGACAAGCTGAAAACTGTCATAAACTGTCATCAATATATACTTATTGGCCTTGAAGAAGTACATGCCTTTTGTTACCTACAGGGAGTTGTATGGTACTGGATATGATTGTTGAATGTTATAAGCATTGATATGAGCATTGAAAGCTCTTAAAAACTGAAGTCTGAATCTGGAAACAAATGTATTCACAGGGTATTGGCTGGTCATAAACAGTGAATGCATTATATGACATTGCCTCTTACAGATAGAGTGTTTGCGGATGCTTGTTTGGCCATGTATTGACCTGTACACACAGTGGCATATGTATGAAGTGGTTTGAGGATCTCTTGGGCTGAAATACATATTGGTTTGACAGTTTATTGGTTGTATACAATCTGTGAGTAGATTTATGTCACTTGTACTTGCTGGATATGCACTGTTTTGTACCCGTATGCTTATGACTGGACTGCCACATTTACCAGCAGATATTCTGGAGGGTTTGGAACATGTATGACATGTATACACATTGATTTTGGCCTTGAAATTGTTGCTGGTTACTCACAGTTTACAGCTTTTAGACTATATGTATTTACCCTGGCAGTGAGGTTGCAGGAGTTTAAGCTGAAGAAACTCCATAGCATATGCATTGACTGTTATACTTATGAGTTAGACCACTGGGTTTTGGACTATTTTGAGCTATCATTGGGCTGAAATACCCTGGTTTTTTACTGCAATTAATTGCAAAAAACTATCATAAACGGTTGAGGATTGAACTTGGTCAGTCATACTTGTTGGTTTGCAGGAAGTTAGGCAGTGACTAAATAGTGTCTGGTACAACATGGCTAATGCAGAGAGGACTGACAACATAACCTAGATAGTGGGGGAAAAGCTTAACAGTAACAATTATGCCATATGAAAGTTCTGCATGGAGAAATTCTTAATAGGGAAAGGCTATTGGGAGTTGGTGAGTTGAGCGGAAGCTGAACCTGAGCTCCCAGATCGACCTATGGCTGATCAGAGACGATTACACCGAGCTTGGATAGAAAGAGCTCGTAGAGTCTTGCACTAGCTCTCTTTATGTATCTCAGATGCCATGGTAATGCAGATAATGAACTGTAGCTCCCCTAAGGATGCATGGGACATTGTGGTCAAGTATTATGGCACAACCACAAGTGCCAGGAAGATACAGTTGAAGCACAAGTTCAACAACATGAAGAGGAAGAGTAGATCTATATAGGATTATGTCACGGAGGTTAAGACCATTGCAGATTAGTTGGCATCTGTTGGTTCACAGGTTGAAGATGAAGACATGGTTGCTGTGACTTTGAATGGCTTGGGGCCTGAGTATAAGTCTTTTGACACCTCTGTGTCTGTGCGGGCTGAAATGCCTGATTTCAATGAGTTGGTTGCATTGCTTATCCATGAAGAGGTTAAGCTTGGCTTGGCTATAGGATCTAGCAGTTCTAAAAACAAGGATGCAGTTTTCTATTCCAATCAACGCGTGTCATGGAAACCGTGGTAGAGGCTATGGATTTGGCAGGGGAGGCCAGCAAAATGCATCCTATGGCAATAACAACTAGCAGGTATCGAATGCAAGAGATGGTGGAAACTTTAGAGGCAGGGGGAGATCTAGCCCTAGAGGTAGAGGCTCCTGGCAACAGCAGCGTCCATCTGACAATCCGAACAAGGATAAGGACTGTCATTGCCTGAAGGAAAAAAGACCATTAGCTGCAAATGGGTCTACAAAATCAAATGCAAGTCGGATGGCATTGTGGAAAGATACAAAGCCAAGCTGGTTGCTAAGGGGTATGCCCAACAGTATGGACTTGAATATGAGGAAACATTCAGCCCTGTTGCCAAGATGGCAACCATACGCACTGTGATTACCTTGGCTGCTGCTAGAGGCTAAAAATTACAGCAGATGGACGTTAAGAATGCATTTCTTAATGGCGACTTAGCAGAGGATGTCTATATGGTTTATCCAGAAGGGTATGTTCACCCTGATTTTCAGCATTATGCATGCAAGCTGAAAAAGGCACTGTATGGGCTGAAGTAGGCTCCAAGAGCTTGGCATGCTAGGATCAGTAACTACTT
The DNA here is from genome assembly GCF_053477565.2 of Lygodium microphyllum. Lineage (NCBI taxonomy): Eukaryota > Viridiplantae > Streptophyta > Polypodiopsida > Schizaeales > Lygodiaceae > Lygodium > Lygodium microphyllum. Next base: position 151,306,345 of record NC_141146.1, on the reverse strand, counting down.
GTAGAGGTTGGGATTTACTGTTGGTAGGGCTGATCACAGCCTATTTACAAAGAAGACTGAGAGTGGCTTGGTAGTGCTGGTCATATATGTTGATGATTTGATAATCACTGGTAATGATGACTTGGGCATACAACATGTAATGAAGATGTGGAAATCTGAATTTGACACGAAAGATCTTGGTGAGTTGAAATACTTTTTGGGTATTGAGGTAATCAAGGCTGAAAATGGTTCATGGCTGATGTAGAAACATTATGCCATGGAAATGCTGAAGAAGTATGGCATGGCTGAATGCAAACCATTGGATACACCCCTTGATCATAATGTCAAGTTGGACATTAGCACTGGAGCTGAAATTCATGATGTGATTATGTATAGACAGATGGTTGGAAGTCTAGTCTACTTGACCATCACTAGGCCATGCAGTTGGGCTCATAAGTCAGTTTACGCAGAAGCCCAAGAAGCCACATTTGGATGCTGTTAGGCGGATTATGAGATATGTTAAGTCCACTGTAGATTATGGGTTGTTCTATATGAGAGATAAGCCCTTGAAACTAGTTGGATACATAGATGCGGATTGGGCAGGATGCTCATATGATCATAGATCTACGAGTGGTTATGCTTTTGGCTTTGGAAGTGGCATGATTAGCTGGAGCAGCAAGAAGCAACCAACGGTTGCATTGTCTAGCACTGAGGCAGAGTACAGGGGTGCTGCATTGGCAGCATGTGAGATTTCATGGCTGCTCAAGCTTATGGCTGATTTGGATATTCATGTGGATGCTCCAGTGACCTTATTATGTGACAATCTCAGTAGTGTACTCCTGGCAACGAATCCAGTATACCATGCCAGGACAAAACACAGAGGTACACTACCATTTTATCAGAGAGATGATTCTTGCAGGGAGAGTAGGAGAGTAGATCTTATGCATGTGAAGACTGATGAATAGGTTGCAGATATCTTTACCAAGTCTTTGGGTAAAGATAAGTTTAGTAGTTTTAGACAACTCCTTGGAGTTCATAAGATGATTTGAGCATGAGGGGGAGTGTTAGAATATCAAGCTCATACTATTCCCCTGTTAGTATGTATGACCGACATTAGCCGTGTCTAGCTGTATCAGCAAGTGTGGGACATTAAATAAGTCGGTGGTCTTAGACCCAGTGTGAATGGTCCTACGGACCTTAGTACTATTGTATACACTTACTCTATGTGTGTGGTTAAGAGAGAATGAATGAAGAAGAAGAGAGCATGCTTGCTCCTCACTCTGTCTCTGCCTCTCTCAATCTCAACATGGACCATGACTCATTAATACCCTATCAGTAGGTAGAGGCTCAATGGGCCTTGGGCCTACGTAAATTGTGTTAGTGCGCAAAGCCATGTGGGGTCCACTAAGACCATCTCGGCGAGTGCCGAGGAGCCAGACCCTTTCGATGAGTAGTCATGACAAGGAGCGCTGATCAAAGTAGCACACCTCAGGGCTGTAGGGCCCCATTGCCACCATGTAGGGATGGGGCTTGTTATTTATCCTGAGCCGTGCCTTATCGTCCAAAGCAACCATGGTCAACCGTTAATCTATCGTGTGTGTAAGAAACTATCTAGATTCATATTATGTGTACCCTTGGATTTGATAACATCCCTATATAGAAATGGAAGTCTGTATTTCCTGAAAAAAAGGTTTTGAGCTATACGCTCAAGAAATCCAGCTAATGTATAACTCATAAGCTCAGAAATCATACAACCAAGAATGGCATGTGGCCAATGATCACATCCATGATACACAGAGATACACATGATCCAAAACGTCCAAAAACCGATACATAACTTCTACACTACATTAGAGAGGATAGTAGTAGTTACTACTGCATCGAGTAAATGACATCTAGGTATTCCTTAGAGAGGATAGTAGTAGTTACTACTACATCAAGGGTCTTAGGAAATCATAGGTCTTAAAAGTTTGAAGCCAATTACCTAGGGAAAGGCCCCAAAATGCTTCACCACATGTATTTTAGGCACATTCTATCTGCTATAAGAAATAGGGCTAAGTCATTGGAATTCACAAGGCAAAGTGATGCATTCATAGTAGACATGATAGCACCTAGCATGCCTAAAATAAGTGTGAAAGCACTTAAGGATTATGCTTCGTAATAACTACACTAAAAGTAGCATAGCAAGAATCTATTAAAAACTTATATATATATAAGTGGTGGTTTTTGGGATATAGTGCAACAAATCTACACATGGTGATTTCAACATTAGGTAACTACCATACCTATTGCATAGTCAATGAGAATTTGTTGCCATTGTGTGGATCTAGTTTTATAACCTATTCAAGCCTCTCAAAAAGTAATTGCTTCAAGCATGAAGTACTAGACCTATGGGCTAAACTACGATATCTCTTCCTTCATCTATATGATGTGCATAGATGTCAAGCAACAAATGCATGGGTAAGTAATGTCACCACTAGTCATAGTCTTTAAGACTGCGTGGATCATCTTGCTATAAGGTAGCTATAATCCTATAGTATAGTCAATGAGTATACTATTGCAACTGTATAGGCTATGATGCCACAATAATATAAATAATGCCTCATGGTGGCTATAGGCTACATCTATAGACACCCTCAAGAATAGGGCCATTTTTGTTGAAGAGAATTGCATCATCAAGGACCATCACATGCATCGTGTCTCTTTGCAAGTAGATGTCTATACACAAGTACAATGTACATACAACCAATATTGATGCCGATAGAGAAGTACAATGCAAATAATGTGGATGTTTTGATCATATGACCAATAATGATGCTGATAGAGAAGTATGATGTAAGTAATGTGGATGTTTTGATCATATGGCCAATGAGTTAGCTCACATCACATAGAGATATCTAGATCAAAGTGAACAAGATAGAGATACTTGAATCATGGATACTAGAAGTAATTGCATCAATTCTCTATCTCTTAATGTGTATAGGAAAATCAAACTTCTTGGAAGTAGGGGGCATTATTTTATTCCGGGGAAGCTAATTGGTCTCATAGTACAACATGGTGTATGTGAATCATCCAATGAACTTGCCATTGAGATGGGCATATGGAGGATAGAAAAGGCATATAGTAATATACACACCATAGATAACTCGTATTTTGAATGAGCTATTCATGGACTCAAGAGTCATCACTATGACGACATATGTAGGCTATGTCAAAGAGGAGTAATTGATGTGAAGTAAATAAAAAATGCATAGTACTAATATATTGCATATCTAGAAATGTATATGAGAGCCTCAAAACAGTGCGTATTATGAGAGTTGACCGGGGGAGTACTCAAACAAATTGATGACAAGTCACCACCCTACCCAAATGCTATAAGTTATGATCAAAGTATGTTTGCTTGTGAAGCTATTATATGTATGGTTGAGTGAGTTATATCTTGAGGCACCCTATGTATCTTATATGAATGGAGATAAGCAAGCTTCTTCAACCTATGTATCTTAGAGAAACCATATATGCGATCATGTGAAGATTTTGCACAATGTGAGGGGTAGCAATGTGCTTGATCAATGGCAATATAAGTAGTAATGTGCTTGATTAATGATTTGGCCAATGACATATGTTTGTGAATATTGAATGATCACACAACATGAAAGAAGGATTAAGTTGCAAGTAAATGTGCTTGATCAATGATTTGGCCAATGACATATGTTTGTGAATATTGAATGATAGGACAACATGAAAGAGGGGTTCGATTGCAAGTAAATATGTTTGATCAATGATTTGGGCAATGATGTATGTTTGCAAATATTGAATGAGACAATGTGGACATTCGAGGTTGTGAAATTCTTATCCAATTGGCATCATGATTTGTAGTGATCCTACCCATGTGAATGGATCAACTTGTGCTTTTGTAGGAAGTTAAGTTTGCTTTGAAGGATCACACTTTGGAAGAATTTCATAGTTTGGTATCAGCTATTATGGATTAAGCATGACGTTTTGCTGATCTCTGTGGCCCCAATGCTTGTGCATAGTGCTTCTGGCACGGAGTAGTTTACACCAACCTGAACGGCTCTGATTCCATACCTTTGGTTGCATATACATGCATCATGGACGATTACAAACACTCTATGTAAGAAGAAGATGTTATCTCAAAGATGGCATTTTCGAGCGCAATGCATACATCATACTTTCTTCAATTGGCCGATTACACTAGCATAGAGTTAGTGGGGCTGCTCAAATCAAAGACATCGTATTTTGAGCAGAATATCGTATGAGGTTGAAAAGAATTAAAGCAAGGATTGCAGCATGATGCCTTATCGTCCAAAGCAACCATGATCAACCGTTAATCTATCGTGTGTGTAAGAAATTATCTAGATTCATATTATGTGTACCCTTGGATTTGATAACATCCCTATATAGAAATGGAAGTCTGTATTTCCTGAAAAAAAGGTTTTGAGCTATACGCTCAAGAAATCCAGCTAATGTATAACTCATAAGCTCAGAAATCGTACAACCAAGAACGGCATGTGGCCAATGATCACATCCATGATACACAGAGATACACGTGATCCAAAACGTCCAACAACCGGTACATAACTTCTACACTACATTAGAGAGGATAGTAGTAGTTACTACTACTTCGAGTAAATGACATCCAGGTATTCCTTAGTGAGCCTAAAGGTTATATAATTAACTTAATAGGGGTATGTTAGAAGAGCCAGCTTTTAAGCCGCTCCAGGGAAACCAATGCCGGCGGGCGGAGATCAGGGCATGCTGGCTCCATGGCCACCTGCGGCACCGACGCGAGCTCCAGCTCCAGGCCTAGCTCCACCACGGCCTGCTGCTGATCCTCCGTGACCACCTGCGGCCATACCACCAGGTCCAGATCTGGCTCCAGCTGCACCGCTTGCAGCTCCTCCGTGACCAGTAGCTCCAGTTGCCATGCCACCTCTAGCCGCTCCCATGCCGCCTGATCTGGCTCCTGCACCACTTGCGTGACCACCTGACATCATGCCGCCAGCAGCTCCAGCTCCAGCTCCTCCACGACGACCTCCTACGGCTGTCGTACCGGTGGCTCCTGCTCCGGATCTAGCTCCATGGCCACTTGTTGCTCCTCCCATACGGCCACCCGCACCGGCCATGCCGCCGCGTCCAGCTCCAGCACCTGCAGCTGTCATGCCAGAGCCTCCAGCCCCGGACCTACCTCCATGGCCACCTGCTGCTGCTGCTGCTCCGCCATGGCCACCCGCGGCCATGCCACCGTGTCCAGCTCCTCCGGATATACCTGCTCCACCACCCATTGCCGATCCTCCACGACCGCCTCCTCTTGCCATGGCACCTCCGACTGCGGACCTAGCTCCATGGCCACTTGCTGCTGCTGCTCCTCCATGGCCGCCAGCTGCGCTCATGCTGCCTGATCCAGCATGGCCACCCGCTGCTCCTGCTCCTCCGTGGCCACCTGTGGCCATGCCGCCTCCGGCAGCTCCGGGCCTAGCTCCGTGGCCACCCGCAGCCATTCCGCCTCCAGCAGCTCCGGACCTAGCTCCGCGGCCACCCGCAGCCGCTCCGGCTCCATGGCTACCTGCAGCCATGCCGCCTCCGGCAGCCCCGGACCTACCTCCATTGGCTCCGGCTCCATGGCCACCCGCTCCGGCCATGCCACCTCCATGACCTCCGGTCCTAGCGCCACCAGCGGCTGCCGCTCCACCATGGCCAGCTCCTCCAGACCGAGCACCTGCAGTCACTCCTCCGTGCCCCCCTGTAGCCACGCCACGTCCTCCAGCTCCAGCTCCTCCAGCAGCGCCGGCTCCTCCATGGGCTGCACCTCCAATACCAGAGGGCCTAGCCCCAGCTGCTCCTCCGGTCATGCCATGACCAGCTGCTCCAGCTCCAGACCGGGCCGCTCCACCAGCAGCTCCTCCTACATGTCGACCCCCGGCTGCACTCATGCCACCATGAGCTCCGGCGCCACCAGCAGCTCCACGGCCACCGGCTCTTGCTGACCCAGACCTTGAACCTGCACCTGCACCATGAGCACTGGCTCCGCCATGGGCTCCTCCTGCAAGGCCAGACGGCCTAGCGCCAGCAGCTCCTCCGGTCATGCCACCCCCATGAGCTCCAGCAGCTCCAGGCCTGGCTCCACCAGCAGCAGCTCCTCCATGGCCACCAGCTCCTGCACCCATGCTGCCATGAGCTCCAGCGCCAGTAGATCGAGCTGCGCCTCCATGACCAGCACCAGGTGATCCAGATGCACCTCCGCGGCCAGCAGCTCCAGCTGCAGGTCCGACTTTAGCTGCATCAACAGAAGGTAAGGGAGCAATAATTATTACAATGGCACGTGTGCGCGTGCATGGAACGGAGATTATACCAAAGCTAGAGTTACACGTTTACCATATTGCACGGCCTCGTCCTCGTCACTAATGCATGCATCGGATTGGCTGTTGCAATTAGAGGCGGCCTGCATGAAACACGATCAGAGGAAGAGCGTGTCAATCAGTGAGAGCTCAGATGATGCAATCTCAGGCACGCGGAGAGCATACCATCGCACGATGAGCCTGAACACTAACGAATAAGGCCAGCGAGAGAGAGAGAGAGATCAGAGCGCTCGCATGGATACATACCGAGAATACGGCTTGGGATGCTTGGAAGCAGCAGCAGCTCACTATGATGATGCACAGGATGAGCATCAGCCAGGACGGCATCCTCCTCGCGCTCGTCGCCATATCGTCGATGGCAATGACTATCTTCAGTGCTGGGTGTATGTCCCAACTCGACTAGATTGACGCTGGCGATGGGTATCGACTAAGCATGGGTCCCTTATATAATGGCAGCGACAATTGGCTTTAAAACAGATGACGACAATTATAATCCCCGCCGCATGCATAAATCTCATGCCATGCAAAAAAAGCAACGTTGAATATTCTTGCAAGGTATGCTTTTGAGAGGGCGAGATAATTCGGCCAAAACGCGCCTGATTCGAGAAAGCTGGCAACGCTTTCTTTGAGGGGTGCCTTCTTCTTCTTCTGTTTCCTTTTCTTATTTCCTTCGCTTTTACGAGGGCAAATAATATATTGCTCGATTTCTTAAAGGCCCGATGCACTCAAAGAAACTGGGAACTTAAAAAAAAACAAAAAAGAACGCTAGATCCATTGCCTACGATCGTCAAACCCATTTACCTATGATCGAGATGCAACATCCGTTTATGTGCTTATGTCTGGTTTATAATGCCATGATTCCATTGAAATTAGAGTTTGGAGGAAATCCTCTTTAAGCAATTTGAAGTGTCGACTGGTTTTCTTGAAAACTTTGTTCTCAAGCCATTGGAGCTGAATGGCACGGGAAAAGGTTAGCAAACCAATCACATGCTTAGTGCTAGCAATTAGTCACTAGACTTGAAGATAGAGTAGTTGCAATATGGAGTACCAAGACAGGTGTGGCAAACCATGGAGATTACATTGAGAATCCAACATAGTAAGCAATATTATGAAACATAGCAGGAGCGAGTTTGCAAATGGAAACAAAAGAGGAAGGTGAACCAAGTCCCTCATGTTTGAAGCAATGTAGTACAAGATTTTGTTAACAGCTCATGATCTGGAAGAGAAGCAACAATAGGATCTACACAAAAAGTGCCATTAGTAGCTTTAAAAAAAGAACACCCAAGTAGATGCACATAGCTTAAGTGAAAAGGCACAAAAAAGTGGAAAAGCTCCAATAGTATATCTCATGATAGACAGAGAAAGAAACCTATGCAGTAGAATTGGGCTAAAGAAAATTGGTACACTTATCAATTGGGTGGTCATGGAGAACGGTGAGAAATCACCCAAGGACATGATTTTTTGTATGGTGATACCTTGATACTTGCCATGGATGTATGCAATGGTGAAGTTCAAGAAAATGCAAATGTCTCAGTGGATGTTTTGGATGTAGAATATGTAAACGTGAATATTCATGATGGAATTGTGGAAGAATGTGATATTGTGCAACCCATGCTTGTTACGGCCAGAAATGAATCTTTGGAAAATATGCAAGTCAACACAATGAAGGGTAATGGATATGACACTAAGAAAGTGAAATAAATGGATAATACTTGTAGCTTGGAGTATACATAGTTAGTTGAACTCAGTTGGTACACGAGCATATCTACGACTCTCATGCACTTGTAGATGTACAAATGAATAGTGCATGGTAAATGAAGTCTGGACATCCATGTTGAGGCCTACTATGGCACAACCTTCCTTGAGTATTTGAAGAGACTAGTAGAGATTTATACAGCAATCGTACATGATGCTTATTGTAGGAACCTCCACCAAGGTTGCATCATATCAAGGTAGCTCTAGGCCTGTACACTACATCAAGTTGGATGGGTGCACTCATCTCCTCCTCGTCAACAATCCTTATTGAGAGTTTTCATGCCATTTGTAGCCTCCCCTAGCATTTCTAGTGGAAGTGCTAGTTACTTGACATTGTGATCACCTTCAAACACAAGAAAACATACATTATGCTTCAAAGGAGTCCAAGTAAAAGGATTTAACACGTGTTATAAGTCTACATTTTAATGAGTTAGGGCTACACCAAGATAAACACTTCTATCCACTATAGAGAATACTTTCTAAAGAGAGGCAACCAAATTGTTTCAAACATTTCAACTAGCACTCGCTTAATGTATTAAGTTTATGAGCATCAAGCAAGGCCTGCATTATTAAGAAAACTTATCTTGATTGATTTCAATCCATGTAAAACTTGCATAAATCTGTCATGTTGATACAATCTTGGGTTGTAATTAATAGCATTTTAGCATTGAACAAAAAGGTGCTTCACATGAACTTGTTTAGTCAAGTGATAGCTTGCACCACCTCTTATATGCAATGAAATTGCAAACAACGATGTACTCTATTGATACGTGAGTGAGTAACTCGAAATAGTGAAGCTCTTCTCCATCTCTTACTTTTCTTCTCTTCATCCCATCTAAGCAAGAGGTTGAGAAAGAGTTTATGAGAAAGTGGGAAAGGGGACGAGATGGATTTTTTGAATACTAAAAAGGTGGCACCCGGATAACATACCCATAAGTTTCTCAAAACCATATGATGTGACCTATCATTGGAAAGCACTTGAAAAATGGAATCTATTGAGCTATAGAGCACTCGATTTGGAGTTATAGTATTCAAGTTATAACAAATCCAAAGATTTGACCACGTGTCCCAAACTTATGGAAATTCCCATATTCCCCAATATAATGTGGTCTCCTTTTTCTCATTTTCTCTCAACAATGGCTATGCTTAATGTGGATGTGGGATTGAGGTGTCTCCCTATGGAGATAATATCACTTGGAGCAAGGAATCATCTTTGATCCTTTAAGCTTTTGATTACAATGTAAAAAGGTACATTGGTGAGTTCACAACACCTCTTGGTTTGTAGTAGAGTATAAGATGACTATGTTAGAGACAATTTGTTAATGACGTTGAAGATTTTGAAAGAATAGATGTTTGGTTTAATGTTGTAATACTCGTGCACTAACCCAACATTTTGGTTTTATTGTTAAGATAATGGGAAAGATCATTTGACGAGGCTATCAAATTCTTACCATGTGGCATCTTAGAGACTTGTATACTTGAGCAAGGATCGGATCATTTAGGAGGCAATCTTCAATTCTCATGGCTCGCTTACTCCAAAACATGATTGACTAGTTTCAGAAGGCCAAATCAAGAGGAACTTGTTTGTTGGGATGCAATTCAAAATATTAGAATAGGTCAATTTAGGAAAAAATTCTCAATAAACAAAATCAAGTCTCAAAAAATACTAGAAAACACAAAAGGAAACACATATATACAAAACACAAAATTCTAAAATACAAAAACATAGAACTGATCAATCAATTATTGCTTAAACAATTTATATGACATTGTTGTGGATAGAAGTATCATAGTTGCTTATCATGGCTCTTTATTGCATATGCATTGGAGGAAGGAAAGTGTGCAAAATTCAAAACTACTCAAAACTACAAAACATGCAAATATTTGATCTGAGAGTGGTGCGCAAATTAGATACTGGATGTGTACATAGTGAGCGCCGGAAGGTCCCCAAGAACAAAGAACTCTACTTAAGCTCAAAAAGCAAGAAAGAAGATTTGCTCGACATAAGGCAAAAAGACAAATTGGGTAAAATCTCCCCCGTGTGAGCGCTTCAGAAGGCATGTATTTATAAATTTATTCATCTCAAAGCTAAAAAATAGCCCTATTTTACAATAAGCATGCTTTAGTTTTTGTGTTTGGTTTTGTCCAAATAAATAAGAAAGCCATTGGGCGGCCCAAAAGTCAGGATGTGCCAAATACAATGTTCCAGAATGAAATATTTAAACCGTGCGTCCATGTATATACAAAATAATAAATATTTGTCAAGCGCTTCAATAAATAAGCGTGCCTAAATAAATATTAGCATCACGCCTTTAATAATAAGACACGTGCCCATCAAAAATGATAATTTCTTCCAGATAATTTGAATACATGCTATCGCCCATTGCTTCCCAATGTCAATATCGCGTGCCCTACACATCAATTGAAGCATTAACAATTGCCAGAAAATAATAAAATTAAATTGACAAAAGTGAATACCTAGCAGTCTTTAGCTACAAAATAAATAAATAGGTTGGAACTCTATCCTAGCCTTAATTTAATACGAGTGCACTCTAAACTCATAAACCTCCATTAAAATAAATATGTATTTTACAGAATCACATGCTGTGGAGTCACCCATGTGCACATTAAATTAACATGGCACCCGAAAATGACAGGCGTCCCCGTCAACTTCTCGCACAAGGAGTCCACCTTGTGTACGAGCCTCGACAAATAAATATAATTTTACAGAATCCATCACAAAACCTCATGGAATCCACCATAGAATATGCCTCTTGGCATCATACCCCCGGGGTCGGAAAGCAATTGACCTCAATTGCTATTAGCTCAATGTGGAGCGAGCAGTGAGGGGTAAGCACTTAGGTCACGGGCGTGCATCCATTGGGCCTCTTCAACAGGATGATTTTTAAACTTAACCAAATATCTAGAGTATCTATGGTCAATTCTAGTAGTCATAAAATCAGTGTCTAGAATAGTTTGAAGTTCAAGGATTTAAGTTTCTTCTTCTAACAAAGGAGGGTTTTCATAGAGAGAGTGAACAGGTAATTGGCCTCTAAAAGATCTTAACAAACTGATATAAAAAGTATTGTGGATTTTCCAATGTTGGGGTAGTTCTAATTTAAATGCATTGTCATTGATTTTGTGAATGATTTTGAAAGGTTCATAAAATCTAGAGGCTAACTTAACAATAGGGTGTTCCTCAACACTTTGTCATCTTCTCTCTTCAATGCGTAACCAAACATAATCATCAACTTTGAAAATCATAGCTTTTTTTTTCTTGTTAGCTTGTTTTGTGTATGATTATTGGGCTTTCGCAATCATGTCTTTGACTTTAGCAAAAATTGTAGCATGCATATTGGCAATATCATTAGTAGCTTTAACTTTGTTTGACAATGATGCAACAGGTGTAGAAAAGGTACTTTCTCTGTAGTTGTATGTGGTGTATTATTGTATGCAAATTGAAGTAAATGCAAATATGTATCCCATGTTTGTGATTTTGAAATTGTGTATACACGTAAAAGATCTAAAATTGTACTGTTAGTAGCTTATGTTTGCCCATTTGTTTTAGGATGAAATGCAGATAAGAAATCAATCTTTGTACCTAAATTAGAAAATAATGTAGTCCAAAAATTATTACAAAATCTAAAATCACAATAAAAAATAATAACTTTTGGCAAACCATGTTGAGTGAAAAGAGTTTTCAAAAACAATTGAGCAGCTTGAGATGCGGTTAATGTTTTCTTGTATGGAATGACTGGCTGCCGTCGCCAACGCGGCTTAAAACGCCCCCCTCCTGCCACGTGAAGCATAGAAGCTTCCTAGAAGAAGCTTCTTAAGGGGGGCTAATTAAGCCCCCTTTGGTCCCCCTCATATTCCTTTTTAACACACGCCCCCTAAGCCCCTTTTTATCCCCCCCTGTCCCCATTTATTTCTTTCTCCCCCTCCCAGTTTTAACCCTTTTTAAGGGCCTTTCACCCTCCCTCGTGTCCCCTTTTTACAAACCCTCCCCCCCCCCCCGGTGCTATAAACCCCTTGTGTTACCCTTCATTTTTCCCCCCCTGGGTGTGAAACCCTTAAGTCCTTTTCACCCTCGTGCTATAAACCCCTTGTGTTACCCTTCATTTCCACCCCCCCCTCAGGTTTGAAACCCTAAGTCCTTTCACTCTCGTGCCCAAAGATCTCCCAAGGCCCCTTCATATGTTTTTGAAACCACAGTATTGGTTGCGTGTCTTGAATGTAACACACAAGAACCAAATGAGAATGTCTAGGCCTATGCCAAGAAATTAAAGCAAGTTTTTCGCAAACTTAATACTTATATCCCCATTCTAGCCACTGCACAGTTGTAATATTTTCTACTTGGATTGAATTTTAATATCCAAATGTAGCTTAGTAGTGTCGCTTTGGCCGACATTGACACTGCTATTACCCAGGCAAAGGAGTGGAGTCGCGCTTGCAAGCAGCTTATGCAACAAGGATAAATTGGAATGGTAATAATTTGGCCTTGACCAATGGGAGTCAAGGTGACCCCATGTCAAGCGCGAATGGGAGAGGGAGTATCATGCCGAATTTGCCTATGTTACCAACCCCTTCTAGTATGACTATGCCCATGGCTAGTCAACTGGCCTCACTAAATAGTGGTGGAAGCCAAACAATGAATCCCAATGCTATCCCAATAGGTCAGTGACCAATTCCTAATCAAGTAGTTAGGCCAATGGGATGACAGATAGATGATCGCGGCTATGAGTCGAGTGCCTCTAATGTCCTTGGCGAAGTTAAGAACATGATGAAGCACTATACCGATATGATTTCTGAACAATATAGAGAAATAGCTGTGGACGTCAATTTTCTTAAGAAGCAGTAGAATTTGATAGGGAGTCGATGCCCTGAAGAGGATGTCCCCTCAAGATTCAGCTGTAAGTGGTGTGGTGGCCAATATTTCCCTAGGAATTGCCTGAATGTCAAATACGATATTTGCAAAAAGTTTGGTCACTTAATTACTACCTGTTGGAGTAAGATTAGTTCTCTCCAACAAGGGAGCAAACAACCAGGTCCAGTTAACCATCCTGCACAAGGAAATAATCTCCAGTAAGGTGAGGGACCAAGACAGATACTGCAACGAGGAAAGGCTACTATAGAGGAGTTGTCTCATGGCAGTGGAGTCAGCCTTATTGAGGCCCTATGTGTCAATGATGCTGAAACTTCTAATCTACGAGTTGTAACAAGAGATCAAAAGATCAAAGAGGGTGACAAAGGAATTGTAAAACCTGTCGAGGGAAGCCCTAAGCAAGATGCTAGGGAAAAGCGAGTCTTGAATCTTGATATGGAAGGTGGACCTTTAGGACCTGTGGTAGTAAAGCTGATCACGAGAAGGATAAAGGATTGCCAAGAAAGAGGTAAAGGCTAAAAAAGAGGCACCAAAGCTGATTGAAAGACTAAAGGAGAGAATGATTTGGCGCGAGAAGAGAACTTTGGCTAACTACCATTACTTTGATCTAGCAAGTTCTCTTTGCAAAGTTAAATCAAACGTAAATCTCCTACAATTGATTAAACTTTCTCCTAGAGTATAAAAGAAATTCAAGAAAATCCTACATATAGGGTATATTGTGGAACCTTTGGGCATAGCTAGAGTGGGAGAAGATTGGTTCAATCATGCTAAAAAGCATTGCCCTAGGGTTCCAGCGTATGTGGATGGAATATTAATGGAGCACGCTATCATGGTCACTGGATCCTCTGTCAATATCATGAGTTCAGATTTGATGGAGTGGTTAGGTCTAGAGATCCAAAAAGACGGCTCCACACTTCTTAGGATGAGTGATGATAGTCTAAGACAATCGAAAGGTTGCATCACTAAAGTCCACGTTATAGTTGTGAGCGTGGAATGCTATCTGGACTTTAGGGTGATAAGGTTTGCAGGACATCCTAGCTATCGAGTTTTGCTAGGCATGCCATGGATTCTACGGACAAACTATCAAGTCAATATACCCATTAGTCGAGTGATTCTAGGTCGAGGTGCCCACCATGTAATAGTGGATGCTTACCTTGAGTCTCCTCAGAGTGAGAGAGCTCCATTATCCTCCGCTGAACTAGAAACAGTAGATGATCCATCTGGTAGTGAGACATCATCAAGCGATGGATCTAAAGAAGGGTCCACTACAGAGGATATTTATCAGATAACCTTGAATGAGCTGATAGAGCCTCAAGATCTAATAAGAGATGCAGACGTTATTGAGTTGGACCTTGTCACGCCTAATGATTCACGGCCAATCAAATTAGGTTCCATGCTCAGTTTGGAAGAGAGAGAGGACTATGTGTCCATGATTCAGGAGTTTCACGACATCTTTGCTAGGGGTATTCCTCCTAGTCTAGCTGTGCATACCATTCCTTTAAAGGAAGGTACCCACCCTACACGTCAGAAAGTAAGGCATATGCCTTTTGAACTAAGGGACGGGCTGTTTGAAGAGCTTCATAAGTTACAAAAGGCGGGTTTGATCTTCCCAGTTCAGCATACTGAATGGTGTTCACCAATTGTGATTAGAAAGAAGAATAATAATCAAATCTGTATTTGTGTAGACTTTAGAGAGATAAATAAGCAAACTATTAAAGATTACTACCGGTTGCCATTTATTGACCAAATTTTAGATCAATTGGCAGGTAGGGAAATATATTTGTTCATGGATTGCTTTGTAGGGTATAACCAAATGGCGATTGCTCAGCAAGACAGGCTGAAAATGACATTTATCACTATCTTCGATACCTTTGTGTACCATGTGATGGCATTTGGGTTATGTAATGCACCTGGTTCGTGGCAAAGAACAGCCGATAAGACCTTTGATGACATCTCCCTAGAAGAGTTGAAAGTATTCATTGATGACCTAAGGGCAGCCACCATAAGAGAAAGACAGTTGATTATTTTGCAGAAGTGTTTTGAGCTTTGCAAACAATTTTGCATAGCTCTCAACCCACGGAAGTGCATCTTTGGAGTGCACTATGGCCTATTTTTATGCCATGTGGTCTGTTCTGTAGGGATTGCAAGTGACCTTGAAAAAATCAAGGTCATAGTCGCCATGAGTCCGCCACGTACTCCAAAGGAAGTATATAGCTTTTTGTCATCAGTAGGGTATTATCAAAGGTTTATCAATGCCTTGGCAGAAAGAACGTTGCCATTGATGAACCTATTGTCCTTTAAATGTCAATTTGCATGGAGTGATGCTTACAAAGTATCTTTTGACGATGTGAAGCAGGAGCTTGCCAAAGCACCTGTTTTAAAAGTACCTAAAAGGGGTGAAATATTCTATATATTTTCAGCAGCAACCATGTATAGTATTAGCTACTACTTATCCCAAATTTGGGAGAAGAAGTGGTACCATCCAATAGCTTTTGCTAGTCGAAAGTTGGGTATATCAGAAATTAACTACATCTATGGAGAAGTTGTGCTTTTCGATGGTATTTGCGACCAAAAAGTTTAGCCACTACATTCTTTATGAGAAGGTGGTTTTTTATACAAAGGCGGAAGGGCTTTAATTGTTATTGAATAAGTTACAACCGCCTGATTATTTAGCACAGTGGTTAATCACTTTGCAGGAATTTGATTATGAGATTAAGAGCAAGCCGCCGAAGCTACACGGCATTGTAGAGTGTCTTGTGGATTTCAAAGAGCCAAAAGAGGTCTTGGTTGAAGAAAGTGATATGGAAACTTTGTTCAAGATTGATATGGCGTCTATTCCCTCCTGGTATGCTGCTATAATGCACTATCTTTCTACGGGAGAGATTGGAGCTACTTTATAAAAATCGAAGAAGAGGAAAATTAAACAACATGCATTGAAATTTTCCTTGATCATAGGAACACTATATCGGCATGGTGTTGATGATATCTATCGCCAATGTGTGATGCCTGACAAGGTTCCATTTACACTAGAAGAGTGCCATGACTCCGCTTGTGGAGGGCACTTTGCTGGGCAGTTAATGGCACAGAAGGCTTTACGAGTTGCATATTGGTGGCCGTCCATCTTCCAGGATTCATTTGACCATGTCAAGAGATGTGATACATGTCAAAGACATGATAGTAGAGAGAATATGAAGCATCCACTTACGCCGATTATGGCTACCCTTCCATTTGAGAAGTGGGGCATCGATTTTGAGGGACCTATTACCCCGTCGTCTACTACTCAGAAAAGATAGATTATAGTAGCAATTGATTACTTTACAAAGTGGTCAGAAGCACGGACAACGAGACAGGACAATGCAAAAGAGACTGTCAGTTTCCTACTTGAGTAGATCATCTGCCATTTTGGTCTGCCAAAGGAAATAATATCGGACCATGGAACCCATTTTTTGAACAAGGTAATTAAAAGCCTGACTGAAGCATGGAAAATTAAGCATAACAAGGTAATTAAAAGCCTGACGAAAGCATGGAAAATTAAGCATAACAAGATGACCGCCTATAATCTGCAAGCAAATGGACAAGTTGAGAGTACCAATAAGCAGCTTGTCGGCGAAAAGACACGGGACTGGGATACAAAATTATATGTGGCGGTGTGGGCACATAATACGATGTTCAAACGAGCCACTAGCCGCACCCCATTTAAATTAGTTTACGGGGAGGAGTGTATTTTTCCCTTAGAAATTGAGTTGCCAACCATTAGATTCACAATCAATCATTCTTTGGGTGATGAAGATGCCCTATTCCAGAGGTTTATGACTATAGCCCACTTGGATGAACTTAAATTGCACAGTTTGTTGCACCAGGAAGTGGCTAAACATCAGATGAAGCGATTGCATGATCTAAAAGCGAAGAAATATACCTTTAAGAAAGGACAGTTAGTTTTATACTATGATGCACATAGGAAGCTATTTCCAGGAAATCTGAAACCTAGATGGGATGGCCCTTACAAGATAGTTCGGTTAGGTAAAAATAAGTCCATGGCTTTATTAGTTGATCTACAGGGAGTGAAATTTCAGAATAATGTTAATCTTAATAAGATTAAACCTTATTATTTATGAATATGCTAACACGCTAAATGCATTGCAGGTCTATGCTGGGGTTGATTTGAGATCTGCATGAGAGTTTAAACTAGTTGATGGGCGGTTAATCCCTTATTTGGAGCACCCATATCTCGAGCAAAGATATCATCAGGGGAAGCTTATCTGGTGGAGCAAGGGATACAAAGTGATTGAGCAAAAAAACAATACCTTTGCGTGGGAGATTAAAGTTTTCTGCCCATCACTATTTGGAGATTTTGAGAAGCATCCATGTTGAGTTTAATGAAGAAGGTGGGATGGAGCCGTCAGTTCATCCTCTAAATATGTTGAATTTTGACTATCACAGTTACGAATAGGGAAGTTCTTGATGGCTAGCTGTGTAAACCCATTATGGACGTTCACATTATACTTTCATGGAGCATCCTAGGGGCCTCATAAAAAGGGAGTGTTGGAGTAGTTATCCGAGATCCCCGACATAGGGTTGCAATTAAATTAGCTATTTATCTCGGGGTAGGATTCACTAACAACATAGCAGAGTATAAAGCCTTGATTATGGGATTAAATATTGCCAAGAAATATGGTATTCGGCGGTTGTTGGTAAAGCGGGATTCCAAGCTAATCTTAAATCAACTTAATGGGACATATACAGTCTGGAATCCCATCCTTTATATGTATCATCGAGCTGCTATAACCCTACTTGATGAATTTGAGAGCATATCTCTTCAGCTAGTTCCACGTTATTGGAATCAGTTTGCGGATTCCTTAGCTAATTTTGCTTATGAAGAGGACCTCTTCTTTAACTGTGGTCCTAGTCTGGATGTCGCTCTTGATAACAAGACGGGACGTGGTCGCTTGTGGGGAATGTTATTAAACCACGTGTTATATGGCAGGTGATGGTTTATATGGGTAATGCAAAGAATGGCTGAGACCCATCTACCACTATTATCCTGGACCCATAGGTTGATCGGACGACATGTTATGCATACGCCTCTTGCTATATATGCAGGAGGTATGGGTCACAACTTGATGCATTTAGTTTAGGGCTGAGAGCCCTATTTTTCCCCTTGTAATGGAGCGTGTTTTCATATATCTATCTTCTTCCAAGGAGGGATCTATATGAGCTGGTTTGCTTGATTTCTTTAGGCCAAGAGGGCCAATTGTTTTAAGGTTTTAATGATCTATTTCCTTAGGCCAGGAGGGCCAATTAGTTTTGTCATGTCATGTTTGATTTCTTTAGGCCAAGAGGGCTAGCTAGTTTGTAGTGAAATGTGCTATTTCTTTAGGCCAATAGGGCCCTATGTCTGTTTGTTGCAGGTACAGTTAATGGTTTTTTGTTGTAGTGATTGTATCATACAGGTTAACGAAGTCGCTAGAGGGAGCCTTTGCTACGAAGAAGCTTCTTGTGGCCATTCCAGGTGGTTTCATCCCCTTTTCAAGTCTTTTTCCTTAAGCAATTAATGATATATGTGTGTGTAAGGGTTACTTTTTTTTGTTTGTCGGGGACTTGTGCTCGAGGCATGAAGTCCCAAATTTAGGCTATGTATGTCTGGGGGACGTCTGAGTAGTCATTGCCTTCTACAAAGGCATTGTCAGTCATTGAAAGACCTGTTTTAGAAGGCAATTCTAGTGACCTTGTTCTGTTGACCTACTAGGCGGCTGTTCTAGGAGTTCCTATTAATTATGAGGTAGTTAGAAAAGAGTACTAGAATAATTATGAAAAGAGGCAAAACCCTAAATATCTAAAAGACAATATATGAATATATGGAGGTGTGTAAAAAGGGGCTCTAACCCCTATAAAAATAGAAAAGGAAAGAAAGAAAAATCCTTGAGTTGTTATTTATCGCCTTGCGAAGGCCTGGTAGGTTCCTAGGGATGAGACAAGACCCGAGGCTAATGCCTTGTCTTTTGAGGGGTGGCATCTAGCTGGAAAACAAAGAATACAAGAAGGTTGGAGCGAAAATATAAGTGATCGTTAGAAAAGGATTGAGTGTCGCCTTGCGAGAGCTTGGTAGGTTCTTGGGTACCAAGACAGGACCTGAGGTCGATGCCCTATTCTCCTTGGTGCACTACAGTCTCCACAAATCTTGGTTTTTCTATTTTCCTTGCATCTTGCATCCATTCTGCATGACCTGTCATGTGGTTTGATGCACCTGAGTCAATACACCATACATCGTTTCTTTCTTCTCACTTGTCACAGAATTGGTCATGTGCTGCACCATAAACAAATGCTCATTTCTGTCATCACCCTGTCTACTAGAAGATGCATAATTCCCTTGTTGCAATTTTCCATTCATGATGTCATTCTGCTTTTTATAGCAGTCCTTAGCCATATGACCCATTTTACCACAGTAGTAGCATTCAACATTGCTGTTTGCATTTTGGCCTCTTTGCCATCCACCACGACCTCTTTGGCTCCCCCTGTCTGTAGAGTTACCACGTCCTCCTCCATAGGACTGGTTTTCTTGAGTTTGCTGCATATTTTGATTTCTACTACGGCCTCCAAATCGGCCTCTTCTACCTCTGCCTCTACCTCTTCCAGCATTTGAGTAGAAGACAGCTTCTTTTGAAGTTCCTCTTGAAGAAGATGCACCACCATTTCTCTGCTTCTCAGAAATTAGAAGAGCAATCAACTCCTCAAAATCAAGAAATCTTTCACGGACGGAAATGGATGTTCGGAACTGTGCATAATCCTTTCCTAGACCATTCAAGGTCACAGAAACTAAATCATCATCTTCCACTGGCGACCCAATGGACGCAAGTGCATCTGCAATCTTCTTCACTTTCATATGATAGTCATTGATGCTCATATTTTCTCTTTGCACATTATGCAACTCTTGCTTGAGCTGCATTTTCCTGGCTTGCGTATTTGTGCTATATATTTTTGCCAAAGTATCCCATGCCTCCTTTGGCATACTTGCATCTTGAATATGCACAATCATAGAGTCTGAAATGCTGATAGACAGCTAGTACATAACTTTTCTAGCTCTCTCATGCCATGCTTTAAATGCATGCATTTGCTGTTGGGAACATCAGGAAGAATTGGTTCTTCTTCATTTCCTGCAACAAATTCCCAATATCCTTTTCCCATAAGGAAATTCCTCATTCTAAACTTCCATGCTTGGAAGTTGTTCTTGTCAAGCTTTTCAGTGACAATCTGTGAAAGAGAATCAGACGCCATTACAGAACACTGCAAAAAATTCTGTCACTGCAAAGAACACAGCTTCAACCTCACAAGGGTAGATCTGCAAAACTGACGAAAGTGGTATTTGACCACACAGTCACTTCCTAGTGATGATTTTGCATCAACAGGCAACAAGGATGATTCTGTAACTCCCAATGTCTCTGCGCACAGGCATACGATGCAATTTCTACAGTAACTTTTCACCGACTTGTAGAACAGTGGTCGCACAGCATAAAACTGGGCCTTTTCTTGAGTGCGTGCAGAAAACTTCCGCCTCCAAAACAGGCCCCGAAATGGCCTCAAATAAAAAAAACAGGGTCACCAGGGGTTAAAGCCTTCTCCCGCAGCATATACTGCCCTCTTGCTTCACCGTGAAGGGCGTCTCAACCTGAGACAATGCACTCTTGCACTTTCCGGCTGTGCTACCTGCAGAGACTTGATCCCAAAATAGAAGAATGAAAGCAACACTGGTCCTTTTACCAGAACACCGCGAGCTTGGCTTGCTTTCTTGAGCTCCTTACCATGAACAAGGCTCTGATACCATGTCAAGTTGGTAGGATACCTACTCCTAAAGAGATAGGTTACCATCGAGGCCATAACCGCGCAGCCACATGGCTTCACTTCTATGAGGAGGGTCTCATCACTGAGGAGCAATACAACCGGGCTATGAGGATTCGACAGCCAGAGGAGGTATGTTTTTCTTACTTTCCTATTAAAAGTATAGCTAATTATACCTTTTTCTTTGTAATTGTACGTAAGCAACCTTGATCTTTTGTGTGTGTAGGGGAACCGTGATGTGGAGCATAGCGAGGAGGGGGATAGCGACGCTAGTAGCCATGGTGGTGCTAGCGAAGATGTTTCTTCTTTAGATTCGTAGAGGAGCACCGTACCTCCTCTATGGCCTTGTTTCCTTGTATATCTATTATCCATCTTTGAGCCTACTGCTTGCGGCCATGCTTTAGGTCGCAAGCACTTAAACTCCCCATGTAAATGCGTTTTATATATAATGAATACATGGATTTTTGTTTTCAATTCTCGTGCCTTCAGATCCATTGTGTTTTTTCCAAATGCACAATTTGATGTATGGGAGGGGGAAAAAAACACCAGAGAGCATGTGGTTGCAACCACATGCTCTTTGGTTTTTTTTTTCAATTCTCTGCTTCGCGTCTATTTGTGCATCTAAATTATAGAAAACGCGTGTCTATACTCACGTCTAAAATGCAAAGTACACGTGCTATATAATTCAAATTAATAAACAGAAATTAAATATATTTTTTAAAAAAATGAGATTTTTGGTTTTGCGTTTGTGTCTACTGGTGCTTGTAAAAGCGCGTCTATGAACGTGTCTATATGCTCCTCTAATTTTCCATGTAGACGCGCTTGTAGATGCACAAAAGAAATTAAATAAATAACAATTTTGGTTTTCGTATGCGCTTGTATTCATGCATGTATATGCGCATCTATTGGTGCGCGTGAATTTCCTCATACATGCGACTATAGATGCGAAATGGTAGACGCACAAATAGACGGGCTTGTAGACATGCCCGTAATATTTTCTCTCAATTCAAAAAAGTGCATTTAAGAGGCCTTTTTATTGTAGTGAAGAAACCAATTTTTTTTTATTTTTCTCTATTTTTCTATTTATTTTAATAAAAAATAGGGATTTTTTGGTTTTTTTAAAATGATTGATCATTGTAACTGAAACTCAACATTTTTCCTTATTCTAGACCATGTTAGCTCATGTTTTCCACTCAAAATCAAAGAAACTATCAATTTCCATCAAAATTAGTGGTTTTTCAAGTTTTAAAAATTTATAATTGTTGTAAATCAATACGGGTTCTACATAACAGTGATTGCAGCCCTCAAACATAATGCAAGGAATATTCAAATAAAATTTCAGCTCATGTGCACACCATTTAGACCATGAATGATAAAAAACAAGCAAAATTCTTTCATAAAATAGAGCATACCGCCTTTTTGTGTGTTTCGGGTTTTTTGAATATTTAATTGAGACTGTGTATCGACCAACCAGCCATGGATTTCAGCTTAGATCTTTAATCTTCAGCCTCCTCAGCCTCTTGAAACAATCCAGTGCCTCCCAGACAAGCATTCATCTCTCGATTCTCTTCTTGATTCTTGCCACATGAAGTGCCTCTATGCAAGAGAGAGAAAGAGGAGAGAGAAAGATTGAATTCTGATCTCCACAACCAGGCAACCATTCCACGCGCATAGACAAGTGATGAGGAGCGAAGATAGAGTGCATCTCAGGCATCCAATCAGTTGGGGGGGTTGTTTGTAGGCCCCATAGCCCATCTCTCCATCCAATGAAAACATGGTGCCTTCTTTTGATTGCGCTCGGAAAAAATGGCCCCCCCCCCCACAATTTTCATTTTTTTTGGGCTCCCAAAGGGAGCCCCCAAAAGGCATGACCTTTGGGACTTTTAAAGTCCATTTCCACTTGACCTTAGATCTTGGCCTCCCAGGTGCACTCCCATTTCCTCGTTCGGTGCCCGATTCACGGTCCAAATAATCCTGGGTGTCTATCTTGAAGTCCTCCACTTCTGGGAATCTCCCAAGGTCTCGTGTGACATGCCGATAAATTATGAAAATTCACCAAATGTCATCTACTGGGTCTTTTAAGCACTTTCGGGCATTGCCGCTTAAAATTGTACTGATTGCAACCGCCGCCTTTGACCAAGTCTATTTTTTCCCTGAAATTCAGAAATTTTGGCCATTTTTAGGCATTTCTTGGCATTAAAAATCATCTCTCGGTTTGCTATCGCATATTATGGATTAAGTATGACGTTTTGCTAATCTTTGTGGCCCAATGCTTGTGCATAGTGCTTCGGGCAAGGAGTAGTTTACACCAACTTGAACAACTCTAATTCCATACCTTTGGTTGTATATGCATGCATCATTGATGATTACAAACACTTTATGTAAGAAGGAGATGTTATCTCGAAGATGGCATTTTCGAGCACAATGCATAGATCATACTTTCTTCAATTGGCTGATTACACTAGCATAGAGTTAGTGGGGCTGCTCAAATCAAGGACATCGTATGAGGTTGAAAAGAATTAAAGCAAGGATTGCAGCATGATGCCATATGGCTTGGGCTATATGTCAAGCCCCATGGCGATGGGGCCCTCTCACGTTTTCCTCTGACTCATGCTCCCATTCAAATTTTGAAAGCGTCGGCACTCAGATCCCGGCGGAGAAGGCGATCGACTAAAGCCACCGTCATCTTGGTGATGGACTGACCTGACAGCCAACATTTATTGGCATGTAACTCCTCACACACACACACACACACACACACTCTCTCTCTCTCTCTCTCGCGTGCCATCAGGCGCCTGTGACCTCTCTCTCATGCCATCAAGCTCTTCCCTCTTCCGCACTCTGTAGGTACCCCCTGTTGCGTAAGCTTGACAAAATGAGTCAAGATGGAACCATCGAAAGCCTCCCTCTCCTAGATGTTTTCATGAATGTTGCCCAGTTCTTCACCGAAAATAATGCATCCATTGTGCCCAGTTCTTCACAATACTGAAGAGTGTACTTACCTCCCCTATGATGTATATGGCGTCTCTCTTCAACTTCAGCAAATTCTCCTGGCTTCAGATTGAAAAGTCATTCAGACAGCTCTCCTGCGGTCTCGAAATCAGGAATCTATCCACCACCAAATAAGGTGGAACATAATTTGTGCACAGTTGGAAGAGGTGGTGCAGGCATTGAGCCCTTGGAGGACAAATCTTATTGGGGTCCCTCTAACAACAGGAAAGGGGATCCTTCCCTTGACTCAAGCATTTGGCTCAACCTGTTCTCATTTCTCCCTAAGGTAGAATGGACATCAAGCCTCCTCTTTCACTTTACATGGACCCTCCAACTTGTGGCATGTTGTAGAGCATTGCCCTCAACCTCGAAGTCTCTTCCTTGCCTTGGAACTTTCTTCCTTGAAAGAAAAGTATATATGTTTGGATAGTCATTGGTCCATGGGTGGAATATCACTAAGTATGGCTCTTATAGAATCTTATCTATGAAATTGTATACTTCTTGTGGAAATATATTCAATATTTTTATTATGTCTACACCTTGTCAGCCATCTACTTTGAGTACTGAGGTGAGCTATCATCATTGTTAATCTTGGATTTGTTATGATTTGATAGAAAGTTATTGTAACTCAACCTGCATAATGCATGGTTAAGTGCAACTTTGCAAATGTTTTATTAATAATGTTGCTCTTTGCAAATTCAGCTTTTTACTTCAAAAATTTCTTCTGTAAAAGCTAAATATTTGCATCCCACAACTGTAAAATTGACTCAAATTTTGTGAAGTAAAATATCACTATCTTTTTGTTTTTTGATACAATCATGCATGAAAGTGCAATCGCTACCACAAGGGCCCATCCATGCTTTATCCTTACAATGGGAGAAGTTAGTGGATACCTCTTCCAAGTACGACATCATGAATATAGCTTATATTCCCAAGGACCGCACTGCCGATTTTATCAAGGGTGAAAATGAAAGGCCTGATGCACCCACAAACTTTCGGGTCCAATGGACCAAAAAACATAGTGAAGGGTCACTAAAAAAACCAAAGCATGATAGTTTTAAGGAGCTAAAAGCGTTAGAAATTTCACTCTTATAAGACATCATGTTACAAAAGTATTGAATTTTTGTTTTCATAGAAGTATTGGATCTTTGTTTTCACAAAACAAAAACTTGGATGTGTTACAGGTATTGGTGCGCATATGGACAGAAGGACTCAAGGGATAAGGCTTTGGAGCCACGACTAGTAAACAAAAGGCGTGCTGTCTTAGGCAAAAGAGCATGCAGATGTAAATGCCACTTTGTGGTATCCCAACTATACATATGGCCATGGATCGCTCGCATGAATTATGTGCAATATCAACATATAGATCATGTTGGAGACATTTGCCATGGCTCCTTGTGTATATTAGATCCATCACATCAAATTACATTTGCACCATGGTTGTCTTATGGGATGAAGGATTGGATTTGTGAAATGTTGCTTAAGGGATTCACTCCCCAGTAGGTACTAATGCAACACATTCAATTGATTTGACAAAGTACTATTCTAGGCACATTTCAAGCCATAAGATACACTTTCCTAACACTTTGTGATATACTAAATGTTGCTAAAAAATTAGAAGTGTTATCTCTAAAGAATGCTTCAAATGATGCAAAAAGTGTCCATAACTGGGCTTTAGCTAATCCTGATAGTACCTTCTTTTATCAATCTTATGGTGATGGGGATAATCCTTTGATATTGGATATCCAAACAACACGGCAACTTCAAATGCTCAGTAAGTATGGTCATAATAGCTTGCTAGCAATGGATGAGACATTCGGCACTAATTAATATAAGGTACTATATTTCTTATTCTTTCTTAGCTTTAATTTTGTAATTATATTATCCTAAAGTTCTTTGATTTTTTAGCTTCTCTTTGTAGTTCCATTTGTATACAATTCTTGTATTTGATCACTTTCACAATGGAGTGCATGTGGCATGGACCATTACATCCTCTTCTTGTACCACGTCAGTTACATCATGGCTAGCTGCATTAAGAAATCAAGTCTTGGACTATAACAAGTCATGGGAACCAAATGCTTTTATGGTGGATGATTCTCAAGCAGAAATCAATGCTATTCAGTAAGGTCTCTTTCTACAATTACATTTGCTATCTTTTCTCCTCATGGTTAACCACAAAGTGATTTTATACATTTCTATTTTCACAGGGAGGTTTTTGGTGTTCCTATATATCTATGTATATAGCATGAGAGAAGGAGTTGGCTAAAAAAATCTTGTGTGTAAGGTGGAAGATTTTCAAGTTCGTGCTGATACGTTTAGAGCACTTGGCAACATTATGAACATGCAAGGTACACCTAATTCACATGAGAATGCCACGATAGATGAGGCTCATACTCTACTATTAGAAATTTTTGAAAAATACAAAGAGGAAGCATCATTCATCAAGTACTTCAAGGATACATGGTCATCTTGTATAGGTAACCCTATATACAATAGTATGCTTGTAGTACTATAAGTATATCAAACTAATAAAGTTATATATAATTATCTATTTATGTGATTTAAAATTTATGATTTCACCTTAAATATGTAGGAATGTGGATACGTGCTATAAGAAATCTTCCTCATGCAAATCAAGAGACAAATGGTAGCATTCAGTCTTACCACTAGGTTTTGAAGAGTCACTTTCTTAGTGAGCGATGCAACTTGCATGGCCGACGCATCGACTGGTTGATTGAGAAGTTGATTTGCTCTTGTCATGCATACTATTGGTACCAAGATAAGCTAAAAGATGTAGGTTTCAAGAAGAACTTTAATGTTCTAAAGGTCGTAGAAAACACCATTCAAAGAGCTAAAGAAATATTAGATTCTCATGTGAAGTTTATTGCTAGTGATAGAAGTCAAGCTTCAGTACAGAGTTGCACAAGAGATGGGCATTGGTACCATGTTTGAAATGCTGATTGTAGTTGGGCATGTTGTACTTGTGATTGGTCACAAACATGGAATATATGTAAACATCAAACCAAGGTCCTTATGTTAAATGGAATAGAAGTGGAGACCATTGTAGGAAATTCCATGGAGTTATATGGTACAAAGTTTCATGTGCACCAAAGTATGTGTTCAATATATCACCACTATGGCTCAATCAAGAATTCTCTAGTCATTGTTTACTATCTACATTCTGTTTTTTCTTATTTTGGGTACATGACAAGTTTTACCCTCAAACGAGATTGGGTCACATGTCCACTCACTTGACATGCACACTACAGAGGATATAGCTGTGATTGATATTGACCAAGCAACTAGCACAAATGAAGAACATGCTCCCTCCATGCAAGATTTGGATACATTATACATGCAAATTCGTGCTAATATAGGTATGTGTGACTCATACTTTTGATTATAATTTTTTATTTAATTGAATTCTCACATGTTCTTTAAACAAAGGGGATGAGAGAAGAGTTCAAACCTATGCCCATAGACTTTTAATGCGACTACAAAAGGAGCTTCAACAATACAAAGCATCCCTTCCAAATAATATACATGCACATCCTTGCACTACATTCATGTCCATCGAGGATGGGTTTGGGAATACATTGAGAAGAGAAAGACCTTTCATTGAGAGTGGTCATACTTCAAGGAGAAGGTGTAGGTCAATAAGTGATGATCCCAAACCTTTCCCCTCTATTGCATGGACAAAAAGAGTGAACATGCAAGGCAAGTTGGATGTAGTAGCAACCGCAAGTGGAGGGAGGCCATCACATTGTGATGATAGCATTTCAAGAAGTGATGAAGAAGTGTAGTAGTACACTTCTGTATGTAAGTGCAATTCCTTTCTAACACACTTGTATTGATGTGTTACTTCACCATAGTGACTGTGCTTTTTGTGTTTTTTGCAGTAATGCCCTTGATGATGCCATTTTTCCACCAAAGTTCCTTATAGTTATTCTCATTCACCTTGGCAGTTATCCCCTCTTTTTTAATCTCTCGATATGGCCTTGCTACTTGATTCCTTGTAAAGACAATTTCTTTGAAGCTTTATCATCAAGATAGTCATTGGTCCATAGCCAACACATCATTGAGCGTGGATCTAATGTAATCTTGTCTATGAAATTGTAAAATTTTGGTGGAAATATATTGGATACTTTTATTATGACTACACACAATGAACGATCTACTATTAAAAATTTGAATGAGGTGAGGTGCATGTGAATATTTATTTTCAATTCATTATTAGGTGGTGTGTATGTGCTTACGACTAAAGTAATTAAGAGTGCGAATGGGGTTTCTACTACAAGTGGGATGAGGTTTGCACCTAAGGCAAGACAATAGTGTGAGTTGGATAACCTAAGAGCATGTGGCTTTGTGAGTTCCTATTCTAAGTGCCAATGGGAGTGACTTAAGAAAATGTGACTTATAGTGTGAAGATGCGATTATGACTTAAGCATGGGGATAAAGTTTAGGTGTGCTAATATAGGTTGCTTCTGTCATTAAATGGATAGTCACATGGTGTTGGGCGTGAATCGGGACTCTCTCTCTATCTCTATGTTGGTGGTTAGACAGGGGGATACTCTTCTCTCTCTCTCTCTCTCTCTCTCTCTCTCTCTCTCTCTCTCTCTCTCTCTCTCTCTCTCTCTCTCTCTCTCTCTCTCTCTCTCTCTCTCTCTCTCGCTTAGTAAGTATGGACATAATAGCTTATTACCAATGGATGTGACCTTTGGTACTAATAAATATAAGTACTATATTCCTTATTCTTCCTTGGCTTAAACTTTGTAATTATGTTATCCATGAGTGTTCAGATTTTGATGTTTCTCTATACAGTTCCATTGTATACAATACTTGTGTTTGATCACTTTCGCAATGGAGTACCCATGGCATGGACAATACCGTCCTCTTCTTGTACCACAATAGTACGTGTTCAATATGGCGGTGCCATACCTTATTTAGAAATTGTCTAGTTCTTTTCTAATATATATGTTCTAAGTTCTTAATTTTGATGAATGCAAGACAAGTTCCACCCTTGAAGGGGATTGGGTCGCATGTTGACTCATTAAATGTACACATTGTAGAGAATAATGGTGTGATTGATTCTGATGAAGCAACTACCACAAATGAAGCACATGCACCCTCCATGCAAGATTTGGATACATTACACATGCAGATTCGTGTTGAAAAAGGTATATGTAAAACTCACACTTATGAATATATTTATTTGTTCAATTAAATGCTAACATGGTCTTTAATTGAAGGTGATGATAGAAGAGTCCAAACATATACCCGTAGACTTTTAATGCGACTACAAAAGGAGATTCAACAATACAAAGCATCCCTTCCAAATATACGTGCACATCATTGCACTACATTCAAGTCCATTGATGATGGCTTTGGGAATACATTGAGAAGAGCAAGTCCTTTCATTGAGAGTGGTCATGCTTCAAGGAGAAGGTGTAGGTCAATTAATTATGATCCCAAACCTTTCCCCTCTGTTGCATGGAAAAAAAGAGTGAACATGCAAGGCAAGTTAGATGTAGCAACATAATCAACAACTACAAGTGGAGAGAGGTCATCATGCTGTGATGATAGCATTTCAGGAAGTGATGAAGAGAAGTTTGATTAAATGCTCTCCACATAAGAATTTTGTGCATCCATCAAGATGGACTATGAAAGCCTTCAAAGGGGATCCATATAAGCAAACAAGAGATTGACCTTCAAAACAATCACCATAACAATTTGATTTCCTTATACTTCCAATGCAAACAAGAGATTAGCCTTCAGAACAATTGCCACCACAACTAGATTTCCTTATACTTCTAATTCAAACATTGTATAATAAAACTAAGTGCTTTGCTCTGGATTCAAAACTTGGTCTTGTCCTCCCTCTATTCACTTATTCTAATAAGTGAGTGAGATAAATTAAAAGAGAGATTGTTGTTTTAGATCTTATCTTGTGAAAGAAATTTAGCTTGTGTTCCTCCCATACAATGCTTATTTAATCATCCTCACATTAATTTGATCAATCAATTCAAAGAATAGGTCTTGCGAAAAAAGGACAAACCTATAAGAAATTATAAAGCAATCAATTTATTGGAAGCTTACTTTTTGAAAAATAAATGACTGGGGCTACAAAGAGCCTTAGAACTTTTTTAAAAGGACATTGACATTATTGCATGAATAATGAGGAGGCATTGACCATTACTTGGAGACAAAGCCAATATCTCTTTTGTTGATAGACCAATACTCATGCCACTTCCAAGCTAATGCTATGGCTTTAAACCCAAGATTTTTAAATATTCACACAACACATGTGCTTTCTTGAACCCTTTTCAAGGCCCTCACCACAAGTAATGTTAGGTGTCTTCTGAAATAACATTGGGAGAGTGCCAAGTATACAAGGTTTGCAACTAGTTATAAATTCTATTGACTGATTGAATAGGTGATAAAGTGTGGAGTGTATGTCATTTTCAAATGACAAAAAATCCTTAGTTTCATTTGTAATAACTTTTAGTGAGAGAATTTGTATAAAGTCTAAGTACCTATTAATACACTTGATCACCTACTTCATGGGCACACCATAACAATTGCACTTGTGTAGTAAAGGCCATTAGGTTCATTTGTGATAAAGATACAATGCCAATGAGTTAAATGAAGTGAGTGAGTTGGCTACATTTGTGCTCACTTACAACCAAAATTTTGTTTGAGCCAAGTATCTAAAGTGAGATTGAAAGTTTATACCTTTGCTTCCATGCATTTGAAAGTTGAAAAATGTCATTTAAATAGCTATGGACTTTCATACGTTGCTAGAGGAATTCCCACTTACTTAAACATAACCAATTGTTAGCAACTTATTGACCAACTATATTCACCACATTGGAATTTGGGATATCATAAAATGAAACATGAATGTGAACATTAGTGGGAGAGTTAGAGAAGAGATAGGGTTCGTGCGTCTCCTTTGTAAAGACGAAGGGATAAAGAACTTTGTAACTCTTTCTCACTATTATCAGCATAACTCAACGTTCCTACCCCAAAAAGAAAAGATAAAGAACTTTGGACCAACTTTAGATCCAAGCAATAACAACACTCAACTAGAGGAGACCGAAAAGGTATGCTTGAGAGTGTGGTGTGTTATGCTACCTAAAAATGAAAAAACCTTTTAGGCTTCCTAAATTTGTTGAAAACCTTGGTGAAATAAAGGTGTGGAGGATATCAAACTAGTCCTCATTGAATTTACTTTGAGGATATCAAACTAATCCTCATTGAATTTACTTGGGAAGATTGCTCTTCAAAAGGTGAAAGGCCACAATGTGACTTTATAGGGTTATGTTTTTCCTTAATATTTGGAAAGCTTGCATAAGTTTAAAAAAGCCATTTGTTGCAACTGCCAGCTAGTGGGCGTGTGGACTGTTAGCATAAGGAGCACATTTGAGTGCTCATCATAATCATTATCATCAACATTAGCTGCTGGTCTAGGATCTGAAAATAGCGTGACTGTGCTTGTTTGTGTTGATGCCTTCATGGTCTGTAAATCATTATCTCCATCATCCATAGATTGACACACAACTTGTCTATGCTCTTTGGAAGGTCATTGAAGTTCTGGATATGTTAGTACTTGATCATGGACTCACTAATGAGCTTGAAGGACTATTCATAGATTTGGAATAAATAATGGACTGTTGTATACAAGTAACATACAGCAGGTATGCATCTCTGACATGAGACAAGAGCATTCAAACATGCTCAGAAGCATCATTGAATCACAGGTATATGCCAGGAAGACATATAGACTTGATGTCATACATTGAAGCTGGAATTATTTGAGATCTGTGCGTTTATGACAAGCTGAAAACTGTCATAAACTGTCATCAATATATACTTATTGGCCTTGAAGAAGTACATGCCTTTTGTTACCTACAGGGAGTTGTATGGTACTGGATATGATTGTTGAATGTTATAAGCATTGATATGAGCATTGAAAGCTCTTAAAAACTGAAGTCTGAATCTGGAAACAAATGTATTCACAGGGTATTGGCTGGTCATAAACAGTGAATGCATTATATGACATTGCCTCTTACAGATAGAGTGTTTGCGGATGCTTGTTTGGCCATGTATTGACCTGTACACACAGTGGCATATGTATGAAGTGGTTTGAGGATCTCTTGGGCTGAAATACATCTTGGTTTGACAGTTTATTGGTTGTATACAATCTGTGAGTAGATTTATGTCACTTGTACTTGCTGGATATGCACTGTTTTGTACCCGTATGCTTATGACTGGACTGCCACATTTACCAGCAGATATTCTGGAGGGTTTGGAACATGTATGACATGTATACACATTGATTTTGGCCTTGAAATTGTTGCTGGTTACTCACAGTTTACAGCTTTTAGACTATATGTATTTACCCTGGCAGTGAGGTTGCAGGAGTTTAAGCTGAAGAAACTCCATAGCATATGCATTGACTGTTATA
The DNA here is from genome assembly GCF_053477565.2 of Lygodium microphyllum. NCBI lineage: Eukaryota > Viridiplantae > Streptophyta > Polypodiopsida > Schizaeales > Lygodiaceae > Lygodium > Lygodium microphyllum. The sequence continues at coordinate 151,274,058 of NC_141146.1, read as the reverse complement.
CTTATGAGTTAGACCACTGGGTTTTGGACTATTTTGAGCTATCATTGGGCTGAAATACCCTGGTTTTTTACTGCAATTAATTGCAAAAAACTATCATAAACGGTTGAGGATTGAACTTGGTCAGTCATACTTGTTGGTTTGCAGGAAGTTAGGCAGTGACTAAATAGTGTCTGGTACAACATGGCTAATGCAGAGAGGACTGACAACATAACCTAGATAGTGGGGGAAAAGCTTAACAGTAACAATTATGCCATATGAAAGTTCTGCATGGAGAAATTCTTAATAGGGAAAGGCTATTGGGAGTTGGTGAGTTGAGCGGAAGCTGAACCTGAGCTCCCAGATCGACCTATGGCTGATCAGAGACGATTACACCGAGCTTGGATAGAAAGAGCTCGTAGAGTCTTGCACTAGCTCTCTTTATGTATCTCAGATGCCATGGTAATGCAGATAATGAACTGTAGCTCCCCTAAGGATGCATGGGACATTGTGGTCAAGTATTATGGCACAACCACAAGTGCCAGGAAGATACAGTTGAAGCACAAGTTCAACAACATGAAGAGGAAGAGTAGATCTATATAGGATTATGTCACGGAGGTTAAGACCATTGCAGATTAGTTGGCATCTGTTGGTTCACAGGTTGAAGATGAAGACATGGTTGCTGTGACTTTGAATGGCTTGGGGCCTGAGTATAAGTCTTTTGACACCTCTGTGTCTGTGCGGGCTGAAATGCCTGATTTCAATGAGTTGGTTGCATTGCTTATCCATGAAGAGGTTAAGCTTGGCTTGGCTATAGGATCTAGCAGTTCTAAAAACAAGGATGCAGTTTTCTATTCCAATCAACGCGTGTCATGGAAACCGTGGTAGAGGCTATGGATTTGGCAGGGGAGGCCAGCAAAATGCATCCTATGGCAATAACAACTAGCAGGTATCGAATGCAAGAGATGGTGGAAACTTTAGAGGCAGGGGGAGATCTAGCCCTAGAGGTAGAGGCTCCTGGCAACAGCAGCGTCCATCTGACAATCCGAACAAGGATAAGGACTGTCATTGCCTGAAGGAAAAAAGACCATTAGCTGCAAATGGGTCTACAAAATCAAATGCAAGTCGGATGGCATTGTGGAAAGATACAAAGCCAAGCTGGTTGCTAAGGGGTATGCCCAACAGTATGGACTTGAATATGAGGAAACATTCAGCCCTGTTGCCAAGATGGCAACCATACGCACTGTGATTACCTTGGCTGCTGCTAGAGGCTAAAAATTACAGCAGATGGACGTTAAGAATGCATTTCTTAATGGCGACTTAGCAGAGGATGTCTATATGGTTTATCCAGAAGGGTATGTTCACCCTGATTTTCAGCATTATGCATGCAAGCTGAAAAAGGCACTGTATGGGCTGAAGTAGGCTCCAAGAGCTTGGCATGCTAGGATCAGTAACTACTTGTAGAGGTTGGGATTTACTGTTGGTAGGGCTGATCACAGCCTATTTACAAAGAAGACTGAGAGTGGCTTGGTAGTGCTGGTCATATATGTTGATGATTTGATAATCACTGGTAATGATGACTTGGGCATACAACATGTAATGAAGATGTGGAAATCTGAATTTGACACGAAAGATCTTGGTGAGTTGAAATACTTTTTGGGTATTGAGGTAATCAAGGCTGAAAATGGTTCATGGCTGATGTAGAAACATTATGCCATGGAAATGCTGAAGAAGTATGGCATGGCTGAATGCAAACCATTGGATACACCCCTTGATCAGAATGTCAAGTTGGACATTAGCACTGGAGCTGAAATTCATGATGTGATTATGTATAGACAGATGGTTGGAAGTCTAGTCTACTTGACCATCACTAGGCCATGCAGTTGGGCTCATAAGTCAGTTTACGCAAAAGCCCAAGAAGCCACATTTGGATGCTGTTAGGCGGATTATGAGATATGTTAAGTCCACTGTAGATTATGGGTTGTTCTATATGAGAGATAAGCCCTTGAAACTAGTTGGATACATAGATGCGGATTGGGCAGGATGCTCATATGATCATAGATCTACGAGTGGTTATGCTTTTGGCTTTGGAAGTGGCATGATTAGCTGGAGCAGCAAGAAGCAACCAACGGTTGCATTGTCTAGCACTGAGGCAGAGTACAGGGGTGCTGCATTGGCAGCATGTGAGATTTCATGGCTGCTCAAGCTTATGGCTGATTTGGATATTCATGTGGATGCTCCAGTGACCTTATTATGTGACAATCTCAGTAGTGTACTCCTGGCAACGAATCCAGTATACCATGCCAGGACAAAACACAGAGGTACACTACCATTTTATCAGAGAGATGATTCTTGCAGGGAGAGTAGGAGAGTAGATCTTATGCATGTGAAGACTGATGAATAGGTTGCAGATATCTTTACCAAGTCTTTGGGTAAAGATAAGTTTAGTAGTTTTAGACAACTCCTTGGAGTTCATAAGATGATTTGAGCATGAGGGGGAGTGTTAGAATATCAAGCTCATACTATTCCCCTGTTAGTATGTATGACCGACATTAGCCGTGTCTAGCTGTATCAGCAAGTGTGGGACATTAAATAAGTCGGTGGTCTTAGACCCAGTGTGAATGGTCCTACGGACCTTAGTACTATTGTATACACTTACTCTATGTGTGTGGTTAAGAGAGAATGAATGAAGAAGAAGAGAGCATGCTTGCTCCTCACTCTGTCTCTGCCTCTCTCAATCTCAACATGGACCATGACTCATTAATACCCTATCAGTAGGTAGAGGCTCAATGGGCCTTGGGCCTACGTAAATTGTGTTAGTGCGCAAAGCCATGTGGGGTCCACTAAGACCATCTCGGCGAGTGCCGAGGAGCCAGACCCTTTCGATGAGTAGTCATGACAAGGAGCGCTGATCAAAGTAGCACACCTCAGGGCTGTAGGGCCCCATTGCCACCATGTAGGGATGGGGCTTGTTATTTATCCTGAGCCGTGCCTTATCGTCCAAAGCAACCATGGTCAACCGTTAATCTATCGTGTGTGTAAGAAACTATCTAGATTCATATTATGTGTACCCTTGGATTTGATAACATCCCTATATAGAAATGGAAGTCTGTATTTCCTGAAAAAAAGGTTTTGAGCTATACGCTCAAGAAATCCAGCTAATGTATAACTCATAAGCTCAGAAATCATACAACCAAGAATGGCATGTGGCCAATGATCACATCCATGATACACAGAGATACACATGATCCAAAACGTCCAAAAACCGATACATAACTTCTACACTACATTAGAGAGGATAGTAGTAGTTACTACTGCATCGAGTAAATGACATCTAGGTATTCCTTAGAGAGGATAGTAGTAGTTACTACTACATCAAGGGTCTTAGGAAATCATAGGTCTTAAAAGTTTGAAGCCAATTACCTAGGGAAAGGCCCCAAAATGCTTCACCACATGTATTTTAGGCACATTCTATCTGCTATAAGAAATAGGGCTAAGTCATTGGAATTCACAAGGCAAAGTGATGCATTCATAGTAGACATGATAGCACCTAGCATGCCTAAAATAAGTGTGAAAGCACTTAAGGATTATGCTTCGTAATAACTACACTAAAAGTAGCATAGCAAGAATCTATTAAAAACTTATATATATATAAGTGGTGGTTTTTGGGATATAGTGCAACAAATCTACACATGGTGATTTCAACATTAGGTAACTACCATACCTATTGCATAGTCAATGAGAATTTGTTGCCATTGTGTGGATCTAGTTTTATAACCTATTCAAGCCTCTCAAAAAGTAATTGCTTCAAGCATGAAGTACTAGACCTATGGGCTAAACTACGATATCTCTTCCTTCATCTATATGATGTGCATAGATGTCAAGCAACAAATGCATGGGTAAGTAATGTCACCACTAGTCATAGTCTTTAAGACTGCGTGGATCATCTTGCTATAAGGTAGCTATAATCCTATAGTATAGTCAATGAGTATACTATTGCAACTGTATAGGCTATGATGCCACAATAATATAAATAATGCCTCATGGTGGCTATAGGCTACATCTATAGACACCCTCAAGAATAGGGCCATTTTTGTTGAAGAGAATTGCATCATCAAGGACCATCACATGCATCGTGTCTCTTTGCAAGTAGATGTCTATACACAAGTACAATGTACATACAACCAATATTGATGCCGATAGAGAAGTACAATGCAAATAATGTGGATGTTTTGATCATATGACCAATAATGATGCTGATAGAGAAGTATGATGTAAGTAATGTGGATGTTTTGATCATATGGCCAATGAGTTAGCTCACATCACATAGAGATATCTAGATCAAAGTGAACAAGATAGAGATACTTGAATCATGGATACTAGAAGTAATTGCATCAATTCTCTATCTCTTAATGTGTATAGGAAAATCAAACTTCTTGGAAGTAGGGGGCATTATTTTATTCCGGGGAAGCTAATTGGTCTCATAGTACAACATGGTGTATGTGAATCATCCAATGAACTTGCCATTGAGATGGGCATATGGAGGATAGAAAAGGCATATAGTAATATACACACCATAGATAACTCGTATTTTGAATGAGCTATTCATGGACTCAAGAGTCATCACTATGACGACATATGTAGGCTATGTCAAAGAGGAGTAATTGATGTGAAGTAAATAAAAAATGCATAGTACTAATATATTGCATATCTAGAAATGTATATGAGAGCCTCAAAACAGTGCGTATTATGAGAGTTGACCGGGGGAGTACTCAAACAAATTGATGACAAGTCACCACCCTACCCAAATGCTATAAGTTATGATCAAAGTATGTTTGCTTGTGAAGCTATTATATGTATGGTTGAGTGAGTTATATCTTGAGGCACCCTATGTATCTTATATGAATGGAGATAAGCAAGCTTCTTCAACCTATGTATCTTAGAGAAACCATATATGCGATCATGTGAAGATTTTGCACAATGTGAGGGGTAGCAATGTGCTTGATCAATGGCAATATAAGTAGTAATGTGCTTGATTAATGATTTGGCCAATGACATATGTTTGTGAATATTGAATGATCACACAACATGAAAGAAGGATTAAGTTGCAAGTAAATGTGCTTGATCAATGATTTGGCCAATGACATATGTTTGTGAATATTGAATGATAGGACAACATGAAAGAGGGGTTCGATTGCAAGTAAATATGTTTGATCAATGATTTGGGCAATGATGTATGTTTGCAAATATTGAATGAGACAATGTGGACATTCGAGGTTGTGAAATTCTTATCCAATTGGCATCATGATTTGTAGTGATCCTACCCATGTGAATGGATCAACTTGTGCTTTTGTAGGAAGTTAAGTTTGCTTTGAAGGATCACACTTTGGAAGAATTTCATAGTTTGGTATCAGCTATTATGGATTAAGCATGACGTTTTGCTGATCTCTGTGGCCCCAATGCTTGTGCATAGTGCTTCTGGCACGGAGTAGTTTACACCAACCTGAACGGCTCTGATTCCATACCTTTGGTTGCATATACATGCATCATGGACGATTACAAACACTCTATGTAAGAAGAAGATGTTATCTCAAAGATGGCATTTTCGAGCGCAATGCATACATCATACTTTCTTCAATTGGCCGATTACACTAGCATAGAGTTAGTGGGGCTGCTCAAATCAAAGACATCGTATTTTGAGCAGAATATCGTATGAGGTTGAAAAGAATTAAAGCAAGGATTGCAGCATGATGCCTTATCGTCCAAAGCAACCATGATCAACCGTTAATCTATCGTGTGTGTAAGAAATTATCTAGATTCATATTATGTGTACCCTTGGATTTGATAACATCCCTATATAGAAATGGAAGTCTGTATTTCCTGAAAAAAAGGTTTTGAGCTATACGCTCAAGAAATCCAGCTAATGTATAACTCATAAGCTCAGAAATCGTACAACCAAGAACGGCATGTGGCCAATGATCACATCCATGATACACAGAGATACACGTGATCCAAAACGTCCAACAACCGGTACATAACTTCTACACTACATTAGAGAGGATAGTAGTAGTTACTACTACTTCGAGTAAATGACATCCAGGTATTCCTTAGTGAGCCTAAAGGTTATATAATTAACTTAATAGGGGTATGTTAGAAGAGCCAGCTTTTAAGCCGCTCCAGGGAAACCAATGCCGGCGGGCGGAGATCAGGGCATGCTGGCTCCATGGCCACCTGCGGCACCGACGCGAGCTCCAGCTCCAGGCCTAGCTCCACCACGGCCTGCTGCTGATCCTCCGTGACCACCTGCGGCCATACCACCAGGTCCAGATCTGGCTCCAGCTGCACCGCTTGCAGCTCCTCCGTGACCAGTAGCTCCAGTTGCCATGCCACCTCTAGCCGCTCCCATGCCGCCTGATCTGGCTCCTGCACCACTTGCGTGACCACCTGACATCATGCCGCCAGCAGCTCCAGCTCCAGCTCCTCCACGACGACCTCCTACGGCTGTCGTACCGGTGGCTCCTGCTCCGGATCTAGCTCCATGGCCACTTGTTGCTCCTCCCATACGGCCACCCGCACCGGCCATGCCGCCGCGTCCAGCTCCAGCACCTGCAGCTGTCATGCCAGAGCCTCCAGCCCCGGACCTACCTCCATGGCCACCTGCTGCTGCTGCTGCTCCGCCATGGCCACCCGCGGCCATGCCACCGTGTCCAGCTCCTCCGGATATACCTGCTCCACCACCCATTGCCGATCCTCCACGACCGCCTCCTCTTGCCATGGCACCTCCGACTGCGGACCTAGCTCCATGGCCACTTGCTGCTGCTGCTCCTCCATGGCCGCCAGCTGCGCTCATGCTGCCTGATCCAGCATGGCCACCCGCTGCTCCTGCTCCTCCGTGGCCACCTGTGGCCATGCCGCCTCCGGCAGCTCCGGGCCTAGCTCCGTGGCCACCCGCAGCCATTCCGCCTCCAGCAGCTCCGGACCTAGCTCCGCGGCCACCCGCAGCCGCTCCGGCTCCATGGCTACCTGCAGCCATGCCGCCTCCGGCAGCCCCGGACCTACCTCCATTGGCTCCGGCTCCATGGCCACCCGCTCCGGCCATGCCACCTCCATGACCTCCGGTCCTAGCGCCACCAGCGGCTGCCGCTCCACCATGGCCAGCTCCTCCAGACCGAGCACCTGCAGTCACTCCTCCGTGCCCCCCTGTAGCCACGCCACGTCCTCCAGCTCCAGCTCCTCCAGCAGCGCCGGCTCCTCCATGGGCTGCACCTCCAATACCAGAGGGCCTAGCCCCAGCTGCTCCTCCGGTCATGCCATGACCAGCTGCTCCAGCTCCAGACCGGGCCGCTCCACCAGCAGCTCCTCCTACATGTCGACCCCCGGCTGCACTCATGCCACCATGAGCTCCGGCGCCACCAGCAGCTCCACGGCCACCGGCTCTTGCTGACCCAGACCTTGAACCTGCACCTGCACCATGAGCACTGGCTCCGCCATGGGCTCCTCCTGCAAGGCCAGACGGCCTAGCGCCAGCAGCTCCTCCGGTCATGCCACCCCCATGAGCTCCAGCAGCTCCAGGCCTGGCTCCACCAGCAGCAGCTCCTCCATGGCCACCAGCTCCTGCACCCATGCTGCCATGAGCTCCAGCGCCAGTAGATCGAGCTGCGCCTCCATGACCAGCACCAGGTGATCCAGATGCACCTCCGCGGCCAGCAGCTCCAGCTGCAGGTCCGACTTTAGCTGCATCAACAGAAGGTAAGGGAGCAATAATTATTACAATGGCACGTGTGCGCGTGCATGGAACGGAGATTATACCAAAGCTAGAGTTACACGTTTACCATATTGCACGGCCTCGTCCTCGTCACTAATGCATGCATCGGATTGGCTGTTGCAATTAGAGGCGGCCTGCATGAAACACGATCAGAGGAAGAGCGTGTCAATCAGTGAGAGCTCAGATGATGCAATCTCAGGCACGCGGAGAGCATACCATCGCACGATGAGCCTGAACACTAACGAATAAGGCCAGCGAGAGAGAGAGAGAGATCAGAGCGCTCGCATGGATACATACCGAGAATACGGCTTGGGATGCTTGGAAGCAGCAGCAGCTCACTATGATGATGCACAGGATGAGCATCAGCCAGGACGGCATCCTCCTCGCGCTCGTCGCCATATCGTCGATGGCAATGACTATCTTCAGTGCTGGGTGTATGTCCCAACTCGACTAGATTGACGCTGGCGATGGGTATCGACTAAGCATGGGTCCCTTATATAATGGCAGCGACAATTGGCTTTAAAACAGATGACGACAATTATAATCCCCGCCGCATGCATAAATCTCATGCCATGCAAAAAAAGCAACGTTGAATATTCTTGCAAGGTATGCTTTTGAGAGGGCGAGATAATTCGGCCAAAACGCGCCTGATTCGAGAAAGCTGGCAACGCTTTCTTTGAGGGGTGCCTTCTTCTTCTTCTGTTTCCTTTTCTTATTTCCTTCGCTTTTACGAGGGCAAATAATATATTGCTCGATTTCTTAAAGGCCCGATGCACTCAAAGAAACTGGGAACTTAAAAAAAAACAAAAAAGAACGCTAGATCCATTGCCTACGATCGTCAAACCCATTTACCTATGATCGAGATGCAACATCCGTTTATGTGCTTATGTCTGGTTTATAATGCCATGATTCCATTGAAATTAGAGTTTGGAGGAAATCCTCTTTAAGCAATTTGAAGTGTCGACTGGTTTTCTTGAAAACTTTGTTCTCAAGCCATTGGAGCTGAATGGCACGGGAAAAGGTTAGCAAACCAATCACATGCTTAGTGCTAGCAATTAGTCACTAGACTTGAAGATAGAGTAGTTGCAATATGGAGTACCAAGACAGGTGTGGCAAACCATGGAGATTACATTGAGAATCCAACATAGTAAGCAATATTATGAAACATAGCAGGAGCGAGTTTGCAAATGGAAACAAAAGAGGAAGGTGAACCAAGTCCCTCATGTTTGAAGCAATGTAGTACAAGATTTTGTTAACAGCTCATGATCTGGAAGAGAAGCAACAATAGGATCTACACAAAAAGTGCCATTAGTAGCTTTAAAAAAAGAACACCCAAGTAGATGCACATAGCTTAAGTGAAAAGGCACAAAAAAGTGGAAAAGCTCCAATAGTATATCTCATGATAGACAGAGAAAGAAACCTATGCAGTAGAATTGGGCTAAAGAAAATTGGTACACTTATCAATTGGGTGGTCATGGAGAACGGTGAGAAATCACCCAAGGACATGATTTTTTGTATGGTGATACCTTGATACTTGCCATGGATGTATGCAATGGTGAAGTTCAAGAAAATGCAAATGTCTCAGTGGATGTTTTGGATGTAGAATATGTAAACGTGAATATTCATGATGGAATTGTGGAAGAATGTGATATTGTGCAACCCATGCTTGTTACGGCCAGAAATGAATCTTTGGAAAATATGCAAGTCAACACAATGAAGGGTAATGGATATGACACTAAGAAAGTGAAATAAATGGATAATACTTGTAGCTTGGAGTATACATAGTTAGTTGAACTCAGTTGGTACACGAGCATATCTACGACTCTCATGCACTTGTAGATGTACAAATGAATAGTGCATGGTAAATGAAGTCTGGACATCCATGTTGAGGCCTACTATGGCACAACCTTCCTTGAGTATTTGAAGAGACTAGTAGAGATTTATACAGCAATCGTACATGATGCTTATTGTAGGAACCTCCACCAAGGTTGCATCATATCAAGGTAGCTCTAGGCCTGTACACTACATCAAGTTGGATGGGTGCACTCATCTCCTCCTCGTCAACAATCCTTATTGAGAGTTTTCATGCCATTTGTAGCCTCCCCTAGCATTTCTAGTGGAAGTGCTAGTTACTTGACATTGTGATCACCTTCAAACACAAGAAAACATACATTATGCTTCAAAGGAGTCCAAGTAAAAGGATTTAACACGTGTTATAAGTCTACATTTTAATGAGTTAGGGCTACACCAAGATAAACACTTCTATCCACTATAGAGAATACTTTCTAAAGAGAGGCAACCAAATTGTTTCAAACATTTCAACTAGCACTCGCTTAATGTATTAAGTTTATGAGCATCAAGCAAGGCCTGCATTATTAAGAAAACTTATCTTGATTGATTTCAATCCATGTAAAACTTGCATAAATCTGTCATGTTGATACAATCTTGGGTTGTAATTAATAGCATTTTAGCATTGAACAAAAAGGTGCTTCACATGAACTTGTTTAGTCAAGTGATAGCTTGCACCACCTCTTATATGCAATGAAATTGCAAACAACGATGTACTCTATTGATACGTGAGTGAGTAACTCGAAATAGTGAAGCTCTTCTCCATCTCTTACTTTTCTTCTCTTCATCCCATCTAAGCAAGAGGTTGAGAAAGAGTTTATGAGAAAGTGGGAAAGGGGACGAGATGGATTTTTTGAATACTAAAAAGGTGGCACCCGGATAACATACCCATAAGTTTCTCAAAACCATATGATGTGACCTATCATTGGAAAGCACTTGAAAAATGGAATCTATTGAGCTATAGAGCACTCGATTTGGAGTTATAGTATTCAAGTTATAACAAATCCAAAGATTTGACCACGTGTCCCAAACTTATGGAAATTCCCATATTCCCCAATATAATGTGGTCTCCTTTTTCTCATTTTCTCTCAACAATGGCTATGCTTAATGTGGATGTGGGATTGAGGTGTCTCCCTATGGAGATAATATCACTTGGAGCAAGGAATCATCTTTGATCCTTTAAGCTTTTGATTACAATGTAAAAAGGTACATTGGTGAGTTCACAACACCTCTTGGTTTGTAGTAGAGTATAAGATGACTATGTTAGAGACAATTTGTTAATGATGTTGAAGATTTTGAAAGAATAGATGTTTGGTTTAATGTTGTAATACTTGTGCACTAACCCAACATTTTGGTTTTATTGTTAAGATAATGGGAAAGATCATTTGACGAGGCTATCAAATTCTTACCATGTGGCATCTTAGAGACTTGTATACTTGAGCAAGGATCGGATCATTTAGGAGGCAATCTTCAATTCTCATGGCTCGCTTACTCCAAAACATGATTGACTAGTTTCAGAAGGCCAAATCAAGAGGAACTTGTTTGTTGGGATGCAATTCAAAATATTAGAATAGGTCAATTTAGGAAAAAATTCTCAATAAACAAAATCAAGTCTAAAAAAATACTAGAAAACACAAAAGGAAACACATATATACAAAACACAAAATTCTAAGGCAAAAAGACAAATTGGGTAAAATCTCCCCCGTGTGAGCGCTTCAGAAGGCATGTATTTATAAATTTATTCATCTCAAAGCTCAAAAATAGCCCTATTTTACAATAAGCATGCTTTAGTTTTTGTGTTTGGTTTTGTTCAAATAAATAATAAAGCTGTTGGGCGGCCCAAAAGTCAGGATGTGCCAAATACAATGTTCCAGAATGAAATATTTAAACCGTGCGTCCATGTGTATACAAAATAATAAATATTTGTCAAGCGCTTCAATAAATAAGCGTGCCTAAATAAATATTAGCATCACGCCTTTAATAATAAGACACGTGCCCATCAAAAATGATAATTTCTTCCAGATAATTTGAATACATGCTATCGCCCATTGCTTCCCAACGTCAATATCGCGTGCCCTACACATCAATTGAAGCATTAACAATTGCCAGAAAATAATAAAATTAAAATGACAAAAGTGAATACCTAGCAGTCTTCAGCTACAAAATAAATAAATAGGTTGGAACTCTATCCTAACCTTAATTTAATACGAGTGCACTCTAAACTCATAAACCTCCATTAAAATAAATATGTATTTTACAGAATCACATGCTGTGGAGTCACCCATGTGCACATTAAATTAACATGGCACCCGAAAATGACAGGCGTCCCCGTCAACTTCTCGCACAAGGAGTCCACCTTGTGTACGAGCCTCGACAAATAAATATAATTTTACAGAATCCATCGCAAAACCTCATGGAATCCACCATAGAATATGCCTCTTGGCATCATACCCCCGGGGTCGGAAAGCAATTGACCTCAATTGCTATTAGCTCAATGTGGAGCGAGCAGTGAGGGGTAAGCACTTAGGTCACGGGCGTGCATCCATTGGGCCTCTTCAACAGGATGATTTTTAAACTTAACCAAATATCTAGAGTATCTATGGTCAATTCTAGTGGTCAGAAAATCAGTGTCTAGAATAGTTTGAAGTTCAAGGATTTAAGTTTCTTCTTCTAACAAAGGAGGGTTTTCATAGAGAGAGTGAGCAGGTAATTGGCCTCTAAAAGATCTTAACAAACTGATATAAAAAGTATTGTGGATTTTCCAATGTTGGGGTAGTTCTAATTTAAATGCATTGTCATTGATTTTGTGAATGATTTTGAAAGGTTCATAAAATCTAGAGGCTAACTTAACAATAGGGTGTTCCTCAACACTTTGTAATCTTCTCTCTTCAATGTGTAACCAAACATAATCATCAACTTTGAAAATCATAGTTTTTTTTTTCTTGTTAGCTTGTTTTGTGTATGATTATTGGGCTTTCGCAATCATGTCTTTGACTTTAGCAAAAATTGTAGCATGCATATTGGCAATATCATTAGTAGCTTTAACTTTGTTTGACAATGATGCAACAGGTGTAGAAAATGTACTTTCTCTGTAGTTGTATGTGGTGTATTATTGTATGCAAATTGAAGTAAATGCAAATATGTATCCCATGTTTGTGGTTTTGAAATTGTGTATACACGTAAAAGATCTAAAATTGTACTGTTAGTAGCTTATGTTTGCCCATTTGTTTTAGGATGAAATGCAGATAAGAAATCAATCTTTGTACCTAAATTAGAAAATAATGTAGTCAAAAAATTATTGCAAAATCTAAAATCACGATAAAAAATAATAACTTTTGGCAAACCATGTTGAGTGAAAAGAGTTTTCAAAAACAATTGAGCAGCTTGAGATGCAGTTAATGTCTTCTTGTATGGAATGACTGGCTGCCGTCGCCAACGCGGCTTAAAACGCCCCCCTCCTGCCACGTGAAGCATAGAAGCTTCCTAGAAGAAGCTTCTTAAGGGGGGCTAATTAAGCCCCCTTTCGTTCCCCTCATATTCCTTTTTAACACACGCCCCCTAAGCCCCTTTTTATCCCCCCCTGTCCCCATTTATTTCTTTCTCCCCCTCCCAGTTTTAACCCTTTTTAAGGGCCTTTCACCCTCCCTCGTGTCCCCTTTTTACAAACCCTCCCCCCCCCCCCCCCCCCCCCCCCCCCCCCCCCGGTGCTATAAACCCCTTGTGTTACCCTTCATTTTTCCCCCCCTGGGTGTGAAACCCTTAAGTCCTTTTCACCCTCGTGCTATAAACCCCTTGTGTTACCCTTCATTTCCACCCCCCCCTCAGGTTTGAAACCCTAAGTCCTTTCACTCTCGTGCCCAAAGATCTCCCAAGGCCCCTTCATATGTTTTTGAAACCACACTCACACACACCCTGGCACCGTGTATATATCCCTATAGGGCCTTTTCTTTAGGCTATGTAAACCTTGGCCTCCCGAAGAAATTAAGACCTTAAAGGTCTTAGTACCCCCTTCTCGTGGTCAATCCCTTAACGACTCCTTGCCTCGAAAGAGAGAAGAAGAGTATTGAAGCGACGATGGAATTCCGAAAAGGAGTGTAAAGCTGCTTTCACGTTTGAAGGATTACAACTGTGATGCCACCTAAGAAAGTCCAAGGAGTAGCTGCGGGAGGGTCATCTCCCGGTATCCATGTGGATATCTCACCCCAAAACCAGGTTTTTCCTTCTTAATTTTATATCGATTTTAATTCAATCATGCAAGATGAATTGTTAGGGATAAGATATATATTTTGTCCTAGTTATTTACGATGAAGGAATTTAGTTTAATTAAACATGCAAAATAAATAAAGTACAAACATAGTTTTCCTTCAAAAAGTAGCATTAAGACGAATTATGAGCAAGATTATTTACCCACTAAAGTAGTATACTTCAGTTAAGTTTGGAAGATATAAACTGCATCTTGCACTATTAACCCCTATTCCTTTTTACAAAAAATTCATCATGGAAAGTGCAAATCATGAAAGGATTCTTGCGGAAGTTGTCATTGCTAACTGCATAACTTAGCAAGGGAAAGATTGCTTATTTTAGCATGAGTTTGTTCACAAAGAAAAGGGAAGATTAGTTGGATTTAACCTAACCTCAAATCGATGAAGTATAAGATTGAAAAGTCAATTGACACGTAGATAACAAATCATACGGAAGTAATCTCGAAATTACCTTCTAGAGTTAACCAAATTAAAAATGCTGCGAAATATTCGTTGGGAATGAAGTAAATTCCAAGAAACGTCTATACCTTAAATACCTGTCCACATTCCCTGAATATAGGGTCTGTAAATTGTAAACCAAAAAATAAGAACTAGGGTTTATCCCTGAGAAAATAATAAAGCTAGGAAACCCTAGGTCCGACAAACGTCAGCTTAAAGAAACTGAAAACGGATTGTTCCGTAACTCCATTACCGCATAGTACGATGCAAGACTTGCGCAGCAAGTACGAAGTCATATGGTCTTGTGATTGATTCACAAGAAGAAAGGTTGAATACCCTCAACAAGGATCGCGGATCCTTACGCAAGTTATCTTGCAAGAGGATGTATTCTTTGATATCCTTCTAAGTAAGGAGAGTTAAAAACCGGAAACTAAAGTATCCAATGAACTTTAAGGTTGACCAAATTGGGTGAATAGGGTACGCCCTAACCCAGAATATAAAGGATCTTGCCAAGTTGCAAGGCACCCCAGATCGAGTGCTAGATGCATTCAAAAGGAAGGATTCCTTCCTTAGCAGTTTGCCAACAACAAGATTGATTAATGGAAATGTTTGTGCTTGCTAGAGATTTTAGAGCACTGCTTGATTTATGAATTATAAATTAAATGAATCTCTATACTTCAGGTTGAAGGCCTGAAGGGAGAGGCAGCTTTAGTTACCCCCGACTGCTTGCCTGACCCTAACCAAGGGAGTTGTTGACCGCGCTGGGAACGTGGACCGAACCCGCCGCAAGAGGTCTCTCCGTTGAGCACTACTTGGAGCAGGAGGACGCTTGGGTGCTAGGGGGGGCTCTGGCTGTAAATTCCTCGCCTTCCGGGTCCTGCACAAGAGGCTAACGTGACTCGGGATTGGATCTCGAGGCCCGCATACTAGTCTACGGGTGGAAACTTGGAATAGTGATCCCTGTGGATTACTGGATAGCCTTCGGGCAGATTATGGACAAGCATCCTATTGTGCAGATTGGAAAAATTCATTTGTCTATGCAGGATGGGAAAAAGAAATACCTGTCGGATGTAATTCATGTCCCAAATATCACCAAGAACCTAGTTTCTGTTGGTCAAATGGTTGAGCAGGGCTTGCAGATCAGATTTAATTCTCATGGATGCTTTGTTGAGTATATGAAAAATAAAGGTCACTTGATAGCAAAAGGAAATAAGAAGGGCAGAATGTTTACGTTGGATGCAGACATGCCTGAATTGAGTGCAGCAATGTTTGCACATGGGACCGGTGTAGTCGCAGATATTGATATCTAGCATAAACGCATTGGTCATGTTAATGTACAACGACTTAAATCAATGCAAGCCCAAAATATTGTTGCAGGATTGCCTAAATTCAAGGTTGCAGAAATGCATAAGGTATGTGAAGCCTGTCAATTTGGAAAACAGGCAAGGAAACCATTTCCTAGACATGTTCAAGAGAGTAAGAAGCCATTGGAATTAATCCACTACGATGTGTGGACTACTAAAGCTGCATCTATTGGAGGCTGTCATTATTTTGTCACTTTTATTGATGACTACAGCAGAAAAGTTTGGGTGTATTTTATGAAAAAGAAAAGTGAAGTTTTTGGGCATTTCAAAACTCTTGAAGCTATGGTTGAAAAAGAAACAGGCCTGCAAATAAAATACCTAAGGTCAGATGGAGGGGGAGAGTACCTCTCAAATGAGTTTGCAAGGTTTTTGCAGGAGCATGGCATAAAGCAGCAATATTCATGTAGTCATACCCCACAGCAAATGGAATTGTAGAAAGAAAAAACAGGCATATTGGAGAGGTATCTCGTGCCATGCTCAACGAAAAAGACTTGCCAGATTTTTACTGGGCTGAAGCAGTTGCTACAGCAGTCTACATAATGAACAGGACTCCCACTGCAACAATACATGGGATGACTCCAAAGGAGAGGTATACTAGTAGGAAACCAGATATTTCTCATTTGAAGATTTTTGGTTGCATTGCCTATGTTCATGTGCCAGATGAGTTGAGATCCAAGTTGGATCCAAAAGATGAGAAGTGCATCTTTATTGGTTATTCTTTGCAGCAAAAAGGGTATAGATGCTATAACCCTTCTACTGGTAATTTACACTGAGAAGAGATGTTGTTTTTGATGAGATGAGTAGTTGGTATAAATCAGTAAATGTGATTGATAATGTAGATGCACAAAATGGTAATGCTGCACAGAATTCACAGCAGCAGTCACAAGATATTAGTGGACCTAGAGCGTCCTCTAGCAGTGGTTCACATTCTTTACCATGGATAGGCAGATTGAGATCACGAGAATCTTCTCAAAGCAATGCAAATAGTGGTATGCATGTATCACAAAAAGGAAAAGAGAAGGTAGATCAGCCCATGTTTGATGTGAATGCAGGTCACTCTTATGTGGATGGTGAATCCAGTGGCTCAGAACAGAGCATTGATGATGAGTTGGGTATTCCTTCTATTGTTACACCTGGAGTAAGGAAGACCAGGGATGTTTTGAGATAACCTAGGAGTGAACCTACTTTGCGCAGGACTACCAGAGTTAGGTATCCTGTGGATAGGCTGAAATATGATGGATTTACAGCCATTCACTATACATATATGGTCAAAGTGATACAGGAACCAGAACCCACTTATTTTGAGCAAGCCATGGGAAAAGAAAAATGGGAGAAAGCCATGGATGAAGAAATGGATGCCTTGGAAGCAAATGCTACATGGGAATTAGTACCTTTGCCTAAAGATAAGAATGCAATTGGTTGTAAGTGGTTTTATAAGGTGAAACATAATGCAGATGGTTCTATGAATAGATATACGGCAAGATTAGTAGTCAAGGGGTATGCACAAACATGTGGCATTGATTATGAAGAAACATTTAGTCCGGTTGCAACGATGGCAACCGTAAGAGCAGTCATTGCTATGGCTGCATCAAAGGGATGGTCTTTACATCAGATGGATGTAAAGAATGACTTCTTGCATAGTGATTTGCAAGAAGAGGTATATATGGAGCAGCCACCAGGTTATGTGCATGCTGTTCATCCTCAGTTTGTTTGCAGGTTGAAGAAAGCCTTGTATGGCTTGAAGCAAGCACCTAGAGCATGGTCTGACAAGATAGGACAATATCTTGTCACTATTGGCTTTCAGATTTCCAAGGCAGATTTCTCACTTTATATGAGAAAAACAGAGAAAGGTATTATGCTACTTGTCATTTATGTTGATGATTTGATTATCACAGGTGATAGTGATGAAGATATCCTTCATGTGAAAATGCTATTGAAGCAGAAGTTTGAGATGAAGGATTTGGAAGAGCTACGTTATTTCTTGGGCATTGAGGTGATTAGATCACCAAGTGGGATACGGCTCTTGCAGAGGCAGTATGGATTGGACATGCAGTCCAAATATGGGATGACAGGCTGTAAACCTATTTCGGTTCCTTTGGAGTAGAATGTGAAGTTGAGCACAGATGCAGGTGAGCTTCTCGAAGACCCTACTATGTACAGACGCATAGTAGGAAGTTTGATTTATATGACTATTACCAGGCCAGATTTGAGCTATGCTGTTGGATTGGTAAGTCAGTTTATGCAGGCTCCAAGGAAACTGCATTTGGATGCATCTAGATGCATACTAAAGTATGTGAAGTCCACATTGCAATATGGATTATTTTATGAGACTAGGATTCAGATACAGTTGCATGGATACACTGATGCTAATTGGGCTGGTAGTATTTCTGATAAACAATCTACCAGTGGATATGTATTCTCTTTTGGGAGTGCTGTAGTCACTTGGAGCAGCAAGAAACAACCTACAGTTGCCTTGTCAAGCACAGAGGCTGAGTACAGGGGCGCAGCAATGGCTGCATGTGAGGTAGCTTGGTTGCATAAGCTACTTTATGATATGCATCAGCCTACAGATGGGCCAGTTGTCATTCATTGTGACAACATGAGTAGTATACACTTGGCAAATAACCCATTCTATCATGCTAGAACAAAGCACATTGAGGTGCATTACACTATGTGCGGGAGAGGGTTTTACTAGGTCTTATTGATCTAGTTTATGTCAGCACAGAGGATCAGGTAGCTGATATATTTACGAAGGCATTGGGCGCAGAGAAGCTGCGCAAGTTCAGAGATCTACTTGGTGTGCATGAATTGGGATTGAGCTCGAGGGGGAGTGTTGAGATATCGAGCTCCACTCGTGATATGCCAGGGTGACCGTTGTGCATTTATGTCACCGTCTTGTCAGTTGCAGATGCGGTTGGTACACAGCCCATGAATAATAGCTAGATGACAGCTATCCTTATCTACTCTAGTTCGTGGCTCAATTAGTATGCCACCTTAGTTAGTTGAGTTTGGTTTGAGACCCATATATAGGGTTCTTCTATTTCTATATACTTGAGTTCTTTTTGGCTTACACAAACTAAGAAGAGAAAAACTGTTTTCAGCCTCCACCTTTGTGTGTATTCCCCCATTGTGCAAGCAAGAAAGCTACAAGTGAGACTCCTTCCTTCTCTCCCACAATCTTGACACCCTTTCATATTGCAAGTCCCATATGGGTTCATTTTAACCTTGGGGTCCCTTAAAACCCCCTTTCTATTGGCCTTCACAAGCACCATTTTTCCCCCCTTTTTCATTTCACCCAAGGCTCTTTAAAAGGCTCATTTACCCCTGGAGCTAAGCCTTCTTCCCCCCTTGGGTTCCCCATAAGGAATCTCTCCTTAAAGTCATTTAACCCCTTCGCAAGCGGTTTTTTTACACATCCTCCCCCCCCCCCCCCCCCCCCCCCACGTTCTTACACAAAGGGAGTCTCACCCTGGGATTTTTACATCCATTCCCTTGCAAAATTCCACCTAACCCCCTTTCCGTGAAATTTCCATCCAAGTCCCCTTAAAGTTCGACTTATCCCGGGAATTAAACATTTTTCCTCCTTTTAGCATTTCACAAAGCCCATTTAAAACTACCTCCCTTGGACTTCCATGAGCCTTCCTAAATTGGTCCTTATAACACTGTCTCCTTTTAAAAGCCTTCCCTCTCAAATCCATTCTCTACTTCGTGGAGGCAGCCTTTAAGGCCTTCTAAAGCCGGTTCCAAAAGACGGTGAAATTGATCAAGGAAGACCAATTCATAAAGGGAGTTTCACGTACGAAGGAGACTAACAAGATCATAACTCTGCGCCCAAGGCAAAAATGCGGAATTCGCGATGGCCCCTAAGAAGGCACAAGGTGCAAACGCAGGAGGATCATCTCCTAACATCCATGTGGACATTTCACCACAAGTCTAGGTTTTCTTCCTAATTTTGTTTTACATCGTAATATTTCAATTGTGCATGATTCATTTACAAAAATTAGGATGCATTTTTTTTTCGATTGAAATACCTTGGCTAAATTAAAGGAAATAACTTCGATCAAGGAAACGATCATTTGTATTAATGAATGAAATAGAAGAGCATAAGATCTCTATGCATTCCTAGCAAGTGGTTTTTAAGAATTACAAAATAACGAACTTAGATTAACTAAATTCCCATCTTTGCAAGTCAAAATAATGATAGTACACTTCGATTATGCATGGAAGGAATAAATTGCATGTCACATTATTGAACATCTTTTCTTCGAAATGATTCTGTAAAGAAGGTTGCTAGCAACCATAGGAAATTGCTAGGCATGGAAGTGGTTCTTAAATCTGCGTAAAGTAGATTATAATCTAGTCAAATGGCTTAAATCTCAATCAACTCATTCAACGTACGAATATCTTAGTTAGAAAAGAAGTAGGAAAAACGTTGCATGGTTCACATAAAACCCTAACGCTTAATAGCATAAATCTTGAATGCATGTTATAGAAGGATCACTAGGAATTATGCCATAACTTAACTTACGCTTTGATCTTAGTCGGAAAGTTAGGGATTGTAAAACTACTCATATATAGGCAATACATCATGTGGTTACGAAAATGGTATCGTAAATATCTTCAAGAATAGACAAGTAAATTGGTTTAAACCTAGACACCTAAAACTGCGAGGTACTCGTTTAGGAAGGGTTGATTCAATGCAACATATCCCAAAGAGCTAACTAGGGTTTAGCACGTTGAGGTCATAATCTAATCGCTCTTATTGCCAAAGTTGAAACTCTTATACCCTAAAGACTTGTCCACATTCACGAAATGTCGGGACAATAGGATTTACTTGCGAGAGATGATTCAGGGTTTTTACCCTAAGGATCACTCGCTAAAAGGATGAAACTCGATTTGAATTTGGAACCCTAAGACTGACAATGTCGGCCTGATGCAATCAGGAACGGATTGTTATGAAGACACCCTAACCTTGTTTCCTATCTAATCATGATTTCATGATTAGAAGACGCCATTCGTTGGATAGAATAGTCCCATGGATTAGGTGCGACACTTGGCAACAAGTTGCAGAGTCACATGATCTCGTGATTTGATCACAAGGGAATGGCCAATTCCTTAGAATGAGATTGGCAGATTCTTATGGAAGCTAGCTTGCAAGAGGATGAATAATCGTCGTGATATAGTACCTTTCTTGGGTAAAGTGACTAAGATACGAGGATTAGATATTTGCTTGGAAGCAAAGGACCAATCAGTAAATTGGAATAATATATTTAGTGCTAAATAGAACTTAAGATATTGGTTAAGTTGGGTCAATAGGGTACGGACCTAACCCAAGGATATAAGGGTTAACACAGACAAACCCTTAAGGATCTTGCCAAGTCACGATTGATCCCGGATCGAGTGCTGGATGCATTTGAAAAGAAGGATTCACTCCTTAGCAATTGGCCAAAAATAACGACCAATGGAAATGATTGTGCTTGTAGAGTTTAAAGAGCACTATTTGCTTTGTTTGCTCAAGGAATTAAAGGATGAAAAGATATCTAATGCTTCAGGTTGAAGGCCTGAAGGGAGAGGCAGCTTCAGTTACCCCCGACTGCCTGCCTGACCCTAACTAAGGGGGTTGTTAACCGTGCCGGGAAGGTGGACCGAACCCGTCGCGAGAGGTCTCTCCATTGAGCGCTACTTGGAGCAGGAGGACACTTGGGTGCTATAGGGGGCTCTGGCCGTAAATCCCTCGCTTTCCAGGCCAGCACAAGAGGCCAACATGACTCGGGATTGGATCTCGAGGCCGTCATACTAGTCTACGGGCGGAATCTTGGATTAATAATCCCTCTGGATTGCTGCATAGCCTTCCGGCGGATTGTGGATAAGCCTACGGGCTGGATTTTATAAATGTATTCCAAAGATAAATATGATAACCTGTTGAAAAGGAACTTGTTTGACATTGTTTTGCTATGTCAAGTGCTATGATTACGTGAAGGAACCAGTGCCTTTAACGGACTAATTAAGGAAGGTATTTGATGCATGTCCAACTAAATGTGGTAGGTAATTAGATAACTAAAATAACTTGAGGAAAGTGCGGTGGATGTGGCCATGGGTCCGTCCTACGGATGGGTGGTCTCGGTTGGCCAGGAACTTTTCTCAATCACGATGGACATCAAGAAGATTGTTTTCAAAGGATACGAATAGCAAGGCCACTGACCTAGAGTCTAAGTTACAATAATCCCGATTTACGCTGTTTTAGGGGAATGGAATGGGACTATGCCTTATGGCAGAGAGGTCGAGCCTTGCATCCCTCTCGTTTCCCATTCTCCTGGAACCAAGTACAGCGTGAATCCACTTCGGACTTGGTGTTTCTGCGTAAAGTAGTTCGCTCGAGTTTGACGCTAGTTGCCATTTAGGAAATAACCAATAAGAAAAAGCCTGATTTAGGTCAGTCCTAAGTGGGAACGGCCAAAATACTTCAGCTACGTGGCAGACGCGGAAAGTCCTAGATTGCAAACCTCATAACATTCCATGGGAGTACCGGGCGGAGCTTTCTAGACATCCTGTCCGATGGACTGCTAAGACGTGTCTTGAAGACAACAGGTGGACATGTTATAGTTGATAT
Source organism: Lygodium microphyllum (assembly GCF_053477565.2). NCBI lineage: Eukaryota > Viridiplantae > Streptophyta > Polypodiopsida > Schizaeales > Lygodiaceae > Lygodium > Lygodium microphyllum. The sequence continues at coordinate 151,251,795 of NC_141146.1, read as the reverse complement.
CAGAGCCAACCAACAGAGGATTTGTTTTAAGAAATCTAAATAAGAAGAAGTAAAGCAAATGTTGTTATTCCAAACATTTTCTTACTTTCGATGCTGTCTTGTAGAATTACAAAGCATGGAACAAGTTCTTAGTGTTCCGAGTCATGTTTATGACTGCGATGCATTTCGCGGATTATCGACAAAGGGTTGAGATGATGAACATCCTAGGTAGTATCTATAATCCATCGCCTTTGTACGTGGAATGAAGATGGACAGGTGCCTCAGGAATCTACTATATAGCCACCCACCGCTTTGCATACCTTCAAACCAACCTAAAGAGGATCAAGTGGTTGGAAGACCTAAAAGTCGTGAAGCTGTTCATTTTAGCGGGTTCCAAAAGACGGTGAAATTGATAAAGAAAGACCGATTCATAAAGGGAGTTTTGCATACGAAGGAGACGGACAAGATCATAACTCTCCGCCCAAGGCGAAAAGGCGGAATTCACGATGGCCCCTAGGAAGGCACAAGGCGCAAACGCAGGAGGATCATCTCCTAACATCCATGTGGACATTTCACCACAAGTCCAGGTTTTCGTCCTTATTTTGTTTTATGTCGTAATATTTCAATTGTGCATGATTCATTTAAGAAAATTAGGATGGATTTTTTTCTTGATTGAAATTCCTTGGCTAAATTAAAGGAAATAACTTCGATCAAGGAATCTGTCATTTGTATTAATGAATGAAATAGAAGAGCATAAGATCTCTATGCATTCCTAGCAAGTGGTTTTTAAGAATTACAAAATAACGAACTTAAATTAACTAAATGCCCATCTTTGCAAGTTAAAATAATGATAGTACACTTCGATTATGCATGGAAGGAATAAATTGCATGTCGCATTATTGAACATCTTTTCTTCGAAATGATTCTATAAAGAGGTTGCTAGCAACCATAGGAAATTGCTAGGCATGGAAGTGGTTCTTAAATCTGCGTAAAGTAGATTATAATCTAGTCAATTGGCTTAAATCTCAATCAGCTCATTCAACATACGAATATCTCAGTTAGAAAAGAAGTAGGAAAAATGTTGCATGGTTCACATAAAACCCTAACGCTTAGTAGCATAAATCTTGAATGCATGTTATAGAAGGATCACTAGGAATTATGCCATAACTTAACTTACGCTTTGATCTTAGTCGAAAAAGTTAGGGATTGTAAAACTACTCATACATAGGCAATACATCATGTGGTTACGAAAATGGTATCGTAAATATCTTCAAGAATAGACAAGTAAATTGGTTTAAACCTAAACACCTAAAACCGCGAGGTACTCATTTAGGAAGGGTTGATTCAATGCAACATATCCCAAAGAGCTAACTAGGGTTTAGCACGTTGAGGTCGTAACCTAATCGCTCTTATTGCCAAAGCTAAAACTCTTATACCCTAAAGACTTGTCCACATTCACGGAATGTCAGGACAATAGGACATACTTGCGAGAGTTGATCTAGGGTTTTGGTCGTGGTCGTGGTCGTGGTCGTAGTCGTAGTCATAGAAAAAGAGAGAGATGGAAGGAGAGGATAACAATCTAAGAAAAAAAAAGAATGATAACAAAAACAAATTGATTGTTGTAACGTAGACAAAATGGAAAACGAAGAAGGTCCTATTGTTCAAGATCGCGAGGCATATCTTAATCAGCATGTCCCATGTCCTTGCTCTCAATGCAAGCTGGCATTTAGACGAAAACGCCGATTGTCTATAGAACACGTACGACGATTTGGCGAGTTTCAATCTGAGATCATTGATCAAGCGATTGCAGATTTTCAGAAAATGGTAAGAAAAGTTAATATCAATCATGCATTGTACTTGCAAGCTTATTGAATACCTTATACAATAAGATTGGGTCTCGCTGGCAAATTTTCTATCCAGGGAGGTGATGTCTCATCCCAAGGAGGAGTGCACTTTTTGCGGCCAATTAGAAGAGTACGTGGGCGTGCGATGGATGGAGTGCAGGAGCCAATCCACCACTTGCAAGGCCAATCTATACCGTCAATGCCAGAGGAGACAGGCAACCTTCCAGACCTACCTACAATCTTGGAGCTTGAGATGGAGGCAATGATCGATGCATTGATTCCCATGGATGTTGATACTTCTGATCCGCTTAGAGAGGAAGCATCCATACCATTATATGATGGGTGTCGAGTATCTCGCCTGAAGACACTGCTTGCACTCTTAAGTGTGCAAGAAAAATACGGGTGGAGCGATACGAGTGTGACCGAGTTGTTCAGGCACCTTGTACATACGCTTCGTTGATTTTCTTTTCGGCACTATTATTACAAACATTTGTGCTTTTTCAAGGTGTTTATGATTTTTTCAAGTTATTGAAATATCATATATTATCACCTGTAAATACCATGCTTGAGTCTCGTGATGATGCACGACATGTTTTACGAAAGCTTGGCATAGACTACAATAACATCCATGCATGTATCAACGATTGCATACTATTTCGAGGAGAATACGAGGCTATAGAGACATGTCCAAAGTGTGGTGCTCACAAGTATCGACAGGACTTGCAAGAGCAAACCATCCCTCAAAAAGTTCTTAGACACTTTTCGCTTATCCCCCGCATAAACCACATGTTTTGTATGTCCAGCATGGCGAGCTTGACAACGTGGCAATCGCAGAATAGGTCCATAGATGGAGTTCAACAAATATCAGGGGATTCATGTGCATGGAGCCACATTGACTCTACCTTCCCAAGCTTTGCCCGGAAGCTAAGGAATCTTCGGCTCGATCGGTCTTGCAATGGATGGCGTGAGCCCATTCAGTCTGTGCTCAACTTCTTACAGTGTGTGGCCTATAGTCCTTATCAACTACAATATCCCTCCATGGCTTTCTACGAAAAAAGGACATCTCATCCTTAGCTTACTCGTCCCCGGCCGCTACAAAGTCACAAATATGGACGTGTATCTTCGTCCATTAGTCGATGAGCTTAATATTTTGTGGGAGGAGGGTGTCACCGTCCAAGATATGAGCAGGCGCGATGGTTAGCGAGGTCAGCCAATATTCGAGCCATTCTCATGTGGACGATGCATGACTTTCCGGGATTTGGAGAGTGCTCAGGTGAATAGGCCTCCGTTCTCATTGATAATATCTATATTTTTTCTCGTTCAAGCAAGTATTCACTAGGTCATGGTGTTGGAACAGGTCTAGTTACCTCAGGTTATCATGTATGTCCATTGTGCGGACCACAGCTAGACTCCCGAAGGTCACGAACCATGAAGAAGATGGTATATCAAGGACACGCTACTTCCGTGCCAGAGGATCATGAACTCAGGGAAGGTTTCCTTGGACAACCTCCAACACGTATGAACGCCGCAAGATGGTACGAGCTGAAAATGGTCCATGAAGAATGACATCCAAACGGAATGTGGTGGTTCTCAGTTTTCTACGAGTTGCCATATTGGACCCACTTACAAGACAACCACTTGTTGGATCCCATACATATTTTCAATAATGTGGGCAGCTTGCTATGGGATCACATCACAGGAAAGAGAGACACTATAGGGGCACGAATGGATTTGAAGGAGGTAGATAAGATGGAGGCGCTTTGGCCGCAATTGAGTGCTGATGGTCGCGTGCAGCTTCCTTGCGCTCCTTGGGTTTTGTCCACTAAAGAAGAGCACATTGTGAAGCAAGTAGTCAAGTCTATCCGCACTCCGATGGGTATGATGTGTTCTCTCAGGTCCGCATTTTCTAAAGACGACGAATTATCAGGGCTAAAATCCCATGAGTGGCCTAAGATATGTCAGGTTTGTACTACGAATGGATTGTAATTGGCGTGCGCATTTTGCTATTTGGAGTGTAGCCATTATTCATAATGCTTTCTCATTTGTGACAGTTTGTACTATCGATTGCGATCGTAGGATGTCTTACTTCAGAAATATGTGGGGCCATTTACAGGTTGTCGACTTTAGTGCAATGGATCTCACAGAAGGAGATTAAGACGTCCTCTATTGAATCTGTGAGGCGGGGAGCAGTGGAGACGGTCTGTCTCTTTGAGAAATACCTGGCCACCATCATGCTCATGATACAAATCCACCTTCTTGTGCATCTTGTAGATGAAGTGGAGATTGCTGGACGTGTCCATACGCGATGGATATTCTTGTTGGAGCGCTTCATGAAAACCCAGAAAGGCTTTGTGTGACAACGAGCTCGGCCAGAAGGTAGCATGGCTGAAGGTTGGTTGGTGTCTGAGGCGCTAGTGCATATTTCACAATGGCTACCAACGGTGGATCCAGATAATGAAATGCTATGGTCACTGAAGGATGATGATAGACTGACTGGAGATGTGGTGGTTGAAAATGGGGTAGAAAAAAGAATGGATGCCTCAATGGAGGAGAAGGTGAATCGCTTTTGTGTATTGCACCATGCCTCTATGGAGATGTGGCTCACCAAGTACCAGATCGCTAGGCAAGATCGAGAGGAAGCACGAGTTGAATTCTAACGTAGTATGCATCATCAACCGATTCGATATCCCGAAGGCACAGAGGGGATGCCGTGGTTCATGTCAACACGATGGTTGCATGGAGCTTTGACCGCAGCGTCTCGCAAAGGGACAAAGGTCTCAATGGAGGAGTGGGAATTCTCGAGGGGATGTAGTCCAAAGGTGATGAGGGGTTTAGAATTTGTCATATCTAAATTTTATATGCGACATCTAATTTGAGTGTTTCAATGTAGAGTACAAAATATAAATTGTAGCATGGTCGCACGTACGGCATTTTCACGTAGAGCATATTGACAAAATGCGCTCCACAATGGACTGTGCTATCATGGCAAGGTTCGAGCAAGAGAGCCGACGACGAGCAACGGATCCAAACACGGTTATGGATGAGATGGAGTATTTTGGGAACTTGCAAAGTATTGCTACGGTGGATTACCATAGCTTCTCCATGATACTATTCGATGTGCAGTGGTTCAAAGTGGTACTTGGAGGAGCTGGAGCAACAGTTCGATGAGGTCCATTTGGATTTCTCAAAATAGATTCTGAAAAAAAATGGACGGATTTGCGCGACACCTTTGTGTTGCCAGCCCATTGTGAACAGGTATATGGACTCATTTGTTTGCTAATTGTATTACGACATGGTTTATGTCACAATGATTTGAGCTCTCTTGTACATGTTTGTGAATAGATAATCTTCTATCCAAACCCCCGACAACCTTGATGGTGGTATGTTATACCTTCAACTCCCCGAAGTGCGAGAGTATATGATCAAAGCGATATTTCGAGCATAGATGAAGATAATATGCAAATAGAGGGGTCGATATTGCAAGGGGTGGAGGCCGTCGAAAGCTTGGAGCCAGCATCGACTAACAATGATGGAAATACAGGAGTCCAAGAATTCTTTGAAAACGAGGTGGACTCATTCTTTTGTGGTGACATGTCTATTGACCTTCCAATGTATGCGGAGTTGTGTCAAGAGATTGACATGGGACCATAGGATACTTCATACAACTTGGAGCATCCACTTACTCAATTCGTTGACCAATCGCTTATAAGGGTACATAAGATATGCATTTTAAGTGAGATTCTTTTTAAAAATGATTTATATTACTGTGCTTTGTATGATTTAAATTGATTATTCTAACATCATTTTTTGTCTATGCAGGTGATATTTTGAGAATGAGTCGAGGGATGAGCGATGAGGAGTTACAGGATATCTTCACACACATGTCTCCAGACCAGATCGCGAGATTCAGAGATATGGCAGACCAGGACCTGTCTTGGTCTTCGTCAGGGCGCTCTGCCAGATCTACTTCAGCGCGATCGGATGCTTTAGCTTTGAGCAGATGAGCAGGTGCGACTTCTCGCTCTCGTGGCCCTTCCAGGGAGCATGGCTCAGGCTTAGGTGGATGCTATGGAGGCACGGACGCGGTGTCTCTATCTCATCGTTCAGCTGGAGTTGCGTCACCTCAGGGATTTGTCACACCTGTGGGGACGTCTACTCTAGTTACTTCGGCTTTTGCTTAGTCGTCAGCAGGTGGGTGCACCCCTATGGGTGCCACTCCTAAAGATATTACCCCAGTCGGTACACCGACGGATGCACAAGGGTCTCCTGGATATGCCGAGGAGCGTGGACGCAGATGGGAGAGGAACCATCTTAGGCAGACTCCAGGGGGATATGGATATCTAGTCGATGGTAGGTTAGGAGCCATCATCATGAATGATGAGGGGAGGAGGGTGATGGCTCGCATGAGAGAGTTGTGCCAACAAGTTTTTAAGCACAACGTCTTAGATCATTCGAAGAACATACCAGAGGGGAGTAAGGACTACATAGTAGCATCCTTGCATGAGGAGTTTCCGGTTCTAGCCTCAATAGATAGATTCTCTACGAGCTGGATGATGAATTGCATGCGTGCATATATGTCACACAGACGATCCAACGCACGCAAGGCAATCAAGAGTGGGGCTGCAAAGCCCAAGTGGTTAGATGCAGACGACTGGCACCGACTGAGGGAGGAGGCTACAGATTCTCCAGGACGTTGGAGTCAGCAACGCGAGGCGGCGAGGGCATGACTCGAGGCTGGAGTGGTCCATCATCTTGGGAGTGGCGGCCACAGAACATATTTGGAGGACTGTATAAGTTTTTCTTTTGTTTTGCTTGTTTATTTTTTTGCAATATCCTTTTTACGAACAATCATGTTTCTAACAGTTAGCATTTTGTTTTCTTTGCAGCACTCCATTACAAATCGCGATCCGACAGGCCTTGAGACTCGATATGTAGAGAGGCACGGTCTCACTTCATTGATCGACCAATTGTATAGACGTGGCGGCCCTGTAAGTCACTCATCATTGTTGTCCATAGTTACCATGTTTAATTAGAATGCATTATTGTATGGTGGACTGATGTATTGTTTCTTTTTTTGCAGAGTCCGTTCGATGCTCCTTTGTGGCGGGACGAGCTTTCAGAGGGCAAGGATATGTAGCTTGCCCTTCGATCCCTGGAGCTCACACACCTTTACTTTTGGGTCACCTGATCTATGTAGACATTTTCTATGTATTAGTGATATCTTGTCATGATTGTACCAATCGCTTACTATGAAATCATGTATTTATTTCATGTATCAGTGTTATGATTTTAGTATACATTGTTTTTGTTTGCAAGCGCATTGTACATAGTGCAAAAACTATTTTGTATGGCTCTAATAAAACACACAGTGCTATATGTGGCAGGGCAGCTTGCTGCCTTGCCTAAATTTTACTTTTTCCTGTTACCATCGCTATTAGCATCGCAAATTTTACTACTCGCGTCGTTATTGGCGTCGTTATATACGTCGCAAACCGTCACTATCAGTGTCGGTATCAGCATCGCAAATGCGACACTGATACCTACACCAATACCGATGCTGATAGCAACGGTGATACCGACTATTCTATGGCATCGCCAATAACGACGCTTTTTGCGGCTTTTTGCGATGACGGGGGTAAATTTTGTTATTTGCATTTTCGTCGCTTTTAACATCGATATAAGGCCAGCTATATCTTGTAGTGAGCACAAGCATACTCACTGATGCAAAAAAGAAACAAAGAAAAACTCCTTAACCTCCTCCTTACACATAAAATCTAGGCTTTGAACCAATTACACATAGAAGATTAAATCATTTCATCCTCACTTCCTCTCTCTCAAGGTTAAACTTAGAAGCATAGGAGAAGAAAGTAAGAGTTGTGCAAAAGAGAGAGAGAGAAAAAAGCATGCTAGGAAGAGTAGTTATAGGCATCCAATTGCAACAAGCTTGCAACTACCTCCCTCACATGACTCTTCAAACCTTTTCCTTTTATTCTTTGTGTTGAAGAAAAATACAAAATCTATTTTTTCACTAAGGTTCATAGATGTTTAGTGTTAGCCCAAGATCATATTGATAATACATGTCCAAAACAATTTACAATTTGCCCTACATTTGAAAGTACCTAGCATCTTATATTGTCAAAGATTGCACAATTTGAGGGTTCATCATGTACATGAAAGGTAGACAAGAAACAAGTAGCAAACATATTGGTAGAAGGTAGGGGTGTTTTTTCTTATCAAACTTTGACTTGCATATGATCTCAAGTCTTCCAAAATCTTGAAAATAAAGCCGCTTGCTATAGATTCTACTTTGTGGAACTAAGAGATGGGGATGAAGCTTCAAGAGAATTTAAAATAAAAAAAACACACACACACACACGCCACATGCATGCACATGCACATGCACATACATACGCACACGCACACGCACACGCACACGCACACGCACACGCACACGCACACGCATACACACACACATGCACACGCACACGCACGTACACTGCACATGCACAAAGTTCTCTCTCCCTCTCCCTCTATGTCTCCCCTTCTTCTTCTTCTTCTTCTTCTAATCTCCATGATTGTTTTTCGTTGTATTTTATAGTCATGGCAAAAACCAAGCAAGAAGAGCATGATTTTTGAAGGGCCTAAGACAAAATACTCGATAGGAACCTAAATTTAAAGAGTTAAATTTTCTCTTTAGTTTTTTTCTATGGCATTTCTTTTAGTTTATCTTGACATCATCTTAATATTGTTATTGTAAATCTTTACTTTAATATAAACTTGCATTATAGAATTTTCATGATTAATTTTTTTTTCTTCTTGCCTCTCATCTAGCTCCATGAAACTACTAACATCATTGCATAAAGTCATGTCTCTCAAAGAATCAAAACTGGCAATTTGAAATATATTTCTCTCTCTCACTTTTTCTTGGCATGGATAAGAGGAATGACAAGTTTTCATTTTCCTTTTGCTTATGGATTTACGGAGAGAAGATGGAACAAATCGATATTGATTGAATCTTCGAAAGTTAGAATTGAATTGCTTTGTATCAAAGTTGCCGTTGGTTGGAAATTGTTGTGGTTGTTTCTCTCATCCTCGAATTTTGTCTTCAATATTATGGGCCAAAGAAATTGCATCCTTGAGAGTCGTTGGCTTGAACATGTTCACCTCCGCATAGAAGTGACCAAGGAAACGAGACATAAACTTGCGCTTCTGGATCGCCTCAAGTATATCTTCAAGCATTCGAAGTTGCAATAAGGCATTCCAAAAACGCTCAGTGTATTGCAAAATAGGCTTAAGATCTCTTTGTTGCAAAAGATCCCACTATTTGATTGCTTTTTTGTGGAATTGAGGTGGAAGAAAATTCCGATTCCTAAAAACCGCATTCTTCATATGAACCTCCTCTTAGGAGGCCAAAAGGATAAATTTTAGGAATAATGGTAATTTTTTTTAAAATTATTCCCCTTTTTACCCAGCCGACTGTCGTGCTGGAGGAGATGGGAATAGCAAGGGTGAGTGAGCACCATGTGGAGCTCATGGTGGGGGTAAAGGCCATGCAGGAGGTCGCGCGGGGGAGGGGGGATTCCCTTCCCTCTTCCTATAAAAACCATGGCCAAGGGAGCTGGAGGGAGCAGCGAAAACGCTGACGAAGAAGCAGAGAGGAGGAGAAAAAGGCTGTGATAATCAGCTGGTCGCTGCCATGGAGGTGAGGAGCTCGCAAAGCTGCCCCACAGGTCGCCGCCATTTGCCGCCAGCACGCCACCATTTCGCCCTGGTTCGCCAACAAGCCGCCTTAAGTAAATGGTTCTTTTTTTTTTCCCTCCACGTGGTTCTGTGACCAGAGAAGCTTCCAAGAAGCTTCTTGGAAGCTTCTAAGGGGAGGGATCTAAGCCCCCTTTCATATTGCAAGTCCCACATGGGTTCCTTTTAACCCCACGGTCCCTTAAAACCCCCTTTCTATTGGCCTTCACAAGCACCCTTTTCCCCCCCTTTTTCATTTCACCCAAGGCCCTTTAAAAGGCTCATTTACCCTGGGAGCTAAGCCTTCTTCCCCCCTTGGGTTCCCCACAATAAATCTCTCCTTAAAGTCATTTAACCCCTTCACAAGTGGTTTTTTTTTACACATCCTTCCCCCCCCCCCCTTGCGTTCTTACACAAAGGGAGTCTCACCCCGGAATTTTTACATCCATTCCCTTGCAAAATTCCACCTAACCCCCTTTCCGTGAAATTTCCATCCAAGTCCCCTTAAAGTTCGACTTATCCCGGGAATTAAACCTTTTTCCCCCTTTTAGCATTTCACAGAGCCCATTTAAAACTACCTCCCTTGGACTTCCATGAGCCTTCCTAAATTGGTCCTTATAACCCTATCTCCTTTTAAAAGCCTTCCCTCTCAAATTCATTCCCTACTTCGTGGAGGCAGCCTTTAAGGCCTTCGAAAGCCAGTTCCAAAAGATGGTGAAATTGATCAAGGAAGACCGATTCATAAAGGGAGTTTCACGTACGAAGGAGACGGACAAGATCATAACTCTGTGCCCAAGGCGAAAAGGCGGAATTTGTGATGGCCCCTAAGAAGGCACAAGGCGCAAACGCAGGAGGATCATCTCCTAACATCCATGTGGACATTTCACCACAAGTCTAGGTTTTCTTCCTAATTTTGTTTTACGTCGTAATATTTCAATTGTGCATGATTCATTTATGAAAATTAGGATGCAATTTTTTTTCGTTTGAAATACCTTGGCTAAATTAAAGGAAATAACTTCGATCAAGGAATCGGTCATTTGTATTAACGAATGAAATAGAAGAGCATAAGTTCTCTATGCATTCCTAGCAAGTGGTTTTTAAGAATTACAAAATAACGAACTTAGATTAACTAAATGCCCATCTTTGCAAGTTAAAATAATGATACTACACTTCGATTATGCATGGAAGGAATAAATCGCATGTCGCATTATTGAACATCTTTTCCTTGAAATGATTCTGTAAAGAAGGTTGCTAGCAACCATAGGAAATTGCTAGGCATGGAAGTGGTTCTTAAATCTGCGTAAAGTAGATTATAATCTAGTCAATTGGCTTAAATCTCAATCAGCTCATTCAACATACGAATATCTTAGTAAGAAAAGAAGTAGGAAAAATATTGCATGGTTCACATAAAACCCTAACGCTTAATAGCATAAATCTTGAATGCATGTTATAGAAGGATCACTAGGAATTATGCCATAACTTAACTTACACTTTGATCTTAGTCGAAAAAGTTAGGGGTTGTAAAACTACTCATACATAGGCAATACATCATGTGGTTATGAAAATGGTATCGTAAATATCTTCAAGAATAGACAAGTAAATTGGTTTAAACCTAAACACCTAAAACCACGAGGTACTCGTTTAGGAAGGGTTGATTCAATGCAACATATCCCGAAGAGCTAACTAGGGTTTAGCACGTTGAGGTCATAACCTAATCGCTCTTATTGCCAAAGTTGAAGCTCTTATATCCTAAAGACTTGTCCACATTCACACGGAATGTCGGGACAATAGGATGTACTTGCGAGAGATGATCTAGGGTTTTTACCCTAAGGATCGCTTGCTAAAAGGATGAAACTCGATTTGAATTTGGAACCCTAAGACTGACAATGTCAGCCCAATGCAATCACGAACGGATTGTTATGAAGACACCCTAACCTTGTTTCCTATCTAATCATGATGTTGTGATTAGAAGATGCCATTTGTTGGATAGAATAGTCCCATGGATTAGGTGCGATACCTGGCAACAAGTTGCAGAGTCATATGATCTTGTGATTTGATCACAAGGGAATGGCCAATTCCTCATAAATGAAATTGGCAGATTCTTACGCAAGTTATCTTGCAAGAGGATGAATAATCGTCGTGATATAGTACCTTTCTTGGGTAAAGTCACCAAGATACGGGGATTAGATATTTGCTTGGAAGCAAAGGACCAATCAGTAAATTGGAATAACATATTTAGTGCTAA